>NC_084798.1:196049480-197299480 GCF_963169125.1 Humulus lupulus
AATTTCGGGGATCACCAACAAAGGCTCAGTGAACTCTAGGATCCTATCTACAAAACTTTAATATCATTTTAATTAGTTATTAGACTGTATTAATGGCATCTTTGTGTTTACTTCTTATGTGTTTGAAGTGTTGTAAAGATTTAGGGATTATGATGGTATTAGGGAATGACTAAACCAAAAATATTAAATATTAACGCTTGTTCTTAGGTCTTCTACATTAGTAGTGAGCTCAGCTCTGTCTCATTCCAATTTATCTACTGAAATGCTTAGCAATGATTTCATTAACATAAACATACTGAATGGTCCAATTTAATAACAAGGGTTAGAGATAACATAAATTATAGGCATCACACAATAGTAAGCCTTTATAATAAAACTCTTCACATGGTCAAGCGCAGTGGTCATAATTATTAGGCGGCAGGGACATCATGAGAAGTAACAAGACAGTGTATGTAGAGTGGCGTGTAGGTATAGGTTATAGTTTCAAGAACTGTGATTGGACTAGTTGTAAGGAGAAATATAAAAAAAAAAAATTTAGGCCACTTCACGTTGCCTAGTTAATACAGAGGTGTTGTTATTTTTTTTGTGTACAAAATCTCCCTTCCTCCCTATAGTCCATGTGTCAGTGGAAATTTAATGAAGGCCTTACAGGTTGTTTCAATTGAAGTGTACTGTGTACTCAATTGAATGATACATGATAAATGGAAAAGGTACTAAAATTTAGTAATATAAAAGTGGATAGTGGTTTAATAATTATAGATAAATTTGTCGAAAAATCTTCAGATGTTTGCATGTTAAAAAAAGAGTGTCTTTGAAATTATTTGAATAAAAAAGTAATGACATAAGTTCTATAGTAATGCGGTGAGTGTTCATAACGTTTTTCGTCAACTTATAATAAAATATCACTTAACACAGATTTAGAAAAATATATAAATATACGATATTTTATGTGATTCATATATAAAAATATATCTAGTTAACGAGTAAATATTACTGAAAAATGAATTATGTAAAAGATTTTACAATAAATTTAGAAGAGTATTCTCAGTATAAATTTTAGTGTATTTACAAATGAATTTATCCAATTTATTTATATATTGATTAATAAAATATATTCTCTCTTATTTCAGAAAGTTATTATTTAAATTTCAAAGAAATACAATTACTTGGATTCATTATCAGATTACAAACCATTGGTTAAACTAGATTATCGACCTCGAACATATCATAAATGACAAATAATAATGTTGTTATAATTTATTGGGGTAATTGAGGCGAAATTCCAGAAGTAGTAGATTTTGTAACACTTAACTTCCTCTAATTATTACATTATTTTATCTTATATATAAAATAATATACATATATATTTCTTATTACATATTAATATAAAAAGTAAAATAGTACTGTTTGGTTGTTTTTGTCGTTGCTACATGTACACCCTGATATTCAGCCCGAGTCTTTTATGCAACTTGAGTAAAGCTGGCTAAGAACAATACTAAGGGACCCACAAGTTGATATCTCCTCAGCGGAGGCAGTGTGACCCCCCAGTTAATAACACGAGCTGAAGAATACGAAACATTTAATTACGAGCTGGAGATGGATATAAATTACAGCCTCCTGCACACGGGTTGGTATTATATTCAGGTCGGAGTACTCTGACCACCTGCCATGCCCATGAGATTTTGTTAGGGTTGGATACGTTATCTTTACAAGTCCGTTATTAGACATCGCATGTCCATTTATCCATGAATTCTCAGACACGTAATATAAACGTGCGTAATCAGACATCACGTGTGAGATTATGGCAGACGGCACATGATCATTTTTACCTAATGACTAGACCTTAATGTTTATCCAAAAAACAGATGTGGATGACGTGGCAAGAATTGTTCAACACGTCGCCGACACATGGCAGAGATGCTGCTTGGCTGTCGACCACAGATACTTACCTTAACATATATTGCAATATTCATCATTTGTAGAAGAAAGGTCACAAAAAAGGATGTATATTCACGTGACGACCCCAACCCCTATCCTGTGATGGTTCCGCTATAAATACCAAGACCTTCGATAGAGAAGGGGTTGGGTTTTCTCGGTGTAATGCAAATATTCTGTCAAAATATAGAGAGGTATACATTAATAATATCGATTCGTGGAGTTGGGGGATTTTAACCTCCAAACCACGTAAAAAAGGAATGAGTGGTCTCACTATATCATTCTAAGCATCCTTAAGAGTCATCAATCCTTTTACGGTTTATCCTTAAGTACTAGTTTATTCCAGCTAATTTATGTAATACACTGTTGGTGAACAACCGCACCTACACTACAGTACCCCATATGTGTCTGACATTGATGTTGAGTGTTTAATTGTGGACATTGATTGCATATCAAATATGATCTTAACCAAAAAATTTACCCCAAAACCACTAATCATACTTAGTTATCATATACTTAGTTCCTCCACCTCCTAACCTGAAGAAAAAAGATGTTTGATATCAAATTATTTCTGAATAAAAACAAATTATTAATGAAGTTTAATTAATTTTGAAGGGTATTTCGAAATTCCCTTATTATTTTTAAAGAATATTTGCTATTTATTATTAAAACTGTATATTACTAATTTTAAATAATATTAGTATTTATATAAATTATAAATATATTACAACTCGCAATAGCTTCCACACCATTGGAGATGGTGGAAAATATCTCGATTAATGATACTTCTATTTGAATATTTATCGAATAACTTAAACTTAGTAATATGCTAAAAATTCAGGTTTCTTATTGGGGTTAATGTGCTTCGGTTACCAATTTTTCGAAAAACTTTACCGTTCAATTGATTTTACCAATCTAACGGCTGTAAATATGGTAAACGATGGCACACCTGAAAATGAAGTCACAGATTGATTAATTGGCCTATTATAAATTACTAATTGCAAGTATTTTTGGTTAAACAAAATTCTCTTCAACTTTTCTTTATAATTTGTTATGTGTTAATTTATTTTTTATAATTATTATTTCATAATTAAATATTGTAAAAAGAAGAATTAAAAATCCAATTTAATTAGAAAGAGTTGAATTTTATAAAAAAACTTAATTTTTATTTCAATTAAAATTAATTAAATATTTTTGTTTGTAGATAATAATATTTTTGTTAACATACATTTTTAAAAGAATAATAAAAAATTATGACAAAAATTTGAAAGTAAGTGAACGTAATCTTTTATAAAGTTCATTAAATAACTTTATTTTTCCCTTTATTTTAAATGTTATGTGATGGTTTTCAAATATTAACATCAAATTTGAACATCACAGTCGCCCATGAGCCCAATAATCCACTTGCAAGTCCGTGTATGACGTGTCATCATTTCCCTCAAGTGCACCCTTTCAATCAAAGCATATGGACAGGCGGCGTCAGTTATCATTACGTTTTCCCCGAAATGGTATTCAAAATATTGTTTACTTCTCATAGACGCTACCACTTACAGACGTTAGGAAGGTGATTAGACACCTTTCATTAGTGTCTGACCACTAATCAACACCATACGCCACAATTTTGATATTTCATATACAAAAACCTTTATTCTCTTCCTTGCATAACCATTATCCTCTCTCTCTCTCTCTCTCAGTCAACCTCCCAGCCACTCTGCAACTTCGATGCCTTCCACCCACAAAGGATCCCGAAGGGGCGACTTCGGTAGCCAAATCCCCAATAATTCTACTGATTCTTGGACATCAGATGGTTGCTCTGACTTTTCTGGGCCAGTTCAAGTTTCCTTCGAAGTGCCACCGGATATCCAACCGAAGAAAAAAGGATATGTCAAACGGACGCCATTCACAACGGAGTATATTCAAAGAAGGGGGGAGAAAGAGTCTGTCGTTGACCTCACCGCTTCATCTGAGGAGTTTGGTCCACCAGAACCTCGCCATACCAGTAAATCCCAGTCAAATATCCCAACTGCTTTTGGTTCAACCCATAATCAAGGTACGTAGTTATTCCCAAGTTCAATCACTGTTTTTGCTCACCATGTTAATAGTTAACTGTTTGTTATAACCGTGTTTAGTAAATTATTTCTGATTAGTTATGTTTGTATTATATTAGTTATTTAGTTTAGGCTTTTAGTTATTTTTTCTCTGGTAGTTGTATTTTTTTTCAATCTGTAATATGCGTAAAAACATTTTTTGTAATAAATTTGTTACCCAAAAAACGCAGGAGTTCCTCGCTGTAAACCAGATAATCAGACAAGTTCTTTTAGGCCAGGCAAAGGTGGTCGCACTGGAGATGATTCCCAACATGCTCTGATGTACGACGAAGACCTGCTGGAGGAGTTGTAGAGTCCAAGAACTTTACTTAGCTAATTATTTAGTAGTATTATAGTATGTTTAGTGTTATCATTGTTACTTTGGATTTTTGGTTCAGACCGGGAGTTATTTGGACACTCATAGTAGTACTTATAGATTTTCTAAGTTTAACCTATAGTTTAAGAATATTAAGTATAACCTAAGGTTTGATTAATGTGTCTGATATTAAGGAATATATTATTATATTATAAGGTTTAGACATCAACCAATAGGATTTTAAGCACATGTTTTGAATGGTAATTAAGGATTTAGTATTGAGGATTAAATTAAATAAGGGTAAAAGTTTGAATGTATAGGGTCAGTCAGCAGCTTTGAGCACGTTGAGGGCTTAGTCAAGGCTGTTTACTCCATTCAAACTCAGCTAAAAATGTGTAAATTCGTGTTTAAATATTCAGCGTATGCCGATATATCGCAGCTATAGGGGGCGATATGTCGCAGCACGTAGATACGGAAAACACGAATCGATGCACGGTCGCCTCGGGAACAAAGGTCCAGGCGATATATCGCCTATAGGGGGGCGATATATCGCCTCCACCAGCATGAATTCAAATACATTTGAATTCTTTTCCCTTCAGCCATTCAAACTCCTTCAACAGTCCAGCATCTTCTGAACGAGTCTTCAGCCTCTGCTGAACGATTATTCAAATGATTTTCACCTAAAAAGCCATTATTTTTATTCAAGTAAAATCAAGATATTTTCATTCCCAAACTCTATAAATAGGACCTAGTACCCAGCCATTATTCACCATTTGCTCTAAGTTCAGAGGCTGCTAGTGTTAAGTGAGTGAGAGAGTGTAAACACTTGGTTTGGGGAAAAACTATAAGCTTAAACATCATAAGCTTATCAAACACTTGGGAAGTAAGTGAGTGCTATAGTATTTCGGTGGATGTTAGATTGATCTTGCAATCTTTGAGGTAAACCCAAAACTCTAGTCCTTTCTGTATTCTATGTTATTTCTTTTCTCAAAACCTTCTACTCAGTCCCCTAACCTTATTCTTATTTTTGGTTAGGGAATCCAAGTTCTTAAGCACTTAAGTGGTGGTAAGCATATTTTCGTTTAATGGTTTAGTCTTCCTATTCTCTTTCATTTCATCTCCTTTCTTTAGACTCACCCTTGTTCATTGTGGTTTTAGGAGTGTTCCAAAAGTCCTAACTCAGTCCATTTTATCCCGGTAACTTTGGTAAGGAAAATAGGCTAGAATTAATATGTTATGTGCTTATGTTATCTATATGTTTATGTTATTAAAAGTGTTATGATATGTATATGTGTATGTAGGCTTGGGCATATGACCCATATGACTAACAAGACCCCAAATGGGTTATGGGCATATGACCTACTTAGCTAGTAGGACCCCATTAACCCCATGGGCATATGCTTGTTTAGTCTATGGGACCCCAAGTAATAATGGCCATTATAATAAGTGTATGTTATATGTATTATGTTAAGTCTTTATGTTTTCTTATGAAATTGTGTATATGACTATGTGTTAGGTTTTTCCTTGCTGGGCATTAGGCTCACTCCTTTCTGTTTATGTGCAGGAAAATAAGCTTAGAGGCGGTAAGATTCGTGATGCTTGGGAGGATGTGTATCGATGATGAATGGAGTCAAGGGGCCGAGCGTTATCGATTCAAGGATGTAGTCTCCTTTTATGTTTTTTATGGTTTTACATGTATTTTCCGCATTATTATGTAATGTCTTTTATTTTAAATCTTATTTTGTTTTAAAGACAATGGGATCCCAAAATCCTTCTTAGTATTCTGTTTCTTTGTAAATAACTCTTATTTTCAAGTTACTCAATAAATTATGGTATTTTCGTAAAATGTAAGTTTTTATGTATAGTTTCGATAATGGTCCAATTAGTCTAGATTAGTGGGTCATTACAGGAGCCCATGCTCTACATGAGCCCTGATATCTTCCAGGCAATAACAATCGCTAACATGCGAACAATCCAGGAGGAGCTGGCTAAGTGTAACCAAAAGCTGAGTGACATATGCGAGCATCTCCCACCAGCAACATATGGGGCTGCAGCAGGTAATTCTAAGTTAAAGGGGGTGACCGGTAATCAAATTACTATGACACTACGCTGTTCCCCAAGATTACTCTCCCATAAGTCAGGTTAGTGTTGCACTTCCAAGCATGAAAAACCTAGAGAAGTACCTTTAGGTTGTTTTGTTTATAATGCATACTGGGTATCCAAAAACATCGGACTTTTCCTAATGTTAATTAGTGGTTTGTGCTTTTGTATGCATAATGCTTCAAAGTCAAATAGCACGACTTTTGTATGGTTGATGTTTCCGACTAGATTAGGAGGACTTTTGTATGCTTAGTTTCATACAATCTTCTTCATCTTCCAATGAACATTAACATGTCTAGTTTACTTCTACCTTTGGCTATGAGATTTTGTCACCGTACAAGTTTAAAACTACTGTCAATGATGATTGTTCGCTAATAGGGCCTTAAATGTCGTCTTAGTTCCTATTTCATGTAATATGGCCAATTAACTGTGTTTGGAATATGTAAATTGAGTTCGATCAATCTCACCATTGAAAAAACTTAACGTATAACCAAGTGTTTACCGAGATTTTCAGAAACCACGCTAATAGATATTAGCCAAGAATAAAGATATAGAATGTAGAAGATTAATACAAGAGTTTTACATGGTTGGGGCGTTAATAAGCCTTAGTCCACGAGTCAGTTGTATTAGAGCTTGGAAAGTCTTTTTCAATGGAGTTTTTCTCTTTGTTTTGACAGAGTAACTGTATACCAGTCGAAAAAAGCCCCTTTTCCCAGTGTTCTATTGCCTGCATTTATAGGCTCATGGGAACACTGGGTCTGGGTCGGGTATGACCCGGGCCCATCAGAGATAGGGATACTCTTGGCTTCTCTGGTGGAAGCCCAATATAAAAGATTAAACATACATAAATTCAAGACTGATTAAGGCCCAATAAGGTGGCCCAAAAACTATATTTCGCCCGACAAAACGGTGCTTTTGGCTTGGGCACTTCGAGTTACGAGGCAGATTCAGGGGACAAGATCAGTCAGAGTACTTGGTAGTGCAAATCTGAAACAGTGGCGTGCAATCCCGAGGTGGCCTTTTCCGCAGGTGAAAAGTAGGGACAACCCCCACGCGAAGTGGGGCAGCTTCAGGGTCCCGGATGCTTTTCTTTAACAACCAGGGACGACCTAATCCGGGTTCGTTTACCTTTGTCCCTCTTCATTTACCGCAGGCTCGGACCGTTTACCAGTGTCCATGACCGTTTACGATTACTTCAACGCGATCCTGAGCTCTGTACATCTCCCGGACAATTGTCCTGGATCACCATCCCGGACACTGTCCGGGCCCCAGGATCTCACTAGGGCCGTGCCCCTTGGAAATTCTTGTACCAAGCGGGCCTGGGCCAGGCCCACATTCAAACGCCCAGTCCATGGGCCTCGACCGCCGTCCCAGGCCCACGTCAGGAAATGGGGATAACATTTACCCCCCAAGCCTTCGCCTGGGGTTGCCAGGTGGAGGCTCTCTCCTTGCTCCCGGATGATCCACAGTTGCCTTCTCAGTTCCCAATTGGAATCGTGGGTCCATGACAGAGGGCAGTGACGTTGGCCGTATGCTGGGCCCGGACCATTTACCAGTGTCTGGGTACGTTTACCTTTGTCCCGCTCCGTGATAGGGGTACATGTGTCACCAGGTGACTACTGCATGGATGGGTCTCGACCTTGAAGGGTCGCCTAGCCATCTCAAGGGTCGCTAGGCCTAGGCTAGTGTGTCAGCACAGATCACGAAGCGTCCCATCCACACGGGGGTCCATCATTAATACTTTTGGGTTGAGGTGGATCGTAGGATGGGGCGACCTTTGGCATCCGTCCCTCCTGGGCCGTTAGATCTGAGATGGCGAGGATCCAACCTGAGAGGGCTCATAAATACCCCTGCACGATTCTGGACCGTCCGATGGGGAGACACCTGTCCGTTGGATCAGGGGCCAGGATTTGGGCCTTTATAAATACCCCGCAGACGCTTATTTGACATTTTTACACTCTCGAACCATCTTAAGAATTGATCAGCTTTGCCTAAGCTTTGCATGTCCGATATCGCCGACGACATCCACCGCCGTCTGTTAACTCTACGCCGTCGTCTATTTCCAACACCCCCAGCGCCTATCCATCCGCCTATGAGCACGCCCTAGGAGTGTCCTATCAACGAGTTGTTGAACCGGCTTCACCACTTCAAAAACGAAGTTCTGCCATTCTTATCGTCGGACAACCACCATCTTCTACGGCCAAAAACTCACAGTAAGTCCTTCTGACCTTCTTGATGAATATATGAACTTGGGATGTTCTTTTAATTCACTTGTTTAGGCTGCTAGAATTTGAGTACATTTAGGAGTTGTTAGGAAGGCCGCCTGGTTCGGGTTGCTCTGTATCTGGATGCTTCCCGGACAGATGGCGGAGCCTTAGTAGCTCTTCTTCCATTCCCAATCGGGGTCTCGTTGTTCCTTTGTGATCCCGGACCCGATCCGCAGGGGATCCAAGCAGTCCTTAGGAGACCCCCCGTACCTTAACCAACTTCCTTGGGTTTAGGTACTGACTGCTTGGCTTTGTTTCTTTGTTCCCAGATCATCAACTATGGCAACGGGCATCACTCTCCATTCTAAGGAAGAAGTCAACAGGGCCCCGGTCGTCATCTCTGGGTCTTGGACACCCAAGGGTAACAGGTGGGAGATGGACGTGGCGCCCAACCTGTTTCGGAATTACCGGATGATGTACCTCCTGGAGAAGCATCTGAGCATAGAATCGACCCCCGGACTCTTCCACAACCACATGGCCAGGATCGAGGAGCGGGCGTACACGTCCGTAGAGGGATTCGGGGCCTGGAACGCTGGCCACATCAGCGTGGGAGCCACGCTCCCGCTCCACGACTACTTCGTGCGATTCCTGACGTACATGGGGATCGCGCCATTCCAACTCCTGCCGCAAGTGTACCGGCTACTCGCGGGATGGTGAGTGTTCTGCATCGCGAAGGAGATCGCGGAGCCGACCCCTGCGGAAGTCTTATATTTCTACAAGTTGGAGCCGCAGGTCAACATCAAGGACAAGACCTTGGATGGCTTCTACAGACTGAAGCCGTGAAGTAGCTACCCTGCTCCCACCAGCTCCTGGAAGCATCCCCCGGACGTCCATCATTACTGGTTTATGACGTCCGGGTTCCTCGTGGAGAAGAACCCTACACTGCTGCTGGATTTCCAGCGAGTGGGTAAATGCTTCCCCGATCCTTTTTCTCGTTTTTATTCTCTTTTTCTCCGTTTCTCATCATGTTCCTCCGGGTGGCAGGACCTTTCGCTCAAACTCCCCTCACCAAGTTCATCATGGAATAGAGGAAATTCTACTCCGGGTTCAGTGCGGAGGACCTGGACGTAGGCGACTACGTCAACACGGACAACCTCCGATTGGTTGGGATGCTCACGGCCACCCAAACCATCGTCATCCCGAACCTTCGGGCCATCGTTTGCTGGAAGAACGTCGTCATCCGGGAGAAATTGGCCTTGGACCACATTGTAGAAGTGGAGAAAGCAGCACGAGCTGACGCGACCCAGCGCAAGAAGGACCAGGCCCAAACGGAGGCGGCCACTTCAGAGGAGCTGGAGGAGCTCTTCGAGGACACCCTACCGAACATTGGGACTCTCGGGGCTAGCGTATCGGGGCAAGGTAACTCCCCTTTAATCTTGACTTATGCTCCCTAAGTCGGGGACTTAGCTAGGGATAGGCTAGTACTCCAAGGCCCCGCGTTCGGGGACGACGGGGAGACGAGACCTTCGTCTCCCGTCCCCGTAGGCTCGGAGGTCCTTATGTTCTTATCCGGGTTCCTTCAGTACGGGAATTTCCTAAACCCGGACGACATGGGGGATCGAGTCCATTCCTTCGCATTAGAGGAGTTGAGTCACGCCCGGGGCATAGATGAGGGTTCATCTCGGGTCATTATTAATTCTGATATTTATTTTTTTCTTTTTTGTTTGGTTTGCCATACTAATTCCCTTTTCTGTGCTTTTACAAGAGACTCCGGTATGTCTACTCCCGCCAGCAAAATGAGGCGGCTCCTCAAGGACAAGGCGGCCAGAAAAGTTGCCCAGAAGGCGAACGAGGCGACGGGCCCGGAGCCCAGCCTCAACAAGGAAGTGTCCGGGATAGAGCTTCATCCCGGTGGGGGGGCCCTTGTCGCGGTCCCCATTCAAGCTGTGGAGCTGGCTGCAGTCTCCGGCCCCGCCCAACACCCGGTGATTGACTTGGAGGCGGGTGCAGTGGCCAGCCGAAGCTCTGGGAAAAGGGGCCTGGATGCTGGCGCCGAGGAGGCTAACGCCGGGAAGAGGCCCCGGATGAGGTGGGTTGGCTCAGCCGACAAGTCGCACGGTGAGATTCAGCTCGCCGCGAAGGGGGTCCTCGCCCTGCTTGTTCTCCCCATACGTCTGACTCTTCTCGAGGAGGAGGAGTCCGCTGCGCGGGATGAGCAGTCCCAGCTGATCAACCGGACCTGGGAAAACGGTCGAGGCTGGAGGGACGAAACATACAGGGCCCTGACGATCCGCCGTCAGGTAGAATTCGCGGAGCGTCCGGCCGCGTTCAGCTCTCCTCAGCCGATCGTGGATCGGCCAGCCGCCGAGACGGGTTTCCGTCCTAAGCTCGGGTAGGACACGGCCCCCTTGGCGACTGACCTGCTGGACCAGGTGGGGAACACCATGTCCAATCTCCAGCTCAAACGGTACGCCACGATTGCCAACCCGGACGTGCTGTTCATCTCCTAGGCGCTCCGCCACCAGGCCACTGCGGTAAGTTCTACTTATCTTTTTCTTTCCCCTTCTTGTTGATAAGGTTGATCTGTTGATAAGGTAACTTTTCTTTGCTCCAAGTTGATCTGTTGTCCCATCGGAGTGCCGACCTGGTGGCCGAGTTGGCCGTGAAGATGGAGACGGCCAAGTTGGAGCTGGAGGCGGCTGTGAATTAGAGGGAGGCCGCCAAGGGGGCCCTTGGCCGGGAGATGGCCCGTGCCCGGGCAGATCGTGAGGAGTTCGACCGCGTCAAGGCCGGACTAGAAGAGGCTTTGTCTCGGAAGGGAAAGGAGGTCGGTGAGAGGGCAATACTCTTGGAGGCGGCCACGACTCAGTTCGTCCAGGACAAGGAGGAGATCCAAACCCTGAAGGCCCGGGTCTGCGAACTGGGCGATTCTCTTCTCGAGGAGAAGGCGACGCATGAAGCATCCTGCAGCGAGAAGGAGGAGGCAGAGGGCATGCTGGAGGTCAGCTTCGAGGAGGCCATTTACATGGCCTGGTGCAAGGACAAGAGTATGAACCTCCTGGTCTTCCCCGATCCGGAGTCAAAGCGGGCCGCGTTCGAGGCCAAGGAGAAGGAAGACGCGGAGCTCCTGGCGGATGAAGCCTAGGCCCGGATCCTGGCCTTGTCTTTTTTTTTTCTTTGTAATTTTGACTTGTTCGGACGCGTACGAGTTCAAAACACTGTTATTTTCTCCAGTTTTTATATATGTATTTCTTTCTGTTATTCCGAGTAGAAATTTCATTTTATTGCCGCGCCTAATTGATTATGAGGGTTTGATCCCGATTCCAACGACCTGGACTAGACCAACTGACTAGCTTGTCGAGTTTTCACATCTAACCGTCAAGTTTTTAATCCCGGCTCCAACGGCCAGGGCCAACGGGGCTGAGTTTATTTTAGAACCTTGTTCTCCCTTTATCAGTTGTAGGCCACGGCTTTGCCCTGGGGCATACCGGATGCTTCTCTCTCCCGGACATCACTCGTCCTGAGTGGGTCGAGCCTTGGGCTCGGTCCTTTATGATTTTATACCCCCGGACATCGTTCGTCTGGGGTGAGACTGGCCTTGGGCTCGATCCTCTTAACTTTATACCCCCGGACATCGTTCGTCCAGGGTGGGACCGGCCTTGGGCTCAGTCCTCTTAACTTTATTCCCCCAGACATCGTTCGTCTGGGGTGGGACCGGCCTTGGGCTCGGTCCTCTTCAATTTTATACCCCCGGACATCGCTCGTCTGGGGTGGGACCGGCCTTGGGCTCGGTCCTCTTCAATTTTATAGCCCTGGACATCGCTCGTCCGGGGTGGGACTGGCCTTGGGCTCGGTCCCTTGAACTTTATACCCCCGGACATCGCTCGTTTGGGGTGGGATCGGCCTTGGGCTCGGTCCTCTTCAATTTTATACCCCCGGACATCGCTCGTTCGAGGTGGGACCGGTCGTGGGCTCGGTCCCCTTAACTTTATACCCCCAGACATCGTTCGTTCAGGGTGGGATCGGCCTTGGGCTCGGTCCTCTTTAATTTTATTCCCCCGGATGTTGCTCGTCCGGGGTGGGACTGGCCTTGGGCTCGGTCCTCTTAACTTTATACCCCCGGACATCATTCGTCCGGGGTGGGACCGGCCTTGGGCTTGGTCCTCTTCAATTTTATACCCCCGGACATCGCTCGTCCGGGGTGGGACCGGCCTTGGGCTTGGTCCTCTTAACTTTATTCCCCCAGACATCGTTCGTCCAGGGTGGGACCGGCCTTGGGCTCGGTCCTCTTCAATTTTATACCCCCAGACATCGCTCATCCGGGGTGGGACCGGCCTTGGGCTCGGTCCTCTTAACTTTATACCCCCGGACATCGTTCGTCCGGGGTGGGACCGACCTTGGGTTCGGTCCCACGGGGTTCGTATCACCCGGACCTCGTTGGTCCGAACCGGGACTAGTCTAAGCTTGCGCCCCGCCGGGTATTTGCTTATACCCAAGATACCCCCCGCAGGTGAGCGGAGACTGGTCTGGGGTCACTCGGGAAAGATTCTCATTGTTTTATAATATTTCTTTATGACATTTTGTACACGCCATTTTTATTATTAAAAAGGGGTCGCCCTGAGGCGTACATCGTTTGCAATGGATATATTAAATTGGAACACGCTCTCCCGAATACTGATAGTATTTACGGAGATGCTCCGCATTCCAAGCTCGCGGGACTTCTGAGCCATCAAGCCGCTTTAAGCGGTATGTCCCGGGGCACACTTCGTGTTGGATCTCATACGGCCCCTCCCAATTTGGGCCCAGAACCCCCACTCCTGGATCTTGAGTAGCAGGGAAGACTCTCCGCAAGACTAAGTCGCCGGCTCCGAACTTTAAGCTCTTGACTTTCGAGTTGAAGTGCCGCGCGATCTTGCCTTGGTACATCTTCAGCTGTATCTGCGATTCCTCCCGGATCTCCTCGATGAGATCTAGTGATTCTTGGAGTAAGGCGTGGTTCTGGGCGCGGTCATACGTGTCTCGTCGGTGAGACGGGATGGTCGTTTCGATGGGGATGATGGCTTCGCATCCATAGACCATGGAGTAAGGAGTGTGGCCGGTTGATGTCCTCTCGGTCGTCCGGTAAGCCCACAGTACGCGGGGCAGTTCCTCAGGCCATTTGCTCTTGCAGGCCTGGAGCTTTTTCTTCAGCGTCCCTTTTAGGATTTTGTTCACAGCTTCTGCCTGCCCGTTTTCTTGGGGCCTAGCGACCGCGGAGAAGCTCTTGACGATACCGTGTCTTTCGCAAAAATCTGTGAAGTGGGCGTTGTCGAACTGCTTCCTGTTGTCAGATACAATTTTGTAGGGGAGGCCATAATGACACACTATGTTGTTGATGAAGAAATCCAATGCCTTCTTGGAAGTGATGGTGTTCATGGGCTCCACCTCAACCCACTTGGTGTAGTAGTCCACGGCCACGATGGCATATTTCACCCCTCCCTTCCCGGTTGGGAGCGATCCTACAAGATCGATCCCCCACACCGCAAAGGGCCAGGGGCTAGTCATCAAGGTTATTTCTGTCGGGGGGGCCCACGGAACCTTTGCGTACCTCTGGCACTGTTCACACTTGCAGACGTAATCGATACAATCTTTCTTCATGGTCGCCCAGGAGTATCCTTGGTGCAGGATCTTCTTGGATAAACTGGGCCCGGCTGTGTGATCTCCGCAAAAGCCTTCGTGCACTTCATGCATGATGGTGCTTAGCTCAGTCCCGGACACACACCTGAGGTAAGGCATGGAAAAACCCCAACGATATAGTTTTTCATCCATCATGACATATCGGTGGACTTGGTATTGGAGCTTCCTGGCTGCGGCCTTGTCGGCTGGTACCTCCCCGGTTGTCAGATAGCGGATAAGCGGTCCCATCCAAGACGCGGAGTGGTCGACGGCGTGGACCACGGGGGCTCTGATGCTTGGGACGGGGAGATGATTAACGGGGACTTGCCCGGCCAGTCCTGCTTCGGCGTCGGTGGCCAGCTTTGCTAGTGTGTCCGCGAAGACATTTTGCTCTCTGGGGATCTGGCGGATTGAGTGCTTGGCGAACGCCTACAGCATCTCCCTCGTCTGGGTCACATAAGCCTCCATTCTCTCTCCTTTAGTTTGATATTCCCCCGAGATCTGCCGGAAAACTCCCTGGGAATCGCTGTAGATTTCCAAATTTACTGCTCCTACCTCCTGGGCCAAACGCAGCCCGGCTAGGACAGCGTCGTGCTCCGCTTCGTTGTTTGATGCCTTGAACTGGAAACGAAGGGCGTTTTGTAACTGGTGTCCCTGTGGTGACACCAAGATGATCCCGGCCCCGGCTCTGTTCTCATTCGAGGCCCCGTCCACGAAGACCTTCCAGACGGACGTCGCGGGGACCTCGGGATCATTGTCTTCCTGAGACATCCCGGAACACTCAACGATGAAATCGGCCAGGGCTTGCCCCTTGATGGACACTCTAGGGATGTAGGATATATCGAACTGACTTAGCTCCATGGCCCACTTCAGGAGTCTTCCCGATCACTCGGGCTTTTGTAACACTTGCCGCAGGGGGTGGTTGGTCAGGACCTTTATGGCGTGGGCCTAGCAGTAAAGCCGGAGCTTCCGGGATGCCATCAGCAAGCAAAAGGTCAGCTTCTCAATCAATGGATACCGAGACTCAGCATCCAACAATCACTTACTTACATAATACACAGGGAGCTGCGTCCTCTCCTCTTCCCGTACCAACGCTGCACTGATCGCGTGCTCTGTCACTGCTAGATAGAGGTACAGAGGTTCCCCATCCACCGGTTTCGCCAGGATCGAAGCTTGGGCCAGGTGTTCTTTTAGTTTACGAAAAACTTCTTCACACTTAACTGACCATTCGAAACTCCGGCTTCGCCAAAGGACATTGAAGAACGGAATGCATTTGTCCGTGGCTTTGGAAATGAAACGGCTCAAGGCGGCTATCCGCCCTGTCAGGCTTTGTACGTCCTTATGCTTCCGAGGGGAGGCCATATCAATCAGTGCCTTGATCTTATCTGGATTGGCCTCTATTCCCCGGAAACTCACTATGAAGCCCTGGAACTTCCTGGATGCCACGCCAAAAGTGCACTTTTTGGGATTCAGCTTCATCCCGTACTTTCGAATGACTGCGAAAGCTTCAGCCAGGTTGTCCGCATGTTTCCTAGAAGTCTTGGACTTGATCAGCATGTCATCGATGTAGACTTCCATGTTTCGCCCTAGCTGGGCCCGGAACATCCGATTGACAAGCCTTTGATAGGTTGCCTCGGCGTTTTTCAGTCCGAAGGGCATGAATATGTAGCAGTATATCCCCTTATCGGTCTGGAAACTGGTGTGCTCCTGATCTGCCACATGCATAGAGATCTTATTGTAGCCAGAGTAAGCATCAATGAAGCTTAAGGTCTCGTACCCGGACGTAGCATCCACCATTTGGTCGATCCGAGGCAGCGGGAAACAGTCCTTCGGACAGGCTTTGTTGAGATCCATGAAGTCGATGCACATTCTCCATGTCCTGTTTGGTTTCGGCACCAAGACGGGATTGGCCAGCCACACGGGATACACAGCCTCGCGTATGAAGTTCATAGAAGACGGCTTCTCAACTTCCAGCTTAAGGGCCTCGGCCCTCTCCGTCCCCAAAGGCCTGCGTTTCTGGCAGACCGGTGTCGCGTTTGGGTCAATACTTAATGCATGGCAGATGATGTTGCGGTTGATCCCAGTCATGTCTGAGTGAGACCAGGCCAGGATATCCTAGTTTTCTTTGACTTGGGCGATGATGGCAGCCCGAACATCTGCCTGCAGACTTTTTCTGACTTGGATGATCCGGGTTAGATTGGTGTCGCTGATGCACACCTCCTCTATCTTGTCCATTGGTTCCAGGACGTGGTCGTCCCCTATCCTCAGGTCCAGGTCATCTTCTTCCCGGACGACCCTCTCAGTTGGCGGGGGAGGAATCGGGTCGACGAAGTCCTCAACAGGTTCTTCCCGGACCATATATATTGGCCGGGCCGACACGTGGTAGCACTTCCGGGCGCTCTTCTGGTCTCCCCGGACAGTCCCCACCCCTCCGTTGTCGCATGGGAACTTCATGCAAAGATGACGGATAGAGGTTATGGCTCTGAACTCGACCAATGCGGGCCGACCAAAGATGACATTGTAAGCGGTGGGGCAGTCCACCACTACAAAGGTGCAGAACTTGAACGAGTGCTGCAATTCACTTCCCAGCGTAACGAGCAGCTGGATCTTTCCCATGGGGAGAAGTGCGTCTCCATTGAAGCCGTAAATCTGGGTAGGGCATGATGCTAGATCCGCTTCAGTCAAGCCAATGGCGGTGAAAGCGGGTTTGAACAAGAGGTTGACGGAGCTCCCGTCATCCACCAACATGTAGGACACCAACTTATTGGCGATTTGAGCATCTATGACCAGCGAGTCGTGGTGCGGAAAATGGACATTACAGGCATCGTCCTCCGTGAAGGAGATGGGGAGGTTCATCAATTTAGGGCACTGAGCCGGGGCCTGGGCAAGGGCGCATACCTCCTGATCGTGTTCCAGCTCGCTTAGGTAGCGCTTTTGGTCGTTCCTGGACGGTCCTCCCAGGTGAGGTCCGCCCAAGATGGTGGCCACATGTCCGTCAACCCGAGGGGGTGCGGCCCCGGAGGGATAAGGCATGCCAGGGCTGAGAACCTGTGCGACGGGGGCCCCCTGAGGGGCCCGCGCCATGGGTCCCTGTGCATACCCTCCCTGAGGCGGGTAAGCCCGGGGCGTTCCCGGGACCGTGGGTTGTTCGGGGCCTGCTGACAGGCCCCGGACTCCCACAGGCATCCTAACCCACTGGTGGAGGTGCCCCAGCTTGATGAGATTTTTGATCTCATCCTTGAGCTGCCGGCATTCTTCGGTGGTGTGGCCCACATCCTTATGATAGGCGCACCTTTTGCTGGTATCCCTTGGATTTCTTCCCCCCTTGAATATGGGGATAGGCTTCCGGTAGTGAATTGCCCTTTCTGTGGCCAGGTAGATGCTCTCCCTGGTGTCCACCAGATTGGTGTATTCTGAATATTGGGGCTCGTAGCCCCTCTTTCCCTTCTTGACCGGCTCGGGCCGGTTCTGGCCTTTGCCAGATCACTTCCCCCGGGAGGGGTTCACGCTCGCTTTAGTCACTCCTGCCTGTGACTGCTGGGCCCTGGCAGGGGCGACGCTGTGCCCTGCCGGCGTGACTCCATACCCGGAGAAGTGGGTGGATTGGGCCGGGGCATACCCCGAAGTGGCAGGGCCATACACCATAGGGGTGTAGCAGATTCCAAGCGCAACGGCCGGTCCCGGAGCGACGGGGGGCGCGGCATAGGACTGCGCCGGGAACTGCGCCCTGTAACCCGGAACGCCTGGGCACTGGGCTGTGGAGCCGGAGGCCACCCTTAAGCCTGAATCTGAGCTTCTTCCCAGTTGATGAATCCTTGGGCCCTCCTGATGAATTCTTCCAGGGTAGCGGCCTTGCTATGCTGCATGTCATCCCAGAGGGGGACCCGGCCCGGATCCCGGACTACAGTGCCACTAGGCGCTGTCCGTCATCCACTTTCATCTTGGAGGCTTCTTTAGTGAAGCGCTAGATGTAGGCCCTCAAGGTCTCCGTGGGGAGCTGTTTGATATTTGTGAGGGCGCTGATCTGCATGTCCATCCTCATGGCGGCCACGAACTGCTTGCGAAACACTGACTGCAGCCCGGACTTGGATTGGATGGATCCCGACTTAAGTCTCTTCCACCACTCTTTGGCAGGACCACCCAAAGTGATTGAGAAACAGAGGCACTTGCCGTCATCATTGATGTGGGCCACTGTCATGAGCCGGTTGTATCGGGACAGATGGTCCCTAGGGTCGGTGTTTCCAGTATAGGCGGTGAGGCTTGGCATCTTGAACCCCTTGGGGAGTACAGCGTTCAGGATGTGCTTCGTGCAGGGCTCTTTATCCTCCTCATCGGATTTAGTGTCCGTGCCTTCCTGCTTGCGGACCAAGCGGTCCGTGACCTTTTTCAAAGCGGCCAGTTGCTCCATGAGCTGCCTGGCCGTGCCGTCTTCCAGGGGGATTCTTTCGTTGATGTTGTTCCTGAGGTCGCCACCTCGGGGGAGAATCTTTTCCTTACGGGCTCGCTCTCTCCGAGCGTTCAGTCCGTCGCGTAGGTCTATCCGGGACATATCGTCCCCTGAACTGAGGGCATGATGCTCCTCGCTGCGAGGTCGCTCCCGACGGTTCTTGTTAACCGAGGCACTTGAGTGCAAAGATCTTTCTCGCCCGTCTCACCCTGGGGCGTGCCGGGGCTGTGCGTTTCGTGGCCACATCCCCTGCGGATCGATCAGGTGGCCTCGTCCTGGGACGGGGCGCACCTTCTCTTTCCTAGGGAGCGGTCGGGAACGGGTCCCAGCCTTCGCAACGGGGGTGGTATTTTCTCGGGTCTTCCCACCGGCCTTCTTTTTCTCCTTGTCCGGGTTTCCTGGGGCTGGCTCAGGAAACTGTTCCGGGGGAGGGGCCTGCCTTGCTTCTTCGGGGGCCCCGACTTGGGCTTGCGGAGCGGGCTGTTGCGCTCTCGGGAGTGGGCTAGTTGTAGGATTGGTTGCCGGACCCTGCGCGGCTATGAACGCCTGCAGGGCTTGGAGGGACTCTTGCATCCGTCGATGCGCCTCCGCTTGCTCAGCGATCCTGGCCTCCTGATCCAGGACTTGCTGCCTCAGTCTGGTCAACTCCAGGTCCTGCTGGTTGGGCTATCCTTCGGGGATCTCAGGATCCGCAGCTTCGTTGTGGTACTCCCCCTCATTTTCCTCTTCGTAATATTCCTACTCATTCTTTTTTCCGTATTCTGTCCCACCCTCATAGTCTTGTGACTCGTCATGGTGAGATGTTTGAGGAGTGTTCTCAGGCGGATTCTGAGGAAGATGCTGGGAAGGCAACGGATCTTCATTGCCCTGCTCTGGATTACTAGGGTCGAACGTGGTGTGTCGTGTGTTCACCATTGTAGTAAAGGCTTGGCGTTAGCACTAGCTTTCTTCAGCTCTCAATGAAAGCACCAAAATGTTTACCGAGATTTTCGGAAACCACGCTAATAGATATTAGCCAAGAATAAAGATATAGAATGTAGAAGATTAATACAGGAGTTTTACATGGTTGGGGCGTTAATAAGCCTTAGTCCACAAGTCAGTTGTATTAGAGCTTGGAAAGTCTTTTAACAATGGAGTTTTCCTCTTTGTTTTGACAGAGTAACTGTATACCAGTCGAAAAAAGCCCCTTTTCCCAGTGTTCTATTGCCTGCATTTATAGGCTCATGGGAACACTGGGTCTGGGCCGGGTATGACCTGGGCCCATCAGAGATAGGGATACTCTTGGCTTCTCTGGTGGAAGCCCAATATAAAAGATAAAACATACATAAATTCAAGACTAATTGAGGCCCAATAAGGTGGTCCAAAAACTATATTTCGCCCGAAAAAACGGTGCTTTTGGCCTGGGCACTTCGAGTTACGAGGAAGATTCAGGGGACAAGATCAGTCAGAGTACTTGGCAGTGCAGATCTGAAACAGCGGCGTGCAATCCCGAGGTGGCCTTTTCCGCAGGTGAAAAGTAGGGACAACCCCCACGCGGAGTGGGGCGGCTTCAGGGTCCCGGACGCTTTTCCTTACCAACCAGGGACAACCTAATCCGGGTTTGTTTACCTTTGTCCCTCTTCGTTTACCGCAGGCCTAGACTGTTTACCAGTGTCCGGGACCGTTTACGATTACTTCAACGCGATCCTGAGCTCTGTACGTCTCCCGGACAATTGTCCTGGATCATCATCCCGGACACCGTCCGGGCCCTAGGATCGCACTAGGGCCGTGCCCCTTTGACATTCCTGTACCAAGCGGGCCTGGGTCGGGCCCAAATTCGAACGCCCAGTCCATGGGCCTCGACCGCCGTCCCAGGCCCACGTCAGGAAATGGGGATAACATCGACAATTACTCTCCTCAGTTATTTTATGAGCAGAGATTTTATCCATTTTGTTTTCTCTCTAAATATCCAAATTCTATATGTCAGAATCATATTGACTAAAAAATAAATTATTTTAATATTTAACATTAACATAAATTGACAAATATTTAAAAAAATAAAATAAAAAAACCCTAAAAAATGATTACAAATTGAATAGACAATTGCGTTTTTTTACGTGAGATGTGAAATGTTGGGAATACAAATTTCGCAAAATATTTATACATAATATTAAAAAATTAATAAACCCTAAAATAATATTTCATTTACTTTTTGTCAATCTCCTTCGTGTCCCAAGCCAATCTGTTGTGCTACCATCATCTGAGGCCCAACACCTCATAAATTAATTTGAGTTTGTAAATGAATTTGGATGGTTTGTTGAATAATTATAGGCTTCAATGCAATGCTTGATCTTGTGATATATTTTTTATATTTCAGTTGCATAAGTGAATTTCTAAATTAATATTTTTGTAACAATTGTTAATAAAAAAGTGTGTGGTCATAAAAAAATAATAAATACATAGACCACCCTCGATATATTATACGATTTATTTAATTTACAGGTTATTTTCAATTTCTTTTACAATACTTGTACTAATGTCATAGTTGGCACACATTATTTCTCCTCTCACACCATTTCAAAATAAACCCCTCTTAAAATTTACAAAAGAATAATATTATGTATAGTCAATGACGATAAACAATAGTATTTTATCTTTTATCTGTAGTTGTCATGCTTCATAGTAATTTTTTCTCCATAAGCAAGTTTTTATTTAGTTATTTTAATGATGTCAATGTATAAGGATAGTTATGTCAATTTACACATGGTTATCAGTGTAAATGGTTAGTTAAAAACCAGAGTTATTATTGAATGGTTTAGGCCTATTTTGGACCGTTACACCTATTTTAACAAAGGCCAGGTGTACCTGTTAGGGTTGGGTAGGTTGTCAATTAATTTGTGGGATAAAATATATAGATTTATCTTCATTCATGGTGGATGTTAACATATTTTGATATTGTACTCAACTCTTGTGAATCTGGTCTCAAAACTCCATTCCCAACCTTCATGAATTCATTGTGTAGACTACTTGTACTATCGAAGAGATTCGACAGTGGTGGTGGCTGGGTACAAAAATATTCTGTGGACAGCGGTGGTCGCCGAATACAAAAGCGCAGGCGCCGACCAGCTTCGAATCCAATCGTCGGCAAGCAGAAATTGCAGATCCGTTTAAAGGTGTATGTTCTTCAAATGAAATCACTTTCCATTTTTACTTCATCCATTATTTATTTACTTAATATCCATTCAACTTAGGGACAAAAAATTTTGTTTACAAATGTAGCTGGAGGAAAATTAGGGACCTGACAAACTGACCAAAACCATCCACTGTGTTATATATATATATATATAAAGCATATATCTTCTCCAAACTAATGCAACAAAGTTTAGGAAAACAGAGGGAGGGACACAAGGATGACATCCTCAAGTAAAAGCCATATGTCACAAATGACAACTTTACTGCACTCTTGAGGTGGGGGTTAGAAAATATGTTTAATTCGTCTTAGATTAGGGAATACATATTTGGCCATGTACGAATCACCAATTTATTTGCACTGTTTGTTGTACCATTAGCTTAATTTGTCTCATCGCATTTTGGATTAAAATTTTAACTGTCACTTCAATCTAGCTTAAATTTGGTAATCAAATTTATCAAAACACGGAACATGAAAAGAGGAATGACCATGTCCAATGAGCTAAAGATGAAACTGGCCTTCAAGCGTGTATGTAAGTTGGAGACCCCCATCTCCTCCTCCTCCAGCTCTGGCACCAAGGATTTCATGGTGGGGGGGTCCGACCACAACTCAGACATCATTGTACACCAAGGACATCATGGCATTCGTAGATAGAACAAATTAAGGAGAAGGAATTCAATGGACCACCTTTCATTTGAGGTACTCAATTTAAGTATATATAGCTCTAATTTCATATAGGCATGTTAGCTGTACAAACACTTGTTCCAACGTATTATTAAAAGTCATTCCTAGTCCTTACACCTCTCGTTTGGTTTTACATGTTTCTATTTTTATGCATACAACATAAAATTTGGCCATTTGTATTGGGAAGGTCGGTGTGGTTTATTTAAATTATCTTAAAATTGAAAATTTGTATTATTATGAGGAAAAAATTAATTAATATACCATGTCAGGAGAAAGAGATTGATATTGACGGGGTAGGAGATTGTGAACTAATCATCGAATGGTATGCTAAGCTCCCAAAATTTAGTAAAAGATAGAGTTAGAGTGACAGGATTACAACCTTTAGTGGACGGCATAAACCAATCAGAAATGGATGTTGCACTATTACAAGTACTTGCCGAGAAGTGGTGGGATACAACACATACGTTCATATTCGAGGAATTAGGAGAGATGACATTGACCCCCAAGGATTTTAGTTCAATTTTTGGAATACCAGTGCATGGTAACCCATTGAAAATGGATAGACGCATCCACAAAAAAATAGAACTACTAACAAAGTTAGTAGGACAACCATTAGCAACCATTGGCAGAAGAAGGGTGAAATTGAGTTGGCTATACAAAGCTTACCGCAATATGGAACTAAGAAATACTGAAGACCATGATATTTTAACTAGGGTCTTCATACTCGCACTACTTGGGTACACTTTGTTTGCACGTTCTAATAAGATGGTGCACTTGTACTACTTACTGTGTTTGGCTAGTATAGGAGATATAGGATCTTTCAATTGGGGGGGAGCTGCATTGGCTTTTATGTACCAGCAAATGGATGACTTATGTAGACACAACGCACACTGCATGGGAGGCCTTTGGAAAGCATGGGAGGTAATACAAAATCTTTATATGAGGCATGTTTGTGTTGCCATTTTTCTATTCATCATAGAATGTGTTATACCCAGATTTCGAGCTATGTTAAATATGACCTTGAAAGTTGGATTCGCAGTGAGTGGACTCATAAGGTTTAAAGTATGCTACAGGATTGAATATCGAGCCTTCAAGGCTCGATACGACCTCGAACGTGGTGACCTCGAAATATTCATGATCTCGAAAAGTAGCCTCCGAGATCGATCTATCATCAGGGATGATATCGGATCAAGGGTTCCGAGCCTGACACGCGTATGACCTCGGAGCCATGTGACCTCGGGAGATGTCATTAGCTCGAAAGCTGATGAGAAATATGAGGGACTAAGGCCTTAGAGAGACATGATTATGACTTTGAATATCCACAAGTGTTATCCACAAGAGACGCAGTCTGCATTTATTGTTGTAAATCCCATAATATCATGGGATATTATTTGGTTAGTTATACGCCCCCTGGTCTTCAGGGGACGTTTCCTTTTATATCTAATTATAGGCATTTAAAGCCATTTATTTTATTTACCCAAAAAGAGTAACTACCCAAAATATGTGGGATAGTATTCTGCAGCCTTCTCTATAAATAGAGAGGTCATGCACCATTGTAATGGACCGAAATTCTGAACCTTGAGAGAAAACTCTGAAGAATTCATCCTTGAAGAATTTTCAGAGATAATCTTAAATTTAATAACAGAGACTCGTGGACTAGGCAGATTTAACTGCTGAACCACGTAAAAATTGTGTGTTTGTATTGTCATATTTTAATCGGCCATTATCAGTTATTGTTTACGTGCTCTCCTTTCACTGTTGACGAAAAACGGCGTCAACAGTTTGGTGCTTTCATTGAGAGCCTTAAGCATTCATCACTGAGAAAATCATGGCCACAAACAATTAGAACACACCTGAGGAAAGTTACCCAAGACGTCCTGGAAAACAACCAATGGAGATCCCGGATGTTGAGGAGAGAAGTGGGTCCTCTGATTCCCGGGGACCACCCCCTCCACCAAGGGATGAGGATATGTACTACAATCCGGAGTGGTACGTTCCTATTGTGGAACTTGAAAACCAGCAACTGAAGCAGCTGTTGGCAGAGGCCAACAAACAAAATGAGGAGTTGAAAAGGATAGCCGCAGAGGCGCAGGTGGCTCAGCCCCCGCCTCCGCGTGAAAACCAAGTCCCTCCTCCAAGGGACGTGCATGTTCCTCCCCGGAGGCCCCACGGGCGTCCACGAAAGGATGCTGCCACAAGGAGGCCGACTCAACCTCCGGCACCAGCAGATCCATCCGCTCCACCTAGGCCCCAGAGGAGTACTCGGGCTCGGGCCCCGGCTAACCCTCCTGTGGAAGTGCCTGTGGGAGCTGAGAATAACCGAACCCCTGCAGAGGCTCGGACTCAGGTACCTAGGAGCGCACCGAATGCGACTGACCCATCTCGGGCAAATTCTAGACCCTCTAGGCCGCGACAAGGGTGGCAGCCACCGTCGCCTATACGGTTCCCTCCGTCACCCATAAGATATCCTTCGCCCCCCTGCAGGAACGCTCAACCCATTCGAGGTCAGGATGAAGGGCGTGCGGGGGAAAGACAAGAAAACAGGGAGACTTTCCAGGAGCGGAGAGGCGCCCTATCTGAGAGAAGTCAGACGTCTCGGTCTCGCACTGCGGAGATGAGGCGACGTGGGAAGAATCCATCGCGAAATAACCAAGCAACAAGTTTTACCAGTGAAGATTCCGGAGATACCAGGTCGGTCAGTAAGCATGACCGAGGTCGTAAGAATACTAGAAGTCGCAAGAATCGTCCCGACCTGCGAAATCACCTGAATCAGAGTCGGGGGAATGGAGATCAAACAAATCTGGATCTGAGGGATCGCTTGAATAGGCATAGAGATCCCTCACGGAGACGCGACCCTGGAATCACGATCAATGACAAACAATTCCAGACAGTACCTCCTACTGACCCAGTCCAAGAAAGAATCGATCAGCTCGAAATAGCCTTTAGGATTTTAAAGAATGAACGAGGAAATGGTTGATATGAGGACTCTGATGAGGAGCTCGAGCCGTTTTCTCCCCATATTTCCAACACTCAATTTCCTCAAGGGTTTCAAATTCCTCACGTCCCAACGTTTGAAGGAAAGACCGACCCGTGTAGTCACCTGAGCACGTTCAGCATTATCATGAGAGCCAGTAACGTGGGTTACGAGCTCAGGTGCATGTTGTTTCCAACATCATTGGCAGGACCTGCCAAAAGTTGGTTCAAAAAATATAAGAGACACTCAATAACCTCATGGGAGCAGTTTTCTAAAGACTTTAAGAACCAGTTCAGAGCAATGGTGGGGGTCAAACCAGAAGCATCCACCTTAACTAACGTCCGACAACAACCGGGCGAAACATTAAAAAGTTACCTAACAAGATTTAATCTGGAAGTAGCCTGAGCTCGGGACGTAGATGACAGTGGGCACCTAATGGCTATCCGAGCTGGTGTATTACCGGGAAGTGCCCTTTGGGACGACATGCAAGGGAAACCGGTAAGGTCAATAACCGAATTTAACAGACGAGTGCAGAGGTTTGTCAATGTAGAGGAAGCGAGGTCGACGCTCAAAGTGACTCCCCAGTCCGAAACTACAACGATAAACATCAACTCTGCCTCAACCTCGGCGGACCCAGCAGCTCCAAAGCCTGCCACGGAGAACCCCTCCAAGAGAAAAAAGAACGAAGGAAGTAACCCTGAAGCTAAGGGAGGAAAGAAAAAGAAAGGGGAGAGGTATTTCTCCGTGTATAGAGTATACACCGAGCTCAATGAGTCTCGGGAGAACATATACCTGGCTAATGAAAACCAGGTCCCCTTTAGGCGTCCGGACCCGATGAGAAATCAAAAATCCAAGAGGGATTCCAGTAAATATTGCCGGTTCCACAGAGACACCGGGCATACAACAGATGAATGTCGACAATTGAAGGACGAGATCGAAGGGTTGATCTCGAGAGGTTACTTCCGGTAATATGTCAAAAACCAGAGTACTGCTCAGACGGCTGCGAGCCAGAGAGTAGCCGCGCCTCCGACGACACAAAACAATAACTCCCAAACTCGGTAAGAGGATAGGCCCTCGCCGATAGATGGAGAGGATGTAATAACCATCTCGGGAGGGCCTCACCTCGCAGGAGGAGGCAGGAATGCCCAAAAGAGATATGTTAACGAGTTAAAGACAAGGGACGGGTCTCCTTATGAACCCGAGCCTAGGGCACCAAAAAGTCAGAGGATTGAAACACAACCAATAACCTTCACCGAGGAGGATGCCTCCCATGTCCAGTTCCATCATCATGATCCGCTGGTCATTACTCTTCAACTGGCCAATAAAAGGGTCCACCGAGTTCTCATAGATAATGGGAGCTCAGTCAACATCCTTTATAAAGCAACCCTCGAAAAGATGGGACTCTCCCTTCGCGACCTGAAAGCATGTGCAACTACTTTGTACGACTTTTCAGGAGAAGGAACTGCCTGCATGGGATCCATTGAGCTCCCCGTGACCTTGGGAGACTATCCAGTCTCGGTGACCAAGATAATGGAGTTCGTGGTTGTAGACTTACCATCTGCCTACAATGTGCTGCTCGGGAGACCCGCCCTGGTCGGGCTGGGGGCAGTTTCATCAGTAAGGCATCTGGCCCTTAAGTTCCCGACCCCCAGCGGGGTCGGGACATTGAAAGGAGACCAATTGGCAGGGAGGGAATGCTACAGCATCTCCTTGAGAGGAAAGAAACAGACGAGCACACAAGCACTCGTCATCGTACAAAACAAAGATGGAACGGTCTTAGAGATTGACGAAGAGATTGATCCGAGGATTGAGGAGAAAGTTGACCTCGAACCTTTAGAGGAGCTCGAAGAAATTCAGCTCGAGGAAGCTAATCCCTCGAAGAAGGTGAGGGTCGGAAAACACCTCCAAGACGAGGCAAAATAACAATTAATTTGTTTTTTGAAGAAAAACCAGGATGTCTTCGCGTGGTCCCACTCAGACATGGTGGGGATAAGCCCGAATGTAGCAAGCCACGCACTAAACATAGACATAAGCTTTCCTCCGAAGCAACAAAAGCGAAGACAGCTGGACGAAGACAGGAAGAAGGCGTTAAAGGAGGAGGTTGACAGGTTAAAGGCAAACCGATTCATTAGGGATGCTTTTTACCCTGACTGGGTAGCCAATCCGGTGTTGGTCCCAAAGCCCAATGGGACGTGGAGAACCTGTATTGACTACTCAGATCTCAACAAAGCTTGCCCAAAAGACTGTTTTCCGTTACCAAGGATTGACCAGCTCGTGGATGCCACGGCGGGGCACGGCCTGATGTCGTTCATGGATGCATATTCTGGATATAACCAGATTCCCATGCATGCCCCCGACCAAGAACATACGAGCTTCATCATGGATAAAGGGCTATACTGCTATAATGTCATACCATTCGGGCTCAAGAATGTTAGAGCCACATACCAGCGGCTCGTAAACATGATGTTTTCAGAACAAATAGGGAACAACATGGAGGTTTATGTTGATGACATGCTTGTAAAGTCTCAACTCAACAAGAACCATGTTGATGACCTCGAAGAGTGCTTTGGCGTGCTCAGGAAATACAACATGAAGCTAAATCCTCAGAAGTGCACTTTCGAGGTATCTTCAGGAAAATTTATGGGCTTTATTGTGAACTCTCGTGGAATCGAGGCTAATCCCGACAAGATCAAGGCCCTGATTGACATGCCCTCACCTCGAAGGCACAAAGATGTCCAAAGTCTGACTGGCAGGATGGCAGCCCTAAGCAGATTCATCTCGAAATCTACGGATCGTGGTCTTCCATTTTTCAACTTACTGAGAGGGGGTAAGAAGTTTGAATGGACAGAAGAATGCGAGCTGGCCTTTCAGGAGCTCAAAAAGCACTTAGCGGAACCACTCATCCTGTCAAAACCTGAAACAGGAGAAGTATTGTACCTATACCTTTCGACCACCGAACACGCGATAAGCGCAGTGCTCATTCGAGAAGAAGAGAGGGTGCAAAGACCCGTTTACTACATCAGTAAAAGATTACTGGGGGCAGAGTCAAGATATCCATTGATGGAGAAACTCGCGCTCAGTCTAATTCATTCATCCCATAAGCTCCGCCCCTACTTTCAGGCACATCCCATCCATGTGTTGACTGATCAACCACTTAGGCAAGTCCTGTCTAAACCAGAAGCTTCAGGTCGACTTCTTAAATGGGCTGTTGAGCTCGGACAGTTCGAGATCACCTACCACCCGAGAACGACCATTAAGGCACAGGCATTGGCGGACTTTATAGTGGAATGTACTGGTATAGCCGACGACGAGGTAATAACCACGGCCCACGAGCTGTGGAAACTTTACGTTGACGGTTCGTCAAATGAAAATGGAGCAGGGGCAGGGGTCATTTTGGTTACCCCCGCAGGAAGCAGATTTCATTCTGCCCTAAGATTTGGCTTCAAAGCGTCGAATAATGAGGCCGAATACGAGGCTTTACTCGCGGGACTTCGTATAGCTAAGGAGCTCAAAGCTAAAGCTATACATTGCTACAGTGACTCCCAGCTAGTGGTTAATCAAATCTTGGGAGAATACCAGGCTCGCGGCACGAGAATGGCAGCTTATTTGGAGAAGGAA
This sequence comes from Humulus lupulus, assembly GCF_963169125.1. Classification (NCBI taxonomy): domain Eukaryota; kingdom Viridiplantae; phylum Streptophyta; class Magnoliopsida; order Rosales; family Cannabaceae; genus Humulus; species Humulus lupulus. The sequence goes on from NC_084798.1 coordinate 196,078,673, forward strand.
AAATCTGCGTTAGAGTGTTTCGAATTCTATACAATCGAACAGGTTCCCCGCGAGCAGAACTCGAATGCAGATGCCTTAGCTCGACTCGCCACATCCACCGAAAATGAAGAACTAAACGTTGTACCCATAGAACACCTTTTGGCACCAAGCATTAACGAGCCAGAAGTGGAAGATGTGTATATGATCGAAACAGAGCCAACCTGGATGACCCCAATAGTTGATTATCTCGAAAACGGATTTCTTCCAAAAGATCGGAACCAAGCTCGAAAGTTGATGTATCAACTTCCCCGTTACACAATTTTGGATGGAAGGCTATACCGAAGGGGGTATTCCATGCCGTTACTTAGGTGCGTAACCCCTCCCGAAGCTAAGAAAATCATTGAAGAAATTCATGAAGGGTTCTGCGGAGATCACACCGGGGGGCATAGCCTGTCCAAGAAGATCATAGGCCAGGGATATTTCTGGCCAACCATTAAAACGAATTCTTTCGAGTATGTGAAGAAATGCGATAAATGCCAGAGATTCGCCACGATACCCCGAGCCCCACCATTCGAGCTGACCATGTCGACATCCCCATGGCCTTTCGCGGTATGGGGCATCGACCTCATAGGCTCTCTCCCGACTGGCAAAGGCGGAGTGAAATATGTTGTAGTCGCCGTGGATTACTTCAAAAAATGGACGGAGGCTGAACCATTGGCAACTATAACCTCAAAGAAGATCCTTGATTTCGTAGTAAAGAGCATCGTGTGCCGATATGGAGTGCCGAGGAAGATCGTATCCAACAGCGGAACCTAGTTTGATTGCGACTTGTTCACCAACTTTTGTGAAAAGAACGGTATAATAAAAAGTTTTTCATCGGTAGCTCACCCTCAGGCGAATGGCCAGGTCGAAGCTGTAAACAAAACCCTCAAGAGTTCTCTGAAGAAAAAGTTGGAGGAAGCAAAGGGACGATGGCCCGAAGAATTTCCCCAAGTTCTTTGGGGATACAGGACCACGACTCGAACATCAACAGGGCATACCTCGTTCTCTCTAGCATACGGCTGCGAGGCAATGTTGCCCATTGAGGTGGAAATCCCAACGATCCGAACTCAGATTTACGATCAAAGTTCAAACCACACTCAGCTCGAAGAAACCTTAGACTTGATTGAAGAAAAAAGAGAAGAGGCTCAGCTGAGAAATGCTGCTTACCAGCAACGAACTACCAGATATTTCAACAAGAGGGTTCGAGATCGAAAGTTCGGAATGGGAGATCTGGTGTTGAGACGCGTATTCTTGGCAACTCGAGACCCAGCAGCTGGAGTGCTCGGGCCAAACTGGGAAGGACCGTACCAGATAGAGTCAATCATCCGTCCTGGTGTGTACAAACTTGCGAGATTGGACGGGAGCCTGGTACCGCGAGCATGGAATGGCGAACACCATAGACCTTACTATCAGTAGTGTAGGAAAAGTGTTGCCTGTAACCATGATTTTCTATCTGTATTAGTTTGTTTGCTTTTGAATTCCATCAAATAAAAGATCTATTTCGTTCAATATGTTATCTTTTTATTTTTATTTTTGCAATCTCTCTTAATTTAATAACCTATGGTCACACTCATAGGATATTAAGGGGGCATCATTGGTATATATACACAGCTTAAAAAATAAAAAATATACAAAGTATTTGGATATAACCAGATACGCGAGCTTAGATAGTTCGGACATAACCGAATTATCAAAAATAAAGCATTTGGATATAACCAGATACGCGAGCTTAGATAGTTCGGACATAACCGATTTATCAAAAACCGAAAACGTTTGGAGTTAACCAGATGTGCAAACTTAACAGGTTTGGAACAAACCAGCCAAAAAACTAATCGATGATAAGTATGAACCTAAACCTACTTCGAGATAAATCGAGAACGAGGCTGGAATGTCTTAAAGAAAAATAGTTTCGAACTCTTAACCTTGGAGCAAAGACTGAGGATGAGGAAAAGTGACTAAGCAAAAAAGATATAACCAAATCATTCACATTACATACCATATAAGTACTTTTGGGTTCATGGTTAAAGTAATATCCGACTTTGAAAAATAACGAGGTCGGAAGCGGATAATTTGAACAAATTGTGCATGAATGCATTGAGCTTCAAACCTAAATCCACAATATGTTTGTATGAATAAATAAACATAAATGATTCATCCATAAAAAATGTGCAAAATATTTCGAGCCAAGAAATGTAAAGCATATATAAGTAATATTTAAAGAAATTGTATCAACCCCGTGGGCATAAATTAAAATAATTACAAAAATAAGGGGACGCAGCTCCAATAGATGGTTTCCCCAAGATCAGATTTAAGGAAGAGGAGTCTCCTTGGCCTTCTCAGCATCAGCAGCACCGGATTCCTCAGGACGAATAGCATGGCTATCCTCCTGAGCTCCCTCCGAAACGGCCTCCCGAGCAGCTTCTTCCTTCTCGAGCCGAGCATTCTACCTGTCAAGAAGGGTCGCCTCGTGAGGACCTAAGAAGCTGGTGTCCAGATCTTCATTGTTGGCCCACATTCGGTACATGGCCGAGTCAACCGCTTGATCCTTCTTCTCTTTGTACTCAGCAAGGAGACGAGCTTTTTCGTCCTCCATGATATCAAAGGTGGCAGCCTTTTCCTCTTCAAGCTTCTTGTTGGCCCCCTGTAGCTGGGTGATCTCCCTCTTATGCTCCTCGAGCTCAGTTTTCAGCTTCCCGAGCTCGGTGGCCATGTCCTCACGTTCCTTAGCTCCTGCCTCAAGCTTCACATTCGCTGCCTTCAGATCATCGCTCGCTTTGAGGTGGAGATCCTTCGCCTCTTGAGCATGAGACTTGCTCGAATGAATCTCGTTGTTCAACTTATAATTGAGCTGGGTGGTAAAGGCAAGAGACTGAAAAAGAAAAAAGTCATCATTAACACCAAGTCTGTGTGATTATAACCAAGAAGGACTGTAGAAGGATACTTACCGCAGCAGCGAGCTCGATACTCTTCTCATAGAGGACAGTACAATCTTGGGTATCGTTCAAGCATTGCCATTGGGGAGCTTAGAGACTGCCAAAGCTCTGGCCGATCCGGGACATAACATCCGAGACCAGCGTAGACTCATGAGACCCAGCAGCATTGTCGACCACATATGCATCCATGTGGGTGGAAACTGATAGCTTCTGAGCCCGAGAAGCAGAAGGCGGACCTAAGGATGACTGAACCACCACAGGAGGTTGGGGCTCAACCAAAACGGAGGGACCGACCAGCGAAGTCGGCGCCACTGCAGAGGCAACGACCTGCGAGGACGGCGCCGTTGTGGAAGCGCCGGCCTGGGAAGTCGCCGCATCGATGGAGCTCGAAATCGGCAGAGCAGGAGGAGGTGTTTTCTTGGACCTCTTGGGGCCCTTGCCCGGCCGGTCGGTTTTCAGCGACCCCGCTCTGGGACGCTTGCTCCTCTTGGCGCCACCATTTTCGATGATGTTGTCGAGGTCGGAGTCCATCTTGCCTACACAAGTCACAACACAGAGTGAGTCAGTAAAAGAGAAGCATACAAGTTGTTTCAGTATCACAGACATATAAAGTGATGATAGAGGAAACCTAACTGGAACTCTCCCCCGAGCTCGAGCTTGAGGACCATGAAATTCCCCGGTTTTCAGAGGAGGCGGGGGGAGTGCCTTCCCTATATGTGGGTGATAACCTCGAAAGGTCCCTATAATCGTTGGTCCCGTACTGAACAGCTATCCCGTTCCACACCTCGTCTGTGGTATACATGGTGTCGTATTTCTCGAGCCCACTATCAAACCTATGTACACAGTCATCTACCCAACTCCATATGTAGAAGTGGTATCTATCCTGTGGGCATGAGACTAACCTATTGGGCTTATGTTTTAGTAAGGTGGGGGACCACATTCTCGAGGTAGGGAGGGCTTTACCTTTATCCGAATCTGAGCTCGAGGCTTCATCATTAGCCTCATTCCCCGACAGCGGACTCCTTAGGCGAACTGGAAGTGGCGGCCTCGTTTCTCTCCTCGGAGGAAGGGCGCCTGTGGGCAGGGGCACCTGCTCCCAGTGTTCATATTTTTTATTGGACCAGTCAAAGGTGGACTGGCCCTCTCCCAAAAGTCCACATTTTCGGAGCCTATCCTCATGTAAAAGGTACAGGAGAGACCTCCTTCCATGGGGGAGTTCGAGCAGGGTCTCTCTGTGCCCCTTCATTGTATCGTCAGGAGTGGGACACTGAAAATTGGCTGAAGGGCAAGACACATTTAAGCTAAGTATGGATTTAAGAGCTAAAGTTTCGAGCACAGAAATAAAAATAACGAGAAAACTTACGAATCCACCTGAACGAGTAGTGTCGAGACGGGGACAGACCGTCTGTCCAAAAGAAGGTCTTTTTGAAATCAGGCGGATGATTGGGAAGATCTTCGAAGACCTTCTTCTCTTTGGGATAGCTCGAAAGATAATAAAAGCCATCCCCTCCCCGAGCTCGGGAGGGGTTACTTTTCAGACAAAAGAGATATAAAATCTCCTGAGGCGAAGGTCCTTTCCACCCCATCTCGTGGTATAAGGACCTCAGAGTAGACAGCACCCTGTAAGAGTTGGTGTTGAGTTGGAACGGGGCCAACCCAACGAAATCCGTGAAGTCCTTGAAAAAAGACTTCAAGGGCAACAGTGCTCCCGCCCTCATGTGTTCCTAGCTCCATGCCGCGTATTTCACCTTGGCGTCGTGGCCCCCAGGGGCGAAGCAGCTTCGTTCGTGATCGGTCGGAGCTCGACACTTTAAAGAACCTGATAAGCTGCGGCCATGGAAAGCCAGGATTTCGGTTATCTGACTAGTTGTGGTAACTGAGCTCTAGTAATGCTCAGCCTCGAACATTTCTCTCCTCGGCTGCGAGGAAGAAGGTTCCCCCATTAGTGAAAATTGAAGTTCTCCTGGATTAAACGCGATGGTGACCTTTAATGCAGGGTCGAGGGGAATCGGCCTAGGCCCCGAATTGGATTCTGGATAGAGGGCCTCCCGAAGAGTTCTCCTCTTCTTCTCTATAACCTCGTCTATCTGACGGCGATAATGAGCTCAAATATCCTCCTACTCGCGCGCAATCTTGTACTCCCATATCCGACGTTGATTCCGGGCGAACATCGTTTCTGGGCTCGGGGTTTTTGGCTCGTAAGGGATTGCCAGCAACGACCCCCACCGTCTTTCCAGATTCTGTGACATCTAGCGAGAAAGAAAAAATGGTGAGGGCCATGCATGCAAGAATTATGAGCTCGATGGAACGAGCTCGGAGTTTAGGAACAAAACAAGCTATATATTAAGACCCTTCTTAGAGAGTCAGGGCGTGCGTTCCACGAAAAGGGAAGGAGAGTGGATAATTTTTCGAAAATCCCAAAAATCAAGGGAAAAAAGAGTGGCGGATAACCAGAAAGGGCAGCCTTGGGTTTCGTGCATTTGTCAAGGCCAATGTTTTTTACCCGAAATCTTGGTGTACAAGAAACGTCTCTTAAAATTTTAAAACCCAGAAAACAGGAATCTTGTTCAAACATCAAAACTGGGTATGAACCAGTGATGTAAATTCTGTGTTGGGAGTCTAAAAAAGCACAAGAGCCTATCGGATAGAAATCTCCTATCATATTATGCTAAGGATGTAAACTAGTACATACACAGACACAGCAAGAACAGCATGAACAAAAACTAACAAAATGAAAAACAAAGATTGCATACTTACACAATAATGGCGATTGCAGAGAGATCGTTGATTGAAGGAGAGGTTGCAAATAAGAACTCACGGACTCGAACAAACCAGGGTTTCTTTGTTTCTTTGGCTGAGAAAACATGCACGGGATAGAAGCTTTATAGGAAGGTCTCTGGTTTCGTTTTTCCTCTTTTCTTGCTCCTGGTGAACGGAAATAAAAAGAAAGAAGATGATGAATGGGGTCTCAAATATATAGATGGAAAAAGGGGATTAATCCGGGACGTTGAACAAAATCCTTGTAAAATCCAACGGTCAGGGGTCAACGACAACATGGCGCCGAAAAGGTGGCAGACGGATGATCGTGGGCATGTTTCCAAGGTACTCAAGTACCAAAAATGAGCAATACCCAGCTGACGCGTGTCCATTTTCAAAAGTGTATGACGGTACGGTTCTCAAAGAAAGTAGTTCAAAAGTTTCCTTCTCTCAGGATTCGAACAAATACTTTTGAGGGGGCAAGATGTTATACCCAGATTTCGAGCTATATGACCTCGAAAGTTGGATTCGCAGCGAGTGGACTCATAAGGTTTAAAGTATGCTACAGGATTGAATATCGAGCCTTCAAGGCTCGATACGACCTCGAACGTGGCGACCTCGAAATATTCATGATCTCGAAAAGTAGCCTCCGAGATCGATCTATCATCAGGGATGATATCGGATCAAGGGTTCCGAGCCTGACACGCGTACGACCTCGGAGCCATGTGACCTCGGGAGATGTCATTAGCTCGAAAGCTGATGAGAAATCTGAGGGACTAAGGCCTTAGAGAGACATGATTATGACTTTGAATATCCACAAGTGTTATCCACAAGAGACGCAGTCTGCATTTATTGTTGTAAATCCCATAATATCATGGGATATTATTTGGTTAGTTATACGCCCCCTGGTCTTCAGGGGACGTTTCCTTTTATATCTGATTATAGGCATTTAAAGCCATTTATTTTATTTACCCAAAAAGAGTAACTACCCAAAATATGTGGGATAGTATTCTGCAGCCTTCTCTATAAATAGAGAGGTCATGCACCATTGTAATGGACCGAAATTCTGAACCTTGAGAGAAAACTCTGAAGAATTCATCCTTGAAGAATTTTCAGAGATAATCTTAAATTTAATAACAGAGACTCGTGGACTAGGCAGATTTAACTGCTGAACCACGTAAAAATTGTGTGTTTGTATTGTCATATTTTATCGGCCATTATCAGTTATTGTTTACGTGCTCTCCTTTCACTGTTGATGAAAAATGGCGTCAAGAGAATGTTGTATAAAACATTAATTTTTAATATATTATTGAAACTTAACAAACAATTTTCTTCTTATAACAGGTTTGGGCAAGGGAATACCTACCATGTGTACGTGTTACACCACAATCGATATCATCAAAAGTCTTTCCACGAAGCCTTCTATGGAGTAATTGCCCTCCACCAACAATGGGGATTGCAGTCCTATTGAAGTACTATAGGGAAAAACTAACAAATCTAACATTGGACGAGGTAAAATCAAATGTATGCTATGCTAGCGTATAGACTGTAATTATGAAACCAATTTCACTAAATTTCTAATTTAACCAGGTTGAGCTCTGTCCATGGGGAGATGAAGAAATTCAACCTTATTATGTTGCCCTAAGTCAGGTAGCCAACTCTAGTCGAATCTTACTGGTTGCCCCGAACGGAGCAGAGTGGTATTTGGGGGAGCGAGTTTCAATGCAAAGTTGTGGAATTGTTCCCAACCGAATACCACAACTACCACCCAAGTCAATGCTTGTTCGAGAAAAACTGGTCATAATTACAAAGCCGTGGTGTTTGTCTGGTAAATCAGCATCAGAATTCTGGGAAGAACAAACAAAGGAGAACTGTGAAAAGTACAAAAGAGAAGTTTTGTGTAAAATAACACACCACAAGGTATGTTATTCAATTTGATGATGAAAGTTAAATTCAATATTATAACTCACTTGGTATGTGTACTGTATATTTTTGTATTAAAAAATATTAATCTCCCTTTATCTCGCTATGCCACGAACTCCAAACATTATTTATTTTAATTACAGTACAAAAAGACACATCTATGTCTCTGCTGCATCCTTCATTCCAGCATTCCATAAAATTTTTCTGAATACTTATCGCAATCTTATATATTTTTTTCAAATTCAATATTAGGTAACACAGTCAACACCAAAAACACTTCTACGAAATATAGATGCGGTTCAAAGAGAGTTAATGCAGCAAATGATTAGAACAACGACTGCCTTGAATAATTACAAGTCCACACTTGAAAATGTCCACGAGGAAATGGTACCTTAAATCAAATAACAATCCACAACATAAGAATAGGAATTATATTTAAATCAAAACTAATTGAAATTAATCAAATTGCATGTTCAATGGACAGGTGAAGACAACGAAAGTGATTTCAAAAGGGACAACTAAGGAGATTAAAAGGACTCCATCAACAATTCATATACTGGGCCCGTGGGGCAGCAGCTACAATAAAATTAATACTCATACATGTTCTTCCTTCACTTTTAGAACATAATTACAATAATGAAGATGTTTATTAATGGACATTTATATGTGTACTTTAAAAACAAGTATTGTTTCCCAAATTTTCCAGTTCTGTATTATTAATTAATATGACCACTTGTGCTAAAGTTTTGTATAATAACCAGTTTTTGAATCCAAGTAACATCCAAAATTAGTGACTGCTTCCTATAGTTGTTTAACAGTTACATGGTTGAAATATCAGCCACGCGTGTGGGTCATTGGTTAAGTACAAACATCTAATATTAAATATTTTTCAACAATTTACAGCCTCAACAACACTAAGCTTTTCCCTAATTTTGTCAATTGAAATTAAGTAACGTTCACTATTATTTCTAAAAAAAAGCTACTCCAAAGATTGTAGACTGTACAAACAAAACCAAAATAAGGTATATTAACTATAAAATAATTGATAAATTGTAATATATTACAAAACTTAAATCAACACATTCATTGATTCCAATACATTTCAATATCTTCTTTTTCTTCTTCCTTAGCGTAGCTTTGTAACTAATGCATTCTTTGCATTTGATAATTGTGTGCCTATCCACATTACTCACAAAATTACAAAACAAAGTTAACAAACGCAGGACGCTTTCTCTATTATAAAATCTCTTCTTTTGTTCAGTGAAGATGTCAAAATTATTGCCCCTATAACCTTCTAATCAAACTCCCGCAGTACCTAATACAATTGAAACATTAATTATTAGTAAAGGTATATTTTCACACAATTTTTTTTAAACATTCAGATACACTAACATTTAATGGTCCTATTCGAATAGGTACTCCAGGAACATAGTCATCGACCACATCATCTGCTTCATCACCTAACACTCCCTTCACATATTCTTGTAGAAGCATCCTTGTGACATACACACTGCAATCATAATCAACGCATTTGTATCGATGGGAAATAGGTTCACTTATACTAAATTGTGTAAAAGAAAAATCGGATCTGTAAATTTTTTTGAATCGTTCACTGAATGCATTGTCCATGGAGCATAGCTGTTAACAAAAGAGACAAAAAAAAAAAATTCAAAATGTGTAAAAAAATGACAGTTCATAAATTTTGAAACATTTGTAAAAAATAAAATTATACTGTGAATCAAAAAACTACACAATATATACAAACCATCGACATAATTATGCCACCACATAATAAATACGAAGGAATGCTGAAGTTATCAAACACATTAACTTTCTTCTCAAACAAATTGATTACGGCTAGAAACCAATGTCTTTTAGCAAGCAAAGGCACGTAAACCTGCCAGATAGTCATCAATAAGAATTACTAAAATCTCATAACAATAAAATACGAAACCATAAATTATATTCATAAAAGTAATCAATTTAACCTTTTCCAACTGATTAACCTCTCCACACCATTCAAACCATGTCTTTTTATTACTTATAGTACTATAACATAAACTGTCTGGTTGCTACAAAAAGAAAATTAAAAAAACCAAACAATATTGTCATCAACATGGCATACAAAAAGAACAACAAAATTCTTTTAACTAATACAAACCGATAAAGCTGTTGGGATCCACCAGAATCTCATCTTTTTCCCATTCTTTTCCACTTCAACCGCTGATAAAATATCAATCATACAGTTGACAACCTTCAACATTAAAAAACTTGTCATGTATTAGTTAATGTGAGTATAAGTCTTCATTGACCAACCTCAAAATTAAAAATTTATTTAACATCCTCACTCTTGCGCTGCATAGTTGTTTATCTCCCAAACTCAAAAAATCAGACCTCCGCCCAACTACTTTGTCTCCCAAGAAAACTATCTCCCTTGTAAATGAAAAAATGAGTTCAAATAATTATATCATCTGTTTAAATGATAACATGGCCAAATATTTAAATACAAAGCATTCAAAAGCTTACTCCGGAGGTAATTTCGAGTCCATCACATAGTTCAACAACTTTTTCTCAGAATCGTTCAACAACTCCAAATTTGACCACTTTGTTCGGCTTAAGAGGTCTCCACTAATGCAACAACGATCCAAAGTATACTAAATTCAAACACCAAAAATTAAGTAGATTCTAAGATCATTCCAACTACATGTATTTGTATTGGATTTAGTACACCAAAATCAAAAAAAAATATAATCAACAATACCTTCCCAACAATTTTATCAACTTCGCTATCTTCAATGTCATACATATCACAATCAAAACCACTACCTCCAAATTTCAAAACCAATTTCCTTTCATCCTCAAAGTGCCATTTTATTTTTTCATCAGTCGTCGACAATGAAATCCTATCACAATATTTGCTCTCACTAACAATATTTGTAAATTTTTCCAGTTGCATACATAAATCATTCCCTTCTACACAACCAGACCAAATATTAGTCAACAACACTTTCTCACTATGATTAGATACACCACTCTTCTCCCTACCCACTTCAGGATCAAATAAAATCTTATCATTCAAACTATTACCATCAACCTTTAAATCATTCATTTCTAGAGTAAAAGTACCATTATTGGAAGGCCCTCTCCAATTTCTACACCCAACTCATCGCAACGAAGCACACTAGGCAACTTATCAACTTCGCTTATCTCATTTAAATCAACTAAACAAACCTCCTCTGACTCAAGTTGAACATTTTTAACCCCCCCCCCCCCCCCCATCAACATGATCAAGTTTTCGCAACTCCAATTCCACTTGTAATGTTTTTGATTTAGATAACTCAACCTTTCCCAAATTCATCGATGGCGTTCCTACACTAAATTTATCTTCCAAACGATCCACCTCCACCATATCTACATTTGCACCATCCAATTTACTCAATTTCTCACTCACAATGTTACATTCACTCATTAACAAAGATGCCTTCTCCAAAAAAACTTCAAAAGAATTGCCCTCTTCTCCTTCTCTAACCTCAGACAAACGAAGCTGGGAAACACCATGTCTAAGAGATGCAATTTCCTGCTTCAATTCCTTCACTTCACTCTCATGTGAATTCAATGCCAACAAGATGTCCCCTAACTTTTCCCTATCCATAGTTGCCTACAATAACAAAGAATTTCTTTCCATAATTATAATTATTATATAATAATTTAAATTGGTTATTGACATTTACAGATCATCAATGGTGTCACATTAAAATAATAATTGCTTCACCAAAATATCAGCTTCACCTAACATATTGGCGAAACCCCCCAAAATTGGGTAATATATTAACAACAGTAAAAACACTAATTTTAAATGACTTTCATTCCCAATCAAAACGAATTGCAGTTTATTGTTAAAGTTTAGTGACATATCATAACCCAGTAGTATTGGAATATGTTGTCCCTAGTTTTATATATAAAAATATTATACATAGCAATAACCACATCAACCTTTTTCAATTCATGGGAATATATTACAAATAAGTTTTCACAGACTACTTCGGAAAAAACCAACAAACCAAAGGGAAGTCATGCGAGTAAAGATTTGGAATGGCATGATGTTTCTAATAATGCATTTCTTATAGATGTTCTATAGAACAAACAACGTGAAATCATGTACATATACAATAATAGAAATGCTTTAATACTTAACAAATCCTTAGCAAAAGTTAAATCCACTCAAGTACATAAATAGTAGCTCTTCATCAACCTAATAACATAAATGACATCTTGGATGCATAAACATCATTCTTATTTAATTTAGCATTTTTTTTCCTGCAAACCCCTCGCATTGAAACATAACAAGCAAACAGAATGCCAAACTAAAATCACTAAACACACTAGGTAATGGCTAAGTTAAGTTGTAAATCAACTATTATTACTGGTCTTAATTTTACAAACCTGCTACAAATCTAACATCACTACGGACCACACAAAAATTACCCCAAAATAACAGAGTCGAACCTGCTTCGGTGCTTCGACAGAGAAACTTCCCTCTCCGACTCCGCAACCCCTAAATCCACAAATAAGAAACCACCAGTAGCCTTGCTTTGAAACCCCGTCTGAAATCAACCACAGCCTAACGTCCCACTGCCAAACACATATATGGTTAATTTACATTCGTATAATAGGTGGAAACTGTGCATTTCTTCACAGGATTTTGTCTTTATTTGTTGTTCAATTAAGTATATATTTAGTCCCTACATTACAAAGAGAGTTAACATTAATTTCTCTAATCAGTAAGAAGATATCAAAGCTTGGAGAGAATAAATGAATTAGTAATGGGTTCAATCCATAAACATGCAAAGATAGTCTATGCATTACAAAGAGAGCTAACAATAATTTAAGCCAAAATCTTCATAACCCACCTTAAGTATCTGTGACAAAACTTTTGACAAAATAAAAAGTCTATAAAATAACTGTCTAAAAAGTATAAAGGTGGGTAAGAATATATCAAAGCTTGGAGAGAATCAATGAAAAATAATACAAATTGCAGAGTAGAGAGAAACGAACTGAGGACGAGAAGAAGAAGAAGAAGAATATGGGTTACATTATGAGAGTACGAGCTGCATCATTCTTCAAAGGGGCAGTGGCGGCGACGAGAAACACTGAAAAGAAAAAACTCACCAAAAATTTAGACCCTGCATTTCAAAGAGAGCTAACAATAATCTATCAAAGTTTTTAAGCCAAAATCTTCATAACCCTTCCATAACTAACACTACATACATAATTTTCTCAACTAAAATTAAATAAAAAAAAAACACAAAAGTCTACTGAGTACTTCAACCCTAGCTAGCCCCCTTTTTCCATCCAAGTGAACAATATTTTCTATGATTATATAAAAATATATATATTTTTATTAGGGTTGAAGTTGTATTATTATAATTATTACCATATAAGAGTATTAGGGTAATGTCACTCCTTCCCTAAGGTGATTTAGGGAATATTATTTTGGATATATATAGCTCATAATAAAATTCTCATATTATATAAGAATCTTTATTATTTATCTTACAAATGATGTCATAATAATAAGTTGATTTGGTTTTGGTATATACATCATAATCAGGTGGGGAAAGAATAGTGGTTAAGATAATATTGGTGATGATAATAATGATCTAAAATATAACTCCTATGACAGATGACATGCTTGTTGATCCAGGCCATGAATTAGTGAAGATATATATAGCTAGCGTAAGCCAACTCACACCATTTTGGAAAGAAGAAACTGTCATAGTCATTTTTTTAATCATGAAGGGGGTATGAGTTTATTTATGTACAAAAGATATATATATATATATCATCATCATCATATGGTTTGTATATGCATGCATTTTAATCCCAGACGAATAGCACACCTCTAAAGTGGTCCAAGTGCAGCTCTAAAGTTTGTATATACATGATCTTATCTTTCTCATTAATACCCACATATAAATATATATATATATATATGTATAGGGTGTTGCTCAAGTGCAGCTCTTAAAATTCAAATTCAATAAAATTAAAAAAATTAAAAAAATTCAATACTATTGCAAATACCTGCAATTTCTATAATACTTTATACACATATATGGTGTAAATTAATATTCAACATCTGATATCATAGAGAGATGGAGGAAGAGGCTTAATAGTTAATTCTGGAAGTCTCTCCAAATTGTTTAGCTAATGTGGTCTAATATGTACTATTTTGTTCAACTACATTCATCCCATATATATATATATATATTAAGCCTGCCTCTACATTATATATATATTTATATATTTATACAAAAATTTATACTCATGCAGGTTCAAACTATATGAACATATATAGTAATTAGATAGAGAATATATCAACATATATACAAACTAATGTATAACTTCCTAACTACTATACATAGGGCTTACAACATATATACAAACTGAGGAATTATGTCAAACAGTTTATGGGCACACGAGTTATGTCCACTTTCCAAACTATATAAGCACACAGGGTTAAACTATATACCCAAATCAATAGGTTAATATAATAAGAGTTCATCCTTTTCACCAGTGTGTTACAACTCACATACAATGCAATTTCTATAATACTTTATACACATATATGGTGTAAATTAATATTCAACATCTGATAGCATAGAGAGATGGGCAAGTTCAGAGACATTGAAGAAAGTAAAAGATAAATTAAAGGCAAGAAAATAATAACAGATTTTAACTTACCCATGTGTCGATGAGAGCTTCGGAACAACCAGATAAATGGGAGAGAGATGAAGATGGGGAGAAATAAGGTCAATACTGATTAAATGAAACATTGTAGAGAAGAGAAACAGAGATAGCTGAAAGAGAAGAAAGAGAGAACTCTGAGAGAAAGAGAGAGAGAATAGTTATGACCTTTAAGTGTGAATGGATTCAGACTTGTGAGGGAAAGAGAGAGAGAATAGTTCTGAGAGAAATAGAGAAAATATTTGGAAAGATCACAACCCTTCATTTGATCTAATGGTGCAAGAAAAAGGTCTCCACGAGTGCAGACGTTTTAGCGGCTCCACATGAGCAATACCCTAAATATATATATATATTGCTTTTGGTTCTTAACAAAAATTTGAGAAAAGATAACATTTAATTTTCATTTTCCAACTTTCTTTCTCTTATTATTATTATATGAAATTCCGTTTTTAGTAATTACCAAATTAATTAAACCATGTGAATTAATTAAAGTACAGAATGGTAATTAACTGTTTACACAGATAGCAGTTCTATCGAGACAGAATCCGAACTTGTCACGACAGAAACTGAACACAATAAATAGACAGGGCAAAACAATAAAGAACACACTGCATTTTTAGAAGGTTCAGAAACCCTTTTGGATAACCTACTCCTTGGGGCCACGCCCAGAGAATAAACCACTTAGTAAAAAAACAATGTGTACAAAAGCATTGACTTAAACAATGTAAGACTCCATCTTAAACTATTGCCGCAATCTTGTTGTACTCTTCTCTACGAATTTGATTTGATGAAACGTTGATTCTCTTGAACTCCCTTCAAAGAATAACGAGTGCACACTTCCTCCCGAAGTGAGACTTAGATAGAATCCTCTCCCGAAGATCCTTATGAACACGTTCACAATAGACACTATCTGATTACAATGGACTAGATAGATATCCACAAGTACACTCAGCACTCTCACAAAGATTAAGATGAACAAACTTAATCTCTACAAATAAAGATACTCTTCAAAATAACATAATGTTTACAAATATTGAAAATGGAAGAGATGAAAATTCCAAAGGCCTTGGCAAGATATTTATAGGCAGGGAAATCATCCAAGGCTATCATTTTCTGGTATCTTTGAAATCAATTTGCGAATTCCTTTGATTTAGGAAATCAGCCAGCCAGATGAATTCTGTGTCAACAGAAAAGGAAACTGATGAGTCAACAACGTAATCAGTTTTATCTGGCAGAATGAACATGGTCATTTCTTTTGACCATGTTCATTTTCGACACCTTCTTTATTCCAGAATAAACATAATCCCACATAATCCCTGAAAATAATATCAAGATAATTGCAAAATATATTTTTACCAAAAATTGATTATTTGTGATAAATAAGGCAACAAATATATTCACACTTAAAGATATTTTCACATTACAAAATCAGCTGAATAATTTGATAATTAATCCAAAAATCAATATGGAGATATGCTACTAATTTTCTTTAAACATTTTAAAATATTTTGTCTAAATTAAAGTTTAGCCAAAAAAGGATTTTACAATCTCCCCATTTGGCAACTTGATAGACATAAATATTTTAAGAGTTTATTTTGAAAGATCCTGCAAAGACAAAACATGTTAGAGCAAATAGTAATGGAATTACTCCCCCCTGCGAAAAGCATCTCAAATGTAACAAGGATCAAACATAAAACAAGATAAACTGATCAAAATGAACCTTCTTACTCCCCCTTGTTGTCTAGCAATAAGCCAAAGGAGTAACAGAAATAAGACAAAGGAAAAGACACTAAACATTGTTCTTTTACAATTTATTTAAAACAAAAAGAAGCAAAACAAAATAAAAACTGATGGCCTCATTTGGAAGGTCCCGTAGAAAAGTGAGACATCATGGTCGAGAGACAACTCTTGAGACTGAACACTTCTGTCTGAACAGATTCCAGAGTGGCCTTGACACCAGTGAGTTTAGTGATGACAGAATCAACATCGCCAGCCTTGAGAGCAATCCCTTTAGTTGCCTTTACTGATGAGGGTTCCTTCTTGAGTTTGTAGTCTGCATCGGCAGTGGGAGGTGTCACGATTTCATATTCCACTCGAAGAGATTTTTGAGAATCAAGCAACTTGTAGATCAAATGAGGAAACACCAAATATTGGCCTTTCTTTTTGGCTTTTCCTAAGGCAGTGATCTGATCAAAAATGAGAGTGGCAAGATCAACTTGGAGATCAGTCCCGACTTTGTACAGAAAGAAAGTCGTGTCAAAAGTAATGGTGGAGGTATGAGTGGTGGGAATCCAGTTGTTGGTGGCAAATTTGTGAAGCACGACATAGTAATGAGTAAGATCCATCACTTTGAGTACCGAGTGAGGTTCCCAAACCATATTCTGTCCCACCAATTCAGATAACACCGTATCTTTGTTGAATTCCATAGCAACATTGTCAACAGTAGGGGGAAAATTGAGAACCTTGGCAATTTCAACAGCACTAAACAAATACCAATGCCCCCGAACATAAACTTGACCAAACATAAAAGACTTGCTATCAAATAGATCATCGTTGAGATTAGCATAGAATTCTTGAACAACTCGAGGAACAAAACCATCCAACCCAGTTAAAGAACCTAACCACCCCCGATCCTCAATATTCTTAATGACTCCAAACACTCTATGGGCAGAAAAAGAAAAAAATTTCTCACAGATAAAATCACGATGCACATAATGCTTCATATTTTTCTTATTGTCATTGAAATAGAAATTCAAAGAATGAGCCTTAAAAGATGAACCTGGAGAGACTTTCGGACCCACTAGTGACTTAGTGCGAATCTCAGGAATTTTCACAGATTTCTTGCCCTTTGGAGAAACAGGAGGGTCCTCTGATGGGCCAGACTCGGCTTCTGATGCAACATTATCATCAAGAGAGGGATCTTCTTCAAGGGGATCATCATCAGAGGGAACACACTATGTAGATGGATCAGATTCAGAAGAGGAACAGGGAGGAGGAATTTTCTTTACCTTCGACCGAAACTTGGAACGTGGAGTGGAACCCACGAGAGACGAGGCCTTTGGAGTGGAATCCGAAGGATTAGACCCTTTGGACTGAGGAGATTTTTGAGAAGATGAGACCTGGAACCATCCTTTGCTTTTCTTCTAGGGTGCAAGCACATCAGGGGATTCTGAGGAGTCAGAATGGGTTTTGGTCGAATCACCGTCATGATCAGAGACATCATCTAAGGGGGAAGCTTGGCCCCTTTTGGAGGATCCAAGGACAAAGGCGAGCGGAGCCGCCGATGAAGGAGGTCCAGATGGTACTTTGGGGGCTTCTAGATCAGGAATGACCACGGCTTTGCTCGTGGTGATGGAACCGTCAATGAGGCTGGGGTGAGACAAGGTACTCTTTCGAGCCTTTTTCTTGGTGAGAGATGGAGATGCAGTCAACGAGCCAACCACTTCCTTGACAGACCGAGAGCCACTTCCTCTAGTTTTCACCATGATTGCACGAGAATGAGAGAAAACTGTCAAGGAAAAAGAAACCAGAAAAAAGTGAAGGATGGATATGGTTGAGATATTGGGCCCAAGGATATTCGAATATAAAGAAAGGGAAAGATAGGGATTTGATCTTTTATTCTTTTATTTGAGAATTAAATGGAATAAACACTTTTGGAAAGTACATAATAATATCCCAACAATAACTGCCAACAATTGTTCACGACACAAAATTGGGAAACAAGCCAAAAAAAGGAAACTTTTGATCTTAAAAAAATATGAGATAAAGACAAAAACAAACATGATACAACATACCCTTTTTTGACACACTTAGATTCGATTTCCCTTAGAAAAGATATATATATTATTTTTTTATTTTTTTTTATGAAGTAATATATATATAACCAAATGTACCAAAAAAAATATCCCATTTTTTATTAGTGCACAAAGTCTTCGTGCCCTTGCATGTGGAGAAAGAACCAATCATTATTTCAAAACAAATTTTTACTATAAGGTTAGAAAATATATTTAATATAAATCATGCTTTTATTTTTCAAATTAAAATATCACAAAACATTTACTCCTGTCACAAAAAATATTTTATTCAAATCAATCAGTGTGTATGAGACTTACAAATTTTTCCAACAGTATATCTGAAGCATTTGTGTGTGACTGTGAAAACAGAGATCATTGCCCTGTATGACAATTTTAACCTTTTTCAGGGACATTGCCTTATGTGACAATTTTGAGCCTTTTTCTCAATGAGTACCCAAATTAGATGCGTTCACACTACACTGAAGGTTGTATTTAACAGTGGTAGGGTATCTTCTACATAATTTTTAGTTACATAGTTCCAACTTACTCAAAGTTAGCAATTTACACAACAGTGTAGGTAGCTTTATTCTAAGATGGAGCTTGAAATACTTTTCAAGGATCAAATGCTCATACACAACAAACACATATTGATTTGAAAGAATATTAATTGGAGGGATTATTTATTTTGATTTTTTTTTTTTAAAAAGCATGAGCATGAAATATATTAACTATAATTTCTGTAATGACCCAACTATTTCTAAGACCTTGGACCATTAGATCTACTATACATAACTACTATTTTGGGAAAGATACATAAGAAATAATATAACTAACTTTATTAAATCTTGAAATATTGTATCAAATACATAATAATAGAAAATATGGCATGGGTACCCATTGTTTAAAACATAAAACATAATTTTAAACTAAAGAAAATTGTTTACAAAACTAAATGCGGAAAAAAACATGATTTAAAAGACTAAAAAAAAATAACTTCATCCTTGATCGACATGCAGTCCACACATTCCATCCATCCTCAACACACAAGCCAAGCTACCAAGAATCCTTCCGCCTTCCATATTCATTTTCCTGCATCACACTAAAAATAAAGGAATGAGCCTAATGCCCAGCAAGGAAAACCTACTAAAAATATACATCATATATCATAAGCATAAAACTACATCATATACTATAAAACATAATACTATCTAAAACATACATAATAAATCATAAGCATACACTAAAAACATATGACTATAAAAACGTATATCATATAGGACTACAATATTAATGGCCATTAACTCATTAACATGACATGTGATAAACCATCTAGGTCCCCTGTCTAATATCTGAGATAGGTTAGATCACATGGTAGTATATGATAACCCATCTAGGTCCCCTGTCTAATATCTGAGGTAGGGTAAACCATAACTCTAAACCATGAAAATGATAAAATAATCTTGGGGCTTGCTATCTAAGCAAGTCATATGCCCAAGCGACTAAAAACATAATCTTGGGGCTTGTTATCTAAACAAGTCATATGCCCAAGGACTACAAAACGTATTATACATATACTTATTATAGCATAAACATATCATAACATAAACTTATCATAACATAAACATAGCATAACATATCATACAAACATACAAGATCTATCCTATTTTCCTTACCAAAATACTGGGATGATGAGAACAAAGTCGGGATTTTGGAACACTCCTAAAAACCATTAATAGAGAGGTGAGTTTTCTAAAAGAAAGAGATGAAGAGGAATGAACTAAACCATCGAGAAGATACTTACCAACAAGAAATCTCAAGTTCGAAGAACTTAGATGCCTAACCAAGAATAGAGAAGATTGGGTTAGGAATTGAGTAGAGAAAAACTATAAGAACTAACAATACGGAAAAGGAACTAAGAATAGGAATACCTTTGAAATTGCTATGACCGAACTACACCTCGAAATCGAAATACACTCTATGAACCTTACTTCCCAAGTGTCTAATAAGCTTAGAATGACAAAGCTTATAACCCCAACCCAAGTGTTTATCACTTTATAGTCTCACTAGCACCTAGAAGGCTCTGATCAATGCTTGAAGAATGAATGAAATGCTTGAAGAATGAATGAAAAAGCTTGGTGCTAGGTCCTATTTATAGAGTTCCAGGAATAAAAATCTTCTAATTATAATCCAAATTTAAATTTAAATTTTAAATAGAATCCTAACTTCTAACTTTCTAAATCCCGTAACTCTAAACTAACCTACAGTAAAATTAACATATCTGGAGTTGTAGGACTCTGATTTAGAATATCTTTATACCGTTAGAAATATAATTAAATTATCTATAACTTTTTAGAAATACTATTTTTCGAAATTCATAACATAATTGGGTTAAAAATAGATCGGAAGTTACAGTACCCTAAAGTTACGAAAAATCTATTTAATTATCTAAATCACAAATAAATAAAATTGTGACAAATGTCATGCTCCTAACAAATTCTGGTGAAGACTAAGTCTTATATTTCCCTTATTTTATCATTAAAATAATAATTCCTTAATAATCATACATATGGCAAGTGTCATATTCCTATTGGCTCTATCTAAACCTTAGGAATAATCCATGCTCATGACAAATGTCATATTCTTATTAGCTCTATCTAAACCTTAGGTTATAATAATTATCATATTAATAACCAACAGTATTAATCAAACCTTATGTTATAATTAATATTCTTAAACTATAGGTTAAACTTATAAAATCCATAACTATTGCTAGGAGTTTCCAACTAAGTCCCGGCTTGAACCAAAATCCACAGTAATGAACATACTATAACTAATACTAGCTATTACTACTACTACTACTACTATCTAACTAGCTAAGTAAATTCTGGGACTCTACAATTTCTAACCTGAAGTAAAAATATATTTTGACATAATGATTGAAACTTTTTCGGTGAGCAAGGACAAGAAGACATCACACAACTTTTTCAAGCACAGGGATAAGGTACAACACAAAACAAATTAATTGGGACATACCCCCAAGGATTTCCTGAGGAAATCAAACCTGACTGTATCAAGGGCTTTTGTAAAAATATCTACAATCTGTTTGTCAGTCTCAATATATTCTAAGATCAAAGTTTTATTTTCAACGAGTTCCCTAATAAAATGATGACGAATGTCAATGTATTTAGTGCGAGAGTGTTCAACAGGATTTTTTTAGATATTAATAGCACTAGTGTTATCACAGAAAATAGTCAATGTTTTAAGATCAAACCCATAATCTGTCATCATTTGTTTCATCCATAATAATTGCATACAACAACTTCCTGCAGCTATGTACTCGGCCTCAGCAGTTGGCAGGGAGATTGAATTTTGTTTCTTGCTATGCCAAGAAACCAGATTGTTTCCTAGATAAAAACATCCACCACTTGTACTTTTTCTGTCATCTGCATTGCCTGCCCAATCAGCATTACTAAAACAAACAAGGTTAGAGTTTGTTTCCTTTGAGTACCAAATTCCATATTCCTGAGTACCATTCACATAACGAATGATTCGCTTTACAGCTGTCACATGTGATTTCATAGGATCCTCTTGATATCGAGCACATACCCCAACACTGTAGCTAATATCAGGACAACTAGCTGTGAGATACAGAAGACTTCCAATCATGCTTCTGTACAGTGTTGGATCTACTTTAACACCATTTTCATCCTTGGTTAGTTTGACTGTGGTTCCCATTGGTGTTTTGGCATGTTTAGCAGACTCCATCCCAAATTTCTTAACTAGATTTTTTGCATATTTACTTTGAGAAATAAAGGTTCCATCTTCTGACTGTTTGACTTGCAGACCTAGAAAATAGGTTAACTCACCTACCATGCGCATTTCAAGCTCATCCGTCATTTGTTTGACAAATTCCTGCACTAAAGTGTTAGAAGTAGAGCCAAAAACAATATCATCAACATAGATTTGAGCAATAACAATATCATAATCAACATTTTTGATGAAAAGAGTTTTATCGACTCCTCCTCTTTTATACCCATTCAAAACAAGGAATTGAGTTAATCTTTCATACCAAGCTCTAGGAGCCTGTTTTAGACCATAGAGAGCTTTTTTAAGTTGAAAAACATGATCAGGATTATGTGGGTCTTCAAATCCTTTTGGTTGTTCAACAAATGCTTCCTCATTCAAAATTCCATTTAAAAAGGCAGATTTAACATCCATTTGAAATAATTTGAATCCAAAAACACAAGCAACAACCAATAGCAATCTTATTGACTCAAGTCTTGCGATAGGGGCAAAAGTTTCATCGAAATCAACTCCTTCAATTTGAGTATACCCCTGAGCAACTAGCCTAGCTTTATTTCTTATTATTGTACCAAATTCATCGGTTTTATTTTTGAAGATCCATTTGGTACCAATAACATTTGTATGATTTGGTCTAGGAACAAGAGTCCATACCTCATTTCTTGTGAATTGTTCCAACTCCTCTTGCATTGCTTTTATCTATGACTCATCATTCAAGGCTTCTTTCACATTTTTTGGTTCAAAGCTGGATGTAAAGCAAACGAATTAAACCAAATTCACATACCTTTTTCTTGTCACCATGCTTTCTTCAATATCACCAAGAATGAGATCTGAAGGATGATTCTTTTTAATTCTAGCAGAAGGTTCTCTCTGTATTGAATCTGTGATGATTTCTTGCCCTTCCTTTGTTGATCGATCAGATGATGTTGGAACAGATTCAGCTTCTGTTGCAACAGATTCTGTATGAGAGGGCACAACATCACCTATTGTCACTGCAGGAGATTCTGTCTGAGAGGTTTCGGCAATAAACCTATCAATTTCTTCTTCATTGGAATATTCAGAAAAATCTTTTAAATCATCAACAACAACATTGGATGATTCCATAATAGTTTGAGTTCTCATGTTATAAACACGATAAGCTCTACTATTCATAGAATATCCAAGAAACACTCCTATATCACTTTTTGAATCAAATTTTCCAATATTCTCACGATCTCTAAGAATATAGCATATACATCCAAAAACATGAAAATAACTTACATTGGGCTTTTTACCTTTCCAAATTTCGTACGGAGTTTTGAAAGTACCTGGCCTAAGAAATACTCGATTGATTGTGTAGCAAACAGTGAATATTGCTTCTGCCCACAATCGTTTGGAGAGTTTCTTACTGTTTAGCATTACTCTGGCCATCTTCTACAAGGTTCTATTTTTTCTCTCAACAACCCCATTTTGTTCAGGAGTCTTGGGAGCTGAGAACTCATGGGAAATCCCTAGAGATTTACAAAAATCATCATAAATAGTATTCTCAAATTCTTTACCATGATCACTTCTAATTCTCACAATCTTACCTATATTGCAATCTTTTTCAACTCTTAATTTAATGCACAGATTTTTGAAGGCATCAAACGTGTCTGATTTTTCCCTTAAGAAGTCAACCCAAGTAAAACGAGAAAAATCATCAACACACACAAAGATATACCTTTTTCCATTAATACTTTCAACTTGAATGGGACCCATGAGATCCATGTGCAAGAGTTCAAGAACTTTTGAAGTATTGATTCCCGTGACACTTGTGTGGGAGTTTTTTAATTGTTTCCCTAACTGACAAGGTTCACATTTACCTGCAGATTATTTACCCAATTTGGGTAACCCACGAACTAACCCTACACTTGCAATCTTTTTTAAACTTTTGAAATTTATATGACCCAATTTCTCATGCCATAAGTCAGTGGTATTACCTATAGCCGAATGACATGTGAGGGTTGGCGAAAGAGTGTAGCAATTATCAATAGATCTATATCCTCTCAATACACTCACACCATTTTGATCAATAACATTGCAATCACCATGAGAAAAATTTACTGTGAAGCCTTGATCACAAATTTGACTTATACTAATTAAATTAGCCTTAAGGCCTTCAACAAGTAAAACATTTCTCAATTTTGGTAATCCATCAAGACTTAGAGTGCCTTTTCCAACAATATTACCTGACATACCATCACCAAAGGTTACTGCACCATATTTCATAGATTTGAAATTGGTGAGTATATTTTCATCACCTGTCATATGTCTAGAACATCCACTATCAAAATACCAAGAGTTAGAGGCACAAGATTTATGACAAGTAAAAGCAGCAAGACAATTTGTTCTTGCTTTTTCAACCCAAACACTTTTTGATGGTTTTCTTTCAACCTGTTTTGTTTTACTATAATGATTTAAATAATTGTTTTTGAAACAATTCATCATAGTAAAACATCTGGGCCAGATGTGCCCTTTCACTCCACAAAAATGACATATTGGAATGAACCGATCTGTGTTGGTTCTTTTGAGAAAATTGGTCTGTTTAATAGATGTGGAAACATATTTGATTTTTGTAGAATCACCTGTCTGAGATGTACCTACAGAGACGTTAGCGGATGCAAAAAAATGCATGCCAGATTTCACAAAAATGGTTTTGCCTTTTGATTTAAAACCATAAGATCCTAATCCAGAAAAATTACCAGCTTTTTGTCCTGCACCAATAACATCATCCAAAATCCTGGAATTTGGATTAAGCATTTTAACACCTTTTACCATGTGGTTAATTTCATTTGATAATCTCTTAATTTCACAATCTTTTGCAATAACTTTATCCTCAAGATTCTTCACAGTGTTTACAAGATCATCATTCTTTTCTGTAAGGATTTATTATTGTTTGCCATTAAGCGATTATCAGAACAAACCTTTAACCATTGATCATACATATCTTTGTATGATTTTTTTAGGGAATCCTCGTCTAGATCAGACTCACTGGATTCACATTCAGAATTATCTTCCCGAATTATGTTGTTCAGACAAACATCCCTTTTATTATCCTGCGAATTCAATGTTAATCCAGAAACAACAGAGGTTAAAGCAAGATTTGAGTTATCTTCCTCATCACTACTTTCAGAGTCCTGATCACTCCAAGTAGCTGCCATTACCTTTTTATTTTTCTTTAGTGTGTTGGCACATTCAGATTTTAATATGACCAAATCCTTCACATTCCCTGCATTGCACACCTCTTTTATTGTTATTGTCAAAAGGTTTAGAAAATTTATTACCTTTGGAAGATTTGAACATGGATTTTTTGTTACCAATCTTTTTCATGTATTTTTGAAAAATTTTGGTCAGCAGGGCCATTTTGTCTTCACCATCATTTTCATCTAAATCTTTTATTTTTGATGATTTGAGAGCAACTGATTTTTCTTTGGGAGCACTTGGATTTTCCTTTTAGCGAATTTGTTGATTGAGTTCAAACGTTCGCAATGAACCCATCAAGTCCTCTACTTTCATTGTGTCGAGATCTTTTGCTTCTTCAATTTCTGTGAGCTTTGTTTGAAACCTGTCAGGAAGCACTCTAACAATTTTCCGAACTAACATGTTATTTTCCAATTTTTCTCCCAAGGCAAAATATTCATTAGCTATATCAGACAGTCTTTCATAGAATTCTGTGAGAGACTCGGTTTCTGTCATTCTAAGATTTTCAAATCTAGTAGTTAACATAACAAGCCTAGAACGTTTTACATCAGCAGTTCCTTCAAATTGAGTTTGAAGGATTTCCCAAGCTTCTTTGGCAGATTCACACGAGGATATTAATTTTATGTATCCTTCTCCAACGCCATTAAAGATAGCATGCAAGGCTTTGTTGTTATAACTGGACAATTTATCTTCAGCATCGGTCTAGTTAATTTCAGATTTTACCTTTGTGACATCATCAGATTCAGATGGAGGTGTCCAACCGGTTAAGATTGATCTCCATGCCTTTTCTTCATGAGATTTAATAAAGGCTCTCATCCTAACCTTCCAATAAGGATAGTTGGAATCTTTCATTAAAGGAGGACGAGTTATAGATCCACCTTCTGCAAAGAAAGACATTTCACAAGGCACAAAACAAACGAAAAGAAACAAGATCGCACTAAGAGTTTAGTGACCTGCTCTGATACCAATTGAAATTCTGTTTTTAGTAATTTCCAAATTAATTAAACCATGTGAATTAATTAAAGTGGGGAATAATAATTAACTGTTTACACAAATAGCAGTTCTATCGGGACAGAATCCGAACTTGTCACGACAGAAACTGAACACAATAAATAGACAGTGCAAAACAATAAAGAACACACCGAATTTTTACAAGGTTCAGAAACCCTTTTGGATAACCTACTCCTTGGGGCCACGCCCAGAGAATAAACCAATTAGTAAAGAAACATTGTGTACAAAAGCATTGACTTAAACAATGTAAGACTCCCTCTTAAACTATTTCCGCAATCTTGTTGTACTCTTCTCTACGAATATGATTTGATGAAACGCTGATTCTCTTGAACTCCCTTCAAAGAATAACGAGTGCACACTTCCTCCTAAAGTGAGACTTAGATAGAATCCTCTCCCGAAGATCTTTATGAACACGTTCACAATAGACACTATCTGATTACAATGGACTAGATAGATATCCACAAGTACACTCAGCACTCTCACAAAGATTAAGATGAACAAACTTAATCTTTACAAATAAAGATACTCTTCAAAATAACATAATGTTTACAAATATTGAAAATGGAAGAGATGAAAATTCCAAAGGCCTTGGCAAGATATTTATAGGCAGGGAAATCTTCCAAGGCCATCATTTTCTGGTATCTTTGAAATCAATTTGCGAATTCCTTTGATTTAGGAAATCAGTCAGCCAGATGAATTCTGTGTCGACAGAAAAGGAAACTGATGAGTCAGCAATGTAATCAGTTTTATCTAGCAGAATGAACATGGTCATTTCTTTTGACCATGTTCATTTTCGACACCTTCTTTATTCCAGAATAAACATAATCCCACATAATCCCTGAAAATAATCTCAAGCTAATTGCAAAATATATTTTTACCAAAAATTGATTATTTGTGATAAATAAGGCAACAAATATATTCACACTTAAAGATATTTTCACATTACAAAATCAGCTGAATAATTTGATAATTAATCCGAAAATCAATATGGAGATATGCTACTAATTTTCTTTAAACATTTTAAAATATTTTGTCTAAATTAAAGTTTAGCCAAAAAAGGATTTTACATTATACATCTTTTTCCATATACAAAAATAAATGGCCTGATTCATTTTCTAATTTAATTTAAGAGGATTTTATTAGAATTATTTGGACTTTATTTTATTTTATTACTGATTGATCAGATTTAAGGAAGTTTTAGTAAAAAATAAAAATAAAAACTACGACATTTGCATAATCTCTTCATCAAAATTTTTAAATATCTTGTAAGTTGAGTGCTTTGGCAAAATGACCATAATGAAAACTTTTATTAGAAAAATGATTTATCAAATATTTTTATTAGCAAAATGACCACCTTTTAAACTTAACTTAATAATTAATTTAACAAATCCAATTAACATTGAATTAATTTTTCTTTATCATTTAAAAAAAACAGGGAGTAAAACCCTAGGGAGAAAGACCATGACCACTCTTGAAAGTCTTCCTCTCCACATTTTCTAAAATTTTCTTCATCTTCATTGAGTTCTTCTCTTCATCTCCATTACAATACTCAAGTCTTTCTTCTTCAATGATATTCATATTCACCTTTGACTTAAGAAAATCAAGAAACCATTAAAGAATAAGTGAAAATTTCATCCAAGAATTGTAAAGGTTAGTAATTGACTATAATCTCACGTTTAACGATTGCGTATTTGTTATTTACAATTACATAACAATATGAAGCATAAATTTAGATTTTTCTATGAAAAAAAAATAAAATTTGGTGTGAAAATAACCTCAGTTCGAGGTTGAAGACGACCTGTAATATGGCAACCATGTGCGACCAAAGGCGACCCTTTGGTCGCACATGGTCGTTTAGTGTAAATGGAAAACTATATTATGCGACCATGTACAACCATGTAGGTCGCACATGGTCGCTCAGTGTAATTGAAAAACTATACTAAACGACCATATGCGACGTTAGTGTAATTTTTAGATTCACACATGTGGTATTCTTATTTTACACTTGTTAATTTGAATATCTAACTTTATGACAGGTATGGATCACATCTTTATATGCATGGACTATAATGGTGAGTGGAAGATTATAGATAATCGTATTTGGGAATGGTTTGGTACTGGTTGCAACAAGGGATTTGTAGTTGACCGGAGTATCAAGTTTCATCAACTAGTGAATAAAGTCTACAAAAAAGTAGGTGTTGATCGAAATTTATATGAAATTGAAATAACTCATAAGGTGGCTGGTGAAACATTCAACAAGATGGCACCAAGTAAGATTTGTGGTAATTCTGATGTAGAAGATATGTTGAAGGAGTTGTACAAAGCTAAAGAAGTGATTCCTTTATATGTGTGCGTCAAAAAGAATAATGATAAAGGAAAGATGAAGCCTGTCAATGATGGTGATGGTGATGGATTCACTAGTGATGATGTTGAATTTGGTTGTGATGATGATGTTTTTGATAATAGAAGCTTTTACGATAACTATTTTGGGTGTCATGTAATAGATCAATTTCCAAATGATCCAAGCTATGTCTCGAGTGAAGATATAGCGCAGAGTGGTGAAGACATCATTGGTTCCAATCCCACACCAGATGATATAGTACATGAGGGAGGTAACAATGTACTCGAGGAATGTGATAAAGTAGTTCAAGAAAATAATGATGTAATTGGGAATGACAATGTAGTCGGGGGAGGTCAGATTATCCCTTATCAACATTTTGATACGTTTATGGGAAATTTTGCACAATTTAATAAAGAAGCAAGTCAAAATAGTGGCAAACATGATGGATCTGATTTAAAAGTGGGTCAACACGTTGTGAGTAAGGATGATTTGAGTAATTATCTTAGCATTATCGCCATTAATGGGAGATTTGAAATGTGAACAACCAAATCAACCAAGTCTATAAAGGATGTTCGTTGTATTAGTGAAATTGCTCATGGAGAGTCTGTGCTACAAAGATGAAAGATTCACATTTCTTTGTCATTCGACAATACTATAGTCTTCACAGTTGCTCATTAATGAACCGAAATGCCAATCATAGACAAGCATCCAGTCGTGTTATTGATTCTCGTGTACAAGGACACTTTAAGAATAGTAAGGACCCACTCAACCCAAGAGGCCTCGCAGGATTCATGCGTGAGGAAATGAAAGTTCAAGTCAGTTATTGGAAAGCTTGGAAAGGAAAACAATGGGCTCAAAATTTGATTAGAGGAATGGCCAAAGAAAATTTTGCCTTGCTCCCTTCATATTGTCACATGTTGAAGCGAGAAAATCCAGGTACAGTTACCCACATTGATCTTGATTCAGAAAATAAGTTCAAGTAATTTTTTATGGCTTTAGGTGTGGCCATAAGAGGGTTCACTTACATGAGGAAAATAATTGGTATTGATGCGGCTTGGATCAAAACTAAGCATAAGGGTGTGTTATTAGTAGCAACTACACAAGATAGTGAATATCATACTTACCTCATTGCATGGGGTTTGGTTGACAGTGAGAATAACGCTTCATGGACATGGTTCTTAGAGAAGTTGAAGGAGTTGATACCTGATAGCTCAGACTTATGTTTTATTTCTGATAGACATCAAAGTATCAAACATGCAGTTCATCATGTTTATGTTATGGCCTCTCACGGGGCATGTTATTGGCATGTAAAACAGAATATAAAACACTGTTTCAAACGTGTTGCAGGGACTAAATTGTATAAGAAAGCTGTAATAGCGTACCGTATCGAAGAGTTTAATAAACACTTCGACCAACTTCGCAAAATATATCCACGTGTCGCTAAGTATCTTGAGAATGATGTCAAGTTCAGAAAGTGGTCTAGAGCACATTTTGGTGGTAATCGATATGAAGTCATGACCACTAACATAGTTGAGTCAGTGAACAATTTGATGCGAAAGGCAAGAGAGTACCCTATTATTTCTATGATCGATTTTATCATAAGCACAATGGGACAATGGTTCCTTGAACGTCGACGGGAAGCATATGCAGTGACAACTCCATTGACACCGAGGAGGGAAGAAATATTATGTAAAAGATGGGATGAAGTCGGTTCATTGATAACTCTCCAGTTAAACGAGAATGAGTACAATGTGATGTGTGGAAAACTCGATGCAATAGTAAATTTAAGGTCAAAGAGTTGCACGTGCAAAGTTTTCGATATTGAGAACCTTCCATGTATCCATGCAATAGCAGCAGCAGGAAAGGCACAACCCCAAAGTACTGGGGAACTCATATATTCTGTTATATTATTTCATATAATATAATATTAGATTAAATAATGTGACAAAATGTGATTTTTCACACAAATGTGATTTGTCACACCTTGTAACATATGATTGAGAGTCCCAAAATTGGATACATGTGTGTGCCCAAATGTGACATATTTTGGAATTACAAAATCAATTACAAATTTGTAACTCCCAAATATTACCCAATAATGTGTATATTATATGTTACACATTTGAGATTGGATTTCACAAAGCCATTATGAAATATGGATGTTGGAGATATGATTTTAACCCCAATAATGTGTTTTGGGAGTTACAAAATCATTTGGGAGGGTTTGGAACCGTTTGGAAAAACAACACATTTTCAAGTGCTAAAAATGGGCTGTGGCCGCGGCCTAGGGGACAGAGAGCAGTGGCCGCGGCCACTGATGTCCCTGGCCATGGCCACAGATGCATTTCAGGCCAAATTTTTCAGTTTTTTCCAAATGTGTTGAACGGTTCTAAAAACCCAAATAGCTCCCAAATCTCAATTTTAATTCCATATTAATCCAATTAAACATTGGTAATAGCCATGGGGGTTGGTGGAATTTGAAATCCAAAGGGTATCTCAAACTCTATAAATAGGAGCCTAATGCTCACTTGTATGACACACCATTTTTCATCCACAAAGCACTTGGCTGAAAAATTCACCTAGAGGCTTGATTATTCCAGAGAGCTATTTCCTTGAGAGATCCCTTAGTGCTTAGAGAATAGGGGGAAATAAGCTTTTGGACAAAGGTTTTGAACCTTGTTCAAGTTGGTGATCCCCACTACTCTACACTTTGGTTGAGTGTGAGTTTGTGTTTTCCATTGATTTTTCATTCAGTTGTTCTTCTTGTATTATTATTGTTTTGAGTTTGTAATCCTCTTCTTCTATTTCTATTTACATATTTATTGGTATCTCACTTGTATTGTTGGTCATTGAGTTGTAAACCTATTTATCTATCATCTAGTCCATTGTATTCTTTGCATAGAGTTGTATTTTTTGTTTTTCCACTTTTCCATTGAGCAATAAATTATATTTTCCTAACATATTCTATGTGTTCAAAATACTATACGTCAGAATATTGGTTATTGGCATATGCTGAAACTATTTATCCTGTTCCTCCAAACTCACAATGGACCGACATTCCTGAAGATGTTATTACAGTATAAGTGATAGCACCTCCTGAAGACAAGACTAAAGGAAGACCAAAAATCAATCGCATACCTTCCCAAGGTGAAGTTTCTAAGAAAAAATATAATTGTGGAGCATGTGGACAGTCAGGACATATTTCAAAAAAATGTCCTAGTCGACAAGTGCCATCAGATGTTAGAAGCACAACTCATGTGTGATTTATTATTATTTAGTTCTCTAAATACTATATTTAATGTTTCTTGTGTTTGATCTATGCAAACTTTATTCAGATCTATCTGTCAAATTTATGCTAATTAAAGTGCTTAATGTGGATCTTGAGAAAGCTTGTGCGATCTTGTGCGACCTTAGTATATTTCAAAGTGTATCATAATATTGGTTTATACGACCTGTGTGACCATGTGCGACCATGGTGTATTTCAGAGTATATCCTAATATTGGTCTATGTGACCATATGCGATCCTATGCGACCATAGTTGATTAATTAATTTTTTGATAATTAATTACAATATATAAGTGATGACATCATTTATATACATTATATAAGTTTGATTAATAATTTAATTACATTATCTAAGTGTGTCAATATATAATTAGATTATGTGACCGTGTGTGATCCTGTGCGACCATATTATATAATTGTTTGTAATCATTTAATTACATTATGTAAGTGAGTCAATCATTTAATTACAATATATAATTATATTATAGAATAAATAGGATTTTTTCCCCCCGAACTATTACCACTGTCACATCGTGCCCCCTGAAAATTTCGCGTTTTTAAAAATTCCCCCCGAACTATGCATGTTAATGAGTTATGGGACTTCTGTTAGATTTCATCTTATGTGGCCAACGTCGAGCAAATTTAACATTTTGGGCACTAGCGTGGCACTGCCACGTCAGTGCCACATGTATAATTCAAATTAAAAAATTAATAATATTAAAATAATTAGATAAATTTTTTTTTTTAAAAGATTAAAAAAATACTAAATTAATTTATAGAAAACTAATTTCTGAAAAATAAAATATAAACACATTTTTTTCTTATAAAAAAAATCATATTAACTAATTAAAAACTAAAAACATAATTTTAATAAAACTATAACAAAAAAAAATCAATAATAAATTTAGTAAAACCATAACCCAAAACAAAACAAAAATATATATAATTTTTTGTTGATTGGCATTCATTCTCCTTCATCGGTGTTAGATCTGGAAAACTTTAAGAAAAAAAAATGTGGTTTGCTAATGGAGTTTATGAATTAAATGATTTTTTAGATCTAGAACAACTTAAGCAAGAACCCATATTCAATATGAAAGTTATACACTCAGATTCAATTTGTGTTGGTTTAATTTGAAAATTATACACTCAGATTCAAGCAAGAACAACTTAAGTGAAGCCAATTCAAGAAAACTCAAGAAAAAACTCATGAACACATACTCAAATCAATACAAAAGCTCATGAACACATTCCCAAAATCCAGATCTACTCTGACAGGGACGATATCTCTTCAACCCAGCCACATGAGTCCCACCGACCTCTTCTCTTAGCCACCAGCACCGCCGCTTGCAAAGCCCTCCGTTCTTGTCTATGCAAATCGAAAACCTGTATCTTCCTTCCCTGCTCGGTGTCATCCATGGCTACTGTCCATGGTTGCAAGAAAAATACAGGAAGGTTGAGAAGAAGACAGTGTCGGGGAACCCTCAGTTGTGTCTTGGACCCAAGCTCCAGTTGCCTCTAGTCCCCGTCACAGAAAACCAAATATGGTCCCAAGCTTCAAATCCTCAATCGTGTGTCTGATCCAAGCTCCAATTACCTCTAATCCCCCTCACCAGAAAACCAGATTTGGCCATCATTATTTTGCCCAGCCCCAACTTCTTCTTATGCCTCAGCCCCAGACCCAAGTTGTGTTCTTCCTCGGAGAAGAGGAAACACACTATCTCTCTTGTTTGTTTTATCTATCTTTCTTTTTTCTTTTGATTTTTTAGAAACCCATGTTCTCCATTTTTTTAGATCTAACCCATATTCTCCCATTTTTCTTTCGATTTTTTGGGCACTGATTTTTTGAATTAATATTTTGTTTTTTGAATCTTTAAAATGATTTATTTTTATTTTATTAATTTGAATTATACATATGGCACTGATGTGGCACTGCCACGTCAGTGCCCAAAATGCCAAATCTGCTCTCCATTAGGCACATAAGATGAAATCTAACGGAAGTCCCACAACTCATTAACGTGCATAATTCGGGGGGAATTTTTAACAACACGAACTATTCAGGGGGCACGATGTGACAGTGGTGATAGTTCGGGGGGCAAAAATCCTATTTATTCTATATTATATAAGTGATTTCACCATTAAAGTATATTATATAATTTTTTGTAATCATCTAATTACATTATGTAAGTGAGTCAATCATTTAATTACAATATATAATTAGATTATATAAGTGTTTTCACCATTAAAGTACATTATATAAGTCTTTGTAACTATTTAATTACATCATTGAATTACAATATAAAAGTATAAGACCATTTAATTACTATGTTATAAGTGATTTTATCTATGAATTTCATTTAATTAGTGCAAATTCAAGGTCTTATTTAAAATGGTGGAAGAACCCCAAAAGATCATGATGGTCGCTTAGTGCAAATTCAAGGTCTTCTGAACTCCAAAAGACCATGATGGTCACTTAGTACAAATTCAAGGTCTTTTATGGTCGCATAGTGCAAATTCAATGTCTTTTGAACTCCAAAAGACCATGATGATCGCTTAGTACAAATTCAAGGTCTTTTATGGTCGCATAGTGCAAATTCAAGGTCTTATGAACTCCAAAAGACCATGATGGTTGCTTAGTGCAAATTCAAGGTCTTTTTGGGTCGCATAGTGAAAAGTCAGAACCCAAAAGAACATGATGGTCATATATACTATATTAAGGTCTTTTAAAGTCACTTTTCCCACAAAAAGTACACAAAAATTAGAAACTATGTATATCTAGCTAGCTAAGGATCTGCACTACCCACATATAATTGAACTGCATATGCCTGTCTGAATGTATCTATGTTGTTGTCGTTGAGCACCAATGTAGCTGACTTGTCACACTTACCGGCAATGTGCATTTCCATTGTCTTAAGCATGAATATACCACAATCTCCGCTATAAATATAAATTTAATTTCGTTAGTATTATCTTTACAAGTTTGGATTTAAAAATGAATATATAAAATAAAACTTACGTTCTCTTGTTAAGAGGAACATTATCTGCAGGGGCTACTTTTATATTCATGTGACGATTGCACTGATGACGTAAGTTTTCAAAATGGCCACTGTCTTGAAGTAAAAAAGGAAAATATTCTGCAAGTGGTTACACAGATTTTTTCATGGACTCTATAGAGATCCAGTGAATTGGAATCGAGTCATAAATCCATATCGTCCAGTTACGGATGTCAATTACCACTAACATCCAGTGTTGTTCACAGTCATTCCAAGGCACATAGAAGTAATTAACATCCGACCAAACTCTCGCCCTAACTGGTCTGATTCCATCAACAAACAACATTAGCTCTGAAGTTTTTTTTACATACATTACTATTTTCCTGTCGAGACGCGTGGTATAGTGCACGCACATGTTGTCCAAACTCATCAGTCAATATGCATATATCTTTTGGAAAGATATTATGAAATTTATCTATTCTTTTTCTAAATAAATAGGTAATTTCATCTACATGCTGCCAAAAAAACATTTATTCATTATTAATTATGATGGGAATATAATTAGTATTATATAATTATTATGATATATTTGAATGATAAAGCTTACCTCACTATCAATATATCGTTGCTTTGCCAACAATATCTCAAAAAAACTTATGTCATGTAACATCTGGCCACAACGAATATAACTTGTACCACCTATATCGCCATTGTACCACCTAAAGACTGTGTGGTGACTTCGTTTTCTGCAGGTTGTGTAGGAAAATCAGATGTTGTATTCTCAACAATCTTCTCTCCTACAGGTGTGGAGGCTTTGCCACCCTCCATGTTCCTTTCTCCTATAGGTGTTACAAATCCATCTCCAAAAAAGTGTGCATAAGATGGTGAATCCTACAACCATGAAGTTACAATGCATATTATTATAAATAAAAATATAGATGACAATAAAAATAGCTATATTAAAGTTATTGCAAATAAAATTTACTTGTTGGTTATCTTTTGTCATCTTTTCTCCTCTAGCTCCAGAAAGTTGTGCAACTATAGGTCGAAAAATGTCAATCAAAACATCAAATCTTTCTAATAGTGTCTCATGCCTCACTCTATTCAAGTAAGCATGGTCGGCGATGGTTGTCATTATTGCGTCGTGCCTTTCTTTATTTACACATTCTATCTCCTCATATCTTGCATTGTGCAACTTTTCTTGGTCGGCTATCAAACACTTCACTGAATCCAATAACTCACTACGAGCATCATAAGAAGAGGGAGGCTGTGAGGATGGATGCAAGTATAATATTTGAGGAATTGGGAAGGCTCCATATTCGAAGATGGAGGCTCCACACCCGAAGATGGAGGCTCCACATGTGGCGCAGAACACTGTGGATCACATAAAATGACATCACCCACTAAAAATGAAGAAATCTGATCAATTACGTCATCTTCATTGTCCTCGTAGCAACCAAGCCTTTCATAAAAAAGTTATGCCTTCTACTTTGAAGTTGGAGCTAATGTAGGTCGCACAAAAAACTAATACACAAAGAAAATAAACTAACATAAGTTTCCTTGATCATATTTTTTTAATACAAGACAATAAATAATTTTGTATGTGGATAAATACCTCAACATCATTTTCTATTACTTTTGATAATCTTGTAACTGTGAGTTTATGCTTATCATTTATTTTCCAACCAAGTCATCAAGGAATATGGTTTCCTAGGATTCTTTGTCCTACCATGTCGCCCAACTTTGGCATTGCTTCACAAATCCATATCTATAAGAGACAAAATAATAATTAAAATCATATCACAAAATATAATAAAAAATATCCAAAAATAAATAAACTTAATAAAAATATAATCATAATAAAAAAATTTACCAGAAATATCCAAGGACAACTAAAGAAGTTCCACTTAATCCCCTTCTCAGTGGGATTATTCTTCATCTCTTTTTTCGTGATTTGCTCTATTAGTTTCTCATATGCCAGCTTCCCCAACAATATTTGTCAAATATATCTAGCTTGTCCACTAGTTGTAGCCATTTAAGATCTACTATCGAACCAGGACTTGGCATTATTAGAAATGCGCTGAGCAAATAGATAAAGCACAACTTTACTCTGTCCTTAGTCCTACATTCTTTCGGTATGCTATCTAGAGCACTAGCTACGTCCTCTATTTTAATAGACATCTTGTCATTGAAGTACTTTTTCTTTAAATTGTTCTCAGAAGAAACAACCTTCATTTCTTCAGGTGTTGGTCCGCCACTAGTGTACAATCCAGATACTATTGCAAACTCTTGGAGAGAAAACCTCATAGGTTTGCCATTAATCAAAAACCATAACTCATGCCTCTTTTGGCAATCTACCATCCTCAAAACTATCTGGTTTGCTAAGGTGCCAGGGAAAGAGCCTCGAGTGTCGAGGTCCAACAAACGACCCAACTGGGTGTAATGTTTAAAAACGACCTTGTCAGACTTTGAAAGCCAATCTTTTATTTGGCCTATTACACTCAGTGGAGATCTGATGGTAACTTTAGATTTTACAACTGTATTAGTAGTAATGACACGGGGTATACAAGGAAGCTCTGTCGTTAATATAGTTCTGGGCATCTACAATAATAATTTTCCAAATGAATAAAAATATATAAATTAATATAAATAATAAGAATATAAATATAAAACTATAACATGAATTACAAATTTAACTAAATGACCCAATTTATTAACTAAGCGACTTTATGCGACCAAAAATATAACTAAAAGACCTTGTGCGACCATGTGGGTCGCAAATGGTCGCACACGGTTGTACAATATATTTCATATATTTCGCAAATCATGTGTGACCATGTGGGTCGCATAGGGTCGCACACAGTCGTATTGTATAGTCTATATTTTCATATTTTCTGCAAATGGTTAATATGAATCAACTTCTTTTTTTTTTTTAATTTTCAAGTATTGAATAATGAAAATTTCGAAATGCAAAGTGTAAAATTGATTGTTGCATTTTATCTATTTTTTTCTTTCATTTCTATATGATAAAGATAACATTCAAATACTAATTTTCATGTAGAAAAAAAAATAAAAAATCATAATACTTACTTGTTCACGTTCGTTTGATGGCGTGGGAACTGTAGTTAATACATCATTGGTTGATTCCATTACAATTATGGAGGAATAATTATTGCAAATAAGAGAATGAAGAACAAAATCCCAAAAATATTAATGGAGAATGAAGAAGAATGAAAAGAAGATAAGAGTTTTTTTAGTCTTACTACAAAGAGGGGAAGTGGAGGGATTGGTCGTTGATGAAGAAGACAAGAAGAAGAAGAAGGAAAAGAGAAAGGTATTGACTGTGGCTGGTCTTTTTGGTCTTAGCAGAGGAAGAAAGAAATGGAGTGGAGGGCTGATCTTTTTGGTCTTAGCAGTGGAAGAAAGCAAAGGGAGAGGAGAGGAGAAGAGTATCGTGACTTTAGGGACTTTTAGGGTTTGTTGTTAATGTGATTTTTTTAAATTAATTGAGTGACACTTCATTAATTTTTAATAAATTTAAAATAAAAATAAAATGAAATGTTATTTTACAAATTTCAATTAGTTACATGGTCATTTTGACAAATTCCTCTTGTAAGTTTTTGGCAACCCAATCTCTAAAAGATTAAATCTTTAACCTTGTCTTTTTAACAAAATTCTCAGCTTTTACATGTAAAATTTTAAATTTTTTTAACACATCAATTTAAGGATGGTTTTTTTAAAAAAAAAAAAAAAAGGAATAATATAAATTTATCGTCAAAATATTCTTCCTTTTAAAAACACAAATAAAAAATTGTGAAGACCTCTGTCAATACTGGACTTAAAAGCTAATTAACACAAGTACATTCACTATTCTTAGTGACAACTCTATAAAATAGAGTTATTTTACCACTTTTTATGTGCTAATTATTGCTTAATTCTTGAGTTTTAATTGATTTATTAAGTTTTTAAGTAATTTTGAATTTATTAGGTTTATTTTAATTTTATATATTTTTGTGTATTTTTTAGTTATATTATTGTAAAATGTTATAGTTTAATTATTTAAAATTAATATTGTTAAGTTAAGAGTAAAAAGATGCAATTTTGAGCTTAAATGTTTAAGTAAATTAAGTTTTAATTAATATTTTCATGGAACTTTTGTTGTGTATTTTGTTATTGAAAATATTTAATTTTAATTTAATTTATGTTTGTTTTATAGAAAATTTGTTGTAATTTATTTGCTCTTGAAAAGCAATAAAAATAAGGATAAAGAGTGGCACTTTTGAGAAAAGAAAAAGATATGAAAAGCTGGCATTTTTTAAGACCACCAGCCCAGGCCCAGCCTGGGCCCGTCTCCTCCAGCCCACGCGCCCAGCAGCTCCTCCCAGCAGCCCACGGTTCCAGCTCCAACGAAGCCACACGCTGATGCTCCCATGCCGTGCTTCTCATTCCCAGCTGAAGCTTCTCTCTGCTAGCCCGAGCCTATCACGCCCAAGGCCCCTTCCTTCTGCAGCCATCTCGTTTACCCATGCCCCTGCCTCCTGAAACACACCCAACTGCTACCAAAACAGCACAGGCCCAATCACTCCACCAGCCCGTCTGGGCCCATTTGCCTCCTTCCCAGCCACGTTTAGCTGCTCCCAGCCGTTCCACCATCAGCACAAGGCCCAAACTACTCCACACACCCAGCCGCCTGCCACAACCGAAGCTTCTCACTCCACTAGCCCGTCTGGGCCCATTTGCCTCCTTCCCAGCCACGTTTAGCTGCTCCCAGCTGTTCCACCATCAGCACAAGGCCCAAACTACTCCACACACCCAACCGCCTGCCACAACCCACCAAGCCCCTTTTGTGTTTATTTTGAGCCCAACAAAAGCACCTTTGTCCATTGTCTCTTTTTTTTTTTTCCAAAATACAAACTTTTTACACATTTTATCCCAAAACATCATAATTACACCTTATAATTTACCCATATTTGCCATATTATTATTAATTTAATTAATTTAATCAATTTAATTAATTTAAATCGATTATTTTAATACACTTTTTTTTGCTATAAATAAGGGAGTAGAGTGCTAATTTTAGGGGAGGTGACCATACCACAAGTTCTACACTTTCAAGACCTCTCAATTCTCTTCATCTTTTTCTTCTTTTTGGTCATTTTTCCAATGATTTTTTAGAGGAAAAATTTGGGGGTTTTCCTCCAAATTTTCCTGGTTATGTTTGTAATTTTTTTGTTTGTATTTTCTATTTTAGTTATGAGTTTATAATCTTTTTAAGATTATTAAGGTGATGATGGAATAATTTGTAACTAGATAGTGTTTATTTTGTATGTTGATTTCCCATTTTGTGCAATAAAGTTTATGGATTTTCTTCTTCAAATATTTTCTTTCATCTTGAATATCTTGTATTTTAGATTGTTATAACATATTTACACTTTGTTCTTCATTAGTGCAAAAACATAATATTCTTTGTGTAAGATGTGTCATTAAATTGTACACATCCAATGCTTAGAACAAAAATATTATGTTTTGCCTTATAAATAATGTCCATTGATTTATTTGTTATTTCATTAGATTGATTTACACTAAATCCCTTGAAATTATAATTTTTAAAAGTGAAGATAGATCCTATATTTTTATAAAAACTTGTGCTTAAATAGAATATCTAATTTGAATAAGTGATGGTTTGATTAATTTCTACTATTACTAAAACTTGGGAATCAATGTACTTTTAAATATTATTGAATTTATATTTTGTAGATTTTATTATCTTAATAATCTTTCTTTTACTATCTTATTTAAAATTATTAATTTAGTTATATATATTGTCTTTAATATCTTTATTATTATTTTTTGTTTTATTTTCATTATACAAAAATTTCATCCATCTTTGGGACTAGGTTAGAATTTATTAATTTTGATCTAGAATAGTTTTCTTTTCGATTTTAGACAACTCATTTGGATTCGACATCCTTGCTTACACGATCACTATTCTATATGAACGATTTATGCGCTTACGATATAAATATTTAAAACATACCCGTTTTGGGTCCATCACTTAGTCTAAATGCAATAAGCTTAACACAAATTATCGGTTTTACCAATAATTGTGTTTGACAAGACAAAATTAATTATTGTCAAGGTAGTACTTGGTATTGACAAATAATATTATTTTATCTCATAAATTAAATAGTTTGAATTTACCAAAAAAAACGTGGGCTGTAGAAATCATCTTAAACTACATCATTAAGAGGTGGAAAAAGAAATGTCCTCCCTTTAATTTAAATGGTTAATGTTGGCTATTGTTTTGGTTTTTGATATCATCCACAAACACAAATAATATAGTAAAGTAAATAAATTTTGATATTTGAATTTGTCATAAAATATGATCAATACATGATTGACAAGAAAAACCCAATTAGCTTTTGATAATCACTAGCTAAAAATAAACATTCAACATCCTTTTTTGCCATGAAAACAACTACTGGCATATAAAGACAATGATAATCTTCAACACACTCAACCTAACCTTGCTTCTCTTCTTAGTACCTGAAAATCATAATTATAATAAATAACAATCAAATCAAAGCAGATGCCAAAATCAAAACAAAATTGTAGAGCTAGATTATCAGTTAATGTTGAAAAATCTTAAGTAGTTATGTGTACTAAGATTCAGATGACAGGTAAACACTCTCAGTCCCGGCACAAGTGGAACTTGATAGAATCTACTGAATAACAAGACTTACAGCTATGTCTTCGAGCAGCAATAAATAAATAAATAAATATATATATATATCCTAGATAATAGCAAGGTGCAATATGCATCTTTGTTTAGCTTTATTAATAGAATTTATTAATTATTTTTATTAAATTTATATTAATATCATGTAAATTTTGAAATAAATATCTTATTTTAATTATATAATTTATTTATTTTTGTTTAAGTTTATGTTTGTTTTAGTTTTTGAATTTGGTAGTGACAACAAGAGATTATAAACAAGAGATTATATATTATATGTTTAATGAAATATTAAATATTATAAGAAGATTTTAAATTTAAGTTTATTGCTAGTTTTTAAAAAAAAAACAATTTGTTGCTAATTTACAGTAAATTATATTATATGTTTAATATGATATTATTCTAATAAGTAAGTTTAAGTTTAATTAAATTTTATTTAAGCTATAAAACGTATGCTTTTATTATTTTTAAATAATTATCATCATAAAATATCTCAAAAATATCATATTTTAATTTGTTTAATTATTTATTATTTTAAAATAATTATCATTGTATAATATTTTAAAAATATCATATTTTAATTTGTTTAATTATTTATTTTATTTTATTTAAGCGTTTACAAAATAAAAAATGTTAAAACAAGAATTTCCTTCATCTACACACTTATTATACACAAGAGATATCTCTTCTGTATAAAAAGTGTGTAGATAACAAAAATTCTTGGTTTTAACGATTTTTTATTTTTTTCTATTAACTTTAACGGAATATTCTTATAATTGCCAGAACATTCTGATATTTAACGGTAGATTGTAAATATGACTTAAACTTAAATAAAATTAAATAAATAAATAATTAAACAAATTAAAATATGATATTTTTAGGATATTTTACAACGACAGTTATTTAAAAATAATAATTAATTAAAATTGAATATTTTAAAGATATTTTATAATAATTTAAATAATTACATCATATTTATTTAAAAGT
Source organism: Humulus lupulus (assembly GCF_963169125.1). Classification (NCBI taxonomy): domain Eukaryota; kingdom Viridiplantae; phylum Streptophyta; class Magnoliopsida; order Rosales; family Cannabaceae; genus Humulus; species Humulus lupulus. Next base: position 196,121,216 of record NC_084798.1, read on the forward strand.
AATAAAGTCATACATATCATTTTTTTTATCTTATAAATTTGTGTGATAATTTATTTTTTATCAAGTGATTTGAGTTTTTTTTTTCTTTATCAAATTCACCAAAGGACATTGCAAGATAAATTAAAAATTATAAATAATTGATGCATGTATACTACTCTCTACACTATGACTTTTTCTATTCTTATTTTATTTCTATTATTAATTTATTTTTAAATGTTATTGTATTTTATATATATGTCATGTAAATATATATCTATATCAATGTTGTGTTTAGATGTCATATAAGTAGAGATTATTGATATAAATATTTATATATAATATAAAACTACAATTTATTCTATTATATATATTTTTAAAAAATAGTGGATTAGTTTTTATTAAAATTATTGATAATGTTTACAACTTTAAATCTAAGCAAAAGTGCATTACATGTTGTTTTTACCTAGTATAAATATATATTCCAACCTTAACCCAACTCAATTATTGAAAGGCTTTAAAATTTCATCACAATTCTAAACTTATCAAGGTCTTGAAGAAAAGATTCAGCATGACAACTTGACAATGAAGCATGGCATATTATAGCCCTATGCAAAACATTGAATATTATAGAGGTTGGAACTAAGACTATCAAAGGAGAAAAGAGCACAAAAGAAAAAGTATGACTCACCTCTTCAGCAAATTTTATTAAAATGGTTGTACGAGGTCGCTGCTGACCCTCTATAGGTACAAAATGAGCTGTCACCACAGCTGGAAAACCAGCACTATCCAAAACACCCTTCAAAGGCAAATGAGTGCTAATCAGAAATCAGAACTTTTCACCACGAGATTGATCAATAAGAAACAAAGTAAATTAAGTACTTACCCTTACAATTCCAGCAACAAATGCCCCACAATTAAATGTGCCCATGTCTTTTGGAATAGAAATAAATCTAAGTCAAATAACAGTTTATTAGCTTAGCTGCAAATCTGATAAACTTGTGATCTGGCAAGCTATAGTTGCAAGATTTGTTATCATCTGAGCATGAACTGTTACCTGTTCACGAGGAGCTCCTTCTCACTAATCATGTACTCATCTTCATGCTCAGTGCCTTTCTCAAGTGAATCGGCAACCTTATAGAATACAGAGAGAACCCAGTAAGTTAAGTAATGAAGAGAGAGAGAGAATATATGTACACAGATAAATGCAGAGATTTGAGAATGAATCATCAGTGGAATACAGAACATCAAAGTTCAAACTAAGAACAGGCAGAATTGCTAAATGGTAAACAATGCAGTTATGCTACTATGCTATGTCGGATAGCCTTGTTCTGAAACATGTAAGTATATATTTCTGCGTGTCCCTTTCAATCTTTGCACCTGGCTATAGTTAAGCATAATATAGAAAGGCAAAGCAGACGTTCTCACCTTCCCAAATAACACCTTCCATACTGTGCTGTGAACAAAAGATAGAATACCCAACAAACGTGTCTCCCTTCTGTTTCCCTGCAGTATTAGAAGAGCACCCTCATTTTACAATGCATCAAAACGCACTCATGCAAATTCACACAGTACACCTGCGTCTCAAATTTAGTACTCAACACATTGTAATTCTTGTGAAGTTTGGATTTCTACCAAATAAGAATATAATTGCTAAATAGCCTTCCACTACTTAAATATGCATTCATGCACAACTTTTCTCCTTTTTATTTTCACTTCCAGGACAGCATGGTCCATTCATGCAAAGCACGTGATACAATTTAAAAAAGTGTTCAGACCAGGAGTAGATTTCTGTAATCAAATGATATATCATGCTCCATCCAAACATGAAAAATTAGGTGAAATCAAAACATATTAAAAACAGCTCAATTTTGTAGATTATACCCAATTTCTACTGCTTTGCAAGATGTAGAGTCTCATCACATGATGAACTAAAAGTCATTAGTGGCTTACGTGAATTTTGAGTAGGCACCAACAGAATATTATACCTTATCTCTATGGCAAAGGAGCTCTAGAACTCGAGCACCAACAGAATAGCCTGCATCCTCCAGCCTGATCCATATTCCACAAATATTACTTTAAGTTTAAGACTCAACAGTCAAGATATCGAAATCTCAGTCATTTGTTATTGAAATATAAGTGAAAAGTAGAAACTATGTTTGGGTGAATGTTATTCTGCGTAATCATAAGTATGTAACTAAGTTCAACAACAAACTATACAACAGGAAATGTAACAAATGCAAATCACCTCCGTTCTAACTCAGCAATGTTGTCAACTTGAGTCTGATTGTACTGCACAAGCTCTGAAAACAAGAACGCAAAAGCACTCAAGCTGACCTGCAATTACCGTTTAATGTCATATGTACTCTCACTAAATATACAGACAACCTCAAATGAAAAATGCCCAGATCGCCATTAACACAAAATAGCCTTAAATTTAGCTCAGCTAAGTACATATTTCTTCCAAATAAATAAAAATGTATAATTAAGCTACAGATTCGTTTCTTTCCTCCGATATTTTCCTACCCATTAAACCAATTTAGAGAGATCCAAACCAATTACTCTAAAAATCCCATATAAATGAAAGCCGAGAAAATGTGCAGAAAACCCCATAAAGAAAAAAAAAATCAATTAACAAAAACCCAAAAGAAGTTAAGCTCAGAAATATAGAAGGGACCTCTTGTTTTCCCTTGCTGAGGGGCTTGTCAAGAACATTCGAGTACTGCTTGGCCTTCCCGACCCCGATCATGGTTTCCCACCTCCTCTTCCTTCTTTAACCAAAATTTTCTTCTCCTTCCCAAAGGTGGAACTTTGATCGCGGTGGTGCTGGTGCGGATCGAAAAGGAAGCCAATTGTTTAAACGTCTTGTGCTGCGTGATGAAGTTATTCTCTTCTAGTTGTAGCCAGTCCTTGAGTTTTGCCCAATATAGCCTTCGTTTCCATTCGTTTAACTATATTTATCTTTCGTTAATCTTGCTATTGCCTTAAACTTTTTCTTCTTTTTTTTCCTTTTTCTAGTTGAAGAATAGCGCTCATGTACAAAAAAAATTATTACAAAATGAGTCAGTTTTTAATTTAACATTACTATTATTTCCTCTACTTGGTTTATAGTTTTAAATTTTTTGAATTTTCCAAAAAAAAAAAATTACTCTCTTTATTGTATTAATTTTTAAATTTTATATGTTTCACTTCATTTTTTGAGAAGAAGGTTAATTATGAAAGAATGTGAGAAGTATAATTTGGTCATATAATTGGTAAAAATAATTAATTTAATTTTTAATTGGGTATTTGTTAAATTTCCCCTTAAGTAGTTTCCATTTGCACTTTCTATGGGCTCGCATTACTAAATTAGATTGCATTAAATTGAATTGGTTAGAATTGTACTGTGTTATATTTAATTATGGAAAAGTGACGAGTAAAAATGACGTTGATTAGTGGTGAAAAATGTACATTTTATTTATCTTAAATGTTAAAAATAAATTAAATTTTAAATAATATTTTCATAGATTTAATATGATATATTTTATAATTGACAATATTACTTTTTAATTTAATTTATGTTTAATTTTCAGAAATAAATTGCATTTTGGGCATTACCAAAAAGAAAGAGAAAGAAAGAATTAATTCTTAAAAAAATTAAAAAATTGGCAAAACTGAAAAGAAAAGGCCCAAGAAGTAGCCTAACTCACGGCCCAAAACCCATCCATCCCCCTATCTCTCTCCTCTCACCAACGTGCCACGCGTCCTCCAGCCCATCTACCACTCGACCCGGTCCGCCTCACCCAAGTCTGGCACCACCCGACCCGGTTTGCCTAGCCTCCTTCTAGCAGCTTGCCACGCGTCAGATCAATCTTTTCCATTGGTTTTAGTTGCTCCTCTCATTTTTTACTCCACATGCATAATAAAGACCAAATTAGCAATTATAACAACACCAAAAATAATACTATTAATAATAAATATGATTTTTATATAATATTATTATATTTTGTAAGCTCAAACTTTTATTTATTTATTTATTTTTAGTCCTTTTTTAGGCTCTATAAATAAGAGCTCATTTTCCATAGTTTATAATGTAATTTTTAGGTAGCAAAACTTTACCAAATTTTAGTCTCATTTCTCATCTTTTCTCTTTATAATTGTTATGAGAATGTATAGCATAATAGGCTATAACGCCCTACTAATCTAGGACTGTTACACTGTGTGTTTAAAGTGGTGCTTAACTCCTTAAGTGAGTCATTTGGACTCAAAAGTGTAATTAAAATTAAATAAAGGCTTAGGTACTAATTTTTTTGGTCAGAAGGTATAAACTTCTCATTAAAACTTATAATATTTACAAGGGATCCCAAAAAGAGTTTAAACAAAAAGCAGTTACAACCACAGTTACAAAAATAGTCGACCTAAGCGGAAAAATTGGAATTATACCCTAAGTCCCTCAAAGATATCCCGATCGTGGCAACCGAGCTAGCCGAACATGCAAGCGCTGCTCCAAAGCCCTCCAACTCATGGTTGGTCGACTTTCCCCTTGCCCTTACCTGCACCATAGAGCACCCGTGAGCCAATGTCTAGTAAGAAAAGTTTCACAACGCATACATAATAATCATAGCATGTATATATAACGATTTATATAATTAATAAACCATATCACATATAAGTTAGTCATGTAAATAACAATTCACATAACTCATAAGTCATAGCCACATATATTCAAATACTATATAGATATTCAACACCAACTATACCAAGTAATTTGCATCACCAAGCACCATATGTAGAGTCGATGCCTACTAAAGTGTGTCTCCCGGTGTTGACGCGGTTCTTCGCCAACAAATAATTAAGAAAATAAGAGGAAGGGATTAGTGCTTATGTTGAACCGAAATAGATGAATGATCTTTTGAGAAATAGGCTGGTGACACAATTACGTTTTTAGGTGGTTCAAAGGTTAAAATCTTTCTACTCCACCAGTCAATATTATTGCTATATGCTTGGTATTCTTTTACAGGGTATTTCTTACACAGTAGAATCCAACCCTTTGCAACTTCCAGGGTCTCCATATTTATAGGAGAGGGCACCTGGGAGTTGGTAAGAAGGTCATCCCGTGACCTTCTTACCTATCACGTCAACTCTGTGACACTCATGATTAATTCCAAAAACCTGACACATGAAGTGTGGTCTAATCAATAGGTAAGAGGAATAATGGGCCGCACGGCCCAACCCAGTCGTGGGTGTCTGAATGCGCACGTTCATGCTGCGTCTCCGAGAAGTCAGGGATATATCAGACACGTGATGTCTGATATATGCACGTTTACCTTGCGTGGTTGACTTTATAAAAGGTCACAGCCTCCAACTCTAGCTCCTACCACGAGCTGGATGCTTCCCTCGACTTGTGGCCTTCAAAGTCCAAACTCAGTCTAATCTTAGCGAACCCTTAGGTTACCTCGAGATGAGGAGGTAGGATATTTCTATGGCAGCTCCGGTCTTGGGGATATCCACGTGGTAGACATGATTAGGCCATATCTCAGCTTGCTAACAACCTGTGGGAAAACCTGGGTGTACATTTGCCCCCCAAGTCCCTGCTCGTGGTACACGACGTTGTATAGGGCCACAATAGGGGCTTTTAGGCTTCCCCATGAACTCTTCATATTCCACATTTTACGCAGGCGCCGAATACGTGGAACATCGTGGTTGGTGACGGTACGTCTTCCGAGAATCGCATTTAATGGCCTAGCCTATACTCAGCCGTCGTTTCGTCTTTCGAGTAGAGAACCTTGGATCCCACATCAGGGCAATCCAACGACCCTCCTCACGAGGCCCTTCACGTATATAAAAGGGGTGGCCACCTTATGCATGGGCCACCCGTTCATTTGAAATTTTTCAGAAATTTTCTTCTTCTTCTCTCTTCATTTTCAAAAGAGAAAAAACCCTCTTCTTTCCGGCTGCCATTCCCAGCACTCAAGAAGTTCAGGTGTAAGGACTCCTTCGAAGCTTTGGAATCAACTACTCCGACGGAGCCCCAACCCAGGTGATCCCTTCATCCTCTTCTCACCCAGAACATTCTGTAAGTCTCCTGACTGTGCATGTTTTGAAATTATTTTTCACTATAGCTTAGGTAAATATTTACTGTAGCCACATTCAAGGTTTTGTTGGTTTTTTGTGGGCATGAAGGGTAAAAGCCTTTTAGGTTAGGGTATCATTTGCAGTAGAAAAACATTTAGGAGCATTGGTGCGTTTTCTAGGGAAATTTTCTGAGTAGGATTTTAGGTATGCTTGTTTAAAATACCCAGTATTTTGAGTGCAAAACCAGGTAGCTTAGGGGACACGCTTCACAGGCGGTTTTTCCTCTCTTGCCTACCAAAACTTTCCTTCCAAGGAAAATTCTACCCTGACCCTCCTGACACATGAATTCCGAGTAATCGGGGATCTGTTGGGAGCACAGGCACGTGTTCATAGAACCGCGTGGTCTCACTCTCCACGGGCTGGGCTTACCCCAGCTCGTGTCAAGGAAACACATTCAGATTTTTCTCCATTTTTAGGTCGCCTTCTTCTAAAATTTCTTCTTTTTGTTCGCTAGGCGACCAGATGAGACCCAAGAAGAACGCTCCCAAGAAGTCCGTAGGCAACTCGTCCTCCCAACAAAACAAGGGAAATGAGGTGATGGCTGAATCCCCGATTCCCAACTTCGGGCCAGCAGTGGAACGGGAGCTCGAAGTGGCCCCCGACACATTCTTTGAGGCGAAGAGGATCATCTCGAAGATCACTGACCAGGCGAGGGTAAACAAAATATTCCTCTCCCATAACATCGAGCTGGGGAGAGGAACTGTGATTGCTCGACCTCCATTAGAAGGTGAGCGGAGCTGCGCGCCACTTGATGAGGTGTTCTCGGCCTGGAGCGACGAACATTTCAAGGCGGGGGCCTTCCTCCCGTTGGACCAGTACTTTGCCGATTTCCTCAACTACTTGAGGTTGGCCCCCTTCCAGCTCCCCCCCAACTCTTACCGTTTGTTGGCGGGGTTAAGATACTTGTTCTTGAGACAGGAGTGGGAGGTCCCCACTCCTGCAGACATTCTGTATTTCTTCTGCCTCAAGGCCAGCCCGGAGTAACGGGGGCGAGGTGACGAGTTTTATTACTTAACCCGGTTCCCCAACACGGCTGCGGTCATCGAGCTGCCCAGCCACCCCAACGACTTCAAAGATCAATTCTTTATGTCGACGGGGTTTTGAAACTGCGAGCTGCACTACTTCAACCGTCCTCGTAAGTGCCTTTCAACCTTAGCTCGTAAGTTAAGTACCAGTTAGCTCCTCCTGTATCCATTTCTGACATAGATTAATTCTGCAGCTATCTTCGCGAGGACAGAAAAGTCTGTGATCCTTGGGAGCCAGTACGAGACACTGACGGGCTTGCCTCCCAGTGAAAAGGACTATCGTCAGCTCGTGACAGACAAGACGATGCTAGCCTGTAAGCTGAACTCCCCAGGCCAGACTCTGAACCTGAGGAGGCCCTGAGTGCTTCCCCCATCTCGCGATATGAGGCCTATCGTCGTGGAGGAGGTCGCGGGGGGTGAGGATGAGGAGGACGAGGAGGACGAGGTTCCCCTCGTGAGGACGAGGAAGCGAGCGTTGGAGGTCGCCCAAAGAACGGACAAGGAGAGGATCCGGTCTAGAGCAGCTGCAGGTCCCTCCATCCAAGGTAACCCTTACACGTTTAGGAACTTAGATAGGGCCACTGCAGACCCCCGGCTAGCTAGGTTCAATCCCAGACAGATCGTCCAACGCCATCGAAGTGACCCAGCCTTAGATGAAACCTTGCTCCACTGCGTCGACCAGCTCGTGCTGGATTACGAAAGTAGCCGCCCTAGGGGTACCATAGTTGTAGACAACACCCTAGCTTTTAGGTCGATCCTATTCGAGGAGTATGGGACTAACCTTCGGTCATGGCCATCACTCCGGGAGGGTGCCGTAGCTCCAGGTCTTAGGCAATACGTAGAAGAGTCTAGTCCTGAGACAGCCTCGGATCCAGAACCTGTGCCAGCTCGAGAAATAATTGCCTTAGATTCCCTCGCGGAAGCTCCGGGGCCGATGGTCGTAACCATAGATTCTTCTTCTAGCTCGGGGGGTAGGATTCCCTTTAGTACATATATATACTTGAATTTCACATTTTTTCCCTTTGTTTTTGATTTTGCATGACTGCTAACTTGTGTACTAACCATATATTTGTTTTGCCAGAGGAGATGTCTCTGTCCGGGGGAAAAAATCTGCAGGCTGTGTTCGCCGGGGGGAACTCCTCAGCTGGGGCCTCTGGGCCCAAAATGAAGAAGCTCCGGATGGTGAAGAAAGCCGCCGGGACCCCAACCAAGTCTCCTGCAAAGGAGAAAGAGCAGCCCCCAGCCGCCCAGGCCGAGGAAACTGCACCTCCTGCTGCAGGGGGGAGCATGCCCCCACCCCCTCCGCGAGCTCCGGCCTTCGTCCGGGACACAGGGGCGGAGCCCGGGACTTCGGCGATTGTGCCTCCCGAGGTATGCATCCCGGTTGACCCCCAGGACCTGGAGAAGATTCCAGACGTCTTTTGAGGGACGGTGTATGAGACGGCGAACTACGTCGTCAGCCACTTCTACCGCTTCAACGAGAGGGAGCTCACGGCCATCGAAACAAAGAGCTCGGTGGGCGTACTGGAATCTTCATTGGGCATGGCCCTAATGGTAAGCTGACCTTATCCTTTTGTGATCTTTGATTAGCATGCCTTGCCCTGTTTTTCCTTTCTCCTTTCTCTTTTTTTTTCTAAGGTAGTTGCCTCTCCGTTTTTGCAAAGCGCCTTGGCCCTTCACAGGAGCATAGCCAGAACCAAGGCCCAGCTCGAGGATATGAGGGGCGAGCACCAGGCGGTTGTGGCCACCCACCAGACTTCCTTGCAGGAGGCTAAGGATGCCCTGGCGGCCGCACAGGCCGAGCTGGAAGAAGCCCGTCCCAAGCTTCAAGAGGTCGAGGCAGCCAAAGCCGCCCTCGCCGTTGCGCGGGCAGAGCTAGACACTATGAAGGCTAGGGCCGAGGAGGCCAAGGCTACCCTGGAAGCCGAGAAGGCAGCCTCCAGCACCGCCATGGAGGACATGCTCTACCACTGCTGGGTCTACAACTCGGACGGTGATTTCTCCTTCTTGGGAGCGGACGTCTGGGAGCCCTTGCTAGAGGGGTTTAAAGCTCGCCTCGAGAAAGAAGAACCTTCCGAGACCGGGGAAGTCTCCAGCGCAGCTGAGCAGGAGGGCGAGACGGAGACCTCCACGGGGCAGCCTGGCGGAGCTTAGGGCCTTCCTCTTTCGCACCCTTTCCTTTAATATTCTCAATTTTTTTGTGTAACTTTTGCATGAGGTGTTTCCACCTCGAGACAATCTAACTATCAATTTTATTTTTAATTGATTTATTTCCTTTTGCCTTTACGCATTTTAGTTACTATTTTGAAAAAACTTAGTTCGCATTAATTTTTATCATTACCTCGTGCTTTTTAAGAAAAACAACGATCAATCGATTTAAATTAACTTCTAAGTTTTATGACCTGGTTATGTCCAGGAACTTAATTTGAAAACTTAGTTCGTGTTAACTTTTATCAATATCTCGTGCTCTTTAAGAAAAACAACGATCAATCGATTTAAATTAACTTCTAAGTTTTATGACCTGGTTATTTCCAGGAACTTAATTTGAAAACTTAGTTCGTGTTAACTTTTATCAATATCTCGTGCTCTTTAAGAAAAACAACGATCAATCGATTTAAGTTAACTTCTTAAGTTTTATGACCTGGTTATTTCCAGGAACTTAATTTGAAAACTTAGTTCGTGTTAACTTTTATCAATATCTCGTACCTTAATCTCCACAGGGAGGACTGCCTCACTCCCAAAGGTCAGGGAGAAAGGAGTATGACCCGTAGGAGTCCGATGCGAGGTCCGGTATGCCCACAGAACCTGGGGGAGCTGTTCTGGCCAGACCCCCTTCGCTTCGTCTAGTCTCTTCTTGAGGCTTGCCTTTAACATCTTGTTGACGGCCTTGACCTGGCCATTCGCCTGAGGATAGGCCACGGAGGAGAAACTTTTCACAATTCCGTACCTTTCGCGAAATTCGGTGAAGAGGTCGCTGTCGAACTGAGTCCCATTATCGGAAACAATTTTCTTGGGCAGCCCGAATCGACAGATAATGCTCTTAACCACGAAGTCGAGGACTTTTTTGGAAGTTATCGTTGCCAAAGGCTCTGCCTCAGCCCACTTCGTAAAGTAGTCGATGGCCACCACGGTGTAATGGACCCCGCCTTTTCCAGTAGGGAGAGCACCAACCAAGTCGATCCCCCAAACTGCAAACAGCCACGGGGACGAGATCATCTTCAGCTCGATTGGGGGAGCTCGGGCAACTGCGGCGAATCGCTGGCACTTGTCGCACTTCCTGACATACGAGATCGAATCCTTGGACAGAGTGGGCCAGTAATATCCTTGCCTCAGGACCTTTAGGGCCAAGCTTTGCCCCCCAGTGTGATCTCCGCAAAAAACCTCATGCACTTCCTGCAGGATGGCCTTTGCTTTGCTTGGAAGAACACATCATAGGAGAGGTAGGGAGTGCCCACGTCGGTATAGCACCCCATCCACCATCGTATATCTTGGGGCCTGGTACAGTACTCGCCGCGCATCATTACGCCCTTCAGGTAGCTTCCCCTCGGTGAGGTACTAAAGGATGGGGGTCATCCAGGTCGGCCTAGCATCGATCATCTCGACCTCCGCCCGGGCTTCTTCTATACTTGGTTTTTTCAAGAACTCTACCGGAACTAACCCCAGAGCCCCCGTCTCCCCGGAGATGGCGAGCTTGGCAAGAGCGTCTGCGTTAGCGTTTTGCTCCCGAGGTATCTGCTCGATTGAGCCTCGCCCAAACGCGGACAGTTCAACTTTTACCTTTGCTAGGTAGGCAACCATCTTGGGTCCCCGTGCCTGATATTCGCCCAGATGCTGGTTTACCACGAGCTGGGAATCACTGAAGCACTGGACGGAGCTCGCCTTCAGCTCCTGGGCTATTCTTAGCCCGACCAGTAAAGCTTCGTATTCGGCCTCTTTGTTGGAGGCCTTGAATCCGAATCTCAGCGCCGAGTGGAATCTATGTCCCTTAGGGGATATTAAAATGATTCCAACCCCGGAGCCGTTCTCATTGGATGAACCATCCACGAAGATCCTCCACGATGCCTGGGCCGAGGTGACCTGGGGTGAGTCTTCTACAGGATCTTCCCGGAATCCTGTGCACTCTGCTACAAAACTGGCCAGGGCCTGGCTTTTTATGGAAGTTCATGGGGTGTACAAAATTTCGAACTGACTAAGTTCGATAGCCCACTTTAACAGACGTCCCGATGCTTCAGGTTTTTGCAAAACCTGCCTTAAAGGCTGATCGGTTATGACGTGTATTGAGTGGGACTGGAAGTACGGCCTGAGCTTTCGAGAGGCCGTGATAAGGCAGAACGCCAATTTCTCCAGCAACAGGTACTGGGATTCAGCTCCGAGAAATCTCTTGCTGATGTAATAGACAGGTCTCTGAACCCGGTCTTCTTCTCGGACCAATACGACACTAGCTGCATCCTCTGTGACAGCTAGGTAGAGAAAAAGAGGCTCTCCTGCTTTTGGTTTGGATAATACGGGTGGCTCGGCTAGATGTGCCTTCAGGTCAAGGAAAGCGCTTTCGCATTCTTCTGTCCATTCGAACTTCTTATTTTCTCGGAGCAGGTTGTAGAATGGCAAGCACTTATCGGTGGATTTTGAAATAAACCGATTGAGGGCTGCCACCCTTCCTGTCAGGCCTTGGACATCTTTTCGTGACCTGGGTGAGGGAAGCTCGAGCAATGATCTGATCTTGTCGGGGTTTGCCTCGATTCCTCGAGTATTGACGATGAAACCCAGGAATTTTCCCGATGCGACTCCAAAAGTGCACTTCTGTGGATTAAGCCTCATGCCATACTCCCGTAGTATCTTGAAACATTCTTCCAGGTCGGAAACATGGTTATCAGCAGTCTTTGAATTGACTAGCATGTCATCAACGTAAACTTCCATGTTCTTCCCGATCTGGTTTGCGAACATTCTATTTACTAACCTTTGGTACGTAGCACCGGCGTTCTTCAGCCCGAATGGCATGAACTTGTAACAATAAACGTTAGTCGGGGTCATGAAGCTGGTGTGCTCCTGGTCCGCCAGATTCATGGCGATCTGATTGTAGCCTGAGTACGCGTCCATAAAGGACATGAGCTCGTGCCCTGCCGTGGCATCCACCAGTTGGTCAATCCTAGGCAAGGGAAAACAATCTTTGGGGCAGGCTTTATTCAGGTCAGAGAAGTCGATGCAGGTCTGCCACTTCTCGTTGGGCTTCGGGACCAGGATGGGGATGGCGACCCAAATCGGTAACTTGGCTTCACAGATAAAGCCGCATTTCTTGAGCCGGGCTACTTCTTCCTCTAAGGCTTCAGCCCGGGTTGTTCCAAGGCGCCTTTGCTTCTGGGCCTTTGCAGGAACTCTTTTATCCAGATGAAGGGTGTGCATGATGACACTTGGGCTGATTCCCACCATGTCCTCGTGTGACCACGCAAACACATCCAGGTTGTCCTGCAGAAATCTGACCAGCTCCGCTTTCCTCTTGCTACAGAGGCTTTTACCGAGCTTGACCATCCGTGAAGGGTTCTGCGGATTGATGTTTACTTCCTTGAGCTCCTCAATAGCCTGGAGCTCGGACCTGTTCTCGTCTATTCGGGGGTCAATATCCTCACTTAAGACGATATTTTCCCCTTCGGCGCTCTGAGGTTTTTCAATCTCAGGATCAGTTAAGGGTTCCTGAGATTCCTCTCCACCACCTTGGATGGCCATTTCTAGCTGCCCGGGTTTCGATTTTCCCTTCATGGAAATACTGTAGCATTCCCTGGCAGCGAGCTGATCGCCACGGACAGTGCATATTCCCGTGGAAGTAGGGAATTTCATCGCGAGGTGGCGAATGGAAGTGACGGCCTCAAAAGCTATGAGCGTGGGTTGTCCCAAAATTGCATTGTACGCAGCGGAGCAGTCGATGACCATGAACTCGAGGAGTTTGGAGATTGTCCGAGGTCCCTCTCCCAGGGTGATCACCAGCTCGATAGTCCCTATAGCCGCTGATCCTTCTCCCGAAAAACCATACAGCATCATGGAGGTCGCCTTCAGCTCGGCGACAGTCAAACCCATCTTCTCCAATGTGGACCGGAATAGAAGGTTTACCGAACTCCCATTATCGATCAGCACCCTCCTAACCTTCCGATTAGCAAGCTGAACTGCTACGACCAGAGGGTCGTTATGAGGGAATTGGACATGGCCCGCATCTTCTTTTGTAAAAATGATCGGTTGCCTCTCCAATCGCTGCTGCTTCGGCAGACGCTGTTCCGGGACGAACTCTACACCATTATGCGCCTTGAGTTCGTTTACGTACCTCTTCTGGGCACCCCTGCTCGTGCCAGCCATATTTGGACCTCCAGATATTGTGGATATCTCTCCTCCTATCACTGGAGGAGGGACGTCCTGATCTACCCGAGACCCGGGCTGACTGACTGGGACTTCCGGAGCAGGTCGACTTGCTGGAACCCTGTTCCGTGCTGTGGATGCCAAAAATCCACCAAATAAAAACTCTTTAGTCCCTGGTCGGGACCTAGGGATAAAGGTCACTTATTCATGCTATTGGGCTCGAGCCTGTAGGCCTTGTTGAATACAGGAGATCATCTCCTGAGAAACAACACATTATGAGCCGCAAGGTTTGGCCCTGCTAAGCTAAGGGGCCACAATGAATACTACAAGAGGATAGGTGCACAGAGCCCTCACATAGTGAGGTCCGACGTGCCCGCGCAAGGCTGACATGCTAATGGGTCAAGATGCACTCATACGCATTGTTGATGCTCATAATCTCATCAAGAGAAAGTATGAGGCCTAGGCAAGGCCCCAAGGCCACCGTCGTCTCGAGAAGCTATCGCGCCATCACAACACGAGTCTGGGTTCGTTTCTCATGGAGTCGATGCCAAGTGGCCCACGTTGGCAAGGCATAGGTGCCAAGGCTCAGTAGCCTCGTGAGGCCCCTCTCGCCCATGCACTCGCCCCCACGGCCTCACTCCATGGCCTCCTCCTATGGCCTTGCCCATGGCCTCCTCCATGGACTCGCCCATGGCCTCCTCCATGGCCTCAGCCCCATGGCCTCCTCCTATGGCCTCGGCCCCATGGCCTCCTCCTATGGCCTTGCCCATGGCCTCCTCTATGGCCTCGGCCCCATGGCCTCCTCCATGGCCTCGGCCCCATGGCCTCCTCCTATGGCCTCGGCCCCATGGCCTCCTCCTATGGCCTCGCCCATGGCCTCCTCCATGGCCTCGCCCATGGCCTCGTCCATGGCCTCCTCCTATGGCCTCGCCCATAGCCTCCTCCTATGGCCTCACCCATGGCCTCCTCCCATGGCCTCGCCCATGGCCTCCTCCATGGCCTCCTCCATGGCCTCGGCCCCATGGCCTCCTCCTATGGCCTCGGCCCCATGGCCTCCTCCTATGGCCTCGCCCATGGCCTCGCCCATGGCCTCCCCCTATGGCCTCGCCCATGGCCTCCTCCATGGCCTCGGCCCCATGGCCTCCTCCTATGGCCTCGGCCCCATGGCCTCCTCCTATGGCCTAGCCCATGGCCTCCTCCTATGGCCTCGCCCATGGCCTCCTCCCATGGCCTCCTCCATGGCCTCAGCCCCATGGCCTCCTCCTATGGCCTCGGCCCCATGGCTTCCTCCTATGGCCTCGCCCATGGCCTCCTCCTATGGCCTTGGCCCCATGGCCTCCTCCTATGGCCTCGCCCATGGCCTCCTCCTCAGCCCCATGGCCTCCTCCATGGCCTCGCCCATGGCCTCCTCCATGGCCTCGCCCATGGCCTCCTCCATGGCCTCGCCCATGGCCTCCTCCATGGCCTCGCCCATGGCCTCGCCCATGGCCTCGCCTCATGGCCTCGCCCATGACCTAGGCCCCATGGTCCCGTGCCCATGGCCTTGGAGGTGAGAATACTCGCAAGGGGCAAGGTACACACATGAATATGGAATGTACCTACAAACCTAAAGAAGTCAGATTACGGATATAGTACCCCTACCAAACAAGTAGTGGGAACGCCAGGAGTGGGTATGCAAGGATAGGAGTTATGGTCCGTACGTCTACGGCCATAGGTTAGAGTAGACACCACTACCTCCTGCGCCACTACGCCTGCCACCACGCATCAGACATGGATACAGACAAGTAGTGGAGACATCCTCCTGACACCTGCTCCTGTACGGGGTGTACGACCACAACCTCTGGAGCCACTCCCCTGACACAGTACGTATGTACCACTTGGTCCCCTAGACCACTATGTACCTAAGGCCATTAGAGCCTACTATAAAATGAACTCTAAGACCACCTGAAAGGGGGTTGGAAAATTCATTGTATGCAGAGGCCATTAAGAAATATACATTTTTTTACTCCATTGTTCATCTGTGTTTATCCTTTCATAAGTTAATTCTAAGTTCTTATCTAGAGATCGCCGCATTTACCTTTGAGTTTTCCGACCTAATTTCGTTGACGAGATTTCACCGTCAACACGTGCATACTGGGCCAAGGGGCCGGGGTCGGCTCGGATGAGAGTCTTGATCTCATCTTTCAAATGCCTACAATCATCGGTATTGTGGCCAACATCGTTGTGAAAACGGAAAAACTTGGAGGTGTCTCTCTTCCCCTTCTAGTGCTTCAATGGCTCCGGCCTCTTCCAGGGGAGGCGAGTAGAGTTAGCTAGGAAGATGTTCTCCCTAGAGTGGGTGAGCTCTGTATAAGTTGCGTAGACGGGCTTAAACTTGTCTACGGACTTATTCTTCTTTGGGCCGTGCTGGCTGCCCTCGCCGTTCCCCTTTCTTTTGCCTCCACCGAGCTGGTTATTCTGTGTGACGTTTTGGGTCACTATCGCGACCTCCGTCCCCACTCCAGCGGGCTGCTCAGGGACCTGGCTGGTCCCTGCAGTTGAGGCTTCGGCCTCCTCCAAGTTGATCCATTCCTGGGCCCTATTTAGGAACTCGTTCACCGAGCTAACTCCCTTCATTTGTATATCTTTCCAGAGTCCCCCTCCGACGAGGATCCCAGTCCTCAAGGCCATGAGCTTGGAGCTGTCATCCGCATCTCTGGCTCGAGAAGCGACACTCGCAAATCTGCCCAGGTAAGCCTTCAGAGGTTCGTCGGATTGCTGCCTCACGTTAGCCAGAGAATCGGCCTTGACCCGGGCAGCCTGGGAGGCTTAGAATGCCCTTTTGAAGTCAGCAGAAAAAGTCTTCCAGGAGCTGATTGATTGTCTTTTACTTTGCTTGAACCACTGCCTGGCTGGTCCAGTCAGTGTGGAGGGAAATATCAGACACCTTAGCTCGAGGCCAATGTTGTGGGACATCATCAGGGTGTTGAACATCCCCAGATGATCCGACGGATCTCCGTCTCCATTGAATTTGGATAGGTGCGGCATACAGAAACCGGGTGGGTAAGCCATTGCTGCTATGCTGGGGGCGAAGAGCTCCATCTCGTCCCCCAAATCATATTCATCTTTCTCTTTCTCTGACAGGAGCTTCCTCATCAGCTCCTCCATCTGAGCCAAGCGCTCGAGGGTTTTGTCCTGATTTCCTTGGTTATTCCGGGGCTGCTCAACAGCTTCGAATACATTGTGCATATTTGGTGGGTTATTGCCCCTCCTATCTGGAGATAGGTTATTTGGGGCATTCCCGCCGTTACGTACTTCGGACAGGTCTCCCCCTGAGCGAGCATGGCTGCCACCTCCTACTGGCTCTCCTCTGTGAGAGTTGAGGCGATCTCGCAGGTCGCCCCCCTGGGTGGTTTGAGAACTTTATGCCAAGCTTAAACGCTGACGCAGGTCTCTGCCAAAAAGGTCGCTCCGGCGACTGTCGGTCCAGTAGCTCCCGTTAGAAAAGCTCGGAGTCCTCCTTTGGGGGTGAGGATCCGGGCTCGCTCTCAGCATTCCGCTACGTCGGGAAGGTCCCACGGACGGCGGGTTTCTCCTACTGCTTCCATAAGCTGGGATATCTTGGATGGGCCGAGGTGGAGACGGATATCTTATTGGTGAGGGAGGATGCCTAACCGGAGATGCGATCCTGGTTCCATCAGGGCGGATCAAGTTAGGTGGGGGCCTCGCGGCCCTGCCAACCTGCGGGTCCCGCGCCTGGCGATCTGGACGAGGCGCAGGACGGCTGGTGAGGACGGGCTGATGCTGTGAGCCCTCCCCGAATCTCCTTCTGGAACTTCCTCGGGCTCTCCTGGGCGCGCTCGAGGCTGGTTGGGAGCTGGGAGTTGAAGTTCGGACCGAACGGCTGTACTGTTGTTCGGCTCTAGGCATTTCTTCGAAGTTTGCCTCTCGACGGTGCGATGAGGGGATAGAGTTGGCTGTCGGAGGTCTGTCCGAGCGGCTAGGCCTGGACCGATTACCCCGGCGGGACTTATGAGTCTCGCCTTGCCTCTTTCCGACGTTAGCGTTGGTTGTAAGAAGGGGTAGTCGGGCCAACACTTCCTTGATCTGCTGATTAGCCTTTTGTAGTTGGCTCCTCAGCTGAGCATTCTCCATCTCCACTGCAGTGTAATAATCTGGGTTTGGATTAGGTGGCCGGGGCGCCGAACTTCCAGTGTCATCTTGGCCCGCCGGCTGTTTGCTCGGCCGCTGTTGGACCTCAGGAATTTGTTCACCAGGGATGGAGATATGATGAGCCTCCTGCCCATCATGTTGTTCCGTCTCGTTACCGTGTCTGGACCGAGTGGTCACCATAGTGGATGTTTGCAACAGCACCAATCTAACTTGCTCTCAATGAAAGCACAAAACTGTTGACGCGGTTCTTCGCCAACAGGTAATTAAGAAAATAAGGGGAAGGGATTAGTGCTTATGTTGAACCGAAATAGATGAATGATCTTTTGAGAAATAGGCTGGTGACACAATTTCGTTTTTAGGTGGTTCAAAGGTTAAAATCCTTCTACTCCACCAAGCAATATTAATGATATATGCTTGGTATTCTTTTACATGGTATTTCTTACACAGTAGAATCCAACCCTTTGCAACTCCCAGGGTCTCCATATTTATAGGAGAGGGCACCTGGGAGTTGGTAAGAAGGTCATCCCGTGACCTTCTTACCTATCATGTCAACTCTGTGACACTCATGATTAATTCCTAAAACCTGACACATGAAGTGTGGTCTAATCAATAGGTAAGGGGGATAATGGGCCGTACGGCCCAACCCAGTCGTGGGTGTCTGAATGCGCACGTTCATGCTGCGTGTCCGAGAAGTCAGGGATATATCAGACACGTGATGTCTGATATATGCACGTTTACCTTACGTGGTTGACTTTATAAAAGGTCACAGCCTCCAACTCTAGCTCATACCACGAGCTGGATGCTTCCCTCGACCCGTGGCCTTCAAAGTCCAAACTCAGTCTAATCTTGGCGAACCCTTAGGTTACCTCGAGCTGAGGAGGTAGGATCTTTCTATGGCAGCTCCGGTCTTGGGGATGTCCACGTGGTAGACATGATTAGGCCGTATCTCACGATTAGGCCGTATCTCAGCTTGCTAACAGCCCGTGGGAAAACCTGGGCGTACACTCGGCATTAGGCTTACGATAATAACCGCATACTAATAATCAAATCAGTTACTAATAAGCACAACAAACAAAGTATGCAATAAGGATACACAACCCTACCTCATTTCAATATTATACAGTCATAACCGTTTCTAGATGCAATAGAGCAATGGTGACAAAATGACCCAAGTGTGACCCTGTTCAAGCGTCTTTAGTCAAACCTAAACAAAACCGATCAAAATCGATGAACACCGAGATTAGTTCATAATTCCAACTCAAAAATAATCACATCTAAACTTGGATTATATTCTAGGACTGTATAAATTTTCACAAGCTTTCCAACCATATAAAGAACGTCTGAATCTGACACCGGGGTCAAAAGTTATGGTCTAATTACGAAACTATAAAATCGTGACCTAAAACAGGGTTGGCGCCGCAGCGCCCTCCTATAGGGCTGCGACGCCACTGAAGTAAGAGAGTTTTTCAGAGCCTAAAAGAGATGCAATTGCGCCGTGATGCTCACTCACTTGAGCCGCAGCGCCACTGTGAAAAAACCCATAAATTTCTGCGTTTTCTTGTGATTTCTCATCTCAAACCGACCCCAATACGCCCCAAAACCTATACCCAGCTCATAAATTGTGTAGCAAAGCAAGTATACACATTATAGCACACCCCTTAATCAGTTCCCATACCAAATCCCACCATTTAGGTCAATTTCCCCCAATTCTTCCCATATTCAAAACTCAAGCTAAAAACATATTTCAATGGGAATTCAAGCAGCAAAATCAGCTCATAAGCTAATTCCTATCATCATACATACATCCAAACAATCTAAGATCCACAATTTTTTAAAAATCACAACATCCCCCAATTTGACTCAATAACACTAAGAGCAAAAATGATTAACATAAAAAACTACATACCTCTGCTCTAAAATATGAAATTCCTAAGTTGATGAGGACTTGGCAGTTGTTATTTCCCTTATGAACACTTGAATTCTCTTACAACTCGTCAAAGGTTCAAGAATTTGGTCTCCTAGCCTTGGGTGAACTCTTGTGAAGAATGAAGAAAACACTAGAAGGGAAAGGAGACTGCCTTGAATGTGAAATGTAGTTGGGTTCAGCACTTAGCCAAATTTCTAACTTTATGGTCAAAAGACCATTTTACCTTCCCATTAATTAACCCCTTAACACACCTCAAGGGCATTTTAGTCATTTTTCTTTAATTCCCACTAAACCTCAAATTACACCTCTAATTCCCAACTTAATCCACTAATCCATCAAACACAAATACTCCACCAATTTATTTCATTTACCACTAGTCCTGAAATATTGAAATTCCCAAAATACCCCTAGGCTCGGCCCGAGCCGGGTATTTATCCCCGTTGTGACTTTTCCGCTTAATCGCTTGAACGGATCTACTCATGTCGAAAATCACATACATATTCACATAATAATGTGGTCTTAAGCACATAACACATAATAATTACAAATACGCTCTCAACATGTCAAAATTACAAAAATGCTAATTTATAACAAAAGCGGGTCTTTGAACACATTTAATACACGTGATCATGCATACTCAATCATATAATAATATAAATCAATTAATTCACACACAATTATCTCACGTGCCCTCCCGAAACGCTAAGCAAAACACTTAAATTCTACAGGAAATTTCGGGACGCTACATAGGCTAACCTTCTTAGGAAGGTTATGATGATCCTATATGCACTATGACTTTATTTGATATATTTTTTATTCACTATATGCTTCAAGTTTATATATTTGAGTGATTTATTTTCTTTCATCTCTTTTTCTTCATATTATTATCTCTATTTATATCTACTAATAATTTATAGATTTTGTTAAGCATTTTCTTTGTATTATCAAATTAGTATAAATAATATAGATAATATCTTTATCATTTTCTCTATCTCATTCATATATATTTACTTTTGCTAAATCTATATAGAATTAGTCACTCTTTCTACGTATTTTATAAATAGTAAAAGTAATATTTATGTTAGGTTTTATGTCCAATCTTTTATTTTATTATTGTCAATGATATAGTGTAATTTTTTGATTTCTCATAAGACTTATCTTGCAATGCCCTGGTTACTCCAAGACCGTTATTGTGAACTTTAAACCGTGCTTAACTCGCTAAATGAGTCATTTGGTTATAACACATGCATCTAGGTGTTATTAATAGGCTAAGGTGAAAAATCTCGATCAAAAGGAAATGATATATTTAACTTAAAACATAAAGCTGTACATGGGCCCATAAAAAAACGTTTACAAGTTATTTACAATTCAAAATGCTCATTACAGTGTAAAAATTACAACCTGCCGACCTAAGCGGCAAAAATAGGGTTAACCCCTAGTTCCCTTGAAAAACTCAGTCATGGTGGTCAAGCGGCCGCATATGTACACATCTCTACCTAAGCTCTCAACTCAAGGCTGGGTGAGCTTTTCTTTCCCTTTACCTGCACCACATAGCACCTGTGAGTCAAGGCTCAGCAAGAAAACTCATTACTGCATGTATACAATATCAATTTATGATTATGATAATCATTCTGGGCTTGTAGCCCTAATCAAATAATATTGAGATTCTAATAATCATACTGGGGCGTGTAGCCCGATCAGATAAGTGACTATTAAGTAATACTCTGAATAGATGACTAATAAGTCTATCTCTAGGGCTCTGCACCCTAATTAGATGAGTGACTATGGAGTCACAAACTTGGGCAGATGACTAATAAGTCAACCTCTAAGGATCTGTTCCCTGTATAGATGACTAATAAGTCCATCTCTATGGTTCTGCTCCTTAAATAGATGGCTAATAAGTCCATCTCTGGGGATCCTCTCCCTAAGCCATGTGACATGTCGATCACCGTAGCCTTTTGGCTCTAAGTAACTAGCCTTTAGACTAGACAAGCGCTTTTGCTTTCATCGAACTTAAGGTCGGTCAAGCATTTCATGCTTATGATGATAATGCTTATGTCGATTAGATCTAATATTTTCTGTTTGCATTAAACACACTAATACCGTTCTTAACTCATAAGTCAATACCATACGACCAGTGCTCAGTACTACTGCCAAACTTAACTAATAAGTCACAGCTTCACAATCAATACTGACACCATTGCCATTTTTGACTAATAAGTCAGTACCATTCACAAGTAAGCAAGACTGCTAAGAATTTAATATGCAATCAATGTCCACACATAGAGCACTCAACATGCCTCATCAATAACCATGCATGTCACATACTGGGTGCAGTTTTCTTACCTCTAGTTCGAGCGTGAAATAAGTTAAAAATGACCCTTAAGAATGATCGATCCTTTGATCCCTTAGCGGTCATCATAATCAAATATGGAGCTCCATCAATAAAATCAATAATAAAAGGTTCATGGTCTAAAACCTCGCTCCCGGGACCTCGAATCGTACTAAGACAGTTAGTAGATTCAATCTTGAGCCTTAGCAATTGAAACCCCGAGCCAAAAACCCTCAAAAGTACCCAAAATAGTACCCTGGAAAAATAGGGTAGTGCTACAGTGCTGCCCCCCCTAGCGCCATGGCGCTACAAGCAGGGCTGACATGCCCTGGATAGTGCTGTGCACCCATCCTTGGGCGTTGTAGCGCTAGAACCAAGGTGATTCAGCCCTAGTTTTTCCCCTTCGACTTCTCCAATCTCCAATCTTCAAGAACTGATTCCAAACCTCAACCAAACTTACAAATGAACCCAAAAACCCGTTCTACAAGTCCTAGGCACCAAAACCCAATCAAACTTTGCCAAAAACTTCCATGAGTTCTCAA
Organism: Humulus lupulus; assembly: GCF_963169125.1. Classification (NCBI taxonomy): domain Eukaryota; kingdom Viridiplantae; phylum Streptophyta; class Magnoliopsida; order Rosales; family Cannabaceae; genus Humulus; species Humulus lupulus. Next base: position 196,143,626 of record NC_084798.1, read on the forward strand.
CTATCCAATCCAAAATTCCCCACTAGAAATAAATGAAAAATAGAGCAAAAACCAGAGTTTCCATGGCTGAATTCTTACCTCAATCTCAAGAATAAAATCTCTTCAATGGTAGAACACAATCCTAGACCTTTAAGGCTTGATTCCCTAGCTTGAATCCTCAATTAGAGCTTCAAAATTTCAAAGGAAAAAGGAAGAAAAGGATGATCGGGAGGAAGGGGAAGATGAGCTCTGTTTTTGGTTAAGTTTAATCCACAATATTTTAGTTTGATATAACCCTTGGTCAAATGACTAAAATTCCCCTAGGTTAAGTAAAATCCTTTTAAAGCTAGCAAGGGAAAAATCGTCATTTCCCGTCCATCTCGTTAATCATAATTAACGTCCTCCAATTCCCATTATTCCCAATATTCTCAAATACTAATAAATCATATCCCATTACCCTTTATTTCCCGATAATGTACTAATCATCAAATTACCCTGAGACTCACCCCGAGCCCCGAAATTAACCCTATTATGACCAAGCCGCTAACTTGCATTCAAAGATCGTCTCATGTCGAATAGCTTGAAAAAATGCACATAATAATGTGGCCTCATCCATAATTCACCAACATGCATGAACATATACAAATATGCCCTCAACGGGCTAAATTACCAAAATACCCTTATAATGAAATGTGGACCTGCATGCATGCATTTATCATCATATAATAATATAATTCACATAAACATGCATATAATCATTTAATGGCATAATAAATCAATTATGGCCCTCCCGTCCTTCTAATCCAACCATTAACCTCATTAGGGATTTTGGGGCATTACAACTATCCCCTCCTTATAGAAATTTCGTCCTCAAAATTTACCTGAACAACTCGGGATACTGATTCTGCATATCTAACTCCAGCTCTCAGGTTGCTTCCTCGACCTTGCTGTTCCTCCATAATACTTAACCAAAGGTATCGTTTTATTCCTGAGGACCTTGTCCTTTCTGTCAAGTATCTGGATTAGTTGTTCCTCATAGGAGAGATCTGCTTCAAGCTCCAGATCTTCATAACTCAAGACATGAGTCACATCATATACATACCTCCGAAGAGCTGAAACATGAAATATGTTATGCACGACTGACAATGCCGGTGGTAAGGCCAACCTGTAGGCCACCTGACCAATCCTCTCCAGGATGGACCTACATATCTAGGGCTCAACTTGCCCTTCTTCCCAAATCTCCTCACACTTTTCCATGGCGAGACTCTAAGGAAAACATAGTCTCCCACTTGGAACTCCACGTTCTTATGTTTGGGATCTGTATAACTTTTATGTCTACTCAGAGAAGCGAGCATCCGAGCTCTAGTCTTCTCAATAGCCTCGTTGGTCATCTGAATTGCTTCAGGACCCAAGTATCTCCTTTCTCCTGTCTCATCCCAATGAATGGGAGATCTGCATTTCCTACCATACAACATCTCATAAGGTGCCACCCCAATGGTAGACTGATAATTGTTGTTGTAGGAAAACTCTATCAAAGGTAGATACTTACTCCAGGACCCACCAAAGTCCAGCACACATGCTCGCAGCATGTCCTCTAATATCTGGATCATCCTCTCAGATTGTCCATCTGTCTGAGGATGATAAATAGTACCGTACTTCAACTGTGTTCCCATGGCCTTCTGTAAACTTCCCTAGAACTTGGAGGTGAAAGTGGGGTCCCGATCTGACACGAATGACCTCGGTGCTCCATGGAGACGCACGATCTCTTTCACATAGAGATCTGCGTACTGGTCAACTGTATAAGTAGTCCTCATTGGTAAGAAGTGAGCTGATTTGGTATATCGATCCATAATAACCCATACTGAATCATGTTGACCAACAATCCCGGGTAACCCAACCATGAAATCCATCATGATGTCCTCCCATTTCCACTCTGGGATATCCAGAGGCTGCAATAACCCTGTTGGCCTCTGATGCTCAGCCTTGACCTGCTGACATGTTAAGCACTTGGCCAAATACTCCACTACATCCCTCTTCATCCCCGACCACCAATACAATGATCTCACATCCTGAAACATCTTCGTGGTGCCTGGATGCAAAGAATAAGGAGTGGTATGAGATTCATCCAGAATCTCCCACCTCATAGCAATGTCTAACAGAACACATATCCGTCCTTTATACCTCAACAAGCCCAAATCAGACACTGCATAATCTCTGGACACTCCAGCTAAAACATCCTCTCTGATCTTGGTCAGCTGTGGATCACCCAACTGACCCTCCTTGATTCTTTCCAACAGTGTAGACTGTAGCGTAATGTTGGCCAACTGGCCCACCAGCAACTCTATGCCAGCTTTAGTCATATCCTCTGCTAACTCTCTGGCTATCAGCCTCGCACTATAAATCTGTCCCGGACCCTTCCGGCTTAAATCATCAGCTACCACGTTGGCCTTTCCTGGATGATATAGAATCTCACAATCATAATCTTTTACTAACTCCAGCCAACGTCTTTGTCTCATATTCAAGCCTTTCTGTGTGAAGAAGTACTTCAGGTTCTTGTGTTCAGTAAAGATCTCACACTTCTCCCCATAAAGGTAATGCCTCCATACCTTCAATACAAATACCATAGCCGCCAACTCTAAATCACGAGTGGGATATCTCTGTTCATACTCCTTCAGCTAATGTGAGGCATAAGCAATCACCTTCCTTGACTGCATCACAACACAACCCAAACCCTAATGTGACGCATCACAGTATATCACAAACTTCTCCCGATCTATTGGAAGACGCAGAACTAGAGCTGTAATCAACCTCTATTTCAGTTCATGAAAGTTGTTCTCACACCTTTCTGACCACACATACTTCTGATTCTTATGTGTCAGCTCGGTTAATGAAGTGGCAATCTTAGAGAATCCTTCCATGAAACTTTTGTAATAACCTACCAACCTAAGGAAACTTCTAACCTCAGAAGCATTCTTTGGCCTTGGCCAATCTCTAACTGCCTCAATCTTGGCTGGATCTACTTTAATCCCCGCCTTACTGACAATGTGCCCAAGGAAAGATACATGAGATAACCAGAACTTACACTTCTTGAACTTTGCAAACAATATGTGCTCCCTCAGTCTCTATAGAACCAACCTCAGATGTTGCTCATGCTCTGACTCTGACTGAGAATAAACCAGAATATCATCGATGAAGACGATCACAAACTGGTCTAGATAATCCTTGAACACTCTGTTCATAAAATCCATAAAAGCAGCTGGAGCATTAGTCAATCCAAAGGACATGACTAAAAACTCATAATGCCCATATCTAGTGCGAAAAGCAGTCTTTGGTATGTCTCCCTCCTTGACCTTCAACTGATGATAACCAGAACGAAGGTCTATCTTTGAGAATACGCTTTTACCTTGCAACTGATCAAACAGATCATCTATCCTTGGTAGAGGATACTTGTTCTTAATTGTTAACTTGTTTAGTTCTCTGTAATCAATGCATATCCTCAGAGAACCATCCTTCTTCTTCACAAACAGAACTGGTGCACCCCAAGGTAAGAAACTAGGTCTGATAAAACCCAAATCTAACAACTCTTGCAACTGTACTTTCAATTCTTTTAACTCATCTGGGGCCATTTTGTAAGGTGCTCTAGACACTGGCTCCGTCCCTGGTGCTAGTTCTATCACAAACTCAATCTCTTTGTGTGGTGGCAACCCTGGTAAATCTTCTGGAAACACATCCAGAAACTCACAGACTAGTCTGGTCTCTTCTGGTCTCACTGGCATGACTTGATTGGGGTCAACCACTTTGGCTAAGAATCCTATGCAACCTCCTTGCAATAGGTCTCTAGCCCTCAAAACAGATATCATAGGTATGCGAGGTCCATGCACAGTACCAACAAATACAAAATGATCCACACCTTCAGGCTCAAAGGTGACCATCTTCCTTCAGCAATCTATGGTTGCCCTATACTTCACTAACTAGTCCATACCCAAAATCATGTCAAAGTTAGTCATAACTAACTCTATCAAATCCACTGACAACTCTCTGCCCTCCACTGTCACTGGCAAAGATCTAACCCATCTCCTGGATACCACTAACTCCCCAATGGGTAATAAGGTCTCGAACCTCACAGCATAATAATCACATGGTCTACACACTCTATCAATAATTATACTAGCAACAAAAGAATGTGTAGCACCAAAATCAATCAAAACAGTATAAGGGGTTCCAGCACTAAGAAGCTAACCTGTAACTACTGAGGGTGAAGCCTCAGCTTCTGCTTGGGTCAATGCGAACACTCGAGCTGGGGCCGAGCTATTCGCCTTTCTGGGTTCTTCCTTTCTTGCTTTTGGGCAGTCTTTCTTGAAATGACCCACTGCTCCACATAAGAAGCAGACCTTTGCCCTACACTCTCCCAAATGGCGCCTCTTGCACCTAGGGCACTCAGGATAAGTCTTCCAGGCCTCACTGCCACCCTAATGACATGGAGATGGGAAGGTATCAGTAACCTTCCTCTTCTGATCACTGGGGCCTCCACCTCTACCTGAACCCATAAATGGAGGACCTATCCTCCTCAACTCTCTTATGGCTGCACTGTCTCGCCAGATCTTGTTTTCTGCGCTCTCAGCTGTGAGCGCCTTCTTCACCACCTGTGCATAAGTAGTAACTCCAGCCACAGTGGTGATACGAACATCTCGGGCTAGTCTAGGCTGTAGCCCCTGGAGAAACCTATCCCTTCTAGTCCCATCAGTGAGCACCAACTCCATGGCAAACTTTGCCAATCTATCAAAATTCAAGGCATATTCAGTCATTGATAGACTCCCCTGAAGTAATCTGATAAACTCTTCAGCCTTAGCAGCCCTGATGGCATCATTATAGTACTTCTCATTAAACAGAGTCTAAAACTGTAGTGTCCCAGAATTTTACTTAGATAGATAGTAATAGTAGTAGTAGTAGTAGTAGTAGTTAATAGTAGTTGTAGTATGTTAGATTTCGTGGATTTTGGTTCAAGCCGAGACTTAGTTGGAACTCATAAGCAACAATTATGGATTGTATAAGTTTAACCTATAGTTTAGAAATATTAATTTTAACATAAGGTTTGATTAATATTGCTGGTCATAGAAATATTATTCATTATAACCTAAGGTATAGATAAAACTAATAAGAGTGTGACACTTGTCATAATCATGTTTATTAAGGATTTAAGTATTTATGATGAATAGTTTAATTAAAAGAAAGATCTAGAAGCTCTAGAACCTTCTAGCAGCTGTTAGGATCACGTTTAGACTCAGTCAAAGCTATTTACTCAATTCAAAATATGTTGAAAAAGTGCAAATATGTGTTTGATATATCAACGTATACTGATATATCGCAGCTATAGAGGCCGATATATCGCCTACGGGAGATACGGAAAATACGTCGACTTTGCACGAACGTTCAAACGGGGCTTGGGAAAATGGTTTAGGTGATATATCGCCCAGGGTAGGAGATATATTTCCCTTGGGAGTGTATTTTTGAATCTTGAGGATTTTTAAATTTAAAAATAGCCTTAGCCACTTGGACCTACCTTTGAACGATTTTGACCGAGTTTTTGGCATCTGTTGAACAAAAATTCAAATATTTTTCATTTTATATTCATTTATTTATTCAAATTAAAAGGGGTTAGTTTCACTCCTTGAACTCTATAAATAGGACCTAGTACTCAACCATTTTCTTCATTCTTCAAGCATTCTTCAGAGCCTCCAAGCTGCTAAGATTACTATAGAGAGAAACACTTGGGTTTTGGGGTTAAAAGCTTTTCCAATCTAAGCTTTTCTAAACACTTGGGAAGTAAGATATAGTGTTATTTCAGTATTGAGGTATAGATCAATTCATAAGATCATTCAAGGTATTCTTATCTTTAAGTTCAGATCTTCATGGTTCTTTAGTTTTCTTTTATTTTCTTTCAGATCCTAACTCTTGTTTATGATTCTTGGTTAGGTGTTTAAGTTTCTTGAAAACTTAAGGTTCTTCTTGGTAAGTTTCTGCTTGATGGTTTAGTTCTCTTTTAATCTTCATTCTTTAGAATACTCATAGTTTTACTGTTGGTTTTTAGGAGTGTTCCAATCCCGTTCTTTTTCCCAAATATCCCAGTTTGTGGTAAGGAAAATATGATAGATTATATTGTGTTTATATGTTTATGTTATCACATGTTTTATGTTATGATATGTATATATATGTATAAATATGTCTTGTAGTTATTTGGGGCTTATAGTTGCTTAGATAGCAAACCCCAATATTTTATGCCGCTTGGGGCTTATAGTTGCTTAGATAGCAAACCTTAAGATTATTTATCATTTTCATGGTTTAGAGTTATGATTTACCCTACCTCGACTGGTAGAAGACCTAGATGGGTTATCATATACTACCATGTGATCTAATCTACCTCGATTAGTAGACAGAGGACCTAGATAGTTTATCACATGCCATGTTAATGAGTTAATGACCAATAATATTGTAGTCCTATATGATATATGTTTTTATAGTCATATGTTTTATAGTATATGTTTATGATACAGTCTTATGTTTATGATTTATGTGTTAGTAGATTTTCCTTGCTGGGCATTAGGCTCACTCCTTTATTTTTTAGCTTGATGCAGGAAAATAAATATGGAAGGCGGAAGGATTCTTGGCAGCTTGGCTTGTGTGTTAAGGATGAATGGATTGAATTGACTGCGTATCGATCGAGGATGGCGTTATTTATTTTTAAGTCTTTTAAATTATGTTTTTATGTAATTCCGCGAATAGTATTTAAACAATTAAAGTTTATGTTTTATGTTTTATAAACAATGAGATCCCATACCATATCACATTTTATTTTATATTTTGACTTTATTTTGTATTGGTACAATATTTTGGGTTTTAAATAAAGTTATGTTATTTATGATGTATGTTTTCCAAAATAGTAGTTATGTCTAGTAGTTTTAATGGTCCAAGGTCTTAGAAATAGTTGGGTCATTTCGGAAACTCTTCTCAACTCAGGGCATTAACATTTCTAGTCTGGGATATAACCTCCCACCAAATTCGGGCATCCTCCTGAAACATGTATGTGGCACAGGCCACCCTTTCATTACAGACACCCTCATGAAGTCAAGGATGGTGGTAATCATGCTCATCCATTGCTCAGCCTTAGTTGGATCTGCATTACCTTAAAAAACTAGAGGTTGTTATTTCCTGAACCTTTCATAAAGAGGTTCCCATTTGCTTCCAACCTCTGGCAGTTGCTAAACTATTGGCACCAATACAGGTGGTGCCTCATGTAAAATGTTTCATGCAAGAACTTGTTATTGTCTCAAGAGGCGGAACTCTTCTTCCTGCCTTAATACTCTGGCCTGTAAGTCATTAAACAACTGCTGCCAGTTATTAGGAGTTGGCTGTGTAATCTGGTTCTGGTCATTCTCTTGACCCTGTCTGTTATTCTGGCCTTGATCTTCCTAGCCAACTGATGAATTTGTCTGTCTTGGAATCATTTTTATAACTTAAACCTTGCTGCAATAGTCAATGCGGCCAGTAGGCAGTGATAACTAAACCTCTTGCCGCCTCACGGTCCAAGATCAACAAATAATCACCCATATTCCACAATTATACAGATATACAAATGGATAAATGATCAATTGATAATTCACAATGAACAATACTAATAAGTATGTTATAGCAATATCAGTACTAATAAGCATGTTTTTGCTTCTGATGCAGTAGTTAAGGCCCAGCCTTAATAATGTATTACATGTAGACAGGTAAAGCATTTATACTTTATTTAAGCAGCTAAACATATAACCACATAAATAGTTACCAAACCATGAGTCGAGCTTGTCTTCAATGGTGAGTGTACATGCCCAGCCAGTCTACAGGAACCCTAAACCTTGGCATGCTCTGATACCAAGTTGCAACGCCCTGGTTACTCCAAGACTGTTAGTGTGAAGTCATTTGGTTATAAATGTGCATCGAGGTGTTATTAATAGGTTAAGGTGAAAGATATCGATCAAAAGGAAATGATATATTTTATTTAAAACATAAAGCTGTACATGGGCCCATAAAAAAACTTTTACAAGTTATTTAAAATCCAAAATGGTCATTATAGTGTAAAAATTACAACCTGCCGACCTAAGCGGTAAAAATAGGGTTAACCCCTAGTTCCCTGAGAAACTCCTTGGCCGTGGTGGTTAACCGGCCACATATGTACACATCGCCACCTAAGCTCTCCATTCAAGGTCGTGTGAGCTTTTCCTTCTCTTTACCTGCACCACATAGCACCCATGAGCCAAGGCTCAGCAAGAAAACTCATTACTGCATGTATACAATATCAATTTATGATTATGATAATCATACTAGGCTTGTAGCCCTAATTAGATAATATCAAGATTCTAATAATCATGCTGGGGCGTGTAGCCCTATCATATAAGTGACTATTAAGTCATACTTTGAATAGAAGACTATTAAGTCTATCTCTAGGGCTCTGCACCCTAATCAGATAAGTGACTATGGAGTCACAAACTTGGGCAGGTGACTAATAAGTCAACCTCTAAGGATATGTTCCCTGTATAGATGACTAATAAGTCCATCTCTAGGGTTCTGCTCCTTAAATAGATGGCTAATAAGTCCATCTCTGGGGATCCGCTCCCTAAGCCATGTGACATGTTGATCACCTTAGCCTTTTGGCTTTGGCTCTAAGTAATTAGCCTTTAGGCTAGACAAGCGCTTTTGTTTTCATCAAAATCAAGGTTAGTCAAGCATTTCATGCTTATGATGATAATGCTTATGTCAATTAGATCTAATCTTTTTGGTTTGCGTTAAACATGCTAATACTGTTCTTGACTCATAAGTCAATACCATACGACCAGTGCTCAATACTACTGCCAAACTTGACTAATAAGTCACAGCTTCACAATCAATACTGACACCATTGTCGTTTCTAACTAAGAAGTCAATACCATTCACAAGTAAGCAAGATTGCTAAGCATTTAATATGTAATCAATGTCCACATATAGAGCACTTAGCATGCCTCATCAATAACCATGCATGTCATACTGGGTGCAGTTTTCTTACCTCTGGTTCGAGCGTGAAACAAGTTAAAAATGACCCTTGAGAACGATCGATCCTTTGATCCCTTATCGATCACCTAGTCATAACCATATATGGAACTCCATCAATAAAATTAATAATAAAAGGTTCATGGTCTAAAACCTCGCTCTCGGGACCTCGAATCATACTAAGACGGTTAGTAGGTTCGATCTCGAGCCTTAGGAATTGAAACCCCGAGCCAAAAACCCTCAAAAGTACCCAAAATAGTACCCTGGAAAAATGGGGTAGCGCTACAGCGCTGCCCCCTAGCACCATGGCGCTACAAGCAGGGCTGACATGCCCTGGATAGTGCTGTAGCGCCCATCCTTGGGCGCTGTAGCACTAGAACCAGGGTGATTCAGCCCTGGTTTTTCCCATTCGACTTCTCCAATCTCCAATCTTCAAGAACTGATTCCAAACCTCAACCAAACTTACAAATGAACCCAAGAACCCGTTCTACAAGTCCTAGGCATCAAAACCCAACCAAAATTTGCCAAAAACTTCCATGAATTCTCAACTATCCAATCCAAAATTCCCCACTGAAAATCAATGAAAAACATAGCACAAACTAGAGTTTCCATGGCTGAATTCTTACCTCAATCTCAAGATTAAACCCTCTTCAATGGTAGAACACAATCCTAGACCCTCAAGGCTTGATTCCCTAGCTTGAATCCTCAATTGGAGCTTCAAAATTTCAAAGGAAAAAAGAAGAATTGGATGATTAGGAGGAAGAGGACGATGAGCTCTATTTTTGGGTAAGTTTAATCCACAACCTTCTAGTTTGATATAACCCTTGGTCAAATGACTAAAATGCCCCTAGGTTAAGTAAAATCCTTTTAAAGCTAGCAAGGGAAAAATCGTCATTTCTCGTCTATCTCGTTAATCATAATTAACGTCCTCCAATTCTCGTTATTCCCAATATTCTCAAATACTAATAAATCATATCCCATTACCCTTTATTTCCCGGTAATGTACTAATCATCAAATTACCCCGAGACTCACCCCGAAATTAACCCCGTTATGACCAAACCGCTAACTTGCATTCAAAGATCGTCTCATGCTGAATAGCTCGAACAAATGCACATAATAATGTGGCCTAATCCATAATTCACCAACATGCATGAACATATACAAATATGCCCTCAACGGGCTAAATTACCAAAGTACCCTTATAATGAAATGAGGACCCACATGCATGCATTTATCATCATATAATAATATAATTATATGTATGATTATTCCTGATCAGAAAGTTTGGCTTATAGGCTATGGTCGACAGTTATGCATGCAGAATGCAGGCCGCTATGACTAGGCCACCCTCGGAGTGTATTATGCACTTGGCTGGCGTGGATGCCACTTGAATAAATAGAAGTGCAATACGCACTTGTGTGACTCTTGTTAGGATTAATGCCCTAAAAGCATGTAAAGACATTTTATTGGTTTTAAATAAAAGTACAATTTTATTATATTTGAATGTTATAATTATTGTTTAAATTAATTATATAATAATATCAAGAAAATTCTCTATTCATTCATGAGAATATGATCTTGTATTAGTACGAGAGAATTAAGATCATATATAATGAATAAAATAGTCAGTAACATATTAAAGTAAGGAATCTTTAATGAATGGTTACTAGTACGGTTTGCTAAGCATACGAGATGCAAGTAATCTAGATTCGAATTACTGATGTGGATAGACATCTTAGTAAATGTTCTGTATATAATAGAGATTATATATGACAGGACTGATGAAAATTAATTATCTTTATAAACTTATCATTTGACGTAAATATTTAATTTGTGTCATAATAGATGATCATTTGTAGATCAGTCTTAATCCTGAGTGTTCATGAACTCCTGTTTATGTTTATTGGATCTTTTGATTCACTTGTTAAGGTCTCTTAGAATAATAAGGCTAATGACTTTTGTTTTGGAGATTCAATATCATGGATGGGTGGGAACATGAATTACAATATTGGAATCCATGCTTTCCTAACGGATTGAATATTGGTTCCCTTAAGGGTTGATTATGGAATTTAATACTTATTGAGCTCAAATCTATGATTAGATTATAGATTAATTATTCGCTAGTGAATTAATGGCACTTAAGGATCAAGAGGTAATTAGAAGGGTAAAATGGTAATTTTGACCAGTTCAAATTAACGAACCAATAAATGGAGGACAGAACTACATATATTGATTATATCAATGGACTACTAGAGAAAACTCTGTAAATATAGTTTTATAAATACTTAGAGTGTAATTCCATATTTATAGTGGTGTAATCATGGAATTAATAAATAACATTATTAGATTAAAGAGTTTAATTAATAATCTAGCTTATTGGCGCTTCGTATTATAGGTCCATGGTCCCCAAATCACCTCTGTCCTACACTGTCAAGGGTAAGGATGTCCAAATAAAGATTTATTGAGAGAAATGACTAAATTGTAAATGAATTAATTTTCCAGAGCAAAGAAATAATTATTTGATAATTATGGGTAATTGATTAATTGTGAATTATTTAATTATTTAACTATATAGTTTTTATTTTGAAAAACTATATGTTAAAATTAATATTAATCTTGTTTGGATTAATATAAAGAGAGAAAATAATAAATATCTTATTTATAATATGATATTTATTTATTTAATTTAAAACTGATATTTTAAGATAAAGTTAATTTTAAATTAACTGATATTTATGTTGGAATAAATATCTTGTCTTAAAAGTTGATTAAATAAACAAATGAGAAAATTAGGGCAACTTTAATAAAGCTGGGTGACACACACTGTACAGTACAGTGTGTGGCGCCTAGCATCAGGTTTTTTTATCCCTGAGATTTGAATTTTGAATTTCAAATAAATTTTTTTAATCAGTTATTTAATTATTCTTTTTAAATATGATTTAAATAGATAATTAAATGAAAATATCTAATCAATTTTAATTTGATTTATATTTTAATTAAATAAAGATTTTTTAATTATATTAAATATCTTTATAAATCTGATATACATGATATTCAGAAAAGGAAGGATAATCAGACTCTTTTCCTAAAGCGATTGTAACGCCCCATGTCACTATGACTGCTTCTTGGAATGACGACTGGCCCTGCAAACCAACACGAGTCTTTCCAGCGTGCTTTGTCCTCTTATCTCAGTCATTCGCTCTGTGAAAAATAGAACAATACTTTTCTCTCCCTGAAAAGATAAAGAACCAATTCTCAGGCCTATTATCTTGATCTCATGTGTTGAGTACATAAAGTAGAATCACAAATAAACTATCATTTATTCTCTAAGTGCCCACACACTTCTTGAGGTGTAGAGAACGTTGTGGAAGATCTTGGTGTGAGTACCTGGGAGCGGCTTGGATAGGAAGATCGTTCTTATTACGAAAAGATAGCAAGGACACTTGATAGGCTTCAAGATGTATGATTTTTATTCTTATCTTTCTTATGATAAATGTATGTATATTAATGGATCCGCATATTTAAAGGTAGTTTAAATATGTTACAAAATTTTTGTTGTACACTGGGCCAACCCCACCACCATTCTGCTGCGTATTAGGAAACTCGTTCCTAACGATTGGTACCAGAGCGGCCATTAATCTCTGCATACATTAATTACTGTGTGGGCATAATATGCATTCTTATGTTATTGTAATATATGTGAATGGATGGATGTATGTATGATTATAGTTTATTCTTAAGGGTCGTTAATTATATGGTGTTTTGGGTTTAGGAATTGTTCTTAAAATTCTAGATGAAAAATGTAAGCCATTTTGGGGCATAGGAATTTTTTATAATTTAAGTTTCTACATTAAATTATTTGAAAAAATTCTGTAAGGCCCGAGCCCTGGGTTTCGTGCCCCGAAGCCCGAGCCTATGCCTAGTCGTGCCTAGCACCTCTTGCTGCCATGTGCGCCCCTGCGCACCTCGCCCTGCTGAGTGCCCGCACCCCTGTGCACCTCACCCAGCCGAGTGCTCGCGCCCCTGCGCTTGCCAGCCGTGCGCGCCCATGCCGTGCCACCAGCAGCACCTCCTAGCTGCCAGCCGCATGCCCCATGCCGAGCCTTCTTATGCCGCCAGCCCTAGGGTTTTTAATCCTAGGGTTTGCACATTGTTATTCATTTAAATTATGGGCCTAATTAATTTTAGCCCATAATTAAAATTGTTTTATTTTGAATTAATTGTATGAGCCCAAATTCAAAATTGGGCCTAATAACTTATTGGGCATTAAAGCCCAAGTTAATTATTCTTAAAATTTGTTTAAGATAATTAAAAGTTATTTTAATTTAAAATTAAATGAATAAGTGGCTTAATGGATCAAGACTACTTGTGAAGGCCCAAAGTTGAAGATAAAGATCTCTTTAAGTCTTATTTAGTGTCTTACATTTTTGTGTATATATTTGCAAGTGTTGTAATTTTTCTAGAAATACCCAAGACACCCAGCCCACATTTATTTAGTTAGTATTTATTTATTTAAATGTTTGAATGTGTTTAAATTGTTTAATACTTTATCATGCATTTTTGACATGCCATACATATAACCCACACAATATTTAAAATTGTGCATGCATCTCATATGAGTAGAAACATGCCTTAGGATTGTCCTATGTGATTATATGCTTTATGTGATGAGCCATATAATAATAAATCTAGTTTTAAACTAGTTCAAGAGCGGAAATAGATTTTAAAAGTTGTTTAATTTCTAGTATTTAATAAAATTAGTTTATTAAATTATAAATGATATTCTTAGTAATTATATAAAATTAAAATTGAATTAATTAGGGCATAGTTCTATAATTTTAATTTTGCTTAATTTGATTAGTAATTATTAGAATATCATTTGGTAAAAATAGATCACTTTATTTTTACAACCAATTAAAAAGCATAGGATGTTTTGAGAAAACACATATTCTAAAATAGTGAGTGGGAGAGGGAGTTATGACAATAAGTCTCATGGTCTCCATTATTAGTTAGCACCGAGGTAGCATGGAGAGGGCCTCACGACACCATTGCTTGTGTCCCCCTAAGGAAGGCTTCCGACTGTGTTATTCTCAAGGCAAACTTCTTTTTCAAGAATAAGGATTTAATGATGTATTTCAAGTTTGACTGACCCTGAGGCACACTCTTGAGTTAAGTCATTGATCTAAAATAATGGGTTACACTCACAAGGTACATTAGGCTTTCGAGCGGACTAGTGTATTCTTAACCAAACAGACGGTTGTTTATAAGTCAAAAGAGAAATATTGATTTAAGTTTTCACTTATAAACTTTAGAGCTTGTCTCAAAATTAATTTGGAATTAGTCTGACCTACCCTAAGGCTGGTCCATTAATGTTCAAATTAATTAATCGTGGAATTAGTAATTATTTTTTATGTGTTCTTTAATTGTTGCATTCATGCATCGCGTTTACTATTCCAAAAATTACTAATATTTATTATATGCATAAATTAATTTTTGTTTATTTATTTATTCCCAACAAATATGTCTATTGGTGAATTACACACTGATGCTTTTCTCAAATCCTTGGTTTTTGAACCTGAAAACATGCAACACTGGTTTCAAGGCATGTTGACCATTTTTTCTTATAAGAAGATGATGTCAACCGTCTATAACAAACCTCCAATGGAACCACCTTTGGCTACTAGCTATGAAGCAGAAGAAAAATATGCAAATTGGATGAAATTCGATCAGCTGGCACATTATTGCTTGCTTTCAACCATGCCTGACGAAACAAAGGAAAAATATATACACTATGACTCAGCACATGAGATGTGGCGAGCAATGACAGAGGAAGTCTTTGCTGGGTGTCATCGTTTGTATCAAACGAAAAAGGTAAATAAGATTTACATATATTTTTTCAATTTGGAATAGTATATTCAAATACTATGAATAGCATATTCAAATTTTTGGATAGTAGATTCAAAAATATATGCCACTAATCTATTTTTCTTTTTGTTTTTCCTTTTACAGAATCAAAACCCTGAAAAGGAGGAAGAAACTGATGAGGATTATGTAGCGAGTAAAGAGCTGAAGGAGTTGGAGAGTAGTTTTATTTAGTAATTTTATTGTTAGTTGAACAATTTAAATTTCTTTATTTTGTTTTTTAGAAATTTTAGATTTCTTTGAACAAAGAAAACTACAGTCTATAAATTTAGTTTGTTATTAATAATTTTGATTATTAATGTTTGGAAACTTATTTCTAATTTTGCATAACATTTATTTCTTTTATTAATAAAGTAGTTATTATTTAAAGAAATTATCTATTTACTTGTTATGAAAATGCTTTGGGATAAACAAAATTTACATAGTTATAATGAATGACAAATTTTTTACTTAATTCTGAATTATTTAAAACAGCTAATCCTAGATCTATTAAACGACAAAAGACTGATTCTGATAGTGAAACATATATGTGGCACTTGAGATTGAGTCATATTGGTCTAGACAGAATTAATAGGCTTGTAAAGGATGGTCCTTTAAGAGAACTATCTATTGGATCCCTCCATGTTTGTGATCCTGTCTAGAAGGAAAAATGACTAAGAGACATTTCTCTGCTAAATGTTCAAAAGCCACAGAACCACTTCAGCTAGTACATACGGATGTTTGCGGTCCACTTAATGTACAAGCAAGAGGAGGTTATGAATACTTCGTCACTTTCATTGACGATTATTCAAGATATGGTTACCTGTACTTAATGCAAAGAAAATCTGAAACTTTTGGAAAGTTCAAAGAATTTCAAGCAGAGGTTGAAAAGCAATTAGGTAAATCACTAAAAGCTCTTTGATCTGATCGATGGGGAGAGTACACTTGGATTTTGAATTCGAGGACCATCTGTGTAACGCCCTGCTAATTAGGGTCCATTACCAAATGTGTTTAAAGCCAGTGCTGGACTTGCTAAACAAGTCATTTGGACTAAATGTGTGATTAAGCCACTAAAGGTTTACGTACTAAAAATATTTGATAAACTCAAACGTATTTTCATTAAATTAAAAGCATGTTCTTTACACGGGATCCCAAAAACATCAGTTTAAAAGTTAATTACAATACTCAAGTTACACAATAAGTCGACCTAGGCGGCAAAAGTTGGGTTTAACCCTAGTTCCCTTGAGCATCTCGGCCATGGTGGTCCAGCGGACTGCATATGTACATATCACTACTATTTCCCTCTGACTCATGGATGGTTAAGCTTCTCTTTACCTTTACCTGCACCACAAAGCACCTGTGAGCCAGAAGACTCAGCAAGAAAACATATTTAGCAGTTCACAGAATAAAATGCCTATCAAGCAGTAATAACTGAAACTGGTGTGTTCATTAAGCAAACTGGTAACCATGGAGTCCCACAAGTGCGTGTCGCACTTTCTTTCAAGTTGTTGGCATCCGAGCCAGTCAAGTGCATGTCGAACTCCCAGGGTGGCCCAGCCATGGTGGCCTGCACTCCACGTGCACTATGCCAATCTTAGCTTATAAACTAAGTTCTTAAAGCCCTTGACTTATAAGTCAAGCCACCACGTGCCTCCAACTTATAAGTTGAAGCCTTGGGACTCTCGACTTATAAGGCGAGTCTCCCAGAGTCCAATATACTCTCAACTAATAAGTTGATCCTCACTTAACATCCTAATAAATCTCTAGTTTATAAACCAAGCTTCACGGTCACGGCAGATAATCACATGTTTCATACAGCATACTTAACAACAATTACAATGCATTTTAATACATTCAAATGACAGTAACAGGCATAATCATAATTATGCACATTACAGTGTACCTAATCAAATATTTGCAAACATAATTATAATCATTTTCATTAACAAAGTCAAAGCTTTATTTATCTCTATATTCACCACATTGACTAAGCTCTAATCATGCATTGACATAACAGGTGCAGTTTTCTTACCTTCGGTCTGTATGCGAGTTACTAGCGATGGCCCTTTGAGTACGATCCCCGATTCAAGCCCTTAGCGTAAACCTAGTCACAACTGTAATAAGGAAGTTCTATCAACAACAGGTAAATAAAAGCTTCCAGATCAAATCTTAGCCTCCGGGACATCGAATTCCACTTATCAAGGAAGTAGAATTGATCCCGAGCCCAAATGGTTAAGTTCCCAACCTAAAAATCCCATTAAGGCCAAAATTCCCCTTAAGGGTCGCGGCCCGCCTCTAATTCCAGAGGCTCAGCCTCCCTGAAAACCAACGCGCGTCCCTAAGGCGCCGCGGCTCGCCCCTACTGGCTCGAATTTTCCTTCGCAGGCCGCGGCTCAGCCCCACGAACCCATAATTTTCTGGGTTTTTCTTCAACCGAACCCAACTAAAACCCATCTAATTCCACCCCAATCTTCCAATTCAATTTCCATAATTAACACAACCCTTTCCAACAATAAAACCCAGCTATTTAACATAGTAAAACTTATCAAAATTCTCAAACTCAACCTTCCAACTATCTAGGATGCATATACTTAAAATTCAGCCAACAACCACAGAAACATCAAGAGAAGCTGAGTTTAAATCTTACCTCAGAGATGAAAAATGCCATTGCACTAATCCCCAAGTCTAACACTTTGATTCCCAAGCTTTGATCTTCAATTTTCCCAAAAATTCCTCAATCTTCCATGGCACATAGAGAAAACGCGAGAGAAAGAAAGGGAGCTGCTGTATTTCTTTTCCTTTAATTTCCTTAGCCTTCTCAAACATTCCCAGCTCACCCAAACACTACACTTAGACCAAAAATGACCATTTTCCCCCTTACCCTTAGCCTATTTATCAAGTGTTCACAAGGGCAATTTTGTCATTTACCTCAAATCCCGCTATCCACAATTTACATCCTATAATTCCCGCTACTTCCAATATTCTCACATGGTTACCAATAAATTCCCATTACCCACTAATTCCCAGTAATGTACTAAATTACTAAAATACCCCTAAGCTCACCCCGAGCCGGGTATTAAGACTCTGTTGTGACTTTACCGCTAACTTGCTCATTGGGATCGCCTCTCGTCGAGTAACCCAAATATATCCACATAATAATGTGGTCTCAATCACACAACAACATATTTGCATTTATACCCCGAACGGGTCAAATTACTCAAATACCCTTCTTATAAGAAACAGGCCCACATACACATATTTAATATCTCTAACATGCAAGCTGTTGACGGTGAAATCTCGTCAATGATATAAGGTTAGAAAACTAAGACTATATTGCCAAAGGTATCTCAGAAGAAGATGGAGAAAACTTAAATGAGCAAAAATTTCGAACTGCAATGGAGTCGAAATTGTATATTACTTAACAACCTTAGCATACAATCAATTTTCCAACCCCCTTTCAGGTGGAGTTAGAGTTCATTTTATAGTAGGCTCTAATGGCCCTGGGTACATGGTGGTCCAGGGGACCAGATGGTACGTGAGTACACTAGCAGGAGAGTGGTCCCTGGGGTAGTGGTGTCAGCTCTGGTACATGGTCAGAGTTCGTGGGTGCACCTCAGCTTTTGTACCCGGTCATGACTCCACTACTTGCCTTGTACGGGTATTAGACACGTGGTGGTGGTGTTGCCATTCCCCGTACTGTTCCCAACCGCCACTATTTGTCAGGTACAGGTGTCAGGCCTGTCCCTTGATCCTTGCAGGCATGTACGTACCCCTTTAGAGGTACCTTGTTCGTATTCTTTTTGTCTCTTGTGGGCCACCTTGAACACTGGCATCATGCGTGCGAGGCCTTCGAACGAGACCCACTGGGGCGAGGCCGCCATATACGCGTGACCCTTTGGACGAGGCCCTTTGGGGCGAGGCCACTAGGCGTGCTTAGTCCTTGGGCGAGGCCCTTTGGGGTGAGGCCACTAGGCATGCGTAGTCCTTGGGCGAGGCCCTTTGGTGCGAGGCCACCCTATGCATGCATGATCCTTGGGCGAGGCCCTTGAGGGCGAGGCCCTTGAGGGCGAGGCCCTTTGGTGCGAGGCCACCCTATGCATGCATGATCCTTGGGCGAGGCCCTTGAGGGCGAGGCCACCCTATGCATGCATGATCCTTGGGCAAGGCCCTTGAGGGCGAGGCCACCCTGCGCGTGGATCAGGTGGTGTCGCGCGGTTAGCGCGCGCGGAGTAGGGGCATCGCGCGGCCAACGCGCGCGCGAAGCAGGGGCGTCGTGCAGCCAGCGCGTGGGTCTTTGGTGGCACGCGAGGGGCTCTTGGCACTTGTTTTGGGTCTCCTACTGTAGTGCACCAAAAATTTTTTTTAGATTATTTAAATTTTTGTGATTTATTTTATTTAAATGTTAAGTGTGATGAATTGTTTTATTTAAGTGTTGTTATTTTATTTAGTTGATTATTTGTTTTATTTTATTGTTTATTATTTTATTTAATTGTTAGAATTGTTTGGTATAATCTTTTGAATTTAAATTTGTTAATTGTTTGTTTGGTTAATTAATTTAATAAATGAATAATTGTGTAACATGTTTATTTTACTATTAGTGTTACATTTTAAATAAGTGTGACAATTGATGTGATTATGTGAGATTTGGTTGAATGTACTAAGGTGCATGGTAGATAGTGATGCACTCTAGTGTTTTAGTGTGTGCTAGTGCATGGTAGCATGGTACACATGTGTAGATTTTCTACACACTTTATATTTCCTTATTTTAGATTTTATTTGAATTAATTTATAAAAAAAATAAAAAGGAAATGGCATGTAGTGGTGGACGTGTAGTGTGTGGTGTAGTGGGAAATGGATTATTTTTTTTTAGGTAATAAAATCAAAATTTGAAGACACTAGCTATTTTGGGATAGGAATGTGATCACCTTTATTCTTTTATATCTAATATTATAAAAGAAAATAATAAGAAATTAAGAGAAAATAAAATGGAAAAAGGAAACTTACCATTTTGTGTTGGTGAGGCTTTATTGAGAGAGTTGAATAAAGGGGAAAGGAAAGAAAGAGGAGGGCATTTTCCTTGTGGCTGCCGTGACCTAGAGAGAGAGAGAGAGAGAGAGAGAGTGGCGTGTAGAGAGAGAGGGAGAGGAAGAAAGAAAGAAAGAAAGAAGAAGAAGGTGAAGAAGAACCCATCTTAGAGTATGTTTTCTTGTTTTTCTTGTTTGTCTAATCTCTTTTTATTGATTATATGTTATTGACTTTGTTTATTTGTTGTGTGTGTTTGGGTTCTTTCTCCTCCTCATGGTGGTTTTCAAATAAAAAAACCCTAGGCTTGAACAAGGGTGTGAAGTTTGGGTGTTGATCTTATTGTGTTCTTGATTTTACAATCAAGAGAGGTAATGGTCTTTCTTAGCCTATATATTGGTTTTGATGGGTTTGTCTTTGAGGTTTTTGATGGTAATGCTAATGGTTGATTATTGTAGGATTGATGATTATGATTTGTATATTTTGAGAATATGATTTGTTTTAAAAAGGGTTCATGGGTATGATTGAGGGAATGGATTTGATAGGGTTTTTAATGAGGAGATGTGTTATGTTTATATTGCTATGGTTATCTTTTTTAATCCTTGATTTATGT
Organism: Humulus lupulus; assembly: GCF_963169125.1. Lineage (NCBI taxonomy): Eukaryota > Viridiplantae > Streptophyta > Magnoliopsida > Rosales > Cannabaceae > Humulus > Humulus lupulus. The sequence continues at coordinate 196,164,205 of NC_084798.1, forward strand.
AAATGGTAAATGATGATTTTAGAAATATGATAAGAATATGTTAGGATTGTTATAAGATATGTTCATGGGATATGGTGCTTATGAATTAATGTATGTTATTGTTATTGTTAGTGTTTTGTTGGATTTCATGTGTAGATTCAATGGAATAGAAAAAAATGGTTTTATATGATTTCATGTGAATATGTTAGTAATATTAGAATCATGTATATAATAAGAGTATGATGAGATTTTGGACATGTATGATTTTATGTGAATTTTTTTGGATAAAAGATGAGTTTCATGAGGAATTAAGCTTGCTGATTTTTTGTAAATAATTGGGTAAAAGTTGATAAAAAGATTATTTGCATGCATAAGTAATGTCCTTGATGTTATGTTAATTATATGAAATTAAAAAGGGGATTTTAAGTCTCATTAAAATGATATTTTACTCAAATGATTACCTACATAATTTTTATTGATTTTTGAGAAAATATGAGCTTTTAAATTGAATATGGTGATTTTTAATGATAAAAATAGTTGCTGGAATTTTTGTAAGAAAATATGAAGTGAATTTCACTAAAATGAATTTGATGAGTTTTTGGAATAAATTATTTTTTCTAAGTTATGGTAATATTGAAAAATGGTATTTAATGGTATGAATGCATATTTTGATAAGTTATGATTTTTCCTTTGTTTTGATTGAGAAAAATATTTAGATTCTATTTATTTGTGATTTTTGAAGAAAATAAATGGTGGCTGAAAGTTTGTTTTAAAAAGGTTAAAAATGGTTATTTAATTGTCACATATGGATTTTTGTTACATAAAACTAAGTCTTAAATAATTTAAATAAAAATATATTTTTCTACACTTAAAAATATATTTTTCACATCATTTATGTAACACAATGATTAAATTTATTTTTCTAAAGAAACATATTAAAAATAGGTATTTTAATTAAATCCAAGCTTTTTGGTTAATTCCTTATAATTTGAGATTAATGAATGAAATTTGTCACATATTTTATTTTTGAGCTAAAATAAAATAATGTTTTGAGAAATTTAATCAACTTAGAAATTTTAAGAAAAATAAAGCATGTAATATGTCTATTGATTTTAAAATAATAAAAGTAAGAAATGTAGAATTATCGTTTTTGAAAATGTCTCTATTACGCAATGTTCCCACGTATGCATATTACATGCAAATCCACTTTTACGTCCAAAATTATGTTTATTATTCAACTATGTGGTTTTTATAAAACGATCATGCATGTAAAATGGGTAAAATGAACATTATTCTTTTCATGGCTTTATGAGTAGTTAAGAATAATTGCATGTTTTGTGTAACTGTTATTACGTGTGCATGGCCCATGCACACATGAGTTGTGTGAAAGGGTAAAATAGTAATTTTATGAACCTAAGAAGTGTTATTTTGATTATGATATAGACTCGTTGAAAGATTGTGAAAATTCTTAGCTTGGACCTGAGGTAAGGAAGTTAGATAGATTCTATGATTTTATGCTATGAATGGTAAGACTGTTGTGTGAATAAATTGTTATGAATTATGAATGCCATAACGTGATGATATGTTGAATGTGATATGTGTATGGATGTTAGATACATCAAACCAGTTACGATGTCAGATACATCAAACAGATTACGATGTTAGATACATCAAACAGATTATGATGCCAGATACATCGAATGAGTTACTAAGGACATTGAGACGTAACTCCTAGGGCGGACGCGCCGAGGTTATTCAAGGACCAGTGATCTCCTGTTTACCTCATAGGGTGACATGGACAACTAGCGATCCATGCTCATCATGTATGCTGTATGATTGTGATATAATGATATGTTACGATTATGTTATGATATGATGATATGTTACGATTATGTTATGATATGATGATATGTTACGATTATGTTATGATATACCATGATGTTTTAGACGAACGTTAGTGTTTGTATTTGTTGTATTCTTACTTGCTTATTTGTTTGTACTTCCTTATGGGGCTTTTAGCTCACCCCCCTTACTTTCCTTCCAGGTAGCAAATAGGATTTCTTTATGGCACGCGTGGTGACGTGAGGAGTTCTATCATCATGGGGTGTATGGCGTGGGGTAATCCTATGGACGGAAAAACGATCAACGTAGAACGCCATTTAAATTATGTTTTGTTTTTAAGAGACTTTCCTAAATTATCAGTGGGACTCAGTTATTTAATTTTTGGTTTATTTGAACTTTGCATAAAAATCTATGTTTTATTTTAAAACTTGTGGTGCCAACTTGCATGGTTTTAAACAAGTCCCCCCTGAGACTTTGATAATGAATGGCATTCTTTTATAAACTATGTTATGCGAATGTTTTGTAAGTATTAGTCTAGGGCGTTCTTTACACCTACAAGTACCAGATTTTTAACATCCACACTTGGTTTGCCCGTGGCTAGCGAGGGTAAACCTCCATTTTTTTTCTTGGTGGATTTTTGGCATCCACACAAGCATAATTATATTATAATATAATTCATATAATAACTCAATTATTGCCTCCCGACCCCCTAATCCAGGCACTAAGCCACATTAGGAAATTTGGGATGTTACAATCTGCGTGAGCATGGCATTCAATCCCAACTCACAGTACCTGGAACACCACAACAAAAGTGTGTTTCAGAAAGACAGAATAGAACATTATTGGATATGGTTAGATCAATGATGAGTTTCTCACCATTACCATTGTCATTCTGGGGTTATGTGATTCAATGTGCTCTATACATATTGAATGTTATTCCATCTAAGTCTATCCAAAAGACACCCATAGAATTATGGAATGGTTGTAAACCTAGTTTACACCATTTTCGGATTTGGGGGTATCCTGCACACGTGCTTAAAGGAAAGATCGGGAAGTTGGAATCATGCTCTAAAGCGTGCATGTTTGTGGGATATTCAAAAGAGACTAGAGGTGGAATTTTCTATAGTCCAAAAGAAAATAAAACATTTGTATCGACAAATGCAACTTTTCTTGAACATGACTATGTTAATAACCACAAACCTCACAGTAAGGTTGTTCTGGAGGAGATGGTCTCGAATGAAGTTACAAAGTCATCAGCAACAACCAATGAAAAATGACAAGAGGAAACTGCTAGTTCTAGTCAGAATAGTAGAAAGCCTCGTCGTACTGGGAGGGTTAGTAAGCAACCGAAATGTGCGTTCTACTGCCAACCGAAATGTGCCCTTGCAGCTCGCAAAAAGGGAGTACATTCTATTGCCAACCGAAATGTGTCATCGCCGTCGGTTAACAACACTGCAGAGATTGCCAGACATCGACAGCAAGTTGAGGAATTACTGTAGCAACAGCGACAGCAGACTCAGCCTTCACCTCTGCTGCAACCACAGCCTCAGCAAATGGCTCCAGCACCCCAACAAGTTGGTCTTTATGGGGGATGGCCAATGGTGAACTATGTGCCATACCCAGCTCAACACATGGAGCCAATCTATGAGCGGTTTCGCAAGCAACACGCCCCAAACTTTGAAGGGACAACCGACCCCTTTGAGGTGGAAGAATGGCTCAGAAATGTAGAGCTGATCCTAGCGCATATGAATCTCGGCAACGCGGACCGCACATCCTGTGTTTCGTCCCTACTAAAGAAGGATGCTAGAATATGGTGGGACTTAGTTCAGTAGACGTATGATGTCGCCACCATGACTTGGACCAGATTTGTGGAGCTGTTCCACAAAAACTACTACAACCGACCTCGTAAGTCTTCTATCCTTGTAAATTAAACTCGAGAATTTTTGTTCCTTTTAACATATTTCCTTTTTTTTGTACATGTCTTGATTTGAATTTTTTTATCATGCAGCCATATTTGCGAGGACGGAAAAGTATGTGACCCTCGAGGGTCAGTACAAAAAATTATCCAGACTTCCCCTGGTGAAAAGGACTATCGCCAGGTCGTGAACGATGCCACCATGTTGGCATACAAGCTGATCGGAGAGGGGAAAACATTAGCTTTGATGACCCGGGCTCCGCTCCCAACCATCCCCGAGCTTCCCGCTCCTCATGAGGCCTTACCAGTCTGTGAGGACAACGAGGAGGAAAAGGTCGAGGTGCCTCTTGTGCAAAAAAGATGGGCTCCTGAGGCTGTTCGGGAACCCGATCCAGATCGAGTTGCATCAAGGGTAGCAGTCGGCCCCTCCGGCCAAGGTAACCCATACCCCTTTAGGGAATTAGATAGGGTTATTGCTGATTTTAGGATAGTTCGGTATAATTCGAATTAGCTCGTCCATCGTCATCCTTCTAACCCGGATCTAAAGATAACCCTGCTCCAGTGCGTAGACCACCTAATGGTACACCATGACAATAGTTACCCTAGGGGCACAATCGTAGTTGACAACACCCTAAATTTTAGATCCGTTATTTTTGAAGAATACGGGACAAACCGTAGGTCCTGGCCTTCTCTACTCCGGGGTGCATTTTCCCCTAGGTTCAAACAATATGTAGATGAGTCCAGCCTTGAGGAAGAACCTGAATTCCTTAGGATCCAAGAAGTATTAACTGTAGACTCCCCTTCTCCCCCATTAGTTCCAAGACTGGAGGTCGTGCCTATCCCGGCCAAAACACCCGAGCTGGTGATAATAGACTCCTCCCCCAGCCCGGAGGGTAGGATGTTTGTTTTCTTTATTTCCTTATAAAAAAATTTTGAAACATTATTTTTCTGAACTAACTCCTTTTGTTCTTTTTAGGCGAAGAGATGGAACAACCAGGAGCTCCCGACCTACGAACTACCTTTTAGGCTAGGAAGGCTGGTACGGGCCCTATTGTGAAGAAGCCCAGGATGGCAAAAAAGATAACTCCTACAGCGGGGAATACCTCAAAGTCCCCAGCTAAGAGCAAGGACGCGAGCTCAACTCATGAGCCAACTCTGGTGAATGTTGCTACCGAGCCATTTCCCCTCCCCCCTTTCAAGAGATGCTCCCACCTCCTCAAGTCATTCAGGCCGAGGCTCCCACTTTCCGAATACCAGTGGATCCTAAGGACTTGAAGAGGATCCCTAAAGCCTTTCGGGGAATAATATATGAGACGGCGTCTCATATGGTGGGCCACGCGTACAAAGCCAGTGTGAGGGACTTGAGGACCATTGAGGAGCGCAGCCCGGAGAATGTCTTCGAGTCTGCTATGGGGATGAATCTCGTCTTAAGTTTTCTCAAATCTGGTGAGAAATTTTTTTTTATATTTTTGATGAGTTCTGACTTGTTTTGTTATTTTGCAGTCCGTCCTGGCCCAATACCGCAGCATAACTCGTGCTTGGACCAGGAACGATGAGCTCTGGGCCGAGTTGGACGCTGCCAGAGCCGCCTTGAATGTTGCCAAGGAAAGTGAGGTGGCCGCCAAAGCTGCCCTGACAGCTGCTCAAAAGAATGAGCAAGCTGCCAAGGCTGCTCTCACCACCTCCCAAGAAAATGAGCAGGCAGCAAAAATCGCATTATCTGCCTCACAAGCTCAGGCCGCAGAAGCTCAGGTTGAGATTGATGAGCTTAAAGCAAAACTACTCGAGGCCAAGATCAAAGCCAAGGAGGAAAAGGCAGCATCATCATCATCATCCATGGAGGAGATGCTATGCTAGTGCTGGGCTTTCAACCAGGACGGGACTTCTCTTTTATGGAGCCCGGGTTGTGGGACTCATACCTTGCTAAATTCAAGGTTTGGATTCTGCAAGAGCCCTCGGAGATGGGTGATGCCTCTTGAGCGGTGGAGGGAGATCGCGAGGAGGTCACCTCTTTGGGGCGAGCAGATGGAGCCCACTAATCTCTCTTCTTTTTTGTTTACTTTGTAATTATTTAACAGTTTTTAGATATTAAACAATTGCCTTCGGGCTCAGTTCGAGGTTTTTCCTTCTCAATATGACAATATTTTTGTTTATCTTATTTTGATATATATATATATATATCTAACTTTTGATTCATTCGTCTTTCCTTATCAATTTCTCATGCTTATGAATCCTTAGACTCTTGTAAATTTGAGATTTTAGGAATCGACTTCTTAGATCAAGATAGATCTTATCGAACTTGGTTATCTCCACATTTTTGTTTGGTTATTTGTACCATACCTATCAAGAATCAAGCCTCGAATCTGGTTATATCCAAGGTTTTTGATGTTTTAAACTTAGTTCGCGTTAGGTTTATTGAAACTCGAGCTTTAAGAAGTCGTTGAATAATAAATTTTTCCAAACTTCTAAGTTTCGGACCTGGTTACGTCCAGGATTTTAAATGATTTTAAATTTAGTTTGCGCTAGGTTTATTGAACACTCGAGCTTTAAAAAGCTGTTGAATATTCAATTTTTTCCAAGCTTCTAAGTTTCCTAATCTTATCAAGCAGGCTTAATTTTTCCAACCTCGGATTATGTGCCCCCAAGTAACCAGAAAGTAGAAACTTTCTTGGTTGCTTTTACAAATATTAGAACACGAACTAATACAACCTTAAAAAATTTATTTAATAATCCATCTATTATTTAATCAAATGACTTTTATAAATAAGCCTTACCTTGATGGTGGTACTTCTAATAATACTTTTTCAAATGTAGAGCATTCCAGGTCCGCAGGACTACTTCCTCATTCAGTCGAGCTATCTTGAAAGTTCCTTCACGCAAAACCTCAACGAACTGATATGGTCCCTCCCAGTTCAGGCCTAATATGCCATCCTTTGGATCCTTATTTGCTTAAAAGACCCTTCGCAGAACCAGATTGCCCAGTCCAAATATGCGCCTCTTAACTTTAGAATTGAAATAGCGAGTGATTTTTTGTTGATAATGGGCGAGCTGTAACTGCGAATCCTCTCATTTTTCTTCAATCAGATCGAGAGATGCGTTAATCAGCCTATCATTCTGTTCTTGATTGAATGTACTTTGCCTATGAGTGGCTACCATGGCTTCGTCTAGAAGCACGACCTCACTTCCGAAAGTTAAGGAAAAAGGAGTATGCCCCGTGGAGGTTCTGTGAGAAGTTCGGTAGGCCCAAAGTACTTGCAGGAGTTGTTCGGGCCATAGTCCTTTGGCTTCGTCTAACCTCTTCTTCAGGCTTGCCTTTAGGGTTTTGTTCACAGTCTTAACCTGCCCGTTGGCCTGCGGATATGCTACTAAGGAGAAACTCTTCGTAATGCCATATTTTTCACAGAAATCAGTAAAGAGATCGCTTTCAAATTGTGTCCCATTGTCTGACACGATCTTTTTTGGAAGCCCAAATTGACATATAATACTCTTCACCACGAAGTCCAGGACTCTTTTTGAAGTGATGGTTGCTAGAGGCTCGGCTTCTACCTACTTCGTGAAATAGTCGATCGCCACCACCGCATAACGAACTCCCCCATTTCCCATAGGTAGGGAACCTATTAGGTCGATTCCCCATACCGCAAATGGCCATGGGGATGAAATCATCGTTATCTCGACCAGAGTAGCTTGGGAAACTATGGCAAAATGCTAGCATTTGTCGTACTTCTGAACATACGAGATTGAGCTTTCATTAAGGTGGGCCAAAAATAGCCCTGTCTCAATATTTTCAGTGCTAGGTTTTGCCCCCAGCATGATCTCCACAAAAGCCTTTGTGTATTTCTTGTAAAATGGTTTTGGCTTCCTCGGGCAGAACACATCGTAGGAGAGGCAACGAATGACCACGTCGATACAAGGTTCCATCCACTATTACGTACCGCGGAGCTTGATAAAGTATTTTTCTTGCGTCTTTTCTGTCGTCAGGTAGCTTTCCTGTTGTGAGGTATTCCATTATGGGAGTCATCTAGGTCGGTCTTGTGTCGATCATTTTGACTTCTATCATTTCTTCTGTTACACTCGGACTCTCCAAGAACTCCACTGGCACTACATTCAATGTCTCATCTTCTTTTGTGGTGGCAAGCTGTGCCAAGGCATCAACATTAGAATTTTGCTCGAGGGTATCTGTTCAACAAAACTGTACTCAAATTCAGACAGTTCTCCCTTCACCTTAGCTAGGTAAGCCGCCATCTTGGTACCTCGAGCTTGATATTCTCCCAATACTTGATTGATCACGAGCTGAGAATCACTATAGCATTGAACAACTTTTGCTTTGAGCTCCCTTGCCACTCTCAACCCAGCTGGTAAGACCTCATATTTGACTTCGTTGTTGGATGCTTTGAATCCGAATCTCAGAGCTGTATGAAATCGATGCCCCTCTGGTGAGATCAAGATGATCCCAGCTCCCGATCTGTTCTTGTTTGATGATCCATCCACGGATATTTTCCATAACTCCTGCACCGGCTCCTTCAAGAGCTCCTCTTGAAATCCGGTGCATTCGGCCATAAAATTAGCAAGGGCTTGACTTTTGATTAAGGTCCTTGGCACGTACAATACCTCAAATTGGCTAAGCTCGATAGCCCATTTTAAAAGACGTTCTAACATTTTAGGTTTTTGCGAAACCTTCCATAAAGGTTGGTCGGTCATGACATTGATTGAATAGGACTGGAACTATAGTCGGAGCTTCCTGGAAGCCAATATCAGACAGAATGCCAGTTTTTCTATCAGTGGGTATCGTGACTTGGCTCCGAGAAGTCTCTTGCTTATATAATATATTGGTTTTTTAGCACAGTCTTCTTCTTGAACTAAAACGGCACTGACTGCATTCTCTGTCATGGCCAGATAAAGGAATAGAGGTTCTCCATACATAGGCTTAGATAACACTGGGGGCTCAAACAGGTGCATTTTTAGGTCAAGGAATGCCTGTTCGCACTCCTCAGTCCACTCAAATTTTTTGTTTCCTTTGAGAAAGTTGTAGAATGGTAGACATTTTTCAATGGATTTTGAAATAAAACGATTCAAAGCCGCCACCCTTCCAGTCAAGCTTTGAACTTCTTTACGCGACCTGGGCGAAGGCATTTCTAACAACAATCTGATTTTCTCAGGATTTGCCTCTATCCCCCTTGTGTTGACTATGAAACCCAGAAATTTTCCAGATGCCACTCTGAAAGTGCACTTCTGAGGATTCAGCTTCATGTCATACCTCCTTAAGATTCCAAAACATTCTTCTAGATCGGATACATGATTATCGGTAGTCTTTGATTTGACAAGCATATCGTCAACATACACTTCTATATTTTTCCCGATCTGATTAGCAAACATCTTGTTGACCAAGCGTTGATATGTTGCTCTGGCATTCTTCAGCTCGAAGGCCATAACTTTATAACAATATACATTATTTGGGTCATGAAGCTAGTATGTTTCTGGTCCGCCATATTCATCACAATCTGGCTATATCCAGAATACGCATCCATGAAGGACATGAGCTCGTGATCTGTCATGGCATCTACCAACTGATCAATCCTTGGCAGTGGGAAACAATCCTTGGGACAAGCTTTATTTAGATCGGAGAAGTTGATATAGGTCCTCCATTTCCCATTTGGCTTTGGGACTAGCACGGGATTGGTGGCCAAGATCAGGTATTTTGCCTCGCGGATAAACCCACACTTTAATAGTCGAGCTACTTCTTCCTTAAGAGCTTTAGCTCAGTCTGTTCCCAAACATCTCCGTTTTTGGGATTTTGCAGGCACGTTCTTGTCCAAATTTAAGGTGTGCATGATTACACTCGGACTTATTCCCACCATATCTTCATGTGACCAGGCGAAAACGTACAGATTCTCCTGTAAGAAATTCACCATCTCTTTTTTCCTTTTATCGTCAAGATTCTTCCCAACCTTTATGACTCTTGAAGCTTTTTTAGGGTCAATGTTTACTTCCTCGAGCTCCTCTATGGCTTGGAGTTCTGACCTATCTTCGCCCATCCGTGGGTCAATGTCATCGCATTGGGCGACGTCACTATCCTCTTTTTGTTGAGGTTCTTTCGTCCCGTAAGTAACTTCTACTTCTTGGGACTCCTCACCTCCATCTTTTATGACCATTGCTTGCTGCGCGGGTTGTGATTTTCCCTTCATAAAAAATGCTATAGCATTCTTTGGCAGCGATCTAATCACCTCTAACGGTGCATATTCCCGCATCTAAGGGGTATTTTATTGCTAGATGGAGAATAGAGGTTGTGGCTTCAAACGCCATCAACGCAGGTCATCTCAAAATCACATTGTATGCAGCTGGACAATCAATTACCACAAACTCAAGTAACTTGGAAATAGTCCATGAGTCTTCTCCCAATGTCACTACCAATCCGATTGTCCTGATAGCTGCCAACCCTTCACCAGAAAACCTGTACAGAGTCATTGAGGTCGCCTTCAAATCTGCTATAGACAACCCCATTTTTTCCAAGGTGGACCTGAAAAGTAGATTCACAGAACTTCCGTTATCTAACAGTGTCCTCCGAACCCTCTGGTTGGCGAGCTGAACGGTTATGACCAAGGAGTCGTTATGTGAGAATTGGACGTGGCTAGAATCCTCTTCTGTGAAAATGATTGGTTGCTTTTCCAATTATTGTTGTTTCGATAACTGCTGCTCTGGGACGAACTCCACTATGTTATGGGACTTCAATTAGTTAATGTACCTCTTCTAGCCCTCGTTGCTCGTGCCTGTCAAATGAGGTCCTCCCGAAATGGTAGTTATATCTCCCCCTACTATCGGAGGAGGGTCGACCTAATTTGCTTGAGCTCCGGTTTGACTTAATGGAGCTTCGGGGACTGATGGAGGGTTTGGTCCAGTGGGCTGATTATTGACCACCCGATTTCGGGCGTACTGGGCCAAAGGTCATGCTTTAATGAGAGTTTCAATCTCATCATTCAGTTATTAACAGTCATCAGTGTTATGCCTGATGTCATTATTGAATCGACAGAAATTTGAAGAATCTCTCTTCGCCCTCTGGTTCTTCAATGGTTCTGGCTTCTTCCATGGAAGGCGAGTTGAATTTGCCAAGAAGATGCGCTCCCTAGTGTCCATTAGGTCAGTATAAGTAGTGTAAACAGGTTTGAATTTCTCCCCAGACTTATTTTTCTTCGTCCCGCTCTGGTCGTCCTCGCCATTTCCCTTCCTTTTGTTATTTCCCCCTTAGTTATTCTGGGTAACGGTTATTCTTGGTACAATTTTATTTATTTTTGGATTAGGATGTAAATAGATTTATTAGTAGTAGTATTAGTAGTAGATATTTGTCACAATTTTATTTATTTGTGGATTAGGATGTAAATAGATTTTTCGTAACTTTAGGGTATAGTAACTTACGACCTGTTTTTGACCCAGTTATGTTATAAATTTCGAAAAATAGTATTTCTAAAAAGTTGTAGATAATTTAATTATCTTTCTAAATGTATAAAGGGAGTCCAAATCTGAGTTCTACAACTCCAGATATGTTGATTTTACTGCAGGGGAGTTTAGAGTTACGAGATTTAGGGAGTTAGAAGTTAGGATTCTATTTGATTTTATTATTTTAAAAATCAAGCTTTGAATCCTTAAATATCTCTGAAAAATTTGACCAATTTCTAAGCCTTTGGCTGAAGGATATTCAAATATTTTCAATTAAATTTATTATTTTTATTCAAAGCCAAAAAGAAGATTTTTATTCCTAGAACTCTATAAATAGGACCTAGCACCAAGCCTTTTCATTCATTCTTCAAGCATTGATCAGAGCCTTCCATGTGCTAGTAAGACTATAGAGTGATAAACACTTGGATTGAGATTATAAGCTTAATAAACACTTGGGAAGTAAGGTTTCAGTTTCGAGGTATAGTTCGGTCATAGAAGCATTCAAGGTATTCCTAATTCTAGTTCCTTTCTGTATTGATTCTTATAGTTCTTCTCTACTCAAATCCTAACTCAGTCTTTTCTATTCTTGGTTAGGCATCTAAGTTCTTCAAACTTAAGGTTTTCATTGGTAAGTATCGTTTCGATGGTGTAGTTTATTCTTTCCATCTCTTTTCTTTAGTATACTCACCTCTATATTATGGTTTTTAGGAGTGTTCCAAAATCCCGACTTTGTTCTCATCATCCCGGTATATTGGTAAGGAAAATAGGATAGGAGTTTATATGTTATATGATATGTGATATGTTATCTTATGTTATGTTGTGTTATGAAATGTTATATTGTGTATGTTTGTAGACTTGGGCATATGACCTATACAACTAACAAGCCCCAATAAATTTATGGGCATATGACTTGCTTAGCTAGCAAGCCCCACAAATCTAATGGGCATATGACTTGTTTAGTTTATGGGACCCCAAGTAATAATGGCCATTATAGTATGTGTGACATATGTTTATGATATGTTTTATTATATGCTACGTTATGAATTTTATGTATATGAGTTATGTGTTAGGTTTTCCTTGTTGGGCATTAGGCTCATTCCTTTATTTTTTTAGTGTGATGCAGGAAACTAGATACGGAGGCGGAAGGATTCTTGGAAGCTTGGCATGTGTGTTGAGGATGAATGGACTGAGTGGACTGCTTGTCGATCGAGGATGAAGTTATTTATATTTAGTCTTTTAGATCATGTTTTTCCGCATTTAGTTTTTTTAAACAATTGAATTAAAGTTTATGTTTTTCTTTTAAACAATGGGTACCCATGCCATATTTTCTATTATTATGTATTTGATACAATATTTTGAGATTTAATAAAGTTATATTATTTCTTATGTATCTTTCCCAAAATAGTAGCTATGTATAGTAGATCTAATGGTCCAAGGTCATAGAAATAGTTGGGTCATTACATTTTCTTTGGACTTCTTGCCACAGGTCGCCCCCGACGAGAATTTCTATCCTCAGTGCCATTAGCTTAGAGTTGTCATCAGCATCCCTAGCCCGTGCAGCGACTCTGGCAAACCTACTTAGATAAGCCTTCAACGTCTCACCAGGTTGCTGCTTTACGTTGGCCAGTGAATCGATTTCAAACTGAGCTGCCTTTGAAGCTCGGAATGCTTTTTTGAACTCAAAAGAAAACTTCTTCCACGAGCTTATGGAATGCCTCTTGTATTGCTTAAACCACTGTCTGGCTGGCCCGACCAGAGTTGTAAGGAATAAAATACACCTTAGATCGAGCCTAACATTGTGGGGCATCATCATGGTGTTAAACATTCTGAGGTGGTCTAACGGATCTCCATCTCCATCAAATTTTGACAAGTGTGGCATTCTGAAGCCTACCGAATATGTGGCTCCCGCAATATTTAGAGTGAAAGTCTCGAGCTTGTCCTCTACGTCACAATCGTCTTTGTCTTTTTGTTTACCCAAAAAAGATTTACCTAATGACCTGGTAGAATTAACAAGCACGTAGGATACACGTGACCGTTTAAGTGAGTAAGATTTGTTCGACCATCGACCAGGAGAGAGTTCACTCAACATACGACATATTTCATGGGCGACCAGTTTGGTCACAATATTTCAGATATTTTCTACAAATACGTAATTTCGCATTTATGTATTAATTGTGATTTCCATTATTGTTTAGATATGCCTATATCAAATGTAATTAAGGCTCATCGGCCTATGTAGAACTCCTTGAGCCTATAAATAATAATCAGAGGGCTCAAGAGAGGGGACTTTTTTTAGACTTTGGAATTCTGAGAGAGAATTATAGTGTTTTTATCCACCAAAATTGTATTCAACTCGAGGCTTGTGAAACTCGTGAACCCTAGTTCATTGATCACAATGTTTGGGATTCAACATCAATAAGAACACTAAGTGGACGTAGGTTATTACCATTTTCTGGGGCCGAACCATTATAAATCTTTGGTGTTGTTTATCTTTTTGTCTTGATTTCATCCCATTTTTATCGTTTTACTTGACTCCATGTCGTTGACCAAATCAAGGATCAAAACTTTTTTAGATAAAAGCCCCTTCATTTGCTCTTCCATCAGAGCTAGTCTCTCGAGGGTATGGTCTCTGGTCCCTAGGTTACCTGGGGGCTGTTCAACAGCCCCCATCCTATCGTATGTGTTTGATGGGATAATGTCCCTCCAAGCTTGAGCTTGGTTTTATGGGGCATTATTCCCATTATTGCGTACTATGGACAGACCTCCCTCTTGTCGAGTATAACTAACATCTTCATTCTGAGCTGTATTCCTCATCTGTGAATTCAAACGATCGAGCAAATCGGGTTGTGGATCGTACCGAGGGTTCTGTGCTAAACTCAATTGATTTCTTAGGTCGCCCTCGGACCTACCACTATGACGAATTTCAGTCCAATAACTCTCATTTGCGAAGCTTACAACTCGGGGTTGGGGCCGAGGATCTAGATTTTCAACACGTGTCTGTGGGATGTAAGTATTGACATATGGGGGAGGATTTCTCCAACTGTCTCCATAAACTGGGATGTCTCATGTAGGATGAGGTGGCGTCGGATGTCTTAAAGGTGACGGGGGATGCCTTATTATTGAGGCAACCCTTGTTCCATGAGGGCGGACTAAATTAGCCCGCCTATAGTCTACTCCATTGTCTCTAGCTCTTTATGCCTGACGATCCGATCGCGACATATGAGGGTTTGTTGGAAAATTTTATGTTTGTGAGCCTGTCCCAGCCCCTCCTTGTGGATTGTCATGGGCATTTCTAGGGACCTGTGAATGAGGTACCAAACTTGAGGTTGTGATTCTAACCGACCGACTGACATGCTGATGACCTCTATAAGGGCCACTGGGTTGAGCATTCTGGCAATCCCGCCCTATAGGTACAGAACTCGGGGTTGCGGTTCAAACTGATCGACTTGGTTTGGATCGATTATTCCTGTGGGACTTGTGAGACCCACTTTGACTCTTTCCGACATTAACGGCGGTTGTAAGAGGGGGTAACCGAGCCAAAACCTCCTCAATTTGTCTGTTTGCCTTAGCGAGATGGCTTCTCAATTACAAGTTTCCTAATTCGACAGCAATTAGGTAGTCTAGATTTGGATTCGGTGGCAATGGCGCTGAACTCCTAGGTCACCATGGGCCGCCGGTTGCTTTCCCGGATGTTGCTAGATCTCAGGGCCATGCTCCTTCAAAACAGCGGTATGATGGGCCTCCTGCCCACCAGGCTATTCAATCTCATTATCGTGCATTGAGCGAGTGAGCACCATGATGAGAATCGACTGAGATTTTGATGAAGCACTAATTTTCTCTCAATGAAAGCACTAAACTATTGACGCGGTTTTTTTTTCCAACAGTGTATTCATAAATAATAAGGCAGATTAGTGCTTAATAGTAAACCGTAATGAATAGTAATATGAATTCACTCAAGAACACATAACTTTTACGTAGTTCAGTGGTTAAAATCCACCTAGTCCACGAGTCAATATTATTGTTGTTTCTCTCTCTGTTTTGGCAGAGTTTTGGTATTACAGAATAATGGTCCCCTTTCCTATCCAATATTCCCAATATTTATAAGGGAATTACATGGATGGGTTTGGGTAACCACGTGAGTCAATCACGCATTTACATAATGATTACATTTAATACAAATAATTTCTATTTATATTGGGATATGATTTGATAATAGAATAACAGGTTCCCGATATCTCGGATAATAAATATGACAGCTTGGTCATAAATAAACGTATAAAGGGATCCCGAGTCTTTGGGGATCCGCAGGTATGCAATATACTAGAATTACCGCGAGCTTGATATCCCCTCCAAGCTCGTGCTTGGGCAGCTATTTAAAATTATGAGCTCTGCTTCACAGCCATTGCATCCTTAGTTCGGGATAAACTCAGGACGCCTTACACCACATATGACCACTATGAATCTCAAGTTGTCCTCGTGGGTAATAAGCGAATATTATTTCCCTTAGTCATTTCTCCGTATATTTATCTGCCAGCTGTACCTGAGCTAAGTGCATGGACTCGTGCTAAAATCAGGGTACAGCAATAGCTTATATCATACAAAGTTACCACACTTAAGTACGTCGACCATACACCCTACGTGCAGGTGTCTACTCTTCTTACCTCGGGTCCAGCAGTGCTCCACACACATTAACACGTCCCTTCAAGTATCCTTAGCGAGCCTGTCACATCACATAACATCAAAACCTTTAACTCAAGCCAAACCAACACCATATTAAAAATACACCCATGTCTATTTTAAAGCTAATTCATCCTCAAAATATCCTTAAGAAAGTCTTAAAACCCTATTGAATAAATCCCCAAACCAAAAGGTACCAATATATATATATATATATATCAAAAGGGTGCATTTGAACCAAAATAATACATTTATGGGCAACTGGCACGGTCGCACTAGTGCTTGGGCGCGGTCGCGCCCACAAAGCGCACTAGCTTTCTAGCCGAGTAGTGTGGTCGCGCTAGCCCCCGAATAAAGAAATCACAAATGCGATTTTAAACCTAGATTTCAACCCCAAATCGCAATGTTTCGACCCCAATTCACCAAATCAATCAACCTAGCATTTTTCTAACCCTTGAAACTCATATATAATCAATCATAAACATATAATAAACATGAATAATAACAATTACAATAAAATCCCTTTTTCAACATCAAAAACCTAAATCTATCATCAAACCTAAATAGCAAAATCTAAAGAATTTACCAATCAATATTCAGCCACCAATCTCTCAATCCTTGCTCCTTTGTATGGTTCTTAGTGTGCCAAATTACTAAGTCCACATCCTTTTTGGATCCCTAAGCCTCCAAGATCTAGATCAAGAATAAGAGAAGTGTTCTTGGCCTGTTACTCTATCGCGTAACAAAACGAGAAGTGTCTGACTATCGTATCAATTCTAAACTAATTTCTCAATATTAATTTATTTATGATAATTAATCATATAAAGCCAATTTACCTTACTATCCTAATTCTCTAATTTTCCTCAGTAATTACTTCAACTCATTTTTGTATTTTCTATCAAAGCTAATAGTTATGACTTTCCTTAATTACACTTTCTACCATAAAACTCATATTTCTACTTTGACCCCTTGTTTTCAATATCTTTGGCACTTAAGCCCCCCTGATACTTGAAGGAACCTGTATTGCCACTATCATAATATGCATTTCATAATCATAAAACAAATCACATGTTATCATGAAATTTAAAAGAAAACAATTCACATATGCATCGATTACAATTTACCGCTTTGCCCTCACAGGCCAAATTGAGGTGGGGCTTGAGCCCTCGCATTAGCCTTACTGCCTCCGTCCCTGAGCTCATTGTATTTTTGTCATAATGCCCTCGATATAACTCTGAATTGAACGATTAAAAAAGCTATGAAAATCTAAGAGAAATATCTACAACTTCTATTTCTAAGAGTTTTCCAGAAAGTGAAGAAATAATTGTCAAAATGCAGCCTAAAGTTTCAGGCTTATGTTACAAAGCATAAACGATGCGAGTTGAGCATCTTCAATGTAGTATTTTCCACCCATAGTATCTTGAAACCCCACACTCAACACTATATCCATCTTATTCATCGTATTTAACATGTTTCTTCTCATTCCACTCCATATTATGTACTTGAGCATTAAAACCTGAATAAGAAGAAAACAAGCGTAAATTTGCACAAAACAATCCAAAGTAACTAAAACATAACCTAAAACGAACTCTAAAACAAACCAAAAATGAACCTAACACCTTGTTGTTGGATTTTTACCAAACATCATATTTGTCTCGAACATTTTTCAGGGCAGTGGCAGTGGACCCTTCAGGACATTCCTCAGTGAGGACAAATTTATGGTTCGCACAAATCAACATTAGATTTAGATTTGATTTCCATTTTATAAAATGATCACCATTAACTTTTTTCAAGTGAAAGTAAAGCAGTGATCGGATTGCCCATGTTTGACATTGCTGAAAGAAATAAAAAAATATTATAATTTGAAAATAAATATTAATAACTATTTGGAAAGTAAACATGATGCATAAATGCAACAATTAAAACACATAAACTTAACATTTACTATTCCACGATAAAACTACCTAACAATTAAAGTGTCGTCTTAAGGTCAGTCAAGTTAATTTCAGACAGTCTATATGACACTCTTATCTTTATTATTTAAAATTCAAAATAACTCATATTTTCTCTTTTAAAAATAAAGAATCACTTGTTTGGTCAAGATACAATTATCCACTACCGAAGCTTAATTGTATCTTTATGAGTGTAACATTTCAGAATTTATGACTTAACTTAGAGAGCGTCGCCTTAGGGTCAGTCAAATCTAAAATACATCACTCTTTCATATCTTCGTAAGAAGTCAAACTTGGTATTAGTATAGCTATAAACCTTTCTTAGGGGGACAGAAACAAAGCCGCCTCGAGGCCGTAATCATATTTCATAGTATTGTACTAATAATGGAGACTATAGATCACATTGAGATGTCAACCTTCTCCCACTCACTATTTTAAAATGCATGTGTAATGACCCAACTATTTCTAAGACCTTGGGCCATTAAAACTACTAGACATAGCTACTATTTTGATACAAACATAAGAAATAACATAACTTTATTGAAAACCCAAAATATTGTATCAAATACAAGATAAAGTAAATTAAAATAAAATGTGATATGGTATGGGATCCCATTGTTTATAGAACATAAAACATAAACTTTAAAATTTGTTTAACTACTATTTGCGGAATTACATCAAAACATGATTTAAAAGACTAAAAATAAATAATGTCATCCTCGATCAACACGTAGTCCATTCAATCCATTCATCCTTAACACACAAGCCAAGCTGCCAAGAATCCTTTCGCCTTCCATATTCATTTTCCTGCATCAAGCTAAAATAAAGGAGTGAGCCTAATGCCCAACAAGGAAAATCTACTAAAACCATACATCATATATCATAAGCACAAAACTACATCATAAACATATATTATAAAACATATGACTATAAAAACATATATCATATAGGACTACAATATTAATGGGCATTAACTCCTTAGCACGGCATGTGATAAACCATCTAGGTCCTCTGTCTACTAATCGAGGTAGGTTAGATCACATGGTAGTATATGATAACCCATCTAGGTCCTCTACTAGTCGAGGTAGGGTAAATCATAACTCTAAACCATGAAAATGATAAATAATCTTGGGGTTTGCTATCTAAGCAACTATAAGCCCCAAGTGACATAAAAACATTGGGGTTTGCTAGCTAAGCAACTATAAGCCCCAAGCAACATAAGGACATTGGGGTTTGCTAGCTAAGCAACTATAAGCCCCAAAGACTACAAGACATAATATACATATACATATCATAGCATAAAACATATCATAACATAAACATATAAACACATATAATCTATCATATTTTCCTTACCAAAAACTGGAATGTTTGGGAACAAGAACGGGATTAGAACACTCCTATAAACCAATAGTAAAAATGGTGAGTTTCTAAAGAAAAAGAGATGAAAAGAACACTAAATCATCCAAGTGAAAATTACCAAGAAGAACCTTAAGTTTCAAGAACTTAAATACCTAGTCAAGAATCATAAACAAGAGTTAGGATCTGAATAAAAGAAAACTAAAGAACCATAAAGAATTGAACTTAGGAATAAGAATACCTTGGTTGATCTTATCAATTGATCTAAACCTCAATACCGAAAACATACTAAATCTCACTTCCTAAGTGTTTAGAAAAGCTTAAAATGATAAAGCTTTTATCCCAAAAACCCAAGTGTATCTCTCTATAGTAACACTAGCACCTTCGAGGCTCTAATTAAATGCTTGAAGAATGAAGAAAATGGCTAAGTACTAGGTCCTATTTATAGAGTTCAAGGAGTGAAACTAACTCCTTTTAATTTGAATAAATAAATGAATATAAAATGAAAAAGATTTGAATTTTCGTTCAACTGACGCCCAGAACTCGGTCAAAATCGTTCAAAGGCAGGTCTAAGTGATTAAGTTTATTTTTAAAATTGAAAAACCAAACTTTTCAAAAAACACACATGGAGCCGATATATCGCCCCCCATAGGCGATATTTCGCCTCCCCCAATATTCTTGAGCCCCGTTCGATTGTTAGTGCAAAGTCGACGTGCTTTCCGTATCTTCCGTAGGCGATATATCGGCTCCTAAGCTGCGATATATCGGCATACGTTGATATATCAAACACGTATTTGCACTTTTCAGCATAATTTGAATTGGATAAACAGCATTGACTGAGTCATAATACGATCCTAACAGTTGTTGGAAGGTTCTAGAGCTTCTAGATCTTTCTTATATTAAAACTATTCATCAAAATACTTAAATCCACAATAAACATGATTATGACAAGTGTCACACTCTTATTAACTGTAACGCCCCACGTCACTATGGCTGCTTCCTGGAATGATGACTGGCCCTACAAACCAACACGAGTCTTTCCAGCGTTCTTTGTCCTCACTCGCACGCTTCCTGGAAAAACTTCCCAGGAGGTCACCCATCTTGAGATTACTCCAGGTTAAGCACGCTTAACTTTGGAGTTCTCAAGTGATGGGCTACCGAAAAGAAGATGCATCTTGTTGATATAGGTAGTACCCATCAATCCATTTAAGCATTCTTCAACTATGTAGTCCCATACCTACACAGTCGTAGAATCATCACACTGGATCTTCCCTAGGCGGTGTGGAATTGCACAACTTTTTACCCATTCCTTCCCCCTGCGGATCACGGGATTCTGACTATCACAATCACCCCCCCTTAGGAGTTCAACGTCCCCGTCAGCCACACTTATGGCTGGTTCAAGGCTCTGATACCATTTGTAACACCCCACGTCACTATGGCTGCTTCCTAGAATGACGACTGGCCCGACAAATCAACACAAGTCTTTCCAGCGTACTTTTTCCTCACTCGCACGCTTCTTGGGAAAACTTCCCATGAGGTCACCCATCTTGAGATTACTCCAGGTTAAGCACGCTTAACTTTGGAGTTCTCAAGTGATGGCTACCGAAAAGAAGATACATCTTGTTGATATAGGTAGTACCCATCAATCCATTTAAGCTCTCTTCAACTATGTAGTCCCATACCTACACAGTCTTAGAATCATCACACTTGACCTTCCCAAGGCAGTGTGGGATTGCACAGCTTTTTGCCCAGTCTTTCCCCCTGCGGATCACGGGATTCTGACTGTCACATTAACTCTATCTAAACCTTGGTTATAATAAATATATTTCTAGATCCAGCAATATTAATCAAACCTTATGTTATAATTAATATTCTTAAACTATAGATTAAACTTATAAAATCCATAATTGTTGCTATGAGTTTCCAACTAAGTCCCAACTTGAACCAAAATCCACGGTAACTAACATACTACAAACTAATACTAACTACTACTACTACTACTATCTAGCGAGCTAAGTAAATATTCTAGGACTCTACAACATGCATTTATTAAACTAATTAATTAATTCTAAATTAATTACTAGTTTATTTATAACCGTGTGAATGTAACTAATTATAAAATCATACAATTATAAAAGAGTCTGTTTCTATAATTAAAGTGATATAGAATTATTACCCATTACATTCATCAAACTTTACTAAAACTCATTTTAAATAAAGTTGGTTATCCTAAAAGACCTATATTAACTATTGCCTTTATTATGGTGTGATTTACCAAGTTTTAACTAATTTAAGACTTAGTAGTTTACATGCAATTGATTTCACTAAAACAATTCACATAAACATATAGGACAATCCTAGATAATCATGTTTCTACAAAGAAGATGCATGATTAATTAAAATTGTGTGGGGTTTCTTGTATGTCATGTAATTGACTAATGCATGATCATGTTATCAATCAAACATTAATTAATATTTATTTAAATAAATACAATAAATGATGAACCGAATAGCTATTGGGTGTTTCTAAATTTACAACCCTAGAAAAAATATAAATTAAAATTACAAAGTGGGCTTCCAAACGATTACAAAAGCTTTATGCTGCTTCTTCTTCTCTTAGGTCCATCTTCATAATCTTCAGGAATTTATAAGGCCCATTAATTAATTAGAAACTAATTTTTTTAATTAAAACTAATTTTGAATTAAATAACACTGTATTATTTTTTTAATTTAGTTGAATTTAAATAATAAAAAGAATCAAATTCAAATAATTATTTAAACTTAAGATTTTTAAAATCTTAACCAACTAAAAGATGTTATATTTTTCTAATAAAAATAAAACAAGATAATTAACTTTTCAAATTGCAAAAATTTAAACAAATAAAATATAGTTGCTAAAAATTAGGAATTTTTTTAGCATCTAGCTTGGTGCACAAGCTAGGGGTGGCTCCAACTGGGGCGTTAAGGGCTCGGTAGCTTCTGGGCAGGCCGAAGAGCACGCAGACACATGGGATCGGAGCAAAAGGGCGCACGCAGGTGCGAGGGCTTGGGGGGCCGAAGAGCTCGCGCAAGACCTGGGTATTGACGTGAGGCTCGGGTGGCAGGCGCAGGTCATGGGCTTTGGCCATGTGGCTCGGGTCCCTCCCTTTTTCTCTTTTCTCCTTGTGACCAAAATTTTTACAAAGCTATTTCTCAAATAAAATAAAATAAAATCTCCTATGCCCCATAAATGGCTTACACAAGATCTAAGAAAATTAAAATACAATTCCTAACCTAATAATACCATATAATTAATGATTCATCATTCAACCAAACATTCACAAAACAAAACTATCCATTCAATATATACGTATCATTATGCATATAAAAAAATGCAAGAAATCCACACAACATTTAATGTATACATATATGTAGACCGCTTTGGTACCAATTGTTTCTATTAATTTAGAAAATCAGAGACGTAACGAAAGGGGTGGTGGTTTTAAAAATTATTAATATCGAGCTAGGATCAATACATATATTTATACATTACATCTACACACAAAATAAGAACAGAAGAATACCTCTTGTAACCTATCAAGTGTCCCTGAGTTTTTTTGTATAATAAAATGATCTTCCTATCCACACGAAGACTCACACCAAAGTCTTCCAAGTCATTTCTCAAACACACAAGGACGTGTGTGGGCACATAAGATTCAGTAGTTTGATTATTTAGGCTCTCTAGATGTTCTCAACACATGAGATCTAGAGAGTTTGGAGAAGATAATGCTTTAGAGAGTTCTAGAGATTTTTTTTAGCTTAGAAAATTCTATCAACTTATCTGACTTTTTTCCTGATTAAAGATCATTTTTTAAAGATAATAAAACAATTTTATTTTCTTTTAATTTAATTATTTCAAAAATGATTTGTTTGATTTTTATTTTTAATTATTTATTTTATTCAAATTAAAATAATAATTAAATAAACAAATAGTATTTGAATTTTAAATAATTCAAATCACAGGGACACGTGGCACTGGAGTGTGGCGCCACTCACTGTGCATGCACAGTGAGTGGCGTGTAGCACACTCCTATGTCCCTAATTTTTCTCAGTTGTTTGTTTAATTAAAATTGAGATAATATATTTATTAAAAAATAATATAAATATTATTTCAAAATAAATATCAATTAATTCAAAATTAACCTTATCTTAATTTATCAGTTTTGAATAATTATCTTATACTAAGATACTATTTAACTCTATAATATTAATCCAAACACTAATTAATATTAATTTCAACTAATATAAAGTTTTTCAAATAAAAACTAATTAATCAAATATTTAATTAATTAATTATACATAATTATCACTTAGCCCTGGAAAATTAACTCATTTGGAATTTAGTCCTTTTTCTCTATTAATCTTGTTTGTGACATATTTACCATTGACAATGTAGTACAGAGGCGACTCATGGACCATGGATCTATAATACTAAGCTCTAATAAACCAGACTATTAATTAAACTCTTTAGTTAAATAATTTTATTTATTAATTTCATTATTACTCCACTATAAATATGGAATTGCACTCTTAGTAGTTATAGAATTATATTTACAGAGTAGTCTCTTGCAGTCCATTGATATAATCAATATATGTAGCTTTGTCCTCCAGTTATTGGTTTGTTAATTAGAGCTGGTCAATGTTTATCATTTTACCCTTCTAATTACCTCTTGTTCCTTAAGTGCCATTAATTCACTAGTGAAAAATTAATCTATAATCATATTATAGATTTGAGCTCAATAACTATTCAGTCCCAGAATTAACCCTTAAGGGAACTAATATTCGATATTGTAGGAAATCATGGATTCCATTATTGTAAAATCATGTTCCCAACCATTCAAGTTATTAAATCTCCAAAAGAAAAGTCAACAACCTCATTATATTAAGAGACCTTAACGAATGAATCAAAAGATCCAAACTGTAATTTTATAAAGAAATTAATTCACATCGGTCCTGTCATATATAATCATAATTATATAAAGTACATTTACCAAGATGTCTATCCACATCAGTAATCTTAATCTAGATTACTTGCATCACACTATATGCTTAGTAAATCGTACTAGCAACCATTGTTCAAAGATTCTAAACTTTAATATGTTGCTGACTATTTTATTTATTATATATGATCGCAATTCTCTCGTACGCATACAAGATCATATTCTCATAAATTAATATGAAATATTCTGATATTTATATATAAATTTTTCAAACAATAATTTCGATAATCAAATATAATAAAATTTTACTTTTATTTAAATCAATAAAAAAAATGTCTTTTCACGTGATTTTAGGGCACTAACCCTAGCAAAGAGGTGCAAAAACTATAACGATTTCATTAAAGTTAACATGAGCGGGTTGAATTTTGTTGTAGGCTTATAAAAATTATCTTTTTGTGTAATGACCCGACTAATTCTAACACCTCGGACCATTAAAACTACTAATACATAGCTACTATTTTGGAATATATGCATAAAATAATGGAACTTTATTATAAAAATCCAAAATACGGGATCCCATTGTTATTACATAAAAACATAAAGAAAACATAAACCTTTAATTATTTGTTAAGATATTAAATGCGGAAAAATAAATACATAAATTGAAAAGACCCAAAAATATAAACTTCATCCTCGATCTTCCAGCAGTCCATCCATTCAGTCCATCCCCAAAACACATGCCAAAGCTGCCATGAATCTGTCCCGCCATCCAAGCTTATTTTCCTGCACCATATAAAATAAAAGGAATGAGCCTAATGCCCAGCAAGGAAAATCTACTAAAACATAACATAAATCATAAGACTAAAAACATATACTATAAAACATATAACGTAAAAAACGTATATCATATAAACATAGGAGTACAATATTAATGGCCATTAACTCATTACCGTAGTATGTGATAAAACCATCTAGGTCCTTTGTCTACTAATCGAGGTAGGTTTAATCATAACTCTAATCTACAATAATGATAAAAATCTTGGGATTCATTTGCTATCTAAGCAACTATATTCCCCAAATGACTACAACATAAACATAACATAGCATATAAACATATTATAACACATACAATCTAACCTATTTTCCTTACCAAAAACCAGGATATTGGAGACAAGAACGGAATTGGAAAACTCCTAAAACCAAACAGTAAGAATCATAAGTTTCTAAAGAAATGGAGATGAAAGGAGATCTAAACCATCAAGATAGAAACTTACCGAAAACCTTAAGTTTCAAGAAACTTAAACACCTAACCAAAAGCCATAATAGCAAGTTAGGATTTGAAAGAAAATAAAAGAACTATAATGGACTAAACCTGAGGATAAGAATACCTTGGATAGACTAGGACTTTGATCTACACCTCAGTACCAAAATGTCACTCTATCTTACTTCCCAAGTGTTTAGAAAAGCTTAGATTGAAAAGCTTTTAAATCCCAAAACCCTAGTATTTTCTCTCTAGAATAAACTTAGCAGATTGGAGGCTCTGAAGAATGCTTGAATGATGAATGAAATGATTGAGTACTAGGTCCTATTTATAGAGTTCAAGGAGTGAAACTAACCTTTTAAAAATAATAAATAAATGAATAATAATTGAATAAATTTGAATTTTTTGTTCAACAAATGCCCATAACTCGGTCAAAAACGTTCAGGAGCAAATCTAGGTTGTTGAGGGCTATTTCTAATTTGATTCTGCAAAGTTTCAAAAACATCAAAAAGAGCCGATATATTGCCCCCTATAGGCGATATATAGTCTACCCCTATGTCCCAAGCCTCTGTGGTTTCGTTCGTGCGAAGTTGATGTGTTTTTCGTATCAACCTTAGGCGACATATTGGCCCCTAAAGCTGCGATATATCAGCATACATTGATATTTTAAACATGTTTTTGCACAATTTCAGCACACTTGAAGTTTGTTAAAACAACTTTGGTTGAATAAAACATGATCCTAACAACTGCTGGAAGGTTCTAGACTTTCTAGATCTATCCTTTATTAATTTATTCATCTAAAATGCTTAAATCCTTAATAAACATACATGTGACAAGTGTCACGCTCTTAATTATTCTATCTAAATCTTAGGTTATAATAAATATTATTTCTAGGACCAGCAATATTAATCAAACCTTATATTAAAATTAATATTTCTAAACTATAGGTTAAACTTATAAAATCCATAACTATTTCTATGAGTTTCCAGCTAAATCCCAGCTTGAACCAATAATCACGAAAACTAAAATACAAGCTGCTGCTGCTACTGCTACTGTTACTGTTGTTGCTGCTGCTACTGCTACTGCTTCTACTCCTGCTGCTGCTGCTACTGCTACTGCTACTGCTACTAGGTCCAAAATGTTCTTTGGAGTATATAATAGTACCCAAAAAAGTTTGGAGGCATTTAGAGGTGTTTTGAGTAAATGTATGAGGTGAAAAGTCAATGGAATAGTCGTTGTATCACCTGTTTAACGAAAGCCCAAACAGGCGATGCATCGCTTGTCAAGCAACAACACGTCGCATCTGTCATCCGTACAGAGTAATACAGTTATATGTTTTGGCTCCAAAACTCAATTTAAAATGCTCTAATCTAATTGGTTAACACTAATGACGGTTGCTACACTATTTTTCATCCGTGGCCCTGGGTTGCGCTACTGCTTTAAAGAAGAAAAAACCCTAAAAAAATTTCACTTCTTCACTTTGAATTTTTTTCCCCTCTTCTCCATACCTCCGAATCCACCTTCCCAAACACTACTTTCAGCCATCAATCTAACAATTTCCATTAAATCACCACCTGCAAGCTATTATCCATCCATATTTTCCCAAACTTACCTTCAAAATCATTTTTCTTCATCCAAAAGGCCCCAAATCCAAAAATTCCCCATCCAACACCTTGGGGTTTTGATTATTGTGCTTCAAAAAGGAGAAGAAGGGTGGAATCAAGGGTATCTCACACAAGTAAGTTCAATTTCATCATTCTTTGTGAAATTTTTGTGCAAAATTGGTAGTTGTGGATAAACTGTTGTGTGGGAATTTTTATGGAGAAATCTTGTGGATTGTTGTGAGTGAGATTGAATAGTTGGTGAGAAATTGGACTATTTGTGATCAATTTTTGTGTAGGAAAGTGAGAAAAACAAAGGGGTAGTTTTGCCCAAAATTTTCTAGGAGTTTTGGTGATTAAATTAGAGTTGTGTAAGATTGATATGGGTCTAAAGAGAAATCCTCCACGCACTGCTCATTCCAAAAAGGCCTCTAAGCCCTCATCCTCCCACAATGTGCCACCACCACCCACTGATTTTAATACCAACAAATTCAAAACTAAGGAGGTTGCAGAATGGTTTAAAAAAATTAATGGGAAATCAGTTGTTTCGGAAAGGGGAATGGAGTATTAAGTGGAACCATACCCGAATGACCTCCCATATGAGACAATAAGATCTGAAATTGCAAGAAGATATTGGGGTATGTTTTATAAGCCAATACAAGTGGATAGTGTTAATTACTCTCAACTGTATGAGTTTTATGCCAATTTCCCAAGTCAAGATGAAGAGCTAAATTTTTTTGTTCGGGGAAAGGAGGTGCCATCAGACATTGATTCTTTCAATACTTTGTTCCACCTACCTACTCTTTCAGGAACTGATGATGAGCATTGGCAGTTGGCACATTTTAGTGAGGTAGATTATGTAGAGGTGGTTGAGACATTGAGCATGTCGGGGGCTCGATTTACTTATCATGGTGATGACCCCAAGCATTTGTTCCAGTGGCAATTGAATCGCATTGCCCATGCATGGGCCTATTTTGTGAGTGCTCATCTGTTGCCCAGTACTCATTTGTTCTCTATTGATCGGGAGAGGTGTATGTTGGTTTATGCTTTAATGACGAGGAAGACAGTGGATGTGGGACGAGTGATCAGATATAGCATCAAAAACATAAGTAAGTTCAACACCGCTGGTGGCTTGGCTCATGGCACGTTTATAACTCAATTGTGTGAAACTTATGAGGTGTCTGTCATTGAAGGAGACCTCATTTGGAAGCCCATGAAACCGATCACTATTTCCATGGTTCAAGGTTTTTCTCCGGCCTCTCTTGAGCCCCAACAACCTGGCCAAGCCCCCAAAAGATGTATGATTATTCTTAAAACTTGCTTGCTTGCTACTTGAGACGAAATCCTAGATGATGCATGTTTAGGAAGATGATTTAGGCAATTTTTGGAACGATTGAACCTTTCAATTCAACATTGATTAATTTAATCCCTAGTCATCCGTTTTGAGCTTAAAGTGAATTACTTTGTTGTTGGCACCTATTTTGAGCCTACTTGAAACACTTCACTATTTTTCCTTCCCTGGGATTTTACCATGGGCATATAATGTATGATTATTCTTCGAACTTGCTTGCTTGCTACTTGAGACAAAACCCTAGATGATGCATGTTTAGGAAGATGATTTAGGGAATTTTTGGAACAATTGAACCTTTCAAGCCAACATTGATTAATTTAATCCCTAGTTATCCATTTCGAGCTTAAAGTGAATTACTTTGTTGTTGGCACCTATTTTGAGCCTACTTCAAACACTTCACTATTTTTCCTTCCCTGGGATTTTACCATGGGCATATAAGTATTTGATTGGGGATTGGTTTTGTAATGGGATGTATTTTGGATGGGGTGTTATCAATAAATGATTGAGAAAAATTGAAAAAGATTGAGAAAAATCAAAAGAAAAAATAAATGAAAAAAAATAGAAAAAAAAAGGTTAGATATTGAAAGTAAACTACATTCTCTTTGTACATACATTGAAAACTAAGTTTGGTGGAGTGTAGTTTGGAAAAAAAAAAATTTGTAAGTGTGAATTTTCTCAATCTTAGAAAAGATAAGAAAAAAAAATTGGATTGTCTTTGGGTTGTAATGTGGATATCAAGTTTGGTTTGTGTGGTTTATATGCTTATGGTAATTTTGAGCTTAAATGACATTTTATCTACCTGTGCCTAAGCCTATTGTTATAACCAATAAAAGCCCTATTGATTCTTAAGCATGTGTTGTCTACATTAGTGGAGAGTAGTAAGTGATGCAAGCATATGAGATAATAAAATTTGATGGTTTGTGGTGAGTAATTTGGTAAGTTCAAATGGATTCAAATGCATGTTATTTATTGATCATGATTAGGAGAGCATATATTTGTTTGGACCTGAGTGAGTTGAAGATACATGTTGATTGAAATTCTGGATTATCAAGATGGTTGAATTTTTGAAAACTATATGAGCATGACAGACATAATTTGGAGGTTTGATTTGTTGTTGTCAACTTGATTCGTCTTTGTTTGGTTGTTTTATGTTTTTAGGATTGTTTAAAGTTCATTACTGGAGGGCGAGTAAAAGCTATGTTTGGGGGAGTTTGTTGAGTCTAGTTTTGTGTTGTGTTTTAGGTAGTTTTTTTATTAAGTTTCTCTATTTTTAGTGCGGTATTATGCTTGTTTTTGTTTGTTTTCAAGTTTTAGTTTATAAATAAAGGTAAAGAACAATTTGAGCAAATTGGTATAAAAATGATGAAAAATTGGCTTTTTGGTGTTGATTCCGTGAAAAGATGAATTCTCAAGCAATTTTATGGCTTCAGTGAATTTTCAGGACCAAAAGCACAAAAATTGAAGAAGTTGTTAAGGGTCGCGACGCTACGATGCTGAGTCGCGGCCAGGTCCATGGCAGAAAGCCTGTTTTTCGAGGTTTGACACGGGATGCGATGCAGGAACAGAGGGTCGCGACGCAAATGAGTGTGTCCGCCCAGAAAATTTACATGGCCCGCAGCACTGAAGAGGTTGGGCCGTGGCCCGCTTGACGTCCATGTGAAACCCAAATTGACAAGGGTCGCGGCACTTGAAGTGTTGGGTCGTAGCCCGCATTGCTTCTAAAGGAACAAGAATTAGGTTTTAATCCTAATTTCGAAAGGAGAGAATCAAAATAGAGAGGAGGAGGAACTCTGAAGCAAGGAACATACCGTGGAGCATCTCCATTCGCTCTCTACAGGTCTTTTTCTATTGCCTTTTAATTCTATGTTATTTTTAATTGTTGTTTATGTTTAGAATGATAATGTTGAACTAAATCTTTATTAAGGTTTTTAATGGATTCTCTTGAACTCCTTTGATGATATAATGCAATACTAGTATTTTTTTCTTCTTCGTCTATTAAGCTTGTCTCAATCTATTTTAATGCATGAAATGTGATTGGCCATCTTATTTCATTATCTATTTGTGTTTGAATTGAAATTCTAAAAGGTGAAATTTAAACAAGCTTTGATTGAAACAGCATAGATTTAATCTAGAACGAAAGTATCTAGGTTATTTGTGTAGCATCTAAGTTGTGAATTCATTGCCTCCTAATTGTTGAATTTATCATAGAAATATAGAAAGTTCACAATTAGGTTGAGTTTTATAATTCCTAATTCGATTATAAAATACCTTGACAACTTGTTACCTTAATAAGAAGAAGAGTTTTTAATTTTGTGTTAGTGATTGGTAGGAGTGATTGTAGATGAAATTAAAACCCTTAATTGTTTAAATCCTTGGAACTTTATTGTTGTTTATGTTCTTACAATCTTGCATTATTTTTAGTAGTTTTATTGTTTCTAATTATCAAGATACAAAACCAATTTTCGTTAACAAAATAGAAACTAACAATTAATTATCTGGTAATTGATAATTCAGTCTTTGTGGGACGATACTTGGTCTTACCAAGAAATTATTATAAATTGCGACTGTGTGCACTTACATAGCTTTAATTTTCGCAACAACAATCCAGCGTGTTCTTTGTGTGAGGAGGTTGGTTACATATTTGTGCTAAGGGAGGTTCTGGTGGTGAGAGCCACCATCGAGTGGTGAACCGCCAGCGAGTGGCGAGGGCTATCAGTGATGAGCCCATGGCCTGTGTGACCGACAACAGCCTAGAGTCATTAGTGACGGGGTCCGAAGCGATAGATAAGCAATCAACTCGTGTGATTAGCAAAGTCCCTTGGACATGGTGAATCTTCGTTGGTGGGATCTCGCTGGTTAAGTTGACTATGGTCGATAAAGTCCATTTTTGTCTAAGTGTTGTAGGGGTGATGATGGTCACTCTCTTGGTGAACGACAGTGATCGCGATACTTTCGCACTTCACCACTTATTTTGACACGTCATCAACTACACGAGCCGCCATATGGCAATACCAAAATTGGATATAACAAACGGTGTTTCATTGGTAGAGTTGGCCCATTTCAACATGTCCAACCAAAGTTCATATAGTTATTTTGCAACTTGTACCCATCCAAAAAATTCACTCTAATTCGACTAGTTAGGTTAACCAATTTTTTTTTTTTTGCCATTTTTTTAAACTTTTATTTTGAAAAAATAGTAATAAATCAAATAGAAATAACAATTTTTAAAGAAGAGATAAGCAATTAACTTAAGTTTTTATTTAATGATATATGTATTATTAAAAAATAAGAATGCCTAAATGGTTGGATTGGGTCAAGTTGGGCAAGTTGGAACCATGATCTAACCCACCCATCATTTCAATAGTTAGATTTGAAATACAACTTAAGTTGTATATATTCAAGGTTGTTGGGGCTATTATTTGTGGGGTTAGTTGGGTTAGAAAATTTTGCGTTCACCCCTATTTCTTTTACATTTCTTTCTACCAGAATAGTAAAAGATAACGAGTTCAAAGATCTTTACTACATTGATGTTCTTCAATTTTTTGGTTCCTTATCATTTCCTTTAGCTTCAAAATCTCCTTTGAAAAAATAAATTATGAAGAATACAATATGATTTTCTAAATAAAAAAATAGTTAGATATCTATGGTATTTAAAAAAAATGTTTATATTTTTTTGGACCCTGTGTTTTTTCTCATTACTTGTTTTGACTTTGTGCTTTGACAAATTATTTTTTGGACCCTGTGTTTTGTAAAATGATTCAAATAGACTCCTAAACCCAATTTTGATCAATTTTTTTTGAACTAAAATCATAAATAATTCACCAAACTAACAACTCAGAACAAAAGTATAATAATTATGTCTAACAACTGTGTTGTTATATTATATTTTTTGTTCAATAAAATTAGGTTTAGAGTTTTATTTGAACCATTTTACAAAACACAGGGTCCAAAAAATAATTTGTCAGAACACATGGTCCAAACAAGTAATGAGACAAAACACAGGGTCCAAAAAGATATAAACCCAAAAAAATATGTTTCTAGATACATTTTATTTTAAATGTCTTCTTAAGTCAATTTTGTTTTTCCTTCTCTATTACTATATTAATTATAAATTATTTATTAGAAATTTGATATATATTATTAATTTTAATATTAGAGTAAATAGTAAATAATCTAGATATACTTATCAAGATTAACTTATTCAACTAAACAAATACAAAGTGAAGCAAAAAGGTTACATCTAGGTTTGATAATTTGTGTACATATCGTGTTTGTGTCAACACATGTATTACATGACACGATTAAGGTAAACACAAACATGATCTAATTATTAAACGTGTTATAACCTAAACATGAACACAACACATTTTGTTAGCAGGTCACATGACACGACACGCTTAACACATTTAACAAATATGTAGTATAATGAACACAAAATTGATACATTTAGCATACGATTGAACATGTTATATGACACATAAATAGAATTGACACAATTATTTATAATTTAATAGCATATTATAAAATATACACACTAACATAATACATAGTTCAAGTATTCATCAACAATCCTTCATAGAAAAGGAAGAGCTATTTTAGATTTTTTTTTCTTCATTTTTTTAAGGGAAAGATTCCAAGAAGCATACCAAACCAACACTAGCGAAAGAGCATATCGACTAGCAACACAGCTTCAGCCACTAAGGGAACTCCTTTCTCCTACAAAGGAGATGATTTCAACACTAAACCATGTTTAGCTACTAAATAAACCACCTCATTAAAAGTACAAGGTACGAAAAAGACTTCCAAACACCATAATCATAAACTTTAGTTTTAATTTCACTAATAAGAATATCGTGATCCCCACAATTAGTCACCTCGCCAGAGAGAAGCTTCATAACTTGAAGACAGTCATAAAAAATAGTAAATTGTCACAGTCCAAGGCTATTAGCTAGCTAGAGTCCATCTCTAATTGCACATAACTCAACCACCATGGGACTAAAAGGCCTTATAAGAAAATATCATTTAGCAGCCATGACTCTTCCTTTCCAATCATCCAACACCATTCATGAGCTATACTCACCATTTTTTAAATTAAATATTTACTTAAATGAGTTAGAAGAATCAAGCAGGCTGACACAAAAACGATACATTTGTTGTATGTATTAAACGGGTCAACACAAAAATTAAATGTATAACCAAACTCATTTGTTTTGCATCATGCCATAAATTATCAACCCTAATTATATCAATGCAACAACATTATCAAAAGCCTTGAGGCCATAATCATATAGATCACAAAAACCCCAATATTGCAACCACGTGGCAATGCAATCACTCAGCCCTAGGCCAATCACTTAATGGTCCAATCATGAAAAATCTACTTTTTATTTTGTCAATTTCTTCTAAACTTCGCTTGATGTTACCATTAGATATGGAAATGGAGAATCACAAACCTTTCGTGTGTTTTTTTATTTTTTATCAATAAGAAATCTTTTAAAGAATAATAAAAATAAGATTAGTCCCCAACAAAAAAAGAAGAAGAAGAAGATTAGTCTTCTAATATCAGATGCCATATTTTTGTAATTATTTTAGTCTAACCGTATATTTTAAATGTTTATCTTAATGTAGTGTATTGTGTAATTTATCTAACAATTTAACCAGGTTTTACACACAAATCTAATTTAGGTTTCTTTCTCCCAAATCTCGAAAACGTTTCTATGTTTGGTAGGAATGAGTGGGAGTATGATGGATTAATAGTTTAGGAATGATGGGAAGTAGGATGGATGGAGATGATAGTTTCTCTCTTTTATGTTGTTTGGTATTAGGGATGAAATTGGAAGGATAGAGAAGAAATTAATTATTAAAATTATCATTTTATCTTTTTAATAAGAATATTTATTACTTTTTAAAAGGGAAAATACCATTTTGGCCCGCGTGTTGTGCAAAAGTTACTGATCAGACCATTTTTTTTGTTAAATGACAATTTGGACCATGCATTTTGTAAAATGGAACAAAATAATACTATGAGCCCAATTTTGGTCAAATTTTTTTTAAATATGACCAAAATACCCCTATGTTGATGCGGTTTTTCGCCAACAGTGAATGAAGAAAATAACAAAGGTTGAATAGTGCTTGACCATAAACCAAAAATAAGAAATGAACTCTCAAGAACACAGAACTTTCTACGCGGTTTAGTAGTTAAAATCTACCTAATCCACGAGTCTATATTATTACTGTTTTTCTCTCTCTATTTTGGCAGAGTTTCAGTATTACAGAATAATCGTCCCCCTTCCTGTCCAATATTCTTAGTATTTATAGAAAAATTCCTTGGACAGGTTTGGGTAACTGCGTGAGTCAATCACGGATTTACATATTTATTACATTTAATATGAAATATTCTCATTTATACTAGGATATGATCTGATCACGAAATAAATGGTCTCCTAATATATGGGACATTAAATATTACAGGCTGGCCATAAATGATCGTATAAAATACTCAAGTCTTTGGGGATCCGGGGATTCGCCCTATGCTCAAGTTACCACGAACTAGATATGTCTCTGAGCTCGTACTGTGGAGGTCGTGCCGTATGAATATCATAAGCTCGCACTTCACAACTTACACATCCCTAGCTCATACAACCATTGTGAAAGTCGTGTTGTCCACGTGGATAATAAATGGATTCCTTGGCTATTTCTTTCATGTAGTTATTTGCCAGCTGTACATGAGCTGAGTGAAAGACTCG
This sequence comes from Humulus lupulus, assembly GCF_963169125.1. NCBI lineage: Eukaryota > Viridiplantae > Streptophyta > Magnoliopsida > Rosales > Cannabaceae > Humulus > Humulus lupulus. The sequence continues at coordinate 196,199,295 of NC_084798.1, forward strand.
TGCTGAAATTAGGGTACATGTTTGCCCCCCAAGTCCCTGCTCGTGGTTCATGACGTCACCTTCTGACCTACACAGTAGAGACTTTTAGACTTCTACCGCATTAAACCATGCCTGCCCACTATTTGAGTACTGGACACGTGGAATACTACAATTGGCGTCTATTCGAGTTTCGAGGACTGCAAAAATTTTCTTGTCACCTTTTTGCCGTTGTTTTGTCTTTTGAAACATAGCATTTGGATTTTGTACTGACCAAATCGGATGGCTCAAATTGATCTATGTCGTTTACATATAAATAGGGTAGGCAATTTCCATGATTCACCACTTTTTATTCGAAATCTTTCTACATCTTCTCTTCTCTGCATTTTCAAACCCTTCTTCTTTCTCAGAAAAAAACCCAAAAACCATATGTTGCAAAAACTCTCAGAAACCCCATTACTCAGTTACTCAGGAGTTTTCCAAGAACTCTCCCCTAAAAAGTCCACTTCCTTTATCGACGAACACACTGTAAGTCTTTTGGTTTCAAAGAAACCTTTCTTCTACTAATGTCTTTGTTTTTTTATCATGCTCATCCACACTTCACCGTAGTCAATATTAGGTTGTTTTCTAAATGTTTTTGGCACATAGGCTTCGACTTAGGTTTATTGAGTAGGTCTTAAAATATCTCTAGAACTATGATATTCATAAAACTAGGTAAATCTAGGTAATTTATGGCAATTTTTAGGAAATACCCATTCAGGATATAGAAGATGAAAAGTTTTTAGGGTTCAAAACCAGGTTGCTTAGGGGACACGCTTCTTGGGTGGTTTTACTGTAAACTGCCCCCCAAGGATAGTAGTGGCCTGATTTTCTGAAACACGAGTCCTTGAACATCAGGGGTCTATTAGAAAACCGAGGCGCATAGCGTAGGGTAGCGTGTGGCATCACGCAACGGGCTGAGACTAACTCAACTCGTATATCAGAGACATCATTCTCCTCCATACTTTCGTGCCATAACCTTTACAAACTCTTAGGTCGCCTACTAAGTAACTCGTCATTCTTGTTCGTTAGGCGATCTGATGGCACCCAAGAAGAACGCACCAAAGAAGAATGCACCTAGCTCGTCTGCTCAACAAACGAACAAAGGTAAAGAGATCGCCTCAGAATCTCCCCTTCCTCACTTCGGCCCAGTGGTGGAGAGGGAAGTTGTGGTTGACCCCAACGCTTTCTTTAAGGCAGAGACAATAGCTTCCAAGATTATGACCCAAGGAAAGGTCAACAAAATTATGCTGAGCAATAATATCGAGGTCGGGTCTGGAGTCCTTATTACCCGACCTCCGTTTGAAGGGGAACGAAGTTGCTCCCCTCTCCAGGACGACTTCGCAACCTGGAGTGATGAGCACTTGAAGGCGGGGGCCTTCCTTCCCCTGGATCAATATTTTTCCGGCTTCCTAAATTATGTGAAGTCGCCACCTTTTCAACTCCCCCAAAATTCTTACAGGCTTTTGGCGAGGCTGAAATACTTATTTTTGAAGCACGAGTCGGAGGTCCCCACTCCGGCAGATATACTGTACTTTTTCTAGCTTAAAGCTAGCCCGGAACAAAAGGGTCGAGGTGACGAATTCTACTACCTCACCAGATTCCCAAACTCTGCTTCGGCCATCGAGATCCCAAGCCACCCCAACGACTACAAAGACCAGTTCTTTATGTCGAGCAGGTTCCGAAACTATGAGCACTGATACTTCAACCGTCCTCGTAAGTTTTTTTTTCTCTGATCTCAGCTCGTAAAAAATTTTCTCTTTTCAAGACATTTTCCTTGTGCATGTGCTAATTGAGTTTATTTTTGTGCAACCATATTTGCGAGGACAGGAAAGTCAGTGACCCTCGGGGGTCAGTATGAAACATTGTCTGGGCTCCCACACAGCAAGAAGGATTACCGCCAGCTCGTGAATGACGCCACGATGTTGGCGTGTAAGTTGATTGGCAAAGGCCAAACGTTGGCCTTAAGAAGGACCCGGGCTAACTTTCCAATAATCCACAAGCTCCCGCCTTCTCAAGAAGAGGACTCACCGACCACCGAAGGCGAGGAGCAAGAATAGGTCGAGGTGCCTTTTATGCGGAAGAGGCGGGTTCCTAAGGCTGTTCAGGAACCCAATTTTGAACAAGTTGCGTCAGGGGCAGCAGCCGGCCCCTCCGGCCAAGGTAACCCATACCCTTATAGGTAACTAGATAGGGTTGTTGCCGATTTTAGGTTAGTTAGATTTAACCCAAATCAGCTCATTCACCGTCACCCTAACAATCCAGACTGTAATGTCACCCTGCTCCAGTGTGTGGATCACTTAGTGTTGCGTCATGATAATAGCTACCCTAAGGGCACCATTGTTGTAGATAACACCTTAAATTTTAGGTCTGCCATCTTTGAGGAGTATGGGACCAATCGTAGGAGTTGGACTTCTTTGCTCAAGGGAGCCTTTGCCCCTGGATTTAGACAGTATGTAGATGAGTCCATCCCCAAGGTAGAACTAGAGCCCGAATCTCCTAGAGTACAAGAAGTATCAGAGTTAGATTCTCCTTCTCCTCCAGTAGTCCCAAGGCCGGAGGTCGTGATAATAGACTCCTCCCCCAGCTCGTAGGGTAGGACTTTATTTATTTCCTTTGTGTATGTTTTTTACTTTGCTTATGAACTAATCCCTTTTTTGTTCTTTTCAGATGACGAGATGGAACAACCTGGAGCCCCTGACCTTCGTACAGCTTTCCAGGGGGGGAAATCCAGCTCGGGCCCTGTCGTGAAAAGGCCCCGATATACAAAGAAAGCCCCTCCTGTGGCAAGAAATTCATCAAAATCCCCTGCTAAGGGGAAAGGCACAAGCTCGACAGCTCCGACGTCAACCGTTACTGAGAGGAGGATTCCTCCTCCTCCACCTCAGTTTGCGCCTGCTCAGGATCAGGTAATCCAAGCTGATCCTCCATCTCCTCATGCCCCAATTGCTACTGTTCGCATACCAGTTGATCTCCAAGACCTGGAGAAGATCCCCGAAGCTTTTCAGGGAATCCTCTACAAGATGGCGAGCCACATGGTGGGGCATGCTTACAAAGCCAACTCGAGGGACTTGAGGACGATCGAGGAGCGGAGCCCGGAAAATGTCCTGGAGTCATCCTTGGGGATGACGTTCACAGTAAGCTATCATTCCCTGGTGACATTTTTCTCTTTATCTTGCCAAAGGATACATCTAACTTGCCTTGTTATTTTTGCAGTCTGCCCTGGCTCTGCACCGCAGCATAGCCCGAGCTAGGGCTAGAAATGATGAGCTCCAAGCTGAACTCAATGCCGCCAAGACCGCCCTGACTGCTGCTCAAGAAGGTGAGCCAGCCACCAAAGCTGCCTTTGCGGCTGCTCAAAAGAGAGAGTACGATGCCAAGTTCGCCCTTGCCTCGTCTCAGGAAAGCGACAGGCCACAAAGATTGCCTTGGCTGCTCTCTAGGCCCAAACTGCCCAGCTCCAGGCCGAGGTTGCCGAGGCCAAAGCAAAACAGCTAGAGGCCGAGGCTGCTGTAATGCCCCAAAATCCCTAATGCAGTTTAGTGGTTGGATTAGTAGGTCGGGAGGGTCATAATTGATTTATTATGCCATTAAATGATTATATGCATGTTTATGTGAATTATATTAATGCATGCATGTGGGTCCACATTTCATTATAAGGGCATTTTGGTAATTTGGCCCATTGAGGGCATATTTGTATATTTTGATGCATGTTTGTGATTTATGGATGAGATCCCATTATCGGCATGAGACGATCTTAGGTTACAAGTTAGCGGTTTTGTCATAACGAGGTCAATTATTCGAATATTGGATAATGAGAATGATTATTTGATGATATATTGGGAGTTATTGAGATCAGGAGGGAATTCTAGGAGTATTGACTATTTTGTCCCTGGGGGAATTTTTGGGACCCCGAGCATTAGGATTTATTTGAGGCTACTTAAGCTTGAAGTAACCTGTCAGAAAGAAAACTACATTCAAACACCTTTCTTTGGCACCTATTATCCTTTTTGACCGTTCGTCGCAATTTCGAAGGAAACTTGGGTTTTACGAGTCGGAATCAAGTGAGGATCGAGACATAGCGATCCTAGGAAAGAATAGAAACTTCTTGATCGAAGGATTTAGTGAGAAACAACTTAATCAAAGGTAATCCAAGCTTTAAGTTTTGAGTTTTAGAGTTTCTAAGCTTTGATTTGGATTTTGTGTGTTGATGAATCTTTGATTTGTTTGAGCCTCGGGATTTGATGATTTTGGATCATTGGAATGTTTGGGAACTTTGATTTTTGGATTTGGAGATGTTTAAGTAGGTTTTTGGAAGGATTAAAAGGTCAGGGTTATGGCTGAATTTCCAGGTGGGGACGCGGCCTTATTCTTAGGCACCGCAGGCCGAGCATGGTGTAGATGGGCGATGGAGTTGAGGGGCCACGGCACTGGGGAAGGAGGGTCGCGGTGCTTGCTTCAGGCACCTCTGTCTTGGCTGGGGGCCGCGGCTCAGAAAGGTGGGGTCATGGCGCTTGAGGGTTTTTGTGGCCAGAGAAGTGTTTTGATCATGGGAACTCAAACCTTAGGCCTCGAGATCGTTCCACTACCCAGTTTAGTATGATTTGATGTCTCGGAGGCTAGGTCATGGTCCGAGAATCTTTTATTACTCATTTTGTTGATGGAATTCCATATTTGGTTACGACTAGGTGACCGCTAAGGAACTAAAAGACAGGTCGTTCTCAAGGGTCATTCTCTTACTAATTCTCGCTCGAACCAGAGGTAAGAAAACTACACCCTATGTATATGACATGCGTGGTTATTATAGAGGCATGTTGATTGTTTAAATGTGGACATTGATTTCATATTAAATGCTTAGCAAATCTTGCTTACATGTGTATGGCACTGACTAGTCAGAATCGGCATTGGTCGCGTGTTACTGACCTAAGAGTCAGAAACGGTATAAGCGTCATGAACGCAGAGCCGATAAAAGATTAGATCTAATTGACATCTACATTGAATGACTCATATGGAGCATTAATGCTGGACCGACCTTAAGTTCAATGAAAATTATAAGCGCTTGTCTAGTCTATGACTAGTTACTCAGAGTCAGGGCCAAAGGCCTAGGTGACTGTTTTGTCACATGGCTAAGGGAAAGGAATCCCACGTTAATGACTCTATTGTCACTCGATAGGTTTATGTTGGTGACTATCTCATCAAATGCCTATCTTATTTAAGCTAGTGAAATGATCACTTATTTGTAAGGGAACGGAACCCACCTTAGTGATTTTTACAACTGTCACTCCTCTATTTTGGACTAAAAGTCCTGAGATGGTTATTATGATCATCGTTTGATATTATATTCATTCAATATTGAGTTTTCTTGCTGGGCTTTGGCTCATGGGTGCTATGTGGTGCAGGTAAAGGGAAAGAAAAGCTCACCCAGCCTTGAGTGGAGAGCTTAGGTGGTGATGTGTACATATGCGGCCGCTTGACCACCACGGCCAAGGAGATTCTCAGAAGGATTAGGGGTTAACCCTAATTTTGCCACTTAGGTCGTCGGGTTGTAAATTTAAACAGTTTTGACCATTTTGGATTGTAAATAACTTGTAAATGTTTTGATGGGCCCATAAACAATTTTATGTTTAAATAAAATATATCCTTTCCTTTTGATTGGTTTTCCACCTTAACCTGTTAATAACACCTAGAAGCACGTTTTTAACCGAAGAACTCGGTTAGCGAGTTAAGCACGGTTCAAAGTTCACCGTAACTACCTTGGGGTAACCAGGGCGTTACAGCTGCAGTTAAAGAAGAGAATGCGGCCTCACTGTCCTCCATGGAAGATATGTTGTACCATTGCTGGGCTTTTAACCAGGATGGCAACTTTTCTTTCATGGCTCCCGCGCTGTTAGATCCATACCTTGAAAAATTCAAGGCCTGGATCTTGCAAGAGTTGTCGGAAATGGGGGATGCTTTTACAGCGAGCGAGAATGAAGGCGAGGAGGTCATGTCCTCAGAGCATCCTGGAGGGGCTCAATGACAGTCTTTTTGTTTTTTTTTTTATATTTGTTTGTAAATAATGGCCCTTGGTCTTAGTTCGAGATTTTTTTACTCGGGACAAATTTAATCTTAATTTATATATCTAACTTTTAATCTATTTGTCTTTTCCCTGATTATCTCTCATGTTTATGCCTTCTTAGACTTGTACATTCGAGATTTTAGGAATCGATTTTTAGATCGGGATAGATATTTTGAGTTTGGTTATATCCAAACTTAATGTGTTGATATATATCATACCTGTTAAGAATCAGGCCTTGGACCCGGTTATATCCGGGATTTTAAATATTTTAAACTTAGTTCATGTTAGGTTTATTGACATCCAGAGCTTTTAAAAAATCCATCGAATATTCAATTTTGGTGACTTCTAAGTTTTGGACCTGGTTGTATCCAGGGTTTTAAGTGATTTAAACTTAGTTCGTGCTAGGTTTATTGACATCTTAGCTCTTAAAAAGCCGACGAATATTCAATTTTCCAAGCTTCTAAGTTTTGGACCTGGTTGTATCCAGGGTTTTAAGTGATTTAAACTTAGTTCGTGCTAGGTTTATTGACATCGTGAGCTCTTAAAAAGCCGTCGAATAATCAATTTTCCAAGCTTCTAAGTTTCTGACCTGGTTGTATCCAGGATAGTTTTGTACCTGGTTGTATCAAGGATTTTAAGTAATTTAAACTCATCTAGCAACCTTATTCTGATCCACCTCGAGTTATATGCCCCCCAAGTAACCAGAATGTAAAGACTTTCTTGGTTGCTTTTACAAACATCAATACACGAGCTAATTTATAAACAACCTTATAGAGAAAAATTATTTAAAACTACTTTAACAAGAAAAATTACATAATAATCCCCTGTTATTTTGTTAAATGGCTTTTATAATTAAGCCTTACATGGATGGTTGTACTACTAGTAATACTTTTTTAGGTGCATGGCGTTCCAGGTCTGTGGGACTATTTCTCCACTAAGCTGAGCTAACTTGAAAGTTCCCTCACGCAAACTTCCACAATCTAATATGGTCCTTCCCAGTTCGGGCCTAAAACGATGTCCTTGGGATCCTTGTTTGCACAAAAATACCCTTCGGAGAACCAGGTCACCCAATCCAAAACTACGTTTCTTGACCTTAGAATTAAAGTAACGAGTGATTTTCTGTTGGTAGTGTGCGAGCTGTAACTATGAATCCTCTCCTTTCTCATCAATTAGATCGAGAGATGCGTTAAGTAGTTTATCATTCCGTCCCTGGCTGAATGTCCTTAGTCTGTGTGTGGCTACCATAGCTTCAATGGGAAGGACGGCTTCGCTTCTGAAGGTCAAGGAGAAAGGAGTGTGTCCTATGGAGGTCCTGTAGGAAGTTCGGTGTGCCCAAAGTACTTGCGGGAGCTGCTTGGGCCAGACTCCTTTGGCCTCATCTAACCTTTTCTTAAGGCTCACCTTTAGGGTCTTATTCACAGCCTCGACCTGTTGATTGGCCTGTGGATATGCTACCGAAGAAAAACTCTTAATAACATCGTACTTTTCACAGAAGTCGGTGAAGAGATCACTGTCGAACTGGGTCCCATTATCTGACACAATTTTTTTAGGAAGCCTAAACCGATATACAATGTTCTTCACCACAAAGTCTAGGACTCTCTTTGAAGTGATGGTTGCCAAAGGCTCAGCCTCTACCCACTTCGTGAAATAGTCGATTGCCACCACCGCGTAACGAACTCCTCCCTTTCCCATAGGTAAGGATCCTATTAGGTCAACTCCCCAGATTGCAAATGACCACAGGGATGAGAACATCGTTAGCTCGACTAGAGCAGCTCGGGCGACTATGGCGAAGCGCTGGCATTTGTCGCATTTCTGAACATGGGAGATGGAATCTTTCATTAAAGTGGGCCAAAAATAGCCCTGTCTTAATATTTTCAATGCTAGGTTTTGCCCCCAAACATGATCTCCACAAAAACCTTCATGCACTTCTTGCAGAATGGTTTTAGCCTCCTCAGGCAGAACACACCGTAGGAGAGGCAATGAATGACCGCGTCAGTATAATGTACCATCCACTACCACATACCTCGGAGCTTGATAGAGTATTTTTCTCGCATCCTTTCTTTCCTCAGGTAGCCTTCCTTTCGTAAGGTATTACACTATGGAGGTCATCCAGGTTGGCCTTGCGTCGATCATCTCCACCTCTACCATTTTTTCTGTTAAGCTCGGATTCTCCAAAAATTTCACTGGCACTACATTCAAAGTCTCAGCTTCCTTGGTGGTGGCAAGCCTAGCCAAAGCGTCAGCATTAGAGTTTTACTCATGAGGTATCTGTTCAATAGTACTGTACTCAAATTATAATAGCTCTCGTTCACCTTAGCCAAGTAAGCCGCCATCTTGGTACCACGAGCTTGATACTCCCCCAACACCTGATTGACCACGAGTTGGGAATCGCTATAGCACTGGACGGCCTAAGTCTGGCTAGCAAGGCCTCATATTCGGCTTCATTGTTAGATGCTTCGAATCTGAATCTCAAAGTTGTATGGAATCGATGCCCTTCTGGAGAGATCAATATAATCCCTTCTTTGGATCCATTCTCGTTCAATGAGCCGTCTACGAATATTTTCCACAACTCCTGCACCGGTTCCTTCAAAAGATCCTCTTGAAATCTGGTGCATTCAGCCACAAAATTAGCAAGGGCCTGACTTTTAATCGAGGTTCGTGGTATGTACAGTATCTCAAACTGGCTGAGTTCAATCGCCCGTTTTAAAAGACGTCCCGATGTTTCAGGATTTTGTAATACCTGCCTTAGAGGTTGGTCGGTCATGACGTGGATTGAATGAGACTGGAAATATGGTCGGAGCTTCCTGGAAGCCAATATCAGGCAGAACACCATCTTTTTTTATTAGTGGATATCGTGATTCGGCCCCAAGAAGTCTCTTGCTTATATAATACACCAGTTTTTTAGCACGGTCTTCTTCTCGAACTAACACGGCACTAACTGCATTTTTGGTCACGGCTAAATAAAGGATTTGAGGTTCTCCAGACATAGGCTTAGAAAATACTAGGGGCTCGGCCAAGTGTGTTTTTAGGTCGAGGAATGCCTGCTCACACTCCTCGGTCCATTCAAATTTCTTGTTTCCTCTAAGCAAGTTGTAGAACGGCAAGCACTTGTCAGTGGATTTTGAAATAAATCAGTTGAGGGCTGCCACCTTCCCAGTCAGGCTCTAAACTTCTTTACGCGAGCTAGGTGAAGGCATTTCCAATAATGATCTGACTTTATCTGGGTTCACCTCTATCCCCCTTGTATTGACTATGAATCCCAAAAAATTTCATGATGCCACTCTGAAAGTACATTTCTGGGGATTCAGCCTCATATTATACCTCCTCAAGATCTCAAAACATTCATTTAGATCGGATACATGGTTATCGGCAGTCTTGGATTTGACTAGCATGTTGTCAATATACACTTCCATATTTTTCCTGATCTGACCAATGAACATTATGTTGACTAACCGTTGGTAGGTAGCTCCGGCATTCTTCAGTCTGAATGGCATAACTTTGTAACAATATACATTAGTTGGAGTCATAAAGCTAGTATGCTCTTGGTCTGCAGGATTCATCGTGATCTGGTTATATCCAGAATAAGCATCCATGAAGGACATGAGCTCGTGTCCCGCGATGGCATCTACCAACTGATCAATCCTTGGCAGTGGAAAGCAATCTTTAGGACAAGATTTGTTCAGGTTGGAGAAATCGATGCAGGTCCTCCACTTTCCATTTGGCTTCGAGACCAGGATAAGATTCGTGACCCAGATTAGATATTTTGCTTCACAAATAAACCCACACTTTAATAGCCTAGCTACTTCTTCTTCCAATGCTTCAGCTTGGACTGTTCCCAAACGTCTCTATTTTTGGGATTTTGCATGGACGCTTTTATCCAAGTTTAGAGTGTGCATGATCACACTCGGGCTTATTCCCACCATGTCTTCATGTGACCAGGCGAAAACATCTAGATTGCCTTGTAAAAATTTAACCAGTTCTTTTTTCCTTTCATCACCAAGATTTTTTCCAATCTCAATGACTCTTGAAGCGTCTTTGGGATCTATGTTTATTTCCTCAAGCTCCTCAATAGCTTGGAGCTCTGATCTGTCCTCGCCTATTCGTGGGTCGATATCATCACTTGGAGCGACATCATTATCCTTTGTTTCTTGAGGTTCTTCCATCCCGCAAGCAACTTCCACTTCCTGGGACTCCTCGCCTCCGTCACTTATGGACATTGCTTGCTGCCCAGGTTATGATTTTCCCTTCATAGAAATGCTATAGCATTCCCTGGCAGTGAGTTGATCGCCTCTGACAGTGCATATTTCCGCAGAAATTTGATTGCTAGGTGGCAGATAGAGGTTATGGCTTCAAATGCCTGATGATCCGATCGTGACGCAGGAGGGTTAGCTAGAACATTTTGTCTCTGTGAGCCTGTTCCAGCTCTTCCCTGTGGATTTCCATGGGTACCTCGAGGTGCTGGGGAAGGAGGTACTGAACTTGGGGTTGCGGTCCTAACTGACCGAATGACTTGTTGATGTCCTCTCCGACAGCCACTAGATTGAGCATTTTGGTGGTCTTGCGCTGTAGGCACATAGCTTGGGGTGACAGTTCTGACTAACCAACTTGGTTTGGATCGGCTATTCCTGTGGGACTTAAGAGACCCACTTTGCCTCTTTTTGACATAAACATCAGTTGCAAGAGGGGGTAACCGAGCTAAAACCTCCTCAATTTTCCTGTTTTCCTTAGCAAGATAGCTTCTTAACTGCATATTTTCCAATTCTACCATAGTTAAGTAGTCTAGGTTTGGATTCAGTGGCAATGACGCCGAACTCCCAGTATCGTCGTGGCCCACCGGTTGCTTCCCCGGGCGTTGCTGAACTTCAGGGCCATGCTCATTTGAAACAGCGGTATGATTGGCCCCCTACCCACCAGGTTGTTCCATCTCATTGTCGTGCATTGAGCGAGTGACCACCATGATGAGATTTGATTGGGATTTTGATGAAAGCACTAATCTCTCCTCTCAATGAAAGCACCAAACTGTTGACACGGTTTTTCGCCAACAGTGAATGAAGAAAATAACAAAGGTTGATTAGTGCTTGACAATAACCGAAAATAAGAAATGAACTCTCAAGAACATAGACCTTTTGCATGGTTCAATGGTTAAAATTCACCTAGTCCACGAGTCTATATTATTACTGTTTTTCTCTCTCTATTTTGGCAGAGTTTCAGTATTACAGAATAATTGTCCCCCTTCCTTTCCAATATTCTCAGTATTTATAGAGAAATTCCTTGGAAAGGTTTGGGTAACCACGTGAGTCAATCATGGATTTACATATTTATTATATTTAATATGAAATGTTCTCATTTATACTAGGATATGTTCTGATCACAAAATAAATGGTCTCCTAATATCTGGGACATTAAATATTACAGGCTGGCCATAAATGATTGTATAAAATACTTGGGTCTTTGGGGATCCGCGGATTCACCCTATGCTCAAGTTACCACGAACTGGATATATCTCCAAGCTCGTATTATGGAGGTCGTGCCGTATGCTTATCATAAGCTCGCACTTCGCAACTTATGCATCCCTAGCTCGTATAATCATCGTGAAAACTGTGATGTCCACATGAATAATAAATGGATTCCTTGGATATTTCTTCCATGTAGTTATTTGTCAGTTGTACACGAGCTAAGTGAAAGACTCGTGCTGAAATTAGGGTACACACCCTAGTTTTTTTAAGTTAAGAATTAATTAAATATTTAAAATAAATTAAATTGATTTAAAATTATAAACTATTTAAATAATAAAAAAGTAACATAATATTTGAAAAAACAATAAAATTTTACTAAAAACAAAACTAAATAAATCGATTTTTCTTCCGATTTTTTTTCTTCTTCGTTTTCATCATCATCTTCTTCTTATTCTTATTCTTCTATACAAATCTAGGGTTGTCAAATACTAGGGGGGATTTGGGGTCGTCAATTGGTGTGCTCATTTCTTCAAGTTGATTGACGGTGAGGAGCTGCGGGCTTGCTTTTAGACCTGGCTCGTTATCCTTTTTGACTGAGCTGCTGGCTTGCAGATCTGAAGCATTGACCATGGGACATCCATGAAGATGGGGAGAGAACTTAGATTGAAGGGGTTGACGATGAAGCTACAAATCTAAAGCATTGACCACAGAGCTATGTGAGGGGCTGAAAATGGTGGGTGACGTGTTTTCAGGGGCCGACGACCATGGAAGGGAGATGAGGCTACGTTTTTCATGGTTTTCTGAAACTAAGTGGAAGGTGTCGATGGGATAGAGTGAGCATATTTGTTAAGTAAAGTTTCAATATGTAAAAGGATAAAAATCTAAACCCATATTTGATTATATATTGTATTTTTTTTATTAGATTATTTGAATAATTTGTTTGATATAAATCTGAGTTTTGATTGAAATATTTTGGTTGGTATTCTTGTTGTTCTTGATTTGATTTTAGTGTTGTGTTAAGCTCAATATGCTTCACCAAAAGTGTTTTCTGGTTTAGGATTATATTTGGGGCTTGAATGGGTCTTCGGTTTGTTGGGCTTAGGATTCTTGGTTGAATCTGGCTGATTGAATATAAGGATTTCGAATTTGAGGGAGGTGCATTTTTTCAATTTTTGATTTGTCAATTTGAAGATATGAAATCAAAGTTTTTGTTTCTTATAGAATGATTTTTAGGTTTTTAGATTTGAATTTGATTTTTTATTGTGAATTTGGGTTTGAATTTTGGTTTAGTTTCATTTTGATTTTTTTATTATTAAAATTATTTAATGTTTTAATTAATTTAAATATATTTTAGTAATTATTTTTTATTATTAAAATTATTTTTTATTTTAAAATCTATTTAAATTTTTTAAATAATTCTTAGCTTAATAAAACTAGGGGTATTTTGGTTTAAAATGTTTGACTAAAATTAGGCTCAAGATATTATTTTGTTCCATTTTGTAAAACGCATGGTCAAAATTATCATTTAACAAAACAGAGGGTCCAATCGGTAAATTTTGCATAACACATGGGCCAAAATGATATTTAGCTTTTTTAAAATGATATATATACATATATATATTTGGATAATTCTTTAGTATGGGCCTTTTCTATGCCCCTTCTGTAGGAGCGTTTTCTATTTCTGGCATTTGGAAAAATTATAACCCAATTTTTTTCATGACTATGTATATTATAATTATAGCAGACACCCCACCAATTTTCGAGAAATTCTGAATAATTTACGGTGCCCAAATTAGAGTTCAAACAGTCAATTGCACGGGTGACTAATATTTTTTATACGCGTGGAAAACAGACTATTTGAACTAAGATTTGGGCAATGTAAATTATTCGAGATTTCTCAAAAATTGGTGGGATGTCTGCTATAGCTATAATATACAATTTCATGAAAAAATACTTGGGCTATAACTTTTCCAAATACCAAAAAATAAAAAATGACCCTACAGTAGGGGCAATTTCTATGCCTCTACTGTAGAGTTATCCTATATTTTTTGTCTTTTTCTTGGATCCCTCCATTTTTTGAGGGATTGAATATTTAAGCTTTGGAGGGAGAAGAACTATCTCCATCTATCATCTTCCTTCCTGTCTCCCTCTTGCCAAATAAAGGACTCAACCTCTACTACCACTACTCTCCCACCACCATTCTCCATTGATCACCCCATCTCTCCTCCCTACCCAACATAATGTTATTTTGTAACGTCCCAAAACTTCTAATAAGATTAAAAGCATGGATTAGAGTGTCGAGAGTGCATGTGGGACAAATATGTGAATTATACCAATATATATAATTGAGTATGCATGATTATGTGTGTTAAATATACTTAAAGACCCGCTTTTGTTAAAATGGGCATTTTCGTAATTTTGACCTATTGATGGTATATTTATATTTTATGTACTATATGATTGTGAACACATAGTTATGTGGATATATTTGTGATATTCGACATGAGTGTGTCCTTTTGAGCAGTTTTAGCAGAAAAGTCACAACGGGGAAAATGCCCTGCTCGAGTTGAGCCTAGTGGTATTTTGAGAATTTCAATATTTTGGAATTATTGGTGGAATTATTATGTTTGATGGATTGGTTTGCAAATTTGGAGATTAGTGGTGTAATTTAATTTTTAGGCAAATGAGCAAAATGCCATTGGGGTTAGTTTTGAGGTTACGTAAATGTGAGGGCAAAATGGTCTTTGGCCAAGAGAATAGACAAAATGGCTAAGTGTTGATGGTTTCTCTCCCTTACACGTTCAAAAGACTTCCTTCCCTCTTGGTTTCTCTTCAAGTTCATACAAAGACTAACACTTGGAACCAAGGATAAGCCTTGTACTTTGAGGGATCTAGAGAAGATTCAAGCCTTCAAGTGGGATTAGGAGTTTCTAAGACCATCAATAAGCTAGGATTTTCAACAACAAAAAACAGAGAGGTAAGCTCATTTTCTCCTTTGATTTTCATTTAGTTCAAGGTGTCTTTCATGTTCTTGAGAATTTTGAGACTTTGATTTGAAAATTCGTGACCCTAGGTTGTATAAGTGTACCTATGGAGGATAGAAACTGCTTCATCTATTGACTTGAAGCAAAAATCCGTTCTGAATTTGAATGTTGAAATTTGGATTTTAGAACAAAAGTTTGAGTTTAGAACTAAAAGTTTCCATTGGGGAATTTAAGATGTTATTTGTATGTTTAATAGTGTTTTGAGGTGGTATATGGGTTGTGAGATTGATTTGAGGTCAAATTTCTGTGTAAAATTGGATGGTAATCAACTCTGGCTCTGATTTAGGGGCAGGGAAAACACAGAAAATCGCAAGGGAAACGATTTGGGGAAGAACACATTTATGGGTTGCAATTGCCCTTTCCAAGGACCTAGCACGACACACTAGGGTGTAGCGTGCTGCGCTAGTGTCCCAGAATGTAAAATTTAATTTAGGGGGGTTCCATTATACTAGCGCAACCATGCTAGGTGCCCCGAAAATGTGGGTTTCTTGATTTTTGGGAAATAGGCTCAGAGCCTTAGGGATCTGATTTGGGGACCTACTTGGGGGATTGTGGGACGATTCCATCACCCGGTTGAATGGAATTGGAGGTCCCGAGAGCTAGGGTTTAATTTTGAAACCTGTGATTGAGACTTAGTCCCTAATGAGCGTATCATTTACGTTGTGACTAGGATTTTTGCAAGGCTTGGGAAAAGGATCGCACTTTTAGTCCCTTCGTCTTGAGCACAGGACTCGAGGTAAGAAAACTGGCATATGCAGATAGAGTTGATTGTTTGCTATATAAATTAGCATGGAATGGATGATCGATGCGATCTATATTCAGCTATCGTGTTGAGCGAGGGGTTGGTCGGCAAGTGTGTGTAACGCAGGCCGTGAAGGCGAGTCTAGTTTGAGGGTGCAATCCCCACTCGCCCAGCATGGCCGTTCGACAAGGTTGTTTTTCGTGGGCCGTGTAAATGATTCATGTGATTGGAATGAATATACTTGTAAATTGTGAAATGTGTTTTCGATTTATATGATTAGAATAAATGTATTTTATGCTTGTGAAGCATGTGTTTATTGCTTATGAATAATTGGGTTATTATTATGCCTTGTGGGGGTTTTCTTGCTGGGCCTCAGCTCCTGGGTGCTCTAAAGTTAGACAAGCCATGAGTTGGAGGGCTTTGGAGCGACACGTACATATTCGGCCTGCTTCATCACCACGGTCAAGTTATTTTAAAGGACTTAGAATATTAGTTCGATTTTGCCGCTTATGTCGGCTATTTTTGTAACATTTAATGTAACTATCTTTTGTTTATAATTTCTTTTGATCGTGTGTATATATATTCAAACCTTTTAATGAAAATTTTAATTTCACTAACCAAAATTTTTAGTACCTAAACCATCGTTTAATTTAAATTACACTTGTGAGTCCAAATAATTCGCTTAACAAGTTAAGCATTATTGTAACGACCCAAAATTACTAATAAGGCTTAAGGGTCTTGATTAGTGTACCGGGAGGGCATAATTGGAGGTTAAGAGAATTAGTGGTAAGAAAGCATGAATATGGGTAGTGGATAAGTATGTGGGCCCTATTTGGCTGGTAAGGGCATAATTGTAATTTTGACCCGTTAGGGCGTAAACGTGATGTGTGTGATAAATTGTTGAGATCACATTATTATGTGGATAGGTAGATATTTATATATATGTATATATGTGCGTGTTTGTAGCTTTCGGCACGAGGCGATCCTAGGGAGCAAGTAGCACGAAAGTCACAACGGGGTTTAATAGTTGACTTTAGATAAGTCAGGGGTATTTTAGGTATCGGGTAGTTATTTAGACTACTGGGTTATGAAAATAAATATATGGAGAAATATTTGAGGTTAGGAAGTCTAGGCGGGAATACTGGTGGATTTTACCATTTTTGCCCTCGGAGACATTTTTGGTACCCTGAGCCTTGAGGTAAACTTAAAGCTTAAGTTAATAATACAAAACAAAGGAATTATTTGGAAACTTAGAGAAACTGACTTAGCCTCAGCCTTCCCTCATGTCTTCCTCCTTTTCTCTTTCTCTCAAGAAGAACTACAAAAAATTAAGGGGAATTTGATTGAAATTCAGAGAATTTGAAGCTATGATCTAGGAGCTTAACTCGGGGATTAGCTGAGGATTCCAGCAAGAGTAAAGGTAAGCTATAAGTTTGTTCATGATGGTTAAATTTTGTGATTATGCTGGGTTTTGAAGAGATTGTGGATTTTGACATTTAAAGGTTGAATTGAGGCTTGGAGCTTGGGAGTTAGCTCAGTTTTCCTTGGGGGATTGATTCTACAGCAAAGGTGAGTTTGAAATTGAGGTTTTAATGTTTGAATTTCTGAGATTTTCTGCTGGTTTTGAAGTTCTTAGGTGTGGGAGTTTCATAAATTAAGATAATGCGTTGAGGGGTTTTTAGCCTGGATTTCTGATGGGTTTTTACTGTTGGAAGCATGCTAGAGTGTTGGGATAATTGAGTTGTGTTATTGGGATTTTTTAAAATAGGTTTGGATGAGGTTTTGGATGTTAGAAATGGGGGAAATTCTGGGTTCGAAAGGAAAGGCCGTGGCTCTGTTCTAGAGCGCTGAGGCCCTAGGTTGAAGATGAGTCAGGGAGGCTCGGCCAGGGGCAAGCGCTGCAACGCCCAAGCAAGAGTCGCGGTGCGTGTCTTCTTTCAGGAAGGGCCTTAGTTCTGTTTTGAGGGCAGGGCTGCGGCTAAGCTTTAAGGGCTGCAGCCCTTAGACGCATACTTGAACGTTCAAGGTTTTAAAGTACGGGGATCGAGCCTAGGGTGCTTGGGATCAATCTCACCACCGTGCTTGGTGGGATTCGACTCCCTGAAGCTAGTTTTGTACACAAGAACCTATATTTGAATATTAATGGAAACAATTATCTTGGTTGTGACTAGGTGATAAGCTAGGGCTCGGGGAACGGATCGTGCTCAGGGGTCGTCCTTCTTAATTAAAGCACTTGGAATTAAGGTAAGAAAACTGCACCTATGTAGGTGGATAGGATGGGACTAAGTGTTCCCTATATTTGATTGTATTGTTATATGAATATGTTGGGACTAAGAGTTCCCTAAAATTATATGAGTGTCATGTGGTGGTATTATGCCACTGAGACATGTGATAGACAGCCTACGGGTGCCGAAATCAATACTTGTGCACATGGCGCGGCTCGGACACTGGTATCCGAGGATAGCTTATTAATCACTGAGCTCGGTTAAGCTGGCCAGAGTCAGTGGGTATGTCACTGGGCTTGGCCTAAGCGAGCCAAAGACAGTGAATTAAACAGGGGGTGCGGCCTGCGGGCATTAATCCTAGTTATTGCTTGACATATGTACTATTGTTGATTATTGTGTATGACTTTATGAGTATCTGGAGTTGAATTATTGGTTATTGACTAGTGTGATGCCTTGAATGTATTTTATGGTTTGCTGGTAACTGATTAATGCCTTGTAATTATTTGGATTATGCTATAAGAGTTGTTTAGCTGCTAATACTGTTATGTTATGATGTTATGTTTTCTTGCTGGGCCTCGGCTCACGGGTACTACGTGGTGCAGGTAATGCAAGTTGACCATGGGTTGGAGAGCTCTGGGGGCAAGGTGTACATTGTCAGCTGCTCGGCCACCACGGTCGAGGGATTGTACAAGGACAGGAACCTTAATCGTAAATTTTTCCATTAGAGTGGCTTGGCTATTTATTTGTTAGCGAGAATTTTGTATTTACGTTATTTAAACCTTGTTTTGGGATCCCATGTATCAAACATGTATTTTAGTAAAATTTAATTGTTTATAACCAAAATTCTTTTTAACCTAACTTATTATGTCATTAGTTACACATTTTGATTTAAATGACTTGATTAGCAAGTCTTGCACTATTTCAAACACACAGTGTAATGGTCTTGGTTATCCAGGGCGTTACAACTTGGTATCAAAGCGTCCTAGGTTTAAGGGTTCCTGGAGATAGGCTAGACATGTACACTTGCCGCTGAAGACAAGCTCGACTCAGGGTTCTATGATTGAATATTTGAGATTATATGCTTAAGCTTTTGATTAAAATACGAACGTATTATGCTGTATGACCATAGGGAGCATGAGAATTGATAGGGCCTGGCCCTTGACTATTGCATGATGAGATGGAGGTGTGCTGATCAGCATTGCTGTTGCATGTGAACGAGTATTTGAACAATGGTTTGTATACTGATTGCTTGTGGGTGATTGCCCAAGCTGAATTTATATGTTATGCTTGTCTATCGATTTATAGGAAGCATGAGAATGTGTGAATAAACATGGCAACAATAAATTTGATAGCTAAGTGTGTAGAAATGCGAATTAATGTCTATTATGTTCTATGTGTGTATGAATATTGTGATTACCTGGACCTGGACGTGGTTTGGTTCGGAGTGTGAACCTCAGAGTTGAGAAGTTTTGTCAACAGTGGCGGATGAACTCAGATTGTTTGCATCCAGGATGGTTAAGTAGACCTGGCATCGTAATACAGGAGGGTTGCAGATGATAATTGGGGTTGGAAACCTCCATCTACCCTGAAAGTCGCAGAGATGTCCGCTAGCATATGAGTAAATGGTGTTGGTTTAGTATAAGGATACAGACAGATAAAGGATATTAAATGGAAGGCCTAAAAGGCGTTATCCTTTGGTTTGAAGAGGAAAGTTTGGGTTCGCCTAGGAATTGTTTAGTGGATGGGCAAAGCTAACTCCATTCTTGGTTATATAGAGGTGATGGGTCATAACTAAGGGATTGTGCTAAGTACTTGTGGCAAGAGGATGCTAGAAAATGGTATTCATATTGAGTTATTGGTGTGGTGGATTGGAAAGAACTCCAATGGGAATTTGACAAAAGAAGTTATAAGGACACAGTCTGAGCTACGGAAATTAATTAATCTACGAGCTTGATTTGAAAGGATAAGACAACGACGACATGTGTTAATGAGTGTTAGGAGCTGGATACTTCACTTTGGAAATTTATACAAGCGGTGGTAGTTGGGAATAATGACCCATGTAAAGGTTAAATTCTGGAATGGTTCTGGGTGACAAGGCTGCTCCAGTGTATTAGATCTGCGGTTGTATTTGAGTAGCAGAGAGAGCCATGTTATTTAAGATCTGTGGAATGAGATATAGAGTATGAATATTGCATGGAAAGTGATGCGAAAGATAGTACTTCTATTGGTAGAATTCAGTAAGGATAGATTCTCGATTATCGAGGTAGAAGGACCCCAGACAGTGCTAGGGCACCTAATTTGTGATAAGAAAGGGGTCTGATTGAAAAGGTAGTTGTCAAGATGGTGGCGGGAACCAGGGAGGTTATTTGGTATGCACCTGAGGAAGAGGACGCCACCTTAGAGGATGTCAGGTGAGGGCACGACTTCTACGTGAAATAATTCGATATGTTAGGATGGATTTCCTATGGTGGGGGAATGGAAGACTAGAATGCCTCGTTACATTCGAAGTTCGGGGTTGGTTCCTCGAAAATGATTATTTAACTGGATAGTTTATGTTTTAGTCATGTAACGAGCTGGAAGAATTAAGTGTTGAGAATGTTCCGAGAGAGAGAGTTAGACATAGAGAATTTGCCTCAAGGGTGCTATGCGAGAAGCTGAAGATAGTAGTATTTATTGAGGGGGAATTAGAAACTTCTGGCAGATGAATTGGGATACAAGTAATCAGGAGGTTCGTAGTGAGAATAATAGAGTTCGTCATAAGGAAGCCTCAACATGAATCAGAGTGAAAGTGAATCTGTTAAGAGACAACCATGAATAGTAGGGGATATTATCTGGAGTATTTTAATTGGACTGAATGGAAACTGAGCTGACCAGTGGGAAATTTAGATGGGTATATAAGGAAAGATTGGGGGTATTACAAGGTCGGATTACAGGTAGATTTGGTATCAAGAATGTTGTGGAAGACGGTACTGGTTGATAGAAAGAATTACTAAAGCAATTGAAGAAATTTGACCTTGGAATAGACAGAGCACTATACTGCGGGGATTGTTAGCATCATCGATTAATAATGAAAAGTTTTCATGTCGGGTACAAGATGGGACAATGTCTCCAGGAGTTGATCTATGACCTAGTTATTACTAGCTGGAGATCAAGGAAAGAGACATTTCAGGAATCTTTATTTGTACCGAGTAGGGTGTGAGGAGTTGGTAACAAAGGTTCTAGATTGGTTCAAGCTACAGCAACATAGGTAAGTTCTTCAAAACAGAAATATAAGAACGGTATGGACAAGTCCCCTTCAGGTTCGCGAGCGGTATATTGGACTACTCCCAGATGGAAGTGGAAAGCAAACGACTACTATGCTAATGGTGTTAATACTAAGGAAGCAGGGTCACATGTAAGGTTCTAGGAAGTATCAGATTGGTTTCGCCAGGGGTATTCATAATAGTGCTACAAGAAAAAGGGACAGGTATGAGGAGATTTGATCTGAAGCCACAAAGAAGTTGTTGAAGAACGTCTAAAGAGCAGGAAGTGCAACAAAACTGGCAAGTGTGTCATCTATCACATAGGTATCTTCGCAAATAGCTACATCAGAGATTGGAGGAGCAATAAAACTTGAAGTTAGACTGAATGGATAATGTCAAATTAGAGTGCAGAAGACAGGGTAAGAATTGATTGGCACTTGGTGATACAAGAATACACGTGTTATGGTTGGATGTGGAAGAGTAGCATAAAGAAGCGAACTTTTGATAAAGATATAACATTGTGAGGGTACACCTTGGGTTAGGGCACACCCAGGCTCAGACTGACGCAAGGATGGATCGAGCCTCGCGGGAGGTAAAAGAATGGGAACATGGTGGATACATATGGAATGTTAAATTGACAGTTTATGCATAGTGTAAGGTACTTGAGTGTTTGGTCATCGGTAAGAAAGATAATCTTGAGACTAAAATTCAATGGAACATAGAAGATGGATGGTTGATGTTAGAAGTTCTCGACTGTACGAGGAAGTGATTTAATTGGAGGCGGATCTCTTACCTGGAAGGTACGTGTCGGTTAAAAAGGACGCCACAGATTATAATGGAATGGGCAAGGTAACGATTGAGATGGGTATAGTATTAGTATGTGGTGATGAACATATACGTATTCTTTAGATAATGGAATCCGGAGTGATGGTCTTGTGGGAACAGGGAAGAACCCTGTCAAGGTGTTACGTGTTAGGGTACCAGGATTGGATGAGTGATCCGATGAGAATTTGGTGTGTAGGAGGGAATTTTAAATGGATATTGTTTCATTCCCTAAGGTATGTTGTACCGAAACAATTGGATTGGGGACAGAATTCTGTGTATTGAGATATTGGGAGGAAATTGATAAGGAGGCGGATTATAGGAATGGACCACATTGAATTATAAATAAGGTGATTGAACAGAGAAGAAGTTGTAACTCAGCTGAATGAGTTAGCATAATTTGGTTTGTATAAATTAGTAATGGAATAGAGCATTGGTAATGTTGAGTTAAGACCCTATACTTTCT
This sequence comes from Humulus lupulus, assembly GCF_963169125.1. Lineage (NCBI taxonomy): Eukaryota > Viridiplantae > Streptophyta > Magnoliopsida > Rosales > Cannabaceae > Humulus > Humulus lupulus. The sequence goes on from NC_084798.1 coordinate 196,221,365, forward strand.
AAGCTATGGAAAGGGACCAGAGAGCGAAGAAAACATAGTGGGAATGTGGAATTACTGATTGATTGCAGATAGGATAGCAATCTGAGGGCTTAACAGTTATGTTAAAGAATTAGGTGCTAAGTGTGTAAACATTTGAGACGCTAAGGACAGTGTAATCCTTGAGAGGATAGTCATAATGATGAATGCTGGAGTACAGCAAGGGTGACACGGTTTAGAATTTGGTAAAATAAAAAGCAAGGAGTGCTATGCAAAGTCGAAAAGAAAAAAAATGGTGGATACCGCGGTTCAGTATTGGTATTTGGGGAATATCAAAAAGGTTGTTGAAACTTCTAAGGCAGGAGTATTTGCCTATTTGAAAAGATACAAGAGCTTGCAAATTGTTGACTTTGGAGTACAGAGTTCCAGGATGAGAGATTTGTATCTCTCCAAGTTATGCAGCAAGGAAGAGTATGATAGTTTGAAAAAAAAAAAAGGGAGTTCTGACTCCCGATTTGATAGGAATTCTAAGGTCGTACTAAGGGTTGGGCCGAGGACCTATAAGCTGGTTTCACCCTGATAAGGGTGATGATTCATAAGCATTTATGGCATTGAGAATAAATCAATGAACTAATCATTGTAAACTAACAGACTCTAGAATTTCGGCAGATCTGGTGTGCAAGTAAAAGTTAAAGAAAATATAGTTATCAAACAAGATCTTGTGGAACAAGATCGTACTCACGCGTGGGTATTATTGAAGATTAAGAGTAAAGGCGTTAGACCTTGGGAAAAAAGTTAGTCAGAGATATGAAGTATACAGTCTGGTGTGTTCAAGTAAATTTCGAGGACGAAATTATTATATGGAGGGGATAGTTGTAACGACCCAAAATTACTAATAAGGCTTAAGGACCTTGATTAGTGTGCCGGGAGGGCATAATTGGATGTTAAGAGAATTAGTGGTAAGAATGCATGAATATGGGTATTGGATAAGTATGTGGGCCCTGTTTGGCTGGTAAGGGCATAATTGTAATTTTGGCCCGTTAGGGCGTAAACGTGAAGTGTGTGATAAATTGTTGAGACCACAATATTATGTGGATAGGTAGATATTTATATATATGTATATATGTGCGTGTTTGTAGCTTTCGACACGAGGCGATCCTAGGGAGCAAGTAGCACGAAAGTCACAACGGGGCTTAATAGTTGACTTTGGATAAGTCAGGGGTATTTTAGGTATCGGGTAGTTATTTAGACTACTGGGTTATGAAAATAAATATATGGAGAAATATTTGAGGTTAGGAAGTCTAGGCGGGAATACTGGTGGATTTTACCATTTTTTGCCCTCGGAGACATTTTTGGTACCCTGAGCCTTGAGGTAACTTTAAAGGTTAAGTTAATAATACAAAATAAAGGAATTATTTGGAAACTTAGAGAAACCGACTTAGCCTCAGCCTTCCCCCTTGTCTTCCTCCATTTCTCTTTCTCTCAAGAAGAACTACAAAAAAATTAGGGGAATTTGATTGAAATTCAGAGAATTTGAAGCTATGATCTAGGAGCTTAACTCAGGGATTAGCTGAGGATTCCAGCAAGAGTAAAGGTAAGCTATAAGTTTGTTCATGATGGTTAAATTTTGTGATTATGCTGGGTTTTGAAGAGATTGTGGATTTTGACATTTAAAGGTTGAATTGAGGCTTGGAGCTTGGGAGTTAGCTCAGTTTTGCTTAGGGGATTGATTCTACAGCAAAGGTGAGTTTGAAATTGAGGTTTTAATGTTTGAATTTCTAAGATTTTCTGCTGGTTTTGAAGTTGTTAGGTGTGGGAGTTTCATAAATTAAGATGATGTGTTGAGGGGTTTTTAGCCTGGATTTATGCTAGGTTTTTACTGTTGGAAGCATGCTAGAGTGTTGGGATAATTGAGTTGTGTTATTGGGATTGTTTAAAATGGGTTTGGATGAGGTTTTGGATGTTAGAAATGGGGGAAATTCTGGGTTCGAAAGGAAGGGCTGCAACTCTGTTCTAGAGCGTTGCGGCCCTAGGTTGAAGATGAGCCAGGGAGGCTCAGCCAGGGGCAAGCGCCACGGCGCCCAAGCAAGGGCCGCAGCGCGTGTCTTCTTTTAGGAAGGGCCTAAGTTCTGTTTTGAGGGCAGGGCTGCAACTAAGCTTTAAGGGCTACAGCCCTTAGACGCATACTTGAACGTTCAAGGTTTTAAAGTACGGGGATCGAGCCTAGGGTGCTCGGGATCAATCTCACCACCGTGCTTGGTGGGATTCGACTCTCGGAAGCTAGTTTTGTACACGAGAACCTATATTTGAATATTAATGGAAACCATGATCTTGGTTGTGACTAGGTGATAAGCTAGGGCTCGGGGAACGGATCATGCTCGGGGGCCGTCCTTCTTAATTAAAATACTTGGAATTAAGGTAAGAAAACTGCACCTATGTAGGTGGATAGGATGGGACTAAGTGTTCCCTATATTTGATTGTATTGTTATATGAATATGTTGGGACTAAGAGTTCCCTAAAATTATATGAGTGTCATGAGGTGGTATTATGCCACTAGGACATGTGATAAACGACCTAAGGGTGCCGAAATCAATACTTGCGCACATGGCGCGGCTCGGACACTGGTATCCGAGGACAGCTTATTAATCACTGAGCTCGGTTAAGCTGGCCGAAGTCAGTGGGTATGTCACTGGGCTTGGCCTAAGCGAGCCAAAGACAGTGAATTAAACAGGGGTTGTGGCCTGCGGGCATTAACCCTAGTTATTGCTTGACATATGTACTATTTTTTATTATTGTGTATGACTTTATGAGTATCTGGAGTTGAATTATTGGTTATTGACCAATGTGCTGCCTTGAATGTATTTTATGGTTTGCTAGTAACTGATTAATGCCTTGTAATTATTTGGATTATGCTATACGAGTTGTTTAGCTGCTAATACTGTTATGTTATGATGTTATGTTTTCTTACTGGGCCTCGGCTCACGGGTGCTACGTGGTGCAGGTAATGCAAGTTGACCATGGGTTGGAGAGCTCTGGGGGCGAGGTGTACATTGTCAGCTGCTCGGCCACCATGGTCGAGGGATTGTACAGGGACGGGAACCTTAATCGTAAATTTTGCCATTAGAGTGGCTTGGTTATTTATTTGTTAGCAAGAATTTTGTATTTGCGTTATTTAAACCTTGTTTTGGGATCCCATGTATCAAACATGTATTTTAGTAAAATTTAATCGTTTATAACCAAAATTCTTTTTAACCTAACTTATTATGTCATTAGTTACACATTTTGATTTAAATGACTTGATTAACAAGTCTTGCACTATTTCAAACACACAGTGTAACAATCTTGGTTTTCTAGGGCGTTACAACTATTTTAAACACACGGTGTAACAATCCTAATTTAGTAGGGCCTTACAACTTGGTATCAAAGCTGCCAAGGCTTATGGTTCCTGAAGATTGACCGAACATGTACGATCGCTACTGAAGATATGTTTGACTCAAGGTTTGGTAATTAATGGGTTGAATACATGTTTAATAGTTTAATTGAACTATAGGCATTATCATCATGCTAGAATAGAGAGCATGATATTTAATGTTAGAGGATGGTCCTTTGATGGATACGTGAATATTATAGAAATGTGTATTAGTATTATTGTTGCATGTGGATCATGTGCTTGTTTGGTTTGACCATGGGACAGTCTAGAGGTTGTTGTCATTGCTTGACAAACCAGAGGCGTCAATTGTAGAAGTATTGGGAATATTGCTTCTGAGATGATTAATTAGACTCTATGTTAGGAGTGTGGAGGCGGAGTATGTTATTATGGAACCTCAAATTAGTCCTCATGGTGTGAGAGCAAATGTTAACTGAGGTGTAAGCCAAGTTATAAAGACTAGATAGTCGAGGCAATAGATTCTGTCAGAGAATGTTGCTCAACATGTGTTTGCTACATCGATAGGTTTGGGTGGTGCAACCTGAAGTATAGAAATCGGTTGGAACCATTGTGAGAAAGGTTCTGAAAGTAATACCCTTCGGTTTTGAGGGAGATGTAGATTTAGTTAGAGTGGAACTGAACAACGAATAAGCATGAATAGTTCCATCCCATATTTTACGGGGACGGTGGGTAATGATAGAATGGCTTATGCCAAGTATATGTTATGAGACGATGCTCGAATAGGATGGGATATTGTATCCAAAACACACAGTCATTGTTACAATGAACAAGGAGGAGTCCTGGGAGTTATTAAATGAAAAGTATCATATTGATGCAGTCGGACTGCGAAGGTGGACAAGTTCACTAGTCGGATCAGAGCAATCGTATTGTGACTGAACGTGCCTTGAAACTTGGTAGGTTGGCAAGAATTACTAACGACTTAGTGCCAACAAACATCGCAATGAAATAAAGATTTGTTTTGGGGCTGAATTTTATGAGGGTTTGCGATGCGAGAATCGCATATATATCTCGAGTTACTGCGTATGCTCAGGTGGTAGAGGAGTCATTTATTGTTAAGAGGACAGGGAACAAGGGATCTGGAGAGGGTGTCGTAAGGCGCGATGCTCGAAGAATGACTCCTCTATTTACAAGATCTAGTAGAGGTAATGACCCCATTTATTTAAGGATAGAATGTAAAGATTTATGCTACTGCAGGTCAGATAAACGATTTCGGGGAACTCAAGGCAAGCTTCAGGGTGGAAAAGATAATTGAAGAACTTATTTTGAGGGCATACCACATAGGCCCTAACATAGTGCCATTTGTCTGTTTGTATTTACTGTGGCGATAAACGAATTTTGAAGACCTTATGATGGGCATGGTATGAGATTTGGTACCCCGTTATCTATTAAGGAGTTCGTAATACCTAGGAGATGGATTAAATCATGACGGATGGAATTAGATTGTAAGAAAATGTTGGGAATAGTGCCTGTGGATGCCAAAAATCCACCAAGAAAAAATCTCTAGTCCATGTTTGGAATACAAGGCTAAAGGTCACTTAGTCATGTTATCAGACTCGGGCCCGTAAGTCTTGTGAAACCAAGAGATTGTCCCAAGGGAAACATCACCTTATGAGCCATGAAGTATGGCCTTCCTAGGCTAAGGGGCCAAGTTACGTGTTGCAAGAGGGCAGGTGCACGAGGCCCTCGCATAGTGAGGCCCTACTTGTCTTGATGTCGAGAGATGTCAAGGGCACCGGAGCCATGTGCCTCGACCGCGCACACGCGTCTCGCGAGGTTTCCCCTCGCAGCACGCCTCGCACAATGAGGCTCCCCTCGCAACACGCCGCGCGCATGCGTCTCGCAAGCCTGCCCCTCGCAGCATGCCTCGCACAATGAGGCTCCCCTCGCATCGCGCCTCGCGCACATCTCGCGAGGCTCCCCTTGCAACATGCCTCGCGTGCATCTCGCGAGGCTCCCCTTGCAACACGCCTCGCGTGCATCTCGCAAGGCTCCCCTCGCAATGCGCCTCGTCCCAAGCACCTATAGCCTTGCGTAGCCTCGCATAGTGAGGCCAAGGGTCTCGCACCAAGTGAGGCACCCCTCGCATAGTGAGGCCAAGGGTCTCGCGCCAAGTGAGGCGCCCCTCGCATGGCCTCGTGTAGCCTCGCATAGCGAGGCCAAGTGTCTCGCGCCAAGTGAGGCGCACCTCGTCTCGCGGCCCCCATGGCCTCGCACCACCAATGCCTCGCACACCCGCGCACACCAAGGCCTCGTGCACCTGCGCATGAGGGCCTCGCGCACCCACGCACCAAGGCCTCACGCACCTGCACATAAGGGCTTCGCACCACACCTCGCCCAGTCGTGCCGAGGTGTCGTATACCCGTGCCGTGCTTCATCTAGCCCAGATGCCTCTATGCCATGATGTCAATGCCTCGCATGCCCGTATGTGGTCTAAGACCCCTGGAAGGGGCGTACGAGGAGCAATAAAAAAGACCCAAGAACTATTTGGTATCAAGCCAATAGTGGTATAGATGACTGAGTATATCGTTCATGTTAACACACAAGCTTTCCTACACTTAGTAGAATGTGTAATAGCTTTGAGCAAATACATGCCTTGGAGATGTGAGAGTAACCATTAGGTACAAGGTACCTATACGTGTATGGGTGCAGGACGTACGATGTAGAGTCCAAGAACTTTACTTAGCTAATTATTTAGTAGTATTATAGTATGTTTAGTATTATCTTTGTAACTGTGGATTTTTGGTTCAGACCGGGAATTATTTGGACACTCATAGTAGTACTTGTAGATTTTCTAAGTTTAATCTATAGTTTAAGAATATTAAGTATAACCTAAGGTTTGATTAATGTGACTGATATCAAGGATTATATTTATTATATTATAAGGTTTAGACATCAACCAATAGGATTTTAAGCACATGTTATGAATGGTGATTAAGGATTAAGTATTTTTTAGGATTAAATTTAATAAAGAGTAAAGTTTGAATGTTATAGGGTCAGTCAGCAGCTTTGAATACGTTGAGGGCTTAGTCAAGGCTGTTTACTCCATTCAAACTTAGCTAAAAATGTGTAATTTCGTGTTTAATTATTCAGCGTGTGCCGATATATCGCAGCTATAGGGGGCTATATATCGCAGCACGTAGATACGGAAAACACGAGACGATGCACGGTCGCCTCGGGCATACTAGCCCAGGCGATATATCGCCTCCTCCAGCATAAATTCAAACACTTTTGAATTCATTTCCTTTCAGCCATTCAAACTCCTTCAACAGTCCATCATCTTTTGAACGAGTCTTCAGCCTCTGCTGAACAATTATTCAAATGATTTTCACCTAAAAAGCCATTATTTTTATTCAAGTAAAATCAAGATACTTTCATTCCCAAACTCTATAAATAGGACCTAGTACCCAGCCATTATTCACCTTTTACTCTAAGTTCAGAAGCTGCAAGTGCTAGGAGAGTGTGAGAGTTAAACACTTGGGTGGGAAAGTCATAAGCTTAATCATCTTTAGCTTATCAAACACTTTGGGAAGTAAGGTTCTTTAGTATTTCAGTTGTGGTTAGATTGGTCTTGCAAAACTTTAAGGTAAACCCAAAACTCTATTTCATTGTTTCATGTTATTTTCTTTCTCAAAGCCTTCTACTCAGTCCCCTAACCTCATTCGTATTTTGGTTAGGGAATCCAAGTTCTTAAGCACATAAGTTGTGGTAAGCATATTTCTCAATGGTTTAGTCTTCCTATTCATTTTCATTTCTTCTTCTTAAGACTCACTCTTTCTCATATGGTTTTAGGAGTGTTCCAAAAGTCCCAACTCAGTCCATCATATCCCGGTAACTTTGGTAAGGAAAATAGGCTAGAATCTATATGTTTATGTTCATGTTATTTTATGTGTCATGTTATGAAACATGCTATGAATATGTTATGAATGTGTATGTTTGTAGGCTTGGGCTTATGCCCTATTTGACTAACAAGACCCCAAAAAGGTTATGGGCATATGCCCACTTAGCTAGTGGGACCCCACTAATCTCATGGGCATAAGCTTGTTTAGTCTATGGGACCCCAAGTAATAATGGCCATTATAATAAGTGTATGTATTATGTGTTATGATATGTCTTTACGTTTATTATGAAGTTTATGTTTATGACTATGTGTTAGATTTTCCTTGATGGGCATTAGGCTCATTCCTTTCTGTTTTATGTGCAGGAAAATAAGCTTTAGAGGCGGTAAGATTCGTGACGCTTAGAGGATGTGTATCGATGGTGAATGGAGTCAAGGGGCCGAGCGTTATTTGATTCGAGGATGTAGTCTTGTTTATGTTTTTTATGGTTTTAAATGTATTTTCCGCATTTTCTATGTAACTCTTTTTACTTTAAGTTATTTTTGTTTTAAAGACAATGGGTACCCATATCCTACTTAATTTTATGAAAGTAACCTTTGTTTCTACAAGTTTATAATAAATTATGGTATTTTCGCAAATGTATGTTTTAGTAAGAATTTGTATGTATAGTTCGATAATGGTCCAAGAGTCTAGATTAGTGGGTCATTACATACGACCATGTGGAGGACAGAAGCATGGCCCTGACATCTGTGTCATGCAAGTAGTGGAGGTGTAATGTGGTACCAATGCAGGAGTACTTTTGCAGACCCCTGACATGTACTAGAGCCGACCACCACTCCTTCAACACCACTGCGACCTATGCCACAACCCTGACAATGTACCTATGTACAATCTTGTCCCCTGGGACCACAATGTACCAGGAGCCATTAGAGCCCCAATATAAATAAACCTTCACCCCTACAGCAAAGGGGTTGGAAAATTCATTGTACACTCAGGCTATTAAGCAATATATAAAGGCTTACTCCATTGTTGATCTGGGTTTATCCTTCCATAAGTTCATTCTAGGTTCTTATCTAAATATCTCCATACTTACCTTTGAGTTTTCCGATCTAATTTCGTTGACGAGATTTCACCGTCAACAATGCCTTTAAAGTAATTGTAGTTGACAAATGTTTTAAATGAAATAAATAATTGAATTTAATTATTATATATAGACTATTTTCGATATTATGTTGATAATATTAAGTAAATACCATAAAATTCCAAAGTTTATTAATGTGGTCTTAATCTCATATTGGTATGAGAGGATTGAGATTAAAATAATATACTTAAAATAGTTCGCAGTAAAATAAAGTTATGGAATCTTTAGATTAATTATTGCTAGTACGGTTCGCTAGTATTATTAATACAAGTGACCTAGATCCGGGTCACTAGTGTAGTAGGATACTTTAGTGAAGGTACTTTATATATAGTGATATATAGAACTGGACCAGATGTGATTTGTTAATACTTGTTTAAACATTGTTTCATAGTATTAATCAAACACATCAAATGACGATCATATACTCGATGATCTTAATCTTGAGGTTGCTATGAACTCCTATATATGTCATTTGATCATTTGATTCATGTGTTAAGGTTTGTTAGAATGATCGGGCTAAAAACAATTGTTTTGGGGACTCAATGATATATATGGTTGGGGACATAGTTTAACATATATGGAATCTATGCCTTCTTATTTATTGAATAATAGTTCCCTATTGGGTTGACTTTTGGAACTGAAAAGGTTATGAGCTCTCACGTCGCAAACTTGTTGTGACACAACCTTCACTAGTAAAGTCAATGATACTCTAGGAACAAGATATAGCTAAAAGGGTTAAACGGTAATTTTATTCCCTTTTAATTATGAACCATTAATAGATGATTAACGTTGTATGTAATGATTATATCAATGAACATTTTATTTTTTAATAAATTACTCTGTAAATATGTCTATAATTATCAAGAGTTCATTCTCATATTTATAGTGGAGTAATCATGAGACTAATAAATATGATTATGTAATCAAAGAGCTTTGATTAATAATCTAATATTTATTGGAGCTTGATATTATAGGTCCATAGGTCCCCAGGGTGGCTCTATCAATACCATATCAAGGTAAGAGTTGATACAATGGTAAAATTGTAATTTATAAATTTTAGAAGAATTTTATTCTTCTAGTCAAGTATACAATTATATGATAATTGAGGTTAAATAATTAATTTAGAATTAATTATTAAATTTTCGAAAATATGTTTATTAATTTGAATATCTAATTTCGAAATTCATATATATATAAATAAATTAATTAATTTTTTAAATTAATTAAATTATTTGAGTGGGAGAAAATAAAATTGGTAAGTCAAAAATAGTTTTTTGATTTATTGAATTTTTAAAGATGATGATAATGATAATCATCATTTTGAATTTTGAATTGTGAATTAAAATTTAAATTTTGAAATATGGTTGTCATCTTTTCCTTAAAAAGATAATACCATATTTTGTGGAAGAATTGATTTTATTTAAATAAATAAATAAAAGAAAATTGAAATATCCCTAAAGAGGGATTACACTACTGTTCACGCATGACACAGTCCAAGGACTGTGCCATGCGTGTACCAATGTACAGATATTGTATCTGTGTAGTTTTTATTTATTTATTTATTTAATTATTTAAAAATAGATATTTTCAAATTTGGTAAGTTAGATATTTACCTAAATCAATTCCTATCATCATTATGATATTATTATATTACTATTATTATTAGGAATAATAAGGTAATACAATAATCTCTATATATATGTTATAGAATAAACAAAAAAAAGAAGTCATACACAAGTCAGTAAGAATTCAGAAAAGTTTCATAATTTTTGTCAGACAAAATATTATCTTATTCTTCTTTATTCTAATATTTCTCAGACCATAATCCAAGTTCTCATGTGTTGAAAAATATTTGTGATTCCTAAATTACAAAATCATGTTCTCTATATGCCCACACACATCTTGAGGTGTAGAGAATACTTCGGAAGATCGTGGTTTGAGTACTCAAAACATTAGATAAGAAGATCGATATATATACGAAAAAACTCAAGGACACTTGATAGGCTTCAAGAGGTAAATACTCATGTTCTTGAATATTTATGTATATGTTTATATGATATATATAAATATATTGTATGATTAATAATATTGTTTGTTAATGTTTCTGTTTGGATGTTTTCTTGATCATATAAACTGTTTATATGAGAGATGGAAATTTTTGTTGTTGTAGACACTAGGCCCACCACGCCAATCCCCCTGTGTACTCTGATTGTTTTTCCAACATAAATTACTTTCAAATTTGGTTGAGTTAGAGAATGACGATTTTGACATAGTAAGAGTTATGCCTTAATAGCCAAGTAGAAAGCATCTATAGATTGTAAAGAGGAAATATGGTAATTTTGAGCTTGTGGTAAAAGATCCATTTCTGATTATGGGCGCTATGGATGAACCTTATGTTCCGGCGACCTTAGTGCTGAAGACTAGAAACCTATTATAGGAACCATTGAATTGGAAGAGACCAGATTGGTTGGAGAGCTCTGAATGTGTCTCCAATAGATTTATTTGAATTACAACCGCATCAAAAGACCGAGTGGGTGATAGAATTGGTGCCTAGAATAGAACCAACATCTAAGGAACTTTACTAAATGGTACCAACAGAGTTAAAAGAACTAGAGGTTTAGTTACAAGGATTACTTGATGTGGGATTTATCAGACCTAGCTTCTCGGCGTGGGATGCACTAGTACTATTTGTGAAGAAGAGAGAGGGATTATTAAGGATGTGTATTGACTACCAGGAATTGGATAAGGTGATTATCAAGGATAAGTATCCACCGTTAAAGATTTATGTAACGTCCCAAATTACCTAATAAGACTTAGGGCCTTAATTAAGGGGCTAGAAGGGCAAATTATGGAATTATAGTTCATGTGAGATATGTTTGAGTGCAATTATGTGATTATATGAGTTGTATGATAATATGGTTAGATATGCATGTGTTAGGTGTATTAAATATGCATGTGGGTCTGTATCTTATTAGAAGGGCAATTTTCATAATTTGGCCCATTATGGGCATAATTGTATATATGTGCATATATGTGATACATGTGAGAGACCACATTATTATGTGGGTTTATTTGAGTTACTCGACACGAGATGATCCTAGGGAGCAAGTTAGCGGGAAAGTCACAACGGGACCCAATACCCGACTCGGGGTGAGTCAAGGGGTATATTGGGTAACTGATACATTACCGGGTTATTGGGTAGCGGGAATGAATAATTGATGATATATTTGGAGTTAGTGAGATTAGGAGGGAATATCAGAGATTTTGACCATTTTGCCCTCGATGACGTTTTTGGTACCCCGACCCTCGGGATTAGCTTAAGTTACTTGAACCTTAAGAAAACAAAACAAACACACTCAAACACTTTTATCAGCTCACCCAACCGACTCTCTCTCTCTCTCTCTCACTCTCTCACATTTTTGAGTGAATTCCTTGAGAAAGCTAAGGAGATTTTTGGCTGAAAAACTTGGGAATTGAAGGCCTGAACTTGGGATTGGATTAGCTACTGCTAGGAGGACTTGAATCATAATGAGGTAAGCTTTAGACTCTATCTTCCATTGAATTTCTGTTAAGGTTTCTTAATGTTCTTGAGGTGTTCTTGAGCTTTGTGGTTCAAGTGTTGAATGGTGAGTTTTGATGGGTTCTAATCAAGTTTTAGGTTAGTTTTGTTGCTGGGAAAATGTTGAATTTGTTATGGGGATTGAATTATGGTTCTAGGATTGATTTGGGGTGGTTTTTGGTTAAGTTTGGCTGAAGAAAAAAATAAGGAATCTGGGTTTGTAGGGCCGGGTCGTGGCCCTCTTGAACCCAGAGGTCAGGGGCGGTTCCTAATGCGAGGTCGCGCCGCGGCGCGTGTTAGGCTACACTGCGGTGTGTGTTTAGTGAAAAGAGAGGTTGGGGCCTCTGACTTGGGCGGGCCGCGACTCAGATGCTTGGGTCCACGACACTTAAGGGGTTTTGAGCCCCGGGAGGGTTTTTGAGTGCAGGAACTCAACCCTAAGGGCTCAGGATTGATCTTACTACCTGGTTTAGTAGAATTCAACGCCCCGGAGGCTAGGACTTGGTCCGAAAGGCTTTATTTGCTTGTTATTGACAGGATTCTATATTATAGGTGTGACTAGGTTATCGCTAGGGGCTCGGAACCAGGATCGTGCTCGAGGGTCATTCTTATTATTACGTTATACTCAGACCTAAGGTAAGAAAACTGCACCCAATATGTGATATATGTGATTAGGGCTTGGCCCGGTTGTTGATTATAACTATGAATAGGGCTTGGGCCCCTGTGAATAAACATGATTGAGTTATGTTTACGCTTGTTGATTAAACATACTATAATATTATGTTTCTGGCTAAGTGTTATATGATTGTTCGCATGGTTTGCATAGCTAGGGCTCGACCCCATTAAGGAACATGGTTATTACTATGTTTGCATTTAATTGGTGGTATTATATGATTAATATGTATGCATACTTGTATTGTTTGAAGTATGCTTATCTGTATGTGTATCTGTATCTGAATACCTGGCTCAGAGCTTGACTTATTAGTCAAGGGCGGCAATAGCGTGCTGCGCGCTGGTCGAAAGGCTTAGGTCCAATCAGGAACGTATTATTACGTTGGCCGACCCTATGGTCGTTGAAAAATTAAAGCACCAGGTACGCTGGACTAACTCTATGGCTAGTTACTCAGAGCTAAGGGCAAAGGCCCCAGGTCACTCTATGGTCACATAGCTAGGGCATAGGGCCCAGGGTTGACTCTATGGTCAACTATTCAGGGTAGTGGGGCCGAGAATGATCCAATGATCATCTAATTGTAATTGTATGCATGCATGAGTAGGTTATTACTGCTGGGCATGCTAGATATGTGTTTAGAACATGTATTTACTGTTCATGCACTTGTATAAGTTTTTCTCCTTAGCCTTAGCTCACAGGTGCTATGTGGTGCAGGTAAGGGGAAGAGAAAGCTTGACAAGCCATGAGTTTGAGAGCTTCAGTGGTGGTGTGTACATCTGCGGCTGCTCGTCCACCGTGGTCGAGGGTATCTCAGAGGAACTAGGGTTGTATCCCTTATTTTGCTGCTTAGGCCGGCCGTTTGTAACTTTTGATGTATATACACCCTTTTAAACGGTTTTTTGTAATATTTTGGGGTCCCATGTATGTATGAAACTTTTAAATGAAAAGTCAACATTTCCTTTGACCAAAAATTTTAACCCTAAACCTTGACGTTAACCTTAGTTACACATTTATAATCAAATGACTTGATTAGCAAGTCTAACACTATTTGAAGTACACAGTGCAACGATCCTTGATTAAGAGGACGTTACAATTTATGACGATCAGTTTCAAGGCAAGACAAGATTCTTAAAGATTGATCTTCAATCTGGTTATCACCAAGTGAGGATCGAGGAAGAAGATATTCCAAAGACTGTTATCCACATGAGGTATGGACACCATGAATTTTTGGGGATGCCCTTTGAACTGACCAATACTCCATCTACTTTTATGGATTTGACGAATAGAGAGTGTGAGAATCGTTTGGACAAGGTCGTGAAGGTGTTAATTTATGACATATTGGTCTATTCTCAGTCAGAAGAAGAACACAAAGAACAACTCCGTTGGGTACTACAGAGGCTAATGGAACATTAATTTCATGTAAAGCTCAAGAAGTTTAAGCTCTACCTTCTTCGAGTAGTATTTTTGGGTTATATTGTGAGAGAAAATGGTATTATGGTGGATCCGACCAAGATGGAGTCAGTGAGAGATTGGGCAAGGCCAAGGAATGCTTCAGAGATTAGTAGATTCCTTGGAATGGTGGGGTATATCGTCATTTAGTTGAAGGGTTCTTGAGGATTGCAACACATTTGAGTAAGTTTATTCATAAGAACCTGAAGTTTTGGTAGACTGATAGGTGTGAGAATAGTTTTCAGGAGTTGAAACAGCGGTTAATTACTGCGTCAGTACTCAGTCTTCCTTCATATCAAGAAAATTTGTTGGTTTACTACGATGTTTTGAGACAGGCTGGAATGGTGATTGCTTATGCTTCACAATAGTTAAACAAATATGAACAACGATACCCTACTCACGATTAGAGCTCAGGGATGGTATTCACACTTAAGGTGTGGCGACACCACTTATATGGGGGAGAAGTGTGAGATATACACAGACATAAGAGTTAAAGTATTCTGTTATCCAAAAATATTAGAATAAGAGATGGAATTAACTGTTAAATCGGTGAAGGGTTATGATTGTGAAATCCTTTATCATTCGGGGAAGACCAACGTGGTTGTTGGTGCCTTATGTCGAAAAGGTTTGGGCCAAGTGGATAGTTTGAAATAGATCACAATAAAGTTATCTGATGAGATTACCAGTGTTGGTATAGAGTTTGTGGTTGGTAAGTTGGCAAATTGAACCCCTCAGTCTACTCTTATTGAGAAAATTACAAGGAAATGTAAAGAAGTGATCCATGATTTGTGAAGCATAGAGAAGAGGCCTTAGTTGGAGTGGCTAAGGAATTTACTATTTCTAATATGGATATGTTGAAATATAAGGATCAGATATGTGTTCTGATGGATGGTGGTATTAAGGAATAAATTCTATATGAGTTTCATACCTCTCCATACTCGTTACATCCATATACCACAAAGACGTGTCAGGAATTGAAATCTTTATATTGGTGGTCAGGGATGAAGAATGACATAGTTGAATATGTGGCTAAGTGCCTAACTTGTTAGCAAGTGAAAGCTGAATACCAGAGGCTAGTGGGGGTTGTTTTGGGCACAACGGGGCATGACTTGTATAGGATTATAACGTCCAAAATTACCTAATAAGGCTTAGGGCCTTGATTAGGGGGCCAGGATGGAAAATTATGGAAATTATGTGCTTATGTGATATATATGTGTATCATTTTATGATTATGTGAGTTATATTATAATATGACTTGATATGCAAGTTCAGGTGTATTAAATATGCATGTGGGCCCATTTTTGATTAAAAGGGCAATTTTCGTAATTTGGTCTGTTATGGGTATATTTGGCATATATGTGATATATGTGTGGGATCACATTATTATGTGGATATATTTGTGTTACTTGGCACGAGACGATCCTAGGGAGCAAGCTAGTGGGAAAGTCACAACGGGAACCATACTTGACTCGGTATGAGTCAAGGGGTATATTGGGTATTTAGTACATTATTGGGATTGGGTAATGGGGAAAGTCATTGGTAATTATTTAAGGATATTAGAAATAATGGGAATTTGTGAGACGTTAATTATGATTAACGGGATAAGTGGAAAAAGACCAAAGTACCCTTGAGGGCATAAGAGGGTAAGGCTTAAGCTAAAGGGCATAGTGGTCATTTTGAGCCAAAATCAGTGACTTAGTCACTATTTCCATCAACAAAAGGAAACCCCAAAACAGAGCATCATCCCTCTCTCTTTCTCTTTCACTCGATTCTTCTCTTTCTCTCCCTATTTTGGTTTGGATTAGTTGCAGATAGGAGGACATAAATTCAGCTGAGGTAAGCTTCAATTCCTGTTTTAAGTGAATTCTGTTTTGGTTTTGGGTGTTCTTGAGATTTGAAGCTCAATGTCTTGGATTAGAGATTTGGGGGAGGTTTTGATTGAAGTTAAACTTGGGTTTTGATGGTGTTAATGTGTTGTTAATGTTTGGGGGTTTGAATTATGGTTTTGGGAATTGATTGGGATGGTTTCTGGTAAGGTTTTGGCTGAGGAAAAACAAGGATTTCTGGGTTCGCGGGGTCATGTCGCGGCCCTATTCTTGGGTGTCGCGACCCGTGTGAACCTAGGGCACTTAGGCGGTTCTGTCTGGGAGGCATGCCACGACCCTCATGGGCATGCCGCGGCCCGTGTCCTAAATTTCAGATAGTGGAGTTTCTATCTGGGGGGCATGTTGCGGCCCTTAAGGGCAAGTCGCGGCATGCCTGGGCAACTTTGGCCAAAATGGGTTTTTAATGATGGGAATTCGAACCTAAGGGCTCGGGATCGATCCTACTACCCGGTTTAGTAGAGTTCGACATCCTGGAGGCTAGGACTCGATTGTGACTAGGTTATCGCTAGGGGCTTGGAATCAGGATCGTGCTCGAGGGTCGTTTATTGGTAACCTGTGCTTGGACTAAAGGTAAGAAAACTGCACCTAGTATGTGATACATGTGATTATGGCTTGGCCCGAATTATTGAACAGGAATATGAATAGGGCATGAACGCCTGAAAATGTGCATGGTTATAATTATGCTTATGATTGTTGATTAAACATGTTGAATGCTTTATATTTGGATATTTGACATATGATATATGCTTGTTCGCGTTATCTTATTGAGAAAGGCTTGACTTATGAGTTAAGGACGACAATAGCATTGAGTGCTGGTCGTGAAACATTGACTTATTAGTCAAGGGTGGCAATAGTGCGCTGAGCGCTGGTCGAGATGGTTATGCTTAACCAGGAGCGCATTATACGCTTGACCGACCTATTGGTCGTGAGAAAATTAAAGCGCCAGGTACGCTGGGCCAGCTCAAAGGCTAGTTATACAGAGGATAGGGCGATGGTCCAGGGTGACTTATTAGTCCCATATCCTAGGGTTGGGCCCCAACATTGACTCATTAGTCAAGGACGGCCTTAGCACGTTGAGTGCTGGTCGTAAAGCATTGACTTATTAGTCAAGGACGACCTTAGCACGCTGAGTGTTGGTCGTAAAGCATTGACTTATTAGTCAAGGATGGCCTTAGCACATTAAGTGCTGGTCGTAAAGCATTAACTTATTAGTTAAGGACGGCCTTAGCACGCTGAGTGCTGGTCGCAAAACATTGACTTATTAGTCAAGGACGACCTTAGCACGTTAAGTGTTGGTCGAAAAGCATTGACTTATGAGTCAAGGACAGCAATAGCGCGCTAAGCGCTAGTTGATATGGTTATATCTAACCAGAAATGCATCATACACTTGACCAACCTATCGGTCGGGGAAAACTCAGCGCCAGGTACGTTGGGCCAGCTCCAAGGCTGGTTATACAGAGGACAGGGCAAAGGGCCCCAGGGTAACTCATTAGTCTCATATCCTAGGGCGCTAAGCCAGTATGATTTACTAATCATGTGTTTGGGCGCAGAGCCCCAATATGATTCCATAATCAGGTATTTTGGGCACTGCACCCCGATTTGATTCATTGATGGTTACCATGGGCTATTGGCCCATATGACGTTGTAGTCATTTATATGAGTGGTATGCATGCATGAGTAGGGTTATTACTGCTAGGCATGCTTATTATGATTTGGATATATGTTATTAACTGCTTATGAGCATGTTTAAGTTTTCTTGCCGAGTCTTGGCTCACGGGTGCTATATGGTGTAGGTAAAGGGAAAAGAAAGCTGGACCATCCTTGAGTTGGAGAGCTTAGGTGATGATGTGTACATATGCGGCTGCTAGACCACCACATCCGAGGGTTTAAAGAGGAACTAGAGTCAAACCCTATTTTGCCGCTTAGTTCGGCAGGTTGTAACTTTTCATTGTAATTAACCTTTTAAATATATTTTTGGATCCCATGTATGAAGTACACATTTTAATGAAACGGTGGTACCTTTGACCATTGACCAAAATTTTTAACCCAAAACCATTAATCACGTTTAGTTACATGGTTATGGCCAAATGACTCATTTAGCAAGTTTAGCACTATTTAAAATACACAGTGTAACGATCCCTGAGTAGTAGGGCGTTACAAGGATGGTGGGACAACACAACTTGATTTGGGTGATCGTGGATTGATATACCAATTTAGTGCACTTCTGCGAACGAATTATAGTGTGGAATAATATGCTAAGTTATTTGTGAAGGGAGATTGCGTTATTATGTGGATATATTTGTAGTATTCGGCTCGAGGCAATCCTAGGGAGTGGATTAGCATAATAGTCACAACGGGGTCAAATACCCGGCTCGGGGTGAGCCTAGGGGTATTTTGGGAACTTAGCATATATTTGGGATTTACCGGGTAACGGGTAATTATTTGGTGATTAATTGGGCACGCCGAGATTAATTGGGAATTTATAGGACCACTTGAGGAATAGCAAGAAATGCAGTAAATGACAGGTTTGCCCTTAAAGGAAATAAGGGGCTAAGGATAAGTATAAGGGTATTTTGGTCATTCATTAAAGCCTTTGTTGTTGGGAAAATATTGTTTTGCCTCAATGGAAATGATTATAATATTACAACTCTATGCAATGATATTACAAGTAAATATAGATTGATTAAATAAGGTTACAACTCTATAACTGAAAATACAAATAAACTAAAGAAAGGAAGAAGATGATGATGAAGGAGATAATGATGAGAATACAACTCTAAGCAAAAGATTACAAGTAAAATAAAGTGTTTAGACCAAATGAAAAGATTACAACTCTTAAACAAAATATACAAGTAAATAGAGCAAGAGAATAAGAAGAAAAGCAATAGAATAGAAAGAAGAACAGAAACACAATCAAACTCTCACTTACACAACCTAAGTGAAGAGGATTGGGGATCACCAACTTGAACAAGGTTTAAAACCTTTGTCCAAAAGCTTATTTCCCCCTAACTCAAGCACTAAGGGATCTCTCTCAGATATTGGAAAAGCTTTATGGAATTATCAAGCCTCAAAGTGTTTCTAGCCAAGTGCTCTAGTGGATAGAAAAGTTGTGTCTTACAAGTGAGCTATAGGCTCCTATTTATAGAGTTTAGAGACTCCCTTTGAATTTCAAATTCCACCAACCCCCATGGCTGTTACCAATGTTTAATTGGATTAATATGGAATTAAAAAAGAGATTTGGGAGTTATTTGGGTTTTTTGAGCCGTTCAACAAATATTGAAAAAACTGAAAATTGGTCAGTTTTTTGGCCTGTGGCCGCGGCCAGAGACAATGGTGGCCGCGGCCACTGGTCTCTGTCCCACAGGCCGCGGCCACTGACCAATTTCAGCACAAAAAATTGTGTTGTTTTTCCAAACGGTTCCAAACCCTCCCAAATGATTTTGTAACTCCCAAAACACATTATTGGGGTTTAAATCATATCTCTAACAGTCATATCACATATGGCTTTATGAAATTCATCTCAATATTGTGTAACAACAATTTTACACAATAAAGGGTAATATTTGGAAGTTACAAATTTGTAACACCAAATATGTTACATTATTTGGATATATCTCATATATCTAAATATTGTAACTCTCTATTATATGTTACAATATGTGACACACTTTGTCACATTTATTTAATCTAAAACATTATATTATAATATAATATAATTTTACATTATATTATAAAATAATATAACATTTGTTAGACTTAGTTTTTAGAGGAAAACCACTTAGCATATTCTCAGCAATTTCTCAGCTCTCTCTCGTTTCTCTCATCTCTTCATGGTGCTTGGGAAGATTTTGGGATTTTGAGGTGAAGCTTTGAAATTTTGGGCTGAGAACTGAGGAATAGAGCTAGGAGCAAGATGGGAGCTAGTTCAGGGGTCGAAATCCTTGCTCAGGTAAGCTCTACAAACTTGATTTCTCTGTAAATTTATGTGTTCAAGTAAGGTTTTTGGGGTTGTTAGCTTAATTATGAATTTTGATATTTGAGGTAGTTTTGAGCTAGTTTGTAGGACATAAATATTGTATATGCCGCAGTGAACTTGTTTGGGGTTTGATTTTTGGAAAAAGGAGGTTTTTGGTAGGGAATTCTGAAGATTTTTGGATTGAAAACATTATGGATTTTTGGGTTTTTGGCTCGAGTCGCGGCCCTGTTCTTCAGGCGTCGAGACCTGTGTACATGAGAAGGCCCTGGGGGTCCCTTAAGTTGCCCAAGCGTTGCGGCGCTGGTTGGGACGCGCCACAACCCGTGTCTTCCAAGAGAGAGCCCCCTTACTCTTTGACTTGTAGCACGCTGCGACCTTTAAGGCCTGGGCCACGACTCGAATTGAGAGAAATAGCCAAGCTTGGGTACTCAAACCTAAGTGCTCAGGAAGGATTCTACTACCCAGTTTAGTAGAATTCGAGGTCCCAGAGGCTAGTATGTTATTCTGAAGCTTTTAATTGGATAGGTTTTAATGGTTAACCATTACCGCTTTGTGACTAGGGTTACCGTTAAGGCTCGGGATTAAGGATCGTGCTCGGGACCGCCTTACACCTTCAGCTCGGAACACGAGGTAAGAAAACTGCACCCTGGTTGTGATTGGGGCTTGGACCCCTGTTAATGAATATGCTTATAATTGTGAATAAATCTGTAGTTGAGAATATCTGGATAGGCATACTTGTTTGTGCTTTGATCGATTGTGTGTTCCGCAATCTATTCATTTGTTATATATGATCTGAAAGTCCGGCCTAAGGGAGCCGGGGCTGATGTTAAGCGTGCAGAACGCAACCCGACCTAAGCGTGCTGGGGTCAGCTAAATAACACCAGAGGGCTCGGCCTAAAAGCGCCAGGCCTGAACGTCTCTGAATAAACAGAAGTGTTTTTTTGCACTTAACTAAGTGTATTGAATGTTGAAGTTGAATTACATGTTGGATTAAACTATTTATCATTGCATAGCTTATTGCTTATGTTCTGTTGTTATTTGATTGAACGATCTAATTTTATTGTATATATATATATATATTTTGTTCATTTGTAATTATGAATTAAGTTTTCTTGCTGAGCCTTGGCTCACGGGTGCTATGTGGTGCAGGTAAGGGAAAGGGAAAGCTGGACCAGCCGTGAGTTGGAGAGCTTTAGGGGCGGTGTGTACATCAGCAGCTGCTCGACTGCCACGGTCGAGAGATTGATAGAGATTAGAGCTAAATTTTATTTTGCCACTTAGGCTGGCTTTAGTTGTAATCATTTTGAGGGTTTTAATTGCCTTGTAAACACCTTTTTAGGGTCCCGTGTACAAACTCTTACTTTTTAATGAAAAACAACTATTTTATTATCAAAATCTTTTAACCCTAATCCGTTAATTCACCTTAGTAACACGTTTATGTCCAAACGACTTGATTAGCAAGTCCTGCACTATTTAAAATGTACAGTGTAATGGTCTTGGCTATCTAGAGCATTACAACTTGGTATCAGAGCGGTCTAGGTTTAAGGGTTCCTGAAGACTGGCTGGGCATGTACACTCGTCGCCAAAGACAAGCTCGACTCAGGGTTTGGTAACTGTATATGTGACTATATGTTTAACTATTTAAATGAAATATAAATGCCTTATCTGCTTGTTTACTAAGAAGCATGAGATATATCGATAGGGTATGGCCCTTGACTGCTATGAGTATATGATGAGGCATGCTTTTAGCATTGCTAATGTAGGTGATAATTGCTAAAATGCATGTTTGCATTGTAATTGTTTATTGTTGCTCGAGTATTGGCATTAGACTGTGGGGTGACTTCAAAACCTGTTATCATTGCCTGATTAGCCAAGTCATTGATTGCAGATAAGCTTGGAGAGTTATGCCTCCAAGGAGATCAGTTTGACTAGCCCGCGTCGAGATCGAGGCTAGAGATGATAATCAGGGCTAGAACCCTCCGTCAGTCCCTGAGATTGGCAGCAGATGCTTACTGACATGCAATCTAGACTTCATAGTCAAGAGGAAGAGATTCATCTTCTGAGATAACAGGTCCCACCAGGGAACGCTGCACCAAACTTGCCACCTACTGTGGCATCAATAGTATAGCAGCCTGAGATTGGGAACACGTGGGAGCCACTGTACCAAAGTTTTAGGAAGCAGCATCCTCTAATCTTCAAGGGAGGACCAGATCCATTTAAGGCTTGGTAGTGGATGAGTCTGATCACCTCCATCTTGGACTTCATGAGGGTGGTAGGTAATGATAGGGTGGCCTGCGCCACTTACATGTTTTGAGATGATGCCCATATTAGGTGGGAGGTGGCATCCCAGACTCGAGACGTTTCTACCATGAGTTAGGATGAGTTCAGAGATCTATTTAACTTGAAATACTACAACATTGTCGTCAAGGCGGCAAAGGTGAACGAGTTCATTGATCTGGTATAGGGCAGCATGACAATTACTGAGTATGCCCTAAAATTCGACAAACTAGTGAAGTTTGCACCTGATCGAGTGCCTTCAGATGCAACTAGGCAAAGCAGATTTGTTCGAGGGCAGAATGCTATGATAGCCCAAGATGTGCCGATCACATCAATACCTAGGAGACTACTTATGCCCAGGTGGTTGAGAAGGCCCTCACAGTTGAGGAGGCAGAAAAAACAAGATATGGAGGGAGAGCGTTGCAAGACGGGATGTTCGGAGGGGCAGTGCCTCCACTTAAAGGATCTGGTAGAGGCGGAGGCCCCAATGATCAAAAGAGGAAGACCTCTGACACCTCGACCACTGCTGGTCCTGATAGGAGGGGCTGGGGTGTCCAAGGCGACAATGAGGCTTGGAGAAGTTACCCAGAGTGTGTTAGATGTAGGAAGCGCCATCTGGGCGAATGCTGGGCAAAAGCATGTTAATTGTGCTGAGTGATTAGGCACCTTAAGAAAGAATGCCCGACCTTGAAGAAAGAAGAACCAAGGAAGACAGACAGCTTGACTCCAACTTGAGTGTTCACCTTGACTCAAGCAGAGGCTGAGGCTAGTCCCTCGGTGGTGATAGGTCAGCTTTCTAGCGCTGGCACTTCATATACTGTATTGATTGACTCTGGTGCTACACATTCATTTGTTTCTGGCAAAGTGATTGATAAATTGTGTAGGCCTTGTGAGTATTATACTGCGGGGTTTCGGACTATACTGCCTACAGGGATGGATTGGTTAGTTATATATGGGGCAACTATAGACTGCAAGAAAAAGATGGTGACATTTGAGCCTGAGGGTGAGGGCCCCTTCATCTTTGTTAGTACCGTGCATGGACCTCACATTCCCATGATATCAACATTGACGGCTAGAGACCTATTACAAGGAGGTTGTATAGGATTCCTAGCTAGTGTGGTAGATACCGCCAGGGTCATGCCAGTGGGACTGGGGGAGACCAGACTAGTATGTGAATTCTTGGATGTGTTCCTTAAGGACTTACCAGCATTGTCGCCACACTGGGAGATCGAGTTCGTTATTGAGTTAGCACCGGGTACAGAACCTGTGTCGAGGGCACCATACAGAATGGCTCCGGCAGAGTTGAAGGAGTTGAAGGTACAGTTATAGGAGTTATTGGACATGAGATTTATTACACCCAACTTCTCACCATGGGGTGCTTCGGTTTTGTTTGTGAAGCAGAAGGATGGGACCTTGAGGATGTGTATAGACTACAGGGAGTTGAACAAGTTAACTATCAAGAATAAGTACCCACTTGTAATGCCCCAACTCCAGGGACCGTTACGGTGTGCCTTGTAAACATTGCTAAACTCGCTAACCGAGTCATTTGGCCAAAATCGTGTAACTAAGTATGATTAGCGGTTTAGCGATTAAAATTTTTGGTTAAGATGTAACATTTCATTAGAACATTTAATATATATGTTGGGATCCCGAAATTATAATTTAAGAGTCTACTACAAGAAAATATTTACAACAGGCCGTTCTATGCGGCAAAACAGGGTTAAACCCTAGTTCCTCTTTAAACCTTGGTCGTGGCGGACGAGCAGCTGCATATGTACACGCCATCACCTAAGCTCTCCAACTCAAGGATGGTCCAACTTTCTTTTGCCTTTACCTGCATCACATAGCACCCGTGAGCCAAAGCCCAACAAGAAAACACAATACAACATGATATAATATCAACAGTGATTGTATTAATTACTCAGGACCAACAGTCCAACAAATAGGTGACTATCACAAAAAAAGTCACAAATATGGGGACAACACCCTTTAGCCATGTGATGATAGGATCACCAGGGCTTAACAGATAACAAAAGTCACTAATATGGGAACAGCACCTTTTAGCCATGTGACGATAGGATCATCAGGGCTTAACAAATAAGTGAGCATCTCACTAGCTTTAACAGGATAGGTGCATGGTGATTAGTCACCAACATAACCTTCCTCCTGACTCTAAAGCCATAACTGTGGAACAGCGTTCCCTAGCCATGTGACAAACAGTCACCGGGGTCATATGCCCTGGCTCTGAATAACTAGTCTCAGACTAGCCAAGCGCTTATAATTTTCATCGACCTTCTGGTTGGTCCAGCATTAATACCCTATATGAGTCATTCAATGCTGATATCGATTAGATCTAATCTTCATTTGGCTCGGTGTTCATGACGCTATGCCATCTCTGACTCTTAGGTCAGTAAAACACGACCAGTGTTCAACTCATTGTGAACTTGACTAATAAATCACAGCTTCACAGATGGATCTAACACCGTTGCCGAGTCTGACTAATAAGTCAATGCCATACACAAGTAAGCCATGCCACCAAACATATATCACATGTCCAATATCCATAAACAAGGTATTTAGCATGCTTACTTAACAGGTACTAGTACAATTAGGATCATGCATAAACACAGAGGCTCAAGCTCTAAACGATATCATACTCAGTATACAAAGCATGTCCTAACCACATGTTTCTCGTGCATCACATGCATTATATTTAACAATCCAACATGCACCAATAATAGCCATGCATGTCACGTTTAATAATCAACCAACATTCATCAAGAATAGGCATGCATGTCACATATACACAGGGTGTAGTTTTCTTACCTTTGGTCCAAGCACAGGTTACCAATAAACGAGCCACACGCACGACCCTGATTCCAAGCCCCTAGTGAAAACCTAGTCACAACCATGATATAAACCTCATCAAAATGAGTAAATAAATACTTCTAAACCCAACTTAAGCCTCCGGGACATCGAATCCCACTCAACTAGGTAGTAGGATCGATCCCAGGCCCTTAGAGTTAAGTTCCCATCACAAAAACTCACAATTTCCATTTTTTTTCCTTAAGGGCCGCGGCCCTACATGGACCATGCCGCAGCCCGTCCCCCTGGCAGAGCCTCCTCCACCTTCTTCAAGCTAGGGCCACGACGCCCAAGAACAGGGCCGCGACCCAACCTCGCACCAGCCACTTTTCCTCGTTTTTCCACTTTTAAAACCTTCCAAAAACCTATCCAAACATCTAAAAATCCCAAAATCAAAGTTCCCAAACATCCCCATGATCCAAAACCCATAAAACCCAAGTCTCAAATCACCCAAAAACACGTCAAAACACAAAATCCAATTCAAGCTTAAAAACTTAAAACTTAAATCTTGAATTACCTCCAATTGAGTTGTTTCCAACTAAATCCTCTGGCTAATAAGCTTCTAATATTTCCTAGGATCGCTACACCTCGATCCTCGCTTGAATCCGAGCCTAGAACTCAAGTTACTTTCAAAAACACGATCGGGAGACGAAAATGGAACTTTAAGGGAGAGAGACCGTACAAAATGTTCTTTTATTCTTTTAAAAGGTTACTTCAAGCTTAAGTAGCCTCAACCATATCCTAACACTCGGGGTCCCAAAACACCCCCGGGGACAAAATAACCAAAACCTCCAGAATTTCCCCCTGATCTTACTAACTCCCAATTTACCACCAAATATTTATTCCCATTACCCAATAACCCGGTAATGCTCTAAATACCCCTTGACTTACTCCAAGTCAAGAATAAATCCCGTTGTGACTTTCCCACTAGCTTACCTCCTAAGATTGTCTTGTGCTGGGTAACCCTGGCATAACCAAATAATAATAAAGCACCACACGCATATCACATATATGCCAAATATGCCCGAAATTGCCAAAATATGAAAATCACCCAATTACTTAGAATTGGGTTCACATGCATAATTAATACACATAAACATGCATATTATCATTAAATAACACAATAAAATAATTATGGCCCTCCCGGCCTCCTAATCAAGGTCCTAAACCTTATTAGGAAATTTGGGGCATTACACCACTATCGAGGATAGATGACATGTTTAATCAGTTGTAGGGTAAGACAATATTCTCAGAGATTGATCTTCGATCTGGTTATCACCAGCTAAGGATCAAGGACGAGGATATCCCGAAGATGGCCTTTCGCATGAGATACGAGCATTATGAGTTCTTGGTCATGTCATTTGGATTGACCAATGCCCCAACAGCATTTATGGACCTGATGAACATGGTGTTCAAGGATTATTTAGATTAATTTGTGATTTTCTTCATCGACGACATCCTGGTTTACTCTCGTTTAGAGGTAGAGCATGAGCAACATCTCCGATTGGTATTGCAGAGGTTAAGGGAGCAATGATTATATGCTAAGTTTAAGAAGTGCGAGTTTTGGCTACCGAAGGTGACATTCCTTAGACATGTTGTTAGTGGAGACGGGATTAAGGTAGACCCGGCCAAGGTAGAAGTAGTTAGAGAATGGCCGAGGCCAAGGAACGCCTCGGAGGTTAGGAGCTTCCTTGGGTCGGTGGGATATTTCAAGCGATTCATGAAAGGGTTTTTGAAGATTGCCATACCATTGACTGAGTTGGTGTAGAAGAATTTGAAGTTTGTATGGTCAGACAAATGTGAGGATAGTTTCCAGGAGTTGAAGCGATGGTTGATTACCGCTCCAGTGCTCAGTCTCCCTTCAGATAGGGATAAGTTTGTCATGTATTGCAACACATCGAAACTGGGGTTAGGATGTGTGTTGATGCAGAATGGGAAGGTTATTGCATATGCATCGCCGTAGTTGAAGGAATATGAGCAACGGTACCCTACCAATGATTTGGAGCTAGCAACGGTCGTATTGGAGCTAGCAGCGGTCGTATTCGCACAAAAAGTGTGGCGACACTATTTGTATGGAGAGAAGTGTAAGATATACACCGATCACAAGAGTTTGAAGTATTTCTTCACCCAGAAGAACCTAAATATGAGACAAAGACGTTGGCTAGAGTTGGTAAAGGATTATGACTGTGATATCCTTTATCACCCAGGGAAAGTCAATGTAGTGGCAGATGCTTTGAGTCGGAGGGGCCCAGGAAAACTATTCAATTCGAAGCAAATATCGAAGAAATTGGTAGAAGATATGACCAGAGTAGGGATAGAATTGGTAGTGGGCCAGTTGGCCAATATTACATTGCAGTCCACTCTCTTGGAGATAATAAAATCGGGCCAAATGAGTAATACCCGGTTAAAGGAGATAAGAGGGGATGTCCTAGCTAGAGTAGCTAAGGATTTCTTCATTTCAGAGACGGGTTTGCTGAGATATAAGGATCGGATCTGTGTTCTGATGGATATGGATATCAAATGAGAGATCCTCGATGAATCTCATACTACACCACTCATTACATCCAGGAACCATGAAGATGTATCAGGATCTACGGTCTTTGTACTGGTGGCCTGGAATGAAGAAGGACGCGGCCGATTACATAGCGAAGTGTTAAGGCTGAACACCAGCGCCCAGCGGGGTTGTTACAACCTTTAGGTATTCCCGAATGGAAGTGGGAAGATATTACCATGGACATTGTAGGAGGCTTTCCCAGTAATATGGGGCAACATGACTCGGTATGGGTGATAGTAGACAAATATACCAAGTCAGCTCACTTTCTGCTAGTGAGGACAAACTATACTGTGGACTAGTATGCAGAGCTGTATGTGAGGGAGATCGTACATCTCCATGGGGTTCCAAAGTCTATAGTATCAAACTAAGATCCCATATTTACTTCCAATTTTTGGGATTTGGTATGTAGAAATTCATGATGACCAAGGAAATTCATAGGCCTCGATATGGGCCACTTTTATGCATCAATAGTAAAATTTCCTTGGTCATCATGAATTTCTTGTGGTCGATGGTAATGGTAATGGTGATGGTGAGGTGAACTTGGCCACAAAATCATGCTCTTGTTGCATGTTCCAAACCATTGGGATATCCTGTGTACAAGCTTTTGTTGTAGCTAGAAAAAGAAGCATAGGCATTTACTCATTGTGTTCCCCTTACTATAAAATCGAGGCATTGAATGACACTTATAAGGAAACTATTTACCCTGTTGGGAACAAGGATGAATGGGTAAACCCTGATCACATCAGAGATATGGTTGTTGGCGTCCCCGTTGAGAAAACCCCTGTAGGAAGGCCCAGGAAGCAGAAAATGGGTAGGCGAAAGACAAACCGCTATGCTTCACACGGGGAAAAGATCGTCAAGCCACGTAAGTGTAGCAGATGTGGTGGTAGTGGGTACAACAAGAAATCATGTAAGGCTAGGCTTTACAAATTTGTATTATGTAATAATTCAATTGATTTTGTTGCATTTATTATATTCAGGTACCTCTCCTAATACTTTGTTGGTTTTGATCTAAATAAATAACTTTCACAAAAATTTTCCTGTCTGCCTCGATAGGCCTCGACACAGTAGTCAGTCTACCTCTATAGGCCTTAATCTAGACCCATTGAGGCAGATATCGTTATATATTATTATGAAGCTATCGAGTCCTATCGAGGCATATTTCATTATGTATTATTCCGGACCTATCGAGGTCTATCGAGGCAGATTTGGTCTAGTATTATTCTAGACCTATCAAGGCCAATCGAGTCCTATCAAGGTAGATTTGGTTAAGTATTATTTTTTACCTATCGAGGCAATTTGTTTGACCCATCGAGTTTTGTCGAGGCAGACAGATTCTGTGAATTTAGTAGTTTTTTATTTAATACCTTTATCAAAAAATAATGTTTGATAAAAAGCCATATACAAAACTACTATATACTATACTATACAAGAGGTGTATGAAGAAAATGTAAAGAGCATCACGGTGACAAATTTTAATAGAATAGGTTCACACACCACTTGGTCCTTAAATGTTGCATGTTCTCATCGATAACGGTATCGAGTGGTAGCCTGGAAACCAATTGCTCGATATGTTTGATGGCAAACATACCACAATCCCCACTGCATATAATCAATTTTGTGTCAATATAAGATAAAAATAACTTTAATATTCAGATTCAAAAAACACTAATTAAATAGGGGAATACCTTGTCTTAGTCCGAGGACACTCCTCATGAGAAATACGACAATACGAAAAAGGCTTTGCTTTCTGCTCAGGATATGTATGGAGGTCGTCATGGTCGTCAAACATGCCAAAACACCACAACAACGAAGGCAACAATAACCACCAAGGCTTGATCACTTCCTCCAAAAAAGTCGGACTAAGCTCGCTATGGTTGGAATCATAAATGTTGATACACCACAATGGAATGGAGACTTCAATGGCGATCCAATGCGCAACTTGCTCGACGTGCAAGGCAAAATATACTTCACTCACATTATGTCAATATACGAGGAATTGATTATCATCGCCCTTCAGCATTTTCAACACATCGTCGTCCCATGTATACTTAGTGCCGATCTTTTTGAAATTATTCCAACAACCTAGGCACACTTAGGGGAAGGTGGTGTTCATGATCGTAGCATCATGCCGAAATGTGGCATGATAAAAGTGGCGTCGGCAGCGTAGCATGTGCAGAGCGACATCAATATGCTGTAAAAAAATGAAAATTTCGTTAGTACAATCAACATATTTTATGATTGAATTGAAAAAATAAATGTAATTTACATACCGAATCCCAAAGCCAAGCTTGAACCGTGTGCAACTTCAAGAACCATGCCACACTGTGCGTCCCAGTATGTACGTTTCGATCCCTCTAGTTGTCGATCTTCTCGATCATCCACTTATGGAAGCTCTTCTCCTGCTGCGAGTCACAATTCCTCAAAGGTTCAGTAACTAGCCCTTGTTTATCTACTCTCATCCTCTTCGTTGGGCCGGTGAAGTCATCAAAACGCTTAGGCCTGCGTTTCTTCCTGACAACTTTGAGGCTAGCTGCCTCCTTAGGCTGTAGTACTCGGTACACTGGGACTGTCGGCGTCACTAGCAACAAGAGATGTCTGGGCCTATGGAGTGGAGGGCGGATCATCAGACTCATAG
Organism: Humulus lupulus; assembly: GCF_963169125.1. Classification (NCBI taxonomy): domain Eukaryota; kingdom Viridiplantae; phylum Streptophyta; class Magnoliopsida; order Rosales; family Cannabaceae; genus Humulus; species Humulus lupulus. Next base: position 196,251,640 of record NC_084798.1, read on the forward strand.
TCCTCAGGAAAGATATCAGACTCTGTATCTGATTTTAAGTGGATGGATCAATCTGAGACCACTGAAATTAGCTTCGCCAACTGAGCCATGATCGTAGTCTGATTCTTAAGTAAGGTTGCCTGGCCCTCCTCAACCCTCTTGAGCCTCTGCATCAACTGCTCATAATCAAGCTGGGCAACCTGACTAGAGGAAGGTGCACAGGCCTGTGAAGTGCCCTCCTCAACCCTCGGGACATCCTCGTAAAAAATAGAAGCTTCCTTTGCAACCTCTGCTAGCTTCTCTGCCTCATTCTCATGTCTACTTCCTCTGCTTTAGTCCCAACCTCCACTACAGTTGATTCCAACTCAGGGAATAACCTGGAATCAACGTCTGGGAGGCTATTGTAGTAGACTACCTCACCGGGACATGGCTTCAGCATGGAAAATACGACTAACTGCATGGTCGAATAACATGTGTCAGAAAATTGTAATAAAATAAATCGTTAATCAATTAATTTGTGACATTTAAAAAGATAAAGTGGAACTTACTCGACGCTTGGCGAATATAGGAACCAACTTAGCTGTCGAAAGAGTAATATCGGTCTTCGTAGCCCAGCTAAGCATCCTGGGAATCTGGTTCCCACTATTCTCACCGTACTTACTTTCGATAGCTAGCATGGCCTCAAAAGCCCAGTACAGAAGTGCGGGGGCATAGCCATAGAAACTATACTTCAATTCCTTCTGTTTTTTGCTTGAACCCTCTTTCTTCTTCTCCTCATAATGTTTCAATTGTTTTTGCATGTTCTTTTGAACTCCTCTAATAACCTTCTTGAAGGACAACTTCCCCCACATATACTTGGAAAAGTAGTCAAGATCCTCAACCATCTTCGGGGAATCACCACATATCTGTGTTGTCTTCTCTGGGGCATTCAGTATCCCCTCTATCAAATAGCACAAACTCAGCTTAAATGCATCTTCTGGGTTTGTTGAGGCCTTCAAAGCATCTTCCAACTGGTCGAAACTAACCTTGGAATCACCATTGAAGTATTCTTGGATGGTCTGATTGCTTGAAAGATGCTCTCTAAACTCATCTGGGGACAAACTCTGTAATCCCAAATCTGCAAAGAGTGTTGCCCAAGTAGAATTGGCCCTCTTCAACCTTCTTGCTTTCCACCTTCCACAACATAACCTGATGTAGTAGAACCCTGGAAAAACTAAAGGGCTTAGCCTTGAAGAACTTCCTCAACGGGCATGCCTTTGCCCGTTCAATTAGCTCGTGCCTCCTAAACTGCTCTATAAGGGTTTCCAAGTAAGCACTAGCCCTATAGGTGACACGGCCAGGAAAGTGCTTCTCCAATGGTACAATGAAATCGAGCATTTGAAAAAAAACAAAAAAAAAATTGTTAAAAATAAAATTTTAAACAATCTGGTAACTATCGAGGACCATCGAGGCATGTCGAGGCCCATCGAGGTTTAAAAAAATCAAACAACATATAAACTATCTTTAATGCCCTAAACTCCAGGGAATGTTACGATGTGCATTTTAAACAGTGCTAAACTCGCTAATTTAGTCATTTGGCCATAATCGTGTTACCAAGTATGATTAGCGGTTTAGGGTTAAATTTTTTGGTTATGATACAATGTTTCATTAGAATGTTTACTGTATTCATTAGGATCCCCAAAATATAATTTAAAGGTTTATTACAAGAAAATATTTACAACCAGCTGATCTAAGCGGCAAAACAGGGTTTAACCCTAGTTCCTCTTTCAACCCTCGGCCGTGGCGGTCGAGCAGCCGCATATGTACACATCGTCACCTAAGCTCTCCAACTCATGGATGGTCCAACTTTCTTTTGCCTTTACCTGCACCACATAACACCTGTGAGCCGAAGCCCAGCAAGAAAACTCAATATGCTCATGATCAGTAATATCATATCATCAAGTCATAACGTGCATGCCTAGCAAATATAGCCCTATTCAAGCATGCAAATAAGTTCAGATAATGATGGGGTATCCAGGATAAGGAATCCTGCCCTCCTGAATGGATGACTATCAAGTCAATCCTATTCAGATGAGTGATTTAACACGGGTGGTTTCGATAACCATACTGGGCTTATAACCCTAATTAAATAGGTGACTGAGGAGCGAGTCACGAACATGGGATCATCACCCTTAGCCATGTGACTAATAAACAAGTCACTAACATGGGATCGGCACCCTTAGTCATGTGACTTATAAGCAAGTCACTATCATGGGATCTGCACCCTCAGCCATGTGACTACACGGTCACTTGGGCCTTCTGGCCCTGGCTCTGAGTAACTAGTCATAGACTAGACAAGCGCTTTTAGTTTTCATCGAACTTAGGGTCTGTCTGACATTAATGCTCATAATGAGTCATTCAATGCAGATGTCGATTAGATCTAATCTTTTATCGGCTCTACGTTCATGACATTTATGTTGCTCCTGACTCTTAGGTCAGTAACATACGACCAGTGCTCAGTACCGTTGTTGAACTTGACGAGTAAGTCACAGCTTCACAGACAGATCTGGCACCATTGCCGATTCTGACTAGTAAGTCAGTGCCACACACAAGTAAGCAATGTTACCATGCATATATCATATGTCAAATATCCAAATGTAGGGCATTCAGCATGCTTACTTAACAATTGCTAGCATAATTAGGATCATGCACAAACATAGAGACTCAAGCTCTGAACAATCTCATATTCAACATCCATAGCATGCCCTAATCACATGTTTCTCATGCATCACATGCATCACATACTGGGTGCAGTTTTCTTACCTTTAGTCCAAGCTCAGGTTACCAATAAACGAGCCACAAGCACGATCCTGATTCCAAGCCCCTAGTGATAACCTAGTCACAACGATAATATAAAACCTCATCAAAATGAGTAAATAAATACTTCCAAACCCAACCCAAGCCTCCGAGACGTCAAATCCCACTCAACTAGGTAGTAGGATCGATCCTAGGCCCTTAGAGTTAAGTTCCCACGACTAAAACACAATTCTGGCAACTTTTTCCCTTAAGTGTTGCGGCCCTCCAGACACCATGCCGCGACCCGCCCCCCAGATAGAGCCCTCCACCTTCTTCTTCAAACTTGGGCCGCAACACCCTAGAACAGGGCCGCGGCCCAACCACGAACCAACCATTTTTCCTCGTTTTCTCCTTTTTAAAACCTTCCAAAAACCTATCCAAATATCTTCAAACTCAAAAATCAAAGTTCCCAAACATCCTCATGATCCAAAACCAACAAAACCCAAGCTTCAATTCAATCAAAAACTCATCAAAACACAAAGTCCAGTTCAAGCTTAAAAACTTAGAACTTAAAACTTGAATTACCTCTAATCGAGTTGTTTCCCAACTAAATCCTCCAGCTAATAAGCTTCTAATCTTCTCTAGGATTGCCATGCCTCGATCCTCGCTTGAATCCGAGTCCTAGAACTCAAGTTTTCTTCGAGAATGCGATCAGGAGACAAAAATGCAACTTTGAAGGAGAGAGAACGTTATGAACGTTCTTTTTATTTCTTAATAGGTTACTTCAAGCTTAAGTAGCTTCAAACAAATCCTAATGCTCGGGGTCCTAAAAAGGTCCCCGGGGGAAAAATAGTCAAAACCTCTAGAATTTCCCCTAATCTTACTAACTCCCAAATTATCATCAAATACTTATTCCCATTACCCAATAACCCGGTAATGCTAAATACCCCTTGACTCACTCTGAGTCAAGTATAAATCCCGTTGTGACTTTCCCACTAGCTTACCTCCTAGGATCGTCTCGTGCTGAGTAACCCTAGCATAACCAAATAATAATGAAGCACCACCCACATATCACATATATGCCAAATATGCCCGAAATTGTCAAAATATGAAAATCACCCAATTAATCAGAAATGGGTTCACATGTATATTTAATACACCTAAACATGCATATAATCATTTAATAACATAATAAATCAATTATGACCTTCTCGGCCTCCTAATCAAGATCTTAAACCTTATTAGGAAATTTGGGGCATTACACTATCGAGGTCTGTCGAGGTAGCACACAATATTGATGCTGACCATTACTGTCGATGCCTATCGAGGTCTATCGAGGCATAGGTAAAAACAGAAAATACCCAATTCTATCGAGGCATATCGAGGCCTATCAAGGCCCATGCAAAATCATAAAATGGATAATTCTATCGAGGCCTCAAATAATATTGATGCTTGACACCACTGTCGATGTCTATCGAGACCTATCGAGGTATATCGAGGCAATGCAAACTCATAAAAATGCCTAATTATATCGAGGTCTATCGATGCCTCAAACAATATTGATGCTAGGCACCACTGTCGAGGCCTATCAAGGTATATCGAGGCAATGCAAAATCATAATATATCTAACTCTATCGAGGCCTATCGAAGTACATGCAAAATCATAAAATATGCCTTATTATATCGAGGCCTATTGAGGCCAGAACCTAACAAATACTATCGAGGCCTATCGATTTGTATCGAGGTGAATAAAAATCTCGAAAAAAAACCTAGATTTCTTCATACCCCATCATTGATATATCCTATGAACAAAAAATTAACAAATAAACCAGGCCCAGACAATTTATTGCAGAATAAACAAGTAAATCCCTCACTTTTGCCTATTTCGAGGTTGTTTAGTCGATCTCGTGGGTTTTCTCGCCTACCCGCCTACTTCGATAATAATTTCTTGCCACTTTCTGTGCTGCCGTGGTTGTGGAAGACAAAGCCATAGTGAATGCGGGAAAGGAGAGTGAGAGTTTTTGGGGATTTTGGTTTCGGGACCGAGAATAGAAAGAGTAGAGAGAGAAAGTGGGAAACAAATGAGAGGGGTATTTTTGGAACTAATGTAAATATTAGGATCAAATGCATATGTATACGGTAGGTAGAGTATTTTTGCTATGATACCCCATTTAATGCATCAATAGTCAAATTTGCCTAATTTAATCTAATATGCATCAAGAATTGCTTCATCAAATGTTCACATGATTTTTAACGATCAAATCAAACGAAAAATAAATTTAGAAATGAATGAGGAACATGACTAAAATAACCCATATATTCATAATTACACATTATGAATATATCAATTAATTGTTAAAGTAAAGAATAATATTTCTAATAACAACTATTCTTCTCATAAACTTTGTGTAATTACATGTAAAAATGCATTAATAACAACTCGAACCTAATTTTTTTTAGTTGCATGTGAGCTAGGGATTTTTAGGATCAAAATTATTTGTAGTTACACTCGGATTAGAGATTTTTAAGATCCAAATTATAGATTTTCACAAATATAATACTTACAAAAATCCTATTTCAACATGAATACTAAGTTACTACATTTAACAAGGAAATATTTTATGAGGGAAAATAAAAGGGAAAAAATAAAAAAAAAATGTTTTCGATAAATTTTATGAGATATTTAAAAAAAAAATTATTGTATATATTTACAATTGTTGTAAATTTAAAAAAAAAATATATTACAATTAAGTTTTAATTTTTCTGCAAAAAAGAATTGTTAATTTATTGATTCAATCCAAACATGAGAAAATGAAATTTTTTAGTTTTCATTTTTATTCCTTCTTACTCTTAAAATCCAAGGTACAACACAATGCCATAGTCTCATGGAAAAAAATATTATTGCAAAATTTGCATGGAAACTCAGTTATTTCATCTATGTACACATGTTCAAACTAGAGGTGCTCAGAATCCAAACAAATCTAATTACCTTAAACAAATCTAAACCAATCAAATTACAAAAAAAAAATGAATATTCAATTACAATTGAATTGGATTGGATTTGAAAAGCTGGATGTTAATTAGATTGTATCGGTTGGCGAATGAGAGATTGAAAATCCAATTAAGAACTGATCCAATCCAATTAAAATTAATATATATTATATATATATATATGTATTATATTATATATATAAATATATTTATTTGGATTGTTGTTGTTTTTGGATGTTATGTTGGTACTTTGTAGATGTTGTTGTTGTGTTCATGTTTGTTACTATCTAAATACTCTAGTTTAGGGGTGCTTAGGATCCAATCCAATCCAATTACTCTGAACCAATCCAAATCAATTCAATTACAATTGGATTGGATTGAATTTGTAAAGTTGGATATTAATTGGATTGAATCAGATTGCGGATGAAACTATGGAAATCCAATTAGGAATCGATACAATCCAATTACAATTATAAAATTTATAATCTTTTTATATATATATCATATTAACTATAAATATATTTAATTTTCTTATTTTTTTCTTAGATTTTAGCACTTTGAAGATGTTATTGTTTTCATGTTATGTTTATTATAACAATTTAGTTATTAGTTTTGATACATTATTAATAAAAAATTAATGAATTTAATGTTGTAAACTTAATATTTCAAGGACTTAATGTGACAATTGTAAAGACTTAATTTAGTATTATTACTATATAGTGTCTAGTTTTTTGTATATTTTTTTTTACTTGTTAATTTATTTAATATTAAAATTTAAGTTAAAAGATAAAATAACAGATTCAATCAATCGCCAATCCAATCTAATTGTAATTGGATTTTTAGGCCAAATCGGATTAGATGATAATTAAATTAGATTTGTTAGGAGTAAAAATGTTGAATCGGATAAGATGAGCACCCTTAGTTCAAACGTCAATTCTTAGTGAAATTTATTTTATATTTATTTAAAATTATTTTTTTTCAATATATTTTTAATTCAGTTTAAGCAAAATAAATATAATTTTTTTTATCATTAGGGTTCATTAATTTTTTTGGGCAATCAAACTTTTAAGATTAAGTCCTAGTTAATTTTTTTAACAAAATTTTAAGTTTGTTTTTGTTGACAATTTTAGTATTACAAACACTTCTAATTTTTTTTACAAAAATAAAAAATCCATTAAATTTTTTTTGAAAAATAAATAATAAAAATCTAATTACTACTATTTATAAAATTCGAAGTGTTTATTTTAAAATTACTAACTAAATATATATTGAGAAAAAAGAAAGCTATGAAAAAAACAAAAAGAAAAGAAAGGAGTTAAGTCCTTTAAAAGCCCAAACTAAGCACAAAGAAATAGTTTAACTAGGCTTTACACACGCACAAATTTGTGACAGTCCATTTTGGGTTTCTTTCCCCAAACCTCAAAACCCTTTCTTCTCTTTCTCTCTCTACACCTTCTTTTACATTCCACTTTCTCTCTCTACCACCATGGAAGACGACGACGAGTTCGGAGATCTCTACACCGATGTTCTTCAGCCTTTTGCTTCCTCGTCGTCTTCCTCGGCTCCGCAGCCTCACCAGGCTTCCGTTGCGCCGCCCCAACCTTTCCGCCCTCCGATCGATCTCAATCTCAAGAACGATGCCGAAGACACTACGCTTCGAGCTCCGAGCTTCAATTCCGTCGTACCTGTTAAAGACACGGAGGAAACCCTAGCTCCAAGTCCCGCTTCCTCTCCCGCCGGCTCGGTTGATTCTGTCGCAAAGAATTCGATCATTTCCGGTGAGGTAGTGGTGGTGGACGATGTAGTGGCTCGGCCGAGGGTTTTGTTGTCCGGGGATGTGAAATTGCGTGATGGGGTTACGAAGGATTCAAATTTGAACTCGAACTATTGTGTTGGTGGGTCTGGGAACGATGTTGTTATTGGGCAATCGGGTGGTGAAGATGAGAATTTGATGGAGAAGGACGTTACTTTTGATATCGAAGAAGGTAATATGGGAATGGAAGATGCTGGTTCGGAACCGATGATTCCAGGTCTCGAGAGTAGCGCACCGATTGGTGGGACGACGGGGGATATTGATAACGTGGATGCTTCTATGGGAGAAAGAAGTTTGGGTGGTGATGGAGTTGGCGAAGATGATAATGTTGCCGGTGGTGGTGCCGGTGGTGGTGATGGTGATGATTGGGACAGTGATAGTGAGGACGATTTGCAAATAGTCCTGAATGATAACAACCATGGACCGTTAGCTATGGAGAGAGGCGGAATGGCAGGTGGTGATGACGACGACGATGAAGATGAAGACGGGCTTGTTATTGTGACTGATGGCGATCCTAATCAAGCGATGGAAGAACAAGAATGGGGAGAGGACTCTGCGCAGGTGGCTGATGGCGAGAGGAAGGAGGTGGGTGAAGCTGGGAAAATTGGTGCCGGCATTGTGGCGCCACAGAAGATTGGTTATAGCAGTCATGGTTATCATCCATTTCATTCTCAGTTTAAGGTCAGTGTCTTAATATGTTCATTAAGCTTAGGATTACCTTTGTACATTTGGGGTTTGTTTCCCCCTCTTTTTGATAAGAAAGTAAAGCATAGATATAGTTTGTAATGATTTGTACAATATGAATGGTAAACTGTTTTGCACGACATGGATTTTCTCTGTTATATGCTAAATAAATTTATGAAATGACAATGGCTACGAAGTGCAAATTTTCTTGGTAGCTAATTGACTTACAGTGAGTTGCAGATTAATGAAATTTAAGTATTTGAGCTACACTAAAGATGCTTGCGTGAGATTATTCTCTAATCTCATGTTTAAGCTTGTTTTGACATGTCTAAGACATACTTGCTGAGAGCCAAGAATTTTTGTCGAAATATCTTTAGTCCAATGAAATGCATGATCCGAAAATGAATATTTCCAAAAGCTGAGACTGGAAGTTATTCCTCACCCTCCCTTAAATACATTCAAACTTTACTGGGGATTTGATAAGATGCATAACATAAACACGCTTGTAAAAGAATACTAAAGCTCAATGAAATGCTTTACAGCAAATGGCCATGATATGCTTGCGGAAAAAATGCTTCCACTCAAAAGCTAATTAAGAATTTATATTTTTCTATTGTACTAATCAATTTGGTTCATCTAGGGCTTAGCTGTAGTAGTAGTAGTAGTATTAGGTTCTTAGACTGCTGTTCAAAAATGTCGTGCCTCGATTAATTGACATGTTGCATGTCCTAATTGATTTCTCACTCGTCTCTTACAGTGGTGTTGCTGTGGTTAAAGGTGTGATTATGATTTACGATTCTTGTACTATATACTTCTGTTATGAAGAATCGATGGATGCAAATGCCAAGTCTGCAAATAAAGACCTGAAATGATGAACCCTGACCTGTACTAAATCTAGTTTATTATTTTATTGTATTGGAGTACGCACCAGAATGTTGGCCTCCGTCCACTGTCTGGAATGCCACAAAATATTTTGCATCTTTCCCTAAATGGCTCGAGCATTTTTTATGGATTCTTTAGTATTTTCATAAACCAGGCACATGATCATGGTGTTGAGCTGATTTGGAATTCCTTAAATATATATTTTTTTAGGGGAAGGAATTGCAATGTTAACTCTTTTTTTCTGGGGATTAAAATGTTGGTGATTCAGGTTCTAATTGTGCGACTAGTTTGTTTAACTTTTCAACCTTTTAAATGTATAACTATTCATGCCTTGAAAGTAAATTCATGTGGGGTTATCTTCAATTTGGACTCTATTGTGTCTTAGTCCAGTTATGTTGTCAATATTAGCTTGGTTCATTTTGAATTACCTACACTCGTGCTTCCCATGTCCTATAGCTTTTCTATTTTATTTATTTATTTGTATATCATTTTTCACTTTTCACCAAACCTGCTTATTTTGATAGAGCAGGTATTCAGTTTCTGTGATTTTTCGTTTCCTACACCTGTCATTAATACCTTCTCAACTTAGTACTCGAAAATCCATGAATCCACAGCATTTGTAGTTCATATATTTCTCTCCTCCCCCCTTTATTTATATTTTTTTCAGTACAATCTCGATTGGGAAATGCGTCTTTTCACATGTTAGAACTCAACTATTCAAGAGAGTAATATTATCCTATGCATGCGATTACTTGTTTCTTTTTGTGGTTTTGTTTATGAAGTACGAGTAGTTTCCTGCTCTTTTTACATCTCTCTATACTATGGTTTTACTTTCTCTGTGTTTGATTTACACCCTTTTTACCCTAATCAAGTACTTTTCTTCTTAACGTATGCAAAGGTGGTCATTGAAAAGTTATATGATTCCTTCCTAGGTCTTTCTAATTTCGTTGCATTGAGTAACTGTATATGTTTTCTAGTTTCCCATTGAATATCTTCTACTTGAGTTATATAGTAGTATTATACCTGTAAAGTTTCTTTGAAGAAAGTATGCTGGAATTGTATCTTCTTTTTGCAAGTAAACCTTACAGCTGTTTTTTGTTTCATGAAGTATGTGAGACCTGGTGCAGCACCAATACCTGGGGCAACTACTTCTGGTCCCGGAGGAGTGCCAGGTCAAGTTCGTCCTCTTGTCAGTATGGGTCCTATGCCTGGTCGAGGAAGAGGTGATTGGCGACCAATGGGATTGAAAAATGCCACTCCTATGCAGAAAAATTTTCATTCTGGGTTTGGAGGGCCAACATGGGGTGGCAATACGGCAGGAAGAGGCTTTGGTGGTGGTGGTGGTGGTGGTGGACTAGAATTCACGCTTCCTTCACACAAGTAAATTCATATTCCTTGTTGCTCATTAACTTACATAGCTTAATTGATGGTGTCGCTGATAGCTTCATTAGTTATCAATAATATAACCAGCTATTCTAGCATAGCTATGTAAGTGTCATGCTGAATGGCCTGGTGTAAAAATCCATGGACATGTATGACTTGTTGGTTGGGAAGTTTAGATTGGATTAACTTGTCTAGCAGTACTGGCTGTCACTGCATTTTATGCCCATGCGAGTCTATTTATTCCTTTGTTGACATAATTATTGGCTGGGACTTGCATGTATCGATGCTTAAATAAAAGTGATGACATAGCTAAAATTCATTTAGCCTCATAACTTATCGGAGAGTTGCATTAAACTGCAGAGACTATGAAACTATCTGCATGCTTGTTTGCGTGCTGAGTTGTAAAGATATTTTTATTTGCTTAAGGCTTGTATAGGTTTAGATATTAAAGCCGTACAGTTTTGTGCTTTAAAGCTCTTTCATACGCATCTATACATTTTAATTATTAATGGCAAGATGGGGTATTTTATGGAGATATTTATTAAAAGTTGCTATATTGCTATCAGTAATCAAGTCATGTATTTTTGTATCATAGTAAATTCCTCTACTTTGGTACCACTGAAACTAAAGAAAGGGAGGTAACATTATGCTTGTAGTAGGGTCCCTTTGAACTCTTTAGTATGTCATCAGCCTCTTTTATTTTAGTCTTTTAGTTTCATGTGCAAAGTCTAGGATTTTAAAGATGGTTATTTTTCAGGGTTACTTATGTTATCTGTTGACGTTTCAGGACTATATTTGAGGTTGACATTGATAGTTTTGAGGAGAAGCCATGGAAATATCCCAGTGTTGACGTATCTGATTTTTTCAACTTCGGGTTTAATGAGGATAGCTGGAAAGATTATTGCAAACAGCTGGTAAATTTTATCTCTTAAGAATGGTGTCTTATTACATATATGAGGATTCAAAAGAGTCCTGAATTTTATTTTTGCAGGAGCAACTCCGCTTGGAGTCTACAATGCAAAGCAAAATTCGTGTTTACGAAAGTGGACGTGCAGAGCAGGTAATGAAGGGCTTGCTATAACTTATATCAAGGACTTTTTTTGCCCTTTCTCTAACATAAATGTTTGTTTTTGTACCCATAATAAAGCATAAAAGTATATTCTTTAAATGATTTTCTCAGGAGTATGATCCTGATCTGCCTCCAGAATTAGCAGCTGCAGCCGGTAACCATGATGTTCCTTCTTCTGATAATGCAAATTCGGGAAAGTTAGGGCAAGGTGATTTACCAAAAGGGTCTGCTCGTGTACGTCCACCACTAGTATGTACCAGGGTCTTTTACTCATTCTATTTGAAGTTTTTGCTTTGTATCTTAAATTACCTCTTAAGTTTTTACTTTCTGTTTGTTTTTAATTGTTATTTATCAGATGTCTTGCAAATTCTGGAGTTTTCTTATTCTAATTATGTACTGGTTCACACACTTCATACACACATATGGCCATTTTTTTCTCCTGGGTTAGATTCCAAACTCAATAGTTTAATTGTTTTCTATCAGCCAACTGGTAGGGCAATACAGGTGGAAGGTGGTTATGGGGAGCGTCTTCCCTCCATTGATACTCGACCAGCCCGAAATCGTGATTCAGATGCAATCATTGAGGTACTTGAACCAATATTTCCTTAATCCTATCTATGCATTTGATTCTTATGCTTATTATGATGGCATCATACTAATTAGTATTTGCTTTTGGGGAAATAGATTGTCTTGCAGGACTCTTTGGATGATGATGCCTCTGCTGGAAATGATATTCCAAACAGACCGGACAATGATACCAGCAAAGAGGATTTTGGAGGAGGTGTAGCTGAAGAGGTTACCACACCAGTGAACCCTGAGTTTAGTGACAATTTTCCCCAGGCTTATAATGATCGAAAGAGAGAGCCTGTTGAACCAAGGATGTCGCACCTGGGTTCCGTTTCTGATGATATACCTGATAGAAATGGAGTTTTACCCTTCCCTCCAGGACCACCGATTCGTAACGCTGGTTCCAGTGCTAATATTCGGGAGTATCCTGATGATGATTCTTCTGCTGGCTATGAGGAAAGGTATGCACTGCTGAATTGTAGTATATATTAATCAACAATTTCTAGAACTTTCTCCTGGTATCTTTTGATTTTTTTTTACTTTCAATTCTTTTTATTATTTCTGATTATAGAATGATTCTGATGTGCATCATCTTGACGTGAATTCAAACTCTATACCCATCTTCATTGCACCATTTAACTCTCTTTTAACACAGGCGAATACAGGGGAGAACACGCGACAGATCTCCTCATAAGGCCATGGGTGGAAGTGGAAGAGACAAAAAGTACCTTAATAATGAACCAGAAGAGTCTGTTGAGAGCATGGACAGTAAACATAGCCTTCCATTGTCGTCTCCTGCCACGGTTAGGGATGCCCATGAATCAAGTTTTGAGCAAAGAGATGTCGATGATCAAGATGAGCTTGTTCTGGCTGATGGAAGCCCTGGAATGGAAAAGGATGAGACAACTTCAAATGTATTAGCCTCAACTGATATTCCTGAAGATGGATCAACAAAGAAACAGACAATAAGTTCTCGAGCTGAGCAGCCTTTTGCCCAGGAACTAGATGATGGGGAAGACTCAAAGGCTGCAAGAAGTAGTGACAACAGCAGAGCGAGATCAGGAAGCAGCAGGGATTATCAGAAGAGGCGAGATGGGGTTGACGAGGAAGTTATTCAAGGGCATTCAACACGCACGGGAAGTGTCAAGAGGAACTTCGATGAAAAAGAACAGGGTGTCCATAGGAGAAATCGTGATGGAAGACAAGAATTGGAAAGAAATCGCATGGTTGTAAAAGGGAGAGAGGACACTTATCCTTACAGAGAATTTGATCCTAACCCAGTCCATTTACACATGAGAGCTGATGGGTTTGAGAGACGAAAGGAAAGGGACAATCCTGATGTGGCTTGGCAACGAAGAGATGACGATTCTTATAGCAGAAGAATTAAAACTGAGGAAACAAGGAAGAGAGAACGTGGTGATGAAATGCAATCAAGGCATCGAAGTAAGATTCGAGAAGGTGACAGGAGTGACAAAGATGAACCTATCCATTTGAGAAAACAGATGGATAATGGCAGCCATAGGGTTTATTATGAGAAGGATGTTGGACCCCGTCACAGGGAAAGAGAGGATAGTATGAAGGGTAGATATGAACATTTAGATGATTACCATGGCAAGAGAAAAAAAGACGAAGAAAATGTGAGGAGAGATCATGTTGATAAAGAAGAAATATTGCATGGCCATAGGGAAAATATGAATCGTCGAAAGAGAGAAAGGGATGAAGTGTTGGATCCTCGGAAGCGAGATGGACAGCAAAGACTTCTTGATGATCACCACTCTGTTAGACATAAAGATGAAGGGTGGTTGCAGAGAGAGAGAGGCGAAAGGCAGCGGGAGAGGGAGGATTGGCAGAGGTTAAAACAGTCTCATGAAGAAAATGCACCCAAGCGGGAAAGAGACGAAGGGCGAAGTGTCACAAGGAGTGGGCGTGTTACAGAAGACAAAGGATGGGTTGGCCATCCTAAGCTTAAGGATGATAGTAAAGGTTCTGATAAAGATTATCAATATAAAGAGACATTGCGGCATATTGAACCACCTAAAAGAAGAGACAGAACTGAGGATGAGGGTTCTCACCATGGAGGGAATGAGGATATATATGCTCGGGGAAATCAATTGAGTAATGGAGAGAGAAGATCCAGACAAGAACGACTAAGTATTCGCAATGATCGTTCTATTAATGCTTCTGAAGATGTGAGGGTTCATGACAAAAAGCATAAAGAGAATGCAAGGAGAAATAAAGAATTTGAGGCTGGTGATAACAGCACTTTAGTCTCTTCAAAGAGAAATCAAGAAGAGCATGGCAGTCAGAGTAATGAGACGGTATGTTCCTTGAGTGTAAGATTGTAGAACTCTGAAAAGGAATTAAGTTTTCCTTTTTTCCTTTTTAAGCTTGAATCATCATAAAGTATTCCATATGCTAGGAAGTTTCCTTTTGTAGACGAGGAAATTCATAAATTCCACCTGTTTTGGAACAAATAAATCTTCTTGGGGAGAGGTGGGATATGATATTATTGGTTAAAATTTCTCAGATGGCAGACTCCTCAGCCCAACTTAGGTGTCTCAAGGTAGTAAAATAGGACATGCATTTGCTCATTATCCTCTGGGTTAACCAACCTTGGACATCTGGTATCCTGCTTTTAAAAGATTTTTTTTTCTCTACTATATGTATATATATTATATTTATATATATCTATATCACAGTCAATCTATCGTTTGTAGGGAAGCTTAGTTCTTGATCTGTTCACTTACTCTTGTAATTAAGATAATGGAAATAATCAGAACATTTTATTTTTCTACAATGATAAACCTGTAAGCTCACTAGTTAAAAATAACAATACAATTATTTACCTTTTATTTAGCAATCATAATAGATAGGGTATCAGGTTTAACACTGTTAATGTCATGTCATCGACATACCATAATTGGCATGGAAGTTTAATAGTAATGGACATGACTGTCTTTGGTTGGTACGGTCATGCGTTGGTAAATAAGGTGATACCTATAAAGTTACTTTTTCGATAAATCAAATACCAATACTCGTTTAGCAAAAGCTTGAACATATATTTTTGGGGTGTATTTTTTAGGGTAGATGTCTGCTTACAATTTATACAAGGAACTAAACTTAGAATAGAAAGCATGAGTTTGACTTGTTAGAAGGGAAAAACAAATGACGAATTGTTTTGATAGTTGGAGTATGCTGTACTCTCAACTTGTAACCAAGGCTCCAATCCTCACTGACTATAAATATAATTTCTTTTTAACTATTGCTGAACTGCTGTTGTCAGGAATGATTTCTAACATGAGTGTAAATAGTTTCGTTTCCAAAAATACATAAGATGTATTTTGGAAAACAGTAAGGAAAAAAAGGTTCTTGTTGAAGGGGACATTATTGTTAATATTAGTTTGTGTTAATAATGAACTTGTGATTGTTGAATAAGATCTTCTGAAAAACAAGTTAAATGGAATTGCTTGATATCAAATGAGGCATAAAGAGTAAGTTGTAAATTAGCTTTCATGTTTTGGCCAGATTTCTTCTTCGGATTGGCCGGCATCAGTTATCACTGCACATAATTTGATTTGTTCTTTTCCTTTTCATTCTCACTTCTCAATGGTCTTCTTTATCATGTCACTGAATTTTAGTTGGAGCAAGGATGCATTTTTTCTCAAATCATATCTGAAGTTTTGAGCTTCAATTGCTTGTTTGGATTTGGCTTGGGGCTTCTCTTTCACCACTCATTCAATATGTTATGGTCCCTGCTTTTTTCTTGGAGTGGGGAGTTCTTTAATAATCAAATATCATATAGATTGGTATTGTTTTCTTTGTTCATTTATGAATAAAAGTGAGGTAGGAGGTGATAATAACCTTTATCAATTAGTTAGAATAATACCTGGTCCATGTACTAATAGGTAGTAATAATTTATGGTTTAAAATTGATTTAACTTTACCTAATAGTAGATGAAACTAGTGTTTTAACTGCGTTCCTGCACCAAATGTGTTGCCTGTCCCCCTTTAGAAGTGAGTGGTGTGAGATTCTAACTGTGGGAGGATGGTGGGGGAAGGATGATTACCACTTTTGCTTCACAAAGACTGCGTTGGGTTGGTGAAATGGAAGAATAAAAGAGGAATTTGCACTTACAGATTTTGGAAGTTACCCTTCAGATTGTTGTCGCACTGCAATCTTCAACATTGTTTTCATTTATTTTCTGTGCTGTATTACTGTTTCTTCTTATTTATCCTTGTATTATACTTCTTCTTTTTCTTCTTGTTTTTATTATTATTTGGTCTTTTATAGGGTTTGAAAGGCAGCACCGAGCAAGGCTTTGGTGAGCATAAAAATTTAGTGCAGCATCCCTTGTCCCGAAAACAGAAGGAAGGCGCTTCTGATGACGAGCAGCATGATTCAAGAAGAGGGCGGTCCAAACTGGAACGATGGACAAGCCACAAGGAGAGGGATTTCTCTATCAAGAGCAAGTCATCTACTTTAAAGTTTAAGGAGATGGATAAGAATAACATAAGATCTCTAGAAGGCACTAAACACTCGGATGAACCTTCCAAGCCAGCTGAGACTCTAGATATTCAACATCCATCAGCTGAAGAGAAAGACCCAGCTGATCCAGAGGCCAAGGATGGTGACACAAAACCATTGGATGACCGTCACCTGGACACAGCTGAGAAGTTAAAGAAAAGAAGTGAGCGGTTCAAACTTCCAATGCCAAGCGAGAAAGAAGCAATAACAATAAAAAAGGTGGAGAGTGGAGCGCTGCCTTCTGTCAAAAGTGTGACACAGGAGGAATCCGAGATTAAACCAGAACGGCCAGCTAGAAAAAGGAGGTGGATCAGCGGCTGAAAAAAAACGAAGGAATTACTGCTGTCTGATAAATTCCCGGGATAATTTCTGCCTTCTCGGGGAATGTCATATTGGCCTCATTTTTTGAATCTGGAACCCTGCAGGTCCGATTGTGCTGTGTTTGCTTTCTATAATTTTTCTTGGGTTTCGTCAGATGGCCATGTACCTTTACAGTAGCTATATCGCTTGTATCAGGGTGCCCACCTTATACAATTTAATTTCTGTATATACTGATGACTGTAATCTTTAACTGATCACACTGAAGGTGGCACTTTTGCTTTTTGCAAAAAATTATATTGAAATACCTCCACACAGGTTTGAATCGCTTGTTTCATCTGCGATTGATCGACCCATGTCGCGTGGAGAATGACATTGGTTGGATCTGTTGAGGAAGATCAGGTTCCAGGGATTGAACAATGGCATGGCAAGCTTGAAGAACTGAAAGATTGATTTAAGTGAAGAACTTGTGAACAAAATTGGCAAGCTTGAGAGGATGTATTTGAAGTGAATTTATCTGCTTTTTTGGTTGTTGAATACTTTAATTTTATATATACTTGTATCACTAGAGCCCATCATTTCTTTTTTTCTTTCTTTATGTATCTTTTTTGTCTATGTTTTTGGCAGGAAGCCTAAAACACCAAAATATTAGGAAAACTACTTGTAACTTAGGACAATTGAGTTTCAAATTCACAATCCACTATAACAAATTTATCGGAGAGAAATAATAATAATCTTCTTTCTGGCTACACTTTAATATGTTTTTTCCCTTCTTTATTACATTGTATTATATTATCCAGTAACTTAATTTAAGTTAGCTCAATCTATTTATTTACAGATTATACAATTAATCTCATGTCAATAAAATTAGAGTTTATCTCTATTTTTAAATATATTTGTGTAACACCTTACTATTCAGAGATCGTTACGCTATGCATTTTAAATAGTGCTAACCGAGTCATTTGGTCATAATTGTGAAACTAAGTATGATTAACGGTTTAGGGTTAAAATTTTTGGTCAAAGATACAATGTTTCACTAAAACGTGTACTGTATACATTGAAATCCCAAAATATATTTTAAAGGTTAATTACTGTAAAAGGTTTACAACCAGCCGACCTAAGCAGCAAAATAGGGTATAACCATAGTTCCTCTTTAAACCATCGGTCGTGGTGGTCGAGCAACTGCATATGTACACATCATCCCGTAAGCTCTCCAACTAAGGATGATCTAGCTTTCATTTGCCTTTACCTACACCACATATCACCCGTGAGATGAGGCTCAACAAGAAAACTCAACATGCTCATATACAGATAATAACATGTCACTAAATCATAATAAGCATGCCTAGCAGTAATAGCACTGTTCATGCATATAGGCAAGTCCAAATAAATGATTATGGGACCCTACGCCCTGTATGGATGATTGTCAAGTCAATCTGGGGATCTGCTCTCTGATTAGATGACTAATGAGTCCATCTCTAGGGATCTGCTCCTTGAATAGATGACTAATGAGTCCATCTCTGGGGATCCGCTCCCTGAATAGATGACTAATGAGTCCATCTCTGGGGATCCGCTCCCTAAGCCATGTGACGTTTGAGTCACCTGAACCTTTTGGCCCTGTCTCTAAGTAACTAGCATTTAGATCAGACAAGCGCTTTTAGTTTTCTTTGACCTTAAGGTCGGTCAAGCATTTAATGATCATGTTTATTAGATTTAATCATTTCGGCTCTGCATTCAATACGCTAATGCCGCTCTTGACTTGTAGGTCAATTCCATACGACCAACGCTCAGTACTATTGTCGTTCATGACTGATAAGTCAAGACTTCACGACCAGTACTAACACCATAGCCATTTCTGACTAATGAGTCAGTGCCACTCACAAGTAAGCAATGCAACCATGTATATATCATATGTCAAATATCCAAATATAGGGCATTCAGCATGCTTACTCAACAATCACCAACATAATTATGATTATGCACATTTACAGAAACTCAAGCTATGATCAATTCCATATTCAATATTCATGCCATGCCATAATCACATGTATCGCATGCATCACATGCATTACATACTGGGTGCAGTTTTCTTACCTTTGGTCCAAGCATAGGTTACCAATAAACAACCCTCAAGCACGATCATGTTTCCAAGCCCCTAGCGATAACCTAGTCACAGCCATAATATAAAACCCCATAAAAAATGAGTAAATAAATACTCCCGGACCAAGTCCTAGCCTCTGGGACGTCGAATCCTACCCAACTGGGTAGTAGGATCAATTGTGAGCCCTTAGAGTTAAGTTCCCACGACTAAAAACCAAATCTGGGCAAAACTGCCCTTAAGCACCGCGACCCCCAACCCTGAGCCCCGGCCCGCCTCCAGACAAAAGCTAGACCACCTCTCTGCCTGCACCTCGCGTCGCGACGTACCTACCTTGCGCCGTGGCCTTATTTGCCCATCACCCAATTCCATCATCTTCGTCAAGCCTGGGCTGCGACGCTCAACAATAGGGCCGCTGCTCGATCTCAACCCAGCCATTTTTTCTCATTTTCTTCATTTGAAAACCTTCCATTAACCTATCCAAACATATCCAAATCCCAAAATTAAAGTTCCCAAACATCCCAATCATCCAAAACCATTAAAACCCAAGTCTCAAATCATCCAAAAACTCATCAAAACATAAAATCCAATCAAAGCTTAAAAACTTGAAAACATAAAACTTGGATTACCTCCGATTAAGTCGTTTCCCAACTAAATCCTCCAGCTAATAAGCTTCTAATCTTTCCTAGAATTGCTATGCCTCGACCCTTGCTTGAATCCGAGTCCTAAAACTCGAGTTTCCTTCGAAAATGTGATCGGTGGCAAAAAGGGAAATGAGAGAGAGAGAGAGAGAGAGAGAGAGAACGTTCTTTTATTTCTGACATGTTACTTCAAGCTTAAGTAACCTCAAGCAAATTCTAATGCTCGGGGTCCCAAAAACGCCTTTTGGGTTAAAATAGTCAAAATTCTCATAATTCCCTCCTGATCTCACTAACTCCCAATTTATCATCAAATATTTATTCTCATTACCCAATATCCTAGTAATGTGCTAAATACCCAAAATACCCCTTAACTCACTCCGAGTCAAGTATGGATCCCATTGTGACTTTCCCACTAGCTTGCTCCCTAGGATCGTCTCATGCCAAGTAACCCAAACATAACCATATAATAATGTAGTACCACACACATACCACATATATGTCAAATATACCCATAGTGGGCCAAATTATGAAAATTGCCCAATTAAACAGAAATGGGTCCACATGCATATTTGATACACCTAAACATGCATATCTAGTCATATTATAATATAACTCACATAATCACATAATGATACACATAAATATCATATAATCACATAATTACATAAATTTTGTCCTTGGAAATTTTATCTGTTGAGGCTCAAAATCTCACCAAGGGAAAATATGAGATCAACGCCATGAAGCCCCCATTTACACGACATAGAAGCCATGGCCTCGCTCGGCCAGTCAGGCACGGACACTATTGGCCTCGCTCGGCCACGCCCGCGCGCACCAGGTGGCCTCGCTCGGCCACGCTCGCACGCACCTGGCGACCTCGCTCGGCCACGCCCGCGCGCACCTGGCGGCCTCGCTCGGCCACGCCCGCGCGCACCTGGCGGCCTCGCTCGGCCACGCCCGCGCGCACCAGGCGACCTCGCTCGGCCACGCCCGCGCGCACCAAGTGGCCTCGCCATCTAGGCCCCGTGGTGGCCTCGCCCATGCCCACGGAGTGGCCTCGCCATCTAGGCCCCGTGGTGGCCTCGCCCATGCCCACGGAGTGGCCTCGCCATCTAGGCCCCGTGGTGGCCTCGTCCATGCCCACGGAGTGGCCTCGCCATCTAGGCCCCGTGGTGGCCTCGCCCATGGCCCCGAAGTGGGGGTCACATCCGCAGCACACTCGGCCTTGTGAACAGCCAAGAGAGCCGCGCCATCAATAAGCCTTCCAAGGGGGCCTTGCGAAGGAATGAGAGCTACGTCACCTAGTGGCCACGTGAGTAGAGCCATGCACCAAGGGTCCCATTCCTTACACCTTGAGACCCCTATGCTTAGAGGCTCCAGTACGAGTCGAATGGGACATACTTGTACGACCTAGTATTGAGTACGGACACCAGTACCAGTGGGACTGCTGGGATAAGAGTTATGGCCCGTACATCTATGGCCAAAGGTCAGAGTCGACACCACTATCACCTGCGCCACTATGCCTGCCACCACTCATCAGACATGGGTACAGACAAGTAGTGGAGACATCCTCCTGACACCTGCTCCTGTACTGGATGTACGACCACAACCTCTGAAGCCACTCCCCTGACATAGTACATATGTACCACTTGGTCTCCTGGACCACCATGTACCTAAGGCCATTAGAGCCTACTATAAAATGAACTGGAACACCACCTGAAAGGGGGTTGGAAGTTTTACTGTAGCAAAGGCTTGAGAGTTAATGAAAGATTGATTGATTTCTCCATTGTTATTCTGTCATAATTCTTGAGTTATTGCTTTGATTTCTATAGCTTTTTTATTGACGATCCTAACTTGATAATTTCTTCCAACTCAACTTAGTTGACGAGTTCTCACCGTCAACATTATCTGAATAGCCCGGAATATCAATCCTGCTTAACTGATTCCCGTTTCCAAGTCGCTCCCTCGACCTCACTGTTTCTGTTTCATACCTTAACCAAAGGTACAACTTTGTTTTTCAGAACCTTGTTCTTTCTGTCTCATATCTGGACTGACTATTCCTCACAGGATAACTCAGCCTCCAATTCTAGATCCTCATAACTCAACACATGAGCCTCATCTAACGCATGTTCCCTCAACATGGAAATATGAAATACACTGTATACACCCGACAGTGCCAAAACTGAGGCCAACCCAAAGGCAACCTGACTGATCCTATCTAAGATTTCAAACAGTCCTTACTAATCTAGGGTTCAACTTGCCCTTATTTCCTCACCCCTTTCCATGGTGATACTCTAAGGAGGATATAGTCTTCCACCTAGAACTCCATGTTCCTGCATTTCAAATTAACAAAACATTCCCATTTACTATGAGAAGCGAGCATCTGAGCTCTAAGCTTTTCAATAGCCTCAACGATCCTCTAAACCACCTCAGAATTCAAATATAACATCGCACCCATCTCATCCCAATGAATGGGCAATATACATTCCCTACCATACAACATCTCATAAGGTGCCCCTCCAATAACTAGATAACTCTCTCTCTGATTTACCATCAGTCTGAGGATAATAAAATGTACTAAACTCCAACTGTATATTCATTGCCTTCTGCAACCTTTCCCAAGACTTGGAAGTAAAAGCAGGGTCCTCATCTAATAAGTTAGACCTCAAATTCCATGAAGGCGTACTACCTCTCTCACATAGAGGTCTGAAAACTGATCAACTGTATTACTCGTCCTTACTGATAGAAGTAAGCTGATTTTGTATACTGGTCCATAATGACCCGAACCGAATCATGCTGACCCACTACCTTGAGCAGCCCCACCACGAAATCCATCACGATGTCCTTCCACTATGGAATACACAAAGGTTGTATTGGCTTTACTGGTTTCTGATACTCTGTCTTGACCTACTAACAGGTTAGGAACTTTGCCACGTATTCCATCACATCCCTCTCCATCCCAGACCACCAATATAAAGCTTTCAGATTCTGGTATATCTTCATGATGCCTGGATGAAGAGAATAAGATGGTAGTATGAGATTCATCCAGAATCTCCCATTTAATTCCAGTGTCCATCAGAATACCAGTCCGATCCTTATACCACAATAAACTCATACCTGACACTGCATAGTCCTTAGCTAGTCCAGCTAAGACATTCCCCTAGATTTTCCCATCTGTGGTTCTATTTTCCCTTTGATTTTCTCTGAAATAATAAGCTCAAGTGTAAAGTTGGCCACCTGGCCCACCAGTAACTCTACTCTAGTTCTGGTCATATCCTTCAAATAACATGATGCATAGACAATCACCTTTCCCTATTAATGAGATATCATAATAACCTATAAACTGGTTCTGATCTGTAAGAAGACTCAAAACTCTTTCCACAAAGCACCTGTAATATCATGCCCGTCCAAGGAAACTCCTACCCTCTAAGGCGTTCCTTGACCTTGGCCTATCTCCAACTGAGAGTATACCACAATATCGTCGATCAAGACAATCACAAACCAATTCAAATAACTCTGAATACTCTGTCAATTTAATCCATCCAAAAAACTCATCATTAGTCAAATCCACAAGACAAAACTCAGTACTCCTAGTGCCCATATCTGATCTAAATGCAGTCTTTTGCATATCCTTCTCCCTGATCTTCAACTGGTATAAACCAGATCAAGGATCCACCTTAAAGAATATTCTCTTACTCAATAACCAAGTCTTTAGTTCTTACAGCTCTGCTGAAGCCGTACAATACAGTGCCCTAAACCTAATTCCGTCCCTGGCACCAATCTAATTACCATTATATTTCTTTATGTAAAGGTAACCCTAGCAAATCCCCTGGAGATACATCTAAAAACTCATAGACTAATCTAGTCTGTCCTGGTCCCACTCACACGACCTAAGTGGTATCCACCACACTAGCTAGGGGTCCTATGCATCCTCATGCAATAGGTCTCTAGCTCTAAATACAGATGTCATAAGCATATAGGGTCCATGAAGAATGACAACAAATACAAGGGTTTCTCACCCTCAAGCCCAAAAGTTACTATTCTTTCCTTGAAATCTATCATTGTCCCAAACTCGGCTAACCAATCCATGTCCAGGATTATATCAAAGTCAGTCATAACTAACTTTATCAAGTCAACTGATGGGTCCCTTCTCACCATAACCTAACCCATCTCTTAAAATTACCAATAGAGCATCACATTCTCATCACAACATAACCATGTAATCTGCATATCAAGTTTAGAACTCTCTAGACGCAACAAGCAAAGAACAACATGGCACCAAAACTAGTCAACACAATACAAAAATTCAGAGCTAGGAAGCTGACCTGCCACCACTGAGGAACCAGCCTCGGTCTCAGTCTCTGACTCTGACTGCATCAGAGTGAACACTCGAGCTGGAGTCGAGCTGTCTGCCCCCTTTATCTCATCCTTCTTTCGCCTTGGGAAATTCCTCTTACGGTGCCAAAATATCCCACATAAGAAATATGCCCTTGCTCGGCATTCTCCCAGATGACGCCTCTTGCACCGAGTGCATTCTGGGTAAACTTTCCAATCCTTGTCCTTGTCCAATCCAATAAACGGAGGTATTACTGTCTGAGCTCCGCTCTCTCCGGCACTCTCCTTCATGTGCTCTCAACAACAAGAGCCTTCCCTACCACCTGAGTGTAGGTAGAGTTTTCATGCACTGGGGCAACTCTAATGCCCTGAGCTATTCTGGGATTCAATCCCTGGATAAATCTTTCCTTTCGAGCCACATCTGTGGGTACCATATCAAAAGCAAACTTGGC
This sequence comes from Humulus lupulus, assembly GCF_963169125.1. Taxonomy (NCBI): domain Eukaryota; kingdom Viridiplantae; phylum Streptophyta; class Magnoliopsida; order Rosales; family Cannabaceae; genus Humulus; species Humulus lupulus. The sequence goes on from NC_084798.1 coordinate 196,276,149, forward strand.
CAACCCATCGAATCTATTAACATACTCGGTTACTGTTGAATTCCCCTGAACCAGGTTCAGAAACTCATTCATTTTAGCAGTCTTCATTGCATCACAGTAATATCTTTCATTAAACAGCTGCCTAAATTCTTTCCACTCCACCACAACTATATCTCGTGTCTGGGATAATACTTCCTACCACGTCCGGGCATCATCCCGCAATACATATGTAGCACAGATCACCCTATCGTGACCTACCACCCCTATACTGTCGAGGATGGAACTGATCATGCCCATCCATTGCTCAGCTCTGGATGGATCTAGGCCTCCCTAAAACACTGGAGGGTAATATTCCTAGAATCTTCCACAAAGAAATTCCCACCTGTTCTCAACCCTAGGCTGAGCCAATACTGGTGCCACTCCTGACATAGCAAAGGAAGAGGTGTTCCTTGATAGAACATGCTGTTGTTTCAAACACCTAATCTCTTCATCTTGCCTTTGCAATCTTAATTGCATATCTATAAACACCTGTTGCAAATTCTGAGGGGCGGGTGAAGAAGTCAAACCCTGGCTGTAATTCCCAGCCTCGGTATAACCACCACTAGGTCTCATTAATTGCCTTGGACACATACCTTCTGATCAGTCTACAGTCAATAACTTGATCCATTAAATATGATGAGCACATTCAAAAGCCTTCCCCCACGGGAAGAATCACACATCACCACATTCATATACCACTGCGGTGCTAAAAAAATACACCCACAACATTCATACATCAATCATAACCCCTGCTCTTCTAACATACATACCATGCTCTCAACTCCAGCATGCAAATAACACATTCATATAATCACTGAGCAGGTAATTACATAATCATATCAATAGTCAAGAGCCAGGCTCTATCAAAATCTCATGCTCCCTAATACAATATGCAAGTAAAACATTTACATTCTATTTAAGCAGTTAAGCACATAACCACATAAATAGTTACCATACCCTGAGTGAAGCTTGTCTTTAGTGATGAGTGTACATGCCTAGCTTGTCTACAGGAACCCTTAACCTTGGCTCGCTCTGATACCAAGTTGTAACGCCCTACTACTCAAGGACCTTTACGCTATGCATTTTAAACAGTGCTAAACTCACTAATCGAGTCATTTGGCCATAATCGTGAAACTAAGTATGATTAACGGTTTAGGGTTAAAATTTTTGGTCAAAGATACAACATTTCACTAAAACGTTTACTTTATACATTGGGATCCCAAAATATATTTTAAAGGTTAATCTATAAAAGATTTATAACTAGACAACCTAAGCGGAAAAATAGGGTTTAACCCTAGTTCCTCTTTAAACCCTCGGCCATGGTGTTGGTTTTTATTGATCAAATCAGAGATTATACGCAGCGGAACAATAATCAAAATTGTTAATTTAACCCCACAAGATTTCTAGATCTACTTCTTCACATACATATATATATATTGAATCAAAGAGATGAATAGAAAATTACCTCAAGTCCTTCCTTGCTGCTATCTTTTTGTACGGCAAAATCCTTGAGATCTCACACCAAGATCTTTCAAAAATGTTCTCAACACACAAAGAACGAGTGTGGGCTCGTTATACAAAATAATATGCAAAATCTATTTATCAGATGTTCTCAACACATGAGATCTAATAAAGTTTGGACCTAAATTTGTGAAGAACAGTGACCTATGCATGTAGCACTGTTCTATTTCTTTCAGGGAGATTTCACGATATATTTTCTATATCTGAAAAGTATCGATCTGAAAAACTAATCTCTTGTATTTAATATATCCAATATATTAAAAATAAAATAATTTTAGTTATTTTAAACAATTTAAAAATTAACTAATCAGTTATCAGATTTTTGTTTAAATAATAATATTTTAATCCTATTAAAATATCTCATTATTTATTTAATATTTAAATAACTAAAATTGTTGAACCAAGATTCTTCTAGAATCTTCTTGTATGTGTAACACAGTGTCTGTGCACTGTGTTACACGCCTGATAACTCTACAAAATAGAGTTATTTTACTACTTTATATGTGCTAATTGTTGCTTAATTCTTGAGTTTTTAATTGATTTATTAAGTTTTTAAGTAATTTTTAATTTATTAGGTTTATTTTAATTTTATAGATTTTTGTGTATTTTTATAATTATATTATTGTAAAATGTTATAGTTTAATTATTTAAAATTAATATTGTTAAGTTAGGAGTAAAAAGATGCAATTTTGAGCTTAAATGTTTAAGTAAATTAAGTTTTAATTAATAATTTCATGGAACTTTTGGTTGTATATTTTATTATTGAAAATATTTAGTTTTAATTTAATTTATGTTTGTTTTATAGGGAATTTGTTGTATTTTTATTTGCTCTTGGAAAGCAAGAAGAATGATGAAAAAGTGGCATTTTTGTAAAAAACAAAGGAAATTGACCTTGGGCCAGTTGAAGGCCCGCAACCATCCCTCCTGCCCAACTAGGCCCACCGAAGCACCACCATTCCAGCAGCTCCTCCCAGCCAGGCGGGCCACAAACCAACCACAAGGCCCACGAAGCAATCCCCAGCCGCGGGACTTCCATCATCCACCCGTTCCCTTCCTCCTGCCCAGCACATCACGCCTCAACCTCCAATCACAGCCAGCTCAACCGAAGCTTCCCTCTCTGCCAGCCCAAGCTTCCACGCCGCCAGCTCCCTGCACCAACCCGAGGCCCCCAACAGCCTTCGCGCCCAGCAGCTGACACTCACAAGAAGCCTTCATGCAGGCCATGCTTCCTGAAGCAGCCCAATTCACACCAGGCCCAACCCGTGGCCCATATGCCAAAACAGCCACCAGCAGCCAAAATGCTGCCATTTCACCAATTTTTGAGCCCAACAAATACACTTTTGTACCCTTGCCCCCTTTGCCAAAAATACCACTTTTTACCCAAACTTTTCTACACATTTTACCCCAAAACATCATCATTATACTTTATAATTTACCCCTATTTGCCATATTATAATTAATTCAATTAATTTAATCAATTTAATTAATTTGAATTGATTATTTTAATACCATTTTTTTGGCTATAAATAAGGGAGTTTGGTGAATTAAAAGAGGAGGTTACCATACCACAAAGTTTCTACACTTTCAAACCTCTCTATTCTCTTCATCTTCTTATTCTTTTTTGTTATTTTCTATGTATTTTTAGAGGAAAAATTTGGGGGTTTTCCTCCAAATTTTCCTAAGTTATATTTGTAATTTTTAGTTTGTATTTGCTATTTTAGTTATGAGTTTCTAATATTTTTAAGATTATTAAGGTGGTGATGAAACAATATGTAACTAGATAGTATTTATTTTGTATGTTGATTTCCCATTTTGTGCAACAAAGTTTATGGGATTTTCTTCTTCAAATATCTTCTTTCATCTTAAATATCATGTATTTATGATTGTTAGCATATATTTACACTTTGTTCTTCATTAGTGCAAAAAAGTAATATTCTTTGTGTAAGATGTGTCATTAAATTGTACACATCCATGCTTAGAACAAAAATATTATGTTTTGCCTTATAAATAATGTTCATTGATTTATTTGTTATTTCATTAGGTTGATTTACACTAAATGCTTTGAAATTATAATATTAAAAGTGAAGATAAATCCAATATTTTTATAAGAACTTGTGTTGAAATAGAATATCTAATTTGGAATAGGTGATGGTTTGATTAATTTCTACTATTACTAAAACTTGGAAATCAATGTACTTATAAATATTATTGAACTTATATTTTGTGGATTCTATTATCTTAATGATCTTTCTTTTACCATCTTGTTTACAATTATTAATTTAGTAATATATATTGTCTTTAATTTCTATATTATTGTCTTTAATTTTATTTTCATTATTCAAAAATCTCTTTAATATTTGGAGCTAGGTTAGAATTTATTAATTTTGGTTTAAAATAGTTTTATTTTTGAATTTAGACAACTCCTTTGGGTTCGATCTCGTGCTTACACGAACACTATATTCCATATACGATTCGTGCGCTTGCGAGTATAAATTTTTAAAACATACCCGTTTTGGGTCAATCAACGCCCAACTCATGCAGGGAGGGCATGCAATTTTCCCAATTTTCATCATTATTTAAATACCAAAAATCCAAAAAATAAATTAATTATATTTTTGTTAAATCAAATAATTAATTAATTACACATAATAATACAATAATTATGTTTAGTTCATAGAAAAATATTTTACTTATCAAATAAGTCATTTCGCCCATTTTTGTATTTATCTGTGTCAGTGTTTGTTTGAGCCATTTCGGGGACCATGGACCTATAAAATTAAGCTCCAATAAATTAAAACTAAATAATTAAACTCTTTAATCATAATAGTTAATTTATTATTTATGATATTTCTCCACTATAAATTCATAATTGAACTCTTTATGTTATAGATATACTTTTACAAAATTTTTATTTTAAGTTGTCCATTGATATAACTATCTTACAATAGTTCAACCCTCTAATTAATTAGTTCATAAATTAGAATGGAAGAATTACCATTTTACCTTTTTAATTTACTTCTTATTCCTTAAGTACCATTAATTCACTAGTGAATAATTAATCTATAATCTAATTATAGATTTGAGCTCAAAATCAGTTAGTTCTATAATTAACCCTTAAGGGAACCAATATACGATTCGTTCGGAAAGATTAGATTCCATATTGTTGATACATGTTCCCAGCCATCCATGATATTAAATCTCCGAAACAAAGTCATTAGCCTCAATCTATGAAGAGACCTTAACGAATGAATCAAAAGATTTAATAAACATAAATAGGAGTTCATGAACACTCAGGATTTAGGTTGATCTATATATGATCATCAGTTATAATATGAATTACAAATCTTTATTATTAAATGGTTTTTAGATAAAGACTTTTATTCATATCGATCCTTGTCATTTATAATCATATTATATAAAGCACCATTACCGAGATGTCTTACCACATCAATAATCTGAATCTAGATTATTTGTATCAAAATGATACTCAGTAAACCGTACTTACAACCCTAATTAAAGAATTCCATAACTTCAATTTGTTGTTGACTATTTTTATTCATTCATGTGATCTTAATTCTCTCATACTAATACAAGATCACATTCTCAATAATGAATATGGAATTTTTCTGATATTTACAAAGAAATTATTCAAACAATAATTTAAATAATCTAAATATAACAATAATAGACCATTGTATTTATTTATTCATTGAAATAATAAATGTATTTTACATGCTTTTAGGACATACTCCTAACAATATCCCCCTTGTACTTAAATCAAGTAAGACCTTTCTCTCAATCCCATATTACGTACATGACCCTTGAATTGCTTTGCAGGAAGCGTCTTCGTAAACGGGTCTGCCAGGTTGTGTTCTGATGCGATTTTCAGAATGGACACATTTCCTGTAATGCCCCGGATTCCCTATTATGGTTAACGGCTGGATTAGTAGGCCGGGAGGGCCATAATTGTTTAATTATGCCATTTAACGTGTTTATGTATGTTTATGAGAATTATATTATAATATAATGTTAATTGTATGCATGCCGATGATATATGTTGAGACCACATAATGATGTGGGTTTGTTCGAGTTGTTCGACATGAGACGATCGTAGATTATTAATTAGCGGCTTAGTCACAACAGGTTTAAGTGTCGGGACTTGGTTTGAGTCTCGGGGTGATTTTGATGGTAAGAGCGTTACCGGGAGATAAAGGGTAACGAGATGTGAATTATTGGTGTTTGAGATTATTGAGAATAACGGGAATTGGAGAGCGTTAATTATGATTAACGAGTTAGGAGGGAAGTACCAAAAATACCCTTGGGAGTCTTTAGAAACCATTAATTGACCTAGGGGTAAAATGGTCATTTCACCCCTAGGATAGATATAACCTTATTTAGCTGAAAAAGGTGATGGAAAAACAGAGTATGTTTTAGAGTTCTCCCGTACCTCCTTTCTCTCACTGTTCTTTGTGGTTTTTGAGCCAACTTTGAGGATTCTAGCTTGGGAAGCAAGCCTTGGGAGTTTGGGAGTGTGTTCCACCAGTGAAGGCCATCATAAGCCGAGCTTTGGGTAAGTTTCTAACCATAGTTTCTCTGGTTTGCTCTGTTTTGGTTTTGTTTTGCAGCTGAAATGTTTAGGGTGAATTCATGGTTTTGTTGGGAGTTTTGGCTAGGGTTCCCATGCTTGTGATGTTTGGGATGTGTTGGGATGGTTTTTGGGTTCATTTGGCATCAAGAATAGGCTTTGGAAGCTTGGGAATCAAGTTAGAATCGAAGGAGATGAAGAAGGTCGGTTCAGGGGTGTTCTGGGCTGGAGGTAGTGCTACAGCGCCCACCCTAGGGTGCTATAGCGCTCCTCAGGAGGGTTTCTGGCACTTGGGCGGTTCTGAGTTTAGCGCTGTGGCGCTAGGGGTTGAGCGCTGTAGCGCTACCCTGTTCCTTCCAAACCCCGTTTTGAGTGTTTTTAAGGGTTTTTGACTTGGGGTTTCAATCCTTAAGGCCCGGGATCGATTCTACTCACCGTGTGGGCATGTTTTGAGGTCCCGAGGGTGGTGCTTAGGTTAAGACCCTATTATTGTGGATTCTCATTAATGGATTATAATTGGTTGTGATTAGGTAACCGCTAAAGGACCAAAAAGTCGATCGTTCTCAGGGTTGTTCTTTTGTTCGTTCTTGCTCGAACCAGAGGTAAGAAAACTGCACCCCAAGTGTAACATGCATGGATATTCCTGAGGCATGTTGAATGTGAGAATATGGACATGGATTGAACATAGAATGCTTAGCATATGTTGCTCATTTGTGCATGGCACTGACTTATTAGTCAGGTTTGGCAAGGGTGCTAGTATCACTGTGAAGCTGTGACTTATTAGTCAGGTTCGGCAGTGGTATTGGGCATTGATCACGATGAACTGACTTATTAGTCAGGACGGCCTTGGCGTGTGTCACGCAGGCCAGTAAGATTGGATCTAATCGATTATTAGCATTGAATGACTCAAAGAGCATTAATGCCAGACCGACCCCGAGGGTCGATGAATGAAATAAGCGCTTGGAGGCTAGTGGCTTACTCAGCAGCCACTCTCCCACTTGAATTAGTGACATGCATGGCAGTCACTCAGTGCGGTTTACCAGAACCCGTTGAAGGCTAGTGGCTTACCCATCAGCCACTCTTCCATCTGAATTAGTGACTCGCTTGTCAGTCACTCAGTGTGGTTTATCAGGACCTCATGTGGTGTTCACTCATTTGTTTGAAAGCTTTATGCTCAGTGTGATTATAATGATAATCATTTGATAATGTTTATATAAAGTGTTATGTTTTCTTGCTGGGCCTTGGCTCATGGGTGCTATATGGTGCAGGTAAAGGGAAAGAGAAGCTCACCTAGCCTTGAGTGGAGAGCTGATGTGGTGGTGTGTACATATGCAGCCGCTTGACCACCACGGTCAAGGTGTTCTCAGAGGAACTAGGGGGTTTACCCTATTTTTGCCGCTTAGGTCGGCGGGTTTGTAACTTTACAACAGTAGTGACCTTTTTGTACTGAGAATAGCCTGTAAACGTTTTGTTTAGCTCTGCAGAGCAGTTGTAATAAAATCTCCATTTCCTTTTTATTGGTTTTATACCTTAACCTGTTAATTACACTTAGAGCACGTTTTTGACCAAAGGACTCAGGCAATGAGTCAAATTTCCGGTCCACCGTTCACCGTAACCGTTCTGGGGTAGCCAGGGCGTTACATTTCCTCTATGTACGATTTCTCTGACTAAGTGGTATTTGCGCTCTATATGCTTTCCCCTCTTGTGGCTTCTTGGTTCTTTAGAATCAGCCACTGCTCCACTGTTGTCACAGTAAAGAACAAGTGGTTTGTCCAATTCTGAAACAACTTCCAGATCCGTGTAGAACTTTTTCAGTCCAACTGCTTCTTTAGCTGCTTCACAAGTTGCTATGTATTCAGCTTCCATGGTTGAATCAGCTATATTGGATTGCTTAATGCTTCTCCAGACAACTGCTCCACCACCAAGAGTGAATACTGACCCAGAAGTAGATTTTCTACTATCTTTGTCTGATTGAAAATCTGAATCAGTATATCCAGTAGGTTCAAGGTCACTACCCGAATATACTAGCATATAGTTTCTTGTTCTCCTGAGATACTTGAGAATATGTTTCACCGCAATCCAGTGTTCCAAACCTGGATTTGACTGATAACGACTGACAATCCCTACTGCATAACATATGTCAGGTCTAGTACATAACATTGCATACATTAGGCTCCCTACAGCTGATGCATAGGGATACTTTCTCATGTCCTCTTGCTCTTGTGGTGTCTTTGGACACTGATCTTTGCAAAGAGTAATTCCATGTCTAGTTGAAAATTGACCCTTTTTAGAATTTTCCATAGAGAATCTTTCAAGCACTTTATCAATATAATTTGCTTGTGAAAGTGCCAAGAGCTTGTTCTTTCTATCTCTTAGAATTTTAATGCTTAGAACATAACTTGCTTCTCCCAAATCTTTCATTTGGAATTTGTCAGCCAACCATTTCTTTACATTTGATAATGTCTCTACATCATTCCCAATGAGTAGGATATCATCAACGTAAAGAACTAAGAAAACCACAACTTTCCCTTTGATGTATTTATAAACACATGCTTCGTCAACATTTTGTTCGAAGCCATATGTTTGATAGTTTCATCAAATGTTAAGTTCCAAGATCTTGATGCTTGTTTCAATCCATATATGGATTTCAACAACTTGCATACCTTTTGATCTTGATCCATCTTAATAAACCCTTCTGGTTGTTTCATATATATGGTTTCATCAAGTTGGCCATTTAGAAAGGTTGTCTTGACGTCCATTTTCCAGATCTCGTAATCATAGATGGCGACTATGGATAAAAGTATGCGAATGGACTTAAGCATGGCTACAGGGGAAAATTTTTCTTCATAATCTACACCCTCTCTCTGTGTGTAGCCTTTGGCCACAAGCCTTGCTTTATAAGTCTTTACCTTTCCATCTACACCCCTTTTCTTCTTGTAGATCCATTTACATCCAATGACTTTCACATTGTCAGGCAGATCTACAAGTTCCCAGACAGAATTAGAATACATTGATTCCATTTCTTGATTCATGGCAGCTTGCCACTTATCAACATCAGGGTATTCCATTGCTTCTTTAAAAGTCAATGGATTATCCTTTTCAGTATCTGATACAAGAACGTATGCCTCATGTTCGTAGCGAATAGGTTGTAACACAATCCTCCCACTACGATGTTGCACTGGTTTTTCCTTTTCAGGAATTGTGGTTTCTTTGGCTGTTTTATCATTAACTGATGAAGAATATGGAGATGAAATTTTATCTGTCATTAGCAACTGTAAAACTACTTTGCTCTGAGGTTTAAAATCATTCATATAGTCGTGTTCTAAAAGGGTTACATTCGTCGAAATAAATAACTTTTGATCACTTGGACTATAGAAATATCCACCTCTTGTTTCTGGAGCATAGCCCACAAATATTCACACTTCAGGCCTTGAATCCAGTTTTCCAGATTTAGGTCTTAGCACATGAGCAAGGCAACCCCAAATACGAAAATGTCATAAACTAGGTTTATTTCCATTCCATAATTCTAGTGGTGTCTTTGTCACAGCTTTGGATGGAACTACATTCAAAATGTAATTAGCTGTTTGAAGTGCATATCCCCAAAACGACAAGGGAAGTGAAGAGTAGCATAACATAGACCTGACCATGTCCAACAAGGTTCAGTTTCTTCTCTTTGAAACTTCGTTTTGTGGTATTCCAGGTGCTGTGAGTTGGGATAGAATACCATGCTCCAGCAAGAAATCTTTGAATTCAGAATCCAAATATTCACCACCACGGTCAGGTCGGGGCGTCTTTAAAGATTTACCTAATTGCTTCTCAGCTAAGGCTTTGAAGTCTTTAAACCTATCAAAAGTTTCTGACTTCTTAAGCATTAGGTAAACATGACCGTATCTAGAATAGTCGTCAGTAAATGTGACAAAATATTCATAACCACCTCGAGCTTGAATGTTAATTGGACCACATACATCGCTATGTATAAGCTCTAGTGGTTCTTTGGCTCTATTTCCCTTTGAAGTGAAAGATCGTTTTGTCAATTTTCCTTCTAAACAGGATTCACAAACCGGTAGGGTTCCAACTGTTAGTTCCCTCGAAGGTCCATCTTTAGTTAACCAGTTTATCCTATCTAGACTAATATGACCTAATCTTAAGTGCCAAAGATACGTGTCATTTTCTTTAGAAACCTTTTGTCTTTTGTTACTTTGTGGATTAGCTACTTTGAATAATTCAGAATTATTGAGCGATTTTTCAATTGGATTAAGCATGTACAGTCTGTCTTTTTGTTTTGCATGACAAATATTGTTCCCATTCTTTGAAATAAAAATCACATTATCATAAAAAGAAATGCCAAAATTTTGTTCATGTAACAAAGATAAAGAAATAATGTTTCTAGTAATTTCAGGAATAAAGAGAACATTATTCAAAACTAGAAAATTGTTCTTAAAATTTAAATGGACTGTTCCACATGCTTTAGTTGAAACAAGTGCTCCACTTCCCACTCTCATAGTCATCTCTCCTTGCTCCAACTGCTTTGTGGACTCAAGCATCTGCAAATAAGAACAAACATGGTTAGTAGAACCAGAATCAACTATCCATGATGATTTATCATGTTCCACCACACAAGCTTCGAGTACAAGTAAATCTAATTTACCTTTCTTTTTCTCTTTCAGCTCAGCGAGATACTTTGGACAGTTTCTCTTCCAATGACCGTCGACATTACAATGGAAACACTTTCCTTTGGGTGCCTTTTGTTTGGGGTCATTGTTCTTTTTGTTCTCGGGTGCCTTGGATGACTTCTTTGTCTTTTTAGGATTGTCCTTTTTAGGTTTGCAGTCATTGCTTTTCCTTTTCTTCTTAGAAGAAGATGGTTTGGCTTCAACAACATTTGCTTCAGCCTGACTTGAGATTGTCTTGTTCAAAGACTCAGAAGTTTGTAATTCATTCAACAATTGTGTCATGTTAAATTCTAATTTGTTCATGACATAATTTGTTGTGAATGTAGAAAAAGCAGGAATTAAAGACTCAAGTATAATGCTTACTTGTGTCTTTTCATCCATGACTGCTCCGTGCGTCTCAGCTTCATGGAGTACACCGATCATGTTCAAGACATGCTCACACACAGATTGACCTTTCTTCATCTTAGCATTCATGTAGGTTCTAGTAGCCTCATGACGACTTTGATCAGATGGGCGCTCAAACATTTCCTTAAGAGATTCTAATATCTCAAAAGCAGTTTCCATGGATTCATGCTTTGTTCGTAAGACATCACTCATGCTTACAAGCATATAGCACTTAACTTTGTTATTGGATTGAATCCATGCATCATATTTGTCCCGAATATGTTTCGGGGCAGTGGTGCCAGGTTCTTCAAGACATTCCTCATTTAGGACAAACTTGTGGTTTTCGCTAACCAACAACAGATTCATATTTGATTTCCATTTTGTGAAGTTATCACCAGTTAATTTTTCTTGTGCGATTAAAGCAGTGATTGGATTACCAGAGATAGACATTTTCTGAATAAAATAAAAAAAATACAAATATTATTATATTTAGAAAAATAAATATCAAAGTATTGGAAATTAAACGTGATGCATGAGCACAATTAAAACACATAAAATAAAGTTTAATTTCCACAATAAAATTTTCTAACAATTAAAGTGCCGCCTTAGGGTCGATCAAATTAATCTTAGAGAATTTATAAGACATTCTTATCTTTATTGTTTAAAACTTAAAATAACTCGTTATTTTCTCTTTTAAACATTAAAGTACCGCTTAGTTTGGTCAAGTTATGATTATCCACTACAAAAGCTTAATCATAACTTTGTGAGTGTAACCCATTATTTCAGAGTTCATGACTTAACTTAGGACATGCCGCCTTAGGGTCGGTCAAATCTAAAATACATCATTAGTTCCTATCTGTGTAAAAAATATAACATTGCTATTGACATGTCTAGACACCTTCCTTAGGGGGATGGAAACAAAGCCTTCGCGAGGCGGTATTCATATCTCACGGTGTTATATTAATAATGGAGACCACAGGTTATGTTGAGTTATCAACCCTCTCCCACTCACTATTTTGAAATAAGTATTTTAACCTAATTAATTTCAAATTAATTATATATTCTTTAAACTTTATGAATATAATTAAAATTGGTAAGAAAGCATGTTTCTAGGTCCATATCCAATTTTAAATTACCAATTATATTCATCTAAACTTTACTAAAAAACAATTTTAAAATAAAGTTGGTTTAAAGAAATTAAGTCATAAAGACTTAAAAAAAAAAGCGGTGTGGTATTTTACCAAGTTTTCAAAAGAATAATGTTGACCCAAACTCTTAAGTCTCCTTGTTTTGATGATTAACAAATATTTGATTATTATTTGTTACTAATGATTTGTTGATTTTGTAGCAAAAACTAAAGTGAATTAGCACTTCAAAGTCAAAATTATGACCAAGGGCAAAATGGTCATTTTACCAAGTTTTCCGGAAACGACCCGAATTGGACTTCAAGACTCAAGAAACTCAAGACAAAGGTTTAACTTCATTTCTTAGTCTTGTAAAGTGATTGCAAGTATACTTTAAGTCATAAGTATAGAATTTGGCTCACTCACGCACTAAAAAATGGTGATTTTTTAAAATGAGAAATAATTATCCTAAATTCATTTTTAAGAAAATACATCCCGATACGGTCGTAACGCAATTGGAATTTTTGAAATCGGATAAACGAGCTAAAAGTTATAAAGAATTGAAAAACGGGAAAATCGGCATAATCTGAGTTTTGCTCTCTGTTTGCCATCTGGAATTCCGGATGGGCAACCGGAATTCCGGTTGCTTCCAACCGGAATTCCAGTTCCCTCATCCGGACTTCCGGTTCGCGGCAGACAGCTTCGCAAATTAATCCCTAACGGCTATAAACGGCTAGTTTTTTCCCAAACTCTATATAAACTCGTCTTTTACTTCAAATTGGTTGTTGGCTGAGCATTTATTACATATACCAAACCAAATCCATTGATTTCAAAGAGCTTTCAAAGTTTAACTCATCCAAACACATATTCACACACTTGAGCCAAAATTTGTATTTATTTCTTCTAAGTGTGCTTGCTAATCACTCTAGGTTTCTCATTGTATTATCATACTTCTAGAGTGATTTTTGCTTGTAATATCAAACACATTCCCATATTGAAATTGAGGTGAGGTTGGCACCGGTTTTGTAAACAACCCGGTTAGAGTGAGATTGGCACTTCAACAATCCGAAAAAGAGGTTGATAGTCCTTGGTGGTGGAAAACTATTGTAAGAGGTTTGGAAATACCTTGGTGAAAAATTCCCGGTTGTAAGGGTTAGTCAAGCCCGCTAACTTGGCTCGATAGTTGAACTCAAAGCTAGGTCCTTAGCTTTGAAGACCAAGGACGTAGGTGGCTTAGTTCTACCGAACCTTGTAAAATTCGAGAGTTTGCGATTTCTTAACCTTCAACTCTTTACATTACAAGTTTAACTATTTGCTATATCTATTTGATTGCCATATTATTTGCTTATACTTGATAAATTTGATTTATTGCATAATTTGGCATATTAAGTTTTAAATTTCCGAAATTAGTTTAAATTTCCAATTCACCCCCCCTCTTGGAAACATATCTTGGGTTAACAATTGGTATCAGAGCTAGGGCTCATTTAATTGATTAGATTTTACAATTTAGAGCATGGCGTTTCCAAGTAATTCACAAAATAACATGTTAGAAGGTCTAAGCACAACTAGAGCACCATTCTTTAATGGAGTAGACTTTCCCTATTGGAAAATTAGGATGGAAACATATCTTCAATCTATCGATTATGATTTGTGGCATATAGTGTCTAATGGTCCTTACATTCCTAAACATGTCATTAATGATAAAGAAGTTATTAAGACATATGAGGCATATGACGAAGAAGATAAGAAAATGCTTTCTAAGAATGCTAAAGCTAAATATGCACTTATATGTGGATTGGATAGAGATGTGTTCAAAAATATTGAACAAGCCTCTACCGCTTATGATATGTGGAAAATGCTTGAAGTCACTCATCAAGGAACAAATGCTATGAAGGAAACTAAAATTCAAATTTATTCTACTCAATATGAGAACTTTAAGATGAAAGCGGATGAAACTATTGCTAACATGTATACTCGTTTCACTACTATCACTAATGGTTTGAATTCTCTTGGCAAGGTACTTTCACAAAAGGAGATGGTGACCAAGATTTTGAGAAGTCTCACCAAAGCCTATCAAGGCAAAGTGATTGCCATTCAAGAAGCCAAGGATCTCTCAACACTTCCTTTGGAAGAACTAATTGGCTCACTCATGAACCATGAAATTTTCATGAGTGCACAAGATGAAGAGGAAGTTGAGAAGAAAAAGAAGACTATTGCATTCAAGTCTTCCTCTTCCCGTGCCATTAGTGAGGACGATGAGGATAGCATGTGTAGCGACATGGAGGACTTGGCACTCTTCACAAAGAAGTACAAAAAGTTCATGAAATTCAAGAAGAACTTTGGGAAGAAGCCACAAAGAGGAAGTGATTCAAAAGAAAAAGAAAGAAGGAGCAAAGATGATCCACCAATTTGCTTCGAATGCAAGAAGCCCGGTCACATGAAGATGGATTGCCCAATGAGAAAGAAAAATAAATACAAAAGAAGGGCAATGTTGGCGGATTGGCTAAATAGTGATGAGGAGGACTCCGACAATGAGGAGAAGAATGAAGTAGCTAACATGTGCATGATGGCTCTTGATGATGGGGTAAGCATTTCTAGCCAAAGTGATTATGATAGTGAAAATGATGATGATAACTTAGAAATACCATATGATGAGTTGTCTAGTTCATTTAAGGATCTATTTAATGATTTTGGAAAATTGCTTGTTAAAAACCAAACTCTTAGAGAAAAGACCAACATGCTATTAAAAGAAATTGAGATTTTGAAATTAAATGAAAAAGAACTCTTAACTAAATCTCAATGTACTACTTGCTCCTCTTATAAGAAAGAAATTGGAAAATTGCATGATAACATAAAAAGCCTTAAGAATGACATATATACTTTTACAAAAGGTAAAGAAGGCTATGAACTTATGCTAGGGAGTCAATCTTGTGGTTTTGGAAAAAGTGGTATTGGATATGATCCTAGTAGGAAACAAAATTTTTTGAGAAACTTCTTTGTAAAACCAACTAGCCTACCACACTTTACATGCACATATTGTAACCAAGATGGTCATACTATTTCATATTGTCATGTAAAGAGATATGCATATCTAGGCAAGACCAAATGGGTACCAAAGGGTTCCAAAACTAACAAGAAAGGACCCAAAGTTGTTTGGGTACCAAAGGCCAACAAATGATTTTATTTTTGTAGGAATCAACAAGGAAGAGCAAAAGCTTGTGGTTCTTGGATAGTGGTTGTTCCAAGCATATGACCGGTGACCCATCAAGATTTTCGAGTTTTAAGAGCAAGGAAAGTGGCTTTGTCACTTTTGGAGACAATTCAAAAGGAAAAATCTTGGGCATTGGTGATATCGGTAACATATACTCTCCATGTATTAAAAATGTGCTTCTTGTTGATAACCTTAAACATAATTTACTTAGTATTAGTCAACTATGTGATAAAGATTTTCGTGTTGTTTTTGAATCCTCAAAATGCTCCATTGAAAATGCTTCAACCAATGAAGTTATTTTTGTTGGAGAAAGGAAGGATAATGTTTATGTTATTGATGTTGATTCCTTTGATAGCAAAAATAAATGTTTAACCGTTATGAATGATAATTCTTGGTTGTGGCATAGAAGATTAGGACATGCTAGTATGGATTCTATTTCAAAGTTGGTTAGAAAAGATCTTGTTGTTGGTTTGCCATCTATTCCTTTTGTTAAAGATAAACTTTGTGATGCATGCCAATTTGGAAAACAAATTAAAACATCTTTTCATTCCAAGAAAGAGATTTCAACCTCTAGACCTTTGCAATTGCTTCATATTGATTTATTTGGTCCTTCAAGAATTGCTAGTCTAGGTGGTAAATACTATGCATTTGTGATTGTTGATGATTTTTCTAGATTTACATGGGTTATATTTTTGAAACTCAAAAATGATGTTTTGGAAAATCTAGTTAAATTTTGTAAGAGTGTGCAAAATGAAAAAGGGTATTCAATCACCTCCATTAGGAGTGATCATGGTGGAGAGTTTGACAATGATGCTTTAGAATTGTTTTGTGATGAACATGGTTTTAACCATAACTTTTCGGCTCCAAGAACTCCACAACAAAATGGAGTTGTCGAAAGGAAGAATAGAACAATTCAAGAAATGGCTAGGTCAATGCTCAATGAAATCTCATTACCTAAATATTTTTGGGCCGAGGCCGTTAATACTTCTTGTTATATTTTGAACCGTGTTTTCATTAGGCCTAACATGAATAAAACCCCTTATGAGCTTTGGAAAGGGAGAAAACCCAACATTGGATATTTTAGAGTTTTTGGATGTAAATGCTATATTTTGAACACCAAGGACAACCTTGGAAAATTTGATGCAAAATCCGATGTTGGAATTTTTATAGGTTATTCAACACATAGTAAAGCTTATAGAATTTATAACAAAAGAACTAATGTTGTTGAAGAATCTATTCATGTTGCATTTGATGAGTCTAACCCTCCTACAAGCAAAAGTGTAGATGATGATGTTGTAGGTTTGGGAGAAGAGGTTCAAAAGCTTGACATTGGAGAATCATCTAACGCTCCATCACAAACTCCCAAAGAGGAACTACCCGAGGAAAAGGTAAATGAAAGCAAAGGTATGGATTCTAACCTCCCTCATGAGTGGAAGTTCAAAAGTGCTCATCCTATAGACCAAATTCTAGGTGATCCTTCACAAGGAGTCACAACTAGAAGCTCCCTTAGAAACTTATGTAATTTCATTGCTTTTATTTCTCAAATTGAACCAAAGAATTTTAAAGAGGCCGAGTTCGATGAATCTTGGCTTCTAGCTATGCAAGAAGAAATAAATCAATTTATTAGAAATGATGTTTGGGGGTTAGTTCCAAGACCGTCACACCAATCGGTGATTGGAACAAAATGGGTCTATAGAAATAAGGTAGATGAGCATGGGGTCATTGTGCGTAACAAGGCTAGATTAGTGGCCCAAGGTTACAATCAAGAAGAAGGAATTGATTATGAGGAGACCTTTGCCCCGGTAGCAAGACTTGAGTCCATAAGAATGTTATTAGCTTTTGCATGCCACAAGAATTTTGTCTTGTATCAAATGGATGTTAAAAGCGCTTTCTTAAATGGATACATTATGGAAGAGGTTTATGTCTCTCAACCCCCCGGTTTTCAAGATCACAAACACCCTAACCATGTTTACAAATTAAAGAAAGCATTATATGGTTTAAAGCAAGCTCCTAGAGCTTGGTATGATCGTTTAAGCACTTTTCTTATCTCAAATGGTTTTTCAATGGGAAAAGCGGATAATACACTTTTTATTAAAAGAACATCAAAAGACATTATTATAGTACAAATCTATGTTGATGATATTATTTTTGGTGCTACTAATGATGTTCTTTGTGAAGAATTTTCAAAGTGTATGCATAGTGAATTCGAGATGAGCATGATGGGAGAGCTCAACTTTTTCCTTGGACTTCAAATAAAGCAACAAAAGAATGGAATCTTCATAAGTCAATCCAAGTATATCAAGGATCTACTTCAAAAGTTTGACTTGGCCAATGCAAAGTCCATGAAAACCCCTATGAGCACCTCCATAAAGATGGACAAGGATGAAAGTGGTAAGGATGTTGACATTACCAAGTATCGAGGTATGATTGGCTCATTATTATATTTAACCGCTAGTAGACCCGATATTTTCTTTAGTGTTGGTCTATGTGCTAGGTACCAATCATGTCCCAAGGAATCCCACTTAAGTGCCGTTAAGAGAATCTTTAGATACTTGATAGGCACAATGAATCTAGGACTTTGGTATCCCAAGAACTCAAACTTTGAAATCATTAGTTACTCGGATGCGGACTTTGCCGGTTGTAAGTCGGATAGGAAAAGTACTAGTGGAACATGTCACTTTCTAGGAAACTCTTTAGTGTCATGGTTTAGCAAGAAACAAAACTCGGTAGCCCTATCCACAACCGAAGCCGAATACATAGCCGCCGGTAGTTGTTGTGCTCAAATACTTTGGATGAAACAAACTCTTAAGGATTTTGATGTTGATTTTGAATGTACACCCATAAAGTGTGACAATACTAGTGCCATTAACCTCTCTAAGAATCCAATCTTGCATTCTAGAGCCAAGCATATTGATATAAGGCACCACTTCCTTAGAGACCATATCCAAAGAGGAGACATTATGCTAGATTTTGTGAGCACCAATTTCCAACTAGCGGATATTTTCACCAAGCCTCTTAGTGATGAGAGATTTAGTTTTATTAGAAGAGAGCTAGGAATGACCAACATAAATGAAATTTAAGGTTTACTAGCTACTTGAATATCATATCTCTCCTTACTTACTTATGCATGTATACTCTCACTATAATATGATTCTATGCATAAATAAGCAAAATCTTATAACACTTGACCTATTAGATATATGTCTTTGAGGATAACAAATTATAGGTCATGATATGAATCTTTGGTGAACTTTGAACTCATTTTTGATTGAGTAAATATGTGAATTTTTGCATATGTGCCTAGTATATGTGTTTATGTGTTTAAACTTGTCTAAATAAGTCTATCTAGTATGCCTATAGGGTTTCTATGCTTGAATTACTCTTTGAACAATTTTTAGGTATGCTAAGTATTGAAAATTTGTTAGTTTTTGCCTAAATGAGTGTTTTTCGCCAAACTTACTCAATTTTCAACATTTTTCAAATCCGTCAGTTTGAGCACCTCAAATTTAACACATTTGAACTATTGCAAAAAGAATTTTTCGATTTGGATGCATACAACTCATTTTTGGTAGATTTCTCCTTTTCAAGGCCTTTTAAGGCATTTTTCGAAAAATCTACCCAAAATTCTCAATTTTCAATATTTTTCGATTCCGTCACTTCACACACCTCATATTTAATATTCTTAAACTGCTGGAAAAAGAATTTTTCAATTTGGTTGAACAGATTTCGTTTTTGGTAGGTTTTTGGCTTTCTTGAATTCTTTTTTAAAACTTACCGTAAATCGTCATTTTTCAACATTTTTCAGATTTTCTTGTTTGAGCATGTTCATTTTCTCATATTTTAGGTGTTAGAAAAAGTTTGGAGTCAATTGGGTTAAAAACAAAGTTTTTGGGCACTTTTTCGAAAAGTGGGCTGGTCTGGTGCACCAACCGGAATTCCGGTTGGCTGTGCACAGACCAACCGGAATTCCGGTTGGCGCCTGACAGCAGCCCTTCAGTTTTTTTTGCCTTTTTTAAATGCATTTTGTTCAAAATAAAAACCCTACCCACGACTCTTTTTCCCCATTCTGACTCTACACCCTAAAATACAAGCCTCCTCTCTCTTTCCTCTCAAAAATCACTCCCTCAAACCCTCACTTCATCATCCATTTCTCTCCAAAACTCTCTTTCTTTTCTTGTTTTCCCTTCAATGGCCTCATCATCCAACCCAAGGAAGAGCAAGAGGGTTCTCAATGCTGAACAAATCAGGGAGAAAAGGGCTAAAGGCAGAAATGAACCCACTCTCTTCTACAACCAAGAGGACTTCAATAGGTTCCATGAAGCTTTCTCCTCTAGGCCTATTATCAAAGGTAAGTTTTGTGACCTTCCAAGCCTAGCTTGTGTCAAATTCAGTTATCACTTTGAAATGTTAGGGTGGAAATCATTTATCAATATTAAGACACCCATGTACCCTAGGTTGGTTAGAGCCTTCTATGCTTGCATCAAACCTAACCATGCACCCCTAGGAGTTAGAGGCACTATTGGAGATGTCCCCTTTGAACTTAATGTAGAATCTCTCAATAACTTGCTAGGAGCACCAAATGAGGGACTCTTGCTAGAACCAAAAACCACTCTTAAGAATGATGAACTTTTTGCTATGAATGAGTGTTCTAGAGTCCTTTGTGGAGAAGGCCCCATTTTCATCAAACCAAAGTTTCACAATCTTACTTTAGAAGCCAAAATTCTCCAACTTTTTATCATCAACAATCTTGCTCCTAGAAGTGGTCATAAGGATGAGGTCAACCACATCGATATATTCATTTTATACCTTATCCTCACCAAAAAAGCACGAATCAACCTAGGGCATCTTATTCTTCGATTTATTGTTGATGTGAATAAACCCAACATGGTTAAGTCCCTCCCATTTGGCTTTCTCCTTAGCTACCTCCTACCTCTCTTAGGAGTTCCCATCTCGGGTGAAAAGAAGGTTGGTCCTACCGAAGGGGATAAGCTCGGTCCTAAATCTTTCACAAGCTTAGGGTATGCTCTTATCAACAATAAGTGGGTCTTCACTCCCAAAAGAGGCCAAAGAAGGCAAGAGGGCCTTGAAGTAGGCGACGAAAGTGAAGAAGAGGAGAGCTTTGGACTACCCGCAAGCGAAAGTGAAGACGAGGAGCAAGCCGATGAAGAAGAAGCTCCAATGCCTCAAGCATCTCAATTCAACCTTGAGGAAGCCTTTGCTCGTCTTCACACCGACATGAACACTCAATTTACCAACCTGCGGAGTGACATGGCACAAGGCTTCCAAGATGTTCGTAATGAAATGGAGGAGATGAGGGCCTACATAAGGCGGTTTGGGGGGCCACCATCATAGGCATTTGCATGTTTTTCTAGTCTTGCATTCCTTTATGTTTTATTTTATGTTTCTATGTACTTATGTGTTTGCATGGCTTTATGCCTTATGTATGAATGCTTAAACTATTTAATCTATGTTTGTTTATAATTTATTTTGTGAATTCCTTTGCCATCCTTTTTGATGAATCAAAAGGGGGAGAAGTGATAGGATTATTTTTTAATATTTGGCAAAACCTCAATATCTAAGACTAACAATGTTATTTGAACTTAAGTGATATATTGAGGGGGAGTTTACAAAATCATGCAAAGTAAAACTAAAAGGTAAATTTCTTTTATCCTTGCACACATTAAGGGGGAGCTAATCTAATATTCATATTTAAAAATATATTCTTTCCCTTGTAAAATAATCAAATATTTGATATCATCAAAAAGGGGGAGATTGTTGACCCAAACTCTTAAGTCTCCTTGTTTTGATGATTAACAAATATTTGATTATTATTTGTTACTAATGATTTGTTGATTTTGTAGCAAAAACTAAAGTGAATTAGCACTTCAAAGTCAAAATTATGACCAAGGGCAAAATGGTCATTTTACCAAGTTTTCCGGAAACGACCCGAATTGGACTTCAAGACTCAAGAAACTCAAGATAAAGGTTTAACTTCATTTCTTAGTCTTGTAAAGTGATTGCAAGTATACTTTAAGTCATAAGTATAGAATTTGGCTCACTCACGCACTAAAAAATGGTGATTTTTTAAAATGAGAAATAATTATCCTAAATTCATTTTTAAGAAAATACATCCCGATACGGTCGTAACGCAATTGGAATTTTTGAAATCGGATAAACGAGCTAAAAGTTATAAAGAATTGAAAAACGGGAAAATCGGCATAATCTGAGTTTTGCTCTCTGTTTGCCATCTGGAATTCCGGATGGGCAACCGGAATTCCGGTTGCTTCCAACCGGAATTCCAGTTCCCTCATCCGGACTTCCGGTTCGCGGCAGACAGCTTCGCAAATTAATCCCTAACGGCTATAAACGGCTAGTTTTTTCCCAAACTCTATATAAACTCGTCTTTTACTTCAAATTGGTTGTTGGCTGAGCATTTATTACATATACCAAACCAAATCCATTGATTTCAAAGAGCTTTCAAAGTTTAACTCATCCAAACACATATTCACACACTTGAGCCAAAATTTGTATTTATTTCTTCTAAGTGTGCTTGCTAATCACTCTAGGTTTCTCATTGTATTATCATACTTCTAGAGTGATTTTTGCTTGTAATATCAAACACATTCCCATATTGAAATTGAGGTGAGGTTGGCACCGGTTTTGTAAACAACCCGGTTAGAGTGAGATTGGCACTTCAACAATCCGAAAAAGAGGTTGATAGTCCTTGGTGGTGGAAAACTATTGTAAGAGGTTTGGAAATACCTTGGTGAAAAATTCCCGGTTGTAAGGGTTAGTCAAGCCCGCTAACTTGGCTCGATAGTTGAACTCAAAGCTAGGTCCTTAGCTTTGAAGACCAAGGACGTAGGTGGCTTAGTTCTACCGAACCTTGTAAAATTCGAGAGTTTGCGATTTCTTAACCTTCAACTCTTTACATTACAAGTTTAACTATTTGCTATATCTATTTGATTGCCATATTATTTGCTTATACTTGATAAATTTGATTTATTGCATAATTTGGCATATTAAGTTTTAAATTTCCGAAATTAGTTTAAATTTCCAATTCACCCCCCCTCTTGGAAACATATCTTGGGTTAACAAATAAAACTAAGTAATTTATATGCAATTGGTTTTGCAAAACAAATCATATAAACATATAGGACAATCATAATAATCTTGTTTCTACCAATGAGATGCATGATAATAACTGTGTGTTTTTATGTATGGCACAAAATGCATGAACATATTATCAATCACATGAAAATAATTATTCAAATAAATAAACAATAAATGTTGAACCGGGTGCTTTTGGGTATTTCTAATTTTACAACCTCTTTATAAAATTAAAAATAAAATAAAAAACCGCCTAGATCTCCATCGTGCTTCTTCACTTTACTTTCGGTAGAATATGTGTCGTTGGTCCAAAATAATAATAAGAAAACAATTTTCTGATTATCTTGATTAATTAAAACAAAACTTTTAAATAATCATAATTTTATTTTCCACTAATTAAAACAACTTTTAATTAAAAAACAGAAATAAATTTAATTAAAATCTGTTATTTTGAAAAATAAATTTTTAAATGAGATATTAAAAAAAAAATTTGTTAGGATAACAAAAATATCTCATTATTTAAATATCAAATTTCTAAAAAATAGGATATTTAACATTTTAAAATTAAAAAAAATAACAGATTAATTTCAGAAAAAAAAAATTATGGACCAGTAAGACGGGGACACGTGGCACTGAAAAGTGATCTCGGGATCCACTGTATGGAACTATACAAACGAGTTTGTACGACGTCCCCAACAGCGGCTCGGAGGATGGCCTCGAAGGAACGGTGGCTGAATTCTAAATCCTGGGCTCCATTTTGACTTTGTGTGATCGGAATTACAATTTTGTGATTTCAAAAAACCAAATAAAATTACATAAATCCTATGCCCCTTAATGGCTTACACAATGATCTAATCATAAACAAATCCTAACCCAAAAATACCATACAATTAACGATTCAACATTCCCATGCATTCAATCATATTAAGCCATCCATTCATTCATCATAAATAAATAAATGCATAAAACTAAACCCACACAAATTCAATATATATATATGAACTTGGCTCTGGTACCTGTTACACCCAGATTTCGAGACCAGAGATTATGGCCTCGAAAAACTAGATTCATCAGGTATTAGCTCGAAATATATGAAACACATTGCATAGTTCAATTGTAAAACCTCTGAAGTAAAATGGAAATCTCGAAGATGTAACCTCGGGATTCTTTCTAGGCTCGAAATGGCATGACATCGGGATACATCCGTTATCGAATGCCTTTGGATTGAGCAGCCCGAGCTTAAGAAGTGCAAGCTCAAGTGTGATAGCCTCGATAGTATTTATCTGCTCCGAGCAGGTCTTGGAGTAAGATGGCAAGTTCGTAACAAGTCCGTAAGTCTTGACAATCACGATGCTGGTCGCTGACCTCGAAGATTCAATGAGTCACCTAAGATAGCCTGTTGTGTATGTGTGAACATATTTATTGTTGTAAAATCCCAACATTAAGGGGATATTGTTTAGTTTGTTATTTATTCCCGGGTCTTCAGGGGATGTTTCCTTGTATATAGAAAATATCGCATTTAATGTCATTATTTTAAATTGATATACAAAATATCTTCCCAAAATATGTGGGAATGGACTCTGTAACCTTCCCTATAAATAGAGAAGGAATGACCATTTGTAATAGAGGGATAATCTGAGATCTTGAGAGAAAACTCTGGGTAATTCATCCTTGAAGAATTTCCAAAAAACTCTAAGTCTTAATAATACAGACTCGTGGACTAGGAAAATTTAACTGCTGAACCACGTAAAAACCTTCTTGTTCCTCCTTACTATTCGTTCGCACTGTAGTTTATATTGTTTAATTGCTCTGTGATTTAAGTTGATGAAAAACGACGTCAACAGTTTGGTGCTTTCATTGAGAGCATTAAGCAATATGAATCTGAGTCTAGTCAATCGAAGAAGCCTCCCTGAACCAACTATGGTCGCGAATGATCCTAATATTCCTGAAGAAGAAGTTAGCTATTCGCGGCGCCTTGGGAAACAACCGATGATGAATCCGGACCCGGATGAAAGGAGTGGATCCTCTGACTCTCGAGGACCACCTGCACCACCGGCCCCTAGGGACGATGAGGACATGTACTATAACCCTGAGCAATATGTCCCTATTGTGGAGCTTGAAAATTATCAATTGCGAAAGCAGTTGGCGAAGGCCAAGAAACGTAACGAGGAGCTGGCCAGATTGGTTGCTGAGGCGCAGACGGCTTAGCCCCCGCCTCCGCCCGAGGCCCAAGCTCCACCTCTGCGAGATGTTCATGTTCCTCCCCGCAGGCCCCGTGGGTGACCTCGCAAAAACGCTACCACACGAAGAACGGAGCAACCTCTGCTACTGGCAGAACAACCTACTCCCTCGAGGCCTCGGAGAAACACCCGGGCCGGAGCTCCTGTTAACTTAATTGTTGAGTTACCAGCCGAAACTGGGAATAACCGAGCCCCCGCAGCGGCTCGGACCCAGAATCCTGGTAATGCGCAGAGCGTTCCCGAGCCAACACAAGCGAACTCGGGACCTTCCAGGCCCCGAAATGGGTGGCAACCACCATCATCCATACGACACCCACCGTCGCCGATAAGATATCCCTCACCACCTCGAAGAAACACACAACCGAATCAGGGTGATAGGGAAAGGCAGGCTGGACGAAAACATGGGAATGGGGAAACTGCTAGAGAACGTAGAGGCGCCCAGCCTACAAGAAGCCAAATGTCTCAGTCTCACACTATAGAGACGAAACAACCTGAAAGGAACCCATCTCGAAACAACTATGCGGCGAACCTTGCCAGCGAAGGCTCAGAAGACACAAGATCGGTTAGTATGTATGACCGATGATGCAGAAATACTAAGAATCAAAGGGACCACCCAGACTTACGGGAACACCTGAATCAGAATCGGGGTAATGGTAACCCCTCGAACCCAGACCTGAGGGATCGCCTAAATGGACGCAAGGATCCCATGCGAAGGCGGGAACCTAGAATTGTGATCAATGATAACCAATTTCAAATTAGACCCCCCGTGGATCCAGTCTAGGAGAGGATTGATCAACTGGAAAAAGCTTTTAGGCTCTTACAGAATGAACGAGGTCGGGATCAGGACGAAGAGTCTGACGAGGAACTCGAACCCTTTGCCCCCCATATTTCCAGCACTCCGTTTCCTCAAGGGTTTCAGATTCCTCATGTCCCACCATTTGAGGGGAAGTCCGACCCGTAAAGTCACTTAAGTAAGTTTAACACTATTATGAGAGCAAGTAATGTGGGCTACGAGCTTAGATGCATGCTGTTTCCAGCTTCGTTTACAGGACTAGCAAAAAGCTGGTTCGAAAAATATAAGAGGCATTCAATTACTTCTTGGGATCAGTTGTCTAGAGATTTCAAGAAGCAATTTAGAGCCATGATCAGAATAAGGCCCGAGGCGTCCGCCTTGACCAATGTCCGACAACAACCGAATGAAACATTGAAAAGTTACCTTACAAGGTTCAATTCGGAAGTCGCCTGAGCTCGTGATGTAGACAATAGCGGCCATTTAATGGCTGTCCGAGCCGGGGTAATGCCGGGAATTCCCCTCTGGGAAGATATGCAGAGGAAACCTGTGAGGTCCATAATCGAATTTAATTGACGAGCTCAGAGGTTGTCAATGTAGAGGAGGTGAGGTCAACGCTGAATATGGCCTCTCAGCCCATAACTACAACGACAAACTTGAACTCAGCCTCGACCTCAATGGACCCATCAGCCTCGAAACCCCCTGCAGAAAACCCTTCCAAAAGAAATAAGAATGAAGGAAGTAACCCCGAGGTGGAAGGGGGAAATAAGAAGAAAGGAGAAAGGTATTTCTCCGTGTACAAGGTGTACACCGAGCTCAACGAGTCTTGGGTGAATATTTACCTGGCTAATGAAAACCAGGTCCCTTTCAGACGTCCAGACCCCATGAGAAACCATAAATCTGAAAGAGACTCCAGCAAATACTGCATATTTCATAGAGATACCGGACACACAATCGATGAATGCAGGCAGCTGAAGGATGAGATCGAAGGTCTGATCTCAAGAGGATACTTCAGGCAGTATGTAAGGAACCAGAACAATAACCAGGCTTCTACCAGCCAGAAGACAGCTGCACCACCACCTGCCCAAAACAGTAACTCCCGAGCAAGGGAAGATGAGAGACCCCCTCTGATTGATGGACAAGACGTCATAACCATCTCGGACGGGCCTCATCTCGCAGGATCGGGCAGGAATGCCCAAAAGCGATACGTAAATGAGCTGAAAACTGGCGACGGGTCCCCTTATGAACCCAAACCTAGAGCTCCGAAATACCAAAAGGTTGAATCTCAACCTATAACCTTTACGGAGGACGACGCGTCCCATGTCCAATTTCCTCAAAACGACCCACTGGTCATTACCCTTCAGCTCGTGAACAAGAAGGTTCACCGAGTCCTGATTGATAACGAGAGCTCAGTGAACATCCTCTATAAAACCACCTTAGAAAAGATGGGACTCGCGCTTCGTGACCTAAAGGCCTGTGGAACGATGTTGTGCGACTTTTCAGGAGAGGGGATTGCCTCTATGGGGTCCATCGAACTCCCTGTGGCCTTGGGAGACTTCCCAGTCTCAACAACCAAGATGATGGAATTCGTAGTAGTGGACCTACCATCGGCCTACAACCTGCTGCTCGAGAGACCCGCCCTAGTAGGGCTGGGGACAGTTTCCTCTGTGAGGCATTTGGCCATCAAGTTCCCGACTTCTAGTGGCATCGGGACACTGAAGGGAGACCAGCTAGCAGGGAGGGAATGCTATAGCATCTTCATTAGAGGAAAGAAGCAAGCGAGTGCACAAACGCTCGTCATAATTCAAAATAAGGATGGGACAATCCTCGAAATAGATGAAGAAATCGATCCAAGAATAGAGGAAAGAGTTGACCTCGAACCACTGGAAGAGCTCGAAGAGGTCAGACTCGAGGAAGCAGACCCCCCAAAGATAGTAAAGGTAGGGAAAAACCTTCCCGAAGAGACGAAATAACAATTAATTTGCTTTTTGAAAAAGAATCAGGATGTTTTCGCATGGTCGCATTCGGAAATGGTAGGGATAAGTCCGAATATAGCGAGCCATGCTTTGAATATTGACAAAAGCTTCCCCCCGAAGCAGCAAAAGAAAAGACTACTGGATGACGACATGAAGAAGGCCCTAAAAGAGGAAGTTGATAGGTTGAAAGCAAACCGATTCATCCGGGATGCTTTCCACCCCGATTGGGTAGCCAACCCGGTGCTAGTTCCGAAGCCTAACAGGACATGGCAGACCTGTATCGATTACTCGCACCTCAATAAGGCCTGTCCTAAGAACTACTTCCCCTTACCTCAGATCGACCAGCTCATAGATGCCACGGCAGGACATGGACTTATGTCATTCATGGACGCCTATTCTGGATATAACCAGATTGCCATGCATGCCCCTAACCAAGAGCATACGAGTTTCGTGATGGACAAAGGGCTGTATTGCTACAATGTCATGCCGTTCGGACTCAAGAATGCTGGAGCCACTTAACAGCGACTCGTAAACATGATGTTCTCCGAAAAAATAGGCAATAACATGGAAGTTTATGTTGACGATATGTTAGTTAAATCTCAACATAACAATAACCATGTGGACGACCTCGAAGAATGCTTCGCCGTGTTATGGAGGTATAACATGAAGCTCAACCCTCAGAAGTGCTCTTTCGGAGTATCTTCGGGAAAATTCCTAGGCTTCATTGTAAATGCCTGGGGAATAGAAGAAAATCCAGACAAGATCCAATCTCTGATTGATATGCCCTCACCTCGAAAGCATAAGGATGTCCAAAGTTTGACTGGAAGGATGGCGGCACTGAGTAGGTTTATCTCAAAATCTACAAACTGTTGTCTTCCATTTTTCAACCTTTCGAGGGGGGGGGGGGGCAAGAAGTTTGAGTGGACAGAAGAATGCGAGTTAGCTTTTCAAGAGCTCAAGAAGCACCTCACAGAACCCCCTATCTTGTCAAAACCCATCACGGTAGAAGTTCTGTACCTGTACCTTGCTACGACCGAGCACGCCATCAGCACCGTACTCGTCCGAGAAGAACATAAAGTGCAAAGGCCTGTGTACTATGTCAGCAAAAGGTTGCTGGGGGCAGAATCGAGATACCCCTTGATGGAGAAGTTGGCTCTGAGCCTAATCCACTCATCTCAAAAGCTCCGACCTTACTTCCAGGCGCACCCCATCCATGTACTGACTGATCAACCACTAAGACAAGTCTTGTCCAAGACAGAAGCCTTAGGTCGGCTGCTAAAATGGGCCGTTGAACTCAGACAATTCGAGATCACTTATCATCTGAGGATGACCATAAGAGGACTAGCCCTGGCAGACTTCATAGTGGAATGCACTGGAGTGACTAACGATGAAGTTATAACCCCGGCCCGCGAGCTGTGGAAACTTTATGTTGACGGGTCTTCCAATGAAAATGGATCGGGGGCAGGAGTAATTCTAATCACCCCAGCAGGAAGTCAATTTCACTCTGCCTTGAGATTTGGCTTCGAAGCATTGAATAACGAAGCTCTACTGGCAGGACTTCGTATAGCCAAGGAACTCAAGGCGAAAGCGATACATTGCTACAGTGACTCCCAGTTGGTGGTTAATCAAATTTTAGGGGAGTGTCAGGCTCGTGGGACGAGAATGGCTGCATATTTAGAAAAGGCAAAAGCATCATTCGAGAATTTCGAGTTCTACGTGATAAAACAGGTCCCCCGAGAACAAAACTCGAACGCAGATGCCTTAGCCAGGCTCGCTACATCCACCGAGGTCGACGAGTTGAATGTCGTGCTGATCGAACATCTAATGACACCCAGTATAACTGAGCTTGAGCAGGAAGATGTTTGCATGATAAATTCCGAGCCAACCTGGATGACCCCGATAGTTGAATACCTTGTGGCCGACATTCTCCCAGAAGAACAGACCAAGGCTCGAAAACTGATGTATCAGATCCCCAGGTACACCATTATAGATGGAAGGCTATATAGAAGAGGATACTCCATGCCATTACTCCGATGTGTGACTCCACCCGAGGCTAAGAAAATCATAGAATAAATTAATGAAGGATTCTATGGAGACCACACTGGGGGGAATAGCCTATCCAAGAAAATCATACGCCAGGGGTACTTTTGGCCTACCATCAAGGTAGATTCGTTCGATTACGTCAAGAGATGTGACAAGTGCCAACAGTTCGCAAAAATCCCTCGAGCTCCACCCTCCGAGCTAACGATGATGACCTCCCCGTGGCCATTTGTGGTCTGGGGAATTGACCTCATAGGCTCATTTCCAACTGGCAAAGGCGGAGTGAAGTACGCAGTAGTGGCCATAGATTACTTCATGAAGTGGACCGAAGCCGAACCGCTGGCAATAATCACCTCGAAGAAAGTCTTGGAATTCGTGGTAAAGAACATCATATGCCGATATGGGGTGCCAAGGAACATTGTGTCCGATAACGGTACTCCATTCGACAGCGATTTGTTTACCAACTTTTGCGAAAAAATGGGATAATAAAGAGCTTATCCTCTGTGGCCCATCCCCAGGCGAATGGCCAGGTCGAAGCTGTGAATAAAACCCTAAAGAGTTCGTTGAAGAAAAATTTGGAAGAAGCTAAAGGGAAATGGCCCGAAGAATTGCCCCAAGTTCTGTGGGCATATCGAACCACGGCCCGTACTTCAACATGACATACCCCTTTTTCTCTGGCATATGGTTGCGAGGCTATGCTGCCAATCGAGGTCAAAATTCCCATAATTTGTGCCCTAGCTTATGATCAAGCCTCGAACCAATCCCAGCTCGAAGTAAGTCTGTACTTGATTGAAGAAAGAAGGAACGAAGCTCAGCTAAAAAATGTTGCATACCAATAGCGAGCTACCCGGTATTTCAATAAAAGGGTTCGAGATAGAAAATTCAGTGTGGGGGATTTGGTGCTGAGACGTGTATTCTTGGCGACACGGGATCCAATAGCTGGTGTGCTCGGGCCTAATTGGGAAGGACCTTCTCAGATCCAATCAGTTATCCGACCCGACGTATACAAGTTGGCAAGATTGAATGGGAGTTTGGTACCACGAGCATGGAATGGCGAACATCTATGACCTTACTATCAATAGTGTAGGAATGATGTCACCTATAACCATGCCAGATAATCTTTACTATATTCCGATTAATAAATTACTCGAATAAAGTTTGATTTTGTTTTAATATGCTGTATTTTTTGCAATCTCTCTTAATTAAATAACCTATGGTCACACTCATAGGATATTAAGGGGGCATTAGTGGTACATATACAATCAGCTTGAAAAAATGAAATAGCATATACGAAAACCATACAAGTGTTTGGATATAACCAAATGCGCGAGCTAAGATAGTTTGGACATAACCAAACTATCAAAAACATACAAGTGTTTGGATATAACCAAATGCGCGAGCTATAAGTAAGTCTGGACATAACGAAATTATCAAAAGATAAAAGTGTTTGGATGTAACCAAATATGCGAACCAGATCAAAAACATAAGTGTATGGATTACAAACCAAACACGACCTTAATAGGTTTGGAACAAACCAGCTAAAACTAATCGACAGTAAGTTGGAACGTAAACCCACTTAGCGTTAAGTCGAGATCGAGGATGGAGTATCTTGCATAATGATAGTTTCGACCTCATAACCTCAGGGAGCTACTCGAGGATGAGGAAAAGTAACTAAAAATATAAGATATAACTAAACCACTAACGTTACGCGCCATATAAGTACCTTCGGGTGCATGGTAAAAGTAATCTCCGACCTTGAAAAAATAACGAGATCAGATGCGGATATTTCGAGCTCACTGTGCATGAATGCATTGAACCTCGAGCTTAAATCCACCATATGTTTGTATGAATAAACAGACTTATAAGACACTTTAATATAAAATGCGTAAAATATTTCAACCTAAGAAATGTAAAGCAAGTATAATAAAGCAAAGTCAAAAATGGTATCACAAATATCATTAGTATGAGCTCGAAAATAGCTCATAAGAAGGCAGCTCTTTCACGAGCTGTAACATTGTCTTAGCCCCAGGGGCATAAAAAGCAAAATACCAAACACAAACACTATTACAAGGTATTCAAAGGGATGCAGCCCCGAAGCAAGATCTAGGAAGAATGAGCATTTTCCTTGGCCTTCTCAGCATCTCCCTTGGCCTTCTCAGCATCCTCCTTGGCTCTCTCTACCTCATTCCGAGTTGCCTCCTCCTCATCAAGCCGAGCTTGCCATTTAGCCACAAGTTTTGCCTCAAAAGAGCCTAAGAAGCTGGTGTCGAGGTCGACATTGTTGGCCCAGATTCTGTACATGGCCAGGTCAACCGCCCGATCCTTCTTCTCCTTAAACTTTGCAAGGGGACGAGCTTTTTTGCCCTCCATGATCTCTAAAGTGGAGGCCTTCTCTTCCTCAAGCTTGGCATTGATCTTCTCAAGCTTCGCAACCCGGGCACTCATCTTCTTAAGCTCCGCGAGCCGGGCCTTCAGCTCCTCGAGCTTGGCTGTCTTGGCCTTTAGCTGTTCAGCTTCAGCCTCCATCTTTGCCTTTGTGGCCCTGAGCTCGTCACTGAGCTTGAGTTGGAGATCCTTTGACTCCTGAGCATAAGACATGCTCGAGTGGACCTCATTGTTCAACTTATATTTAAGTTGAGCCGAGACAGCAAGAGTCTGACATACAAAGAAATCAAATTAGAACATGAACTAAATATAAAAACAACTAATAGCGAGATGAGAAAGATTACCACATCAGTGAGCTCGATGCTCTTCTCATAAAGAGTGTTGCAGTCTTGAGCATTATTCAAGAACTGCCAATGAGGGGATCCGAAGCTGCCAAAACTCTGGCTCACCCAAGACAGAACGTCCGAGCCAAGCTTAGCCTCGTGAGGTCTGGCTGCGTTATCAATTACATACTCATCGACGTGAGTAGAAATTGAAAGCAGATGTGTTTTGGAGGCTGAGGGTTTTTTCGGAGGTGGGCCAAGCGTGGATTCGACCTGTATCGAAGAAGGAGCAGGAGGAAAGGTCATAGAGGCCTCGGCCTGAGGAGTTGGATTCACATATGGGCTCGGAGCAACTGGAGCTGGTGGAGGAGGTGTCTTCTCGGTCCTCTTAAGGACCTTAGCAGGTCGTTCTGACCTCCGCGACCCCCTTGGGCGCTTACTCCTTTGGGCTCCGCCGCCAGCAAGTACGTTGTCAAGGTCAAAATCCATGTCACCTGCACATTCACATCGCATTATGAGATATTCCAAAACAAAAAAATTTAGCATGATGCAAACAGGCAAAGAATGAAAAGACAAGCAGAGAGAAACCTAACTGGAACTCTCCCCCGAGCTCGTGCTCGGCGACCACGTAATTCCCCAACCTTCAGAAGAGGCAGGGGGAGTACCTTCCCTATAAGTGGAAGTCAACCTCGAAAGGTCTCTATAGTTATTCGTCCCGTATTAAATGGCTATTTCGTCCCATACTTCGTTCAGACTATACATGGTGTCATACTTCCCAAGCCAACTATCAAACCTATGTACCCTCTCATCTACCCAAGTCCATACATAGAAATGGTCCCTATCATCCTTGAATAGTATTAATCTATCAGGTTTATGCTTTAGTAGTGAGGGAGACAACAAATCCAAGCTAAGGATGACTGTACCTCTGTCACTCGAGCTCAAGGCTTCATCATTGGCCTCGTTCCCCCATTGCGGGCTCCCACGACACCGGGCTGGAGATGGAGGCTTTGTATTTCGCCTCGGGGGGAGGTTGCCAGTTGGGAGAGGCATAAGCTCCCACTGGGCATACTTTTTATTGGACCAGTCAAATGTGGACTGATCCTTCTCCAAGAGACCGCAGGCTCGGAGTTTGTCTTCGTGCAGGAGATAGGAGAGGGACCTCCTGCCATAGGGGAGATGGAGCAGAGCCTCCTTATGCTCTTTTATCTCCTTGGTGGGAGTAGGGCGGTGGAAGTTGGCTGGAAGAATAAACATATTATAACTAAGCGCGAGCTTAAACAAAAACTCGAGCACAAAAAAGAAATAATTTTTAGATACTTACGAATTCGCCTGAACGAATAGTATCGGGATGGAGCTAGGCCATCTGTCTAGAAGAAGGCCTTCTTGAAGTCTGAAGGATGGTTGGGAAGATCCTCGAAGATCTTCTTCTCCATGGGATGGCTCAAGAGGTGATAGAAGTCGTCTCCTCCCCAAGCCCGGGAGGGATTGCTTTTCAGACAAAAGAGATATAAGATCTCTTCAGACGAAGGTCCTTCCCACTTTAGTTCGTGGTAAAGCGACCTCAGGGCGGGCAGAACCCTGTAAGAATTGGTGTTGAGCTGGAAGGGAGCCAGCCCAATGAAATCCAAGAAGCCTTTAAAAAAGGACTTCAAAGGCAGACATCCCAAAACAAGAAAAAATACTTTTAATAACACCGAAAATGTGTTATCAAAACATACGATAACACTTTCTGATGTGTTAAGACCGACTATGTTATCGTAGGTCAAGGTACTATACATAACACTTTATCAGTGTTATACAGATGTGTTATTGTACTGTCAACGATAACACAATTTCTGTGTTATTTTAATATATAGATAAGTGTTTAATTATGTTATTTATAGTCGATAACACAATTTCTGTGTTATTTTAATATATAGATAAGTGTTTAATTATGTTATTTATAGTCAATTATATAACACTTTTTTTGTGTTATACTACACTTTAGTATAACGCTTTTTTTGTGTTATACTACACTTTAGTATAACACATTTTTTGTGTTATACTACACTTTAGTATAACACATGTGTTATATTAGCTTAGAGAAACATAATCTTTTTTTACTTACACAAAACTAGGAAAACAAATATGAAAGTTGAAGCCAAATAAGGTAACATAAATAGATTTTTATTAATTACTCAAATGTAATTACAATATTTAGTATACTAGTCTAGGCTTAAGAAATCATATTACAACATAATTTATGCCCAATTCAGATTCCTTTATCACTAAATACAAAACAATAAATGTATACAAAAATTAGTGAAATACATTCTTCCATTCTAAAGGCCTCAACTACAAATGTTGTCAAGAATTGCTCCAAAGAAATCATCTCAATATACCTGCACATTGTAAAAAAAAAGTCCTTTTATTATTAAGAACATAAGACTTAAGCTAGTTTCCACCTGTAAGCATATTATGTTTAAATTAAATTTGTAATAACTCCAAAACTTGACGAAACAGCAGGGTATAGCAAGATGTACTACCATGCAAAACAACGACTGAAGCAACAAAACATGCAACTTAAAACAAGGCTTGTGAAATGTATCAAGATAACAAATATATCATTCTCAATGATCAAAAAGTATGTGAGGAAGAATTGATTCCAGAACTCTAAATTCTGTCAATATATCCCCAAAAAAATTAAAGAATAAAAACAGAATCACACTTTGACTTCTTATACAACAAAATCATAAAGAAAAACAATAAAATAAAAAATCAAACATGACAAGAATCGATGTTTTGAGGAGACGGTTTCTGGTATGTCTTAAATTTCTGTTTCCTGTTTGTGTTCTAAACTCTTGGCTTTAGTGTCAAGTTTATGATTTTTGAAGAAAAGGTCTATATATGATATAGAAGAACTCAATCATACTTTATGCTTAATCATTCAGCTTTGGTGTTTTAATTTTGTCTAATCCTATGCAAAGAAGTCACAACAGCAGAATAGGACATGCTAATAGAAGCCGAACCTGCTCGGAAGAACTCGTGGATGGAAACATGCCGTTAACAAGAGCATGAATTTATTTGTATGATTACGTGTCAACACAGCAGTTAACAGCAACCTCTCCCTATGACAAGATTAGAACATTAGAAAGAGATTTGGAATTATGAATTATGAGACATCTATAGACCTTGTATTGTTTACCTTGGGATTGATAATGAAGATTTTTCCTAGTGGAATTCCGACCTTAAGGTAGCTAACTTCATCTGTATCTCTATTTCCAAAACCAGCTTAGAATGGACTACAATCGGCAGGAAACAAGGATTTGATTTCCTGAGAAAATTGGAAAACTCTAGTTAATACAAAGAAAAATCTGTAGAGACCATAAAACATGTTCTACTTCAAAGAAATATATAAAATATGACATAATGGAAAATCATAGGGTGCTGAAAGAGGTTGGATTTGGGCACCCTGGCTTAGATAATATTGCAGCAGTGACTAATTTAAAGAGACTGAGAATTGGACTATCTCCACCATCTTGAGAATGTAATACATGCCCATCAGCACTGGGAAGTAAACCCAGCCAAGGGGCTGTTTACATGAAGTGCTAGGTATCTACTTCTCTCTGTTCAGCATCTGAGATAGCAACAATAAGATTCAAGTGGCCAGAAACACTAATTCAACTTTAACTAACCAATTAGATGATATACATCATGATTCAGGCATCTCCAGTTCATTTTGAAGACTTCAGTAAAATTATAGCAAAAGCAAGGACACCGGCAACCTTAATTTTATAAACAAACTCTAAAGAAAAGTCTACAAAGTTTGTAATAAAGATCAGATCAGGCTACAAAAACAGTGCCAGTCCTTGAGGTTTTGCTAGGAGTAGAGTCCTTATTGGTCTATGATTAATAGAGGGATCTGCTACTCATTTTTCAGCTCTTTTGTTTTGCTTCATCAAACTCAATTTGCTCTTGTTTTTCTTTCTTTTTTTTTCTTTTTGCTTGAGCAAAACATGCATGAGAGTTAATAACCATATATATATTACCTTTATTAGTTATATTCAAAGGTATCATGTAGAGTTATTAATGACCGAATATTACTTCTGTATTCCACAAATACTCTACATGGCTATTTATCTAAATGGATGTGCTCCTGGCTCCAAGTTGCATACCTTAGCTTGTTGTCAAGATTCCCATCTCCCAAAGTGCGGAAACTTCGCTCGTGGGAGGCCGGAGCTCGACACCTCAGTGAGCCCAACAATCCAATGTTGTGAAGGGCTAGAATGTCAGAGATCTGCCCTAATGATGAGATCGAGCTCCAATAGTGCTTGGCCTCGAAAAATTCCCTTCTCAGGGCAGGTACGGAGGTTGGCTGCGAGGTAGAAGGTTCCCCCATCAGCGAGAATTGGAGATCACCCGACTTGAAAGCAACTGTCACCCTGAACATAGGGTCGAGGGGGATCGGTCTAGGCTCGGGGTCTGGATCTGGGTAGAGGGCGAACCTTAGTTTTTTCCTTTTTCCTTCTTTGACCTCGTCTATCTGACGTCGAAAGTGATCTCGAATGTCCTCTTGCTCACACCTCAGTTCGTGCTCCCGGATCAAGCGCTGGTTCAAAATGAAAGGAGACTCCGGGCTTGGAGTTACTGATGAATAAGGAATCGTAAGATTTGACCCTCATCACTTTCCTGAGTTCTGCGACATCTAACAAGAAAGCAAAAGGGTGAGGGCCAAGCGAACAGGAAATAATGAAAAAACTAGAAGACCTAAGCTCGAATGATCGAGGCTACACGACAACTCGATCCAAAGGAAGAGGCCAGTCTCAGGGCGTGCATTCCACCGAAGGAAAGGAAGGTGGACTTGCCATTGGAGATCCCGATATATCAGGAAAAAAAGGTGGCGATTACTCAAAAAATGATATTTTTGGGAAACGTGCAATTTATAAAGCCCTAATTTTGTATCCAATATCTTGGTGTACAAGATATGTCATCCGAAATTCAAAAACTCCAAAATTCACGCATGATCTGGGTTTGGAACCCATGATGTTAGAACTTAAGTCTAATATTTGTCAGCAGAAACAATCGCGTTAAACTAACGAGTGGACCAAAAGTGCAACAATATAAGCGCGCATGAAAACAATGCATATATACAGACATACGAAGCCATGAACAGAAAACGTACACAATATGATTGGCGGAAATAGAGAAATTGATGATTGTATAAGCGGCTGCAAATACGATCTCACAGAATCAAAGATGCCAACGTTGCTTTGTGTTCTTGGCTTGGAGAACATGCAAGAACTGGGCAAAGAAGTTTCTAGTTTTTTCTCTCTGAGAAATTGAACGTAAAAGAAAAATGGGGAAGACGAGTGGGGATATATTTATAGGCCCCCAGGAATGTTTAAAGTCGAATTAATCTGGGCCATTGGCCATATTCTGTATCGGATATGACAGGCGAACGAACATGGGCAGAGTTTCAAGGCACTCAAGTACTTTGATTGGCTAATACCCAACTTATGTGTGTCCACACTCGAGTGTATTTGATGGTATGGTTCCCAATGGGAGTAGTTCAAAAGTTTTCTTCTCATGGGATTTGAACTAATACTTTTGAGGGGGCAAACTGTTACACCCAGATTTCGAGACCAGAGATTATGGCCTCAAAAAACTAGATTCATCAGGTATGAGCTCGAAATATATGAAACACATTGCAAAGATCAGTTGTAAAATCTTTGAAGTAAAATGGCAATCTCAAAGATGTAACCTCGGGATTCTTTCTAGGCTCGAAATGGCATGACATCGGGATACATCCGTTATCGAGTGCATTCGGATTGAGCAGCCCAAGCTTAAGAAGTGCAAGCTCGAGTGTGATAGCCTCGATAGTATTTATCTGCTCCGAGCAGGTCTTGGAGTAAGATGGCAAGTTCGTAACAAGTCCGTAAGTCTTGACAGTCACGATGCTGGTCGCTGACCTCGAAGATTCAATGAGTCACCTAAGATAGCCTGTTGTGTATGTGTGAACATATTTATTGTTGTAAAATCCCAACATTAAGGGGATATTATTTAGTTTGTTATTCATTCCCGGGTCTTCAGGGGACGTTTCCTTGTATATAGAAGATATCGCATTTAATGTCATTATTTTAAATTGATATACAGAATATCTTCCCGAAATATGTGGGAATGGACTCTGTAACCTTCCCTATAAATAGAGAAGGAATGACCATTTGTAAGAGAGGGATAATCTGAGATCTTGAGAGAAAACTCTGGGTAATTCATCCTTGAAGAATTTCCAGAAAACTCTAAGTCTTAATAATACAAACTCATGGACTAGGCAGATTTAACTGCTGAACCACGTAAAAACCTTCTTGTTCCTCTTTACTATTCGTTCGCACAGTAGTTTATATTGTTTAATTGCTCTGTGATTTAAGTTGACAAAAAACGGCGTCAACAGTACCATTTGTTGGATTTTATTGATCAAATCAGAGATTATACGCAGCGGAACAACAATCAAAATTGTTAATTTAACCCCACAAGATTTCTAGATCTACTTCTTCATATACATATATATATGTATTGAATCAAAGAGATGAATAGAAAATTACCTCAAGTCCTTCCTTGCTGCTATCTTTTTGTACGGCAAAATCCTTGAGATCTCACACCAAGATCTTCCAAAAATGTTCTCAACACACAAAGAACGAGCGTGGGCTCGTTATACAAAACAATAAGCAAAATCTATTTATCATATGTTCTTAATACATGAGATCTGATAAAGTTTGGACCTAAATTTGTGAGGAACAGTGACCTATGCATGTAGCATTGTTCTATTTCTTTCAGGGAGATTTCACGATATATTTTCTATCTCTGAAAAGTATCGCTCTGAAAAACTGATCTCCTATATTTAATATATCAAATATATTAAAAATAAAATAATTTTAGTTATTTTAAACAATTTAAAAATTAACTAATCAGTTATCAGATTTTTGTTAAAATAATAATATTTTAATCCTATTAAAATATCTCATTATTTATTTAATATTTAAATAACTAAAATTGTTGAACCAAGATTCTTCTAGAATCTTCTTGTGCGTGCAACACAGTGTCTGTGCACTGTGTTACACACCCAACTCATGCCTGGGAGGACATGTGGTTTTCCCAATTTTCATCATTCTTTAAATACCAAAAATCCCAAAAATAAATTAATTCAAAGTTAATTATATTTTTGTTAAATCAAATAATTAATTAATTACACATAATTATACAATAATTATATGTTTAGTGCATAGAAAAATATTTTACTTATCAAATAAATCATTTGCCCATTTTTGTATTTATCTTTGTCAGTGTTTGTTTGAGCCATTTCGGGGACCATGAACCTATAACATTAAGCTCCAATAAAATAAAACTAAATAATTAAACTCTTCAATCATAATATTTAATTTATTAATTCTGATATTTCTCCACTATAAATTCATAATTGAACTCTTTATGTTATAGATATACTTTTACAGAAATCTTATTTTAAGTTGTCCATTGATATAACCATCTTATAATAGTTCAACCCTCTAATTAATTAGTTTATAAATTATAATGGAAGAATTATCATTTTACCTTTCTAATTTACTTCTTATTCCTTAAGTACCATTAATTCACTAGTGAATAATTAATCTATAATCTAATTATAGATTTGAGCTCAAAATCATTTAGTTCTATAATTAACCCTTAAGGGGAGCAATATACGATCCGTTAGAAAGATTAGATTCCGTATTGTTGATACATGTTCCCAGCCATCCATGATATTAAATCTCTAAAACAAAAGTCATTAGCCTCAATCTATGAAGAGACATTAACGAATGAATCAAAACATTTAATAAACATAAACAGGAGTTCATGAACACTCAGGATTTAGGTTGATCTATAAATGATCATCAGTTATGATATGAATTACAAATCTTTATTATTAAATGGTTTTTAGATAAAGACTTTTATTCATATCGATCCTTGTCATATATAATCATATTATATAAAGCACCTTTTACCGAGATGTCTTACCACATCAATAATCCGAATCTAGATTATTTGTATCAACATGGTACTCAGTAAACCGTACTTACAACCCTAATTAAAGAATTCCATAACTTCAATTTGTTGTTGACTATTTTTATTCATTCATGTGATCTTAATTCTCTCGTACTAATACAAGATCACATTCTCAATAATGAATATGTAATTTTTCTGATATTTGCAAAGAAATTATTCAAACAATAATTTAAATAATCTAAATATAGCAATAATAGACCATTGCATTTATTTATTCATTGAAATAATAAATGTCTTTTACATGCTTTTAGGACATGCTCCTAACACGTGGTGGTCGAGCAGCCGCATATGTACACATCGTCACCTAAGTTCTCCAACTCAAGGATGGTCCAACTTTCTTTTTCCTTTACCAACACCACATAGGACCCATGAGCTGAGGCTCATCAAGAAAATTCAACATGCTCATGAACAGATAATAACATGTCACTAAATCATAATAAGCATGCATAACAGTAATAGCCATGTTCAT
Source organism: Humulus lupulus (assembly GCF_963169125.1). Classification (NCBI taxonomy): domain Eukaryota; kingdom Viridiplantae; phylum Streptophyta; class Magnoliopsida; order Rosales; family Cannabaceae; genus Humulus; species Humulus lupulus. The sequence continues at coordinate 196,317,071 of NC_084798.1, forward strand.
GCATGCAGGCAAGTCCAAATAAATGATTATGGGGCCCTGCTCCCTGTATAGATGACTGTCAAGTCAATCTGAGGATCTGCTCTCTGAATAGACTAATGAGTCTATCTCTAGGGATCTGTTCCCTGAATAGATGACTAAGAGTTCATCTCTAGGGATCTGCTCCCTGAATAGATGACTAATGAGTCCATCTCTGGGGATCCGCTCCCTGAATAGATGACTAATGAGTCCATCTCTGGGGATCCGTTCCCTAAGCCATGTGACGTTTCAGTCACCTGAACCTTTTGGCCCTGGCTCTAAGTAACTAGCCTTTAGACCACACAAGCGCTTTTAGTTTTCTTTGACCTTAAGGTCGGTCAAGCATTTAATGCTCATGTTGATTATATCTAATCATTTTGGCTATGCGTTTAATACGCTAATGTCGCTCTTGACTCATAGGTAAATTCCATTCGACCAATGCTCGGTGCTATTGCCGTTCATGACTAATAAGTCAAGACTTCATGACTAGTACTAACACCATTGCTGTTTCTAACTAATGAGTCAGTGCCACTCACAAGTAAGCAATGCAACCAGGCATATATCATATGTCAAATATCCATATATAGGGCATTCAACATGCTTACTCAACAATCACCAAGTTAATTATGATCATGCACATTTACAGAGACTCAAGCTCTGATTAATTCCATATTCAATATTCATGCCATGCCATAATCACATGTATCGCATGCATCACATCTTGGGTGCAGTTTTCTTACCTTTGGTCCAAGCACATGTTACCAATAAATGACCCTCAAGCATGATCCTGTTTCCAAGCCCCTAATGATAACCTAGTCACAACAATAATATAAAACCCCATAAAAATGAGTAAATAAATACTTTCAGACCAAGTCCTAGCCTTTGGGATGTTGAATCCTACCCAAATGGGTAGTAGGATCGATCCTGAGCCCTTAGAGTTAAGTTCTCATGACTAAAAACCAAATCTGGGCAAAACTACCCTTAAGCGCCACGGCCCCCCAACCCTGAGCCGCGGCCCGTCTCCAGACAGAAGCAAGACCACCTCTCTGCCTGCACCTCACGCCGCAGCACACCTACCTTGCGCCGCGACCCTATCTGCTCATCACCCAACTCCATCATCTTCGTCAAGCCTGGGTCGTGACGCTCAAGAACAGGGCCGCGGCTCGACCTCAACCCAACCATTTTCCTTGTTTTCTTCATTTAAAAAACTTCAATCAACCTATCCAAACATATCCAAATCCCAAAATTAAAGTTCCCAAACATCCTAATTATCCAAAACCATTAAAACCCAAGTCTCAAATCATCCAAAAACTCATCAAAACATAAAATCCAATCAAAGCTTAAAAACTTGAAAACTTAAAACTTGGGTTACCTCTGATTAAGTCGTTTCCCAACTAAATCCTCTAGCTAATAAGCTTTTAATCTTTCCTAGAATTTCTATGCCTTGATCCTTGCTTGAATCCGGGTCCTAAAACTCGAGTTTCCTTCGAAAATGTGATCGGTGGCAAAAAGGGAACATGAGAGAGAGAGAACGTTCTAATGCTCGGGGTCCCAAAAACGCCCCCGGGGTAAAATAGTCAAAATTTCCAATATTCCCTCATGATCTCACTAACTCCCAATTTATTATCAAATATTTATTCCCATTACCCAATATCCTAGTAATGTGCTAAATATCCAAAATACCCCTTGACTCACTTCGAGTCAAGTATGGATCCCGTTGTGACTTTCCCACTAGCTTGCTCCCTAGGATCGTCTCGTGCCGAGTAACCCAAACATAACCATATACTAATGTAGTACCACACACATACCACATATATGTCAAATATACCCATACGGGCCAAATTATTAAAATTTCCCAATTAAACAAAAATTGGCCCACATGCATATTTAATACACAAAAATATGCATATCAAGTCATATTATAATATAACTCGCATAATCACATAATGATACACATAAATATCATTTAATCACATAATTCTATAATTTTCCATCCTGGCCCCCTAATCAATGCCCTAAGCCTTATTAGGAAATTTGGGACGTTACATTTGTGTACAAAAATTTGAGAATAACATAATGGATATTTAATCGAGAGGTGGCAATTTTTGTGTTATTGAGTCATGTTTGTGTTGTATTATGGTAGGTTGGCATGTTTAGTTAGTAAATTTTAATTCGACCTGTTAATGTTTCGTGTCAAGAAATCTCAACTCTAATTCATCTCATCGTGCTCACATGTCAACTTGACCAATTCACTTTTACCTGTTGATTGACGTGATTAGTATCACATATTTGATTTATTTAACATTTTTGGTTGTATCAATTTGCTTGGCTCGTATGACTAATATTATATAAAATATACATAGTTTCAAAAAATCAAAATCCATGAATTAAATGATTTATCACAAAATTTCAACATAACAAATAAAATTCTTAATATTAATTAATTATTAAGTGTGAATAAGCTATTCTATATTTCTTTTAAGGAATTTTTTTTTTTTTGCTTTACATTTATCTTCTACAGAACGTCGTGTTCACATGTCAACTTAATCAATTCACATTACATGATTAGTATAACTGTAACGCCCTGGTTACCCCAGAAAAATTACGGTGAACAGTGAACCAGAAATTTAACTTGCTACCCGAGTCATTTGGTTAAAAACGTGCTTCTAGTGTTATTAACAGGCTAAGGTGGAAAACCAATCAAAAGGAAATGATATATTTTATTTAAAACATAAAACTGTTCATGGGCCCATAAAAACATTTACAAGTTATTTACAACTCAAAATGGTCATTACTGTTTCAAATTTACAACCCGCCAACCTAAGCAGAAAAAATAGGGTAACCCCCCTAGTTCCTTTGAGAACTCCTTGGCTGTGGTGGTCAAGCGGCCGCATATGTACACAACACCACCTAAGCTCTCCACTCAAGGCTGGGTGAGCTTTTCTTTCCCTTTACCTACACCACATAACACCCATGAGCCAAAGCCCGGCAAGAAAACACAATAACGCACGAGTAATATCAACAATGATCATAATAATCATTCAGGACTTTCAGTCCAAAATAGAGGAGTGACAATTGAAAAGTCACTAAGGTGGGTTCAGTTCCCTTTAGCCATGTGACGATAGAGTCACCGTGGCTTTACAAATAAGTGATCATTTCACTAGCTTATCAATATAGGTGCTCGATGAGCTGGTCACCAATATAACCTATCGCATGACCATAGAGTCATAACCGTGGGATTCCGCTTCCTAGCCATGTGACAAGCAGTCACCTAGGCCTTAGGCCCTAGCTATGAGTAACTAGTCCTAGACTAGTCAAGCACTTATAAGTTTCATCGACCTTAGGGTCGGTCCAACATTAATGCTCCTAGATTCATTCAACACTGATATCGATTAGATCTAATCTTGTATCGGCCTTGCGTTCAGGACGCTTATGTCGTTTCTGACTCTCAGGTTAGTAATACGCGACCAGTGCCGTCCCTGACTAATCACTGTCATACACAAGTAAGCAAGCTCTGCTAAGCATTTAATATGCAATCAATGTCCACATTTATCAGCCAACATGCCTTAACAAAAATCATGCATGTCATTTAAACAGGGTGCAGTTCTCTTACCTCTGGTTCGAGCGAGAAATAGAACAAGAACGACTCCTGAGAACGATCGATCTTTTGATTCCTTAGCGGTTACCTAATCATAACCAATTATAACCTCCATTAATGAAAATCAACAATAAAAGGGTCTTAACCTAAACCCCATTCTCGGGACCTCGAAACGTGCCCACACGATGAGTAGATTCGATCCCGGGCCTTAAGGATTGAAATCCCGAGCCAAAAACCCTTAAAAACACTCAAAACGGGATTATGAAGGAACAGAGTAGTGCTACAATCCTGCTCACTAGCGCCCCAGCTCTATACTCAGAACCCAAAACCACCCAACAGAGCACTGGGTAGCGCTATAGCGCCCCCGGGTGGGCGCTGCAGCGCTACACCCAACCAGTCCCCTGAAACCTCTTCCTTTGACTCCTTCAATTCCAACTCAATTCCAATGCTTCCAAACCTCATTTTTGGTGCCAAATGAACCCAAAAACTATTCGCACATGCCCTAAGCATCACAACCACAAGAACCCTAGCCAAAAACTCCCAACAAAGCCAATCATCCAACCTAGAAATCTCAACTGAAAACCAAAGCTAAAAAAGGGCAAACCAGGAAATTTAATGGCTAGAAACTTACCTCAAGCTCAGATTATGATGCTCTTCAATGGTGGAACACACTCCCAAGCTCTCAAGACTTACTTCCCAAGCTTGAATCCCCAACTTAAGCTCAAAAATCCAAAGAGAAAATGAAGAAAAACAGGTACGGGAGAAGCTTTGTTCTATGCTCTGTTTTCTCTTTCTACAACCTTCAATGGCTTAATACTATCCTAGGGGTGAAAAGACCAAAATACCCTAGGTCAAATAAGGATTTCTAAAGGCTCCCAAGGGAAAAATTGACATTTCCACCTATTTCGTTAATCATAATTAACGCTCTCCAATTCCCGCTATTCTCGATATTCTCAAACACCAATAATTCATATCCCGTTACCCTTTAATTCCCGGCAACACTCTAACCATTAAAATCACCCCGAGCCCCGAACTTAAACCTGTTATGACTAAACCACTAATTAATATTCAAAGATCGTCTCATGTTGAATAGCTCGAACAAATCCACATTATAATGTGGTCTCAACAATATGTCACCGACATGCATACAAATATACAATTACGCCCTCAACAGGCCAAATCACCAAAACACCCCTGTAAAGAAATGTGGACCCACATGCATGCATTTAACATCATATTATAATATAATTCACATAAACATGCATATAATCATTTAATGACATAATTAAACAATTATGGCCCTCCCAGTCTACTAATCCAGCCATTAAACCGCATTAGGGATTTTGGGGCATTACAATCACATATTTGATTTATTTGACATTTTTGGTTGTATTAATTCGTTTGACTCATATGACTAATATATTACATAAATATTTATTTATATATGGTTTCAAATAACCAAAATCGATGAATTAAATAATTTATCACAAAATATCAACATAATAAATAAGTATGTTAATATTAATTAATTATCAAGTGTGATTAAGTTACTCTATATTTTTTTAAGGAATTATTTTTTCTCGTTTAGATTTATCTTCAAGGGAAAATAAATAAAATTTTAATTATGAATTAATAAATTTAATTACATTATGAGTATAAATGTGTCAATTCATATCACACAAGTTGATCCTAATCTGACATATATATATATATACACTAGATGCAAGCAACGTGCAATGCACATTTCCTTAGTTTTACTTTGAAAATTTATTGATTATTTTTATTAAGTTTTTATGATTGCCATATAAATTTAAATAAATAAACAATATTATATATAAAAGAATGACATAAACATATTAAAAGAAAAATTAAACCAAAATATTATTTATGGTTTTTTAAAAAAAAATAATACGATAACATTTTAAATCACAAACTACTATATTTAAGGTACAAAACATTCATGATATTATTGAAATCACACCACAGTGATTGAAGAAGAAACTTCCTTATTATTGATAGAAGATAAATGTTGTTATAATTTCTTATTTAGTTACACAATCATACTATTTGTACACATGCGACACTTATATATAATGCATTTATTACGTATTATATATTATTGTAATAATAATATTTTATAACATCTGAATTTATATTTGTTTTTCGTGTTTTCACGAGGACATGTGGCATTCATTAGAGGAGCAATTAAGCTCCTCGAGCGTTGGTGAGGTTTCGTACAAAGGTCTGTCCTCGAGGTGCATATGTCTCCAAGCAAGGCCACGTCCAATGACCCAACTCCAAGGCGTGGATGTTTCCAAGTGAGGCCACGCCCTGAGGTCTGTCCTCAAGGCGCGGAAGTCTCCAGGCAAGGCCATGTCCCGTGACCCATCTTTAAGGCGTGAATATTTCCAAGTGAGGCCACACCCTGAGGTCTGTCCTCGAGGCGCGGATGTCTCCAGGCGAAGCCACATCCTGTGCCCCGTCTCCAAAACGTGGATATTTCCAAGTGAGGCCATGCTCCGAGGTCTGTCCTCGAGGCGCAGATGTCTCCAGGAAAGGCCACGTCCCGTGACCCATCTCCAAGGAATGGATTTTTCCAAGTGAGGCCACCCCCCGAGGTCTATCCTCGAGGCGTGGATGTCTCCAAGAAAGGCTACGTCCCATGACCCATCTCCAAGGCGTGGATTTTTCCAAGTGAGGCCACGCCCTGAGGTCTATCCTCGAGGCGCAGATGTCTCCAAGAAAGGCCACGTCCCGTGACCCATCTCCAAGGCGTGGATGTTTCCAAGTGAGGCCATGCCCCGAGGTCTGTCCTCGAGGCGCGAATGTCTCCAGGCGAAGCCACGTCCCATGACCTGTCTCCAAAATGTAAATGTCTCCAAGTAAGGTCACGCCCCAAGGACCATTCAGATGGTCATCTCTCTCTTCATTCGCCAATCTCCCAGGTCTAGGATTCTTGTCCTCAGACCCAGAGTAGCCGCCAAGTGTCAGTTGTCGAGCTGTGGCCAACCAGAAGATCATCTGAAAACTTTTGGCGAGACTCGATTAGTGGTGTCGAGTTTGTACCCTTGACAATCAGCATCGTGTGACATGGGAGAACGTTCACCGTATCCTCACATGGTCAGATATATGTTCCCCATGAAGTTGGTGGACAACTTTCTGCAAATGAGCTCTGTGCGATCCGCCTAGGCCCACGATTTTTTTTAGTGCATCCATATGTAGTTAATTAGCAATTTACTCCCCAAATGATAGGGGAATGTGTATTAAATGTTGATTAAGGGCATTAATGACCCATGCCTCTATAAATAGGGTTGATGTATTTCCTTGTAAGGGCTAGTTAAGCATTGTAAACTCAGAGCAATATATTGTTGGGAAAACTTATACAGGATCTTAATTATTTTCATGTAAATCTTATAGTAAACAAATTAATATAAGAAAACCTAGAACATGTTTTTACAATTGAATTTAAACAGAGATAATGATAAGAACACTTACATTATATGCAGTAGAATGTGTTACTCCTTCCTTCAGTTTCTCTTACCCTTGAATCCTTTCTGTCGCAGGGTATCACCAAGAAACTGAACCGATCTTCAAATTTCTTCACAGTCTTCCAAAGTATTCTTGGAATCACCTAGACTAGAGTGGGAAATTATCAACACATGAGATAGATACAAAGAGAAAAAAAATAGAAGAGAATATTGAGGCTTAGAAAATGACTTATGCTGTAGAGAGAATCTAAAACCTAGAGCATCAAAAATAGATCTTCTCAGATTCACCACTCTGATCATCTGATTTCAACTCTCACTTAGCATTCCTTTTATAGGCTCAATTAGGTCATTTATTTTAATTAAAAAATCAATAAAATAATAGATAATTACAGCCATTAGGTCGAAATTATCACGGGCTTTAGGCCTGTGAAATTTCCCATTTAATTATAAGCCTGTTGGACTTAAAATCAAGGCCCGTATTATTTTCTATTGATTAATTAATTAAATAATTAGTTAAATCCTTTATCAAATTAATTATTTATAATTTTAACCTTTATTTAAACTTATTTATTAATTTAGACTCCAATTTATCTTAATTAATAAATATTCCCTAAAATCTACTTTCTTTTCTAAATTGCATAATTCTATGAAACTATCCAAAATTGACCTGGTCAACTTTGATAATTCTAATTGATAATTAACTCAATTAATTGAGACTATCTAGATAATTTTATCCAAGGTGCAGTGGGGACCATGGGCCTATGAAATCAAGCTCCAATAAGTTATTATAAATTTAACAAATAAATTTACTAACTTATTAATTCCTCGCGACTCCACTAAAGACTCAGAATTGCACTCTTGAATTCATAGAACGCTCTATAAGCTATATAGATACGTTATTAGTTATCCATTGTTACAACCATAATTATCACTCAATCCTCTATAGACGGTCTACAATGAGATGGGACTTAAATACCGTTTTACCCCTCATTGCATTTTATCCTTAAAACACTTTCAGTAAACTAATATTAATTACTGAAATGAGATCTCTATCATTTAGCACCTCAAACCAAACTAAAAGGAAACCGTCATTTTAATTCTTCATCAGAAGCTATAGATGTTCATATCTATAATTAACACTCCCACTCATTACACTACCAAGTTTCCAAGTAGTAAGTATGGGCTAGTCCGTAGGGTAAGCTGGTAATGAACAAGTCAAAGAACTCAATTAATACAATCACTTAGAATACTACCACTCAAAATTGAGATTAAATTGGTCTATGGTAAACTATATGATATGACTAGAATAGATAATAACTGTATGCTTACATATCCTATCTACTGTCAATATCAGTCCATTCCGATGTAACAAATACATCCGATCTTATCTGCTTTGCTAATGTTCTGAAAAGAACATAACACTACAATGTGTAAGTAGATTATATCGTAGATTGACAAGTTAGTGTAAATCTTGTGCACTGGCTAATCTTAGGACTAACTTATTTTTGAACATATAATCATATTTATATTCCACTGTGATTACGTCACTATAAATATGATTAGCTATATGCTCGAGATTTAATAGAAGTTTATATTAATCAAATAATCATGAAAATAAAACATGTGAGCAAAGTGATTGACCAAGTCAAAAGTTGATTTCTATTCTTTTATTGATAATAAAATGAGATTACAAAGAAATTGGGTTTTAATTAGGGCATAAAACCCCAACATATATATGTTGCCTGAGACTCCATTGAAGCTTGCTCAAACAAGCTTCAAACTCATTAATATCAAAGACTCGTGGACTAGAGCTCTTTTATAGCCTGAACCGCGTAAAACCTCTGTGTTATTTTCTTCTAATTTCTGTTGAGTTCTTAGATTAGGTTGATAGAGAAAAAGGCAGTCAAAATTTTGGTGCTTTCATTGAGAGATTAAAGAAAGAGTGAAGAAAAACGACCATGGTGACCACTAGACGGAACGCACCAGACGACACAGCCCCTCCCATCGGAGTTGAGGGTGGAGAAACCAATCGTCCACCTCCACAAGGCCTCCCAGAGATGGTTTATGAGGATTATGAGGAAAATGATGATTACAACGGCGTAGGCGACGGAGGTGATGACGAGTACTATGATGAGGATTATCCTCAGTCGATGGACGCGGATGAACCACCAGAGGTGGTGGTGCTCCGCAACCAGGTAGCTACCCAGCAGCAAAAACTCGATGCCCAAGAGGGAAATATTGCTGCCTTACAAGAGATGGTTAACGCCATGAGGCCCACATTGGTGGCCCAAGGGCTGCGAGTGCACCCACACGTCGAAATACCGTATAGGAAGCCAGTTGGTGTGCCACCCGTGCACCCAGCTACAGTGTTGCCTGTTAACGCAGCAGGTGTGCCTCCCAAGCACCCCACTGACGTGGCAGAAGATTCGCCAGCAGGTGCGCTGCTTACTGTAACACCCTAGATAGCCAAGATCGTTGCACTTTGTATTTAAATAGTGCTAGACTCGCTAAACGAATCATTTGGCCATAAATGTGTAACTAAACATGATTAATGACTTAGGGTTAAATTTTTTGGACGAAAGGAACATTCATTTTATTAAAACATTAAGTTCGTACATGGGATCCCAAAATAAATATTTACAAAGTCATTTACAGTTCCAAAAGGGTAATTACAACTCAAAAGTTACAAACAGCCAACCTAAGCGACAAAATAAGGTTTGACCCTAGCTCCTCTGAGAAACCCCGGTCGTGGTGGTCGAGCAGCCGCATATGTGCACGTCGCCACCGAAGCTCTCCAACTCATGGCTGGTCCAGCTTCCCTTTCCCCTTATCTGCACCACATAGCACCCGTGAGCCAAGGCTCAACAAGAAAACTTAAACATGCTCATAAGCAATTAGTAACATATTACTAAATCATAATAAGCATGCCTAGAAGCAATAAGCCTACTTATGCATGCATTCTATTCATATAAGTGACTACAACGTCATATCGGGGCCAATTTCCCTAATTAACTTACTAATAAGTCATACTGGGGCCCAGTGCCCTAGGATATGGGACTAATAGTTCACCTCGGGGCCCGTTGCCCTATCCTCTATATAACCAGCCTTGGAGCTGGCCCAGCGTATCTAGCGTTTTAATTTTCCATGACCATTGGGTCGGACAAGCGTATAATTTGCTCCTGATTAGGCCTAACCATAACGACTAACGCTTAGCGCGTTATCGCCGCCCTTGACTTATAAGTCAATGCTTTCAATCAGCATTATTGTTGTCCTTGACTTATAAGTCAAGCATTTCTCAATCAGATAATGCAAATAGACATACATTATATAACAATTATCCAGATACAGAGCATTCAACATGCTTAATCAAACAATCATAAGCATAATCATAATCATAATCATGCACATTTACAGGGGCCCAAGCCCTAATCAAATTTGTATTTAACAATCGGGCCAAGCCCTAATCACATACATCACGTATTGGGTGTAGTTTTCTTACCTTTGGTCCATGCACCGAATAGATAAAATGACCCTCAAGTTGATCCTGCCCCGAGCCCTAGTGGTAACCCAGTCACAATCATATGTAATAACCTCATTAAGATTCAATCCCAAAAACAAACTCCGGGGCCACTACCGTGCTCTCGGGACTTCCAATCCAACCCAACGGGGTGGTGGAACCATCCATCAAGCTCCCAAAACCTTCCCAAGCTCTAAAAACGGGGCTTGCTGAAGTTGGTATAGGGTAGAGGAGCCCAACCAAGTCAGAGAGCCCCCTAGCACTTTCCCTGCATAGCGCAGGGGCGCCTAACACAAGGGAAGGGGCCCCCTAACCCAAACAGGGAGCCCCAAGTCCTTCTCTGCATAGCGCAGGGGTGCCCAACCATAAGGGCAGGGACGCTACCGTATGAACCCATAAATTTCTGGGTTTTCCACCTGCGTTTTCTCCGAATTCAAACCACCAAAATCTACCCCAAACACATCCCAAACTCATAATTCAGCCCCAAAACATTATCAATACATTAAGACCACAAAAACCCAACCTTAAACTTGATCAAAACCCCACAAAAACTCAAAACCCACATCTTGAGCTTCAAATCTCAAGAACACCTCAAGAACATAAAGAATTTATTGGAAACAAGGAGAATTCTTACCTTAATCTGTCAAGCTGCAAGCCCAAAGCTGCCTATGCCCAAATTCTAGCTTCAATCTTTCAAGTTTTGAGCCTTTCCTCAAAATTCAAAAACACCTCAAGGCTATGAGAGAGAGAGAGAGAGAAAATTGAGAGTTGAGAGTGTTTCTTTATGGGGTCTACTAGGTTCTGGGTTGGCTGGGTATATCTATCCCTTAGGAATGAAATGACTAAAATACCCCTTGCCCTTAGCTTTGCTCTCTTATGCCCTCAAGGCCAAACTAGTCTTTTGTCACATATCTCGTTAATCATAATTAATGCCTCATAATTCTCGTTACTTACAACACCCTTAAATAATCATTAAACAATTCCCATTACCCGATAAGTCCTGGTAATGTACTAAATTACCAAAATACCCCTAGGCTCACCCTGAGACGGGTATTTAACCCCGTTATGACTAAACCGCTGCTTTGCTCTCTAGGATAGTCTCGTGCCGTACAACTCAAATATATCCACATAATAATGTGGTCTCAATCAATATGCGCATATATATATATACAAGTATGCCCTCAACGGGCCAAAATTACGAAAATACCCTTCTAATAAGAAACTGGTCCACATGCATGCTTAATACACCTAAACATGCAATTACAATCATATTATAATATAACTCACATAATTCATATAATCACACATATCATCACATAGTAATGCAATTAAAACAATTATTGCCCTCCTGGCCCCCTAATCAAGGCACTAAGCCTTATTAGGGAATTTGGGACGTTACAACTATCCCCTCTTTATAGGAATTTCGTCCTCAAAATTTTATCTAAATAGCTCAGGATACTGATCCTGCATGTTGGACTCTAACTCCCAGGTCGCCTCCTCGACCTCGTTATTCCTCCATAGTACCTTAATCAGAGGTATGGTTTTGTTCCTCATGACCTTGTTCTTCCTGTCTAGTATTTGGATTGGTTGTTCCTCGTAGGAAAGATCTGCCTGCAGCTCCAGATCTTCATAACTCAACACATGAGCCACGTCTGACACATACTTTCAAAGTGTCAAAATATGAAACACGTTGTGTACATTTGTCCTACTACTCAAGGACCGTTACACTGCGTATTTTAAATAGTGCTAGACTCGCTAAACGAGTCATTTGGCCATAACCGTGTAACTAAACGTGATTAACGGTTTAGGGTTAAATTTTTTGGTCAAAAGGTACCACTGTTTTACTAAAAACGTTTACCTCCATACATGGGATCCCAAACTACATTCAAAAAGGTTAATTACAATTAAAAATTTATAGCCAGCCGACCTAAGCAGCAAAATAGGGTTTGGCCCTAGTTCCTCTTTAAAACCTCAGCCGTGGTGGTCGAGTAGCCGAATATGTACACATCGTCACCGAAGCTCTCAAACTCAAGGATGGTCCAACTTTCTTTTCCCTTTACCTGCACCATATAGCACCCGTGAGCCAAGGCTCAGCAAGAAAACTTAAACATGCTCATAAGCAGTTAATAACATGTTACAAATTCATAATAAGCATGCCTAGCTATAATAATCAAACTCATGCATGCATTGTTGGAAAAACATTCAGAGCACGTAGCGAAAACTAGCGTGGTGGGCCCATTGTTTTAGGAACAACAATAATAAAAAATTTCGTCACTCATCAATTTATATGAACAAGAAAACAATCCAGAAACATTAACACACAATATTATTAATCATGCAATATATATAAATATACAATATATTTATGTATAACATATAAACACAAAAATTCAAGAACATAAACAATTGCCTCTTGAAGCCTATCAAGTATCCTTGAGTCTTTTTGTATATTTTTCGATCATCCTATCCAAAGTTTTTGAGCACTCAAACCACGATCTTCCGGAGTGTTCTCTACACCTTAAGATGTGTGTGGGCACATAGAGAACCATAGAGAACATGGGTTCGTATTTTAGGAATCACAAGTATTTCTCAACACATGAGAACTTGGATTATGGTGTGAGAATGATTAGAATAAAGAAGAAGAAGAGGAAAGAGTTTTGTGTGACAAAAACTCTGAGAACTATTCTGAATTGTGTATTGTGTTGTATTGTTGTGCCTGTGTATTTTTTTTTCTCTTCTTCTTCTATATCATATATATAGAGATTTATATTACCTTATTATTCCTAATAATAATAGTAATATAATAATATCATAATGATGATAAGATTTTATTTAGGTAAATATCTAACTTACCAAATTCGAAAAAACTATTTTCAAATTATTAATTAATTAAATAAATAAAATAAAAACAACACTGATATAATATCAGTGTAGTCATACACGCATGACACATTCCTTGGATTGTGTCATGCGTGGACTGTAATATCCTTTTTAGGGATATTGTATTTTTCTTTTATTTAATTATTTAATTAAAATCAATCTCCCAAAAAATGAGGTATTTATCTTTTTAAGGAAAAGATAACGACCATATTTCAAAATTCAAAATTCAAATTGATGATCATCATTATCATCATATTTTTAAAATTCAATAAATCAAAAACTATTTTTGACTTACCAATTTTTTTTCTCCCACTCAAATAAAATAATTAATTAAAATATTTATTTATTTATTTATATGTATTTTGAAATTTTTTATATTTAAATTAATAATTAGTTCCAAATTAATTATTCAACTTCAATTATCATATAATTTCATACTTGAACCAAAGAATAAAATTATTCTCAAATTCCCAAATTATAGTTATACCCTTGTATCAACTCTTACATTGATATGGTGTTGATAGAGCCACCCTGGGGACCTATGGACCTATAATATCAAGCTCCAATAAATATTACATTATTAATCAAAGCTCTTTGATTAAATAATCATATTTATTAATCTCATGATTACTTCACTATAAATATGAGATTGAACTCTTGATAATTACAGACATATATTTACTGAGTACTTTATTAAATAACAAAGTGTCAATTGATATAATCATTACATACATCGTTAATCCTCTATTAATGGTTCATAGTTAAAAGGGAATAAAATTACCGTTTTACCATTTTAGCTATATCTTGTTCCTAGAGTACCATTGACTTTACTAGTGAAGGTTGTGTCACAACAAGTTGATGTGAGCGCTCATAACCTTTTCAGTTCCAAAAGTCAACCCAATAGGGAACCATTATTCAATCTATAAGAAGGTATAGGTTCCATATCTATTAAACTATGTCCCCAGCCATACACATCATTGAGTCCCCAAAACAATTGTTGTTAGCCTGATTATTCTGACAAACCTCAACGCATGAATCAAAGGATCAGATGACATATATAGGAGTTCATACCAACCTCATGATTAAGATCATCATGTATATGATCATTGTTTGATGTGTTTGATTAATACTATGAAACAGTGTTTAAACAAGTATTAACAAATCACATCTAGTCTAGTTCTACATACTCTCACCATGCAAAGTACCTCCACTAAATTGTCCTACTACACTAGTAACTCGAATCTAGGTCACATGTATCATAATACTAGTGGACCATACTAGCAGTAATTAATCTAAAGATTCCATAACTTTATTTTACTACGAACTATTTTAAGTTTATTATCTTAATCTCGATCCTCTCATACCAATATAAGGTTAAGACCATATAGATAAACTTTAGAATTTTTTGACATTTTATTAATGTTGACCCTTGATTTGGCCAACGACACGGAGTCAAAATAACGACAAAGAACAAAAAGGAAATCAAGGAGGGAATCAAATGGGAAGAAAGTGACACAAGTGATTTATAGTGGTTCGACCCCAACTGTGTGGTAATAACCTACGTCCACTTAGTGTTCTTATTGATGTTGAATCCCAATGCCGTGATCAAAGAACTAGGGTTCTTGAGTTTCACAAGCCTTAGGAGAATTACAACTTTAAGTGGATAATCACACTATGCTTTTCTCTCAAAATACAAAGATTAAAGTCTCAAAAGTTCAAAAGTCCCTTCCTTGAGCCTTCTCATTCTTATTTATAGGCTCAAGGAGGTTACATGGGCCGATGGGCCTTAATTCTCCTTAATATCAGCGTATCAAGGCAATAAAAAGCAAATATAATAAATGTAGTTATTACAAGATTGTGTATCTTGAAGGAAATAAATATAAGCATGCGACCAGACTGGTCGCACCTAAATGCAAAATTTAATGAAGCAATAATCATTTGGTCGATAGGCGAACAATGTCCCTTCACTTCAAAATTGCCACGTGCCAACCACGTGTAAGAAATTCTTGCCACATCATCAGAAGCCATTTTTGGGTAAACATTTGCCCCCCAAGTTTATTTCACTGCGACCAGCATAAAGTAAACTTAGGAGACCGACCCTTCGCATACCCCACCAAATCTGTCAGAGCCGTCCACACCTTCTTGAAAAAGGCAACTAATCATGTCTTTTCAGTTTCCCAAAAGTTGTCTGATGGCTATCGTGCTTCCCCATGCCTTGAAAAGTTAATCCCATCGTTACCTCTTTTACAACGCCACGATCAATATAAATAACCCATTCTTTTCACTTTTCACTTTTTACCAATCCTCTTGCCTTCAAGAACTCTGAAGAACAAAGCAAAACAGACCTAGAAAAATTCGCTGATCCAAGGTGCGCCTGTCCAATCGTTTGAAATCTTCACTCCAATCTTTCATCTAAGTAAGTTTTCTAATCGATTCCTTTCTATTATGCTGTGATGCGCTTGTTTTCCCTTTATTTTTGATTTTTGAGTTTCTGAGTTCTTGAATATTTCTGTCTGTTCTTGAAAATTTGTTTCAGGGTAAATGGGCATGTTGTTCTACGTTGAATATGGTAGGAAAATAACACCTTGCTGGAGTTAGGATAATCAATTTACTTCGATTTTTAAGCCTGTAGAAAAACTGGGTTTTTCCCACCCCTTCAGAGTCGAAAAAGTTTCTCCTGAAAAAACTTTTTATTTCTGCTTTTTGATCTGTTTTCCAAACTGTTCGCATAGAATTTAGTGTTTTTGTCAGAATGTTGCTGGTCGTATAATAGCTTAACTTTTATACACGAGCAACGTTATTCCAACTCTTAACATTTCTTGGTCTTTTGGGCCGTAGATTCTCATCTCCCCTTCTCTGTTTGTAGATTTTCATGCAAGATCCGTAGGGAGGTGAAAGGCCAATTGATGAAAACCTGTTCACCCAACTACTCATGGACGAAGAACAGCCGCCTTTACTTATACCGGAGATCCCTTTTTCTCGTATTCCAACCAACAGACCTCCATTCAGCCCATCAAATATGGGTAGAGTAAAATCCACCGCTCAGAAAAAGAAACCAACCAAACCCTCTATAAATCAGCTTGCTCCTCGGGCTGAAATTCCTTCAACCAGCGGTCGAGTTGAAAATACTGATCCCAAAATCCAAAGACAGGCCCACCCCCATGATGTACTTCGACCAGATGTCGAATGGTACCTTGCTCTTCCTAGCCAAATTACTGCTAGGATGGTAAACAATTTCCTCAGGAAGTACAAACTTTTTGGGGTAACTTTATTCCTACCTTCCACCGACCAGCGGGCAAACCTACCCGCGGTGCCTTTAGCGCCTGGTCGAGATATCACATTGAGGCAGGAGCAATCCTGCTTCTCCATCCTTTCTTCCAGGGAGTGGGGGTCGCTCCTTTCCAAATAACCCCAAACGGGTATATAATGCTTTCCGCACTCTATATCCTTTACAACCATAAAAAGTGGCATGTCCCAACACCGCATGAGGTCAACTACTTGTTTGATCTTAAATCTAATCCCAACCAGAACAACACGGGGTTTTTTCATCTCTGCCAGGAATCAA
The DNA here is from genome assembly GCF_963169125.1 of Humulus lupulus. Taxonomy (NCBI): domain Eukaryota; kingdom Viridiplantae; phylum Streptophyta; class Magnoliopsida; order Rosales; family Cannabaceae; genus Humulus; species Humulus lupulus. The sequence continues at coordinate 196,334,134 of NC_084798.1, forward strand.
ACCGCACCTTCATGAGTGAGACTACCTACAAGTCCAATGTAGGAAAGTACTACCAAGAGTACTTTTTAACTACTGACCTGGTTTCCAGCAACCTAGCCTTCACCCAAGGAGGTAACTTCTTTATTCTCTAGGTCATTTATTTCCTTTTATTTTATCTGCGTCCTCCTTAGAAATTTAGCTCTCTTCAGGTCCATGGTTGTGACCAGCTCCTACTCCAGAAATGGAGATTCGAGCAGCATTATTGGCCAGCATGACTGGCGTAGAAAAAAGCGTCAAACAGTTGGTCACTGAAGCCAACTTAAGGCTGGTCGGGCTTCTGGCACCTCACCAAGACGTGAGGGAGTCAACGGCAAGGAGTGCCACTGGTGAAGGAGTTCCCAGCAGCACCCAGACGTGTTGCAACCCCCAAGGAGGAGGACCACTAGAGTGACAATCAAGGAACCCTCCAGCACCCCGCAAGCAGATGCTCCCCCTGCCCCTATGGGGAAGGGAAAAAAGAAAGTATTCGAACCCCCTGCACTCGTCGAAGAGTTTTCAGATGAGAATGGTATTGCCTTCTCACATTTAGACAGTTTGCCCATTCCCTATCATTTATTTGACGGGGACAACAACTTTAAGTACACTCCAAAATTAAATTCAGATTTCTTCCAGGCAGTGAGTGAGTGTAGCAGTAGTTCAGTAAGTAATGTAGCGACCAATAGTTATAACTCAGGTACTCTACTTATAATTTCCTTGTTCTCATTTTTAACTCCATCTATACATATTCTCTAATTGCTTGCAGTGCTTCCTTACTTGAAGATATGTCATCTGGAGATATGTTCGATCGCTACACCGCACTTGCTACTCCCTCGAGCAAGAAGAAAGAGAGCAAGCGACACTGCGGAGAAAGCAGCAAGGCCCCTTCAACCAAGAAGGCCCGGACTAAGGATCTTCCAACTGCTGCTCCTTCAAAAGAAACAACGCCCCCTTCGGCACCACTCGACCAGCAGTCTCCCCCTACACCAGCTGACCAGAACTCTACCCCTCCAACGCCAACCGACCAGACACCTAATGATCAACCTGAAGACGCCCTGACCAGTACCATGGATGGCTCGGCCAAAGAGAGGATATACAAACTTTCAAAGCACAAACTCAGCCGAGAGACTATTGTCGGCACCAATTCCATGGAGGCCGATCAGATAATAAACCGAGGGTTGAACAAGATAGCCAGTGTAAGTTGCTTTCTTTAGCTGAGTTATTTTACTTTGTCATTTTCTGCCATCATCTTATCTATTCACCTGACCGCAGGGATTGCTGACTATAACTGCTGGTTGGCGTCGCACGGGGGCTTTGGTCACCCAGGCCAAAGACTCTGATTCCAAGCAAACTGAGGATATGAAGGCGCTCGAGGGGAAAAATGCTAAATTACTCAAGAAAAACTCATAACTGCTTGGAAAGAACACTGAACTGCTCGAGCAAAACTCCAAGCTGGCCGAAGAGCTTCAACAGTTTCAGACTAACCTGGCCAAAGCCAATGAAGACAAAGAGAAGTTTAGGGATTGTGCTAAACTTAACTACCAAGAGGCCAAACAGCTTGAGGTTGATTTGATCGCGAGCAGAAAGGATACTAAGGAGCTGGAGGGGCGCGTCAAGGAGCTTGAGGAGACTAATGCCAACAACTTGGAGAAGCATAGGGAAGCCACCCACCTTTGCTTCTATGAGTTCTGGAAGCATAATCATGGGGCCAACTTCAATTATCTTTCCGAGCACCTAAGGCAAACTCAAATAGCCCGGTGCACTGTTCTCCTGGAGGAAGAAGAAAGAGCCAAAATTCTTGCCTCCCCATAAATCTCCTTAGCAACGGGGATTGATGGCGCAGAAAATGAAGCTGGAACCACTTTTGACCAGGACACTCCTCAAGACCCTCCTGCCTTGTAGTATTTTTATTTTTCTTTCTTTATCTTTAAGATACACGACCTACGGGTCATGATGTAAAGATAATTTTTAACTTTTATTGCTGCATGGGCAGCTTTTTTCCTTTTAACAAACAATTACATCTAAGCAGTAACTGCTCGCGGTGTAAAAGGATTCCTTTTTGGATATTATAATACTTTCATTTTATTATAACACCTGTTCGCATGACCGAACTTAGCATAGTACTTTAGTTTGATTTAACAAAATAACAAAATTTTGAAAAATACTCTAAGTACCCTAGCATGCTTTCACTTATTTTCCTCGTGTGTTTACATACCTTTTGATATGCTTTGCTTACTAGATACCTTATATGCCCCCAAGTGATTGAGGAGCTTTAGGTCCTCGCTCACTTGCCTTGACTAGGACCTGTTTGAACATTTCTGCTCGTAGGAGAAATTTTAAAATGAGAATATAGCAAAACAACACACATAATGAGCAAATACTTTAATAAATACAATAGTTTGGCAAGATTGACTGGTTGCGCACAGTCCCTTTTATTCCTCATAATAGATGGACAAATCGTGTCTGTACAAGTGATCAATAAAATGATCTTACACTTATAAGCGATTAGTCACAAAAATGACTAACCCTTGTTCATAAACTTGTAAAAAGTAGAATTAATACAAGCCAATTCTTTAAGAAGAATTGTTTATTGATAGTACTTGCGCAGGTGTTCTCCATTCCAATAGCGAGGAATGAGAACTCCATTTAAGCGAGCAAGTTTGTAAGTGCCTGGATGGAGGACTTCTTCGATTTGGTATGGTCCTTCCTAGTTAGGTTCGAGGACGCCAGCGGCCGGATCGCGGGTGCTGAGGAAAACTCTTCTAAGTACTAGATCTCCCACATTGAATTTCCTTTCACGTACTTTAGAATTAAAATACCGGGCGACCTTTTACTGGTAAGCTGCTACTCGGAGTTGGGCTTGCTTGTGATTTTCGTCGACCAAATCTAATGATTCCATCAACAACTGGCTATTAGAGCCTTGATCGTACGTCATTCTTCGATGCGATGGCTGATCTAACTCGACAGGCAACATAGCTTCATATCCATAGGCTAAGGAGAATGGAGTATGGCCTGTTGCTGTGCGATGGGACATTTTGTACGACCAGAGGACTTCAGGAAATTGCTCTGGCCATGCCCTCTTTGCTTCCTCAAGCCTTTTCTTTAGAGTATCCTTTAGCGTTTTATTGACTGCCTCGACTTGTCCGTTTTCCTGAGGGTGAGCCACTAAAGAAAAGCTCTTGATAATTCCATTTCACTAGCAAAAATCCATGAAAAGATCACTATCAAACTGTGTACCGTTGTCTGAGACCATTTTTCTTGGCAATCCATAGCGACACACGATGTTCTTGACCATGAAATCCAGCACTTTCTTGGTTGTTATGGTTGCAAGTGGCTCAGCTTCGGCCCACTTTGTGAAGTAATAAACGACCACTACTACGTACTTGACACTTCCCTTCCTTGTGGGAAAAGATCCGATTAGGTCTATACCCCAGACTGCGAATGGCCACGGACTTTGCATCTGTTTTAGCTCATTAGGGGCTGCTCGCGGAATTTTGGAGAATCTCTGGCACTTGTTGCATCTTCGCACAAATTCCATCGAGTCTTCATTCATTGTTGGCCAGAAGTATCCTTGCCTTAGGATCTTTTTTGATAAACTCTGCCCCTCAACATGGTTCCCACAAAAGCCTTCGTGGACCTCTCTCATCAATTCCGTGGCCTTCTTTTTTGAAATACACCTGAGGAATGGCATTGAGTATCCCCTTCGGTACAAGATTCCATCGAGCAGGATATACCTAGCAGCCTGCCGCTGAAGGGTCCTGGCTTTGTTTCTGTCTGTTGGCAACACACCCTCCGTCAGGTACTTTATGTAAGGTGCCATCCATGTATCCGTTGCCTGAATCACCAAAGAGGATTCTTCTACCTGGATGCTCGGTGCAGACAGCTATTCAAATGGTACTATATTTAGAGTGTCATCACCCTTCCTACTCGCTAGTTTGGCCAAAGCATCAACGTTTGAATTCTGGTCGCGAGGCACTTGCTGGAGAGTGTACTTATCAAATTGTGCCAATAGATCCTTTGCTTTATTCAAGTAAGCGACCATCTTCAAACCTCGAGCTTGATATTCTCCAATGATCTGATTAACCACCAACTAAGAGTCACTATAGATTTCAAGTGACTTTATGTGCATGTCTCTGGCTAACCGTAATCTTGCGAGCAGCGCTTCATACTCGGCTTTGTTGTTGGGCGTCGTGAAGTTGAATATGATTGCATAGTGGAATTGATGCCCTTCAGGCATTATCAAAATCACTCCGACTCCAGCGTGATGCTCATTAGAAGAACCATATGTAAACAACTTCCAAGAAGGAGTTTGGCTTTGAGGTTCAGGCCTTTCTATCCCTTCTGGCTACTTGCTATCTGGGAGCCCAGTGAGTTATGCGACAAAGTCAGCCAGAGCTTGTCCTTTTATCGCTGCTCGTGGTAAATAAGAGATATCAAACTACCCAAGTTCGACCGCCCATTTTAATAATCGGCCCGCGGCTTCTGGCTTCTGCAGAACTTGCCATAAAGGTTGGTCGGTCAAAACAGTGATTAGGTGAGCTTGGAAGTACGGTTGCAACTTTCTGGATGCTAAGATCAGGCAATAGGCTAATTTTTCAATAGGAGGATATCGCAGTTCTGCTCCTATTAGCCTTTTGCTTACATAATAAACGACCTTCTGCACGCCCTCTTCCTCTCTTACTAGAACAGCACTAGCAGCATATTCCATGATCGCCAAGTAGATGAACAAGGTTTCTTTATCAACTGGCTTCGATAGAAGCGATGGCTGCGACATGTGAGTCTTTAAAGCTTGAAAAGCTTTCTTGCACTCCTCCGTCCATTCGAACTTCTTGTTGCCTCTGAGTAGATTAAAAAATGGGACGCATTTGTCCGTCGATTTGGAAATAGATCTACTAAGAGCAGCGATTCTTCTGGTTAAACTTTGAACATCCTTAATTTTTTTCGGCAATTTCATATCGACCAGGGCTTTGATCTTCTCAGGATTGGCCTCAATTCCTCGTGAGTTTACTATAAATCCCAAGAATTTCCCTAATCCAACTCCGAAGGAACACTTGAGGGGATTCAGCTTCATCTGATATTTGTTCAAGACATTGAAGAACTCTTGCAAATCCCCTATATGTCCTTCTGCCCTTTTCGACTTAACTAGCATGTCATCAACATATACTTCCATGTTTGTAACGATCATCTCCTTGAACATGTGATTGACCAGTCGTTGGTAAGTCGCACCAACATTTTTCAAACGGAAGGGCATTACTTTATAACAGTAAAGCCCTGTATTGGTCCGAAAGCTAGTGTGATCCTCGTCAAGTGGATGCATACTGATCTGATTGTATCCGGAGTATGCATCCATGAATGAGAGGTTCTCATGCCCTGCAGTGGCATCGACCAGCTGGTCGATTCTAGGGAGTGGGAAACAGTCTTTAGGGCAGGCTTTATTAAGGACTGTGAAATCCACGCATGTTCTCCACTTTCCATTTGGCTTGGGAACCAGTACGGGATTAGAGACCCATGATGGATAAAATGCTACCCTGATGAATCCATTCTCCTTTAGTTTCTCGACTTCTTCCTTTAGAGCTTTTGATCTGTCTTTGTTGAGCAGCCTCATTTTCTGCTGTACTGGTGGTAAACTCTTGTCTACGTTCGATACATGGCTAATGAGCGCAGGGTCTATTCTAACCATGTCTTTATGCGACCAGGTGAAGACTTCCTGGTTTTTCTTTAAAAATTCCACTAGTTCTTGTTTTGTTTTTGTCTCTAAGTTTTTACCGACTTTCACAACCCTGGTCGGATTTGCTTCATCGAGTTGGACCTCTTCAAGGTCCTCGATGGGTCATATTTCTTCATCAAAATCCCCAAAGTGAGGATCCAAATCATTGTCCTCACTTTGGGCAACACCCTATTTGGTGACACAATCACCTGATTGGGCTTGTCCATCACTATCCGTTTGCAACTCCTTCCCGGCAGCTTCCCTCGATCCACCTTTCTTTGCCTTAGATATCAAGGCATTGTAGCACTCCCTCACTTCTCGTTGGTTTCCCAACACGCATCCTACCCCTGCGTCGGTTGGGAATTTCATGGAAAGGTGCCAAATCGAGGTAACGACTCGTAGGTCGACCAAAATTGGCCTCCCAATTACAGCATTATACGTTGAAGGACAATCAACTACTATGAAAGTAGTGAGTAATGCCTGTTTTTTGGTGCAGTTCCTGCTGTAACTGGGAGCCTAATCAACCTTGTCGGGGCGAGCCCTTTGCGCGAAAAACCATATATGGTTTGGTTGCACGGCTCCAGGTCCTTGACAAACAACTTCATCCTTTCCATTGAAGACTTATATAAGATGTTGACTAAGCTTCATGTGTCAACCAACACCCTTTTAACCATCATGTTGGTGATTTGGACGTAAATGACAAGCAGATCGGAGTGTGGGAATCAGACGTGTTGAGCATCGTCTTCAGAGAAGGTTATCAGCTCCTCCTCTGTTCGAGCTTTCTTCGGTGCTCGATCCTCCACGCTCATCATCTTGATGTCCTAGTTGTGGCGTAAGGTGCGAGCATATCGTTCTCTTATTTTCCCACTATCCCCTGCAAGGTGTGGGCCACCACAGATGGTGAGTAACGTACCTACCACAGGAGCTGGCTGTAAAGGTGGCGAGCATTGGCGTGCAGGCGCCTGCTCGTTTCCACCTTGAGCCTCTTGCTGAGATCCTCCTGTAGCTCGTACATATCTCCTTAGGTGTCCCTGTCTGATCAGGAACTCAATCTCGTCCTTCAACTGGTTACACTCATTGGTGTCATGTTCGTAGTATTGTGAAGACGACAGAATTTTGTTGTATCTCTCTTGGAGATATCCTTCCTTATAGGCACTGGTCGCTTATAAGGGACATTGGCATTGGTCGCCTGGTAGACCTCTGCTCTACTTTTGACAAGGGTCGTATAGTTGGTGAATCTCGTCTCATATCTGTTGCCTTTGGGGCGTTTATTTTCAGATGTTGATGGCTCATTGCCCGCCCTTTTTCCACCATTTCTTCCATTTCCGTTCCCCTTGCCTTTTCCATTGCCATTGGGTTTATCCGACCCGTTGGCGGCTTTGGCGGGATCTTCCTTTGGTCCCTTGTCTTTCGTAGGCGGCTTCCCCTCGTTGGCGATCGCATCCTCGAGCTTGATGTACCGATCAGCTCGATCCAAAAACTCTTGGGTACTCTTTACCCCATTCTTTCTTAGGTTGTTCCAGAGGGGAGAATGGCGTCTAACCCCAGCAGTTAGGGCCATCATCTTTCCCTCGTTGCCCACTGTTTTGGCTCTAGTCGCGGCTCGCATAAAGCGCTGGACGTACTTCTTTAAGGGCTCTCCCTCTTTTTGGCGTATCTCCACCAGCTAGTTGGCCTCAGTGGGGTGTACGCGACCCGCATAGAATTGTCCGTAAAATTCCTTTACGAACACTTCTCACGATACTATACTAGCAGGAGGGAACTTAAACAACCACTCCTGGGCAAGGTCGGATAGGGTGGCGGGGAAGATCCTGCAGCGGGCATCGTTTGACACCTTCTGAATATCCATTTGTATCTCAAACTTGTTCACATGAGATACCGGGTCCCCGTACCCATCAAAGTTCGGCAGTACTGACATTTTGAACTTGCTGGGTGTTTCTGCCACAGCAATCCTCTGTACAAGCGGAGTGCCTCTCCTCCGGTCGTACTCTATGTGGGATGTCCGGCTCCCGACCAGCTGCTGTACTGCCTGGTTCAGAGCATCAATTTGAGCCTAAACTGCGTCTGGGATCGCTGGGGCGACTGGTGCCGGAGGAGCGTACTCATCGTGCCTCTCGTGTCTGTCGTTGAGCACGTGTAATGACCCAACTACTCTAGACTTTGGACCATTAACGAAAACTACACATAGACCCTAATCCTTAATAAAACTTACAAATGAAAAGATCATAACTTTATTAAAACTTGTAAAAACAAAGGTCAAACTTACATAAAATTTAAGTTAGGATATGGGATCCCATTGTTTTAAAAAGGAAAAACATAACTTAATTGTAATAAAAAGAGATTACATAAGTGCGGAAAAATACACATAAAACCATAATAAAGACTTCATCCTCAAATCGAAACTCTTGGCTCTTTGAATCCATTCTGCCTCAATACACATTCCCAAGCATCCAAGAACCTTTCCCGCCACTATAGCTATTTTCCTGCACATATAAACATAAAAGGAATGAGCCTAATGCCCAGCAAGGAAAAATCTAACATATAACTATATACATAAAAATTCATAATGCAACATAAAACATACTATAACACTTATGTCACATACATACTATAATGGCCATTATTACTTGGGGTCCCATAAACTAAACAAGTCATATGCCCATTAGATTAGTGGGGTCTTGCTAGCTAAGCAAGTCATATGCCCATAATCTATTTGGGGCTTGTTAGTTGTATAGGTCATATGCCCAAGTCTACAAGCATACTTAACATAACATTTTTCATAACACACATTCATAAGATAACATATAAAATCATAGAGCACATAAATCCTATCCTATTTTCCTTACCAAAATAACCGGGATATGAGAACTGATTTGGGACCTTGGAACACTCCTAAAAACCATTTATAATAGGGTGAGTATATTGAAGAAAAGGGGATGAAAGTGATGAAGGAACTATGCTATCAAAATATACTTACCAAAAACCTTATGCTCAAGAACTTAGATTTCCTATCCAAGAATAAAGAATAAAGTTAGGGGCTGAGTAGAAAACTATAAGAAGTTGAAGAAAATAATACCAAATGAACTAGAGTTTTGGAATACCTTGAATGCTTTATGACCAATCTAAACCTTGAACCGAAATGTATTATAAACCTTACTTCCCAAGTGTTTGGTAAGCTTAAAAATGATTAAGCTTATAATCCACAACCCAAGTGTTTACACTCTCACAATAACCTAGCAACTTGCAGCCTCTGAACTTAGCTTGATGAATGAATGAAAAATGCTTGGTGCTAGGTCCTATTTATAGAGTTCTAGAAATAAAAATCTTCTTTTTGGCTTTGAATAAAAATAATAAATTTAATTGAAAATATTTGAATATCCTTCAGCCAAAGACTTAGGAATTGGTCAAATTTTTCAGAGAGATTTAAGGATTCAAAGCTTGATTTTTAAAATAATAAAAACAAATAGAATCCTAACTTCTAACTCCCTAAATCTCGTAACTCTAAACTCTCCTTCAGTAAAATCAACATATCTGGAGCTGTAGAACTCAGATTTAGACTCTCTTTATACCGTTAGAAAGCTAATTCAATTATCTACAATCTTCTAGAAATACTGTTTTTCGAAATTCATAACATAACTAGGTAAAAAACAGGTCGGAAGTTACAGTACCCTAAAGTTACGAAAAATCTATTTACATCCTAATCCACAAATAAATAAAATTATGACAAATATCATGCTCCTATCAGATTTTGGTGAAGACTAAGTCTTATATTTCTCTTATTTTATCATTAAAATAATAATTTCTTAATAATCATACATACGACAAGTGTTACTATCTTATTGGGTCTATCTAAACCTTATAATATAACAAATATCACCATCAATATCAGTCAGAAAAATCAAACCTTAGGTTAAAATTAATATTCTTAAACTATAGGTTAAACTTAGAAAATCTACAAGTGTTACTATGAGTGTCCAATTAAATCCCGGTCTAAACCAAAAATCCACAGTCATAAAGATAATACTATTATTACTATTATACTACTATCTAACTTAGCTAAGTAAAGTTCTTGGACTCTACACCACGTCCCTCAAGTCATCATCCCTGCGCCTTTTTTTGCTAGCGCCCAGCCGATCAAAGACTTTATGCTGTCGCGGTTGCCCCCCAGCGTTATCGCTCGCAAGCCTATTTTCTCTCGGTGGGGGGTTTCTGTCTCCACCTCTTTCCTCATGCCGCCGACCAGCATTCCACCTGCCGGAATCAACCTCATTATAGTCATGGCTGTCTCTAAATTGCGGCCGACTATGGCGCGACTGGTTGGTCATGCTGTTTCCTCCTCTGGCTGGTATCTCTCGAGCGTCAGGGGAGGTCTGCGCTAGTCGGTGGGTCCCTGTGCATTATTATGTCGTGGGGGGCATATTTGTAAATTGGGTGCATATCGTAATTTGTGAATGAGATTTCATTATTATGGAGATATATTCGAGCTATTTGGCATGAGACGGTCTTATATTAATGATTAGCGGTTTTGTCATAACGGGGTCGATTATTGGATAATAAGAATGTTTATTTGATGATAAATTGGGAGTATTTGAGGTCAGGAGGAAATTATGGAAGTTTTGACTATAATGTCCTCGGGGGTGTTTTTGGGAGCCCGAGCACTAGGTTTTATTTGAGGTTACTTAAGCTTGAAGTAGCTTGTCAGATAGAACGTACGTTAGAAAACATTTCCTCTCTCCTTTGTTAGCTCATTTTACCGTTCGAAGCCTTTTTGAAGAAATCTTGAGTTCTAGGAGTCGTAATCAAGCGAGGGTCGAGGCATATCGATCCTAGGAAAGATTAGAAGCTTCTTAACCGAAGGATTCAACGGAAAACAACCCAATCAAAGGTAATCTAAGTTTGAAGTTTTGAGTTTTTAAAGTTTCTAAGCTTAGAATTGGCTTTTGTGAATCGTTGAGTTTTTTTTTTCGATTGAGCCTTGGGTTTTGATGGTTTTGGACCATTGGGAACTTTGATTTGATGATTTGGGAATGTTTAGGCATGTTTTTGGAGGATTTGGGAAGTTGAAAATCGTGTTTGGGGATGGCCCAGGGTTGGGGGCCGCGGCCCTGTTCTTGGGCACTGCGGCCCTAGCTCAAAGAAGCAGGTGGAGCGGTTTTGCTCTTGCTGGGCGCCGCGGCCCTTGGTGTTGGGAGATGTGGTGTTTGCTTCAAGTTTTGCTGGGGGCCGCAGCACAAGGTGCCAAGGCCGCGGCTCTTGGGCAGGGTTGAGCCCGTTTGTGTGTTTTGACCCCGGGAACATAGTTTTAGGCCGCGGGTTGGTTCCTACTACTTGGATTAGTTTGGATTGTTGTCCTGGAGGCTAGATATTGGTTTGGAAACCTATGTTGATCATTTTTATTGATGCTGTCCTATATCTGGTTATGACTAGGTGACCGCTAAGGGTTAAAAGGTTGATCGTTCTCAAGGGTCGTTCTTATATTGATTCTAGCTCGAATCTAAGGTAAGAAAATTGCACCTTGTGTATATGTGACATGCATGGTTATTCTGGATGCATGTTGGATTATTAAATGTGGCATTAATGATTATTGTTGAGGCATGTCAAGTGGTTGAATATGATGCATGAGATGCATGAGAAACATGTGATTAGGGCATGCTAGGATTATTGAATATGAGAATGTTCAGAGCTTGAGCCTCTGTGTTTATGCATGGTCCTAATTGTATTAGTACTTGTTAAGTAAGCATGATGAATGCCTTATATTTGGATATTGGATATATGATATATGTTTGGTGGCATTGCTTACTTGTTTGTGGCACTGACTAGTCAGGGATACTGACCTAAGAGTCAGAAACGACATAGCGTCCTGAACACAGGGCCGAATGAAGATTAGATCTAATTGATATCAGCGTTGAATGGCTCTAAAGCATTAACGCTGGATCAACCCTAAGATCGATGAAACTTATAAGTGCTTGCCTAGTCTAAGACTAGTTACTGAGAGCCATGGCCTAAGGCCTAGGTGACTGCTTGTCACTTGGCTAGGGAACAATGTTCCAGGATTATGACTCTATGGTCATGAGGAAGGTTATGTTGGTGACTAATCATCATGTCTTATCCTATCTAAGCTAGTGAAAGGATCACTTATCTATTTGATAGGTTTATGCTGGTGACTATTTCACCAGATACCTATCTTGCTTAAGCTAGTGAAACGATCACTTATCTATAAGCCCTGGTGACCCTATCGTCACAAGACTGTTGGGAACGGAACCCCTCTTAGTGACTGTACCACTGTCACTCTTCTATATTGGGGCCAAAAGCCCTGGATGATTATTACAATCATTGGTTGATGTGTTATACTCAACATTACGTGAACTCATTTGCCTGCTGAGTAGGGCTATATCTGTTAGGCGTGTACCTTATGATCTGATGACATGTTATAACTGTTCATGAGCATATTAAGTTTTCTTGCTAGGCTTCGGCTCACGGGTGCTATGTGGTGCAGGTAAAGGCAAAAGAAAGCTGGACCATCCTTGAGTTGGAGAGCTTAGGTGATGATGTGTACATATGCAGCTGCTCGTCCACCACGGCCGAGATTTGAAGAGGAACTAGGGTTGAACCCTGTTTTGCCGCTTAGATCGGCCTGTTGTAAATATTTTCTTGTAGTAGACTCTGAAATTATAATTTTGGGATCCCAATATATATATTAAACGTTCTAATGAAACGTTATATCTTATCCAAAAAATTTAATCCCTAAACCGCTAATCATACTTAGTTACATGATTTTGGCCAAATGACTCGATTAGCGAGTTTAGCACTATTTAGAAGGCACACCATAACGGTCCCTGGAGTTTAGGGCGTTACACCAATCCTGAAAAAATCAAGGCATTGTTGGAAATGAGCCCACCACGGAGCAAGAAGGAGGTGCAATGCTTAACTGGGAGAGTAGCATCCCTCAATAGGTTCATCTCCAGATCCACTGACAAATGCCTCCCTTTCTTCAACATCCTAAAAGGGAGCAAAAATTTCGCTTGGGATGAAGATTGTCAGGAAGCCTTTGCTAAGCTAAAGGAACACCTAGGAAAACCACCCCTTTTGGCTAAGCCAGAAAAAGGGGGAAAATTGTACCTGTACTTAGCCGTATCAGAGCATGCTATAAGCGCTACCCTGGTCAAAGGAGAAAAGAAGCATCAGCAGCCCATATACTATGTAAGCAAGCGGTTAGTAGACGCAGAAACCTAGTACCCAGAAATAGAAAAGTTAGTGTATGCCTTGATAGTGGCTTTGTGAAAGCTGAGGCCCTATTTTCATGCTCATGCTATTGAAGTTCTCACCAACACCCCTTTGCGTCAAGTCTTGCACAAACCGGAGACTTCGGGAAGGTTGTTAAAATGGTCGATTAAGTTAAGTCAATTTGACATCACTTACACCCCAAGGACCTCAGTCAATGGGCAGGTACTTGCAGATTTTATAGTTGAATTTGCACATCGACCCCATGAGGAGGGAGAAATAGAAGAGAATGAACCGATGGGTGAAAGGGAAAAGTAGCCTGAAGAATGGAGCCTCCATGTAGACGGGGCGTCTAATGAGGGAGGGGTCAGCGTTGGCATAGTAATGACGGGACCTGAGGGACATAAGATGTATTGTGCATTAAGATTCAGATTTGAAGCTTCCAACAATGAAGCAGAATACGAGGCACTACTGGCTGGCCTGCGGCTGGCCAAGGAGTTGAAGGTAGCACGTTTGCATGTCTTTAGTGACTCACAATTAGTAGTGTTTCAGATGAAGGGAGAATATCAAGCTAGAGGCCCAAAAATGGTTGCATATCTCGCCAAAGTGAAGGGATATTTGGATCAATTTGAAAAATACACCATAGAACAGATCCCAAGGGAACAAAATGCAAATGCTGATGCTCTCGCATAACTCGCCTCCACCCGAGATGAAGACATGCTTGAATCCATCCCTGTTGAATACCTCTCTAGGCCAAGCATAGTAGAAGAGGAGGTTCACGTGGTCAATAACCCTGAAGAGTCATGGTTTGTACCCATCTCGAGGTACTTAAGTGATGGAACGTTGCCTTTGGACAAAAAAGATGCCCGCAAGCTAATTTACAAGGCCGCCCAATACACCCTAGTAGATGGAGTTTTGCATAAGAAATGCTTCTCCACCCTGCTCCTGCGATGTATAGACAAGGAGGAGGCTTTAAAGGTCCTGCAAGAAATACACGAAGGGGAAAGTAGAAATCATGCTGGGGGCAATCCACGGCTAAAAAGGCCATGCGGTAGGGATATTATTGGCCTACCACGGAGAAGGATGCGAGTGATTTCGCGAGAAGATGTGATAAGTGCCAACGACATGAAAATTACCCCAGGCAGTCACCAAATGAGTTGGCGAGCATGACCAGTTGATGGCCCTTCACTGTGTGGGGGATTGACTTGATAGGAGCACTACTAGCAAGAAGAGGAGGAGCAAAATACACAGTTGTAGCAGTCGATTATTTTACTAAATAGGTGGAAGCAGAGCCTCTAGTCAACATAACGACTAGGAAAATCACTATCTTTATCAACAAATTTATCATCTGCATGTTTGAAGTACCCTACAAGATAATCTCTGACAATGGGACACAATTTGAAGGAGGGGTATCTAAAGAATATTTCCGAGAAAAGGGAATCAAGAGGAGTTTCTCTGCTGTAGTGCACCCACAAGCCAATGGATAAGTGGAGGCCATCAACAAGATCCTAAAGAGGAACCTGAAAACAAAGTTGGAAATGTTGAAAGGGGCCTAGGTCGATGAACTGCACAATGTGTCGTGGGCCTACAGGACCACGTCTCGGTCCACCACTGGAGAAACGCCTTTCGCCTTAGCCTATGGGTGCGAGGCTGTCCTTCCAATATAAATGAAAATTAACTCCTTCTGCATACAAGCATATGATGAATAGACTAACCTCGTAGAATTGGCCAAACATTTGGACTTGTTGGAAGCAAGGAGAGAAAGGGCACAACTGAAGTTGGCTACGTACCAGCAACGAGCCGTAAGATACTATAATTCAAGGGTGCGAGAGAGGACATTCAGGGTTGGAGACCTCGTGTTAAGGAAAGTCCTGCCCAACACTCGAGACCTGAGCGCGGGTGTATTAGGGGCAAACTAGGAAGGGCCCTACCAAGTTGCCCAGGCGGTGCCCCCTAACACCTACAAGCTGGCACTTTTGGATGATACCATGGTACCCAGAGCGTGGAACGCAAAGCATCTAAAAAAACATTATCAGTAAGACCTCCATGTTTAAGGCAAGAATATTATTGCTTTGTCTAAACATGCAAGTTTAATGTAAAAGCTATTTGGTGGAGGGCTAACTTGGACCCCTTTATTTGTAGTAGGAACAAAGTCACCATAGGTTACCATGTACTTTTCTCATTTCCAATGAATATGTTTTGGCATCAAATGAATATATAGTAAGAACTCTTGTTTGAGAAAAAGGATCACACTATCTAACTCTCATTTTCAATAATTATCAAAATGCGTGAGCGAAATGATCAAAGTGCCCGACAAGATAAATCTCACCAACCACTTGGGGGTAGAGTATACAGCCAAAAAAGAGTCCTAAACGAGACCCTTATATATATATATAAAGACCTTGCAAGGCACCACTTGAGTTCACGAGCATTAGCTACCCTTATGAACATCAAGGAGGTCAAAAGGTCCTACAAGAAAATCCTCCTAATAAAGGTTGATACCTCCATGAGAGGAAATACCTCAGGAAGAGCATCCACCAATAAGTCTAGAATGACCACTAAGCCACCTAGCCAAAAAGGGTCCTAAAAGAGACCCTTGCAAAAATAGTACTATGCATAATGAAGAGAAGGACACTTCTAGCAAGAAATAATAAGGGCGCGCAAAAGTATATAAAAGGATGACTAGAACCCAAAGGGTCAACATATCCTTATAGATACAATCAAGGTGCACCAAAGTGAGACCTATCGAACCCTTTTTTGCGGGCTCAAAAGGACCTCAAACATAGATGAAGAGCCCTTTGCCAGGGCCTTCTCAAACTTAAGCATGGTATCAGTGAGTTCCCTCTTAAGCTCCTGAACCTTGACCGTTAGACGGTACCTTTCAGTGTTCGACGAGGAGAGGTCCTGCGCTGAGTCGGCGAAGCGTTGGGCCACCAGAGAAGCCTGCACAAAAAAAAACTCGTATATAAAAAATAATGAGGATGAGCAAACAAGGAATCCAAAACAAAAAAAAGGGAAAGAGTAAGGCCAATGTAAGACGCATGAATTCACCCAAGTTGCGGAGCGCACAAGAGTCTCCCCAAGATCCGACATGGAAAATTTCCTGAGACTTCTCCACTCAGTCTCAGGAATACCCTCGGCAACCCGAGCATACCTTTGTCCATAAGAGGCCGCCATACGACCCACCCAGGGTGCCCCCTCCAAATCAGGGGTGCCCGGCTGAGTAGGGCCAGATGACCCACTCACCGAAGGAGGAGGGGGCGCAGGAACACCGGGAAAATGGACCCCTGACGGACCAGGATTGATGGGAGCATGAGGAAGAGTAGCGTATTCCTCAAAAAAGGGCACAACGAAGCACCCTGGCATGGCCTGCGGACTGTGGGAGTGAGAGACCATGTCATGGTCCATAGGGACCAAAGGAGGGCACCTCCTGGGAGACGAAGATGACCAAGATGGGCGTTTGGGCTTTGGGGAAACCTCCTCAGAGCCCATCTAGTAGGAATGTTGAGCACAATTTTTCTAACTCCTACCATGAACCTCCACATAATGTCTGGACTAATATAGATTCCTTAGAGGAAACATTATATACAATTATAGAGGAACAAATAAACTTTACTGAACACATAAGAAACATTACTAAACACATTATGGAGGAACTTAGAGAAATTCGGACTCATTTCAGAATTGACCGACAAAGTTAATTCACATTATTTCAACCAATTCCAATCAGATGAAGAAACAATGTTACCAATCTCTAATCCTATTTCCTACAAATTTGATGAGGATGATGTCCAACCAGTTAATATTGATCTCCAAGCCCTTTCATCAAGGAATTTGATAAAAGCTTTCATCCTTACTTTCCAGTATGGATAGTTTGTATCATTCAGTAATGGAGGGCGAGTGATAGATCCTCCTTCTACAAAGATAGACATTTCACAAGAAACAAAACAAACAGAAAACCACAAAATCTCACTAATATTTTAGTAACCTGGCTCTGATACCAATTGAAATTTTGTTTTTAGTAATTACCAAATTATTTAATCCATGTGAATTAATTAAAGTGCGGAATGGTAATTAACTGTTTAAACATATTGCAGTCCTGTCGAGACATAATTCGAACTTGTTACGACAGAAACTGAACACAATAAAAAGACAGTGCAAAACAATAAAGAACACAACGAATTTTTACAAGGTTCAGAAACCCTTTCGGATACCCTACTCCTTGGAGCCACGCCTAGAGAATAAAACCAATTAATAAAGAATCACAAGTACAAAATATTGACTTAAACAAAACAAGACTCCCTCTTGAGATTTGCCGCAACTTTGTTGTACTTCTCTTCACTAATCTGATCTTGATTGAAACGCTTAACCACTTGAACTCCCTTCAATGGCCAGCGAGTGCTTGCATCCTCCCGACGCAAGGCTTGTAAAAATCCTCTCCCGAAGACTTATAAAAGTTGTGTTCAAATTACAATGTGTATTCACTCATGAACGTGGTATAAACTCACCACAAAAACTAAACTCTCATATTTCTACAAGATCACGTGAATACTATGATCTTGAATACAAATAAGGAACTCTCACAAATATTACAATACACTCACAAATTATGCATCTAAGAGTTCGCCTTTTCTCACTGCCTTTAGAGCTCTATTTATAGAGTCCTTTTTTGTGCTCATAATGGCTGAGAAAGAATCTCCTAATAAAGGCAAGAATAATTGAAGATATTCTTGATTGATGAAGAATTGCCTTTTTTAGAAGATGCTGATCCGACAGATACGATTTTGGTGGGGACAACTCAGACCTGTGTCGGATCGAAAACATGCTCAAGATAGAAATAATAATTAATGATATTAAATATACAGTTTCCTGAATTTAAAATCTTGAGCTGCACGAAAATATAATGTCAAATATTCCAGCAAAGATTTTGAGTAAGTACTGAATATTTGCAAGATATTACTTCCCTTTATAATCAAATAAAGTTAAATAGGAATGTAAATATTCCACAAATCACAAGAAAGGGAAAGTTAATTCCGAAAAACACGAGAAAGGGAAACAAAAAATTGATCTTTTAATAAAACGATATTTCTATAAAATATGCCAATTTTAGGATTTACAATCTCCCCCTTTGGCAATTTTATAGACAAAGCATATCTATTTTTAAAATATCCCTGCAAAACACAAGTAAGTGCTTAAAATCACAAGAGTCACAAAATGACTCCCCCTGCCAAAAATAACCAAAGCACAAGATAAAACAGTTAACAAAAACCAATGAGAAACGGGAGAAACAGCAGGTCAAACAACATAATCAAAGTTCCAAAAATAGAGTTACTCTCTCTCCACCTCATTGTCTAAGAAAATGCCAAAGAACAAAGGAAACGAAACCAAAAGAAAGACACATCTAATGTTCTTTTACATTTAGAAAAATTAAATAAAAAGAAAGCAAAAGGAACAGTAACCAGCATGGAGAGGGAGAGGTAGATGCATTGATGATTGCCAATGAATCAAGAATTTGGCGCTGAGCATCTTCCATGTTAGTGAACCACTCGGAGAGACTTGCAATTCCTGTATGGACAGAAGCGAGAGCAGTCGGGACAGCAGGGGTGTTAGGCTCCTCGGTCTTCATGGCTGCTAGAAGAGGAACAAACGGAGACACACAAAGAACAAAAACCTAAACAACTTGGGTACAAGTGAGCGAGAAAGAAAAACAAGAAAAGACTAAGAATTAAGCAACCAAGGTGAATCCGAATATATGGAGAATTCGGGGAACAAATGAGGCAAGTTCGAAAATGAGTAACCAAAAATGGGTAACCAAATTTAATGTGATTTATGCCAAAACATCTCCTTTTTAAAACAAATTCTTTCACACCTCAAAATTAGAAACTTTTTGCATGATTTTGAATTTATTGAGATAAAACAAATAAAGTGCATCAATTAATTTTTCAAACTTTTTTTTTAAGTACACGGTCCAAAATAGATTTTATTTTATCATTATATATATATTTTTTTTAAATTGTCGAAAATAGAATGTAAATTTCCATACCATACGTGTCCATGTAAATGCCAAGTCCTGTTCAAAAGAAACAAGATAAACATATTTTTCACAAATTAGAGAAATGAGTTATAATTCAAATATTAAGTGACCATAATTCGAAAAATATACCAATCACAAACATATTTTAATCAATTCATTATATGTATGAGTCTTACAACCATCTTACACAGTCTTGTCAATAGGCATGTGTGTGTGCATGTGTAATCAATTTGGCGTTTCTTTTTGGCCTTTTAAAGCTAGGGACATTGCCCATATTTGGCAATTGTAGCCTTTTTCAAATTGTAACCATAATGGAGGCTATAACTCTTATACTGATGGTAGCCCTTTACACTGGTAGAGTATCCTCCAATATAATTGCTAATTACCTAGTACCAACTTACTCAGTGTCGACTTTCACACATCAGTATAGGTAGCTCTTTTCCAAAATGGAGCCTGAAAAAAAAACTGGATTAAGGAATGCTCATACAAACATAATGATTTGATCAAATATAAATTGGATGATCTATAATTTTTCAAATATGGTTTTTTTTTTATTCCTAACAAAGTATAAGACTTATAACGTTCATTTTCTAAAATACAAAAAAAATGCTCATCAAATTTCTTCCAAACAGGACAAGAGATTTACACAAACACATATGCAAGGCAAGATAATCAATTTATTGGAAATTTCAAATAAAACAAACCCCCAAAGATTTCTTGAGGGAATCGAATCTGACCGTGTCTAAAGCTTTAGTAAAAATATCTGCAATTTGTTTGTTAGTCTCAACATATTCTGAAATCAATGTTTTGTTTTCAACAAGTTCCCTAATAAAATGATGATGAATGTCAATATGTTTGGTGCGAGAGTGTTGAACAGGATTTTTGGAGATATTAATAGCACTTGTATTATCACAAAAAATGATTAAAGTTTTAATATCAAACCCATAGTCTGCCAACATTTATTTCATCCACAAAAGTTGAGTACAACAGCTACCAGCAGCTATGTACTCAGCCTCAGCTGTTGACAAGGAGATGGAGTTTTGTTTTTTACTATGCCAGGAGACCAAATTGTTTCCTAAGTAAAAACAACTACTACTTGTACTTTTGCGGTCATCAGTGTTTCCTGCCCAACCTGCATCACTATAACAGACAAGGTTAGAGTTTGTTTCTTTGGAGTACCAAATGCCTAAATCAAGAGTATTATTGATATAACGAATAATTCTTTTTACAGCAATCACATGAGACTCCATGTGGTTCCCTTGGAAGTGAGCACACACTCCAACATTGAAACATTTTTCATGGGAAACTTTCAAATGTTTTCCCAATCGACATGGTTCACATTTACCAAAAAAATATTTACTTAAATTCGGTAAATCATGAACATGACTCACACTTCCAATTTTTCTCAAATTTTCAAAAACCACATGACCATGTTTTTCATGACACAAATTAGTATCACTCCTTGTGTTTGTGTGACAACTGTGTGATTGAGATAATATGTAACAATTGTCAACAGATTTATAACCCTTCAAAACACAATTTCCATTTTGGTCAAGCACAAAACAGTTATCATGAGAAAAATTTACAAACAAGTCTTGGTCACAAATTTGACTTATACTAATTAGATTAGTTTTAAGTCCATCAACCAAAAGAACATTTTGCAACTTTGGTAGTCCTTCATAATTTAGGGTGTCACTACCAAGTACCTTACAAGACTTACCATCTCCAAATGTGACTTCCCCATTTTTCAAAGTCTTGAAGTCAGTGAGTATGCTTTTATTACCTGTCATATACCTAGAACAACCACTATCAAAATACCAAGAGTTAAAAGCACATGTTCTAAGACAAGTAAAGGCAGCAAGACATTTGAATTCATTTTTATTCACCCAAACTTTCTTAGGTTGTGTCCTTTTCTTCAAGGGAATGTCTCAAATTGCCATCAAACGATTATCTGAACATACTTTCAACCATTGATCATACATGTTTTTGTATGATTCTTTCAAGGAATCCTCATCCAAATCAGATTCATTTGAATCACCATGGGAACTCTCATCTGTTGAAATAGTATTATTTAAACAAACAGGGTTCTCATTCACCTGCACAGAAAGAGGTAAGCAAGAAAAAATAGAAGTTAAGGCAAGATTAGAATTTTCTTCCTCATCACTACTTTCAGAGTCCTGGTCACTCCAAGTGACTGCCATGACCTTCTTATTTTTCTTTAAGGTATTGGCACATTCGGATTGAATATGACGAAAACCTTCACACTCCCTGCATTGAATACCTTTGTTATTAGTAGATTCAAAAAGTTTTGAAAAATTATTACCTTTGGAGGATTTATACATGTTTTTCTTGTTACCAATCTTTTTCATAAACTTCTTAATTTTTTTTTGATAACAAGATAATTTCATCATCATTGTCCTCATCTGAGCTTTCCATTTTCTCTTTGGAAGATTTCAAGGCAAATGATTTCTCTTTCACGGCAATTGGTTTCTCTTGATGGCGGATCTTTTGATTAAATTCAAAAGTTCCAAGAGAACCCATCAATTCCTCAACTTTCAAGGTGTCAAGGTTCTTTACCTCCTCAATGGCTGTGATCTTGGATTGAAACTTGTCAGGAAGAGATCTAACGATTTTCCTAACCAAAATAGAGTTAGACAACTTTTCTCCTAAAGCAAAATATTCATTAGCAATGTCAGACAATTTTTCATAAAATTCAGTGAGGGTTTCTTTTTCTGACATGCGAAGATTTTCAAATCTAGTGGTCAACATTACAAGCCTAGATCGCTTAACATCAGTGGTTCATTCAAATTGAGTTTGAAGGATTTCCCAAGCATCTTTAGCAGACTCACAAGAGGAAATCAATTTTATATAAGTTTCACCAACTCCATTAAAAATTGCATGTAAAGCTTTATTATTATAAATTGACAATTTATCTTCTTCATTAGACCATTCAAGTTAAGATTTTACCTGTGTCTTACCGGATTTTGAATCTGTCTCGACAGGTGGTGTCCAACCAGTTAATATTGATCTCCATGCCCTTTCATCAAGGAATTTGATAAAAGCTTTCATCCTTACTTTCCAGTATGGATAGTTTGTATCATTCAGTAATGGAGGGCGAGTGATAGATCCTCCTTCTACAAAGATAGACATTTCACAAGAAACAAAACAAACAGAAAACCACAAAATCTCACTAATATTTTAGTAACCTGGCTCTGATACCAATTGAAATTTTGTTTTTAGTAATTACCAAATTATTTAATCCATGTGAATTAATTAAAGTGCGGAATGGTAATTAACTGTTTAAACATATTGCAGTCCTGTCGAGACATAATTCGAACTTGTTACGACAGAAACTGAACACAATAAAAAGACAGTGCAAAACAATAAAGAACACAACGAATTTTTACAAGGTTCAGAAACCCTTTCGGATACCCTACTCCTTGGAGCCACGCCTAGAGAATAAAACCAATTAATAAAGAATCACAAGTACAAAATATTGACTTAAACAAAACAAGACTCCCTCTTGAGATTTGCCGCAACTTTGTTGTACTTCTCTTCACTAATCTGATCTTGATTGAAACGCTTAACCACTTGAACTCCCTTCAATGGCCAGCGAGTGCTTGCATCCTCCCGACGCAAGGCTTGTAAAAATCCTCTCCCGAAGACTTATAAAAGTTGTGTTCAAATTACAATGTGTATTCACTCATGAACGTGGTATAAACTCACCACAAAAACTAAACTCTCATATTTCTACAAGATCACGTGAATACTATGATCTTGAATACAAATAAGGAACTCTCACAAATATTACAATACACTCACAAATTATGCATCTAAGAGTTCGCCTTTTCTCACTGCCTTTAGAGCTCTATTTATAGAGTCCTTTTTTGTGCTCATAATGGCTGAGAAAGAATCTCCTAATAAAGGCAAGAATAATTGAAGATATTCTTGATTGATGAAGAATTGCCTTTTTTAGAAGATGCTGATCCGACAGATACGATTTTGGTGGGGACAACTCAGACCTGTGTCGGATCGAAAACATGCTCAAGATAGAAATAATAATTAATGATATTAAATATACAGTTTCCTGAATTTAAAATCTTGAGCTGCACGAAAATATAATGTCAAATATTCCAACAAAGATTTTGAGTAAGTACTGAATATTTGCAAGATATTACTTCCCTTTATAATCAAATAAAGTTAAATAAGGAATGTAAATATTCCACAAATCACAAGAAAGGGAAAGTTAATTTCGAAAAACACAACAAAGGGAAACAAAAAATTGATCTTTTAATAAAACGATATTGTAGCGTCCCGGAATTTCACTTAGTTAGCTAGATAGTAGTAGTTGTAGTATTTTAGATTCCGTGGATTTTGGTTCAAACCAAGACTTAGTTGTAAACTCATAGCAATAGTTATGAATTTTATAAGTTTAACCTATAGTTTAAGAATATTAATTATAACATAAGGTTTGATTAATATTGTTGGTCCTAAGTGTATTTATTTATTATAACCTAAGGTTTAAATAGAGCCAATAAGAATATGACACTTTTCATAAGCATGATTAGTAGGGAATTAGAGTTTGTTATTTTATGGTTAGTTAAGAAATTTGTAGATTAGGTAGTTATTTAGATAATTAAATAGATTTTCCCGTAACTTTAGAGTACTGTAACTTCCGACCTATTTTTGACCTAGTTATATTATGAATTTTGAAAAATAGTATTTCTAGAAAGTTGTAGATAATTGAATTAGCTTTTTAACAGAATAAATATGGTCTAAATTGGAGTCCTACAGCTACAGTTATGTTGATTTTACTACAGCTGAGTTTAGAGTTACGAGATTTAGGAAGTTAGAAGTTAGGATTTTATTTTTTTATTTTTATTTTTAATTTTTAAAACAAGTTTTATCTCCTTAGACCTACCTTTAAACGATTTGACCGAGTCCTAAGCCTTTTACTGAAGAATATTCAAATATTTGCAATTAAATTCATTATTTTTAATAAAAGCCAAAAAGAAGATCTTTATTCCTAGAACTCTATAAATAGGACTTAGATTCCAGCCCTTCCATTCACTCTTCAGCTGTGATTAGACTCCAAGGTGCTAGTGAGACCTTAAGAGTGATAAACACTTGGGTTGGGAAAAAGCCTTGCCATTCTTAAGCTTTATCAAACACTTGGGAAGTGAGGATTAGAGTGTTTCTGTATTGGAGTTAGACCAATCCATAAGGTCAACTGAGGTACCCTTATTCTTAAGTTCAATTCTGTTTTATTCCTTAGTTTCTTTAGGTTTCATTCAGGTTCTAACTTTTGTTATGGTTTTGTAGTTAGATTTTTAAGTTCTTTGAACCTAAGTTGTCTTTTCGGTAAGTTTCCTCTTGGTGGCTTAGTTCTATTCCTTTCGTCTCTTTCCTTTAGAAATACTCACCATTTTTATTGCTGGTTTTAGGAGTGTTCCAAGTCCCGCATTTGTTCTCAATTATCTCGGTGTTGGTAAGGAAAATTAGATAGTTTAGTATTATGATCTAGTTTATGTAATGTATGATATAGTTTATGTTTGTATGACCTAACATTTCAGGTACAATAAAGGGGTAAGTGTGTCTGGACCTAAGGTGTCCAATGATGTACGACAGACTATGTTCGGTAGGCTCGGTTGCCAAAACTTTATGACGGACCTATGTCCGGTGTATGATGGACTTTTGTCCGGGGCTTAATTTCCACCCCTGTATAAGCACTTATCTTTTTATTATATCTGACGTGTTATTTTTTTAGTTATGATTATGATATATGGCCTATAATTATGATTTATGACCTATGATTTATGATCTATGACCTATGACCTATGACTTATGACTTAGAGTATGACCTGTGATCTGTGACTTAGATTTATGATTTAGAATTATGACTTAAGATGTGATATGATCTAGATGTTTGTGTTTGTATGACTTTGGTGAATATATGTTATGTTTGATTATATGACTAACCCTTGTTTGTATTTTCCTTACTGAGCTTGGAAATTCACTCCTTATGATGTTGTTATTTCAGGAAATTAAGGATAGAAAGGCCGGTGGCGAGTGGGACCTAAGAGCTTCGTGATGTATTCGTTGGGGACCATATAGTCGAGCAAGATCAAGTAGGCCAAATTTTTTTTTTTTTTTTAAAGTTTGTTTTATTTAAATGTTGCTTATTTTTATGTTAAAGACAAGTATTTTATTTTTATAAAACCATGGATCCATGTATTTATTTTTTTAAGTTTTTATTAAATAAAAGAGCAATATTTACGATTATGACCCAATGCTGTGTTCTCGGTAGTCTATGAGACATTAGGGTGTTACAAATATTTCTATAAAAACATGCCAATTTTAGGATTTACAATGCCATTACTATTCGGAGTGAAAATATTCCTCATGCTGAAATTCTTCTAACAACTCCGAATGAAAACAAGTGTTATCATATTGATGTGATAAACCTTATTGTGGAGGAAATTCGAAAAAATTTCTCAAAGAATCAATCAAACAATTTCCTCCACGATACTGAAAACGAACATTTTCTTTACCCTGAGAATGTTACTAATACTTCCATTTTTGAGACACGAGATAAAAGAAAATTCATTTTTGATACTGGATAGTCAAGAATATTGAGTTGGTGAACCAACCTGAGGAGACTTTTCTCTGGTTTGCCAAGACTAATCAGGTTCTATCTTTCCTTGCTTTCTTTATTTCTAGTATGTTTTATTATTTATTTTGTTTTTCCTTTTTGTTATTTTATTATGATAGTTTGTCTTGTCATTTATTTTTCTTTTTCTAAGAATCAATATCATATCATTTTGTAGTAGCTCACTCTCTACGTGTTCTCATTTCACGCTTCTTATGTATATATTTTTAAACAATGAGGACAGTGTCTGATTTTTGTTGGGGATGGTGAGCATATTCATGCACGTTCATGTTGATTTTTGTCATATTAATATTTTTACGGTCAATTTTTTTTAAAATTACTTATTTATTCTTGCAAAATGTTACTTTTGAGTCAATTTTTGCTATCTTTATTACTAAGAGTTTCTCTAGAGTTACCTAATTCACATGCCAAACATTGTGGTAAGATGGTTGTTAGCACATATTTTCTTAGAAATTTGCCATGTTTAAGTAATTCATTCTTTTGTGTGAGAGGTGAGACTTGAGAAAATAACTTTTAAATTTTTATTGATTATTAGAAATTGTTGACTGCGTTTTTGGCCAACGACGTGAGAACGTAAAAAATGATGAAACCTTCAAGAGAAATAAAACGACATAGACGGTTTTGAAAAGAAAGTAAGTAATACACGTAATTTTTATAGTGGTCCAGCCCCAATATGTCGGTAATAGCCTAATCTACTTGGAGTTGTGATTATAGATCTGTACTCAAGATCAGATGAACCTGAGTCAATTGAGTTTCTTCAGTACAGATTAAAAGAATACAAGAACTCTCTCAACTACAAGCACTTCTCTCTCTAGAAAATAAGAGTTCAAAAAAGAAGAGTCCTTTCCTAATCCCATACGCCATATATTTATAGGCTTAGGATCATACATCTGCTATCCCCTAGAATCGGGATATTTTATTATATTTATTACATTTAAATTACAAAAATATTCAAAATGTAACAGAACACCAAATTTGTGGGAAGAATGAGAGATTCCCGCGTATACCAAGACCGATTCTTGTTGAAGCCGTTTCTGGGAACCTTGACGTAGTCTGTTCTATCTGGTTGATGAATATCACCTTCTGGTCGGCCATACCTCTACTGGGCAGTTATGCTCTTGACTGGGTAGTCATGCACTCGACTGGGCAGTCATGCACTTAGCTGGTAGGACATGCACTTGGCTGGTAAGACATGCACTTGGCTGGTAGGACATGCACTTAACTGGTAGGACATGCACTTGACTGGTCGGCCAAGTTCATGCCTGGTCGGACAAAGTCATGCCTGGGCAGGCAAGGTCACTCCTGGGCAGACAAGGTCATTCCTGGGTAGACAAGTCACTCCTGGGCAGACAAGTCACTCCTGGTCGGTCATGACACTTCTCAAGCCAGTCAAAATTCTTCAATGGCCTACCCGGCTACTCCTAAGCCAGATCACTTTATCACAACTTTGAGGAGCCAATATATTTATTGACTTATTAATGTGTCTTTTACGGACCATGTACTGCCACTTGTCACCTCTATTGCCACGTCATCGATCTCCAATTTTTGGGGATAATAGAAATGGTTATAGTTATTTGGACAATGTATTGTGGTATGAATGGATGATGTTTTAGGGATAATATTTTCTAAAGACAAATCTTATTAGAGAGCCTTTTCATTATGTTCTTCATGAAAAAACAAATAAGAAAACGAAAAAGAAGAAAAAAAATAGAAAAAAAAAAGACAAGAGCAATAGTTCTATCATTTTCAATTATGATTGCCTCTTGTGTCCCAAAAAAATGTGTGTTTATCAATTTCATGTTTTATTTCATGGCTCTTTGAATTAATGTAAAGTTGTCTATTTAACTTAGAATTCCCGAAAAACTGGTTTTGTGGTACTCTTTATGGTGGTTGTCAAAATAGTTTATTTACTATCTTCGTTTCAATGATTATTTAAAAGTTTGTCCTAAATATATATTCATTTGATGAGTGCTTACTTCTTTATTTCCAACTCCATGTGTGAAACCCTTAACTTTGAATATTTTCAATTACATGAGAGGTTAATGGAGTTGAGACTTTTACTTGACATAATTTCGAAGGCTTTATGTGCTATAGTTTGCGGTAAGACGGTACAAGTTTGGTGCACACACTCACAACTTTAGATTTGTTCAAAGTAATTTTGATAACTCTTATTGACTTGTTACTAACATTTTGTGATAATACTTAAATTTGATAATTTTTTACCTGAAATATATCATGTTGACATTTATCATTTCACTTGAATTGCTAGAGACTAGCAATAAGCTGGTAGGGGGTTGTGATTAGTGCTCAAAAATATCATTTTATTAGTTTTATAGTTTAAAATTAACTAAGTTTTAATTAATATTTTCATAGATTTATTGTAATATATTTTATATTTAAAAATATTAATTTTAATTTAATTTGTGTTTGATTTTCAGAAAATAAAATGTATTTTGACACAAAGAAAAAGAAAGAAGAAAGAAAGAATTATAATTGAATAAATCACTATTCATACTCGCATTGGGCCTCCACCGCGACGTTCCGCGTGTGGAGCTCGCCTTGTTAAGTGATTTCTTTGAATCTTGAAAGCCAATGAAGGTCACAATGCTTATCCTTTGACCCTCCTGAAGCAGCCGGACCATCGAAGGTTGGCCTCGATGACGAGAAGACTGAGGTTCATCTCTTCCTCTGGTAGTGAGTTCATTTTCTTGAACCTTTCTTTGTAGGCATCAACGAAACGTGTGCGATGGAAGGGGCCTGAAAAGAAAATGGTTGAGACCAAGAAACAACTACAGGCTAGTATGAACGCAATATATACACTGTCTGAGACTCCATTGAAGCTTGCTCAAACAAGCTTCAAACTCACTAATATCAAAGACTCGTGGACTAGAGCTCTTTTATAGTCTGAACCACGTAAAATCTCTGTGTTATTTTCTTCTAATTTCTGTCGAGTTCTTAGATTAGGTTGATAGCGAAAAATGTAGTCAACAATATTAATATAATTATTAAATATCTAATTTTGTATAAAATATTATTATAATATTTGAATTTATATTAATATAATTATTACTCAAAATTTATTCATGCAAAATTTTATAAAAATGAGGATTAAATATTATATATTATATATTATGATAATAATAATATATTTTATAACATTTGAATTTATATAGATATAATTAATAAATATCTACTCTAGTATTAAATATTATTATAATAATAATGTTTTATAACATTTGAATTTATAATATCCATTGATAATTTATAATTTTTGAATTTAATAATAATATTATATAATATTTGAATTGGTTTTAAAAGTATATTCCGTTAAATATTTGGAATATTCTGATCGAGTTAACAAAAGAAACGGTTAAAATCAATAATTTTTGTTATCTACACACTTTTTATATTTACTAGATACAAGCAACGTGCAGTATGCACGTTTGCTTAGTTTTATTTATAGAATTTATTAATTATTTTTATTAAATTTATATTAATGTCATATAAATTTTAAATAAATATCATATTTTAATTAAATAATTTATTTATTTTTGTTTAATTTTATGTTTCTTCTAGTTTTTTAATTTAGGAGTGACAACAAAAAATTATATATTATATATTTAATGTAATATTAAATATTATACGTGAATTTTAAATTTAAGTTTCTTACTAGTTTTTTAAAAAAAAAAAAGCAATTTGTTACTAATTCATAGTAGATTATATTATATGTTTAATATAATATTATTCTAATAAGTGAGTTTAAGTTTAATTAAATTTTATTTAAGTTATAAAACGTATAATTTTATTATTTTTAAATAATTATTATTGTAAATTATCTCAAAAGTATCATATTTTAATTTGTTTAATTATTTATTATTTTAAAATAATTATCATTCTAAAATATCTGAAAAATATCATATTTTAATTTATTTAATTATTTATTATTTTTAAATAATTATCTTTGTAAAATATCTCAAAAATATCTTATTTTAATTTTTTTAATTATTTATTTTATTTTATTTAAGTTTAAGTGTTTACAAACTACCGTTAAATATAAGAATATTCTGTTAAATATAAGAATATTCTGTTAAAGTTAATATTAAAAAAATTAAAAACCGTTAAAACTAAGAATTTCTGTTATCTACACACTTATTATATAGAAGAGATATAAAAGAGGTATCATGTCAAATGAATTTGACCCATTTTTAACTCCTATCTAATTTTTCCAACCCTGACACACAAAATTTGTGTCATTTTCAAGTTAAGTTGGGGCGTCGAAACCTGTTTTTCCAATATTTGAAAACTTTGGGTTATTTGTTTAGTTTGCTAAAATTTTTTTCCGGCAGTGTGAGATTACAAAATGGGTACTTTTGTTTGTCTTATCAACAAAAAGTTGAGAAAGTAAGTTAAAAATTTAAGTATAATGGTAGTTGTTATTTAGACTTATTTTAGGTACAATGTTTAGAATTTCAATATTAAGAGTTGTTTGTATCAACCTTAGTTAATTATATATGTATATATTTTTGCTATAATTAGATTGTTCAGAATATCGTGGATAGTAATGCAGCAAGGTGATTTGAAATTTTATATATTTCTAATATAATTTTTTTTGTTGTATTGGTATTTTTTGAAAAAAAAAAATTAATTTTATTTGGAACAAATAATATTTTTATTCTTGTGTAATTCAAAATTTTCAAAGAAAAATTTGACAATTGAAGGATTATTTTAAAATCAAAATAAATGAGTTTCTTAAATATTCCTTTGTGCTACCACTAGTAGAGTGGTGTAGTGGTAAGACATCACTCCATGTTTGTTTTGGTAGAACTTATTGAAATTTCGTATTTTATGATTGTCAGGTGAGTAGAATTAAACAACTTAATTAAATGGAGAATATTGATTAAGTTGTTTAAACCGATTACTGTGTTGTTATTACAACTAATACGAATGTCAAGACAAAAATACAAAAATGAGTAAAAATCGACACGAAAATTTTTACGTGGTTCATAAATTCTTTCGGATAACCTACATCCACGGGACCACACCCATAGAATAAACCAATTAGTAAAGAAACAATGTGTACAAAAGCATTGACTTAAACAATGTAAGACTCTGTCTTAAACTATTGTCGCAATCTTGTTGTACTCTTCTTTACAAATCTGGTTTTGATAAAACGTTGCTTTTCTTGAAATTCATTCATAGAACAGCAAGTGCTCTCTTCCTTCCGAAGTGAGTCTTGATGAAATCTCCTCCCAAAGATCCTTAGGAACACATTCACAAGAGATACCACATGTTACACAAGGAATAAGATAGATACATAGACAAGTGTCATCGATACACAAACAAAGATTAAGGTGAACAACTTAATATTTACAAAAAAACACTCCTAAATAATAACAACAAGTGTTTTCAAAATTCAAAATGGAAGAGGTAACTTTTCCAAAGACCTTGGCAATGTATTTATACCTAAGAAAAACGTCCAAGGCTAGCTCTTCTGAAATCTTGTAATTATTACAAGACTATTTACAAATTTATTTGATTGAAAAAATCAGTCAGCGAAGTTGATTCTGTTCCGACAAATCAAGAAATTGCTGAATGAGCATGATCATCTGTCTTGACTGACTGTAACGAATTTGGTCATTTTTCTTAATCAGATTCATTTTCAAATTTTTCTTATCCTCAAATATTCTATCTTTAAAAATACTCAGTCAGAATAAGTCAAATATATTATTCTACCAATAAAGTCTATTTATGATAAAAATGGTAAGGATAATATATTCACGCTAATAAAGATTTTCACATTAAGAATAACTATTTTAATTGACAATCACAAATCACACAAGATATTCCATGAGATTTTCTTCGAGGGTTGTAAAAATATTTTGTTTAAGTTAGTTAATCCAGTTTTACACTAATCTTTCATATAACTCAACATTTGAGGGGATTCAACCCTGACCCTATAGTTGGCTAGTGGTGCGTAGGATTGTCTTAAGGATCGAAGGATCTTGAGAAAGATCTTAATCATGCAATCTCCCTTCTAGGTAGCGAAAAAATAGATCCCTTTGCCCTACAAACGAAAATATTGCAAAGATTGTATGACCTTAAGCCCACACCACACCGATATTGTAGTCTTGCCTATCTCTTTTGACAATCTCATTCTCGGGTACATTGCAGTCCCTCCATTCTCATTCAGCCCTCCTTGAAAAATGATGTTGGTAATAGATGATGTGAATCAAGCTCTCCCATGATCATGGAGGTTGGTCAATGTTCAATCTTTTTCTTGCTGTTTCACTTCTCTTGTAACGTTCCAGAAGTATGCATTGTCCTTAGATTAATTGTTTATAAAATCCATTTGAGTGTCAATGAAATGTGAATTGTTATTTTTCTGGGGTTTCAAACTTTTACATGATAAAATCTTATGCTGTAAACTTTGCTATTCTTAGAAACGACTTCATCATTAAACGACAGGTCGTTTAATTGTAGCAAACAAAGCGACATTTATTTCTAACACGATTACGCATTACTCATTACTCTCTCTCTACCATCTTCATGACTTCATCCATCGAATCTAATCTAAGCTTCTTTCTCTCTAAGCGCCGCCCAAACACCGTCGAAGCCTCCGGCGACCCGCCGAGCAGTTAATCCATCAGGTACATATTTATAAATATAGACACACATATACATATACAATTCCAAAGCTCTGAAACAAAATGTCTCTGAGAAAACCCCAACTCCCTCGCCTTCTTCTCAACAACGTTTCGTGCATGAGAAACGCTCAGCAAATCCTCCGAAACGTGAACGCTACCATCCACGACGGCGGCTCGCTCGTCCTCACTGGCACGAACGGGTCGGGCAAGACGACTTTCCTCCGTATGCTGGCCGGGTTTTCCAAGCCATCGGCCGGAGAAGTCCTCTGGAACGGTCACGACATAACCAAGTCAGGGATTTTCCATCAGTACAAGCTTCAACTCAACTGGCTCTCTCTAAAGGACGCAATCAAGAGCAATATCACGGTATTGGACAATGTTCAGTGGTTTGAGGTACTTGAAGGGAAACAAGGTAAGTCTTTGCCTGCATTGGAGTTAATGGGGCTTGGTAGATTGGCCAAAGAGAAGGCCAAAATACTTTCAATGGGTCAAAGGAAAAGGCTTCAGTTGGCTAGGTTGTTGGCCATTGATAGGCAAATTTGGTTGCTTGATGAGCCATCTGTGGCTTTGGATGATGATGGGGTTAAGCTGCTTGAGTATATCATTGCAGAGCATAGAAAGAAAGGTGGGATTGTGATTTTGGCTACCCATTTGCCTATTGAGATTGATGATGCTATGGTTTTGAGGCTGCCCCCTAGATTCCCAAGGAGAATGACTTTCGTGGATATGCTTGATAGAAGAGACTTCTAAGTTCTAAGGTTTGAACCATCCATTATTACCTATTTTTTGTATTGTTTTGTTTTGTTTTAACAAAACTAGAGTGGGAAAAGAAAAGGAGAATAATTTTGTCATTTAATATGTTAATCTTATCGCAAAAAGGCTCAATCTTGGCCTAGTCTTTGTATTCTGCAAATCTCAAGTGATTTGCTTCTTCATGTAATAGTAGTAGGAGAATATTTGTTTTCTTTTTCTTTGTTTGTAATGGAGTCTTACACAATCACTCACTCAACCACTTCTACTATAGCTAGATTGAAGTGGGTGCCTCAAATGGAGCAATAACTTTTTCAGGTATTATAGAAGCAAAGAAAGAAGTGAAGGCAATATCTTAGAGAAGTGTGTTAGACTATGCTTACAATCACTAATTTATTCTTCATGTCATCTATTACTTTGAGTAAATAGCATAGGCTGTTTTGCAAATGAAGTACGAAGAGAGGGATGAATATTGAATTGAATATGGCTTCATTTGTTATTAAAAGTAGAAGAGGAATCAAATAACGAAAAACAGGCAACTCTCATCAAGAACTTTCTGAAACCGGTGTCCCAATTCACACAGATATAGATATTGACATATACTCAATGGTTAGATGTAGCAATACTAATAATGATTAGAAAAGAAAATGGATCACTCCATGCAGACACAAGTACTAAAGAATTTTCTTTTGCATATATTTAGTTTCTACAATAATTTCATAAATGTTTGTGTTGTTTAAAGGAGTATTGTACTATTTTATCGTCTCAAACGTCCAACTCCTAAACCGTGTAATATTCCTACTTGTTCCTGAGAAATTCCCAATAGCTCTCTAAATTTCATGAATGTGCAGCAAGTGAGCAAACTATCGGAGCCAGCTAGGTGACTCGTACCAATTCTTTGCACTCCAAGAATCGACGAAATCGTGCTCAAACCACCTTCTACACGTCGGAGTCCCATTAGATACTTGATATCATAGAGCTTAGGGAAGTAAATTCTGATCAATTCAAAGAAACCCGCCTCTGTATCTGGAAGATTTTTCCCAGTAAGGAGCTTTAGCAGGTATGCAAAATCACAACTACCATGGAATGTAATCCAGTGCACCTCATCATTCAGCACTGCCCCCGAAGACATTAGCAACTCAGCGAAACTAATACAACTAACACCCTTTTCATTGTTCTTCATAAAATCGATGCCAGATCGCCGTAACAAATTAATGGAAGCTTTGGCACAGAGATCCCGGTCAAGAACAAACTCGCAGAAATTGAATTGCCAAACACAGTATTTATCAGTCCCACAAGTGGGAAGGTTTCCATTCTCGTCAGAAAATGTAAAACCGACTTGAATCAACTTCGTGAGGTTCACATTGGTCTTCATATTTTCATATTCTCTGTTCTCCCAGGAGATAGGCTCCACAACGGTTCCGGGATACTCAGTATCCACAGATACATAAGGGTAAGCATCCACTATATCTCGTATCAATCTAAACTCTTGGTCAAGATTGTCACTCCAAACTTCCCTAAAGTGAATCGAATCATTCGTCAACGAAACTTCCATTTGTGCTACTTAAACATCAAGTCTGGAAAAAAAGAACACAAAAGCACACCATCCCATATCAAGAGAAGAGAAAACAATACATCCACACTCGGTCATATGCCAATACATAATCCAGAACAAGAACAAGAAATATATATGAAAGATTTGAGGCCTTACATTAAATGCTCTGAAAGTCAAGAATGCCCGCTCAAGACGTTGAGAAGAAGAATATCTTGAACGTTGGGAAGAAGAAGAATATCTTGCAATGAATGAAGTTTTCTGACTACTGACCGCTATTGTAGATAATTTCTTTACTAGTACGAGGCGGCTTGGAGGCCAACAAACGAGGGTTTCGTTGATAATGAGTTGTGTGGTTTGCAGAGAAGAGGAAGAAGAGAAAAAATAAGTCACAGAGGGAAGGATTTCTTTATTTCGTTTGTTGGCCTTGATAAGAGTATTTTGGGGTGGACAGAGCAGTTAAGAAGAAGATTTTGGTTTTTAACGAGTCGTGTTTATATAGGGGAAAATTTAAAAATACCCTTTTTTTATTGTTTATTTTTTAAATTATCTGTTTTGTGCAGAGACGTTATAAGGTTATTTTCGGTGTAAAGAACTCAATCAATATTTACATGTACCTATGTAGTACGGTACAGCAATATCAAGAAAGAAAAGAAAAAGAGTAGAATAGATTAGAAATTTATGTATCTAAATTAAAATAGAAGTTATAGTTGGCATGCTAAAGTGTTTTTTTTTCTTCATAAATTGTAAAGAGCGAGAGATTTATAAAGTAGTGGAAAAAAAAAGTTTCATAAATTCAACTGCATATTCTAAATATTCTGAAAGTAGTAGTTATAAATAGACCTTTCAATCTTTAAAGTCAGTACTGACTAGAGAATGATGCAGAAGACATGAAGAAGAAGCCCTTGTTAAATCCTTCACAATAAAAGTCTACACTTTACATTAAAGGAAGAAAAAAGAGTTTTGATAGAAACCAAATACACAAGTTAGTAAAATGGACATCATAATCTCAATTATATCAAATGTTTCTTTCCAAATATCGATCATATTGAAGAGATAACTACAAGAACCTGGCCAAAAGAACAGATCACCAGTCCATTCCTCCACCACTTATTCATCTCACCAATCAATTCCTTCCAAGCGGGAGTGATCTACAAGAATAAGTTTCCTTGAAATCAGACTTCCTCGAAGAAGTAAAAATCGATGCATAAACTTCCTTGTTAGCATTAGGTGGAGCAATATCTGTAGCTTTGAATCGCTTGGCTGCTGCATTATTACTGGAACTTTTCACAGAAACTGCACCATTACTTGCATCTTTTGCAGCCTTCCCATTCGTTCCTGCCATAGATGAAACCTTCAACTCATCTTTAGCATCACTAACACCATGTTTTGTACCACTTAACCGAACCAAATGCGAATCTGAACAGACACCAACCTCACCGCCGTTGGCCGCTACAACTTCCCCATGCTTCACCTTCTTAGCCTTCTTCTCCCTCTCCCTCTGTTTCTGTTTATCCTTCTCTGCTTCCATTCTCTCTCTCAGCACCAAAACTTCCTCATCATTCCCATTTATAACAATCTTATCGGTCTCTGTAAACTCAGCATGGCAAACAAGGCAAGAAGAAGACTTAACTTCTTTTAAAGCCTTCGCACTCAAAACATGCCCACATTTTTTCAGCGCAAAAAATTTGTACTTTCCATTAAACTCAAGCCCAGTAATAGGGCACTCAAACCTTGGTCCAGACCTCACATCGCCATTTCTTTCGACCCCAGGAATCATCGAAAGCTCAATCTTGATCATATCCTTCAAACCCTTTATATGCCCAAACGCCTTGGGAATCTTCTTCCCCAACAAAGCCTCCACTAAAGCCTCCTTATTGAAAATGTTACCAAGCCAATCCACAACACACGGCTCCTTCAATGGCTCATTCGAAAGCGCACAATTCAACCACTTCGATAGCCTCTGCTCATTCGGGTCGACCTTATCGGGCTTCTTCTCCGCGTACATTTTGAGGTAGCAGTCCCGTGACTCTGCTCCAGTCGCACCGCCATCTCCACCACCACCGCGAGCTCTGGATTGTAGAATTAAGGTAGAAAGAGGGGCAATTTGAGAACTCAGAATCTGAGAAGAATCATCAAGCGGCCTACCGTTTAAGGTGAAGTAAAAGGAAGAAAGAGCTTCTGATGAGAAGGGATTGGGCAAAAGAGAGAGCTTCAACTGGCGAAGGGTCCGCACTTCGCTCGAGGTGAAGCTTAGGGTTTTGCTCGGGATTTCCAGGTCCGGGAATTGAACGAAGATCTGCTGTACTCGGTGAGATTCGCGATGCATCTTTTCCTTAACCGGGCTTCAACGATGCGTGAAATTAGGGTTTTCAGATAGAAAATAATTGAAGAAGAAACAAGGGAAAATATCGAAACTGAGAAGGAAGAAGAAAAAGAATGCTGGATTCAGTATTTAAATGATATTCCAAACCGGACCGGTACATAAAATAAACCGACTCGAGTTTGGGCTAGCCACTTCGTCCAATGGCTCATAGACATAAAATAAAGGAAAAAGTTGATAATTGCCCACTTTTATAATAAAGCAAAAATCACATTGATCCAATTTAATCATTGTCAAAATATTTTGTAGAATTTTTTTTTTAACGTTGTGTATTTTTTTTATGTAACCATTTATTTATTAATATAAGCACTTATGTAACAATCAGTTTCAATATCTACCTATTTATATAACTATTTAGTTTCTGGACCGTATAACTAAATTTACCAATTAATTTTACAACTACTAGCTAAAAGTAGTATTTTTATAACACCACAATTAGTTCAGTAATTTAGCAAAAAAATTGTTAATTCTATACATCACTGTCTTTTTTGTAAATAATTTTACTCATCTTTGTATTTTTGTAAATATTTTCTCGTATCCTAAAAGTCAAAATTTCTTATAAATTACACGTATTTTTGTAAACTTTCATATAATGAAGTCCAGACCCTAAGTTTAAAAATAGCCCACTCAAAATAGGCCCAGCCATTATATAAAGAAAGGGTATTTTAGTAAATTCACTGAACTAGGGTTTTAGAAATCATCTCCTACGAATTTATAAGAAATCTTCGTTCGCCTCCTTCCTTTCTCCGTTTGAAACCCTAGATATCGTTGCAGCTTCTGGATCTGTTCTCACCATCTTCGCCCTCTTGAAGGTCAGCTTATCTACGACCTTTTTATGTTTGAAATGTTGTGTGGGAATATTGTAAGTAAGAAAGAAAATATGTATATTAGAACAGCAACGATTGTTTTGTTTGGTTTATGAGAAAGTAAGCTAGGAAAGAAATGTGAATTTTAGAACTTTGACACATTAAACGATTTTTCTAGTGATAGGGTATTTGTAATTAATCTGCCTCTGAATTTGGCAATTGAGAAGGGGGAATTATTAGCTTGTATGCTCATTTCACTTGTGTTGTAGTGCTGATGTGTTCTTTATTTTCGACTTTTCCATTTGATGAGAATTTATAGGTTTGTGTTCTTATATATATATATATATATATATATATCTGCGTTGAATCATATAATTACGATTATTTTTTTAAAAAAAAATACGTTTACTTAGTTTTGCAATATACTAATTTTTTTAATTATATTTTTGACATTTTTTTCTCTTTCTGCTTGGTTTATCTTATTTTTTCAGAGCTCCTGATCCGAACATCTTCATCAAAATGTCTGGGTAAGTTGGATTTTTTTGTGTTACCATTGATTATGGACATGTCATTACATACACCAGCTGTGTTCTTTAAATAATTTATCTAATACTTGTCGTAATCCTTATTTCCTGATTAGTGCTAATTTACTCAGTCATACCAGCTGTTTGCCACATATTTTGTTATAGTAGAACACTTGGGTCTGTTTACTAGTTAGCTAGCTACTACATTTAGTATTTCACTGACTCCTGGTTCGATGTTTTATTTGGCACATGTCATTTTTTTTTCCTTTGGGGTTAATGGTTATCAAGCATGAGCACCATATGATCCTTGTTTGCGTCTATTGCTTGTTATTTATTTTCTTTGTTGCTCATTTGCTACTACAGAGAAGACGGAGCTGTTCCTGTCCCTGTTGAGACTCCCGCCGCCGTTGTGGCCCCAGGCGAGCCCATGGACCTTATGACAGCATTGCAGCTTGTCCTAAGGAAGTCCTTGGCTCATAATGGCCTTGCACGTGGGCTCCACGAGGGAGCAAAGGTTATTGAGAAACACGCTGCACAGATTGTTGTGCTAGCCGAGGATTGTGATCAACCAGACTATGTTAAGTTGATCAAGGCTCTATGTGCTGACCACAATGTGAAGTTGATCTCAGTTCCTAGTGCTAAAACTCTCGGTGAATGGGCTGGGGTAAGCATATTTTTTGCACTTTTTTTGTCAGTGTTGCTTTAGAACATGTAGAAAGTTTTTACTTTGTTTTTGGGTGTTTTTGAATAGCTCCATTACAAAATTTTTATTAAATATCTGTCTCTCATTTTCTGAAATTCCTTAAAAAAAGTTATTATAAACCTGATTGTTCTATTTAACTATCTAAAACATCTACTACTAATTACATGTTATTGTTTTTGTTAAGGGGAGATCTATTAGCAGAATTGTTTCTGGATCTTTAATTGATTTCTTCAGATTCCAATGTACTATCACTCTACTTTTATGATAATGTTTGTTGAAAATCTTCTTCGTAGTAATTTGAATATTTTGTGTTCACAGTTATGCAAGATTGATTCCGAAGGGAAGGCAAGAAAGGTGGTCGGTTGCTCCTGTGTGGTTGTGAAGGTATAATCCTAGACTGCAATCTTTTGCACTTCTGATGTTATTTTTTCTCAAGTCATATGAATGTAACTCAATCACTCTTGGTTTGATTTTCCATCATTGCAACATACTTAGTTTGTATGTTCATATTCACTCGATTCTCTTTCTTTTACACAATTGGAAATTAGATTGTTTTTGTCAATGTTCTCTGCTCATTGATCGATTATTTTGCAGGATTTTGGTGAGGAGACAGAGGGTCTTCATGTCGTTCAGGAGTATGTGAAGTCTCATTAAATTAGTTAAAATTTGGAGTGAGGGCTTTTTTCCCTTGGGAAGTTTTGAGTATTTTTCTGTTTTCATTGTTGATGCTCGGACACTGAAAGACCAATCTGTTCAACGTGGTTTTTTGATTGTCACAATTTCAGCTGTATCTTTTAGCAACAATATTTAAATATTTACAATACTTGTCTGTTTTAGTTCATAGATTCCAATCTAATCCTTTGGGGTGATAATATTTTATTTATGGTGGCCATTTCTCTTTCTTTGTTTGCATATTTTAAATGGAGTTTTTTTTTGGAGAAAAATCCCAAGTTCATGAGAGTGGACAATATAACCATTCAAGTCTTGCTTGGGGGTTACTGATCTAGTGATCTGGGATATATATTTTTGTGGTGTCAACAATTAATCAAGCATTAATTAGAACTTCATGCCCAATCTCATTTTATGTAGTCATAACTCTTATTTTTCATTTGCAACTGTATCTGTCATGTATGATAGTTTCTGAGGTAGACCTTTTTGGATGCGGTTGACGATGGCTGCCCTGAGCTCTGTGCGCAAGAATATTTGTCTCCCCCACCTGAAGAACAGCTTGCGATCAGTGTTGATGCTGCTGTATAGTCACTGAGGTGTCGTGCAGCACAGGGGCGGTCCCCAGAGATCGTTGTTCTTACCCCTCGAGACCCTTAAAATCTATGGTTGCTGAGTTACAAGCCTTTTGGGAAAGTATTAAAACTTGCTAAAGTAATGGAGCTTCGTGATTTTTTTCCATTAATATCATATGGCTTGGAAGTTACTAGTCAATTTGATGTGTTGGTTAGTTAGAGATATTAGCGAGCGATTACCGCTGGAACTAATGGTTGCAGATCTTTGGAGTTCGCTTTTCTGCTCATTGTACTACTAAATATGCTTTATCTACTACAGTTTCTACTAGTTGGAAGTTGCATACTCAGCTATTAATGCTGATTTGTCACTTCCTTCGGTTGGCCGGTATTTGATGTATTTCTCCAAAGTAGATCAAGACCATCATAAAGAAGCCTCGTTGTAAGATAAGGATTCATCTCATTATGGTCGACCATTAAGGTAGGTGGGGGTTTCTTATTCTTGAATGCTTTTGCTGTGTGATTCGTACTCCTCGTGCTCTATTGAAAGCCTATTCCAAGTTCGGTGTAACACCACAAAAACCAAGTTTGGTTCTGGACCACAAAACACTTCAACCACCACTCTCACAGTTGTAGGTTCAATCATCTTATCTGCCCAGTCAGTCAACAAATTGGGTTCAGCTACAACTACTGCTGTTGGTTTTGTAACTTTGGATTCAGCTACTTTCCATTTGGATTTGAATCTTTACCAAATTTAGTTTGCATAATGGGAAGGAAACGAGGGAAACAAAGAGGCATAATTGTGGTTGATACCATTGTCGATGACAATAAGACATCAACCTATCTAATCTTGAATAGGCACTAATTAAAGCCTGTAGTATCTACCAAAGGCTGGCTTAACCTCTTGGCCATGAGGTTGTTGCCTTCTTCTTCTTTTGGTAAGAGGGGTTAGAGAATGATGGATTTAAAAGTAGTGTATTGGACTAACTAATCTATAACTCGCATTTGTTAGGCAAAGAGGAAATAGCCAAAGAAAGGAGTTGGAGTGAGGAAACATTAATCCTTCCATAGTGAGAGAAATTGTGAAATTAAAATAGGAAAAAAATAGCAAATAGTGGGAATACTTAATTTTATATTTATGTCTTTTTTTGGCTCTCAAAGAATTAAAATAATAATAATAATTTGGATAATATGGTACATAATAAATATGTTAACAAATATTTATCATTTCATTTTTTTTATATCAAACAATAAACAAAAAATTAATCATCTTCTTCCTTCTAATTTTACCAAATAATTTTTAAGTACACAATTTATCATTACGTCTTTCTATTTATTTGGCTCTCTTTTTACACCTCATATACAATTTATCATTAGGTCTTTCTATTTCTTTTAAGACATCATAATATAGTGTCCAAACACAACCTAAGGTGATATATTATAAATGGTAAAATTGAATCGTTTTTATATTTTAAATTATAATTGATGAGATCCTATTTTAAATTCAACCGCTCATGGTGTGGTGCCTTATAGCAATACTCCAAAGTGTTATAGTCAACCTCCTATTTTAATCTCTTAGTCAACCTCCACTTCTAAAATCACATATCGGAGTTTTTTCTTTTTAAAAAAAAAATTCATGGCGGTGTTCATTGTAGTTGCAACATCTTTTTTGCAAATTTTTGA
Organism: Humulus lupulus; assembly: GCF_963169125.1. Taxonomy (NCBI): domain Eukaryota; kingdom Viridiplantae; phylum Streptophyta; class Magnoliopsida; order Rosales; family Cannabaceae; genus Humulus; species Humulus lupulus. The sequence goes on from NC_084798.1 coordinate 196,376,064, forward strand.
AAAATTTCAAATAGTTTACAGTGTCGAAAATAAAGTTCTTGATATTTATTGATATTCCGGTTTACCAAGCATGTTCGAAAAAATACAAACTTATTTTTTATACTGTAAAATATTTTGAATTTTTTGAAAATTTGCAGGATATATATTATAACTATAACGAGCACCACCGTAAAAAAAATGGAAAAAAAAATATTCTAGCATGTGTTTTTGGAAGCAGAAGTTGACTTAGATATTAAAATAGGATATTGTTATGGAATTTTTTTTATTAAATAAATTTTGATTAATGTTTTTATTTATTTTAAAAAATAATGTATAGTCTCACAAAAGTCTACTTTGTACTTTAATGAGCACAATAATACCATGAAAACAACAGAGTCGAGCCCTTACTACTTTTAATGTGAGAGTATAGAAGTTTGGTTTATAATAGTTATAACCTTGGATATATTAGTAAGATATAGCTCTGACTAAAATTCAAAAATTTGGGTTAAGTACAGATTGAAGTATAATTATTTCGGTTAAGTTGACATGAGTAAATTGAAAAGTATAAATTTAATGAGCTAATTTCACTTAATATGTTAGAATTACATACGAAACTAACTAGTAAATTAATTATATGTATTATAACACATTAATTTGACCAATGATTATATTAGTCATTAATCATATGATAAGTAAGTAAACAAGACATCGACATGAATTATCATCTTAGTTTAAAGTGTTTATAAGAGTAACAAATTTTTTTATATACATAAAATAAAAAGTACACTGATATCACATGTATTTTAATAAATTTATTAAGGTGAGAACACACTTAGAATTTATGTGTAGTTTAAAATGACATTAATATATATGGCACCATTTTGGTGCAATTATTTTTTATTTTCAATACATAGACAGTTATAGTTTTTTTTATACGATGATGTACATTGTAGTCATTTAAGACATCCTATAAATTTTTAAAAAATTTAAATTATAATTTACAGTGCTGAAAACAATGTTCAAACAGTTAAATTTTACATGTGTATACAAAAAAGTAGACATGCGTGTAACAAATTATTTGAACATTCTTTTCGGCACTATAAATTATTTAGAATTTATTGAAAATTTACAAGATTTTTTAAATGACTACAATGTACACGTCATTTGAGCCTTATTTTTGGCATAGTAAATTATTTGAAATTTCTTGAAAATTTATATGGTCTTTTAAATGACTGCAATGTACACAATCATATAAAAAATTGAAATTATAACTATTTAAGTATTGAAAAACAAAAAGTGGTTACACCATAACAATAACAAAAAGTTACTAAATCTATTTTGAGTTTGCATCATTTTATTCCCTAGAACTAAATATCATATATAATATATCTCTTAAAATTTCACAACAAATCATTTGATTGCCAAAATAGACATAATCTTTTACCTAATTCTAATCAACTTATTGATAAGATTATAATAAAATTCCAAAAAAAAATATTTATTTAAATGATATTAATTAAAATTAAACTAAATAAATTTAAATTAAAAAAAATTAAAACTAAAAATTTAAATAATATAATTTATTTATACTTCAATCAACGAATATTTAGGAATTTTTTTATTCAAATCTTGTATAAAAAAATAACTAAAATAGGTCAAATATTATTTTGATTTATATTGATAATTACAGGATTTGTTATAAATTTTTTATAAATATAAAATTATCTCAGAATTTAGTTAAATCCCAAAAGTATACAATGAGATATAAGTAAATATATATATATATATTTGATATATGTAACTAGCAATCATGGTGTTTATAAATGAACCCATCCCATTTCCTATCCTAATTTTGAGAAGCAAATGAGAAAAAGGGGAACAAAATGATAAATAGAAGTGGCACAGGGTTCAATGGAAATGGCATAGATATGTCGTCATTGATTTCCTTTCATTTTCATACTTCTCATGCTCGTAAAGATAAGCCTTTTCTCTACCCAAAAAAGGATGAAGAAAAAAGAAAAGAAAAAAAGATAAGGTTTATGCCTTTTATGAATGGAAGTAGAGTGAGTTGTGAAAATGAGATGACCAAAAGAAAAAAACAGGTAAAAAAGGAAATAAGAAAAAATAAAGGTATGTATACTTTTATTAAAAGAGAGTAATTTTTTTTTAGAATTCAGTACATGTAACATTCAATGATGCATATATTATAATACATTACATGTTAATAAATTATTATATCTTTCTATTTACAAGAACAATCCTAATACGATATGACTCACCAGAAGAAATACTTTTGAGTTTTGACAACTGCACAACTACTTCCTTGTAAATTTGATCCCTTAACCTTGGGTTTAAGACCCGAGACCTCCACCACCCCATCTAAGAGTAGTGGGCTAAGAGTTAAGAATTTGGATGCTACTAATTTTAGGTTAAAATGTGATATTTTAGGAATTTTATTTAAAAGGGATCATTTTGCCATTGTTTTGGTTTGGCCAAAATTTATGAGGCACTAATTATTAATAATAATCTTATTCTTTTGATTGGAAGAAGTACAAATATCTTTTACTTTTCTTCTTCTTTCTCAAAATACTCATATTTCCTTTTATTTTTTGAGGCACTAATTAAATTTCTTATTTGTCAACAACATTGTTGACTAGAAATTTAGTCAATAATATTGAGTCAAGATTACGAAATTGGTAATGACCTACGCCTACTTAGATACTCTTATTATTGTAGAGAATCTCAAACCCACGATTAGATGAGCCAGAGTTAACTGAGTTTCGTAAGCTTGAGAGGATACAATACTTTATGTATAAAAGTATGGAAATGACAACTTCTAGCTTTTTGTCTAGAGCTTAGAGGATTACCACTTATCTAATAATGATTTGCTAAGCCCTCTATTTATAGGCTTATGAATTTACATAATTGGGTTGCTGACTTTACATGACTTGCGCAACAAACTATAATAAAATAATACGTAAGTCATACATTTTACATTTGAAATAAAAGATATCTAATAAATATATCTGCATTAACTAGTTCAGAGTATTCTTTTTGCAGCATCCGACCAACCCTGGTCGAGTATACATCGACTAGCCTGATAGCGTTTTTAGTAGACTGTCGAGTGGTTCTTTGACTAAGTCTTGACTAGTTGTATGATGAATCTTACTGTGATTCTTAGCCACTCCATGTACAGAATTCATGCCACGTCATCACACCAATTTTTAGGTAAAACAAACACAATATGACAATTATGATTTTTTGGTCTTTTCCAAATTAATTTCTTTTTATTTTTTGAGGTACTAATTAAGTAGAGTTTATATTAGTGTTTCCATGATTATTTTTATGGCCGATGTGTTCTATGTAGTATGTGAAACTCGTATTCTCAAACAGAACATGACTAAAATTGAACATAATTTCCTCCTCGAAATTGTAAGAATGTTTACATAAATTTCAAACGTTGGAACTTGCTCTAAATTATTTTAGAAAAATGCTTATCATGCCGATTGAATTTTTTTGACGATCTGACTTGTCCTCAAATGATTGGGCCTTAAAAATTTTTACTATGCTTTGAATAAACATTTCATGTTTTTAACTATTACTTGGACTAATATTTTGAAAGCATCTGGATCGTGAAACATTTCCAGTCGTGATGTATAGCACGGTTCATTATTTTACTTGTCAAAATTTAGAGTTGAATACAAAGAGGAAAGGCGCAGGTGCTAGAGATGGTTGGAAAAAGAAATTACATAACGAGCTTGCAAAGCATCTTTATAAGACTATTTCCAATAGATAATAAAAAAATGTTAGATTTGGCAACAAAAAAGAAGAAATATTATATTTAGCACAACATTTAATTGGACAAATAGTATTTTTTTTCCTTGAACTATATGACTATTGTAGAGTTTTGCTCCCGAACTTTTTTGCGTTGCGAAATTGCCCCCCGACCTATAGAATTAAATCATTGAAAATGTGTCATTTCTGTTGCATTTTGTTCATTTTTTGAATGGTTTGCTAATGTGATTACATGACACATGTATAGTTGTAGTATGCGAGTCTATTTAACTAAATGAAACTAACCGAAATTGAGTTTATTGGTGCTAAGCATAGAAACATTAGCTCTAAAAATGCACATACATACTTTTAGAATTTATCATTAGACCACTATTTATGTATGTAATTTCTGTTTAGATTCTTGAATTGCGCCACATTAGTCCTACATTAGCAAACTATTTTAAAAAATGATCGAAATGCAACATAAGGAGTACATTTTTAATGTTTTCTATGGTTTGGGGGAGGGGGGGTTTGACACACAAAAAAGTTTGAGGGATAAAACTCTATAAATGTCAAAGTTAGAAGGAAAACATGTTATTTATCCTATTTATAATCATGCTCCAATGCACAATAGCATTTTAAAATGTAAATTGATTTAAAAAGTAACTATCATAAATGATTGTTAGTAAATTAAATATTTTAAAAATTGATTACGGTCAATATTGTAATTAAAAAATATGTATTAAAATCTTTCATCAATGTTTAATGGTAATATTGTAAATAAAAAAGTGATCATATATTGCTCATCTAAATTTAGATCATGCTATGTTCTTATCCAAATATGGATTACCTTTTAGCATATATTAAATTTGCCACAATTTTAAGCACACCATTGGAAAAGATTTTATTTGAAGTGTGTTATATTTTAGCAACGCATCAAAGATTTGCATCTCTATTGGAGATGCTCTAAGGCACCCTAGGGTGTCGAACATCACATTGTAGGACGTGATATATTGTTATTGATGTGAATTAGGATTAGGTCGTACATAGTTTAATTTAATTTAATTGAAATAAGTGAAACTTGATATTAACTTATACTTATAGCGGTATGACATGTACTAAGACCATCTCCAATGGGAAATGTAAATATTGTGCTATATTGCACAAAAAAATCAATATGTGGCATATTTGACACAATTTTTAACACTATGCTTCAATGCACAATTATAAAAGTTATAAAAATCAATATTTCATTAATGTTTATTTGATATTTATTGAAAATATACAAAAAGTAATAATTTTCCTTTAAATTTTATTGTTAATAGTTAAAGATAATTATAAAATAATGAGGAAAAAAATCTAATATTTAATGGTGATTATTAAAAATAATACTAAAATACTAAAAATGACATAAAAATAAATAAAAATTATAGCATTTATGGTGATGCAAAATATGCATCATGTTATATTTTCTACAAAATTTGGAACAACTTTTAGCATTTGTCAAATTTAGTAATGCTTTTGGTACAATATTAGAGCAACTTTTTTATAAATTGAGCTATATTTTAGCAATGCATTACTAATTTGACAATCTATTGGAGATGCTCTTGAATATCCTTAAGTGTTCTTTAGCATTCCTCTTGTAGATGTGTAGTTGACTCCCTAAATACATTAAGGGGTGATTTTTTCTTAAAGAACATTTAATGATTGATTTTTTTTTGTTTGAAAAATCGTGTATTAGTGTGGAGTTACGCATATGGCCACTTATAAGGTTGAGTTGATAGTGGTGAAATCATATTTATATCTGAAATGGTCATCATGTGAAATGATACATCAATTTGATAATCGATTGGGGTGCATTGTGAAGCCTATATAAATAGTGGCTTATGTTCTTCATTCTCTTCATTCCAAAATTCACAGAAAAAGAGTGGTGTAGTTCTTTGAGTTGTTAGAGAAATTGTGAGATTTTGTTGAGAGTGGGAGAAGAGTGATTCTCTTACTCAGTCTCAGGGTTTAGGCTGTGAGAAGAGACCCGTGAGTGTTTGCACACACTTGTAAAATTCATTTTCTTCCTATAGTGAAAGTTTGCAGTAGCTTCGTAGAAAATAGCCTAAATTAATTGAATGGATCACGTAAATTTTTGTGTTATATAGCTTTTCTTTCTTTCTTTCTAATATTTGTTTATTCTACTTTTATTCAAGATATTTTATTTACTTCTTAATATTGTTTATTTGGGAGGTCATTTCCGACAAAATTTAATAAGAAGCATATTAAACTATTTTCATTTTTTTTTTTTGGGTTTGTACCATTTTTCGTCCCTCTATTTTTTAATACTATTTTGGTCTATGAATTTCAAATAATTATAAAAAAGACCTCTGCTTTGTAAATTTGTAAAAACAATGAACCTTTTTACCTCAAATTTGGCCAGCAGTACACTCGAAAATGGCTTCAATTTTTATTGTTTGTCTTTCGTGGCAAATTGAATTTGTAGGAGCAGAAAGTGAAAAATTAAGAATGAAGAATCCAAAATGTTGAGCTAAGGAATAATTTTTTTCATCAATTCACAAACACATAAGATAAAGTTTGAAATTATTTAAAATTGAGGGTTTAAATTGGTACTAAAAAAACAGGACAAAAATTGTATACACCCTATTTTCTTTACAGCCGACTATTAAAGAACCCACATCCACATACCACATACCACATATGTGCATGAGAGATTGTGTGCGTATTTTATTAATTTTATTTTTTTGCCTTGGTTGTAAAAGTAGTATATAAATTTTCATCATCTACTCATTTTATTATTCAACTGTATAGATGAAGTTATATTTTTTCAATTCTTGAAACATAGAGTCATGTGCACGAAAGGTAAACGAAGTAAAATATTGAAAAGATTAAATAAAATTTTTGCCCCCAAATTATAACTATTTTCATATCATGCCCCCTAAATTTTTGGTGTAATTAAAAGTCCCCCCCTCCCCCACCCCCACCCCCACCCCAAACTATTACCACTGCTAAATTGTGTCCATCTGTCTAAAATTCAAGTCGAACGTTTTGATAGTTGTAATAGTTCGGGAGGCATAACTCTAAAATTCAATAAAAATTCAGGGGACACAATTCTACAATGACGATACTTCAGGGGTTGTGAAAAAGTTACGTGTCAATTCCTCAGTATGTGTAACGCCATGGTTAGCCAAGACCATTACACTGTGTGTTGAAAATAGTGCTTAACTCGCTAAACGAGTCATTTGGACTTAAATATGTAATTAAAGACTAAGTCAAGACTAGGTATTAAAAATTTGGTCAATGAAGTAATAATTTTTCATTAAAATATTAAGTTTATACACGGGATCCCAAAATGTGTTTACAGACTGATAAAAGACAGATAAAATACAAATTAGCCGTCCTAAGCAACAAAACAGGGTTCAACCCTAGTTCCTCCCAAGCTATCCCAGCCGTGTCGATTGAGTAGGATGCATATATACACACCGCCCTCAAAGCTCTCCAACTCATGGCTGGTCCAGCTCTCCATTTCCCTACCTGCACCACATAACACCCGTGAGCCAAGGCTTAGCAAGAAAACTTAAAGCGACAAATACATATGAGCAACATTATATAAACATTAACCTTAGATCAGTAAATTCAATCAGCAACAAGATATAGCAATAAGCTTAGCGGTATTAATCTGCTCAATCAAACACATAATCCAATCTCAACAATAAATATAGTTAGTTAAGTGCAATCAACTCTTTTGTTTATTTGTATAATGTTCAGGCCCAGTGCCCTTAGGCCGAGTCCTCTGGTCTTATAACCGACTCTGGCACGCTTAGGCCGGGCTGCGTTCCGCACGCTTGCTATCGGCCTCTAGCGCCCTTAGGTCGACCTTTAAAACAGATATAATCACAAATATACATTTCACAACAAGCAATCAGAGGCAGCATATACAAGTATGCCTGTCCAGATATTCTCAGATTCAGATATAATCACAATCATAACATATTCATTAACAGGGGTCTAAGCCCCATTCACAACCCGGGTACAGTTTTCTTACCTCAAGTCCCAATCAGCTAGCGTATGGCAATCCTGAGCACGATCCCTATCCCTGAGCCCTAGCTATATAACTTAGTCACAACGTAATAACGAATAACTATCAAAACCTAAATCAATTATAAGCTTCAGAATAATATTCTACTAAATCATGTAATAGAACCCTTCCCGGGCCTTTAGATTTGAGTTCCCGAGCTTAAAAACCTGATTTGGCTATTTTCTTCAGTTTAAGCCGCGGCCCAGCCCCCTAGGGTTGCGACGCACTACACCTCAGAGAGTCCCAAGGCTCTCTCTCCCCTGGGGAACGCGGGCCGCAGCACGCCCCAACTTGTGCTGCAACGCCTAGGCGATTTCAGGGAACTGCCAAGCCTTTCCATGCACACGGGCCGCGGCTCAAGCCCCAAAACCCAGAATTCCCAGCGTTTCCCCTGCATTTTTCCGAGCTAAATCCATCCAAATTCACCCTAAACAATGGATAAATCTAAAATTGAGCTACAAACCCCAAGCAATACATTCAGAACAACCATTGAACACCACAACATATCCAGAGATTCCCACAAAACCCTTAAATCCAACCTTGGGCTTTGAAGCTCAAGAACATAAAAAGTGGAATTTAAAACTTAGAATTTACGACAGAATTGAAGTTTACCTCCTTGAGAATCATGAACCCTAAACTGAACCTCAATCAATCCCAACTCCAGCCTTCAATTTCCTAAGCCAAACTCCTCCAAAAAGCCTCAAATCCCAACTAAACCTCAAGAGAGGGAGAGAACCGTGAGAGAGAAGGAAAGGCTGAGAGTGTTTGTTCCTTCTATTTTCTAGTTGTTTCTAGGCTCCTAAGGCCTTTAGGCAGCTAAGACAGTCCAAGGGTGAAGTCTATCCCTTTGACAAAAGACTAAAATATCCCTTAATCATAACCTTATTCTTTAATGCCCCCGAGGGCAAAAACGTCATTATTCACATTTCCCGCTAATCATCAATTCATCTTACAAATTCCCAATTAATCCCGACATTCTCAAATAATCATCAAATAACTACCTGTTACCCGATAAATTCTGAACACGCACTAACTCCCCAAAATACCCCTAGGTTCACCCTGACCTGGGTATCTGACCCCGTTGTGACTATTCCGCTAATCCGCCCACTAGGATCACCTTGGACCACACATCTCAAATATATCCACATAATAATTTGGTCTCAATCATTTAACACATATAATCACATTTATACCCTCAACGAGTCAACATTACACATATGCCCTTATTAATAAGAATGGACCCACATGCATATTTAATACACATAAACATGCACATATATTCATATTACCATATAGATCATGTATGTCACGTAATCACATATTTATTCGTTTATTTCCACATATATATATCATATTGTGCCTTCCAGGCACCGTAATCAAGGCACTTTGCCTTAATAACGAATTCGAGACGTTATAGTATGTCACATCACCTCTTATGGACGAGGGGGTACAATTTAGTAGTGGTTTATAGTTCAAGAGGAATTTTTAACAAGGAAAAAAATTTGGGGGGAGGGGGGGGGGCACGGTTTTAAAGTGGTAATAGTTCGAGGGGTAAAACTCTTATTTATTCTATTGAAAAAGACAATACACTTATGATTTTATTTTTCTCAATAATTTAGAAACTCAATGACATGGAAAAGTATCTTATAAGGAAAGAATTTGCTACATAAGGGTTTGCGAATGCGAATAGGTAATGGGAGAGATACTTTGACTTTTAATGATCCTTGGACACTAAGACCTCATTCATTCCTCCCCAATTTAACTAACTTATTTGACCCTCTAAGAGTTTTTGACCTTTTGGAAACACAAGGGAAATGGAACATCACACTAGTTCAACAACTTTTTATTACCCCGGATGTTCAAATTATTTCAAACATACCTTTAACTCCATTTGAACATTCAGACTCATGGTTATGGCACTATACAAAGCATGAGAACTACACTGTCGAAAATGGCTACAATCTAGCAAAATCTAATAATAGTTATTTACCCTCATCATGAAGTGAAGTGTTATCTATATGGTGGAAATCCTTTTGGGGATTAAAAATTCTGTGCAAAATTTTGCACTTTGCATGGAGAGGTTTTGCGAAATTTACCGATTCTAAGGAACCTACATAGTCAAAATATTACAAATTATAGTGTTTGTCCAATTTTTGGTTTTGGGGTTGATTCTAATGCACATGAGATTTTCTTGTGCCCATTCGCTTAAGAAGTTTGGGATTGTGAGGACTACCCATTACTCTCGCACACAAAATAAGGCATTTCTTTCATGGAAACCCTACCTTATGCTTAAAAAATGATAGAAAAAGAATCTTTGAAAAAAATGTTGATTGTAGCATGGGTCATATGGTTTGAAAGGAATAAAAGAACACATGGGAAACCAGTAAGATAGCCACACCAAATGATTTAATGGGTAACAAAATATTATGAGACAATTAAAAGTGCACAAATTTCAACCAGACAAACTGTTTTACATCAAAGATCTCCAAATCAAAGAGGAGAGGATATGGGGTATCATTCCCTTGCTTTGTTTGTTGATGTTGTAATTTTAAATCATACAAACATGATATGTTTTGGAGCAATTATTTTTTCCTCAGATAAAAAAGTTTTGGCAGCCCTGTCAAAACCTTTGAAAGGTATTTTGGTATCCTTTTTAATTTTTTTAATTGGTTTCAATTAAATCTTAAACATAGCTAGATTCTTGAATCATTTATAAGAAATCATGTAGGTTAGAGCTACTAATTATAGGAACCTAACCGAAGGGAATTCCCTTTGGTTGGATTTGTTTTCACTTTTTATTTTATGTTATAACTATTTTAATTTAACTACTTCCTTTATATTATCTATTTTAATATTGGCTGGTTTTGTATGCATGTGACTTATCAGCATTGTTAGTAGGACTGGCTAGGCTCAAAGACTTGGCCTTTCACTTGTTGCAGTTTCTTCTAATTCATTTTCTCTTGTTTTGACATTAAACAATAACACAATCTATAATAATAAATTGGGTTTTATCTTTGCTAATATTATAGATCTATTGTCTAACTTGTAGGGAATTTATGGCTCACTTTCTAAATAAACAATGAATAATAGGAATAATTCAATATTAGAAACTCTAGATGCTAGTTCTTACATTCTTCAAAGTATGAATTCAAATCTTGATGATTAAAGATTAAATGATTATATCATGAATTTAAAAACATTTAATCATCAATACTAACAATATAAACACAATTAAAAGATAGAGTTTAGATAAATACAACCTTTGATTAAGTAACTGAATCTTCAAAATTGAGGAACATCTAAATGCTTATATACGATGAGCATCGCTGTCCAAAATCTCTATTCCAAATCTTCACATTGTTACTTGAAGCTTAACCAAGACATAATGAGATTTGAGATTGAACAAGCCTTTGAAACTCATACAAGTCAAGCAATTCTTGATGAGTTTATTGGAGAAAACTTATGATCTTTAAGAGCTAGAAAGAGAGAGGTTAGATAGAGATTGAAAAGTATGATTAAGGTTTTGCAACTCTAATAACCCTTATGTATAGCATAGGCACACTCATTAAGTCTAACAAATAGACTTAGAGCTTTGAGCACATCATTTTGAGCTAAAACCACCTAACTATACGGACACGTCAAGTGATACTTCACCCTCCCTGCAAGTGATGCTTCACCCTCCCTGCAGGTGATGCATCGCCTGCAGTGTCTCATTACATAGTTCACACTCTAGGCAATGCATCACCTGCAAGGTGGCGATGCAATGTCATATAAGTAGGTCTAACTTTTCAAAAGTAACCTTAAACACCTCCAAATGCTCCTAAACTTTTTGGGCATGCTTAGATACCTCATTGTATCACTTTAGACCCATAAAAGTCAATTATAGAAGCCTACTACAATATCTCATATTTTCACTTCAACTTAAGTGAAATACCATCCAGTGGCTTGCACCACATTATGTAAATAGCTTAACCATTATCTTTAACCAATCTCAACATTCCCCCACTTGGTTAAATATAATCATCTCTTCTTAGCTTAGACAGTATTAGTACATAAAATAAAGTATATTTAAATTTGAACTTTACCTTAGTGAAAACATTACAGAGTCTCATCGAAGTCATTGGTGTCTTAAAGATTGAAACAAGTACTCGTTAGTGATAAGAGCAGTAACACCTCACACACCTTCACATGATCATTCAATTTCCCATTTTTCTCGCTTTGTACTCATATGACCATGTGCTCATCCCTTTCATGAACTTTCCAGGGAGAAACTCCAACTCCCATGAGAGGCGACACCACATCTAAGTTCACATAGGTAAAGTTCTTACACAATATTTGCTACCTTTAGAGATGCTTGTTGCACACAAATGAACTTCATAAAAAGTCATAGGCTTAATCCTCACTCGGTAGCAACCAACACTAACCATCATTGGATGGAACTCACTATTATGCTAGTGTTGAAACTATTCACTTATCAATGACTTGTTCTTACCCATTAAACTCTTGCCCTTGATGTTCACAAGTTTGGAGCTTGGTTACCATCCCTCTAGATGTAGAACTTACTAACCTCTCCAAGAGAGGTTTTGTAAATGGATCCGCTAAGTTCTCACTAGTTCTCACATATGAGATCGATATGAATCCTTCTTGAATAAATTTTCTCACATACTCATGTCTTAGACTTATATGTCTAGATTTCCCACTATATATGTGTAATGATCAAGTAATTCTAGACTTTGGACCATTAAAACTACTTATACATAGACACTATTATTAAGAAAACACACACACGAAACATTCATAACTTTATTAAAAACTATAAAGGAAATGTCGAAATACATAAATTCGGAGTATGATATGGGATCCCATTGTTTAAAAAAATATAAAACATAACTTAAATCTTAAATAAATTTGTTACAAAATCAAGTGCGGAAAATACATAGAAAACATAATTAAAATGACTAAAAACAACGTCGTCCTCGAATCGTTCACGCAGTCCACCGAATCCATTCTCCCTCAATACACAATCCCAAGCTGCCACAAATCTTTCCGCCGCCATAACTATTTTCCTGCACATATAAAAATAAAGGAATGAGCCTAATGCCCAGCAAGGAAAATCTACTAAAAACATATAAACATAAACTATAAACATATAACATTACTATAAAGACGTATACCATGTAGGACTACACTATTAATGGCCATTATGACATGTGATAAACCATCTTTGTCCCCTGTCTAATATCTGAGGTAGGTTAGATCACATGACAGTATATGATAACCCATCTAGGTCCCCTGTCTAATATTTGAGGTAGGGTATATCATAATTCTAAACATAAAAATAATAAACACTGGGGCACTAAGAAACTATGAGCCCTAGATAAAACATAACATAACGTATTATAGCATAAACATATTATACATAAACAAATAAGCATATAGAAACTATCCTATTTTCCTTACCAATACCAGGATGTGAGAACAAGGACGAAATTTTGGAACACTCCTAAAACCAACATTGAGAAGGTGAGTATTTCTAAAAGAAGGAGATGAAAAAGAAATAAGTCTAAACCATCGAGAAGAAGAGCTTACCGAAAAGAAACCTCAAGTTCAAAGAACTTAAATGCCTAACCAATAATGGAAAATATTGAGTTAGGATTTGAGTAAAGAAAACTATAAGAAACTAATGAAACATACATAAATGAACTAGGAATAGGAATACCTTTGAATGCACTATTAACCTTACTTCCCAAGTGTTTAATAAGCTTAAGATGATAAAGCTTATAACCCCAACCCCAAGTGTTTAATACTCTAAAGTAAACCTAGCAGCTTGAAGGCTCTGAACTCAGCTTGAAGAATGAAAGAAATGGCTGGGTACTAGGTCCTATTTATAGAGTTCAAGAATCAAAAGATCTTCTTTTAGCTTGAATAAAATAATGACTATTTAATTAAAAAAACATTTGAATAATCGTTTACCAGAGGCTTAAGACTCGGTCAAAAAGATTCAGAGGCTTGCCAAGAGGTTATGGGTTAAATTGAGCTTGGTTTCAAAATCATTCAAAAATCTTGCCCTAGAGCCGATATATCTCCCATGGTAGGCGGTATATCGCCTAGGCTTATATTCCCGAGGCTCGTCGAAACGTTCGTGCGAAGTTATGTATTTTTCGTATTCCCCGAGTGGCGATATATCGCCCCTAGAGCTACGATATATCGGCATATGCTGAAATATTATACACGTAATTGCACTTTTTCAACCTAATTTGAATTGAGTAAACAACTTTGACTGAGTTCTATAACGATTTTAAAGCTACTGGAAGATTCTGGGGTTTTCAAATATTCCTCTTATAAAACTATTCCTAAAAAATATTTAATTTCCCAATAAACATGCACATGACAAGTGTCATGATCTTATTAGTTCTATCTAAACCTTATAGTATAATAAATATCATCTTTATAATCAGCTATATTAATCAAACCTTATGTTATAATTAATATTCTTAAACTATATGTTAAACTTATAAAATCTATAAGTGTTGCTATGAGTATTCAACTAAGTCCCGGCTTGAACCAAAATCCACAGTAATAAACATACTATAACTATTACTAGCTATTACTACTACTACTACTACTACTATCTAACTAGCTAAGTAAAATTCTTGGACTCTACAATATGCCATTACATGCTCTAGCTAATGTGACTTGACTATCACAATGTATCGATATCGTCGATACCTCATCCGTAGAAATTGGGATATCCAACATGAGATCCTTAAGCCCCTCGACCTCTTTGCTTGTTGCCGCTAGAGTTATAAACTGAGTTTCCACAGTTGAGTGTGAAATACATATTTGTTTCTTTGAACCCCAAGAAACCACTCCTACTTCAAGCATAAACACCCAACCGGTTGTGGTGAGAATATCTCCCACACTTGATATCCAACTTGCATTAGAATATCCCTCAAGTATCTTAGGAAAATTTGAATATTGGAGGCTTAGCTTCTTGGTGCTCTGAAGGTAAACTAGAACTCTCTCAACTACCTTCCAATGTTCGATACTTGGATTGCTAGTAAACCTACTTAGTTTACTAACCGCACATGCAACATCCCCTCTTGTACAATAAGTGGGGTACATCAGACTCCATAATGCACTTGCATACTCAAGTTGAGCCACCACTCTACCATTTTTCTTTTCAAGTTTTATGCTTGAATCAAATGGTATATTTGACTATTTGATTTTGAGAAGACTAAACTTTTCAAGCACTTTCTCAACATAGTGAGCTTCACTTAAGGCATAACCCCCACTATTTCTTCTCACTTTTATACAAAATATGGTACCGACCTCTCCAAGGTCCTTCATCTTGAAAGTGGAAAATAGAAACCTCATCGTTTCTATTATGTTTCTCATATCATTACTCAAAAATCAACATATCATCAACATATAGACACACCAAGATGACATAGACATCACAAGTCTTAGAATATAAGCACTTGTCCACATTAAGTGAAATACTGTTAAGTGTTTTGTACTGGGGGTGAACATTGGGCCCGAAAAACCCAAAAATTCGGCAAGCAGGTTCAATCCGAGCCCAATGGGCCCGAACATCTACAAATTCCATTTCTGGTGGGTTAAATCTGATCCAAACCCGAGTATGTTCAAATCAAGTTCAGGTTTGAAATATTTAAAATTTAGATTCAAGTTCAAACCCGAAACCCGATTATGTACATTTAAAAAAACTCATATATATTTTCCGAACCCTAAATAAAAGAATCACTCAATTCTCTCTCTCTCTCTCTTTGGTTCCATTCGTCCATCTCCTCCCATGCCCTCACTAGATCTTGTTCCAACTATCTCTCATTCACTTGCTCACTCACATCACTTTTCCCTCTAACTCTCTCTTTTCTATTACTCTCTGTGGTTCCAACAATGGTGATGGGTGTTGTCGTGGTGGTGGGAATGGCCGTGGTTCCAGCCATAGTGGTTGGTGTCGTCGTTCCAGATGCTGTGGTGTGATTGGGTGTCTCTGTGTCGTCGTTGGGTTCGATGGGCTGTTGGGTTCATGGCATTGCAAGGTAGATCTAGATCTTTTTATGAGTTTATGGATTAGTTTTTTGTTTTCTCTGATTTTTTTTTTTTTTTTTTGTAAAATATTTTATGGATTTTGAACTAGATTTATTTTTTTATGAGATTTGTTTAAAAATCATGCATATATGAAATGATATAATAGATTGTGTCTCTGCAAGTATATATTAATATGTATATATATATCTGCGTGTTGTCACTATAAATAAACATTTTCAACTTATCAACCAACTACAACTAATACCAATACATTTTTTATATTTGATTCTATTTCTATAATGATTCTTTTTAGTTATGTTATAATGTAAATATATATATATATCTTCTATATAAAAAGTGGGTAGATAACAGAAATTCTTGGTTTTAACAGTTTTTTATTTTTTTCCGTTAATTTTAACGGAATATTTTTATATTTAACAGAATATTCTTATATTTATCGGTAGATTGTAAACATAACTTAAACTTAAATGAAGTTAAATAAATAAATAATTAAAAAAATTAAAATAAGATATTTTTGAAATATTTTACAATGATAATTATTTAAAAATAATAAAACCAGATATTTTATAACTTAAATAAAATTTAATTAAACTTAATATTATATTAAACATATAATATTTTGTTTTCACTGCCAAATTTAAAAACTAGAA
The DNA here is from genome assembly GCF_963169125.1 of Humulus lupulus. NCBI lineage: Eukaryota > Viridiplantae > Streptophyta > Magnoliopsida > Rosales > Cannabaceae > Humulus > Humulus lupulus. The sequence continues at coordinate 196,392,624 of NC_084798.1, forward strand.
CAAACATAAACTTAAACAAAAATAAATAAATTAAAATATGTATTTTTAAGATATTTTATGATAATTTAAATAATTAAATCATATTTATTTAAAAATAATAAAGACATACATATCATTTTTTTTATCTTATAAATTTGTGTGATAGTTTATTTTTTTATCAAGTGATTGGAGCTCTTTTTCTTCATCAAAATCACCAAAGGGTATTGTGAGATACATTAGAAACTAAAAATAATTAATGCATATATATACTACTGTCTACACTATAACTTTTTCTATTATTATTTTATTTCTATTATTAATTTCTTTTTAAATAATATTGTATTTTATATATATATATCATGTAGCCTTGTAAATATATATATATATACGTTGTGTTTAGATGTCATATATGTAGAGATTATTGATATAAATATTTATATATACTATAGAACTATAATTCATTCTATTATATATATATTTAAATAATAATGAACTGGTTTTTATTAAAATTATTTATAATTTTATATATTTACGTGATATGCAACTTGTCCCATTGATAATCTATATGTGATCTTCACATTGTCATCTTTCTTTAATTAAGTAAATAGTTCAGTAAGTATCATTCATTCATTGCAATATTAGGAAAACCAACACAAATTTGATCTTGTTTGAGTGCATATATTGTTATGTTCACCATGTGAATTTAGGACTGCGGCTATCCCTTTCTGCGTGTTTGTATATGTGTTTGTGAAATCTGGTTTTGAAATATGTTTGTTGCTTATAATGTATTTAAGTCATTATGTTTGAAAATTTTGAAAAGAGAAAGAGATTTGAAACAATGTTATGTTTCTCACTGTTTTGCTATATCAGATTTTATTTATTTGTTTTGTTTGAAAATTGAGAATAATTTAGTTGATGGTTGATATCTTGATGATTAGTTAATGGTATTTTTTTAGTTGTGATATTGATGATGAGTTGATGGTATTTCATTTACAGGAGATGAAATGATGGCTTATTTTTTAATGATATAAGTTTGTGTTTATTTTATTAAGCTTTTATAATAAGTTTGTATTTTTTAAATTAATTAAGATTTTATATTGTTGGATATAAAGTAATAAATTTTATTAGAGGTCCAAAGCCTTAATTCACAATTTCAAATTGAAACCAAAAAAAGAGGTCAAAACCTCATTTATTTATTTTTTTAAATAAGAAAATTGAATTATTAAGCTTTATTATCTTATATTAACATTTTAGGATAAATTGCTTTATAAAAATATATTTTAGGATAAATAAAAGTAAGAGGTCTAATACCTCAGTATCAGTTCGAAATTTAAACTTATTTAAAAAAAAGTGATAAAAATAAAATTTTGGATCTTAAAATGTTAATTTTAATTAAAGTTGGGCTCGAGGCCCATTTCAGGCAGAATCCAAAATTCGATTCGAATCCGTCCGAAACCTGAAATTTGAATTCGACCTTCATTTAGATAGGTTCGGTATATATTTTTCACATCTGAAATTTGACAAATCCGAACCCGATGCACCCAAATTCGACAAACCCGCCCGATGTACACCCTTATTTTGCACCACATTGTGTAATAAACTGTAGCGTCCCAAAATTTCTAATAAGGCTTAGGGCTTTGATTAGCGTGCCTGGAGGGTAATAATTATTAATATGTGAATTTGATAAGTATGTGATTAGAAATGCATGTTTAGGTGAATTAAATATGCATGTGGGCCATATTTGATTATTAGGGGCATGTTTTGAATTTTAGCCTGTTGAGGGCATAAATTCAATATTTGTGTATATTTTGATTGACACCACGTGTGAGTGGTGATATATTTGTGATGCACGATCAGAGACAGTCCTAGGGAGCGGTTTAGTTGGAAAGTCACAACCGGACCCGATACCCGACTCGGGGCGAGTCAAGGGGTATTTTGAGTGTTAGATATTTAATTGAGTTATCGGGTTGTGAGAATAAATAATTGGAGATATATTTGAAGTTAGAGAATCTAGGAGGGAATGTTGGAAAAATTTACTATTTTGCCCTCGGGGACGTTTTTGGTACCCGAGCCTTGGGACTAACTTAGTCACTTAAGTTAGGTAAGACAAAACATAGAAACACTTAGAATTTTTTCCCAAAACTGACCCTATCTTCATTCTCTCTCACTCTTGTTTTCTCTAGACCTTTCCAAGGGAACCATTGAAGCTAAAACAAGGAATTGAAGCTCTAAACTTGAAGATTAGCTCAGTATTAGCTTGTGGATTCAGACAGAGATTGAGGTAAGCTTTGAATTATGATTTTAACCATTAAATTATGTAATTCTTGGCTGAGTTTTAGTGTTCTTGGGTCTTTGAAGTTAAAGATTGAATTGGGGATTTGATGAGGTTTTAAGCTAGCTTTTTGTTGGGTTTTGTTGCTGGGAACATTTTAGAACTATTGTGATAGTTAAATTGTGTTGTTGAATTGATTTTGAGTTAAATTGGTTGGGTTTTGGTTGTTGAAATGATGGATTTTTCTGGGTTCAAAGGGGTCGGGTCGCGGCTCTGTTCTTGGTGAGCTGCGACCCTCTAGAACAGATGGGGGCCAAGAAGAAGGGTGGGTCGCGGCTCACCTATGGTTGGTGTAACGCCCTAAACTCCAGGAACCGTTACGGTGTGCATTTTAAACAATGCTAAACTCGCTAATCGAGTCATTTGGCCATAATCATGTAACTAATTATGATTAGCGGTTTAGGGATTAAATTTTTTTGTTAAAATATAATGTTTCATTAGAACGTTTACTGTATATATTGAGATCCCAAAAATACAATTTAAATGTTTATTACAACAAAATAATTACAACGAGCCGATCTAAGCGGCAAAACAGGGGTTAACCTTAGTTCCTCTTTCAAACCTCGGTCGTGGTGGTCGAGCAGCTGCATATGTACACATCGTCACCTAAGCTCTCCAACTCAAGGATGGTCCAGCTTTCTTTTACCTTTACCTGCACCACATAGCAGCCGTGAGCCAAACCCCAGCAAGAAAACTCAATATGCTCATGAACAGACATATCACGACATCAAATCACATCTGGCATGCCTAGCAAATATAGCTTTATTTAAGCATGCAAATAAATTCAGACAATGCTGGGGAATCTAGGATAAGAAATCCCGCCCTCCTGATTGGATGATTATCAAGTCAATCCTAATCAGATGGGTGATTTAACACTTGAGGTTCTGGTAAACCATATTGAGTGACTGACAAGCAAGTCACCACGGGGCTCAGCACCCACAACCATGCCAATGATGATCATCATGATCATACAGAGCTTACATCCCTGAGTAGATGAGTGAATATCACTTTGAGGTTCTGTTAAACCATAATGAGTGACTGACAAGCAAGTCACTATGGGGCTCAGCACCCACAGCCGTGTGACGAAAATGTCACCTAGGCTTTCTGGCAATGGCTCTAATCAGATGAGTGATTTAACACTTGAGGTTCTGGTAAACCATACTGAGTGACTGATGGGCAAGTCACTAGCTTAAACAGATGAGTGATTGATGGGTAAGTCACACGGGGCTTGGCACCCATAGCCATGTGACTAAACAGTCACTAGGCTTGCTGGCCCTGGCTCTAAATGACTAGCCTTTGGCTAGACAAGCGCTTTTAGGTTTCATCAAACTTGAGGTCAGTCCGGCATTAATGCTTATTTGAGTCATTCAATGCAAATGCCGATTAGATCTAATCTTTTATTGGCTTGCGTTAAACACGCTAAGTCTATCCTAGACTTTTTAGTCAATACCAGGTGACCAGTGCTCATTACTACTGCGAGCTTGACAAGTAGGTCACAGCTTCATAGCTAATACTGACACCATTGCCAATTCTGACTAGTTAGTCAGAGCCACGCACAAGTAAGCAATGCTACTAGACATATATTATATGTCAAATATCCAAAAGTAAGGCATTCAGCATGCTTACTTAACAGTTGCTAGCATAATTATGATCATGCACAAACACAGAGACTCAAGCTCTGATCAATCTCGTATTCATCCGTCATGGCATGCCCTAATCACATGTTTCTAGTGCATCACATGCATCACATTTAAACATCCAACATGCATCAAGAATAACAATGCATGTCACATATGGGGTGCAGTTTTCTTACCTCTGGTCCAAGCATAGGTTACCAATAAACGAGCCACAAGCACGATCCTGATTCCAAGCCTCTAGTGATAATGTAGTCACAACCATAAACAGTGATCCAATGAGTTCAAGTTCTAAACCCCAATCCCGAAACTAAGACCTAGCCTCCGAGACGTCGAATCCCACTTATCCAGGTAGTAGGAATGATCCTGAGGCCTAAGGTTTGAGTTCCCATGACTAAAAACCCATTTTGGCCATTTTCCCCCTTTTGAGTCACGACCCCAAACATTAGAGCCACAGCCCCACTCAAGTCAGGCCCATAAATCTTCTCCGACAACAATTAGAGCCGCAGCTCAAATAGCCCATCAGCCCCAAACCACCAGCTTCTTCAAGCTTGAGTCGCGGCGCCCAAGAACAGAGCCGCGACTCAACCTCGAACCCAGCTAGAAAACCTCCATTTATTCATTTAAAAACCTTCCAAAAATCCTACCCAAACATATCCAAATCCCAAAATCAAAGTTCCCAAACATCCCCATGATCCAAAACCCAAAAAACCCAAGCTTCAATCAAATCAAAAACTCATCAAAACACAAAATCCAATTCAAGCTTAAAAACTTAGAACTTAAAACTTGAATTACCTCCGATTGAGTTGTTTCCTAACTAAATCCTATGGCTAATAAGGTTCTAATCTTTCCTAGAATTGCTATGACTCAATCCTCGCTTGAATCCGAGTCGTAGAAGTTTCCTTTGAAAATGCGATCGGGAGACAAAAATGGAACTTTGAGGGAGAGAGAACGTTCTGAACGTTCTTTTTATTTCTTAAAAGGTTACTTCAAGCTTAAGTAGCCTCAAACAAATCCTAACGCTCGGGGTCCCAAAAACATCCCCGGGGGCAAAATAGTCAAAACCCCCAGAATTTCCCCCTGATCTTACTAACTCCCAATTTATCATCAAATATTTATTCCCATTACCCAATAACCCGGTAATGCTCTAAATACCCCTTGAATCACTCCGAGTCAAGAATAAATCCCGTTGTGACTTTCCCATTAACTTACTTCCTAGGATCGTCTCATGCTGAGTAACCCTAGCATAACCAAATAATAATAAAGCACCACACACATATCACATATATGCCAAATATGCCCGAAATGGCCAAAATATGAAATCACCCAATTAATCAGAAATAGGTTCGCATGCATATTTAATACACCTAAACATGCATATTATCATTAAATAGCATAATAAATCAATTATGGCCCTCTCGGCCTCCTAAACAAGGTCATAAACCTTATTAGGAAATTTGAGGCATTATAGTTGGGTTGCGGCGCATGTCTGCTGATTGGGGAGGCTGAGCCTCTAGTTGAGGTGCACTGCGACACAAGGCCATGGGGCCGCGACTCTTAGGGGGTTTTTGGACCCCGAGAAGGTTTTTGGCTCGGGAACCCAAAAGTTAAGACTCGGGATGGATTTTATCACCTAGATTGATAGAATTCAAAGTCCCGGAGACTATAATTATATCCCAAAGTTATTTAATGGATTAGAGCTTGATGGATGGATGTTGTTGATACGTTGTGACTAGGGTTTCAGCGAGGCTCGGACTAGGGGACTGTGCTCAGGATATCAATGTTTAGGAAGCTTGGGAAACAGGTAAGAAAACTGTTGTACCTGTAGAGCAGGGCGTGGCCCTATAGTTTGTATTGCAGGGCACGACCTTATGTGATTGTGTTGCAGGGCATAGCCCTATTCTATATGTAACGACCCAAATTCACTAATAAGGCTGAAGGGTCTTGATTAGTGTGCTTGGAGGGCATGATGGGAATTATGTGTGATTTTAATTATTAAGATGCATGATTATGAGTTAAAGCATGTTATATGACTATTTGAGTATTTGAGATGCATGACTATGTGTATTAGTATGCATGTAGGCCCTGACTAGGTTAGAAGGACATAATCGTAATTTTGGCCATTATGGGCATCACTGCTTTGATATATGTGGTAATTGTCGAGACCACATTATTATGTGGATATATCCGTGATCTGTGACTCGAGACGATCCTAGTGAGCAAAGTAGCGGAAAAGTCATGGCGGAGATTTATACCCGGCTCGGGGTGAGCTTAGGGGTATAAATGGGAATTTACCGAATATACTGGAGTCTAACGTGACATTGAGGAACATTAGTGGTGATTAGTTAGGTATCGGGAATTAAGCGGGAAATATTAGAGACACTCGAGGAGTTAGCGGGAATTGGGTAAAATGACCAAAATGCCCTTAAGTGGGTTAAAGGGTTTAGATTTAATAGGGAGAGCATAACGGTCATTTGGCTTACAGGAGTTAAGTATTACCAAGGCTTTATGTTAGTGGGAAGTGTAGAGAAATGTAGAAGTCTGAAAAAGAAGGAAAAGGAAGGGAAAAGAAAGGAAGGAAAACAGAGAGAGTTCTCTAGGTCGGTTTATAATTTCCTTCACCTGTTTCTTGAGGATTTCTAGAGTAAAGCTCAGAGGAGAGCTGGGATAAACTAAGCATCAAGGATTCTAAGCTAAGTGTGGGGAATTGGCAGAGGTTTAGCAAGGGTTCATCAACACTTGAGGTAAGACTTTAGAGTTCTTCAGTTTCAGTTTCTCGTTTTTGAGCTATGGTTTTTAAGTTGAATTGGATGGAACTTTAGGGGAATTCAGGCCTAAGGCTGAGGAGGAGCAAGCCAAGGAAGTCTAGTGGCACCTTGAGGTCGAAATTCCACCAGAGGTATAAATTCTAAACTCCAACTTTGTTGTTCAGCTGGTTTTTACTGAGGTTTAGAGCTTAGGAGTGGCTATGGTGAATTCTGAGTTTGTGGATGCATGTGCTTAAGTTCTAGGTATTTGGGGTGCTTGGGATGAGTGGAGTATGGTCATAGGGTTGTTTATGAGATTGGGAAAGATTTGGAAGAGTTTTGGTTGAGGTTGGTTGGAGAAAATCGCATAAGGGAAAAAACTGGTGTTGACCTGCCTGTGACTAGCGCTACAACGCTAGTCTTTGGGTGCTGTAGCGCTAGGCCAAGTTTGCTGAGGGATTTTGTTTCTGTTTGTAGCGCTGTAGCGCCCTCCCATGAGCGTTGTAGCGCTACCCTGCCTTCTGAAGGGGATTTTAGGGTTGTTTGCAAGGGTTTTTGACCTAAGGTTTGGGGTTTGTTTCCACCACCTTGTTTGGTGGAACTAGGACTTCCCGGGGGCTCGGGATTGGCCCTGGGGCTACGTTTCGAACTTGGGGGTTGATGATGACTTTGGTCCATGATTGTGTTTAGGTGAGCGCTAGGGCTTGAAGGGGATCGTGCTCAAGGAGTCGAGGGATCAAAGCTAGTGAATTGAAAGGTAAGAAAACTGCACCCGAATATATGTTTGTGATGGGACTAAGTGCTCCCGAGAGTTGTATCGTGTCAATGATGGTATTACGCCATGGGACATGTAAAGCGGCCTAAGAGTGTCGTACATAGTGTTTGCGCACAGGGCGCGGCTTGGTCACTAGTAGCCGAGAATATTCACTGAGCTCGGCTTAAGCGGGCCGGAGTCAGTGGGATAACGGAGGGAGCAGCCTGAGAGCGCTAGCCCTAGTTATCATTTGTACAGTGATATATGATATGAATTGATATGCCTAGCATGTTGGATACTTGATTATATTGATTGACTATATGTTTGGGATTATGTGATGCAATGTGAGATATTGACTTGTCTGTTGATTGTTTATGCTCTGTTGTTGCGTTTTCTTGCTGGGCCTTGGCCACAGGTGCTACGTGGTGCAGGTAAAGGCAAAGGCAAGTTGGACCAATCCTGAGTTGGAGGGCTGCGGGGCTGAATGTACATAGCCAGCTTTTCGATTGCCGTGGTCGAGGAGTGGATCAGGACAGGGATTATCTAACTGCTTGTTTTGCCTTAGTATGGCTGGTTATTGTATCTGAATCTTATAACTTTTGTAAACGATCTCTAAACTTGTATTTTTGGGATCCCGTGTAAACAAATGATGCTTCTTAATGGAAATGTGGCTTTTGAGACCAAATCATTTTAAACCCTAGTTCCTTGATAGTTTCAGTAACACGATTTTAACTAAATGATTTGATTAGCAAGTCTTCTACTTTATAAACACACAGTGTAACGGTCTTGGCTATCCAGAGCGTTACAGTATATGTTTGTATTTGTTGATTATATGCTATGTATTGCATATTTGTGAGTGAACGACGAAGGTCGGGAATGGTGAAGGCCGAGAATGGCGTTAAGCACGTGGAGTGCAAGGTCGAATACGACAAGGCCCGGGAACGACGTTGAGCACGCGGAGTGCAAGCCACTTGGGTGAGACCCTTCTTGGATGCTTGAGTCATCCTCACGGTGTAGACTGTGAACCCAGGGCCTGGTAAAGCGCCTGGGACGGCGTGGCCGCTATGTGTTTAGCCTGTTGGCTGCCTGGTTATATGTTGATTGATAATTGTGCATATGTTAATTGTTCGTGTTGAGTTTTCTTGCTGAGCTTCGTCTCACGGGTGCTCTATGGTGCAGGTAAGGGCAAGGGAAAGGTCGTCCAACCATGAGTACAGAGAGTGTGAAGCGGCGTGTACATGTTCGGCTTGCCTGGCTGCCACGGCCAGGGGTATTTTTGGGAAATGATATGTATTAACCTGAATTTTGTCATTTAGTCGACTTTAAATGTATTATGAGTTGTAAATATATTTTCTAAACAATATTTTGAATTTCCAATTGTAAAACCTTATGAGATTTCAATGAGTAACCAAACATTTTGTATTTAATGATTGGAATGGGTTTTGTCGCAACTTAGCTACACTTTTAACCTAATACCTCGATTAGCGAGTGATTAGCACATTTTAAACTCACTTAGTAACGACTCTAAGGAAGTAAGGCGTTACAATTTGGTATCAGAGCGAGCCATGGTTTATGGTTCCTGGAGATTGACCGAACATGTATGCTCGCTGTCAGTGACAAGCTCGACTCAGGGTTGGTTGGTAATGATTGAATTATATGCTTGATTATGTGCTTAAGTGCCCTATTTGCCTGACTATTTTATATAGAGCTGATGAATGTGTTGACATATGTATGATGTTAGGGCATGGCCCCCTTGAGTGTTGTATGTTATGTGTGTATTGTGGACTACTGTTTGTGGTTGGTGGACGTGAATTGGGAGGTGGTTTTGGATGTTTTTATCATGCCTGATGAGCGGCGTCGTTGATTGCAGGCATATTGTTGAGATGCCTCGAAGATCAACCAGATTCCGCGGCAATAGGACCGAGGATGACAACCAGGGCCAGGACCCTCCACCTGCCCCACAGAATTGGCAACAGTTGTTTTCCGAAATGGAAGCCAGACTGCACCAAATATAGAAGAAGAGCTTCGACAGTTGAGGCAACAGGCCCCTCCTCAGGGCATTGGGTTGCAGGTTCAACAGGCTGTGGCACCTGTGCCAGTTCAGTCTGTTATGGAGAATAGGTGGGAACCTTTGTATGAGAGGTTCATGAAGCAGCATCCTCCCACCTTCGAGGTTGGACCAGACCCATTGCGGGTAGAGCAGTGGATGAATATGATATCTTCCATTCTGGACTTCATGAGGGTGGAAAGGAACGAGAGGGTAGCTTGTGCCAGCTACATGTTTAGAGAGGATGCTCGCATCTGGTGGGATGTGGTAACTCATAGAAGAAATGTTGCAGTTATGACCTGGGAAGAGTTCATAAACATTTTCAACGAGAAGTATTACAATGTTGCAGTCCGAGCTGCGAAGGTTGGCGAGTTTACTAACCTGACTCAGAACGGGATGACAGTTACTGAGTACGCCTTAAGATTTGACCAGTTGGCAAAATTTGCGCCGGATTTGGTATCGACTGATGCGGCACGAAGGGATAGGTTTGTGTGGGGTTTGAATTTTATGATCACCTGTGATGTTAAGATAACTTTGGATCCAAGGACTACTACGTATGCTCAAGTAGTGGACAAGGCCATTACTGCTGAGGGGGTCGAGGATCAGATATGGAGAGAGGGTTCTGCTAGGCGCGATGCTAGGAGCACGGTGCCTCCTTTTACCGGAGCTAGTTGGGGTAGTGGCCCCAGTGAGTAGAAGAGAAAGGCCCCAGACTTTTTCGTTCCTCCTAGTTCAGATAGGAGGGCACGAGGTGATTTTAGTGGCCGTTAGGGCAGGGGTGACAACTGAAGGAGTTTCCTAGTGTGTCCTCAGTGTAGAAGATGACATTAGGGGGAGTGCAGGATCAGGGCCTGCTTTATTTGTGAGAGTGTCATCCATTTGAAGAAGGACTGCCCACAAGCCAGGAAAGAGGAGCTGAAGCAGAGCGACAGCCTCGCTCCTGCCAGAGTATTCACCTTGACCCAAACTGAGGTTGAGGCTAGCCCCTCAGTCGTGGCAGGTCAGATTTCTAGTGCTGGTTCTTCTTTTACTGCATTGATTGATTTGGGGGCTACTCATTCATTTGTGCCTGCTAGAGTGATAGATTAGTTGTGTAGACCTAGTGATTTGTATGCTATGAGATTTCAGACTTTGTTTTCGACTAGAGAACTGGTAGTCTCTAGGAGATAGGTTAGAGCATTGCCAGTAGAGATAGACGTAGATAGTTGTCTGTTGATCTGGTTGAGTTAGCGATGGATGACTTCGATATGATTCTAGAGATGGATTGGTTATCGAAGTACGGGGCGACGATTGACTGCAAGCGCAGGATGGTGACTTTTGAACCAGAAGGGGATGTACCCTTTGTATTTGTGGGGACAGTTAGTGGATCACGAGTAACTATGATTTCGGCACTGAAGGCTAGATACCTAATGCAGGAAGGTTGCATAGGATTCCTAACAAACATTGTGGATACCTCTAGAGTTGTGTCGGTTGGACCAAGTGAGACCAGGTTGGTATGTGAGTTTTGAGATTTATTTCCAGCAAACTTGCCAGGGTTGCCGCCACAACGGGAGATCGAGTTTGTTATAGAGTTGGCGCCAAAGGCGGAGCTAGTATCTAGGACACCTTATAGAATGGCTCCAGCAGAGTTGAAGGAATTGAAGATTTAGTTGAAGGAGTTACTAGATTTGGGGTTCATCAGACCGAGTTTCTCGCCATGGGGTGCTCCAGTGTTGTTCGTCAAGAAGAAGGATGGATCTTTAAGGATGTGTATTGACTACAGGAAGCTGAATAAGTTGACCATTAAGAACAAGTACCCACTACCTAGGATCGACGACTTGTTTGACCAGTTACAAGGGAGGACAATGTTCTCTAAGATCGACCTCCGATTAGGTTATCACCAGTTAAGGATTAAAGAGGAGGACATACCAAAGACCGCTTTCCGCACGAGATATGGACACTATGAATTCTTAGTTATGTCCTTTGGATTAACCAACGCCCCAGCAAATTTCATGGATTTGATGAATAGGGTCTTCAAGGACTATTTGGACAAGTTTGTGATCGTGTTTATTGATGACATACTAGTGTACTCTTAGTCAAAAACAGAGCATGAGCAGCATTTACGCTTGGTATTACAGCGGTTGAGAGAGCATAGGTTATACGCTAAGTTCAGCAAGTGTGAGTTTTGGCTACCGCAAGTCACGTTTCTGGGCCATATTGTCAGTAAGGAGGGGATTCTGGTTGACCCAAGCAAGATTGAGGCAGTGAGAGATTGGCCTAGACCGAGCAGTGTACCGAAAGTTAAGAGCTTTCTGGGATTGGCAGGGTATTATCGGCGGTTTGTTGAGAGGTTGTCTAGGATAGCCACACTGTTGACTGAGTAAACACGAAAGAAGACTAAGTATGTGTGAACAGACAGGTGTGAGAACAGTTTCAAGGAATTTAAGCGGCGACTGATCACCGCTCCAGTATTGAGTTTGCTGTCAGATAATGAGAAGTTTGTGGTTTATTGTGATGCTTTCAGTTTAGGGTGTGTGCTGATGCAAGCCGGAAAGGTGATAGCCTATGCATCGAGACAGCTAAAGAAGTATGAACATAGATATCCCACGCATGATCTGGAGTTGGCAGTGGTGGTATTTGCACTCAAGGTTTGGAGACATTATCTATATGGTGAGAAGTGTGAAATATACATCGACCATAAGAGTTTGAAGTACTTCTTTACTCAGAGGGATCTGAATAAGCGCCAGAGATGGTGGTTAGAACTGGTAAAGGATTATGATTGTGATATCCTATACCATCCTGGGAAGGCTAATGTAGTGGCCGATGCATTGAGTCGGAAGGGCCCAAGAAAATTGTTTAGTTTGAGGCAGATATCTGAGGAAATGACTAGAGCGGGTATAGAGTTAGTGGTTGGTCAGTTATCCAACATCACTCTTCAGTCTACACTCATTGAGAGGATCAAGGAAGCGCAGGGGGAGGATCCCCAGTTGAGAGGGCACAGAGAGAGTGTCTTAGTTGGAGCGGCTAGGGACTTCTGTATTTCAGAGATGGGACTATTGAAGTACAAAGGTCGAATATGTGTTCCGATTGATTTTGATATTCGGCGAGAGATCTTGGATGAATCTCATACCACTCCCTATTCTTTACATTTAGGTACGACGAATATGTACCAAGATTTGAGAACCTTAGATTGGTGGTCGGGAATGAAGAGAGATGTGGTGGAATATGTGGTCAAGTGCTTAACTTGTCAGCAGGTAAAGGCTGAACATTAGAGGCCAACATGGTTATTGCAGCTTCTAGGGATTCCAGAGTGGAAGTGGGAGGATATCACCATGGACTTCGTGGTTGGTTTTCCGAAGACCGTGGGACAACATGATTCAGTGTGGGTGATTGTGGATAGGTATATCAAGTCCGCCCACTTTTTGCCTGTTAGAATGACTTATATTGTGGAGCAGTATGCTGAGTTGTATGTGAAGGAAATTGTTCGACTCCATGGGGCTCCGAGGTAGATAGTATTCGACAGGGACCCCACCTTTACCTCCAAGTTTTGGGAGAGCCTGCAGAAGGCTATGGGCACACAGTTGCGGTTTAGTACCACCTATCATCCTCAAATGGATGGATAATTTGAAAGGACGATTCAGATTCTGGAAGATATGCTACGAGCCTGTGTGCTAGATTTTGGGAGATCTTGGAGTAAGTATCTCCCTTTGATTGAGTTTTCGTACAACAATAGTTACTAGGCGACTATCGGAGTGACTCCGTATGAGATGTTATATGGGAGGAAGTGCAGATCATCTATCCATTGGGATGAGATGGGTGAGAGGAGATACTTGGGTCCTGAGTTGGTTCAGAGGACCAATGAGGCGATTGAAAAGATTAGAGCTCCAATGCTCGCCTCCCAGAGTCGCCAGAAGAGTTACTCGTACTTGAAACGCATAAGCGTAGAGTTTCAAGTCGGTGACCACGTGTTTCTTAGAGTTTCTCCCTTGAGAGGAGTGAAACGATTTGGTGTTCGGGGCAAGTTGAGCCCTAGGTTTGTTGGCCCCTTTGAGATTCTGGAACGGGTTGGAGAGGTAGCTTACAGATTGGCGATGCCTCCAGTTCTATCAGGGGTTCATGATGTATTTCACGTGTCCATGCTTCGGAAGTGCGTATCAGATTCTACTCATGTATTGAGTTATGAGAACTTGGTGTTGGACCAGGATTTTTCATATGAGGATAAGCCGATTTAGATTCTCGACCGGAAGGATAAAGTCAAGACCATCGCCTTGGTAAAAGTGTTGTGGGGGAACAGCAAGGTTGAGGAGGCGACGTGGGAACTTGAGTCAGATATGCGGGAGCGGTATCCCGAATTATTCAGGTAATTTCGAGGATGAAATTTCTGTAAGGAAGGGATAGTTGTAGCTTCCCAAATTTGCTAATAAGGGTTAGGGCTTTGATTAGCATGCCTGGAGGGTAATAATTGAATTATTGTATTAATATGTGAATTTGATGAGTATGTGATTAGAAATGCATGTTTAGGTGAATTAAATATGCATGTGGGCCCCATTTGGTTATTAGGGGCATGTTTGTAATTTTAGTCCGTTGAGAGCATAAATGCAATATTTGTGTATACTGTGATTGACACCATGTATGAGTGGTGATATATTTGTGATGCACGATCTGAGACAGTCCTAGGGAGCGATTTAGTTGGAAAGTCACAACGGGACCCGATACCCAACTCGGGCGAGTCAAGGGGTATTTTGAGTGTTAGATATTTAACTGAGTTATCGGGTTATGAAAATAAATAATTGGATATATATTTGAAGTTAGAGAATCTAAGAGGGAATGTTGAGAAAATTTACCATTTTGCCCTCGCGGACGTTTTTTGTACCCCGAGCCTTGGGACTAACTTAGTCACTTAAGTTAGGTAAAACAAAACATAGAAACACTTAGAATTTTTTACCAAAACTGACCCTATCTTCATTCTCTCTCACTCTTGTTTTCTCTAGACCTTTCCAAGGGAACCATTGAAGCTAAAACAAGGAATTGGAGCTCTAGACTTGAAGATTAGCTCAGTATTAGCTTGTGGATTCAGACAGAGATTGAGGTAAGCTTTGAATTATGATTTTGGCCATTAAATTATGTAATTCTTGGCTGAGTTTTAGTGTTCTTGGGTCTTTGAAGTTAAAGATTGATTTGGAGTTTTGATGAGGTTTTAAGCTAGCTTTTTGTTGGGTTTTGTTGCTGGGAACATTTTAGAACTACTGTGATAGTTAAATTGTGTTGTTGGATTGATTTTGAGTTAAATTGGCTAGGTTTTGGTTTTTGAAATGGGGGATTTTTCTGGGTTCAAAGGGGTCTGGTTGCGACTCTGTTCTTGGTGAGCCGCGACCCTCTAGAAAAGACGGGGGCCAAGAAGAAGAGCGGGCCGCGGTGCCCCTATGGTTGGGCCGTGACACGTATCTGCTAATTGGGGAGGCTGAGCCTCTAGTTGAGGCGGGCTGCGGCACAAGGCCATGGGGCCGCAACTCTTAGGGGGTTTTTGGATCCCGAGAAGGTTTTTGGCTCGAGAACCCAAAAGTTAAGGCTCGGGATGGATTCATCACTTGGATTGATAGAATTCAAAGTCCCGGAGACTAGAATTATATCCCAAAGTTATTTAATGGATTAGAGCTTGATGGATGGATGTTGTTGATACGTTGTGACAAGGTTTTCAGCGAGGCTCGGACTAAGGGACTGGCTCAGGATATCGGTGCTCAGGAAGCTTGGGACACTTGTAAGAAAACTATTTTACTCGTTGTTGACGTGGTTCTTCGCCAACAGGTAATTAAGAAAATAAGAGGAAGGGATTAGTGCTTATGTTGAACCGAAATAGAAGAATGATCTTTTTAGATGGACTGGTGACACAATCACGTTTTTTAGGTGGTTCAAAGGTTAAAATCCTTCTACTCCACCAGTCAATATTATTGCTATACGCTTGGTAGTCTTTTACAGGGTATTTCTTACACAATAGAATCCAACCTTTTGCAACTCCCAGGGTCTCCATATTTATAAGAGAGGGCACCTGGGAGTTGATAAGAAGGTCATCCCGTGACCTTCTTACCTATCATGTCAATTCTGTGACATTCATGATTAATTCCTAAAACCTGACACATGAAGTGTGGTCTAATCAATAGGTAAGGGGGATAATGGGCCGCATAGCCCAACCCAGTCGTGGGTGCCAGAATACACACGTTCATGCTGTGTGTCCGAGAAGTCAGGGATATATCAGACACGTGATGTCTGATATATGCATGTTTACCTTGCGTGGTTGATTTTATAAAAGGTCACAGCCTCCAACATCCAGTTGGTACCACGAGTTGGATGCTTCCCTCGACCTTTGGCCTTCAGAGTCCAGACTCAGTCCTTAAGTAATCTTGGCGAACCTTTAGGTTACCTCGAGCTAAGGAGGTAGGATCTTACGATGGCAGCTCCGGTCTTGGGGATGTCCGCGTGGTAGACATGATTAGGCCGTATCTCAGCCCGCTAACAGCCCATGGGAAAATCAGGGCGTACATTTGCCCCCAAGCCCCTGCTCGTGGTATACGACGTCGCATAGGGCCACAGTAGGGGCTTTTAGGCTTCCCCATGAACTCTTCATATTCCACATTTTACGCAGGCGCCGAATACGTGGAACCTCGTGGTTGGTGACGGTACGTCTTCCGAGAACCGCATTAAATGGCCTAGCCTATACTCAGCCGTCGTTTCGTCTTTCGAGTGGAGAGCCTTGGATCCCACATCAGGGCAATCCAAAGGCCTTCTTCACGTGGCCTTTCACGCATATAAAAGGGGTGGCCACCTTACGCATGGGCCACCTGTTCATTTGAAAATTTTCAGAATTTTCTCTTCTTCTTGCTCTCAAAAATCCCCCTTTTCTCCTTCCGGTTACCATCTTCGGCGTTCCAGAAATTTAGGTGCAAGGGCTCCCTTGAGGCTTTGGGATCATCTACTCCGACAAGGCCCTCAACCCAGACGATCCCTTCATCCCCTCTCCAACCAGAATACTCTGTAAGTCTCCTGAATGTGCATGCTTTGAGATTATTTTTGACTGTAGCCTAGGTAAATATTTACTGTAGCTGCATGCAAGGTTTTGTTGGTTTTTTGTGGGCATGAAGGGTGAAAGCCTTTTAGGTTAGGGTATCATTTGTAGTAGAAAACCATTTAGGAGCACGGTTTATAGGGTGCGTTTTCTGGGGAAATTTTCTGGGTAGGATTTTAGGTATGCTAGTTTAAAGTATCCAGTACTTTGGGTGCAAAACCGGGTAGCTTAGGGGACACGCTTCACAGGCGGTTTTGCACCCCTCGCCTACCGAAACTTTCCTTCCAAGGAAAATTTCTATCCTGACCCTCCCGACACACGAATTCTAAGTAATCGGGGATCTGTTGGGAGCACAGGCGCGTGTTCATAGAACCGTGTGGTCTCACTCTCCACGGGCTGGGCTTACCTCAGCTCGTGTCAAGGAAACACATTCAGATTCTTCTCCATTTTTAGGTCGCCTTTTTCTAAAATTTCTTCTTTTTGTTTGCTAGGCGACCAGATCGGACCCAAGAAGAACGCTTCCAAGAAGTCCGTAGGCAGCTCATCCTCCCAACAAAATAAGGGAAAGGAGGTGATGGCTGAATCCCCGATTCCCAACTTCGGGCCAGCAGTGGAGCGGGAGCTCGAGGTGGCCCCTGACGCGTTCTTCGAGGCGGAGAAGATCGTCTCGAAGATCACTGACCAGGCGAGGGTAAACAAAATATTCTTCTCCCATAACATCGAGCTGGGGAGAGGATCCGTGATTGCCCGACCTCCCGCAGAAGGCGAGCGGAGCTGCGCGCCGCTTGATGAGGTGTTCTCGGCCTGGAGCGACGAACATTTCAAGGTGGGGGCTTTCCTCCCGCTGGACCAGTACTTCATCGATTTCCTCAACTACGTGAGGTTGGCCCCATTCCAGCTCCCCCCCAACTCTTACCGTTTGTTGGCGGGGTTAAGATACATGTTCTTGAAACAGGAGTGGGAGGTCCCCACTCCTGCAGACATTCTGTATTCCTTCTGCCTCAAGGCCAGCCAGGAGGAGCGGGGGCGAGGTGACGGGTTCTATTATTTGACCCGGTTCCCCAACACGGCTGCGGTCATCGAGCTGCCCAGCCACCCCAACGACTTCAAAGACCAATTCTTTATGTCAACGGGGTTCCGAAACTGCGAGCTGCACTACTTCAACCGTCCTCGTAAGTGCCCTTCAACCTTAGCACGTAAGTTAAGTATCGGTTAGCCCCCTCTGTATCCATTTCTAACTTAGATTAATTCTGCAGCTATCTTCGCGAGGACAGAGAAGTCTGTGATCCTCGGGAGCCAGTACGAGACACTGGCGGGCTTGCCCCCAGTGAAAAGGACTATCGCCAGCTCGTGACAGACGAGACGATGCTGGCCTTCAAGCTGATCTCCCCAGGCCAGACTTTGAATCTGAGGAGACCCCGGGTGCCTCCCCCAGCTTGCGAGATGAGGGCCATCCCCGAGGAGGAGGTCGTGGGGGATGAGGACAAGGAGGACGAGGTGCCCCTCGTGAGGACGAGGAAGCGGGCGCTGGAGGTCGCCCAAAGGACGGACGAGGAGAGGATCCGGTCCGGAGCAGCTGCAGGTCCCTCCGGCCAAGGTAACCCATATATGTTTAGGAACTTAGATAGGGCCACTGCAGACCCCCGGCTAGCTAGGTTCAATCCCAAGCAGCTCGTCCAACACCATCGAAGTGACCCAGACTTTGATGTAACCCTGCTCCACTGCGTCGACCAGCTCGTATTGGATTACGAACGTAGCCGCCCTAGGGGTACCATAGTTGTAGACAACACCTTAGCCTTTAGGTCGGTCCTATTCGAGGAGTATGAGACCAACCTTCGGTCATGGCCATCACTTTGAGAGGGTGTCGTAGCTCCGGGTCTTAGGCAATATGTAGAAGAGTCTAGTCCTTAGACAACCTCGGATCCAGAACCCATGCCAGCTCGAGAAGTAATTGTCTTAGATTCCCTCGCAGAAGCTCCGGGGCCGATGGTCGTGACCATAGATTCCTCCTCTAGCTCGGGGGGTAGGATTCTTATTAGTATATATATATACTTGAGTTTCGCCCCTTTTTTTTCTTCCTTTTGTCTTTGCATGACTGCTTACTGACATATTGATGTTGTCTTTGTTTTGCCAGAGGAAATGTCTCAGCCCGGGGGAAAAAATCTGCGAGCTATGTTCACCGGAGGGAACTCCTCAGCTGGGGCCTCTGGGCCCAAAATGAAGAAGCTCCGGGTGGCGAAGAAAGCCGCTGGGACCCCAACCAAGTCCCCTGCAAAGGGGAAGGAGCAACCCCCAGCTGCCCAGGCCGAGGACACTGCACCTCCTGCTGCAGTGGAGAACATGCCCCCACCCCCTCCGCGAGCTCTGGCCTTTGTCCGGGACACAGGGGCGGAGCTCGGGGCCTCGGCAACTATGCCCCCCGAGGTACATATCCCAGTGGACCCCTAGGACATGGAGAAGATTCCAGATGTCTTTCGGGGGATGGTGTATGAGACGGCGAGCTACGCCGTCAGCCACTTCTACCGCTTCAATGAGAGAGAGTTGCGGGCCATCGAAACCAGGAGCCCGGTGGACGTAATGGAATCGTCATTGGGCATGGCCTTAACGGTAAGCTGACTTTACCCTTCTATGATTTTTGATTATTATGCCTTGCCCTGCTTTTCCTTTTTTTTTTTTTTTCTAAGGCAGTTGCCTCTTTGTTTTTGCAGAGCGTCTTGGCCCTTCACCGGAGCATAGCCAGGGCCAAGGCTCAGCTCGAGGATATGAGGGGCGAGCATCAGACGGCCTTGGCCACCCATCAGACTTCCTTGCAGACGGCCCAACAGAAGGAAAAGGAAGCCAAGGATGCCCTGGCGGCCGCGCAGGCCAAGCTGGCTGAAGCCCGTCCTAAGCTTCAAGAGGCCGATGCCACCAAAGACGCCCTCTCCGCTGCGCGGGCAGAGCTAGACACTGCGAAGGCTGGGGCCGAGGAGGCCAAGGCCACCCTAGAAGTCGAGAAGGCAGCCTCCAGCTCCGCCATGGAGGATATGCTCTACCACTGCTGGGTCTACAACTTGGATGGTGATTTCTCCTTTTTGGGAGCAGACATCTGGGAGCCCTTGCTGGAGGGGTTTAAAGCTCGCCTCCAGAAAGAGGCACCTTCTGAGACTGGGGAAGCCTCCGTACCGACCGAGCAGGAGGGCGAGACGGCGACTTCCACGGGGCCGACTGGTGGAGCTTAGGGCCTTTCTTTTTCGCACCCATTCCTTTAATATTTCCATTTTTTGTGTAACTTTGCATGAGGTTTTTTTTTTTTTACCTCGAGACAATCGGTTTTTATCAATTTTTTCCTTTGATTGGTCTATTTCCTGTTGCCTTTACGCATTTATGTTACTGCTTTAAAAAACTTAGTTCGCGTTAATTTTTATCAATATCTCGTGCTCTTTTAAAAAAAAACAACGATCAATCAATTTAAATTACTTCTAAGTTTTGTGACCTGGTTATGTCCAGGAACTTAGTTTGAAAACTTAGTTCGCGTTAATTTTTATCAATATCTCGTGCTCTTTAAGAAAAACAATGATCAATTGATTTAAATTAACTTCTAAGTTTTATGACCTGGTTATGTCCAGGAACATAGTTTGAAAACTTAGTTCGCGTTAATTTTTATCAATATCTCATGCTCTTTAAGAAAAATAACGATCAATCGATTTAAATTAACTTCTAAGTTTTATGACCTAGTTATGTCCAAGAACTTAGTTTGAAAACTTAGTTCACGTTAGTTTTTATCAATATCTCGTGCTCTTTAAGAAAAGCAACGATCAATAGATTTAAATTAACTTCTAAGTTTTAAGGCGACCTGGTTAAATCCAAGATAGAACTTAGTTCGCGTTAATTTTTATCAATATCTCGTGTCTTTTAAGAAAAACAACGACCAATTGATTTGAATTAACTTCTAAGTCTTTAAGGCGACCTGGTTATATCCAGGTACCATATGCCCCCCAAGTAACTAGGAAAGGGTCTTTCGTGGTTACTTTAGATTACACTTGTAAAAATGTACAATTATAAACGAAAAGTTAATTCTCATTGCTTAATACATAAAAAATGGCCTTTTAGGCCTTACAAGGGGGGTCATTGATAATATCTCTTCAAATGGATGGCGTTCCAAGTCCGTGGGACTGCCCCTCCATCGAGCCGAGCTAATTTGTAAGTTCCTTCTTTAATGACCTCGATGATTTGATATGGCCCTTCCCAGTTCGGTCCCAAAACTCCATCTTTGGGATCCTTACCAGCTAAGAAAACCCTCCTGAGGACTAGGTCGCCAATGCTAAAGGCGCGCTTTTTGACTTTTGAGTTGAAATAACGAGTGATTTTTTGCTGGTAATGTGCGAGCTGGAGTTGCGAATCTTCTCGTCTTTCATCAACCAAGTCAAGGGAAGCATAAAGTAGCTCGTGGTTGAGATCCTGGTCATATGCCTGGACCCTATGAGAAAGTACCTTAATCTCCACAGGGAGGACTGCCTCACTCCCAAAGGTCAGAGAGAAAGGAGTATGAACCGTAGGAGTCCGATGCGAGGTTCGGTATGCCCACAATACCTGGGGGAGCTGTTCTGGCCAGACTCCCTTGGCTTCGTCCAGTCTCTTTTTAAGGCTCACCTTTAACGTCTTGTTGACGGCCTCGACCTGGCCATTCGCCTGAGGATAGACCACAGAGGAGAAGCTTTTCACAATTCCGTATCTTTCACAAAACTCGGTGAATATGCCGCTGTCGAACTGAGTCCCATTGTCGGAAACGATCTTCTTGGGCAGCCCGACTCGGCAGATAATACTCTTAACCACGAAGTCGAGGACTTTTTTGGAAGTTATTGTTGCCAAAGGTTCTGCCTCAGCCCATTTCGTAAAGTAGTCGATGGCCACCACGGCGTAGCGGACCCCGCCTTTTCCAATAGGGAGGGCGCCAACCAAGTCGATCCCCCAAACCGCAAATGGCCATGGGGAAGAGATCATCTTCAGCTCGACTGGGGGAGCTCGGGCAACAGTGGCGAATCGCTAGCACTTGTCGCACTTCTTGACATACGAGATCGAGTCCTTGGACAGAGTGGGCCAGTAATATCCTTGCCTCAGGACCTTTAGGGCCAAGCTTTTCCCCCCAGTGTGATCTCCACAAAAACCCTCATGCACTTCCTGCAGGATGGCCTTTGCTTCGCCTGGAAGAACACATCGTAGGAGAGGTAGGAAGTGCCCTCGTCGTTACAACACCCTGTCTACTATCATATACCTGGGAGCTTGATACAGTACTCACCGCGCATCATTACGCCCTTCAGGTACCTTCCCCTTGGTGAGATACTCAAGGATGGGGGTCATCCAGGTCGGCCTAGCGTCGATCATCTCAACATCCGTCCTGACTTCTTCTATACTTGGTTTCTCCAAGAATTCTACCGGCACTAACCCTAAAGCCTCCATCTCCCCGGAGGTGGCAAGCTTGGCAAGAGCGTCTGCGTTAGCGTTCTGCTCCCGAGGTATCTGCTCGATTGAGCCTCGCCCAAATGCAGACAGCTCGGCTTTTACCTTTGCCAGGTAGGCAGCCATATTGGGTCCTCGTGCTTGATATTCGCTCAGCACCTGGTTTACCACGAGCTGGGAATCACTAAAGCACTGAACGGAGCTCGCCTTCAGCTCCTAGGCTATTCTTAGCCCGGCCAGCAAAGCTTCGTATTTGGCCTCGTTGTTGGAGGCCTTGAATCCGAATCTCAGCACCGAGTGGAATCTATGTCCCTCGAGGGATATCAAAATGATTCCAGCCCCGGAGCCGTTCTCATTTGACGAGCCATCTACGAAGATCTTCCATGATGCCTGGGCTGAGGTGAGCTGGGGTGAGTCTTCTGCAGGATCCTCCCGGAATCCTGCGCACTCTGCCACAAAATCGGCGAGGGCCTGACTTTTTATAGCAGTTCGCGGGGTGTACAGAATTTCGAACTGACTGAGTTCGATAGCCCAATTTAATAGGCGTCCAGATGCTTCAGGTTTTTGCAAAACCTGCCTTAAAGGCTGATCGGTCATGACGTGTATTGAGTGGGACTGGAAGTACGACCTGAGCTTTCGAGAGGTCGTGATAGGAAAAAACGCCAATTTCTCCATCAACGGGTACCAGGATTCAGCTCCGAGAAGTCTCTTGTTGATGTAATAGACCGGTTTCTGAATCCGGTCTTCTTCTCAGACCAGTACGACACTAACTGCATCCTCTGTGATAGCTAGGTAGAGAAAAATGGGCTCTCCTGCCTTTGGCTTGGATAATACGGGTGGCTCGGCCAGATGTGCCTTCAGGTCAAGAAAAGCACCTTCGCACTCTTCTGTCCATTCAAACTTCTTATTTCCTCGGAGCAGGTTGTAGAATGGCAGGCACTTATTGGTGGATTTTGAAATAAACCGATTGAGGGCTGCCACCCTTCCTGTTAGGCCTTGGACGTCTTTGCGCGACCTGGGTGAGGGAAGCTCGAGCAATGATCTGATCTTGTCGGGGTTTGCCTCAATTCCTCGGGTATTGACGATGAAGCCCAGGCGTTTTCCAGATGCGTCTCCAAAAGTGCACTTCTGTGGATTAAGCCTCATGCCATACTCCTGTAATATCTTGAAGCATTCCTCCAGGTCGGAAACATGGTTATCGGCAGTCTTTGACTTGACTAGCATGTCGTCAACGTACACTTCCATGTTCTTCTCGATCTGGTTGGCGAACATTCTATTTACTAACCTCTGGTATGTAACGTCGGCGTTCTTCAGCCCGAATGGCATGACCTTGTAACAATAAACGTTAGTCGGGGTCATGAAGCTGGTGTGCTCCTGGTCCGCCGGATTCATGGCGATCTGATTGTAGCCTGAGTACGTGTCCATAAAGGACATGAGCTCGTGCCCCGCCGTGGCATCCACCAATTGGTCAATCCTCGGCAAGGGAAAACAATCTTTGGGGCAGGCTTTATTCAGGTCGGAGAAGTCGATGCAGGTCCGCCATTTCCCGTTGGGCTTCGGGACCAGCATGGGGTTGGCGACCCAAATTAGAAACTTGGCTTCACGGATAAAGCCGCATTTCTTGAGCCGGGCTACTTCTTCCTCTAAGGCCTCAGCCCGGTTTGTTCCTAGGCGCCTTTGCTTCTGGGACTTTGCAGGAACGCTTTTATCCAGATGAAGGGTGTGCATGATGACACTCGGGCTGATTCCCACCATATCCTCGTGGGACCACACGAACACATCCAGGTTATCCTGCAGAAATCTGATCAGCTCCGCTTTCCTCTTGTTACAGAGGTTTTTCCCGAGCCTGACCATCCGTGAAGGGTTCTGCGGATCGATGTTTACTTCCTCGAGCTCTTCAATAGCCTGGAGCTTGGACTTATCCTCACCTATTCGGGGGTCAATATCCTCACTTAAGACGATATTTTCCCCTTCGGCGCTCTGAGGTTTTTCAATCTCAGGATCAGCTAAAGGTCCCTGAGATTCCTCTCCTCCGCCTTGGATGGCCATTGCTAGCTGCCCGGGTTTCGAATTTCCCTTCATGGAAATGCTGTAGCATTCCCTGGCAGCGAGCTGATCGCCACAGACAGTGCATATTCCCGTGGAAGTGGGGAATTTCACCGCGAGGTGGCGAACGAAGGTGATGGCCTCAAAAGCTATGAGTGTGGGTTGGCCCAAAATTGCGTTGTACGCAGCGGGGCAGTCGATGACCACGAACTCGAGGAGTTTGGAGACTGTCCGAGGTCCTTCTCCTAGGGTGATCACCAGCTCGATCGTCCCTATGGCCGCTGATCCTTCTCCTGAAAAACCATACAGCATCATGGAGGTCGCCTTTAGCTCGGCGACAGTCAAACCCATCTTCTCCAGTGTGGACCGGAATAGGAGGTTTACCGAGCTCCCATTATCGATCAGCACCCTCCTAACCTTCCGATTAGCGAGCTGAACTGCTACGACCAAAGGGTTGTTATGAGGGAACTGGACATGGCCCGCATCTTCTTTTGTAAAAATGATCGGTTGCCTCTCCAATCGCTGCTGCTTTGGCAGATGCTGCTCTGGGACGAACTCTACTCCATTATGCACCTTGAGTTCGTTTACGTATCTCTTCTGGGCGCCCCTGCTCGCGCCAACTAAATGCGGACCTCCAGAGATTGTGGATATCTCTCCTCCTATCACGGGAGGAGGAACGTCTTGGTCTACCCGAGACCCGGGCTGACTGATAGGGACTTCTGGAGCAGGTCGACTTGCTGGAACTCTGTTCCGCGCGTACTGAGCCAAGGGGCCGGCTCTGATGAGAGTCTCGATCTCATCTTTCAAGTGCCTACAATCATCAGTATTGTGGCCAACGTCGTTGTGAAAACGACAAAACTTTGAGGTATCCCTTTTCCCCTTCTGGTGCTTTAACGACTCCGGCTTCTTCCAGGGGAGGCAAGTAGAATTCGCCAGGAAGATGTTCTCCCTAAAGTGGGTGAGCTCTATATAAGTCGCGTAGACCGGCTTAAACTTGTCTACGGACTTATTCTTCTTTGGGCCGTGCTGGTTGCCCTCGTCGTTCCCCTTTCTTTTGCCTCCGCCAAACTGGTTATTCTGCGTGACGTTTTGGGTCGCTGTCACGACCTCCGTCTCCACTCCAGCGGGCTGCTCAGGGACCTGGCTGGTTCCTACAGCTGAGGCTTCGGCCTCCTCCAATTTGATCCATTCCTGGGCCCTATTTAGGAACTCATTCACTGAGCTAACTCCCTTCATTTGTATTTCTTTCCAGAGCCCACCTTCGATGAGGATTCCCGTTCTCAAGGCCATGAGCTTGGAGCTGTCATCTGCGTCTCTGGCCCGAGCAGTGACATTCGTGAACCTGCTCAGGTAAGCCTTCAGAGGCTCGTCGGGCTGCTGCCTCACGTTAGCCAGAGAGTCGGCCTTGACGCGGGTAGCCTGGGAGGCTCGGAATGCCCTTTTGAAGTCAGCGGAGAAAGTTTTTCAGGAGCTGATTGATTGTCTTTTGCTTTGTTTGAACCACTGCCTGGCTGGTCCAGTCAGTGTGGAGGGAAATATCAGACACCTCAGCTCAGGGCCAATGTTGTGGGCCATCATCAGGGTGTTGAACATCCCAGATGATCCGACAGGTCTCCATCTCCGTTGAATTTGGACAGGTGCGGCATACAGAAACCGGGTGGGTATGCCGTTGCTGCTATGCTGGGGGCGAAGAGCTCTAGCTCATCCCCCGAATCATACTTGTCTTTCTCTTTCTCCAACAGGAGCTGCCTCATTAGCTCCTCCATCTGAGCCAGGTGCTCGAGGGTTTTGTCCTGATTTCCTTGGTTATTCCGGGGTTGCTCAACAGCTCTGGATCCACTGTGTACGCTTGGTGGGTTATTGCCCCTCCTATCTTGAGATAGGTTATTTGGGGCATTCCTGCCGTTACGTACTTCAGACTGGTCTCCCCCTGAGCGAGCATGGCTGCCACCTCCTACTGGCTCTCCTCTATGAGAGTTTAGGCGATCTCGCAGGTCGCCCCCCTGGGTGGTTTGAGGACTTTGTGCCGAGCTTAAACGTTGATGCAGGTCTCCGCCAGAAAGGTCGCTCCGGCGACTGCCGGTCCAGTAGCTCCTGTTAGAGAAGCTTGGAGTCCGCCTTTGGGGGTGAGGATCCGGGCTCTCTCTTGGCGCCCTGCTACGTCGGGACGGTCCTGCGGACGGCGGGTTTCTCCTGCTGCTTTCATAAGTTGGAATATCTCGGATGGGCCGAGGAGGAGATGGATACCTTATTGGTGACGGAGGATGCCTGACCGGAGATGCGATCCTGGTTCCATCAGGGCGGATCAAGTTAGGTGGGGGCCTTTCAGCCCTGCCAACCTGCGGGTCCCGCGCTTGGCAATCTGGACGAGGCGCAGGACGTCTGGTGGGGACGGGCTGATGCTGTGAGCCCTCCCCGGATCTCCTTCTGGAATTTCCTCGAGCTCTCCTGGGCGCGCTTGAGGCTGGTTGGGAGCTGGGAGTTGAAGTTCGAACCGAACGGCTGTACTGCTGCTCGGCTCTAGGCATTTCTTCGAAGTTTGCCTCTCGACGGTGCGATGAGGGAACAGAGTTGGCTGTCGGAGGTCTGTCTGAGCGGCTAGGCCTGGACCGATTACCCCGGCGAGACTTATGAGTCTCGCCTTGCCTCTTTCCGACGTTAGCATCGGTTGTAAGAGGGGATAATCGGGCCAACACCTCCTTAATCTGCTGATTAGCTTTCGCTAGTTGGCTCCTTAGCTGAGCATTCTCCATCTCTACCGCAGTGTAAAAATCTGGGTTTGGATTAGGTGGCCGGGGCGCCGAACTTCCAGTGTCATCTTGGCCCACCGGCTGTTTGCCCGACCGCTGCTGGACTTCAGGATTTTGCTCACCAGAGATGGCGGTATGATGAGCCTCCTGCCCATCATGCTGTTCTGTCTCGTTACTGTGTCTGGATCGAGTGGTCACCATAGGTGCATGTTTGCGATAACACCAATCTAACTAGCTCTCAATGAAAGCACCAAATTGTTGACGCGGTTCATCGCCAACAGGTAATTAAGAAAATAAGAGGAAGGGATTAGTGCTTATGTTGAACCGAAATAGATGAATGATCTTTTTAGATGGACTGGTGACACAATCACGTTTTTTTAGGTGGTTTAAAGGTAAAATCCTTCTACTCCACCAGTCAATATTATCGTTATACGCTTGGTATTCTTTTACAGGGTATTTCTTACACAATAGATTCCAACCCTTTGCAACTCCCAGGGTCTCCATATTTATAGGAGAGGGCACCTAGGATTTGATAAGAAGGTCATCCCGTGACCTTCTTACCTATCATGTCAATTATGTGACATTCATGATTAATTCCTAAAACCTGACACATGAAGTGTGGTCTAATCAATAGGTAAGGGGGATAATGGGCCGCACGGCCCAACCCAGTCGTGGGTGCCAGAATACGCACGTTCATGCTGCGTGTCCGAGAATTCAGGGATATATCAGACACGTGATGTCTGATATATGCACGTTTACCTTGTGTGGTTGACTTTATAAAAGGTCACAGCCTCCAACATCTAGTTCGTACCACGAGCTGGATGCTTCCCTCGACCTGTGGCCTTCAGAGTCCAGACTCAGTCCTTAAGTAATCTTGGCGAACCTTTAGGTTGCCTCGAGCTAAGGAGGTAGGATCTTATGATGGCAGCTCCGGTCTTGGGGATGTCCGCGTGGTAGACATGATTAGGCCGTATCTCAGCCCGCTAACAGCCCGTGGGAAAATTAGGGCGTACACCCGTAGAGCAGGGCGTGGTCCAATAGTTTGTATTGCAGGGCACGAACCTATGTGATTGGGTTGCAGGGCATAGCCTTATTGTTTATGTTTGTATTTATTTAAGTGTTTGTTGATCATATGCTATGTATTGCATATTTGTGAGTGAACGACGAAGGCCAGGAACGACAAAGGCTGAGTACGGCAAGGGGCCAGGAACGACGTTAAGCAAGTGGAGTGCAAGGCTGAGTACGGCAATTCCCGGGAGCGGTGTTGAGCATGCGGAGTGCAAGTCGCTAGGGTGAGACCCTTCTCGGATGCTCGAGTCATCCTCACGGTGTAAACCGCGAACCCAGGGCCTGGTAAAGCTCTTGAGATGGCATGGCCGCTATGTGTTTAGCCTGTTGGCTGCCTGGTTATATGTTGGTTTATAGTTGTGCATATGTTAATTGTTTGTGTTGAGTTTTCTTGTTGAACTTCGACTCACGGATGCTCTATGGTGCAGGTAAGGGCAAGTGAAAGGTCGACCAACCATGTGTACGGAGAGCGTGAAGCGACGTGTACATGTTCGGCCTGCCTGGTTGCCACGGCCAGGGGTATTTTTGGGAAATGATATGTATTAACCTGAATTTTGTCGTTTAGTTGACTTTAAATGTATTATGATTTGTAAATATATTTTCTAAACAGTAATTTGGGATCCTAACTGTAAAACCTTCTGAGATTTCAATGAGTAACCAAACATTTTGTATTTAATGATTGGAATGGGTTTTGTCTCAACTTAGCTACACTTTTAACCTAAAACCTTGATTAGCGAGTAATTAGCACATTTTAAACTCACTTAGTAACGACTCTAAGGAAGTAGGACATTACAACAACTTAACAATTATATCTAACCAATCTCAACATAACTTTTCGATGACATCTCTTTCTCATGTTGGTCGTCAGTTTAATACTGCAGCACATGAATTTCCTAAGCATGCCCTTGGGTTAGACGAAAAGTTTTGCTGGTTGAAAGAAATTCCTCCACAATTTGTACTATGTTCTTAATTTCTCTTTGAAAAGTAATAAATTATATTCCTTACAAAAATTTACTCGGGGCTAAACTAAGGGAAGGTCCTTTAGTTGGGCACTCTATATTCTAAAAGAATTCTTAACCTTACTTCATAAATAGTTACTTATCTTTGTTTGTTTTGTGATGCATGTATCTTATCATCCTTACAAATTGTAGCGCTAGTTTCTTTTGGGGGCAACTTTCTTCTGATTAACTTTCTTTTGCTTTTGGATTTGATCAATATCTTAGCTTATCGAAATCAACTATGTTTAACTATTACCACGTGTAAACTACTTTGTCTAAATTTTTGAGAACATCTACGCATGTTCTTTGGCTAGACAATAAGTTTATATTGGCTAGAGTATAATGCTTATCCAATTTATATCATTTATCTTCTTCATTCTAAATAATAATAAATTATTCCAGACAAAAAAAAGTAATGGCAAGTAAGTATCACTTAAGACACTAAGTACTGCATTTTGAACATGTCTAGACATGATTATTGAGTTTTTTTTTTCAGATCTGAAACTCTGAAAATTAGTAGAAAATTGAGATGGTGCTCAATGCTAGTTCGACGGGGCCTTCAAAATCAATATTTTCATGAAAAAATTGACTTTGCTCGATGCAATTCTTGCAAGAGGTATAATTTTCACTTGGGGTCCATTTGGGATGATTATTTTTTCGAGATCTGCCTGTTTGAGATGTGTATATGCACATTTGGGAAGTTTAAAGCTTGAAAAAAAATACCAAAATTCAAAGCAATACCCCAATTTTGGTCATACTGTAAAACTTTACACTTCCAAAATATGGATATAAACATCTCAAACATGTAGATCTCGAAAAAATACCCAAAATAAAAAAAATCACCTCAAACGGACACCTAAGTAAAAAATTATGCTTTTTCCAAGAATTGCATCAATTACCATCGAGCAACTATCGAGTAGGGCATTGAGCACCATTGGGCTTCATCGATTTTGCCATAAAAAATCATGTTTTTCATGTCCAACTCGATGCTCCTCAATACCAGCTCGATGGGCATTAAAAATCAAGATTTTCAAGGAAAAAATCAGCTTTACTTTATGAAACTCGATAGTTGGTCGATACGTCTCAATAGTTGTTCGATGTGATTCTTGCAAAAGGCGTAATTTTTTACTTGGATGCCTATTCGGGTTGATTTTTTTTAGTTTGGGTATTTTTTTGAGATCTACATTTTTGAATTATTTATATACACATTTGAGAAATTTAAAACATACTAAAACATGTCTTAAACGTGAGGTATGTTTTACATTTTTGTATTTTTTTTTAAGCTTTACACTTCTCAAATATGTATATACATATATCAAATGTGTAGATCTCGAAAAAATACCCAAATTCAACAAAAAAAAAAAATACCCCAAACGGATTCCCAAGTGAAAAATTACACTTTTTGCAATTTTGCAAGAATCATATCGAGTAACTATCAAGTTTCATTGAGCAACGTCGACATTGTAGACATTATTTTCATAGAAATTGAGTGGTTATGATGGTGTGGTGGTGTCGTGGCTCCCAAGTGAAAGAGAATGAACCAAGGCAAATGATAGCATCATTTTTTTTATGTCAGTAGTGACTAGTATTTTTTGGATTAATAACTCCACAAGATGCATAGAAATTCAAATTTCGCATTGAAAAATGACATTATATATAATTTTACTAACATTTCACATAGATCAGTTAGTTACTTACAGTAAAAGAAAAAAAAGTCCCAAGACAAGACATGTTTTTGCAACTGTGAATTTTTATTCTTGTTTTTCTCTATCATCAATATATACCATACTCTCTTTGATTGACTGCTTCATGATAAACAAGGCTAACTTACCTATGTGCACTATCCATGGGTAGATTTTTATAGTCCACACAAACTTATACGTCAAAGGAAAGAAAAAGAAAAGAAAATAGCAAAAGAAACAAAACAGAGAGAAAAAGAAAGAAAGTAATGAAGAGCATACTTGGCAAGCTTTGAACCACCTACATTCAACCAACCTTGTTTTTTTTTGGTCCCATTTTAGCCTCAAGCCAGCCAAAGTGTGGCTAACCTTACTCTTATATATAATCCCCAAAAAGCCTCACCAAACCACTTCTCCCAAAAGCCAAACCAAACCCACACCAGTCACTCTTACTCTCACCTCCTCTGCTCTTCTTCCTCACCCCCAAACTCTCATCACCTGAACTTCTACACATATAAGAAAACTTGGGTTGTTATCAATTCATTTAGAAAAGGGAAAAGAATTCTCCCTTTCTTATTTTTTCTTTTGGTTGAGAAATTATGGCTGGGACTGGAGTTTTTGCAGATGTTATTGATGGAGATGTGTACAAGTACTACTGTGATGGAGAGTGGAAGAAATCTTCTTCTGCTAAAAGTGTTGCTATAATTAACCCCACTACTCGAAAGACCCAGTACAAGGTTCAAGGTGATAATACTGCTAATCATCATCAGTAATTTTCATTGTTTAAATTTCCTGGTTTTGAATGCAAATATGTATGGTTGTAACAGCTTGCACACAAGAGGAGGTGAACAAGGTTATGGAGATAGCCAAAGCAGCTCAAAAATCATGGGCAAAGACTCCTCTTTGGAAACGAGCTGAGCTACTTCACAAAGCGGCTGCTATTCTCAAGGAGCACAAAGCTCCAATTGCTGAGTGTCTCGTTAAAGAAATTGCTAAACCAGCCAAAGATGCTGTCACTGAGGTACTTGTGTGTGTTTTTTTTAATTATTATTTATGTTTGATGGTTTTTATGCATGATCGAGGAGTTCTCAAGGTGATTGATGAAATGTCTTTGAGCTTTTGTGAAGGTTGTGAGGTCTGGAGATCTGGTGTCTTATTGTGCGGAAGAAGGGGTTAGGATTTTGGGAGAAGGGAAGTTTTTGGTTTCTGACAGTTTTCCCGGAAATGAGAGGACCAAGTATTGTCTCACTTCAAAGGTACATCTAATTATCTATTATATCTATAAGTTTTGCTAAGAATAATGTGTTTGGGAGAGCATATTTTAGTGCAAGTAAAGTAATGCTATTCGGTTCTAGCACTTCTTGGAAGACATTAAGAAGATAGATGGACCCACATCCACATGGTAGTATTTACATATATATATATATATATATATATATATGTTAAATACATAGAAGTGTGGATGTTGCAATTTATTTAATTATTTTGTTTTATATGGAATTTGTTTTATATATATTTTTTTATTTATTATAATTTAATAGAGTGACTGATCAAAATGTCACACATATTTCAATTCAAGTATATATTTATATGTCACATGAATTATTTATTTGTATAGTTGTCACTTATAGGTTATTATAATATATATTATTTATTTATTTCTGTAGTAATAAGGAAAAAAATTTCATTCTATTTTTTTTATCATATTTTGTATTTTTTTTATTTTATACTCTAATTTATCTTTTTTAGATTTTCTTTTTATTCTTTATATTTACTAATTAATGTATAGAGACACTATATTAACTATTTTGTCTTCTTATACATAGCTTTTTTTTTTTTTTTGTCTTTCCTTTCAAATATTTTTGTTTTTCTCATTTGTTTATTATTATTTTTTTTACTAATAATTTAATTTGTTACCTAATCTTTCAGTTATCTATATATATAATATTTTTATATATATCATATTCTTTATTTATTTAAAATTTATTCAAAAATCATAAAAACATAATATATATATTTATATATTTGAGCCGTGCAGAGCTAGATTTGTTTATTGACGCAAGCTTAAGCAAATTGTTCTGTAGAACTTGTCTTGAGTGGGTCATATGGACAAGTTCAATCGGCAAAAGATGAGCTTTAATGAAAAAAAAAACTACTTTTACGTCATGCTATGATTATTTATTTATGTTTATTTCTTAAGCCACCCTCTCTTGCTTGAAAATTGTAACTGAATTTTGTTAATATATTTGTCTTGGCTTATTGTCCTGCTCTTTCTGTTTATCTCAGTATGTTTTGCACCTTTTGTTTTCCTTAGTCAAATGTTATATTTTAAGTCACTGAAAACCATGTTTTTGTGGATATTAGTTTTTTATGTTGTAATCAAATAAAAAACAATCATACCGTCAAAAATTAAACTCTCTTAAACAAACACTTCAATTTTTGTCTAATTTTTTTTGCTTTAAGTAAAGAAAAAATAAATTTATAAAAAATTAAACATGATTTAATATAGTTCAATGTCATTTGCAGATTCCTCTAGGTGTGGTATTAGCTATTCCACCATTTAACTACCCTGTCAACCTTGCTGTCTCAAAAATTGCTCCTGCACTTATAGCTGGAAACTCCCTTGTGCTCAAGCCCCCAACTCAGGTAATATACCATGCTAATGGCTTTGTAACTTTAACCAAGTTCCAACTCGCTGATTACTGATATCATATTTATGGAGATTATCAACTTTAAAATGCTAACTAATGAAAACATGTATACATAGTACTTAGCAAATCCATCAATGGATTAGTCCTCTGAATCTTTTGATCACTTCTTTTAAGGGTGCTGTGTCATGTCTCCACATGGTGCACTGCTTTCACTTAGCTGGGTTTCCCAAAGGCCTTATTAGCTGTGTCACTGGGAAGGGGTCTGAGATTGGTGACTTCCTTACCATGCACCCTGGAGTAAACTGTATAAGGTAATTTCTACTCTTCATTCTCTGATAGTACTATTTTAGGCCCTCTCTTTCTCAGTTGTCTATGCATTCTTTTGCGTACTCCTGAATTCATTCCTTCACAGCTTCACCGGTGGAGACACAGGTATTGCAATCTCAAAGAAGGCAGGCATGATACCTCTCCAGATGGAGTTGGGAGGAAAAGATGCATGCATTGTGCTTGAGGATGCTGATCTGGATTTGGTGGCTGCAAACATCATAAAAGGAGGCTTTTCTTACAGGTGAAAATGATTTCGAACTAGTTAAACTCATACTTGATACTTGGTTTGTTTATCATCATTGAGAGATAGGAACATTTTATCCTTGGAAACATAGTCATATAGAAGAATCAAGAAGTTGACATAATGTATTGTTTTTCTCAACAGTGGTCAAAGGTGCACTGCTGTTAAAGTTGTTTTGGTAATGGAATCCGTTGCTGATGACCTTGTTGAGAAAGTGAAGGCCAGGGTAGCAAAACTGAGTGTTGGACCACCTGAGGTAGACAGCGATATCACTCCTGTTGTTTCCGAATCTTCAGCGAATTTCATTGAAGGATTGGTTAAGGATGCTAAAGAGAAAGGAGCAACATTTTGCCAGGAGTACAAAAGAGAGGGCAATCTTATCTGGCCTTTATTATTAGATAATGTCAGGCCTGATATGAGAATTGCATGGGAAGAGCCATTTGGACCAGTTTTACCAGTTATTAGGATTAGCTCTGTTGAAGAAGGAATCCACCACTGCAATGCCAGCAATTTTGGACTCCAGGTACATACTTGTCTCCAGTATTTAATAGCTCTCAACAAAAAATAAATAAAAAAAATAAACAAACATATTATCTCCTCATCTTCTGATCATCTGCCATCAACAGTTCCATTCTCAACACATTTGTCTTTTCTGATACATATGCTCAGAACTTTTCTAATTGGTTATACCAGAATCATCTTGATTGATGTGCAATGTTATCTACTGTGTTTTTAACACAATAAACTTGTTTTTTTATTCCTAAGTTTATTTTATTATTTTCTTTTTTG
Source organism: Humulus lupulus (assembly GCF_963169125.1). NCBI lineage: Eukaryota > Viridiplantae > Streptophyta > Magnoliopsida > Rosales > Cannabaceae > Humulus > Humulus lupulus. The sequence continues at coordinate 196,427,144 of NC_084798.1, forward strand.
GCTGGTTCTGCTTCTGACATCCTCAGTTCGACCAAGGCCTTCTTATCCCATAAACAATTGAATTTGAAATTACCCTTATGTAAAACTACCACGGTTATCTATGATCTAACAATTGATAATCTTGGTCGTGTTTACTAATCTGTAATGAACAGTAAAAGAAATGAAAATAAGAAAAAATAGATAGATACAAGCCAAAAATGAAAGTACAAAAGCAAAAGTTAGTAGGATTATGCTAATTCATTTCTAATCTCTCTTTTACTCATTGTCCTAAAATTGGATCATGTTTTAAACAGGGTTGTGTCTTCACAAGGGACATCAACAAGGCAATCCTAATTGGCGATGCAATGGAGACTGGAACCGTTCAGATAAACTCTGCACCAGCTCGTGGACCAGATCATTTCCCATTCCAGGTAAACTCTTCTTATACACACACCGTAAGATTATATTGAGGTAAACATTTTCTTTGAATCCAAACATATTCTTGATTGGCTGCAGGGCATAAAAGACAGTGGCATTGGGTCACAAGGGATCACAAACAGCATTAACATGATGACCAAAGTGAAGACCACTGTTATTAACTTGCCAACTCCTTCTTACACCATGGGTTAGTAGTAATACCCTTTTAAGGAATTGGATATTCAAATTCAAGAGTACTTAGTGTTGTAGCAGATGAGTAGTGGTACTATGTGATCAGAAGACTTATAAATAATAATTGTATTATAAGTATAATTATTATTTAGTAATTGAGTATTATTAGAAAGTAAAAATAATGTGAAGACTCTTGCTTGCTACAATAATCTACTTTGTAGTTATGATGTAAATGCAAGAAAGAAAACAAGAAGAAAAATAGAAAGAGAATGGTTTTCTTTTGCTTCTGTTGTAATTGTTTGCTATGTTAACCAAAAAGGTTATAAAATCTTCATATGAATAAGAACTTGGCATATTGTAAAGCCTTATTTATTGGCTTATTTCTAGTTCACATTGTTGTTTGAAATTGAAGCATTTTCTCTACTTTAAGAGTATTTAAGTACTTCTTATTCTTAATTTATAAAGGCTTTTAATCAATGTTTGAGGTTTGAAGTTGAAATCAACCTACCTTTTCTCACATTTTAAAAATAAAAATAATATTAATATATTTGGTTCAATTACAAATATAGCTTGCCTTGATTGAGAAAACGACATGAAAATTCCCTCTTTTGAGCTTTTCGGCCCAATGCCGCAATACTCAAAGATGGGCTGGACTTCTCAGTATTAGGGAGACTTTAAGAAATAGCCCAACTTTTAAGCCCAATTTGGTACGTACATCTCTTTTTCTAAGCAATGGTGTGCCTTGATTTTGGTATTTGTTAAAATAAATGGACAGTTAATTTGATACCGAGATGTATGTAACCCAATTACAAGTTCAATCTTATACAAGATTATTTCAGTTTAAATGTCCCATTGAGGTTTAATAAATTAATTATTTCTTATTTGTAAGTTATTTATTGCAAAATTATTATTAAGTGATATTGGTGCTTACATAAGTTTGAAATGAATTTGAATTTTGCAGGTTATGGTGAATGTACTCCACATCGACTTCCAAAATCCAAGATTTAGAAGATTCATGTGAATGGTGACACAATTTCATGTTGTAATAATCACTATGGATCTTCCATATAGAAAGATTTCATACAAGATTACCCCACACAAGACCATAATATATATATATATATATTTGAAGGATTGTAAGAGCCAAAATTTTCATTTAGAAATTAGATGAAACATGCTGTTTTACTAATATAAATTGACATGTGACACTCCCACATACAATCTCATAATATAATAAATCTATAGTAAAACACAACATTTTATTAAATCATAAATGATTCTGTCATTGTTTCTAAGAAGTCGGATACTAAATTTAATTTGAACTATTTTAACAGAGAAAAACTAAACTGTTGAATCAATCAAATAAGTTATATTTTTCTCACTCTTATAATTCCTATAAATTGGACAAGGTTTGCTCGAGAAAACAACTTTAGATTGTTCATTATGTTATTATGTTGTTGAATTGTTGAAAAAAAATAATTTCTAACTTAAGCATCAAAATATTTTTTTTACATGTAACCACCGTAAGTTGTTTACATCGTTCATCCAAATATCGATAATGAGCATAATATCAATTTTGGCATTGAGTCATGACCTACATAATCATTGATCTTGATTACAAATATGAAAAGTAGTCAAGAGTAGAAATTTGGGTCTAATAACAAGCACATTGCTAAATTAAGATAAAGGTATGATAGTGAAACCAAAAAATATTAGACATATGTATGAAATTTTTAAATGAGCAGAGAGCATTCTGAGCTTTTGCTCTTGTATATGGCAGATTTTTGGAATTGTAATTTGTCGAATCTTGAAGCTATTAATACAATTGAGAGAAGAGCAAGAAATAAAAAATGATAAAGAGAAAGACGAAGGATAGACATCTTAGGTTTTTCTTTTAATTATATTAAGTAATTTAAACTGAATATAGTATAATTATTATTCTAGCAATTACACATTGTAAAATATATGGATTAATATGACTTTTTATAAGTATACTATATGTATAGTTTGAACGTAGAAAATTCATCTAATCATTACTTGAAACAAAAGAAATCAAAATAATGCATTTCTTAAAAATTTATGAAAAATGTAGAAGGGTAACAAAAGCATTATACTCCATTTCAAAAAAAAAAAAAAGCATTATACTCTAATAATGTGCATTATTTATTTTAGCACGAAACTCTAAATTAATACCTAAAGACCAATAATAGGAATATTTTTTTTTTCAATTATTATTCTACCTACCCTATTCTATTACTACAATTTTTTTTTGTTCTTTTGTTTGTTTGTGAAAAGAAGAATGTAAATGAGAACATAGATAAGAAAAAAATTGTTAAGAAAGCACAATCATTTAAAATAGGGGTAAATATTAATGTCACATTTTAGACACCTTGTATTCATAATGATTGTAAAGAGAGTGCTTATTCATTTTATGAGTAATTCATAAGCAATCTTTTTTTTTTCTTCCATAAATTAAACATTCTATGTGGAAACAAGCTTGTTGGCATGCTATTTATGATTAAAAAATAATAATAACACTAAAAAAAGTCAATATGCTTTCATCAAAAAAAAAAGTCAATATGCTTGTGAGTAACCGTGTTAAACATGCTTTTGTCCGACAATAATTCAAAAACCCTATCCCAATTTAGTTTTATCGTTCCATCAATTTTTTAATACTTTTGATTTTACTTTGGAAACTCTTTTTTCTTTCTTTTATATAATAATGAAATATATTATACAACACTAAAAAGGGTTTAGTTAAGGCACTTTTTAGAAACCTATTTTTTCTATTAAAGCCTTTTGTGTAACTACTAGGGAATATAATTGAGGCAAAACCCACTTAAACCCATCCATATTGGTTAATTATTTTATCATATATATATATATATATGTATCTAATAGTCCAAAGAAAAAAATAATTATTGCTTCTCTTAAAGTCTTATCCACATTCTCATTCAAATTATTAACAAGTGCTAAAAGACCTCCAAAATCACCTAATTCCTATTATTGGCCTAAGCATTCTTGGATTCCAACTTTTTTTAATTGAAATTAATTAATAAGTTTTTTCATCTCAATTTCCTAATCTTCTTTTTCAGAAGAGTCAGTCCAAGTGGATCTTTGCCCAATATTGTCTAATGTCTATAGGGTCCATTTTGTGGATCCCATCCCTTTTGAAATAATTAATTAAAGATATTAATATATAGTCTAATCAATTAGCAAATTAATTAATTCTAGGAGGATTATTTAGGACTCTAGCTAGTATTTTTTTTCTCTCTCAAAAAAAGAAGAAGGAAAAAAAAATGAAATTATTCTTATTAATCATCTCATAAAGTGCTTATTACTTTTTTATTTTTTGGTATCATATATTTTTGTAGGGGATGTCCACTTGATTAAGGCCAACTCCAATCATAAAATGCATTTTGTAGTTGAACCAATATCAAAATGATGTAATTTTAGCACCATATTTTTTTTTTCATCCCAACCATATCACTAAAATTTTCACTAAAAAATATATTCTATATTATCTTATATATAAAATAATATATATATATATTTACTTATTATTAAATACTAATATAAAAATCAAAAGAGTAAATAAATTTTTTTGTTGTTGCTCACCATATTTGGTGGGGTACTGTAGCTTGACAACATGATGGTGAGATAAGAGCTTCTCCAATCGGACTGCAAAATAGCAAATATAGTGCTAAAAAATCACAAAAACAAATTAAACTCAACTGTATTTTTCCCACCATCATTTTATATATAAGTTAAAATAATAAAATAAAATAATTGTTAATCCATCCAAAATACAATTGAGCTAGATTTGCTTTTGTGCTTTTTTAGCATTATATTTATTGTTTTGGAGTCCGATTAGAGCAACATCAAGCAAAGTTATTTGGATCAAGATTGAAGTGATCATTGGGTTATTAACCATTTGTGAGTGGGAAGAAGGGTTGGCACTTTATGGAATATGCTTCTAATTTAAAATTCCTTTTCTCATGCCTCTTAAATTAATTCTTTTATATATAAGAGCTTACACTTTTATTAATTATTTTTTACTTAAATTAAACCTCTCTCTAGAGTTGACTATATCACTAATTGACAATATTAAATTCAAAGTGAAAAGTGTCACTTCTCTCTCTCTCCCTGCTCTGATTTAGGTTAGACTAGGAGAAAGATAAATTGATGACGTCTAGCTTCTAATTTATGGCATCAAAATAGGAATATTCTATTTTGATATATTAATTAGAAAAAAATATCATTTTTGCAAAACCTAAAATGAATTTTCAATTTTTTAATTTGATTTAAAATAATATTCTGAATGTATGTTTTGTCAAATTGATTACTTATAAAGACTTCAATAATCTTAACTTTATATATTTAAAATTCATTTTTTTTAGAATTTTTATTATCAATACAAAATACTTTTTAAAAACATTAATTAAAATGAGTTTCTATTATTTATTTATAAAACTAATTTAAAGAAAATAAATTAAAAATCATTTTAATTTTTAAGTTTAAATAAATCAAAAGCTAATTACCATATTTTTATTTATTTTTTAAATCTAAAAATATATTTTTAAAGATATTAGAATATTAAAGTTGAGATTGTATAAGTTTTATCATAAAAAAATTAGTCCGACTATAACCAGACTCATGGTACGGCTATATATTATTCTTTGTCAAAATATACTCAAATCTCATAAAAAAATATAGGGCTATGCTTGTAATTATTCTACATAAATATATTATGTATAGAGTAGGAATTTAGAGACTTAAAACCTATTCGTTTTATATTTATATATTTGCAATATAATATATTGTAGAATTAACTAAATAAGCTAATAGATCTAGTGCCTTATATTTTTCTAGTAATGTACATTAGAAATTCATATAACATCATAAAAATATATAGCATATAAAGTATTTGAATAATTCAACTATTGAGATAATATAGATGGATAGTACAACACTATCTATTAAGTCTTCCTCCTTGTATCTTTATTTTTGAAGCAATTTTTCAGGTTATAGAATTGTGATGAGACAATATATATTTGTATAGTTAAGGTGGGGACTTCAGTTAACTAGAAATCTTATATTTTTGCTTCAACTAGACTATTGTTGATGTTAAGCTCATTAATCACAAATCATTTAAAATTACATGGGTTAAATTGGCAAATAACTATTCATCAACTCATATTTTGACAAAACAATTAAAAACATTAATGTAACCCCATAAATATTCTGACATTCTCCCACTAGGACTACATTAAATTTTTAATACATATATATATTAAAATAATTTTATTTACAGAAAACAGCTCATGGTTTGGATAAAAAAATAATTGTGACCACTTTATAAAACCAATAGTTATTTGATAACATCTAAAATAACCGGTCCAATTTAATATTTGATATTAAACTATGACAATCACTTTGCTTTCTAATCAACAAAAGACATTCATAATCACAAATACCAAAATATTAAATTGACATGGCTAATAAGTCTAGTAGTGTGGTAAGGAATTATGTTCAACATGTGATCAATAATATAACATAATCTCCTTATCAGTCATCTATTTCACTGATACCATGATGCCTAATAAATAAGTCAGAGAAATTACATACCACTGATTTTGTGATGCTTAACAAGTAAGCAGTGATGATAATCATACCACTGCTTAATAAAATAAGTCAGTGTGATATCATTAACTCTGTTTAAGAAATAAGACAATATGATATCCTTGCCATTAAACTAATAAGCTCAAATGACGAAAACCACAACATATTTTCAATTTAACATTCTCGAGAATATAACAAAACATAAATGAAAGTATAAACATTCAATAATAATAAAAAATATTGAAACATAAAACAATTTATGTAGTTCATAACTTCAATAAGAAAATTATAAATAATCATATTTATAGTAGATAAAAGAAACAATAAAGAAAACTCCCTCTAATCCAAAAGATCAAAAAAGTCTAAAATGTCTAACAGCGCAAGCTAAATGAAATGTCTTTAATACGAATGAACATAAAAAATATTATTCAAAATAATCATGAAAGTAGACTGCAACCAAATGATAACAATTTCTAGTAGTTTGACTCAATCTGAAGTTCAATAGAGGTATTAATGTTGTTCACAAAAAAAGAGACTATAAATACAAAAATGAACAACTTGATAAAATTATGAGCAAGACAATAAAAAAATATTTATAGAGAGTTAAGATAGTCACCGTAAACTCTCATTTCGGGTGAGAATATGATACACATATGATCTCTCTTCATGAAGTGTAAAAGAAAAAACAAATATAAATTAAAAATTTATTACTTTTGGACAAATAAATTCTTAAGAAATATACATTGATTTAAACCAAAAACTAAAACAAATATACACATCAAAATTATTAGCTTTGGGCAAAGAATTTTAAACATGCACATTTATCATTAACACACTTCATAGACCGTAACTAATATATATGACTACCTCATTTGGGTAAGTAATTACACATTAATTAGCCAAAAGAAATATTGTCTACAAAAAAAAATAAATTTGGTAATAAAAAATCATTGAAAAATTAATAAATCAATCGCTTTGGTGAAATAATATTCACAATTTTCATCCAAATCCTTCAAAAAAATTGCTCATAATATGTTGATAATCAAGATAAAGTGTCCTCCATAACACTCTATGTCAACAAATCAAGGTAGTCACTTAGAACAACAAAAATAATTTAATTGACAAAAATGAAGTCATAGCATTTGAGTAGAGAATCCACCATGAATTGGAGGGTAGCCAAGAAAGTGAGTGTGTACAAAAGAATGAGAATATACTCAAATAATTTTAAGTGATTTCAAGTTTTCAAAAAAAATATGAAAAAAATATTTATTATTATTTAATAACTGAATAAACTGTATTAATTCAATAATAATTGTTTGGTGACGTCAAAAAATTAATTAAAATCATAGAAAAATTAAAAATTAAATTCTAATGAATTTGGAAAAAATTTGTTGAAAAGCGATGCCTGGAAGTGCCGCACTCGCCCCCACTCTCCACTGCCAATAATGGGCTTTGCCCAAAAATGTCTTCTTCCACCTCCAGCTGGGGCTACAAATGGGTACCCGACCCAGAATCGAACCCAATCGGGTCGGAGGTGATTTTGGCAAAAAAATGTATTTTTGTAGAAAATTTAAAGAGGGGTTTTTCTTAGAGATGGATGACTAACATATCTAGATGATTTAACTTAAGAAAAACAAAGAAAATGACCTAGATCTAGAGCACCAATGGTCGAAAATTTGAAAGAGAAAAAGAAATTGTACTGAATTTCTTCATTAAATTGAAGAAGTTAGGCGAATAAGGAAGAATCATTCAATCTATAATATAAACCTTAAAAATTAAAGATTCTAAATCATTGTCATAATCTTTGTTAGGAGAAACCCTAAAAATTTAAACACAAAATTCTCTCACATTAACCAACAAAAAATAACCATAAAATATATGAATAGAAAGCTTATGATATGAGGAATAAAAGCCCTAAAATTTCATCAACAACAAATAAAAATTTCAACATAAAATCATGAAATCAATTTTGAATATGTAATTAATCACATGATTAAACATAAATAATAGGTCCTAAATTACATACAATTGGAAATCTGATACCACATCATAAAATTATATTGCATATAATTTAGAACATTATGAGTATTTGAATAATTGAATGATATTAAAGATATCCCTGCTTAATCCATTGAGATAATATAGATTGATAGTACAACACTATCTACTAAGCATTCCTCCCTAGATCTCTATTTCTGAAGTAGTATTTTAGATCATACAATTGTAATGAGACAATATGTAATGACCAAACTACTCTAGACTTTGGACCATTAACGAAAACTATACATAGACACTAATTTTTAATAAAACTTACAAGTGAATAATCATTACTTCATTAAAACTTGTAAAACAAATGTTAAACTACATAAAATTAAAAGTAGGATATGGGATCCCATTGTTTTAAAAGAAAAACATAGCATAATTGTAAATAAATGAATTACATAATAAAGTGCGGAAAATACATATAAAATCATAATTAAAGAGACTTCATCCTCGAATCGAACTCTCAGCCCTTCGATTCCATTCTGCCTCAATACACATCCCCAAGCTTCCAAGAACCTTTCCCGCCACTAAAGCTATTTTCCTGCACATATAAACATAAAGGAGTGAGCCTAATGCCCAGCAAGGAAAACCTAACACGTAAACCATATTCATAAAATTCATAATGCAACATAAAACATATGTCACACACATACTATAATGACCATTATTACTTGGGGTCCCATACACAAAACAAGTCATATGCCCATTAGATTTGTGGAGCTTGCTAGCTAAGCAAGTCATATGCCCATAAATTTATTGGGGCTTGTTAGTTGTACAGGTCATATGTCCAAGCCTACAAACATACATAACATCACATAAATCATAGTTTAACATAACACATAATTTATAAGATAACACATAACATAACATATAGAATCCTATCCTATTTTCCTTACCAAAAATACCGGGATATGAGAACAGGTTTGGGACTTTGGAACACTCCTATAAACCATAAATGAAACGGTGAGAATACTAAAGAAAAAGGGATGAAAGTGATGAAAGAACTATACCATCAAAATATACTTACCAAGAATCTTATGTTCAAGATTTTAGATTTCCTATCCAAGAATAAAGAATAAAGTTAGGGTGCTGAGTAGAAAACTATAAGAACTTAAAGAAAATGATACCAAAATGAACTAGAGTTTGGAATACCTTGAATGCTTCTATGACCAATCTAAACCTTGAACCGAAATGAGCTATAAACCTTACTTCCCAAGTGTTTGGTAAGCTTATAATGATTAAGCTTATAATTCCCAACCCAAGTGTTTACACTCTCAAAAATAACCTAGTATCTTGTAGCCTCTGAACTTAGCTTGGTGAATGAATAAATGGCTGGGTACTAGGTCCTATTTATAGAGTTCAAGAATGAAAAGATCTTCATTTATCTTGAATAAAATAATGGCTTTTTAAGTGAAAAATATTTGAATTATCGTTCAGCAGAGGCTGAAGACTCGGTCAGAAAGATGCTGGACTTATCAAGAGGTTAAAGATTAAAATGGGAACGTTTTCAAAAACATTCAAAAGTATATCAAAGGAGTCGATATATTGCCCCTTGTAGGCGATATATCGCCTGGGCCAACATGCCCGAGGCTCGTCGAGGTGCTCGTGCGAAGTTACGTGTTTTCGTATCTCCGTATTGCGATATATCGGCATACGCTGAATATTTAAACATGAAATTGCACATTTTAAGCTTAATTTGAATTGAGTAAACAGCCTTGACTAAGTCCTCTAACGTTTTCAAAGCTGCTGACAGACCCTAGAATATTCAAATATTACTCTTAATAAACTTATTCCTCAAAAATATTTAATTATCATTAAACATACACATGACAAGTGTTACTTTCTTATTGGGTCTAACTAAACCTTATAATATAATAAATAGTACCATCAATATCAGCCAAATTAATCAAACCTTAGGTTAAAATTAATATTCTTAAACTATAGGTTAAACTTAGAAAATCTACAAGTGTTACTACGAGTGTCCAATTAAATCCCAGTCTGAACCAAAATCCCCAGTCATAAAACTACTACTACTATTGCTATTATACTACTATCTAACTAGCTAAGTAAAGTTCTTGGACTCTACACAATACGTATTTATAGAGATAAGGAGGGAACCTAGCTAAAAAACTATAGTTGGACTGGGCCTCCTCATCAAAGGCTTCAATTAACTAGAAAGCTTACACTTCTGCTTCAACTAGACTATTAATGATGTTAAGCATATTAATCAAAGATCACTTAAAATTACATGGGCTAAATCGACAAAAAACTATTCATCAACCCATATTCTAATAAAATAATTTAAAACATTAGTTTAAGCCCATAAATAATCTAACATGTCATGCCTATCAATCAAGCAACTAATAAATTATTATTACTAGAGTTCACCCATACATTGTTATTAAGTAATAATTTTGAATAATATTTTAATAGTATTAGGCAATTTTGGAAGCTTAATTATTACATTACCCTTAATTTGCATGCAATCATTCTTAACAATAGTATTGTTATACCCATTTTTTTAGCATAATGACGTTTCAAAAGAATAGAAATTATAAATGGATGATGAACATAACTAATTGCATTCCTATTCTCACGAAGCACAAAGTAGACTACCAAACGCTAACAGAAAAGGTTTGATCACCCAGCCATATTCTTCAACTCATGTTCGCTCAAGAAGGTTGTAATCCGCTGACAGAGACATTTGGTCATGCACAAGGATTGGTTTATGTCTGTTCATTTAAGAGATGCTATTTGTGTTAACATGATAAGCAACGGATGTTAGAGTTGCTATTTATCACAATACAATTATATTTCTGTTATTATAATATTGTAGTGTATTATTTACGGGTCAAGCCAAATAGCTTAGGCCCATGATTTAAATGTAACCCTAAACTTCTTATTATAAAGGGAAATTTGCGGCATTAGTCCCTATGTAGTTCATTTTGTTGCACTTAAATCCCTATGTAAATTTTTTTGTGGCAAAAATCCCCGCCGTTACACATTTGGTGCGGACATTGATCCGTCAACTGTCAAATGTGTCAAGCGGTACACGTGGCAGAACAAATTTAAGAATTTAATACATTTTTAAGATGATTTTTAATTATTTTTGTTTTAATTAACATTTCAATAATTTGTTAATAATTTTTTTATTGTTAGATTTTAATTAACAACCTATTGAAATGTTAGCTAAAACAAAAATAATAAAAAAAATCATCTTAAACAAACTAAGAATTTAATCAATTTTTAAGATGATTTTAATTTATTTTAAGATCAATAATTTGTTAATTAGATTTTAGTAATTTTTTGAGGTGAATAAATTATTTTATTAAAGTTTTTGCAGCAAAAAATTTACTTAGTCATTAAAGTGCAACAAAATGAACTATATAGGTATTTACGTCGTAAATTTCTCAAAAATGAATGTTTCTGCCAATCGAGTTTTGCCACGTGTACCGCTTGACATATTTAACGATTGGGGGACCAACATCCACACCAAATGTGTAACAGCGGAGATTTTTGCCGCCAAAATTTTTTCATAGGGATTTAAGTGCAACAAAATGAACTACATAGGGATTAATGCAAGTTTCCCTATTATAAATAAGATGAGACGAGATAGAAATGGGAGAGGGGGGGGGGGGGGAATTCATAATGTCGAAACTCTTTTCTTCTATAAACAATCCTTACGTGATATATAAAAGCGAAGGTGAACAACAACCGAAGTGGAGAAAATTAACATAATTCACCTCGCTTCAATGTTGTTTCGATCTCGCACCAACAAAGAGATTATGTTGACTCAACGGTACTTATGTAAAATGAGTATACATAAGAGATTTCATGGATTTTGAGATGACTTATACGCCTTTTTGAGATGGTGTTCGAGATGACTTTTCGGGATGACTTGGTTTTCGAGATCTTGTTCGCTCATATAGCCTATGCTAAGTGAATAGATGAGGGTGATTATGCTCGGGACCATTTCAAGGTCACCATAAAATCTATGTTCGCACACTCAAAGGGGTGAGCCAAACTAATAAATTTGCTTGAACCAAAAGTTGATGAACACTGGGAAGGATCTGCACATTTGTTATTTAGATGAAATGTGTTCGCCCATGTATTCATACATGGGGCGAACAGGACTAAATGAACATGGCTCGAAAGATTTTTCTGCTCGTTTTTCCTATGGCACACGTTATTCGAGCTAACTTATACATGTCATTCGAGGTGTACCTGTAACGTATCTCCGAGCTATTTTCCAAACAAACCGAACCAAAGGGAATTCTTTTAGCCCATTATGCTCAAAATCATTCCCAAGCTGACTTAAACAAGTTATCTTCGAACTAACTTGTATTTTCCCATTATGTTCGCACGTCTGCATAAGAAAACCAAGGAGAATGAATTTCAATGTTCACCTCAGAGTCGTAATCACTATCTCAAAGACAAGTCTATTTTCCTATCTATATAACTAACGAATAGGAACATGGAAGCTAGAAACAAGCTTGTTCATCCAACAATGTACATAGAGAATTAATAGAAACGAAAAAAAACCTGCTAGGGGTATGCACCAAAATCTCTTTCTAAAGATATCACTCATCTTTCAGTTAAAAAGATTGCTTCACAAAGAGATCACGGTCAGAAAAGAAGATAACCTCAAATCCTTATTATAATCGTGAAAGAAGACAACTTCGAATTCTTATCATTATCAAAAAAAGAGATAACCTCAAATTCTGGTCGTAATCAGGAAAGAGGATAACTTTGAATTCTCCATTGTAAAACTAACTCAAGCCCAAGGTAAAATATCCCAAGATTTATAACTTGGTTACTTGGGGGGCATATGGTTGTTTGATATAACCATACCACGAGCTCAGAAAAAATCTACACAACTTTTGGAAAAAAGTTAAAGTGTGGAGATAACCGAGTATCAAAAGGCACAATATTACAATTTTTTTGTGCAACAAAATTTTAAGTAATATTTTAAGCCTACCATGCTCCTATGAATAAAGGATTGTGAGTTGTGAGCAATTATATGCTCATCATACTTATATGTTTAAATAAGTATGCAAAGTGATTGTGAGAATTAACGAAACAAGTAGACGTGCTTGGATGCTTAAATAACACAATCAAACTTTGAAAAATTCAAGTTAGTATAAAAGTGAAATTTGGAAATGAAAATCGAGCTAGTTAGATAACTCGAGTTATCAAATATGAATCCAAATGAAACTTATGAAACTAACATGAAAAATTCAAAGCTATAAAATCCTGATCCTAACTAGGTAGACGATCTTAATACTAACAGGTAGCTGTTAGATAATAAATTAAACCTGGCTAAACCAGGAAAGAACCGAGTAGATAAAATCATCTCGGAAACATCATCAAAAAATAGGACAATCTCGAACTTTGATCGAGAATAACTTAAAATTTTGTTCATTACCAGTAAAAAGATAACCTCGCAATCTCTTCATTATCAGAAAAGAGGAAAACTTCAAAACAAATCTCCTACCAGTTAAAGGCATTTTCTTTGTTGTTCGCCCATAATAGCCTACACTAGGTGAATTGGGAGGGAAAAGTAAGCTCAGAGCCCCACAAAGAGAAGACTACTCGCCCATGGGTCTTCATAAGGAAATAACTCTTTTTTAACCAGTTCGCCAATTCGCACGTCACAAAAATGAACAGGAAAATAAAAGCTCGGAAGCCATGAAAGGCAATCTTGCTAGCTACTATGGTTCTACATTGAGCGAACAGAAACATCAAAAGTACAAAAATAGGTATCAACATGAAAGATATTCACCCATCATAGCTTGTTCACTTGTGTCTATATACATGAAGTGAGCAGAGTGATTTTGTTTGCCTATGGTGTTGATAAAAGAATTATGCTAACAAGTGAACAAGGACTGAGACTACTCAATCACTTGGGGGCATATAGGGTATAAGAAATAACCTAAAAGAGAAATTTTCTATAAACTTTTCCAAAAAAAGTGTTATGTTTGTTCTACCCATAAAAGCAAACATGTGTCTGCTCATGTTCTGTTCGTTCTAACCATAAAGGCGAAACAAGGAGACAAGCCGTGTGGGGACAAAAAGTAGATAAAAAAACAAATTGTTCATACCATGTACAAAAAGCAAACTAGTATGTTCGTTGGTACACAAGTAAAAGCCAATGGTCTGTTCGTTTGCATACAAGTACATACTACAACAAAAAATAAAGATAGTCAAAAGTTTGCCAATACAAAATACTCGAACATGAGGTGCACTAGAGACTAACCTATCAGGACTCTAGCTTAAGGGTTTGGTCGCCCGAGGTAGCTAAAGGTTCAACAAAAGTGCTAGTCACGAGATCTTTAGGTCTTGAACAAGCATCACCATCCCCTGACTGCACTAATGAGGTGCAAACAGAAGTATTTTCCTTCTTAGCAAGTCTCTGCTTGCAAGCCTCCACTAAAGACATCTATCAGCCATTCAGAAATGATAAATAAATATTTTGGTTGCGTTTCCACACTTGAAAGAACATGTTATTTTAGATCTCTTATTCTTCTTCAAGGGTTTGAAGGCAATCAACTTCAGCATCAGCTTTAAGTTGCTCAGCCTCAACAGCATAAGACTTCTTGAGGCGGTCTATCTCAGCCTTTAGTTGATTGATCTCAGTACAAGAGGAACTTTTGAGTTGCTCAAGCCTAGTCCTACAACTTTTCCTCTCACCATGAATAATGTCTAACTTGGCCATAAGGGTACGACATGCTTCTTCCTTATCCTTCTTCAACTGCTTAATAGACTCAGATAGGTTGGTCAAGGTGATCATTGTCTGAAAGGGGTGAAAAGAGATCAATACAGAAAATTAAGCTGAAAGATAACAAGTACAATATTGAGAAAAGAACCATACCTGAGCAGTGTTGGCAAGAGAATGGCGAACTCTAGCTGGGATGCAAACTCCGAAGAATGACCATTCTGCCTATACCTAGCCACTCCGAATAACCTCCTCAAATATGTGCACCACCCTTTGAACACGAGTAGGCAGTATGGAAGATAAGGACCTGGTCATGGGGACCACACTAGTAGTCACCACAAGAGTTGGTGGTGTAATTCCAGCAGAAGGCCGACTTTGGCCTAGATGAGCAAAATAAGACTTTGGAAGGGTCCCCTTATCTTTGTTCGTTGATTGTTTTCTCCTCTTATTAGCACTTTACCTAAAAATTTAGGGCCACCAAACAAAGCTCGAGCATTCATGCCTCATGTCAAAGAAAAGTGGTTAGATAAACTGCAAGTTAAAAATATATAGCCGTGAGGATGCGTTAAAGAATAAATAATATACGAGAAGGACTATCAACATTAAAAGTACCCTCCCAAAGATATTCATCTACCCAATAAGGTAGAGGTCATTCCTCATTTCCAAGGGATAGATTAAAACCTTCCACATCAATAAAAGAAACATAAGGGAGAGGCACTTGCGATAAGTCAAATTGTGGAAAGTTAGGCAACTTAGAACAAAACTACTCGGGGAGGTGCGAGCAGATAAAACTCAAAATGCATTGACTCTGGCTAATCATGAAAAGAAATGAATGTGTCATTGTGAACAGGATCAGTAACCTTCTCTGGTCGCCCCTCATGAATAGACTCCCGAAACTCAGAAAAGGGAAAGTAGTCAAACTCTGGAGGGGGAGATAGATGATCCAATGAGTGGTGTGGTTCAAGCAGACCGGCCAATCGCAAATTTTCATCATTAATGAGGAAATACACATTCCTATACTTATTACCCAATTTCCATAATTGAGAAAAAATCTTTTGCATCTCAGAGGTTGGAGTTGGTTGCCTATAGCGACCTTATCAAAGGAAAACGACCTGACACTTACAAATATCACGAAATGACCTATGCTAGGATTAGAAACGACACTCCTGAGAAATTTTCCACCATAATAGCTACACAAGTGGTAGAACCCTTCATAACCTAATACACGGTTGGACTTGATATTGAACAAGTAGTGAACCACCAAAGCATCAGAATGAGGCCAATCTAACGCTCTATCTAGAATACGCAACAATGTCAATAATTTGTAACTGTTCAGCGTCAAGTGGAACATGTCTATTCCTAAATAATCACATATTCCCACAAAATATGTGTGAAGTGGAAGGAAGGCGTGTGCTTGAAAATGCATGGGACTCCAAGCAGTATATCCATCTAGCGGGGAGTCAGCTCGTTCATCATTAGCAGGGGCTTTAAGCCCATGCTCGCCAATGAGTCCATATTTGTCTACTGAATAGGAAAGATCACTTGTGGAAAATGTGGATCTTTGAATTACAAAAACTTTCGAGCTAAATATTTCTCCGAGCCCTTTTTTCAGAATAATCAACCTCCTTCCTCTTCCTTAAAGCTCTTGATTTCTTAGGAGACATGTACTTGTTAGCAGATTAGAATCAAGTAGGGTTGAACAAATCCCTATACACTTCGAAGAACAAGGCCAAACCAGATTGTAAGGAAACCAGACACCTCTGAGATCGTACAAACCAAGTACCTAAAAAGAATAAGAAAAGAGTAAGGTTATGTTCGAATATACACAATATGAGGCCTGTTCTTCCATAAGTGTACAACTAGGGTGAACAGAACCAAAAAGATACTAAACTTACTCAATGTTGTGAAAAATAATGAATATACTTGCAAGTGCACAGATCGAACAAGTAGTAAAGTAGTCTAAAGATAGATTTTGTCCCACAAGTATTAAAATAAATTAAATATAGCAAATACTAAATCTTAATTTTATCTAAGCAATCAATTTCAAAAGATATCAAGAAGTAACATAATAAATAACTATGAATCTTAAAGAACAAATAACTAAATGTGAATAGACTTAAGATAATAACAATTGTTAAGGTTTCAACTTCACTCTCTAAAAATCTTACCCCTAATCATTAACGTACCTAAATCAATCCAATATGTTCAAAAACCTAGAACATTGTTTTATCTCTATACCCTCTCTTGAGTGCCGCATAAAGAATATACAAATGATACCTAGCCTATATCTCTATACGACCATTTATCCTTACCTTTATTAAGTTCCACTCTAGAAATAATCCTAAATATTCCACCTCTAGATTTATCAATCTAGAATTATCTCAGTTACCTAGATTTATGCTTATCTCTCAATCTCACATAACCTAAGTTGTTCTACTTGCTGTCGGATTGTTTGAATGTTCCCCTCTCGAGTAATAATTTTCACAATCTAAATACAACCCTAATTATAATTCATATACTGTAAAGAACAATATGAAAATCACAATTAAGCAAAAATTATTCAAAGTAGAACACAAGAACAACATTGGACTAAAATAGACTTTGCTTTAAATCATAGAAATAAAATCATGTCAAGAGATCCATCTACACCCTAACAAAATAAGAAAATTAACCACACATGATGTGGTTTATAATCTCAAATATATTGTAATTATCTGAAAAGAACAAAGAAATAAAGAGGGAAAACAAAGAACGCTGGTATTGCTTGATTCATTTCTTAGATCCTTCTCCAATGTGTATCTCCCCTCTAAATGTGTTTCTTTTCCTTTATATATGAGTTGTGATCATGCCCTAGTCTCCAGAAATCTCCTTAGCCTTCCTACTTTTTAATTCAAGTGAAAAACGTGTGGAAAAACTCGTTTTCCTATTTTTGTGGCGCAACTGGTGTCGTGTCACCATATCCCGAGCGACGTGTCGCCATATGTCAGGCGACATCTCACCTAGAATTTTCCAGGTTTTAATTTTTCATAGATTTCAGCAACTTCTTGCCTCTCGTAAGCCATGTAACACATCATTCTCTGACTTGAGCGCTGAAAATAACATTCAAAACGCCTAAAAACTCAATTTCTGCACACTTAAATGAAACTCATCAAATCTACACAAAAATTAAGGAAAAACAAACCATTCTAAGGATAAAAATCAATATTTGAGTGCATAAAACATGCACTCATCACACCCCCAAACTTGAACAATTTCTTGTCCTCAAGCAAAAGAGACTCTTAGTAATAGCAAACCATAACCAAAACAATGAATTCTTAAACACTAAAAATGACTAACACAACCAAATCAAGAATGTTTATTTAGACTCAAGGGTTAACTTCTCAAATTACTAACTCTTTTCAATCACTCAATATGTGAATTAAATCATAAAACTAGAATTTTAGCAAATCAATACTCAAATGTTAATATTACCATCTCATTGTATACAAACATCTCTAATAATCTCAAACAAATAGGTAGCTCATGTGCATCAAGACAAAAATAACGAACAAATCACATATTCAAAACAACCATAAGCTCACTTGATCAACTTGTCTCCACTAATGTAAATCAAATATCATGTAAATCAAGATGTCTTGATTTGGCTTATAACATTAGGTTGGGGTCAATGGTGGATGAGAATAGTCATTTAGGCTTATTTTCACACCATAAACTTACAAAAGAACTAGCTTTAAACTATTAAACTTCCCCTTTTCCCAAAACATTCTTTTCACTTTCCCATTCCTTACGACTACTATTTTTTTTTCATCACTGAGTTACTACTTTCCCCAAACTTGTTTCTTTCCATTTTTTTCAATTCTTTTTCATTTCAACATTTTTTTTCTTTCAAAAACATTCATCTTTTTTTCTTCTCTATTTATTTTGTAAAGATACTTTACAATCAACACAATTGAAGAGTAACTCACTTTTTACATTGAAATCCAACACATCATCTATTTTCCAATGACATAATCATAATATATCACATTCCCCTACTTTACAACACATTCTAAAAATCAATACAATTCATCATATGCTTATGGTGCAAAAAAGGGTAAAATGATAAAATTAATTAAGTTGAAATTGGCATGTCACAAGCTCAAAATGTGTTAAAATAACAAAGACTATGAATGTCACAATACCTCAAAAAGAGAAACAAAAGGAAAAATGTGTATAGGTTACCTTTTTGGCTCAAACGATTAAAAAAAATGCCTATATCATCTCTACATAACAAAGATCTAGGATTTCGCTTCAACAAATTGATCAAGCAAGTTCTAGTTGTATCTATGTCAAACAAAATGAATCCAAGTCTCTACAATACCCACAAAGCCACATATTGAATAAGAATCATAAAGAGATACTTCAACGAGAGATAATAATATTAACACCAAGTAAGATAAGCCAAGCACACAGTCAATAAACTTCAAAACACACACCAAGCGATATCAAAGCGTGAAGCATAATAGTCATCACTGAAACCCATGAGTCAAAAAGTTAACATCTCAATTTAGTCAAGTACAGTCATCCAATCAAACATAAAAACAAAATAAAAACTAAGAAAAATAAAATAAAGGAAAATAAAAGAAACATAAACTCTTTTCCCCCCAAACTTAATAAAAACAGTGTCCCCACTGTTTAACAAGAAAATATCAAGGAAAGAAAAGAATACCCCACGGCCTGACTAAGGATCGTCAGCCTTATCATCATCGTCATTAGCAATTGGTGGCTCCTCGGGCTCTGGAGAGTGGTATGGGTCATGAAACAAGCTCGGAAATTGTGGAAAATGACAATCGGGAAATTGTTGCTACCATTGATTATGAACTGTCGCCGTGTAGTTGTAGAAGTGAAACTGACACTCCTGCATATCAGACACACGATGATGAAGACTCTGATTGGACAACTCCATGTTAGACAACCACTCTCCCTGTTGAACCAATAGTTGACCAATGTCATCAAGCGAATAATGCCTATCATCAGCAGGTTAAGACGAAGAAGCAACATGCTGAGCTTGTCTATCACGAGCACGTTGCTGAATTTGATTATCATAATTCAGTTGTTGGAAGGCATCAGGCGACTGTCGGAGATGTGGACGTGGAGCAACAGGCGGTGGTGGGACATTGTTAGGATCGTCCACCTCAAATCCAAGGCCAGAAGGACGAGGAGTTCCACCTTGTCAAAACGAACCACGAGTCAAATTACCATGATCAATCGAGGTATTTTGCAAAGAGGACTCAATCTCATTCATCAGAACACCAGTCACCCTACATAACCCAGTAATCAGACTGGCATGACCATGACCACCAGTAGTAGCACCCCTCACAATCTTCAAAATATTTTCCTGAATAAAAATCCCCACATCAATAGTTTTTCCCGCACAAATACAATACAAAAGCACCATGCGGTCAACCGGAATCTTAGACTTATTGGTAGAGGGCATCAATGTTGAAAAAATAAGACTATTCCATACTTTGGCATAAGGATTCTACACTGTACTAAGCACATTATGGGGCACTGTCAGATCAACAGTAGAATGATTCCAATCCACACCAGGGGGAGCAAGTTGACTTTAAATAAATCTATAATCTGGACCATCTCTCACCATAGTATGATATTCATCATTCGGAACTCGTGGTAACCAATAATATGGATTAATCACTGATGAAGAAAAATTCACAATTCGACCCCTTACCATCACATAATTGTTCTATCTTTGTTGGGTGCCATTAGCATAAAATTCTCTAACCGCACTAATATTCCCCATAATGGACACCTCACATAAGCGTTGCCATCCACGTTCTTGAATCATGCTCAAAAAATTTCCATCACTTGGCGCCGACTGAAAAGAAGATTCCATGATGATTTTATTATTTTGATCATTATACAACTTATATTTAGCCTTGGCCTCATCATACACAAAAGAATTATAACGTCCAAAAATTACCTTATAAGGCTTAAGGTCTTGATTAGGAGGCTAGGATGGCAATATATGGAATTATATGTTTATTTGATTGTGATTATGTGAGTTGTATGATAATATAACTAGCTATGCATGTTTAGGAGTACTAAATATGCATGTGGGCCAGTTTCTTATTAGAAGGGCAACTTTCGTAATGTAGCACGTTACGGGCATAATTGTATATGTGTGCATATATGTGATTAATGTGGGTTTATTTGGTTTACTCGGCACGAGACGATCCTGGGGAGTAAGTTAGCAGAAAAGTCACAACGGGACCCAATACCCGACTCGGGGTGAGTCAAGGGGTATTTTAGGTATTTAGCATTAAATCAGGTATCGAGTAATGTGAATGAATAATTGAGGATATATTTGGAGTTAGTGAGTTTAGGAGGGAATACTGGGGATTTTGACCATTTTGCCCTCGGGGACATTTATAGTACCCCAAGCCTCGGGATTAGTTTAAGTCCTTTAAGCCCCAAGGAAATAAAACACTCAAACACTTCTAGCAGCTCACCAACCGACTCTCTCTCTCTCTCCACCTCTTTGATTTTTCTATCAACTCTTATAAGGGAATTCTTTGAGAATTAAGGGGAAATTGTTGGCTGAAGCTTGAGAGATTGAACGCTTAAGCTTGGGATATGATTAGCTACCGCTAGGAAGACTTTAATCACAGTTGAGGTAAGCTTTGGACCTTGATTTCCAATGATTTTTCTATTTATTTTGGTTGTTCTTGAGGTGTTCTTGAGCCTTAAAGCTCATGAGTTGAATTGTAAGTTTTGATTGTTATATTATTTTATAATATAATGTAATATTATATTATATTATAATATAATGTTTTAGATTAAATAAATGTGACAAAGAGTGTCACATATTGTAACATATAATAGAGAGTTACAATATTTAGATATATGAGATATATTCAAATAATGTAACATATTTGGTGTTACAAATTTGTAACTTCCAAATATTACCCTTTATTGTGTAAATTGTTGTTACACAATATTGAGATGAATTTCATAAAGCCATATGTGAAATGGCTGTTAGAGATATGATTTTAACCCCAATAATGTGTTTTGGGAGTTACAAAATCATTTGGGAGGGTTTGGAATCGTTTGGAAAAATAGCACAATTTTAAGTGCTGAAATTGGTCGGTGGCCGTGGCCACTAAATGTTGGTGGCCGCGGCCTGTGGGACAGAGACTAGTGGCCGCAGCCACAGGCCAAAAACTGACCAATTTTTTACTTTTTTCAATCTTTGTTGAACGGCTCAAATAACTCCCAAATCTCGTTTTTAATTCCATATTAATCCAATTAAACATTGGTAACAGCCATGGGGGTTGGTGGAATTTGAAATTCAAAGGGTGTCTCTAAACTCTATAAATAGGAGCCTATAGCTCACTTGTAAGACACAACATTTCTATCCATTAGATCACTTGGCTAGAAACACCTGGAGGTTTGATTATTCCAGAAAGCATTTCCAATATCTATGAGAGATATTTTAGTGCTTGAGTTAGGGTAAAATAAGCTTTTGGACAAAGGTTTCAAACCTTGTTCAAGTTGGTGATCCCCAACACTCTTCACTTTGGTTGTGTGAGTGAGAGTTCTTAGTTAATTGTTCTTATTCTTGTTCTTTTATTCTATTGCTTTTCATTTATTCTATTATTCTATATTTACTCTTTTATATGTATCTTTTGTTTTAGAGTTATAATCTCATCTATATCTTTCATTCTACTACTTCTAGTTTATTTGTATCTTTTTGTCTTAGAGTTTTATCTTCTATTTCTATCATCTTCTACCTCTTTCTCTATATTTACATGTAATTTTTTTCATAGAGTTGTAACAATTTTTAATCAATAATATTTATTTGTAATATTTAGTTTAGAGTTGTAATTATCTTACCTATTTCCATTGAGACAAATACATATTTTCCTAACATTCAAAAGCTTACTCCTTTGTTTGTTTGAATGGAAGGTGAGACCATCAAAATCATGAATCAAGACCTAGTGAGGTTGGATAGGTTTGATAGATCCAATTTCACTAGGTGGTAAGACAAGGTGAGATTCCTTTTGACCACTCTCAAAATCACCTACATTCTAGAATCCACTTTAGAACCTCTCCCAACGCCATCCGAGAAGGACACTCTCGAGGAGGTGGAGAAGAGAAGGAAGAGGGAGGAGGATAATCTCCTTTGTAGGGGTCATATCCTCAATGCCCTTTCCGATAGGCTCTATGAACTCTACACCGAAACCAAATCGGCCAAGGAGATATGGGATGCACTTGAGAAAAATTTTAAGGCGGAAGAGGAAGGTACAAAAAAGTTTTTGATATCCCGATACTTCGATTTCAAGTTTTTTGGTGATAAACCTATTCTTCCTCAAATTCATGAATTGCAAATAATTGTTAACAAATTGAAAGTTTTAAAGATTGAGCTTCCCGAGGCCTTTCAAGTTGGTGCTATAGTGGCTAAATTACCACCAACTTGGAAGAGCTATAGGAAAAGAATCCTTCATAAAAATGAGGATTATTCTTTGGATGAGATCCAAAAGCATATTCGAATCGAAGAGGAATCGATATGTAGAGATAAACTTGTGGAGGGGTCTAATGGAGAGACTTCCAAAGCAAATGCAGTGTCACAACCAAAACATCCCAAATACAAATGGCAACCATGAGATACAAATGGGCAATGAGGGCAAATCCAAGGTACTTGGCAAAGGTACTATTGAAGTCTACTTCACCTCCGGCAAGAAAGTTACATTAGTGAATGTACTTTATGTTCCCGAAATGAGTAGAAACTTGGTAAGTGGTGATTTGCTTGGCAAGCCCGGCATTAAAGCCGTTTTTGAGTCCGGTAAACTTATACTTACCAAATCAAATGTATTCTTGGGAAAAGGATACTCTTGTGAGGGTATGGTTAAATTGTGCACCAATGATGTAACTTTCAATGTTATCAATAAAAATGCTAATTCTGCCTATATTGTTGAGTATGATTCTTTATTTTTGTGGAATCTTAGACTATCGCATATAGGTTTTTCAACCATGAAAAGAGTAGTTAA
The DNA here is from genome assembly GCF_963169125.1 of Humulus lupulus. Taxonomy (NCBI): domain Eukaryota; kingdom Viridiplantae; phylum Streptophyta; class Magnoliopsida; order Rosales; family Cannabaceae; genus Humulus; species Humulus lupulus. The sequence goes on from NC_084798.1 coordinate 196,451,159, forward strand.
ATGTGGTATGATTGCATGCAATATTAAAAAAACTATGGTAAATGTGAAACATGTGTTAAGGCAAAAATGATTAAGAAACCATTTCCTAGTGTAGAAAGATCATCTAATTTACTAGATTTAATCCATGGTAATCTTTGTGAATTAAATGGTGTTTTAACTAGAGGTGGTAAAAGATATTTTCTTACTTTTATAGATGATTATAGTAGATATACCTATGTGTTCCTTTTAAAGCATAAAGATGAAACTTTTGATGCTTTTAAATTGTATAAATTAGAAGTTGAAAATCAACTAAATAAAAAGATTAAGGTGCTAAGAAGTGATAGAGGAGGAGAGTACTTCTCTAATGAATTCAATACATTTTGTGAAGAAAATGGTATAATTCATGAGTGCACTGCACCTTATACACCACAATACAATGGTGTTGCCAAAAGGAAAAATAGGACTTATCTAGAGATGATAAATTCTATGTTGGTGTTTTCTAAGTTGAACTTCAACTTATGGGGTAAAGCACTTTTAACCGCTTGTCACACTCTTAATCGAATACCGATGAAGACAAATGAGATATCTCCATATGAGTTATGGAAAGGAAGAAAACCCAACATAGGGTACTTCAAGGTGTGGGGGTGTCTTGCATATTGCAAGAAAAATGAACCTAATAGAACAAAGTTAGGTTCAAAAGCCATAAAGTGTGCTTTTGTTGGTTATGCCAACAATAGTAAAGCTTATAGGCTATTAAACTTAGAGTCTAATATGGTGATTGAATCTAGAGAAGTTGAATTTTTGGAGAATATGTTATGTGACAACAATTCTCAAGCTTCAACATCTCTGAAGGAGAATTTGTTATATGAGAACAATTCTCAAGCTTCTACATCCAAAGTTGATTCTCAAGAGGAGAATTCTCAAAAGGATGTAAAGCAACCCTTTGAATCTAGAAGAAGTCAAAGGCTTAAAAATCATAAAAGTCTAGTAGTGGATGAGATAGATTCTCAACGAATTTCATTCTACATGGTAGAAGGAAATATATAGGAAGTTCTTAGGAAAATTCCTATTGTACTTCTCATTGAGGATGATCCTAAGACTTATAGAGAAGCTATGCAATCGAGAGATAGTGCATTTTGGAAAGAATCCATCAATGATGAGATGGATTCCATTCTTTCCAATAACACTTGGGAATTGGTAGACCTCCCACCGGGGTCTAAGCCAATTGGGTGTAAGTGAGTATTTAGGAGAAAATACCACACTGACGACACTATCCAAACCTTTAAAGCTAGATTAGTAGCTAAAGGGTTTAGGCAAAAAGAGGGTATCGATTATTTCGATACTTATGTGCCTGTTGCAAGAACAACTTCTATAAGAATTTTGTTCGCTTTAGCTTCTATACACAACTTGTATGTTCATCAAATGGATGTCAAAACGGCATTCCTTAATGGTGACCTCAATGAGGAGGTCTATATGGAACAACCCGAAGGGTTTGTCCTACCAAAATATGAACATAAAGTTTGTAGACTTGTAAAATCCTTATATGGATTGAAACAAGCTCCTAAGAAATGGCATGAGAAATTTGATCAAGCCATCGTGTCTAATGGGTTTAGACATAACAATGGAGACAAGTGTTTGTATTCCAAAACTTGTAAGGGATATGTGATCACTATTTGCTTATACGTGGATGGAATGCTTATTCTAAGTAATAGCATGAAAGGGATAGAAGAAACGAAAAGGTTTCTATCGTGAACCTTCAAGATGAAAGATCTTGGAGAAGTTGACCCCATACTTGGTATAAAAGAAAAGAAACATAGTGGGGGGTTTTGCGTTAGGGCAAGCCCACTATGTTGAGAAAGTATTGAAAAAATTTAACCATCTCAAGGTTAAAGATGCCAATACTCCATTCGATCATAGTGTAAAACTAGAGAAGAATGAAGGAAGAGTGTTGGCTCAATTGGAGTACACTAGTGCTATAGGGAGTCTAATGTACGCTGCCCAATATACTAGACCTGATATAGCATTTGCGGTAAGTAAACTTAATAGGTTTACAAGTAATCCAAGTGTGGATCACTGGAAGGCAATTGGAAGAGTCCTAGGTTATCTCAAGAAAACCAAAGGACTAAGCCTTCACTACTCCAAATTTCCTTCAATTTTAGAAGGATATACAGATGCAAGTTGGATATCCAATCTTGGGGACAACTTGTCCACAACTGGTTGGGTATTTACACTTGGTGGAGGTGCAATTTCTTGGGGTTCCAAGAAACAAACCTGTACATCTCATTCCACTATGGAAGCATAGTTTATAGTTCTAGCTGCTACCGGTAAAGAGGCCGAATGGTTAAGGGATCTGTTGATAGAGATTCCATTAATGAAAGATAATGTATCTACTATATCGATACATTGTGATAGCCAAGCAACATTGGCTAGAGCATACAACAGAGTGCATAATGGGAAGTCTAGACATATTAGTCTAAGACATGGATATGTAAGAGAATTGATTCAAAGAGGAGTCATCTCAATATCCTATGTGAGAACAAATGAAAATCTGGCGGATCCTTTCACTAAGCCACTAACGAGGGATTTAGTAGCTGCATCATCTCGAGGAATGGGACTTAAACTCCCTAAAGAGATTCACGATTGATGGTAACCTATCTTAACACTAGTTATTCAACTAGTGTTAGGTTTAATAGGTAACAACAAGTCAATCAAGTGAATATTAGTTGTACTCAAAACAAGTCTCATCTGAGATATTGAGTACTTGTGTGTTACCAAGTAGAGGGTTAAAACCGAAAGGTTTTTTTAATAGAATTCAGTATTGTAAAGACAAGTATTTTTGGTAACAAAATACTGTAAGAATTATACCTATATGAACCTAGGGGTGGTGCTGCCTCTCATCAGAATTGGGAGTATTCTCAAGAACGTCCATGAATGGAAAGTGCACATGGCCATTAACGGTGCAAAGCGAGACATAGAGGTCTCAAGTGAACATCGCAAAGGTGTGTGTGTTATCAGCGATTTGTATCATGAAAAGATGGTTCAATGCCTAGTGCAATGACTCCTATAAGAAAGAGTTCTTATTTAATCAAGTGGGGGATATGTTATATTTCAAAATATAATGATTGATTAAATAAGTGTTACAATAGATAACTATTTAATCTAGTGAGGGAATGTTATATTATATTATAATATAATGTTTTAGATTAAATAAATGTGACAAAGAGTGTCACATATTGTAACATATAATAGAGAGTTACAATATTTAGATATATGAGATATATCCAAATAATGTAACATATTTAGTGTTACAAATTTGTAACTTCCAAATATTACCCTTTATTGTGTGAATTTGTTGTTACACAATATTGAGATGAATTTCATAAAGTCATATGTGAAATGGCTGTTAGATATATGATTTTAACCCCAATAATGTGTTTTGGGAGTTACAAAATTATTTGGGAGGGTTTGGAACCGTTTGGAAAAATAACACATTTTTAAGTGCTGAAATTGGTCGATGGCCGCAGCCTGTGGGACAGAGACTAGTGGCTGCGGCCACAGGCCAAAAACTGACCAATTTTTCACTTTTTTCAATCTTTGTTGAACGACTCAAAAAACCCAAATAACTCCCAAATCTCATTTTTAATTCCATATTAATCAAATTAAACATTGGTCACAACCATGGGGTTGGTGGAATTTGAAATTCAAAGGGTGTCTCTAAACTCTATAAATAGGAGCCTATAGCTCACTTGTAAGACACAACATTTCTATCCATTAGAGCACTTGGATAGAAACAACTTGAGGCTTGATTATTCCAGAAAGCATTTCCAATATTTGTGAGAGACCCCTTAGTGCTTGAGTTAGGTGGAAATAAGCTTTTGGACAAAGGTTTCAAACCTTGTTCAAGTTGGTGATCCCCAACACTCTTCACTTTGGTTGTGTAAGTGAGAGTTCTTAGTTCTTAGTTCATTGTTCTTATTCTTGTTCTTTTATTCTATTGCTTTTCATTTCTTCTATTATTCTATATTTACTATTTTATATGTATCTTTTGTTTTAGAGTTGTAATCTCATCTATATCTTTCATTCTACTACTTCTAGTTTATTGTATCTTTTTGTCTTAGAGTTTTATCTTCTATTTCTATCATTTTCTACCTCTTTCTCTATATTTACATGTAATTTTTGTCATAGAGTTGTAACACTTTTTAATCAATAATATTTATTTGTAATATTTAGTTTAGAATTGTAATTATCTTACCTATTTCCATTGAGGAAAATACACATTTTCCTAACATTGATGAGTTTTGCATTTAGGTTCTAGTTAAGATTTGTTGCTTGGAAGATATTAAAACTGTTATATGGATTGAATTATTATTTTAGGGTGAAATTGGAATAGTTTTGGTAGGATTTGGCTAATGAAAAATGGAGAAAATCTGGGTTTGTAGGGCCAAGTCGCGACCCTATTCTTGAGGGGTCGCGACCTAACCGAACCCAGAGCCGTGGGAGGCTTTTGTCTGGGAGGCGCCTCGCGACCCTCAAGGGGCAGGTCGCGACTCGTGTCCATTATTAGGGGAGGAGGGCCTCTGATTTGAGGGGCGTGCTGTGACCCTCAAGGGCAAGTCGCGACTTGCCTGGGCTGTTTTGACCTTGGTGAGTTTTTAGTGACGGTAATCTTTTCCTTAGGGCTCGTGATTGATTCTACTGCCCAGTTTAGTAGAGTTCCAGGCTCTGGAGGCTAGGACTCGGTCCAAAAGCCTTTATTTGATTGTTATTGATGGAATCCTATATTATGGTTGTGACTAGGTTATTGCTAGAGGCTCAGAACTGGGATTGTGCTTGAGGGTCGTTCTTATTTTACACTATACTCAGACTTGAGGTAAGAAAACTGCACCCAATACGTGTTATATGTGATTAGGGCTTGGCCCGACTGTTAATAATAATTTTGATTAGGGCTTGGCCCCCTGAGAATGTTTATGTTTAAGTTATCGTTTTCACTTATTGGTTACACATACTTGAATATTCTTACTTGCTTAAGTGTTGCATGATTGTTTGCATGGTTTGCGTGGCTAGGGTGTGATCCTGTTAAATAAGCATGACTATTACTATGATTACGATTACCTAATGATGTTATGTGATTAACATGTATGTGTGTTTATCTTGTTGGGGTATGCCTACCCATATCTGCTTCTGTATTGATATTCGTATACCTGGTTCAGGGCTTGACTTATTAGTCAAGGACGACAATAGCGCTCTGCGCGTTGGTCGAAAGGCTTAGGCCTAAATTAGCAGTGTACTATTACATTGGCCGACTCTATGGTCATTGGAAAACCATAGGTTTTTGGCTAGATCTATGGCTAGCTACTCAAAGCTGAGGGCGAAGGCCCCAGGTGGCTCTATGGTCACATAGTTTGGGCATAGGTCCCCAGGGTTGACTCTATGGCCAACTGTTCAGGGCAGTGGCCCCAAATTGGTCCAATGACCATTTATTTGTAATTGAATGACTGTATGAGTAAGTTATTACTGCTGGACAAGCCAGATAAGTATATAAGAATTTGTATTTCTATTTATGCACATGTTTAAGTTTTCTTGCTAAGTCTTGGCTCACGGGTGCTTTGTTGTAACGCCCTGGCTACCCCAGAACAGTTACGGTGATCGGTGGACCGGAAATTTGACTCGTTACCTGAGTCCTTTGGTCAAAAACGTGCTCTAAGTGTAATTAACAGGTTAAGGTATAAAACCAATAAAAAGGAAATGGAGATTTTATTACAAACTGCTCTGCAGAGCTAAACAAAACATTTACAAGCTGTTCTCAGTACAAAATGGTCACTACTGTTTTAAATTTACAATTCCGCCGACCTAAGCGGCAAAAGTAGGGTAAACCCCCTAGTTCCTCTGAGAACACCTTGACCGTGGTGGTCAAGCGGCTGCATATGTACACACCACCACATCAGCTCTCCACTCAAGGCTAGGTGAGCTTTTCTTTCTCTTTACCTGCACCACATAGCACCCATGAGCCAAGGCCCAGCAAGAAAACATAACACTTTATATAACATTATCAAATGATTATCATTATAATCACACTGAGCATAAAGCTTTCAAACAAAGGAGTAAACATCACATGAGGTCCTGATAAACCACACTGAGTGACTGACAAGCAAGTCACTAATTCAGATGGAAGAGTGGCTGATGGGTAAGCCACTAGCCTTCAACAGGTTCTGGTAACCGTACTGAGTGACTGCCATGCATGTCACTAATTCAGGTGGGAGAGTGGCTGCTGAGTAAGCCACCAGCCTCCAAGCGCTTATTTCATTCATCGACCCTCGGGGTCGGTCCGGCATTAATGCTCTTTGAGCCATTCAATGCTGATAATTGATTTGATCAAATCTTGTTGGCTTGCGTGGCACACGCTAAGGCCGTCCTGACTAATAAGTCAGCTCAACATAATCAGTGCCCAGTACCATCGCCGAACCTGACTAATAAGTCACAGCTTCATAGTTGATACTAGCACCCTTGCCAAACATGACTAATAAGTTAGTACCATGCACAAATGAGCAACATATGCTAAGCATTCTATATTCAGTCCATGTCCATATTCTCACAATCAACATGCTTCATGAATGTCCACGCATGTCATAATCGGGGTGCAGTTTTCTTACCTTTGGTTCGAGCAAGAACGAATAAAATAACAACCCTGAGAACGATCGACTTTTTGGTCCTTTAGCGGTTACCTGGTCATAACCAAATCATGGGATTCCATCAATAAAATGAATAATAAAAGGTTCCCAAACCAAAACCTAACCTCCGGGACCTCAAACACTACTCAACCGGGTAGTAGGTTCTATCCCGAGGCCTTAGGCTTGAATCCCCATGCTAAAAAGCTCACTTTGGCCAAAAATGCCTTAAGGGCCGCGGCCCTCCTTGGCCATGCCGCGGCCCGCCCCTCAGACAGAGGCGCCTAAACCCAGCAGCTCCCAAGGACCGCCGCTCACCCCTGCCATGCCGCAGCGCAACACCCAGTTCAGCCAAAACCCCTGTTTTTCTTCCTCTACGATTTCTCTTAGAACCAACCCTTCAAACCCACTTTAAACACCACCCAAACCTCTCTCAAACACCCATTTAAACCACCAAACATCACCCATAATTATCCCTCATCATAACCCAAGTAAAACATCCCAAGAGCTTCCCTTGATTCCAACAATCCACCATAAAAGCACAAGCTGAAATCTAACACTAAAACAAAGATAAACTAGCAAGTTAATGGACAAAGCTTACCTCAAACCTGGAATTGAACCCTCTCCAATGGCTGAACCAAGTCTATAACTTAAGCCCCTTGATTTCCTAGCTTAGTTCCACCCCTTGAGCTCAAAATCTCCAAAGAAGAAGCAAGGAAAGTGAAGGTACGGGAAGGAAGAAACTTACACTCTGTTTTGGTTCTGTTTTCTCTACAGCCTTCCAAGCTCATATATATCCAAGCCAACAGACCATTATACCCCTAGGTCTTTAAAAGTCTCTAAAGCCAACTCAAGGGCAATTTTAGTACTTTCCACCTACACCGTTAATCATAATTAACGCTTCCCAATTCCCGCTAATCTCAATATTCTCAAACTCCAATATTTCACATCCCGTTACCCTTTAATGCCCGGTAACACTCTAATCATTAAAACACCCCGAGACTCACCCCGAGCCCCGAGCTTAAGCCCGTTATGACCAAACTGATAATTAACATTCCTTGATCGTCTCATGCCAAATAGCTCGAACAAACCCACATCATAATGTGGTCTCAAATTATATCACCAACATGCGAACAATTAGTCAATTTACCCTCAACGGGCCAAATTACCAACTCACCCCTGTGGATAGAAATATGGACTCACATGCATGCATTTCACATCATATCATAATATAATCAACATATACATGCATTTAATCAATTAATAACTTAATTAAGCAAATATGGCCCTCCCGGCCTACTGTTCACGCTGTTAAACCCAACGGAGAATTCGGGGCATTACATTTGTGGTGCAAGTAAGGGTAAAGGAAAGCTTGACCAGCCATGAGTTGTAGAGCTTTGGTGGCGGTGTGTACATATGCGGCTTCTCGTCCTCCACGGCCGAGGATATCTCAGAGGAACTAGGGTTGTAGCCCTGATTTTGCCGCTTAGGTCGGCCGGTTGTAATTTTGATGTATATACACCTTTTTAAAAGTTTGGTTGTAATATTATGGGATCCCATGTATGTATAAACTTTTTAAATAAAAGTCAACAGTTCCTTTGACCAAAGTTTTTAACCTTAACCCTTGACATCAACCTTAGTTACACGTTTATAACCAAATGACTTGATTAGCGAGTCTGACACAATTTAAAATACGTAGTGTAACAATCTTGGATTAGGAGGACGTTACAACTTGGTATCAGAGCTGCCAAGGTTTAAAGGTTCCTGAAGATTGGCCAGGCATGTACACTCGCCACTAAAGACAAGCTCGACTCAGGGTTCGGTAACTATTATGTGGTTATATGTTTAGCTGCTTAAACATGATATGAACGCCTTATATGCATGCCTGTTTAGGAAGCATGCATGAATGATAGGACTTGGCCCTTGACTGCTGCATGAATGATAAAGAATTTGAGGTTGGTTCCGCTCCCTTTGGGCAGGAAAGACACTCTTTTCTGGCAGAATTATATGGATGGTATCTTCCTCACTAAGGGGCTTACACTATTGTGATCGGAAGAAGGGATTGTATCGAAGGAAATATTTGGAAGAGACTTTGGAAAGCGAGACTTCACGAGAGGATCAAATTGTTTCTATGGAAAGTTGGAGGGAATGTCCTTCTGTTCGGGGAAAGGCTACCTTCGATTTTTAGAACTCAGTCTCTTTGTGCTTTTTGTGGGGTTGGCCCGAACTCGACAAACCGTGTGTTCTTTAACTGCCTGACTGCTACAACTATTTGGCTTGGGAGTCAGTGGAGTTTAAGGTCACACAACTTGGTGTTTAATACAGGTCTGGATGTGGTGGATTGGGTTCTTAGTGGCCCTCGTAGTTTGTCTTCCCATGGCACTAGTATGCACTTTTTCTCTATCTTTGCCTCCTATGCCCTGTATAACTTATGGTTTGCAAGAAACGCAACCTATCATCAAAACCAAATATGTGATCCTAGGCATCTTTTGGATAAGATCAAGAGGGAGGTTTCGGACTTTGCGAAGGTTAGACCTCTTGAAGATGACCAATCTACTAATCGTGAGGTGAATCTGGGAGCCCCGTTCCTCTCATCAATTCTGGGTTTCACTAGGATTTTTGTTGATGCTACATACAAACATCCTAAGGTGTTTGTTGCTATGGTGGTCCTGGATGGGAATTCCAACATCATTTTCTTAAAGGTCCTTCAGACTCTGGCAGATTATTCTCTTGAAGCAAAGGCGAGGGTGCTGGAATTGGCTCTCCTTGAAGCTTTCTCTCATCAATGGCCGAACCTGGTCTTCTTTTGTGACTGTCAAGTGTTAGTTATAGGTGTTGCTGCTAAGTGTGTCTCGTTGTTCCCATATTTTCCTATGTCTTTTTAACTTAGTCATTACTCTGAATGCTAAGGTTGTGTGGATTCCTAGGAATCGTAACGTATTTATGCTCATTCTGTTGCTGCATGAGGTTTGAGGACCTCCTTTTCTGGTTTGGTTTTGTTAAGGGAGGTGACCCCTTTTGTGGTTACCATTTTACTTTTTGAGTTTTAGTAAAGTTTCAGTTTTAAGATAAAAAAAAAACACTTATATTCTATAGTATATTTTTTTTTTGTAGCACACTTAATTTAGTTAGTCTTACGATTATAATACTCATTTAGGTTAAATGATAATGTGCACGCACGTAGTCTAAATTCCTTGATGGGTATGTAAATTAATTAAATGTTCCATATATATATATATATACATTCAAATATCCCTCACGAAAAGAATATAAAGGGAAGAAAAAAAAAGCAAATATATATTAGAAAGGAAAGAAAGTTGATTTTAGTATATCTATATAAATATATATTTTGAGGAATTATTGGATTTGAAATCTAGATATATACCGAAATCTAATTCTTTACATCTGCCAACTTGAGTTGGCGTAGAATTATTTATGGGTGATTGATTGATTTATAAGAGGAACATGTTAATTAATATATATTTATTTACATATATTAAGAAAAAAAAAGTATCTTTTATATAATCCCATAAACATGAAAGTTTCAATGGTGAATATAGTTTAAAAAAACAAAAACAGTTTAATTAATGTACGAACGCGCATTTCACCATCATTATAATTAATAAAACTTCACACGAATGGCCTTATTTATTATGTTAGTAAGTACTCTACATATGCCTATAAAATATGAACTATATTTACACTTATTTAAATTTCTTCCTTAAATTTGCTTTATGAAAATAGTCTTTTTTTTTTTTAAGTTTCGTGTATCTTTTTTTTAATAATAGATTATTGACGTACTTTGAATCACTGTCATATTATGAAATATGTTACTATTTGTGTTTATTACTATTATTAACCTATATATTATATAGAATTAGAATGTGATTTAAAATATGATAAGGCATATTAGAAATTCATGAAAAAATAGATAAAACAATATAACAAAAGGATTATTCTCGTAAATGATAATAATATTTCAAAGAGTGTTGCTTTATTATAGCAATTTCAATTCAGAATTAATTTGTAATAAGTAGGAAAAGAAACTATTGATAATGTGATGGGAAATATTAAGGGAAAAAAACGAAGAGATAATGATCATTTAAGGGTATTAAATGAATAGAACTATATATAGACATAGAATATTTTGGAAGGCCATGATGGGAACCTAAGGTATAAAATGGATTATGCTCTTATTAATTACCATTTTATTAGGAGAAATTTACATAAATAGGAAAAAAAAATAAACATAGTTTCTATATTTATGGGAAAAAATTTATACAAAATATGGTAAGTTTTGAAAAAAAAGTTTAAAATATGGTAATTTCATAGAATATAAAAAATAGATTACCATAATCATAAATACACAAAACTCTCTATTACTCTCTCATTTCTATCCCTCTTGACATCTCTCTCTTTTTTCTTCTTTCTTCCTTTCTCCTCTCCCATTTGGTTCTCTCATCTCAGCCCTCCACTGGTGATGCTACCTCCGCCCCTGCCTCCGACGACGACGACATACCTCCACCCCCGCCCTTGATTGCGACGTACCTCCGCCCGTCTTCTTCTTCTTATCTAGCTTTATTTTTATTCTCTTTGTTCTTGTTCTTCTTTTTCACATCTGGTTTTGTCATTTCAAATATGATTTTGCACTTCATATTTAATTTTTTTACTTCTATACCTAACTGTAACTGATCTGTTATGATTTATGGGTTTCTTTTTCTAGATTTGTTTAAGTAACTGGGTACAATGGCGTCTGATTCTTTTTAATCGTATCTGATTTTTTTAGATCTAGCTGTAACCAGTTACAGTAACGATTAATTTAGATTTGTTTGTTTATATCTGATTTTGTTTTCACACCTGACTAAGTAACTAGGTACCATGATGACTAGTTCTTTTTTTTTTTTAGATCTGAATCTCTAACCAGTTACGATTATGACAAGTTTAACTTTTTTGTTTGTGATCCTATTTGTTTCCAAGTCTGGCTAAGTAACCGGTTACCATCGCAATTAGTTCTTTCTTTCATATCTATTTTGTTTTCAGACCTAGCTGTAACCAGTTACCTTCACGATCAATTTAGTTTATTTTTTACATATCAATTTTTTTCTTCTTCCAAATCTCACTAAGTAACCAATTACAATTCAGTTGATATTTTGATAATGGTACATTACTAAAAAAATCAAAATTATTTTTATAGTTGTAACTAGTTACTACAACACCACTTAAAAATAAAACTGATTTGTATTGTTATAACTAACTACCACACATTACTAAAAAAATTGACAGTCACAGGATTACTATCACAAAAAATAAAATAAAATTGTTTTGATAGTGGTGACCAGCTACTGCAGGTAAAATATTGACTGAGGAAGATAAAAAATGGAAAAAAAGAAGAAGAAATGGGAACAATATATATGGTGATGAAGGTCTCACATTTTTTTCTTCAAAGAATTATGTAAAAAAATATATTTTATAAAATATGAATGATAAAAAATAATACAAATAGATTAAAATTATAAAAATAATCTCAAAACATATCAAAACTAACTACTAAAAATATATAAAAGATAAAATATGGTATACAAATAAAATTTTATAAATATATGGGAAAAAAAACTCCCATAAAAATGTAAAAAAAAATATTCCATAAAAAACTTAAGAAAAAAAAACTACCATATTTTTCAAAATTTAAAAATAAATCTCATATATGGTGTAATTTCCTCTTTTATCAGCCACCCAAAAAATATATATTAGATGAGACATGGTACCTAGCTATATTCATAAATGTATGTATTTTATAAATATTATAAATAAAAAAATACTTCCATCAACTCCCAAGTCCATTTTATTTTTGAGGTCCATTTTATTTTTGAGGTTTTTTTGAAAAAAATGTAACTTTGTATGTATGTAAGTAAGTGAGAGTGAGAGAAAAATGAATAATTTTTCCATCTTTAATTTTTCCATTTCTTTCCATCAATTTTTTTTTATTAGGGTGGTTTTTTTTTTGAGATAATTATTGGGGTGGTTGTAGTCTTGTCTAACGACATAGTTTCCTCCTAGCTTGGAAAGTAGTCGACTGTGGTGATTGAAGGTGTTTTCAAGAGGTATGTTGCTTCAAATTAGGGTTCAATGTCCTCAAGTATTGGTGATATGAAGGATTTGAAAGATCGATGTGCTAATATCACACTGGAAGACAAAGAATAGGGTGGCCTATCATATGAGGTTCTTCAACAAAATGAAGGAGTTGATGCACAATGGTGTCTGGTAGGCTGATTCTTGACAAATAGAGTTATTGATTTTGAGATAATGCATCGTTATGGAAGCCTGGCAAGGGTATGTTTGTTAAAAAACCCTGCCATAATCTTTATATGTTTTAGTTTTACCATGAGGTGGATATTAGAAGGGTTATTGATGGTAGTCCATGGACATTCAATCAGATGCAGCTTGTATTCGAAAGATTGAAATTGGGAGAAAATCCTAGAGCTATGCATTTGAATAAGTTGGATATTTGGGTCCAAATTTATGATTTACAGTCGGGCTTCATGTCAGAAAGAATTGCTAAGAATATTGGGAATTCTCTTGGGTTGGGAGGCTTCATGTCATTGAATCTGATGCTAAGAATTTCATAGGAGTTTGGAGGGAGTATTTAAGAATTAGGGTTACTACTGATATTGACAAACCGTTAAAAAGAAAGATGAAGATCAAGAACAATGGGATTACAAATTTCTGGATACTTTTAAGTATGAAAGAGTCCCCACTTCTGCTTTATCCGTGGAATCATTGGTCACTCTGAGAAGTTGTTATGATTGGTTAAATACAAATGATAAGTGTTAAAATACAAACAATGTATAAACACTTATTAAAATTCATATAATGAAGATGTGAAATTTGAGCTTCAATTGTCAGCACTTATAAAAATGCAAATTTGGGTCCAAAGTGATTCATGAAAGTATCTAAGGGTTACCAAAAAGTTTGGCGGCAATTAGAGAATTTTCGGGACCTTTGGAAGTGTTCAAAGTCAGAGAGAGTGGCGATACATCGCCACCCAAGAGGTGAGATATCGCCTGAAACCTAGGGTTTCAAGAAACCCTAACAAGCGATGCATCACCTACATGCAGGCGACATGTGCCTACTTTATTACATGAAATGTTGTAAAATGCTCATAACGATGTATTTTTCAAGTCTAATCCTATTGGTTAGACCAAATGATGGTGCCTACTCTATATAATGGTCAAAAAGTGTTTTGGAAGATTTGATCACTCTCTCCAATCTCTCTCTACCCCCTCTCTCTCTCTCTAGCTTCAAGAATCTCTAGTTTTCTCCAAGAACTCTCCAAGAAAGTGCTTTACTTTGAGAGTCAAAGGCTTGTTCAATATCAATCCTCAATTCCTCAAGAGAAGGCCTCAAGCATCAATGGTGGCTGGGAAATAGAGTATTAGGACAGTGTTTTGCAACGTATATGAGACTTGGTTTGTGTTTTGTTTGCTCAAAGTGGTGGTATTACCTAAGGTTTTTGGAGCTTCATCAAAGTTGAAGAACGCCATTGTTCTACTTGGGTTTGCAAGTTCTTTCTCAATTTTTTTAAGTCTCTGTCAATCCAAATTTTGTGTAGATTCTATTTCTTGAGGCGATGTTATCTCACTCTCCCCCAACATTCTAATACTCCATAATCAGAGGTATCATATCATGGAAGAATCTAACTCTCTTTCGGCATTGAAATTCATTACGCAAGACTTTGTTAGATTGGATAAATTTGATAGGACTAACTTTGTTCGTTGGCAAGACAATAATAGATTCTTGTTCACTACTTTGAAAGTTTTCTATGTCTTGGATAAAGACCTAAAGGCCTTGGAAGAGCCCAAGGAAGATGATACACAAGAAAATGTCAAAGAAAGGAAAAAGCGCAAAGAAGATGAGTTGATTTGTTGGGGTCACATCCTCAATGCCCTCTCAGATAGGCTCTATGATCTCTACACCAACACCAAGACCGCCAAGGATATTTGGGAGGCCTTGGAAAAGAAGTACAAAGCAGAAGAGGAAGGTACTAAGAAATTCCTTATTACTTAATATTTGGAAGTTAAATTTTATGATGATAAACCCCTTATCCCTCAAATTCATGAGCTGCAAATTATTGTGAATAAATTGTCTACTCTTAAAATTATAATGCTGGAACAATTTCTTGTTGGTGCCATTATAGCCAAGTTACCTCCTTCTTGGAGAGGCTATATAAAGTAGATTCTCCATATAAATGAAGAGATTTCTTTAGAGGAAATTCTCAAACACTTGAGAATTGAGGAGGAATCTCGCTCTAGAGATATGAATGAAGAGAATTCCAATGGAGAGACTTCTAAGGCCAATGTGGTGGCTAACCCTCCTAACAAGGGCAAAGGAAATGTCAAGAACAAGGGCAAGAGTAAAAAATCCTTGGGGCCCAAGAAGAATGAGGGACAATTCAAAAGTTCCAAGGGACCTTGCTTTGTGTGTGGAAAGAATGGCCACTTTGCTAGAGATTGTAGGTTTAAGAGGAGCCATAACAATGAAGCAAGAGCCAACTCAACCCAAGAGGAACTAGTGCTAACACTAACTGAAGTTAATGCCATTCATGGAAAGGTGAGTGGTTGGTGGTATGATACTTGTGCCACCATTCATGTTACCTATGATAGAACTCTATTCAAGACCTTCGAATCTTCAAAGGAAGGGCATGAAGTCCAAATGGGTAATGAAAAAAGGTACAAGGTTGAAGGAAAAGGAACCATTGATTTGTTCTTCACATCTGGGAAGAAGGTTCTACTCACTATTGTTTTGTATGTACCAGAAATGAGTAGAAACCTTGTGAGTGGCAATTTACTTGAAAATCGGGAATCAAGGATGTGATAGATTCCGACAAGCTCATTTTATCTAAAGACAATGTTTTTGTGGGAAAGGGATATGCTTGTGATGGCATGTTCAAACTTTGTACTTCCATTGATCATGTGAACAATAAAGTTTATTCTTCTTGTTATATGATTGACTCAAATTCTATCACTTTGTGGCATATTAGACTTGCACATATAGGATTTAGCACAATTAAAAGGGATGCCAAATGTGGATTAATTGATTGTGATAATGTTGAACATGACAAATGTGAATTATGTGTTAAATTTAAAATGGTAAAGAAACATTTTCCTAGTGTTGAAAGGAACTCTAAGTTGTTAGATTTGATACATAGTGATTTATGTGAACTTAATTGAACGTTGACTAGAGGAGGAAGTATATATTTTATTACTTTCATTGATGATTGTTCTAGATTCACATATGTATATTTGCTTAAAAATAAAGATGAAGCATTTAATGTATTTAAGGTGTATAAAGCAGAAGTTGAAAATCAACTTGAAAGGAAAATTAAAATGCTTAGAAGTGATAGGGGTGGTGAATATTTTTCAAATGAATTTAACTTATTTTGTGAAGAACAAGGAATAATTCATGAATGTACAACCCCTTATACTCCACAACAGAATGGTATAGCGGAAAGAAAAAATAGAACATTTATTGAGATGATTAATGCTATGCTATTACACTCTAAATTGAACTTTAGCTTGTGGGGTGAAGCCTTGCTATCCGCTTGTAATATTTTGAATCGTATTCCCATGAAGAAAAATAATATATCTCCATATGAGTTATGGAAAGTAAAGAAACCAAACATTGGTTATCTTAAAGTGTGGGGGTGTCTTGCTTATTGCAAGAGCACCAATCCTAAAAGGACCAAGTTGGGTCCAAGGAATATAAGATGTGCATTTGTGGGTTATGCCTAAAATAGCAAAGCTTATAGATTATTAGACTTGGAGTCTAATGTAATAGTTGAATCTAGAGAGGTTGAGTTCTTTGAGAATATGTCATGCAATGACAACAAGTTAGAACCTACTCAAACTAGAGAGCCTCAAGAAGAAACTCCTAGAATAGTTGGTGAACAACCTCAATTGCCTAGAAGGAGCCAAAGGCTCAAAGATTTGAGATCAAGCAAGAAGTGTTCTCCCATAGAGACACTATACCTTGTTGAAGGTGATAATGAGGAAGTTACTTGGAAACATCCAATAGCACTTCAAATAGAAGATAATCCCAAAACCTTCAAAGAAGCAATGTCCTCAAGAGACTCCGCCTTTTGGAAGGAGGCAAATAATGATGAAATGGATTCAATTACGTCAAACCACACTTGGGAATTAATTGACCTTCCAAAGGGGTCCAAACCAATTGGGTGAAAATGGGTATTTAGAAAGAAATATCATACCGATAGCACCATACAATCCTTCAAGGCTAGGCTAGTAGCCAAAAGATTCAAACAAAGAGAGGGAATAGATTACTTTGACACAATTGCACCGGTAGCAAGAACTACTTCTATAAGGTTTTTTTTTTCGTTTTATCATCTATATATAACCTTTATGTTCACCAAATGGATGTCAAAACAACATTCCTAAATGGGGACCTCGAGGAGGAGGCCTATATGGAACAACCAAAAGGTTTTGTTATTCAAGGAAATGAATCCTAATAAGGTATAGGACCTTGATTAGGAGGCTGGGAGGGCCATAATTGATTTATTATGTTATTAAATAATTGTATGCATGTTTATGTGAATTATATTATTATATGATGATAAATTCTTGCATATGGCTCTATTTTTCATTATAAGGGCATTTTGGTAATTTTCCCCGTTGAGGGCACATTTGTATATTTTCATGCATGTTGGTGAATTTTTAATAAGGCCACATCATAATTTGAATTTGTTCGAGCCATTCGGCATGACACAATCTTTGAATGCAAGTTATCGGTTTGGTCATAACAGGGTTAATTTCGGGGCTCGGGGTGAGTCTCAGGGTAATTTGGTGATTAGAACATTATCGAGAATTAAAGGGTAATGTGATATGATTTATTAACATTTGAGGATATTGAGAATAACAGGAATTGGAGGGTGTTAATTATGATTAACGAGATAGACGGGAAATGATGATTTTGCCATTGGTGGCTGTTAAGGGTTTTAAATAGGCTTGGGGGAATTTTGGTCTTTTTACCTAAGGGATATATATGAACTAAGAAAGCTGTAGAAAGCTAACCAAAACAGAGCAATTCTTCTTCCTCTCCCGACCCATTTTTCTCGTTAAATTTTTTAGCTCTATTTGAGGAACGAAGCTAGGGGAGTGAGTCTTGAGGGCTTAGGGTTGTGTTCCACCATTGAAGAGGGTTCTATACTGAGCTTGAGGTAATTTTTTAGCATTGAAACTCTGGTTTTGCTCTGTTTTTCTTATTGAGTTTCAGTTGGGATTTTGATTTGAAAGTTGAGAATTGATGGGAGCTTTTGGCAAGGATTTCTTGGGTTATGATGCCTAGAACATGTAGAGTAGATATTTGGGTTAATTTAGGGGTTTGGATGGAGTTTGGGATCAAGTTTTTAAGGTTGTAAATGGAGAATTCAAAGGAGGAAGAACCAAGGCTGTTTCAGCCTGGTCCTAGCGCTATAGCCCCCAAAGGAGGGCGCTACAGCGCTGTCCAGGGCCAGGTTGCTATGATTGTAGCATTGGGGCGGTAGGGGGGCAGCGCTGTAGCACTACCCTGCTTTTCCTGATTCACATTTTGGGCACTTTTGAGAGTTTTTGGCTCGGGGTTTCAATTCCTAAGGTTCAGGATCGAATCTACTAACCGTTCAAGTACGATTCGAGGTTCTGGGAGAGAGGTTTAGGTCGAGAACATTTTATTATTGATTTTATTAATTGGATTCCATATATGGTTATGACTAGGTGACCACTAAGGGATCAAAGGATTGATCATTCTCAAGGATCGTTCATTTTTTATTTCTCGCTCGAACCAAAGGTAAGAAAACTGCACCTACTATGTGATGCATGCGATGCATGAGAAACATGTGATTAGAGCATGACATGAATATTGAATATGAGATTGATCAGAGCTTGAGTCCCTGTAATTGTGCATGATCATAATTATGCTAGTGACTATTAAATAAGCATGTTGAATACCCTACATTTGGATATTTGACATATGATATATGTCTGGTTGCATTGCTTACTTGTGTGTGGCATTGAACCATGAGTCAAAAATCAGCACGAGCCGTATGGTATTGGCTTAAGAGTCAAGAACAGCACTGATGTGTTCAACATAAGCCAAAATGATTAGATCTAATTAGCATAAGCACTGAATGACTCTTCATGAGCATTAGTGCTTGACCGGCCTCAAGTTCGATGAAAACTAAAAGCTTGTCTAGCCTAATGGCTAGTCACTTAAAGTCAAGGCCAGAAGGCCCAGGTGACTGCATCATCACATGGCTAAGGGTGCGGAGCCCATGTTAGTGACTCATTCATCAGTCACTCATCTGGTTTAAGCTAGTGACTCGCTCATCAGTCACTCATCTGGTTTAAGTTAGGGACTTACTCATCAGTC
The DNA here is from genome assembly GCF_963169125.1 of Humulus lupulus. NCBI lineage: Eukaryota > Viridiplantae > Streptophyta > Magnoliopsida > Rosales > Cannabaceae > Humulus > Humulus lupulus. The sequence goes on from NC_084798.1 coordinate 196,470,220, forward strand.
ACTCATTTGATTAGGGCTACACACCCCATCATGGTTATCAGAACCTCAAAGTGTTAAGCACTCATCTGATTTGGGCTATAAGCCCCAGCATGATTATCAAAATCTCAAAGTGTTATTCACTCATCCGATTAGGATTGACTTGATAGTCATCCATACAAAGGGCAGGGCCCACAATCATTATTTGGACTTATTTGCATGCATGAATAGGGTTATTATTGTTAGGCATGCACATTATGATTTAGTAGCATGTTATTACTGTTCATGAGCATATTGAGTTTTCTTGCCGAGCTTTAGCTCACGGGTGTTATGTGGTGCAGCTAAAGGCAAAAGAAAGTTGGACCATCCTTGAGTTTGAGAGCTTTGGTGACGATGTGTACATATGCGGCTGCTCGACCGCCATGGCCAAGGGTTTAAAGAGGAACTAGGTTAAACCCTATTTTGTCACTTAGGTCGACTGGTTGTAAATCATTTGTTGTAATTAACCTTTAAATTATATTTTTGGGATCACAATGTATACAGTCAATATTTTAGTGAAACGTTGTATCTTAACCAAAAATTTTAACCCTAAACCACTAATCATACTTAGTTACACGATTATGTTCAAATGACTCGATTAGTGAGTTTAGCATTCCGTAACGGTCCTTGGGTAGTAGAGCGTTACATAATGTGTGTAGACTTGTCAAATCATATATGGTTTGAAACAAGCTCCAAAATAATGGCATGAGAAGTTTGATAAAGTCATTGCTTCTAATGGATTTAGACACAACAATGCGGACAAGTGCATATACTCTAAGACTTGTGGTGACTTAGTAATACTTGTGTGTCAATATGTGGATGATATGTTGATTTTGAGTAATGGCATGAAAGGAATAATAGAAACGAAGAGGTCTTTATCTTATAACTTTAAAATGAAATACCTTGGAGATGTGGATATCATTTTAGGTATTGAAGTTAGAAGGAATAGTGGGAGTTTTGTGTTGAGTCAAACCCACTATGTTGAGAAAGTGCTCGACAAATTCAGTCATCTCAAAATCAAAGAGGCACATACACCATTTGATTCAAACTTGTAGTTTGAAAAGAATGAAGGAAGAGCAGTGACTCCATTGGAATATGCAAGTGCAATAGGAAGTCTAATGTACGCCGCTCATTGCACAAGAGCGGATATTGCATAAGCGGTTAGTAAACATAGTAGGTTTACTAGCAATCCAAGTTTGGAAAGCTGTTGAGAGAATTCTTGGTTATCTTAAGGGTACCAAAGAGTATAATTCTTGACTATAGAATTTTTCCAAAGATACTTGAAAGATATTCCGATGCTAATTGGAAATCGGGAGTTGGAGATAATCTATCCACCACCGGTTGGGTGTTTACTCTTGGAGGAGGGGTAATCTCATGAGGCTCCAAGAAGCAAATGTGTATATCACACTCAACCATGGAAGCAGAGTTTATAGCTTTAGCGGCAACCGGAAAAGAGGTCGAGTGGCTTTGGAATGTCATGATGGATATTCCTTTAACCACAGATATGGTATAAAAAATTCCAATACATTGTTGTAATGTCTCAACTATTTCTAAGACATTGGACCATTAAAAACTACTAGACTTAACTACTACTTTTGGAGAAAACATACATAAAGAATAATCATAACTTTATTAAAACTTTAAAATAAATATTGTATCAATAACATAAAATTATAAATTTAAAATGTAATATGGCATGGGTACCCATTGTTTAAAAACATAAAACAATTCTTTAAATACTAATTGCAGAATTACATCAAAACATAATTTAAAAAAACATAAAGAAAATAACGTCGTCCTCGATCATCACGCAATCCATTGAATCCATTCACCCTTAACACACATGCCAGGTACCAAAAATCCTTCCGCCTTCGTATCTGATTTCCTGCATCACAATAAAAATAAAGGAGTGAGCCTAATGCCCAGCAAGGAAAATCTACTAACAACATATAACATAAATCATATACATAAGACTATATCGTAAACATATACTAAAAAACATATATCATAACTCTAACCCATGATCATGGTAATCTTGGGGTTTGCTATCTAAGCAACTATAAGCCCCAAGCAACATAAAAAAATATTGGGGTTTGCTAGCTAAGCAACTATAAGCCTCAAGAGACATAAAATCATTGAGGTTTGCTAGCTAAGCAACTACAAGCCCCAAGGACTACAAGACATATTCATATATCATAACATAAAAATATTATAACATATAAGCATATAAAATTTATCCTATTTTCCTTACCAAAACCAGGATATTTGAGAACAAGAGCGGAATTAGAACACTCCTAAAACCAAAAGTAAGAATGGTGAGTTTCTAAAAAAAAAAGATGAAATGAAAACTAAACCATCAAAGAAGAAACTTGCCGAGAGGAACCTTAAATCAAAGAACTTAAAGACCTAACCACAAAACCATAAATAGAAGTTAGGATCTGAAAGAAACTTAAGGAAAACTAAGGAATCATAAAGAATAGAACTTATGAATAATATTACCTTGGATGAACTAGAACCAATCTACACTTCAATATCGAAAACACACTTTATCTCACTACCCATGTGTTTATAAAGCTTAAGATAATAAAGCTTGTATCCCAAAACCCAAGTGTATCTCTCTATAGAAATCCTAGCAGCTTGAAGGCTCTGAACACAGCTTGAAGAATGAAGAAAAATGGCTGAGTACTAGGTCCTATTTATATAGTTCAAGGGATGAAAATATCTCCTTTTAGCTTGAATAAAATAATGAATATTAAATGAAAAATATTTGAATATTCGGTCAACAGAGGCTTAGGACTCGGTCAAAAACGTTCAGAGGCAAGTCAAGAGGTTAAGGGATGAATCAAGCTCGGATTCCTCGGAGTTTGAAAATATGGTCCTAGGGCCGATATATCACCCACCCTAGGTGATATATCACCTGACCCTATATCCCGAGTGTTCGTGGTTTTGTTCGTGCGTAGTCAACGTGTTTTTCGTATCTCCGTTTGGCGATATATCGCCCCTATAGCTGCGATATGTCGGCATATGTAGATATTTTAAATGCGTTTTTGCCCAAATTTAAGATAATTAGAGTTGATTAATCAGCTTTGACTGAGTAATACGTGATTCCAGCAGGTTTTGGAAGGTTCTAGAGTGTCTAGATACTTCTTTTATTGAATTATCCATTTAAAATGCTTAAATCCTCAAATAAACAAGATTGTGACAAGTGTTATGCTCTTAATGGCTCTATCTAAACCTTAGATTATATTTAAAATATTTCTATGACCAAAAATATTAATCAATCCTTATGTTATAATTAATATTTCTAAACTATAGGTTAAACTTATAAAATCCATAACTATTGCTACGAGTGTCCTACTAACTCTCGGCTTGAACCAAAATCCACGAAATCTAAATACTACAAACTACTACTAACTATCTAGCTAGCTAAGTAAACATTATGGGATTCTACAATTGTGATAGCCAATTTGCACTTGCTAGAGCTTATAATAGTGTGTATAATGGAAAGTCTAGACACATTAGTCTAAGACATGAATATGTGAGACAATTGATTCAAGGTGGAATCATATCGATCTCATATGTTAAGACAAGTGAGAACTTAGAGGATCTATTTACAAAACCTCTTGCGAGAAGGTTAGTAAGTTCTACTTCAAAAAAGTTGAGATTGAAACTCCTATAACAATAGATTCACCAATGATGGAAACCCAACTCTCAACTTGTACAAATCAAGGGAAATAGTTCAATGGGTAAGAAGACATCATTGATAAGTGAATAGTTTCAACACTAAAATTTATGATGAATTCCATCCGAGATGGTTAGTGTTGGTTGCCACCGATTTAGGGTTAAACCTAGGGCTTATAATGAAGTTCAGTTTAGTGTAACAAGCATCTATAAAGGTAGCAAAGATGTTGTAAGAACTTCACCTATGTGGACTTAGAGGTGGTGCCACCTCTCATGGGAGTTGAAGTTTCTCCCCGGAAAGTCCATGAAGAGATGAGCACATGGCCATAATAGTTCTAAGCGAGAAAGTGGGAAAACAAAAGATGTGGTGGATGTGTGTGAGGTATCACCGATTTTATCATATGGAATACTTGGTTCAAGCTTTAAGCAACCAATAATTTCGATAAGACTTTGCAGTATTTTCACTAAGGTAAAGTTCAAACCAAAATGCACTTTATTTTATGCACCAGAACTATTTAAGCTAGAGAATGTGGCTTGTATTTAACCAAGTGGGGGGATTGTTATGATTGGTTAAATACAACTGATAAGTGTTAAAACACAAACAAGGTATAAACACTAAGTAAAATTCACATAATGAAGAAGTGAAATTTGAGCTTCAATTGTAGGCACTTATAAAATGCAAATTTGGATCCAAAGTGATACATGAGAATATTGAAGGGTTCCCAAAAAGTTTCGTAGCATTAGAGCATTTTTGGGACCTTTGAAAGTGTCCAAAGTCAGAAAGGGTGGCGATATGTCGCCACCCAAGAGGCGAGACATCGCCTGAAACCTAGGGTTTTAAGAAACCCTAACATGCGACGCATCGCCTACTGTATTACGTGAAATATCGTAAAATGCTAATAGTGACGTATTTTCAAGTATAATCCTATTGGTTAAACCTAATGACGGTGTCTACTCTATATAAGGGTCAAAATAGTGTTTTGGAAGATTTGATCACTCTCTCCAATCTCTCTCTATCCTCTTTCTCTCTCTATCTCCAAGAATCTCTAGTTTTCTTCAAGAACTCTCTAAGAAACTACTTGACTTTGAGAGTTGAAGGCTTGTTCAATCTCAATCCTTACTTCCTCAAGAAAAGGCCTCAAACATCAATGGTGGCTGGAAAATAGAGTATTAGGACAGTGTTTTGCAACGTGTATGAGCCTTGGTTTGTGTTTGGTTTGCTCAAAGTAGTGGTATTGCCCAGGGTTTTTGAAACTTCATCATAGCTGAAGAATACCATTGTTCTACTTGGGTTTGCATGTTCTTTCTCAATCTTTTTAAGAATCTGTCAATCCAAATTTTGTGTAGATTCTATTTCTTGAGGTGGTGTTATCTAACAACCCCCCAACATAAGTTATGTGATAGGTTGTTTGATACGCCTCTGGACCAAATTGAGAGGCCTTATTATGCTTGGATAAGGGCTCAACCCCGTCATCAAAACCAGATGATTGGAGCTAAATGGTTGAGATCGTGTAGTATATTTCAAGAATCGTATTATGGAGGCAATATAGTTGATGAGTAAGGTGGTCAATCCACTGAGATGGGCATTGGAGTTCATCTTGGTTTAGAAGATAGATGGAGGAAGATTGTCAAGCGATGGCAGAGAGTGATTGTAGGGCAGATGTCATCCATGAGGATTTGTCTAACAAGTCTAGGATGTCAAGTTATAGACCTAGGAAGGATGCTTCAAAGCACAACCAATGTGTTTCAAGAATCTGGGGTTCACTCGATAGATCTATTAATTTCTGATCCCATAAGAGGACGGAGGACAGGGAAACTTGTAGAAGACTCGAAGATGGGCTTCATAGGAGGACTCAGTCAATAGGTGTTTGGGCTTTCAAAAAAAGACAAAGTGGTGGGCCTTGGAGAAGGGGCTCACCAATATTTATGACTACCCTAAGTTGGAACTGCCGTGGGCTTGGGAACTTACGGGATATTCGGTTCCTAAAAGAGATTATATCTCAAAAGAGGCCTAGATTTATGTTTCTTTGGGAAACTCTTTGCAAAAGGGAGAGGATTGAGTGGGTTTTTTGTTAGATAGGGTTTGAAGATTCATGTTCAATAGAGGCGCAGGGAAGGAGTGGAGATCTTGCAATATTGTGGAAGTCAAAAGAGGATCTCGGTTTGGTTAGCTATTCTACTCATCATATTGATATGTTGGTCAAGATGAAAGGCTGCAATGACTATAGATTAATATATATCTTTGGGGAGCCTAATCGCAATAAGAGGAAGGTAACTTGGATCTAATTCAGATGCTTCATGAGGATAGAGCTGAGTCATGCTGCATTATTGAGGATTTCAATAATGTTCTTAGTCAAGAAGATAAAATGGGTGGCGATCGCTATCCTTAATGGTTGGTTCATGGCTTTTAACAAGTGGTTCAAGAGTGTGGATTGATTGATATGTATTTAGGTGGGTATCAATATGCTTGGGAGATGAGGTGTAACCCTTGACATTGGGTAGAGGTTCATATTGATCTGACCATGGTTTCTCATTCTTGATTGCAGTTATTATCTTTGGCTAAGTTGTTTAATTTGGAATTTTCTTCTTCGGATCATTGTCCATTATTTTTGGATCCAAGTTTCCATGTCCTTCCTTCAGTTAAGCAGCAATTTCATTTTGAAAATGCTTGGGTTACAAAACTTTTGTGCCATTAGATTATTAAGGATAGTTGGGAGAATGGTAGAGATATGGATATTCAAGGAAAGATTTGGCTCTGTAGTTTAGTTCTGGAAAAGTGAGGAAATGAGATTACAAGCAGGTTAAAGAGTCGGATTCAAGCTCGTAAATTAGCTTTAAAGCGGTTCAAAGGTCGCACAGATGAGGAGGGGCTTGCTTATTTTAAAGGAGCTTACCATCAGTTATTCACTGTTTTGCATCAAGAAGAAATATATTGGAGGCAACGATTGAAGCAACTTTGGTTATAAGCCGAGGACCAAATTAGCAAGTATCTTCATGCTTCAGCGAGTACTCAATGAAGGACTAATCAATTACTTAGTCTGAAGCATGAAGATGGAGTCTATGTTGATTGGGATACTGGTTTAGACAGTTTGATTCTTGGTTATTTCAATAAGATTTATTAAGCCTCGGATACGAAGTGGGAAGATATAGTGAAGAATGTAGAGTCGTCCATTTTAGAAGCTCAGAACTCCAAGTTATTGCAGGATATTATGGACCAAGAGGTGAATGAGGCTTTGTTTCAGATGCATTCTGATAAAGCTTCAGGACCTAGTGGATTAAGTTCGGCTTTTTACCAACATTTTTTAAGTATTATGGGTAGTGATTTGGTTGAGGTAGTTCTACTTTATTCATTAAAAGAGCGTTGCCGAAGGTAATAAATGATACCAATGTGGTTCTTATTCCAAAGAAGAAGCATCTAGAGGTTAGGGGTGACCTACAATCAATATCTTTGTGCAATTTCCTTTACAAAGTAATATAAAAGGTAATGGCTAATAGACCGAAACTTTTATTAAATCAAGTTATTTATGCTAATCAAAGTGCTTTTATCCCAAGCAGGTTAATAACTGATAATATTATGGTTTCTTTTGAGGTGCTTCACTATGTGAAGAGGATGAATCAAGGTAAAGGTGCGTTTATGGCAATCAACTTGGACATGAGCAAAGCCTACGATAGAATAGAGAGGTCATATCTTAAGGCAATGCTGCTTTGGATAGGCTTCTTAACTCATTGGGTTCATCTCATTACTCAATGCATTTTCTACGGTTCGATATAGGGTGGTTTCTGGAGTTAGGGAGATGGGTCATGTTATTCCAATAAGAGGGCTTCGCCAAGGGGATCTGATTTCTCCTTATTTGTTTATAATCTGTGCTAAAGGTTTCTCTGCTTTAATTAATAAGTTCAAGATGAGGGGTTGGTTTCATGGGTGTAGAGTAGCAAGGAAATCTCATGTGGTGTCCCATTTACTATTTGCAAACGATAGCTATCTCAAATGTATAGTAACGGAAGGAAAGGCTGAGAAAGTTGTTCAACTTCTTTATCGATTTGAGAGAGCTTCGATGCGATGCCCCACGTCACTATGGATGCTTTTTGGAATGACAAATGGCCCTACAAACCAACACGAGTCTTTTCAGCGTGTTTTGTCCTCACTCACATGCTTCCTGGGAAAACTTCCCAGGAGGTCACCCATCCCTAGATTACCCAAGGTCAAGCAAGCTTAACTTTGGAGTTCTCAAGTGATGGGCTACCGAAAAGAAGATGCATCTTGTTGTTATAGGTAGTACCCATCAATCCATTTAAGCCCTCTTCAACTGTGTAGTCCCATACCTACACAGTCTTAGAATCATGACACTTGACCTTCCCCAGGCGGTGTGGGATTGCACAACTTACCCGGTCTTTCCCCTTATGGATCACGAGATTACCCACCCTTAAAGGCCCGACGTCCCCGTTGGCCACACTTCCAGCTGGGTCAAGGCTCTGATACCATTTGCGACGCCCCACGTCACTATGGCTGCTTTTTGGAATGACAACTGGCCCTACAAACCAACATGAGTCTTTTTAGCGTGCTTTTTCCTCACTCACATGCTTCCTAGGAAAACTTCCTAGGAGGTCACCCATCCCTAGATTTGTAGAGTCCAAGAACTTTACTTAGCTAGTTAGATAATAGTATTATAGTGTTTATAGTATTATCTTTATGACTGTGGATTTTTGGTTCAGACCGGGAATTATTTGGACACTCATAGTAGTACTTGTAGATTTTCTAAGTTTAACCTATAGTTTAAGAATATTAATGTTAACCTAAGGTTTGATTAATATGGTTGATATTAAGGATAATATTTATTATACTATATGGTTTATATAAGAACCAATAGGATTTTAAGCACATGTTATGTATGGGTGATTAAGGATTAAGTATTTTGAGGATTAAATTTAATAAGGGTCAAGTTTGAATGCACTAAGGTCAGTCAGCAGCTTTGAATACGTTTGAGGGCTTAGTCAAGACTGTTTACTCAATTTGAATTAAGCTAAAAATGTGTAATTTCGTGTTTAAATAATCAGCGAATGCCGATATATCGCAGCTATAGGGGGCGATATATCGCAACACGTAGACACGGAAAACACGAAACGATGCACGTTTGCCTCGGGCATAATGGTCCAGGCAATATATCGCCTATAGGGGGCGATATATCGCCTCCTTCAGCTTATTTTGAAAGTTTTTGAATTTGTTTTCCATTCAGCCATTCAATCTCTTGATATGTCCAACAACTTTTTGAACGAGTCTTCAGCCTCTGCTGAACGATTATTCAAATTATTTTTACCTAAAAAGCCATTATTTTTATTCAAGTTAAATTAAGATCCTTTCATTCCTAAACTCTATAAATAGGACCTAGTACCCAACCATTATTCACCTTTTACTCTAAGTTCAGAGGCTGCAAGTTGCTAGGTGAGTGTGAGAGTGTAAACACTTGGGTGGGGAAATCATAAGCTTGATCACCATAAGCTTATCAAACACTTGGGGAAGTAAGGTTTCATAGTATTTCGGTTCGAGGTTTAGATTGGTCTACAAGTCTTCAAGGTATTTCTACACCTTAGTTCATTGGTATTATGTTATTTTAAGTTCTCATAGTCTTCTACTCAGCCTCTAACCTTAATCTTTATTTTGGTTAGGAAATCTAAGTTCTTGAGCAAAAAGGTTTTGGTAAGTATTTTTCTCAATGGTTTAGTCCTTCCATTCCTTTCAATTCTCTTCTTCTCTATACTCACTCTTTTTAATGGTTCTTAGGAGTGTTCCAAAGTCCCACCTCTGTCCTCTTATCCCGGTAATTTTGGTAAGGAAAATAGGATAGAAATTCATATGTTATATGTTTTATATGTTATCTTATGTTTCTTATGTTATGATAAGTGTTATGATATGTATGTTTGTAGGCTTGGGCATATGACCCATATGACTAACAAGACCCCAAATAGATTATGGGCATATGACCTGCTTAGCTAATAGGACCCCACTAATCTCATGGGCATATGACTTGTTTAGTCTATGGGACCCCAAGTAATAATGGCCATTATAGTATGTGTATGATATAAGTGTAATGTTATGTTATGTTTTTATGTTTCTTATGAAATGTATGTATATGAACTATGTGGTAGATTTTCCTTGCTGGGCATTAGGCTCATTCCTTTTTTTTGTTTATATGTGCAGGAAAATAGATATAGTGGCGGTAAGGTTCGTGGATTCAAGGAGTCGAGAGTTCGATTTTTGAGGATGTAGTCTTGTTTTTTTTTATGGTTTTACATGTATTTTTCGCACTTGTTATGTAACTCCTTTTTATTTTAAATTATGTTTTGTTTTTAAAGACAATGGGATCCCATATCCTACTTGACAATTTATGTAAGTAACTCTTATTTTTACATGTTTCCTAATAAAGTTATGGTATTTTTACAATGTAAGTTTTATTAAGGATTAGTATGTTTAGTTTTCATTAATGGTCCAAAAGTCTAGAGTAGTTGGGTCATTACAAGATTACCCCATGTCAAGCACGCTTAACTTTGGAGTTCTCAAGTGATGGGCTACCGAAAAGAAGATGCATCTTGTTGTTATAGGTAGTACCCATCAATCCATTTAAGCCCTCTTCAACTGTGTATTCCCATACCTAGACAGTCTTAGAATCATCACACTTGACCTTCCCCAGGCGGTGTGGGATTGCACAGCTTACCCGGTCTTTCCCTTTACAGATCACGAGATTCTGACTGTCACATTCGGGTTAGCTGGTCAATTTTGCCAAATGCTTAGTTTTGTTCAGTTTCAATACTACCACGACCAATAGGTTGAGAGTGTGATCTTGTTTGAGGATTCGTGAGGTAGGGGAAGGCAAATTGTATTTGGGAATGTCAAATACTTTGGGCAGAAATAAGATGGTGTTGTTGGGTTATTTGAAGGAAAGGATTTGTAAGAGTATTGAGGGCTGGGATGGGAAGTTACTCTGTAGAGTAGGGAAGGAAATTCTCATTAAAACTGTTGTTCAAGCGCTGCCCACTTATGCGATGAATGTCTTTTTAATTACTTTAGAGATGTGTCGTGAAATAGAGATAATGATGAGCTAATTTTGGTGGTTTAGCTCTTCCAAACAAAATAAGGGTATTTCTTGGATAAGTTGGGATAGGTTGATTAAACCCAAAGTGATAGGTGGAATTGGTTTTAAAAAGTTGCAAGATTTTAATTTGGAGATTACTCACAAATGTGGATAGTTTGGTAAGTCAAACTTTTCAAGCTCGTTATTATCGTAACGATTCTTTCTTGAATGCTCAGCGAGGCAACAATCCCAGTTTTATTTGACGTAGCATTTTTTAGACCCAAGACTTGCTTAGAAAAGGGGTGCGAAGATGTATTGGATCGGGTTCACATGTTAATATTTAAGTGATCCTTGGCTTCTGGATGACCTCAACCCATTTGTTATCTCTAGGCATCTTGTTTTGAGGAATCGACAAGTTTCCAGTTTGATGGTGGCAGATGAAAAGAAATGGGATGAGGATTTGATTTATGATGTTTTAGAGCCTCAGGATAGGGAGTTGGCTCTTAGTGTACCTCTTAGTGATTATACTAATCTATATGCTTGGCAAGGGATTAAAGAATCTTCGAGCTATTATTCAGTTAAGAGTGCTTATAATTTTCTGCAGTTGCTCCATAATCATTGGATTACCAATGCTAATTTTGGATTTTGGCGTAAGCTATGGCAATTGAAGATCCCCCCCCCCCCCCCCCCCCCCCAAAGTGAGAAATTTTCTTTGGAGAGCTTCAGCTGGTTGTCTTACCACTAGAGCTAAGTTACGATTGAAGCGCATAGAAGTGGACATCGCCTACCCCGTGTGTTAGGTAGCTCCTGAATTGATTGTGCATTGTTTAGTAGGGTGTTCATTTGCGCAGGACTTTTGTCGTAAATCAAAAGTAGGAGGAGTAATTATTTCCAGGACTGGTTTTGCTAGCTGGTTTTAAAGTTTGTTTTTGCAAAAGCCGAAAATGAAATAACAATATCTGAAATGATTTGTAAGGCCATTTGGAAGGCTAGAAATGATTTAGTTTGGAATCAAAAGGAGTCGAATGTTGCGAATGTAATATCAATAGCTAAGCATTGTCTTGATCAATGGATAGATGCTCAAGGAAAGATGCAGTTACCATCTCTTAGAGTGCATCGAGAAGGGGATGGGAAGGAGTGTTGGACTAAGCAAAATGTTGGAATGATTAAGATAAATGTAGATGCAACTTTTTTTTTTAAAGGATGGTAGATTTGAGTTCAATTGTGTTGCTCGTAATCATGAATGTCATTTAATTGAGATTGCTTGTGCTAGGCGAAAAGGGAAGGTGTCTGTGGCGAAGCTCTGGGGGTGAAGGGAGCTCTAAGTTGGATTAAAAGGAAAGACTGATCTAATGTGATAGTGGAGATTGATTGTATCTTAGTGGTTTATGCTATCCAAAGTGTTGTGAAGATGGTCTCTATGTTAGGTCTTGTGATTTCTTAATGTAAAAGACTTCTTGCCGGTTTGGAGAATGTCTCTTTAGTGTTTGTAAAGCGATCCGCGAACAAAGTTGCTCATCTTTTGGCAGGAACACCTTGTTTTACAATTGATTGCATTCTTAGTGGGAAAAATGTCCTTGCTAGTAGTTTGTCTATATTGTTGAATGACCATTTGAGCTAATAAAGTTTTTCCGATTTAAAAAAAAAAAACTCTCAAGTTCCAACACGATTTAAAAAAACAATTTGCAAGTAAAAAATATCATATCATTATATACACATAACTAAAAAAATTCATAGAAATAAATGATATGTTCATATCATTATGGTGGTGTTGCATTTAATTTGTCATATTGGTCCTTGTTATTGTTCTCCGTGAAGGGATTCTATTGCCCTAATACAGTGACAAAGTTAGTTTTCGAGATGTTTTAAGTTCTGATTTGAGTTACGTTACGTCTTACTGGCTGATTGAGATTATTATTGTATTTCTTTTTGATAGTTGAGGTTGGCCTTTTAATTAATGGATTTTTTTAATCTTTTTTTAACAAAAATCACAATAAAAAATATTGATCTCAGAAATAAAAAATGCTAAGTATAAAAAAATTCATTAATTATTATATAAATAGAGTTTGTAACTAAATGTCATCTTATATATATTCACCTCTACAAAAAAAAAAATGTAACGAACCGAATTTACTGTTAAGGCTAAGTGCCTGGATTACAGTGTCTGGAGGGCATAATGGGATATACATGCTAAATTAATTGAATAAATATGTGACTACGTGACATGCATGATTTATATGACAATATGAATTTAAATGCATGTGTTATGTGTATTAAATATTCATGTGGGCCCATTCTTGATAATAAGGGCATATTTGTAATATTGGCCCGTTGTGGGCATAAATGTGTTTATGTGTGCGTAAGTGATTGAGACCACATTATTATGTAGATATATTTGCAATACTTGGCTTGAGGCGATACTAGTGGGCAGATTAGTGGAATAGTCACAACGGGGTCTAATACCTGGCTCGGGGTGAGCCTCGGGGTATTTTGGGAAACTTAGCATATAGTTTGGATTTATTGGTTAATGGAAAATTATTTGGTGATTAATAGGGTATGTCGGGATTGATTGGGAATTTATAGGACCACTCAAGGATTAGCGGGAAATGTGGCAAATGACGATTTTGCCTTGAGGCCATTTTAAGGTTAAGAGAATGCTTAAGGGGTGTTTTGGTCCTTTGGTCAAGAGATAGGCTTGGTTTGAGACTCTAGAGTTCAGTAGAAGCTGGGGAGAACAAAGGCAGAAGGAGAGCACTCTCTCCTAGTCTCTCCCTCTCTCTCTCTCTTTAACCCTTGGGAAGCTCTTAACACTTTGAAGAATTTTCTTAGGAATTGAAGAGGGTGCTTGCTAGGATTATTGGGGTTTAACTTAGAGGTCGAATCTCTATTGAGGTAAGCATTGTAATCTTACTTTTCTTTGTGAATTTCTGGGTTTGGGTATTGTTTTGGATGAGTTTAGATCTAGTTTTGGTTCTGAATTGGATTGAGGATTTGATATGGATTCTAGGTTGTTTGTGCTTTAGAACATGTTGTTGAGAGTTGTAGACTCAATTATGGCTTTAGAACAAGTTTAGGTTGAATTTTGTGGCTTTGAGTTGGGAGAAAACACAGAAAGAAGCTGGGTTTTTTGGGCTCGCGGGGGCGCGCCGCGAACCTATTCATGGGCGCCGTAACTCGCGTGGCCCCAGGAGCCTGGGGGCTTTCTGTCTCGTAAGCGTGCCGCGACCCTCAGGGCCAGGTTGCGGCCTGCATGCCTGTAGGGGTTGGGTTGGCGCCTCTGGTTAGGGGGCACGTTGCGACGCTTAGGGCTAGGTCACAGCCTGCCTAGGCAGCCATAACCATGATTGGTTTTTAGGCTCGGGGAGGCTTGGGGACTTAAACATAAGCGCTCGAGACGAATTCTACTACTCAGTTTAGCAGAATTCAAGGTCCCAAAGACTAGTATTTGATTCTAAAGCATTTAATTGGATGAGATTTTGATAGATTATTCATTTTCGCTTGTGACTAGGTTATACTGCAAGGGCTTAGGATTAGGGATCGTGCTCGGGACTGCCGTACGCTAGCTGCTCGGGACTTGAGGTAAGAAAACTGCACCCGGGTTGTGAACGGGGTTTAAACCCCTGTTAATGAATATGTTATGAATGTTAATATATCTATATCTGAGAATATATGGATGGCCATGCTTGTATACGTTGTCATTGATTACTTGCTTTGCATTGTGTATTTGTGATTGTATATATTTGCAGGTTGACCTAAGAGTGCCAGGGGCCGATAGCAAGCGTGCAGAACGCAGCCTGGCCTAAGGGTGCCGGGGTCGGCTAAGAGACCAGGGAACTCGGCCTCAGGGCGTCGGGCCTGGGTAATATACTATAAGCAAAAGTGTGATTTACACTTAGTCATTTCTATTGATTGATGAGTTTGGTTTACATATTTGTTTGAGTTGAATATTATTGTTTGTTGGTTATTTATATTCTATTGTTAACTAAATCTCATGATTTATGCTTACTGCTTTCATACTGTTACCTAGTTGTTCATGTTGGTTTAAGTTTTCTTCGCTGAGCCTTGACTCATGAGTGCTACGTGATGCAGGTAAGGGAAAGGGATAGCGAGACCAGCCATGAGTTGGAGAGCTTCAGGGGCGGTGTGTACATATGCAGCCTGCTCGATCACCACTGTCGAGATAGCTTGGGAGGAACTAGAGTTAAACCCTGATTAGCCGCTTAGGATGACTAAGTTGTATTCTATTTGTCTTTTACAAGTCGGTAAACTGATTTTGGGATCCCGTGTATAAACTTAATATTTTAATGAAAAATAACCATTTTGTTGACCAAATCTTTTATTACTTGACCTTGACTTAGTCTTTAATTACACATTTAAGTTCAAACGACTTGCTTAGCAAGTTAAGCACTATTTTAAACACAAAGTGTAACGATCTTTGTTATCCAGGACGTTACAAAAAAACGTTTAAATATTGCAACTAATTAATAATCAGAAACACCAAAAAACAAATCTCAGTAGCAATTATGATGCTATCCTTCTTGTTTTATTGTGGCTGATCTCAAGATGATAAACTACATGCTCTATTTTATTGTCTTATGGTTTTGATATTTCTTTTAAAGTTTTTCAACATCAACATGTACTATCTTGGATATCTTTGAATATTTGGTGTTACATTTTGTGACTTTAATTCGTTTGGCCAGCTTATTAGTTCTTGCATGGGGTGTTTGGGAGCGCATTCAAAAGTTTATACACCTATGGAATTTTTTTTTTAAATAGTGTTAAATGTACAAAAATATATGTAAAATAAAGTTTTTTAAAAAATTCAACAGAGGTATAATAGAAAATTTTCTATAAAAAGCTAAATTCTTAAAAAAAAAATTACATTAACTAAAATTCAAGAGGGTAGTTTTCCTTTAGTCATCATGTGGATCCGTCATAGTTTGGGGGAAAGAAAAAATAAGTAAACCATCATGATTTTTGAAAATCATCTGAAGCCATTACGCTTTGGGTGGATGGGTATTACATAAAATGGAAGCAAGCTCAGTATCCAATACAACCACTGTGTAAGAAACCAAGACTGATCCATCAAATCAATTTTTGAGCATGCTCCTCTGCTTGTGTTTCTTAAAATGAATGCTGATGTTGCCATAGATTTTGCCAGCGATGTCATTAGGGTTAGGGCCATTATTAGAGCAATAGATCCTTCGTCGGGCCTCACAAAACACCTTAAATGATCTTTTTCCGCAACAGAAGTTAAGGCCCTTGCTATCCTTTTTAGTCTTCAATGGGTGCAAGAATTGGGTTATCAAGTTTCAGTATTAGAAAGTGAAGCTAAGACTCTGGTGTTTTTTGTCTTGTTGTCTATCCTTTCAGTATATTCATGTTCTTCGTAGTTGTAATAGTATTGTTCATGAATTAGTCAAATATGCATTTTGATAAATGACGAGTCCATTTGGTTAGAAAAAATTTCACCACGTACGATACACATACTACTTCAAGATTCCGACCAATGATATGTGATTAATTTATATATAGATTTACTACTACAAAAAAGACTTTTTAGCGAGACCTAAAAAAGTTTTTCGTGAGTTCCCTATTTGAGAGTTTTAAAAAGTGAAGTTTTTTAGGGCTCGTAACATCATTTTTTTAGGGCTCGTATTGCGAGTCCTAAAAAATTTTATTTTTAATTTTTAAAAAATTAATTGGTAGCCAAAGCTCCCGTCGGAGCTCCGACGATGACGGCGGCGCCACCACCCTATGATGGTGGTTCGGGAAAATGATGATTGGGCTTCGAAGCCCAAGTCTTGGGGAGCGTCGTGGTGGTGGTTCTTCTTGGAAAGGCCTAGAATGACCGAATTTGCACTAAGATCTCTTGGACCTCCATGGGTTTCGATGAATATTGACTTCCAATTTCGATGGTCGTTGAGTTCGATTCTTTAGTGGGTTTTGACGCCCAAAGCACAAGGAATGCAGTGGTGGTGGTCGTTTGGGTCGAGGTGGCTCGAGGTGGTCGGAAAACACTCAGAAGTGTTTGGGAGACTTAGCACCACCACGACTTCGAATGGCTCTAGGCGGCGGAGGATGATGCATGTGGGGCTGGGCTCGCCGGGGTCGAAGGTTGGCGACCTTCTGCGTCTGTAACGTCCTGGTTACTCCAGAACAGTTACGGTGAACCAGAAATTTGACTCGCTACCCGAGTCCTTTGGTTAAAACGTGCTTCTAAGTGTTATTAACAAGCTAAGGTGAAAAACCAATAAAAAGGAAAGGATATATTTTATTAAGTACATACAACTTTTCATGGGCCCATAAAATCTTTTACATGCTATTTACAACTCAAAATGGTCATTACTATTTCAAATTTACAAACCCGCCGACCTAAGCAGCAAAAATAGGGTAAACCCCCTAGTTCCTCTGAGAACTCCTTGGCAGTGGTGGTCAAGCGGCCGCATATGTACACATCACCACCTAAGCTCTCCACTCAAGGTTGGGTGAGCTTTTCTTTCCCTTTACTTGCACCACATAGCACCCATGAGCCAAGGCCCAGCAAGAAAACATAGTAATGCATATAGATATTAACAACTGATTATTATTATAATCACACAGAGCTTATAGCTCTTAAGCAGATGAGTGATTCAACACTTGAGGTTCTGGTAAACCATACTGAGTGACCGACAAGCGAGTCACTAATTTAAGCAGATGAGTGACTGCTGGGTAAGTCACTAGCCTTAACAGATGAGTGACTGCTGGGTAAGTCACTAGCTTAAACAGATGAGAGACTGATGGATAAGTCTCTAACTTAACAGATGAGTGACTGATGGGTAAGTCACATAAGCGCTTTTAGTTTTCATCAAACTTGAGGTCGGTCCGGTATTAACGCTTTTCTGAGTCATTTAATGTAGATGTTGATTAGATCTAATCTTTATTGGCTTGCGTTGAATACGCTAAGGCCGTCCTGACTTATAAGTCAATCCCATGTGACCAGTGCTCAATTCCACTGCCAAACCTGACTAATAAGTCATAGCTTCACAGTTGATACTGACACCTTTGCCAAATCTGACTAATTAGTCAGTACCATGCACAAGTGAGCAAGATTTGCTAAGCATTCAATAATCATTCCATGTCCACATTTAAACACTCAACATGCCTCATGAATAACCATGCATGTCACATTTGGGGTGCAGTTTTCTTACCTCTGGTTCGAGCGAGAAATAATATAAGAACGACCCTTGAGAACTGTTAACGTCGTTTTTCATCAACAGTGAAATAAGAGCACGAAAACAATAATCGGTTATGGCCAATAAAAATAAAATGATAACACAAATGAGATTTTTTACGTGGTTCAGCAGTTAACTCTGCCTAGTCCACGAGTCTTTGTTATTAAACTTAAGATAATTTCTAGAAATTCTTTAAGAATGAATTCTCCAGAGTTTCTCTCAAG
Source organism: Humulus lupulus (assembly GCF_963169125.1). Taxonomy (NCBI): domain Eukaryota; kingdom Viridiplantae; phylum Streptophyta; class Magnoliopsida; order Rosales; family Cannabaceae; genus Humulus; species Humulus lupulus. The sequence goes on from NC_084798.1 coordinate 196,488,421, forward strand.
ATCACAAAAATTCGGTCCCTTACAATGGTGCATGACCTCTCTATTTATAAAGAAGATTTCAGAATGCTATCCCACATATTTCGAGAAGTTATTCTGTGTATGCAAATAAATTAAATGGCATTAAAAGCTTGCAATCCTATATACAAGGAAACGTCCCCTGAAGATCAGGGGACGTATAACTGAACAATTAATATCCCTTGATTATAGGGGATTTATAGCAATCAATGTAGACCGCGTCTCTCATTGATGATTCACTAAGATATTCAAAGTTATTATCTTATATCGCTAATGCCATATTCACCCAGGTCTCTTATCGACTTTTGAGCTATAGCATCTTCCCGAGATCATGCGACTTCGAGCTCATACTTGTGTCAGGCTCGGACCCCCTGATCCGAGGTCATCCCGAGAACAAACGTACTTCGATGTCGGTCTTTCAAGCTTGTGAGGATCTCGAGGCTACCATCTTCGAAGTCGTCTCTGCTTCGCAGGCTCGATGCCTAGGTTGCGGACACGTTCCAAACATTACGAGTCCATTCATTGCGAATCCAGCTTTCGAGATCACAATCCTTATGGCTCGAAATCTGGGTGTAACATTTTTCCCCCTCAAAAGTATTTGTTCGAATCCTATGAGAAGGAAACTTTTGAACTACTTTCTTCGGGAACCGCACCGTCACACACTTGAAAATGGGCACGTGTCAGTTGGGTATTGCTCATTCAAGGTACTCGAGTACCTTGGAAATCTGCCCACGATCGTTCGCCTGCCACCTTTTCTGTACCATCATGTCATCAATCCCTGACCGCTGGATTTTATGAGGATTCTTGCCAATGGCTCAGATTAATCCTTTTTTACCATCTATATATAAGACCCCAGTCATCGTCTTCCTCTTATTTTACACGCATCAGAGACAAAAGAAAAGGGACGAAACCAGAAGCCATTTTAGAGAGCTTTTTGCTTGTGTATGTTTTCCTAGCCGAAGAAACAAAGGACCACTAGTTTGCTCGAGACCGTAAGGTTATACCTGCAGCCTCTCCTTCAATCAACGATTTCTCTGCAATCGCAGTCATTGTGTAAGTATCTGATGATCTTTTTATTTTCCTTTATGTCAGTTTCTGTCTGTGTTGTTCTTTTATTTCTGGGAATGCACTAGTTTATTTTCTTAGTTTAACATGCAAGGAAGCTTTTGACCGATAGGCTTCCACGTTTAAGTCTCCATGCTAGGTTTAAGTCACTGGTCCCAAACCCATTTTTGATGTAGAACCAGGTCTCTTTTTTCTGGGTTTTCAAAATTTAAAAGACATATCTTGCATGCCAAGATATCGGGTACAAAATCTTGGTTTTAAAGAACGCACGATACCCAAGGTTACCATTTCTGAATAACCGTCACCCTTTTTCCCTGATATTTCGGGATTTTCAAAAAATTTATCCACTCTCCTCCTTTTTCTTGTAGAATACACATTCCGACTCTTTAATCGGGTTTTTAGTATCGAGCTCGTTTCGTATTCAAGCATTCTCTGAGCTTGTCTTGTCAAGCTCGCAATTCTTGAGCCCTTGCATGCATGGCCCTCACCATTTTTTCTTTCTCGCTAGATGTCACAGAATCTAGAAAGACAGTGGGGGTCGTTGCTAGCAATCCCTTACTCGCCAAAAACCCCAAGCCCAGAGTCGCTGTTTGCTCGGAGTCAACGTCTGATTCGCGAATACGATCTCGCGCGTGAACAGGAGGAGATCCGAGCTCACTATCGCCGCCAAATCGTGGAGGTCATAGAAAGGAAGAGGAGAACCCTTCGAGAGGCCCTTTATCCGAAATCTGATTCAGGACCCAGGCCGATCCCCCTCGACCCTAAGTTAAAAGTGACCATTGCATACAGTCCGGGAGAGCTCCAATTTTCACTGATGGGGGAGCATTCTACCTCGCAACCGAGGAGGGATTTCTTCGAGGCCGAGCACTTCTGGAGCTCGGTTACTTCACTAGGTCAGATAACTGACATCCTGGCCTTCCACGGTCTCAGGCTGTCAAGCACCCTAAGGTGCCGAGCCCCTACCCCCAACGAGCGAAGCTGTCGTGCCCCAGGAGATGGGAATCCAGATAACAAACTGAGGTACGCGGCTTGGAGCCAAGAGCATATGAAGGCAGGAGCGTTACTGCCTTTGAAGTCATTCTTCAAGGACTTCACGGACTTTGTTGGGTTGGTTCCATTCCAGCTCAACACCAATTCTTACAGGGTTCTGTCTGCCCTGAGGTCGTTATACCACGAGTTGGAGTGGAAAGGACCTTCACCAAATGAGATTTTATATCTCTTCTGTCTGAAAAGCAATCCCTCCCGAGCTCGGGGAGGAGACGGCTTCTACTATCTCTCGAGCTACCCCAAAGAGAAAAAGGTGTTTGAGGACCTTCCTAACCATCCACCTGACTTTAAGAAAGCCTTCTTCTTGACTGATGGCCTGTCCCCGTCTCGATACTACTCATTCAGACGGATTCGTAAGTACCCCAACCTTCTTTATCTCTATGCTCGGAATTTTGTCTGTAGGTTTGTACTTAGTTGAAATGTGTTTTATTTTCCAGCCAAATTTCACCGTCCTACTCCTGATGACGCGATGAAGGAGCATAGAGAGGCTCTGCTCCAACTCCCTTATGGCTGGAGGTCCCTCTCATATATTTTGCATGAGAGTAAGCTCCGAGCTTGCGGGCTTTTGGGAGATGGCGAGTCCACCTCGGACTGGTCCAACAAAAAGTATGACCTCTGGGAGCTCGTGCCTTTGCCAACAGGCGTCCTCCCTCCAAGGAGAGAGGTGAGGCCTCCACCTCCGGTTCATCGACGGAGCCCGCAGTCGGGGAACGAGGCCAACGACGAAGCCTCGAGCTCGGGCTCGGATGATCAAGGTACAGTCATCCTAAGCTCAAAAATGTGGTCCCCTTCCATATTAAAACACAAACCCGATAGGTTAGTATTATGCAAGGACGATAGGGACCATTTCTATATATGGACGTGGGTAGATGATCGAGTACATAGGTTTGATAGTTGGCTCGGGAAGTATAACACCATGTACAGTCTGAACGAGGTGTGGGACGGAATAGCCATCCAATATGGGACCAATGACTATAGGGACCTTTCGAGGTTGACGTCTACCTATAGGGCAGGTACTCCCCCCGCCTCTTCCGAAGATGGGGGAATTTCGTGGTCTCCGAGTTCGAGCTTGGAGGAGAGTTCCAATTAGGTTTCTTCTTTCATTACTTTGTATATCTACACAATGCTGAATCACTTTATAGACTTTTTCTTTTTGTTATGACTCACATTGTGGCGTGATTGTGTAGGCAAGATGGATTCCGACCTTGACAACATCTTCGAGAGTGGCGGTGCCAAGAGGAGCAAGCGTCCTAAGGGGTCGCGAAAGGTTGACCGGCCTACCAAGGTCCTCAAGAGGACCGAAAAAACACCTCCTCCCCCAACTCCGCCTGTCACGAGCTCCATGGTGGTGCCAACTTCACAGGTCGGAGCCTCCATTATGGCCGAGCCCCAACCTCCTGTAGTGGTCCACCTGACACTTGGTCCACCTCCCAGAAAGCCTTCTGCTTCTCGAACTCATAAGATGTCAGTTTCTACTCACGTTGAGGAGTATGTAATTGACAATGCGGCTGGATCCCATGGGTCTATGCTGGGCTCGGACATTATGTCCCGAATCGGCCAGAGCTTTAGCAGTTTCGACACTCCTCAATGGCAATTTTTTAACAACGCCCGAGACTGCACCGCCCTCTACGAGAAGAGTATCGAGCTTGCCGCCCCGGTAACTTTTCTTCTACTTCTTAGTTATATTTATAGACAGTCCTGGTGTTAATGACGATTTTTTCTTTTGTCAGACTCTTGCTGTTACTACCCAGCTCAACTATAAGTTGAACCACGAGATCCATTCGAGCAAGTCTTATGCTCAGGAGGCGAAGGATCTTCAACTCAAAGCAAGTGATGACCTGAGGGCAGCAAATGCAAAGCTTGAGGTAGGAGTCAAGGAGCTTGAGGCTAAGGCATCCAAGCTTGAGAAACTGAATGCTAGGCTCGCGGAGCTTGAGAAGGAGAATGCCAAGCTCGCAGAGCTCGAGAAGGAGAATACCCGACTTCAGGAGGCTAATAAAAAGCTTGAAGAAGACAAGGCCGCCACTTTTGATATAATTGAGGGTGAAAAGGCTCGCCTCCTTACTGAGTATAAAGAGAAGAAGGACCAGGCGGTTGATTTGGCCATGTACAGAATGTGGGCCAATAACGAAGACCTCGATACCAGCTTCCTAGGTCCTCATGAGGCGAAGCTTCTGGATAAGTGGAATGCTCGGCTTGAGGCGGAAGAGGCTGCTCGGGAGGCCGCCTCCGAGGGTGCTCAGAAGGATAGTCATGCTATTCGTTCTAAGGGGTCCAGTGCTGCTGATGCTGAGAAGGCCAAGGAGACTGCTCCTTCTTGAATCTGATCTCGGGGAAATCTTATCTTGGGGTTGCGTCCCCTTATTTTTGTAATTACTTTAATTTATGCCCGTAAGGCCGATACAATTTCTTTTTATATTAATACATATGTTTTACATTTCTTGGTTAGAAATATTTTGCACATTTTATATTAATGAATCGTTTATGTTTATTTCTTCATACAAACATAGTTTGGATTTAGGCTTGAGACTCAACGCATTCATGCATCGTTTGCCCGAATTATCCGCTTCCGATCTTGTTATTTATCAAGGTCGAATATTACTTTAACCATGAACCCGACAGTACTTGTATGGTGTGTAATACAAATGGTTTAGTTATATCATATTGCTTAGTTACTTTTTCTCGTCCTCGGTTATTTCTCCGAGGTTATGAGTTCGAAACTATTTTTCCTTAAGATATTTCAGCCTCGATCTCGACTTATCTCGAAGTAGGTTTAGGTTCCAACTTATCATCGATTAGTTTTAGCCGGTTTGCTCCAAACCTTTTAAGGTTGTGATTGGTTTGTAATCCATTCACTTGTATGTTTTTAATAATTCGGTTATATCCAAATTATCTTAGCTCGCGCATTTGGTTACATCCAAACACTTGTACGTTTTTAACAGCTTGGTTATATCCAAACCGTCCCAACTGGCGCATTTGTTTATCTCCAAACGCTTGCATGTATTTCGTGTATGTTATTTTATTTTTCAAGCTGATGGTATATATACCAATGATGCCCCCTTAATATCCTATGAGTGTGACCATAGGTTATTAAATTAAGAGAGATTGCAAAAATAAAGAGAAATATAACATATCAAACGAAATAGATCTTTATTTGATGGAATTCAAAAGTAAACAAAATAGTACAGATAAACAATCATGGTTATAGGCAACACTTTTCCTATACTATTGGTAGTAAGGTCTTAGGTGTTCTCCATTCCATGCTCGCGATACCAGGCTCCCATCCAATCTCGCTAGTTTGTAAACACTGGGCCGGAAGATTGACTCTATCTGGTATGGTCCTTCCCAATTTGGCCCGAGCACACCAGCTGTTGGTTCTCGTGTTGCCAAAAATACACGTCTCAACACTAGGTCACCCACACTGAACTTTCGATCTCGAACCCTCTTGTTGAAGTACCTGGTAGCTCATTGCTGGTAGGCAGCGTTCCTCAGCTGAGCTTCGTTTCTCTTTTCTTCAATCAAGTCTAAGGTTTCTTCGAGCTGAGTGTGGTTCGAGTTTTGGTCATAAATGTGAGTTCGTATTGTTGGGATTTCGACCTCAATAGGCAGCATAGCTTCGCAACCGTATGCTAGCGAGAACGGGGTATGTCCCGTTGATGTTCGAGCTATAGTCCTATATCCCCATAGGACTTGGGGCAATTCTTCGGGCCATCGTCCTTTTGCTTCCTCCAACTTTTTCTTTAGTGAACTCTTGAGAGTTTTGTTTATAGCCTGGACTTGGCCATTCGCCTGAGGATGAGCTACTGACGAAAAACTCTTTATTATTCCATTCTTTTCACAAAAGTTGGTAAACAAGTCGCTATCGAATTGGGTTTCGTTGTCGGACACAATTTTCCTCGGCATCCCATATCGGCATACGATGTTTTTTACGACAAAGTCAAGGACCTTTTTGGAAGTTATTGTTGCCAATGGTTCAGCCTCCGTCCACTTCGTGAAGTAATCCACAGCGACGACAACATATTTCACACCGCCCTTGCTAGTTGGGAGAGAGCCTATGAGGTCGATTCCCCGTACCGTGAATGGCCATGGGGAAGTCAACATGGTCAGCTTGGATGGTGGAGCTCGAGGAATCGTGGAGAATCTCTGGCATTTGTCGCATTTCTTCACGTACTCGAAAGAATCTGTTTTAATGGTAGGCCAGAAATATCCTTGGCGTATGATTTTCTTGGATAGGCTATGCCCCCCGGTGTGATCTCCGCAGAACCCTTCATGAATTTCTTCAATGATCTTCTTAGCTTTGGGTGGAGTTACACACCGAAGTAATGGCATGGAATACCCCCTTCTATACAGCTTTCCGTCCAAAATGGTGTAACGGGGAAGTTGATACATTAACTTTCGAGCCTAGTTCCGATCTTTAGGAAGGACTCCGGTCTCGAGATATTCAACTATCGGGGTCATCTAGGTAGGCTCGGACTCAATCATACACACATCTTCCTCCTCTAGCTCGTTAATGCTAGGTGCCGAGAGGTGTTCTATGGGCACAACGTTTAGTTCATCATTCTCAGCGGAGGTGGCGAGCCGACCTAAGGCATCTGCATTTGAATTCCGTTCTCAGGGAACCTGTTCGATTGCATAAAATTCGAAATGTTCCAACGCGGACTTTGCCTTCTCTAAATAAGCTGCCATTCTCGTGCCACGAGCCTGGTATTCTCCCAAGATTTGATTAACCACGAGCTGAGAGTCGTTGTAGCAATGTATTGCTTTGGCTTTGAGCTCTTTGGCTATACGAAGTCCCACCAGTAAAGCCTCGTATTCGGCCTCATTATTCGACGCCTTGAAGTCAAATCTTAAGGCAAAATGAAATCTGCTCCCTGCGGGGGTAACCAAAATGACCCCTGCCCCCGATCTATTTTCATTAGATGAGCCATCGACGTAAAGTTTCCACAGCTCGTGGGCCGGGGTTATAACTTCATCATTAGTCATGCCAGTACATTCCACTATAAAGTCTGCCATTGCCTGTGCCCTAATGGTCGTCCTCGGGTGGTAGGTGATCTTGAACTGTCCGAGTTCAACCGCCCATTTAAGAAGTCGACCTGAAGCCTCTGGTTTAGATAGGACTTGCCTAAGTGGTTGATCAGTCAACACATGGATGGGGTGCGCCTGAAAGTAGGGTCGAAGTTTACGAGATGAATGAATTAAGCTGAGAGCCAGCTTCTCCATCAAGGGGTATCTCGACTCTGCCCCCAGTAACCTTTTGCTGATGTAATAAACGGGTCTCTGTACCTTCTCTTCTTCTCGCACGAGCACTACACTTATCGCGTGTTCGGTGGTGGAAAGGTATAGGTACAGTACTTCTCCCGTAACAGGTTTTGATAAGATGGGGGGTTCTGCGATGTGCTTTTTAAGCTCCTGGAAAGCCAGCTCGCACTCCTCAATCCATTCAAATTTCTTACCTCCCCTCAAAAGGTTGAAAAATGGAAGACAACGGTCCGTAGATTTTGAAATGAACCTACTTAGGGCCGCCATCCTGCCGGTCAAACTTTGGACATCCTTGTGTCTTCGAGGTGAGGGCATGTCAATCAGGGCCTGGATCTTGTCGGGGTTGGCTTCTATTCCACGAGAGTTCACGATAAAACCCAGGAATTTTCCAGAAGATACTCCGAAAGTGCACTTCTGAGGATTTAGTTTCATGTTATACTTTCGGAGCATGCCAAAGAACTCTTCGAGGTCATCAACATGGTTATTTTTAAGTTGAAACTTGACAAGCATGTCGTCAACAAAAACTTCCATGTTGTTCCCTATCTATTCTGAAAACATCATGTTCACGAGCCGCTGGTACGTGGCCCCAGCATTTTTGAGCCCAAATGGCATGACATTATAACTGTATAGCCCCTTATCCGTTATGAAGCTCGTATGTTCCTGGTCGGGGGCATGCATGGGAATCTGGTTTTATCCAGAATAGGCATTCACGAACGACATCAGGCCATGCCCCGCCGTGGCATCCACGAGCTGGTCAATCCCTGGTAATGGAAAACAGTCATTTGGGCAAGCTTTGTTGAGGTCCGAATAGTCAATACAGGTCCACCACGTCCCATTAGGTTTTGGGACCAACACCGGATTGGCTACCCAGTCAAGGTAAAAGGCATCCCTAATGAATCGGTTTGCTTTTAACCTGTCAACCTCCTCCTTCAGTGCCTTCTTTCTGTCGTCATCCAGCTGTCTTCGCTTTTGTTGCTTCGGAGGGAAGCTTTTGTCTATATTTAGCGCGTGGCTTGCTATATTCGGACTTATCCCTACCATGTCCAAATGTGACCATGCGAAGACATCTTTGTTTTTCTTTAAAAAGCAAATTAGTTGCTATTTGTCTCTTCCTGGAGGTACTTTCCAACCTTTACCTTTTTCGAGGGATCAGTTTCCTCGAGCTGAATTTCTTTGAGCTCTTCCAAGGGTTCGAGGTCAGCTTTCTCCTCAACCCTTGGATCGATCTCTTCATCAATCTCTAAGACCGTCCCATCTTTACTTTGAATAATGATGAGTGCTTGTGCGCTCGTCTGTTTCTTTCCTCTTAAGGAAATGCTGTAGCATTCCCTCCCAGCTAACTGATCTCCCTTCAATGTCCCGACGCCGCTAGGGGTCGAGAACTTAATGGCCAGATGCCTTACTGATGAGACTGCCCCCAGCCCAACCAGGGCGGGTCTCCCGAGCAGCACATTGTAGGCTGAAGGTAGATCCACTACCACGAATTCCATCATCTTGGTTGCTGAGACCGGGTAGTCTCCCAAGGTTACGGGGAGCTCGATGGATCCCATGTAGGCGGTCCCTTCTCCTGAAAAGCTGTATAAAGTAGTCGCACACGCTTTCAGGTCGCGAAGGGAGAGTCCCATCTTTTCGAGGGTTGCTCTATAGAGAATGTTAACTGAGCTCCCATTGTCTATGAGAACTCGGTGGACCCTTTTATTTGCCAGCTGGAGAGTGATGACCAGCGGATCATGGTGAGGAAACTGAACATGGGATGCGTCTTCCTCAGTGAAGGTTATTGGTTGGGATTCAATCCTTTGACTTTTTGGAGCTCTAGGTTCGGGTTCATAGGGAGACCTGTCCCCAGTCTTCAGCTCGTTAACGTATCTCTTTTGGGCATTTCTGCCCGTGCCTGCGGGATGAGGCCCTCCCGAGATGGTTATCATGTCTTCTCCATCTATCGGTGGAGGCCTATCCTCTTCTCTGGCTCGGGAATAATTGTTTTCTGTGGGCTGCGACGCGGCTGCTCTCTGGCTCGCAGTTGCTTGATTAGTACTCTGGTTCTTGACATATTTTCTGAAGTAACCCCTCGAGATCAATCCTTTGATCTCGTCTTTCAGCTGTCGACATTCATCAGTAGTATGCCCGGTGTCTCTGTGAAATCGACAATACTTGCTGGAGTCCCTCTTGGACTTCTGATTTCTCATTGGGTCCGGACGCCTAAAAGGGACCTGGTTTTCATTAGCCAAGTATATGTTTTCCCGAGACTCGTTTAGCTCGGTGTACACTTTGTACACAGAGAAATATTTCTCCCCCTTATTTTTCTTTCCTCCTTCGGCCTCGGGGTTACTCCCTTCATTCTTTTTTCTCTTGGAAGGGTTTTCCGCAGCAGGCTTTGAGGCTGGTGGGTTCGCCGAGGTTGAGGCAGAGTTTATGTTTATCATTGTAGTTGCGGGCTGGGAAGTCACATTAAGTGTTGACCTCGCTTCCTCTACATCGACAAACCTCTGTGCCCGCTTGTTAAACTCGGTTAGGGACCTCACAGGTTTCCTCTGCATGTTTTCCCAGAGAGCACTCCCTGGCATAACTCCAGCCTGGACAGCCATTAGGTGACCGTTGTCATCCACGTTTCGAGCTCGGGCAACTTCCAAATTGAACCTTGTAAGGTAACTTTTTAATGTTTCTCCTGGCTGCTGCCGAACGTTAGTCAGGGTTGACGCCTCAGGTCTAACCCCCATCATGGCTCTGAACTTCTTCTTGAAGTCTTTAGACAGCTGCTCCCATGAAGTTATTGAGTGTCTTTTATATTTTTCGAACCAACTTTTGGCTGGTCCTATCAATGATGCTGGAAATAACATGCATCTGAGCTCGTAACCCACGTTGCTTGCTCTCATTATGGTGTTGAACGTACTTAAATGGCTGTATGGGTCGGACTTTCCCTCAAACGTTGGGACGTGAGGGATCCGAAATCCTTGGGGAAATGGAGTGTTAGAAATATGGGGAGCAAACGGTTCAAGCTCCTCATCAGAATCTTCATATCGATCCTGACCTTGCTCATTTTTCAAAAGCCTAAAGGCATTTTCCAACTGATCAATTCTTTCCTGGACTGGGTCCGCGAGGGGTACTGTCTGGAATTGGTTGTCATCGATCACAATTCCAGGCTCGCGCCTCCGTAGGGGGTCTTTATGCCTATTCAAGCGATCCCTCAGGTCCGGGTTTATCGGGTTAACATTACTCCGACTTTGATTCAAGTGTTCTCGTAGGTCGGAATGATTCCTCCGGCTCCCAGTATTCTTTCGACCTCGATCGTGCATGCTGACCGATCTGGTATCTCCAGAGTCGTCACTAGTAAAACTTGTCGCATGGTTATTTCGAGATGGGTCTTTTTCATGCCACCTCGTTTCCGCTGTGCGAGACCGAGATGTTTGATTTCTTTTAGATAGGGCACCCCTCCGCTCCTGGAAAGCTTCCCTGTTTCCTTGTCTCCTCTCCGCACGCCTTTCGTCCTAATCTCGAACTGGTTGAGTATTCCTGCGAGGAGGTGAAGGATATCTTATAGGCGATGGAGGGAACCGTATGGGTGGCGGTGGCTGCCACCCACTTCGCGGCCTAGATGGTCCAGAGTTTGCCCGAGATGGGTTGGTTGCATTTGGTGCGCTCCCAAGGACTTGAGTCCGAGCCTCTGCAGGGGCTCGGTTGTTCTCAGTTCCCGCAGGTACTTCCACAGGTGGATTAACCGGGGCCCTAGCCCAGGTACTTCTCTGGGGCCTAGGGGGAGCGGATGGCTCTACTGGTGTCGGAGGTTGTGCCGACCTTCTTGTGGCAGCATTCTTTCGTGGACACCCACGAGGCCTGCGGGGAGGAACATGCACGTCCCTAGGAGGAGGAGCTTGGTTTTCACGTGGAGGCGGGGGCTGACCCACCTGCGCCTCTGCGGCTATCCTCGCTAACTCCTCATTCCGCTTGTTGGCTTCTGGAAACTGCTGTTTCAACTGCCGGTTCTCAAGTTCCACGATGGGAACATATCGTTCAGGATTGTAATACATATCCTCATCTCTTGGTGGAGCGGGTGGTCCTCAAGAATCGGAGGATCCGCTTCTCTCTTCGACATCTGGGTTTTCCATCGGCTGTTTCCCAGGACGTCTTGGATAATTTTCTTTAGGAACATTCTGATTATTAGCGTCCATAACTTTTTCAGGGTCTGAATGCTTAAGGCTCTCAATGAAAGCACCAAACTGTTGACGCCGTTTTTCGTCAACAGTGAAATAAGAGCACGAAAACAATAATCGGTTATGGCCAATAAAAATAAAATGATAACACAAATGAGATTTTTTACGTGGTTCAGCAGTTAACTCTGCCTAGTCCACGAGTCTTTGTTATTAAACTTAAGATGATTTCTGGAAATTCTTTAAGAATGAATTCTCCAGAGTTTCTCTCAAGATCACAAAAATTCGGTCCCTTACAATGGTGCATGACCTCTCTATTTATAAAGAAGATTTCAGAATGCTATCCCACATATTTCGAGAAGTTATTCTGTGTATGCAAATAAATTAAATGGCATTAAAAGCCTGCAATCCTATATACAAGGAAACGTCCCCTGAAGATCAGGGGCGTATAACTGAACAATTAATATCCCTTGATTATAGGGGATTTATAGCAATCAATGTAGACCGCGTCTCTCATTGATGATTCACTAAGATATTCAAAGTTATTATCTTATATCACCAATGTCATATTCACTCAGGTCTCTTATTGACTTTTGAGCTATAGCATCTTCCCGAGATCATGCGACTTCGAGCTCATACTTGTGTCAGGCTCGGACCCCCTGATCCGAGGTCATCCCGAGAACAGACGTACTTCGATGTCTGTCTTTCGACCTTGTGAGGATCTCGAGGCTACCATCTTCGAAGTCATCTCTGCTTCGCAGGCTTAATGCCTAGGTTGCGGACACGTTCCAAACATTACGAGTCCATTCATTGCGAATCCAGCTTTCGAGATCACAATCCTTATGGCTCAAAATTTGGGTGTAACAAGAACGATCAACCTTTAGATTCCTTAGCGGTTACCTAATCATAACCAATTATAACCCATTAATAAAGTAAATCAATGAATGGTTCACAATCTAAACCACACTCCCGGGATCAATCCCTCACTCTCGGGACTCTCAATCTACTCAAAAGGGGTAAAGGAACCAACCCCCAAGCCTTAAAAACCATTCCAAGCCCTAAAAATAACATTCCCTGAAACTGACCTAGCGCCTGGCGCTGCCAACCAGCGCTGGGGCCCTGTCCCAGAAACAGAGAGGGCCACTCTCTGCCCTGCATAGCGCTGGGGCGCTAGGACTGGCGCTCAGGTGCCAGCTTCAGACCAGCAACTCCTCTGATTTTCCCTCCTTGCGATTCCCCTTGAAACCAACCTTTCAAACCAATCCCAAACCTCACCAAAACATCCAATTCAACCCCTAAACCTCATCTACATCACCCCCTCACCAAACCCAATCAATCTTACACAAAAACTCCCATTGATTCCAACTATCCACATCAAAATCTATAGGCTAAAACTAAAAGAAAAACAGAGTAATACATGGAATTCATGGACAATTTCTTACCTCAAGCTGGTTTTGAATCCTCCTTAATAGATGAACTAAGTCTATAACCTCCAAGCTTTGATTTCCTAGCTTCATACTTCAATTTGGGACCAAAAACTTCAAAGGAAGATAAAGGGAATGTGATGTACGTGAAGAGGAAACCTTGCTCTGTTTTTGTTCTGTATGCTTCTACAGCCAACCAAAATCATAAATATCTCAAGCCAAATGACCCTAATGCCCCTAGGTCATTTAAAGCTTCTAAAGTCTCCCCTAGGGTAAAATCGTCATCTTTCAACTATTTCGTTAATCATAATTAACGCTCTCCAATTCCTACTTTTCTCGATATTCTCAAATACCAATAATTCATATCCTATTACCCTTATACTCCCGGCAACGCTCTAATCATTTAATCATCCCGAGACTCACCCCGAGTCTCGAACTTAATCTCGTTATGACTAAACCGCTACTTGATTTTCAAAGATCGTCTGATGCCGAATAGCTCGAACAAATTCACATTATAATGTGGCCTCAACAATATATCGCCGACATGCATACAAATATACAATTATGCCTTCCAACAGGCCAAATTACCAAAATACCCATGTCATGAAATATGGACCCACATGCATGCATTTAACATTATATTATAATATAATTCACATGAACATGCATATTATCATTTAATTGCATAATTAAACAATTATGGCCCTCCCGGCCTACTAATCCAGTCATTAAACCGCATTAGAGATTTCCGGGGCATTACAGCGTCCACTGGTCCAGCGCATGTCAACGATGGGCGGCAGTCCGACCTCGTATTGGCGCAGGCGAGAGAGAAAGGAAAAGAGGTGACTGGTCCTTGTTTTCTTCTTCATTTGTATGCTGATGAGAAATGATGCCCTAATATAGCCCTAATTCGAAAATAATAAGAAATTTTTGTCCTTTTATACTTAAAATTTTTAGGGCACATTTTTGGAGCCCTTAATACTTTTTTAGGACACCCAAAGTGAGCTCTTAAAATTCACCACTCATATTTTACACTTAAATTTTCTATTCAGGTTTTTTAGGACCTACATATGTTTTTAGGACACTCATTACGAGTCCTAAAATATATTTTTTAAAGATTCTCATGGAGAGTCCTAAAAACTCCAGAGATGTTTTTTAGGACTTACATTTAGGTGTTTGTCCTAAAAAAAATCCGTAAATGGTATTTTGTAGTAGTGATTGTAACTAATTAAATTAATTTTAGCTAGTGACCAGATATTTTTCCTTTTTGTAAATTATGTGTCTAGAAGTCATTAACTACAATTATTAATGGTTATAATATGTAGTTCACACATGATCGAGTGATAACAATAAATTTGACAGCTTAATTAGTCAACTAGTTAGAAATATGAATTAATGGTTTTAGCTTACTCATCAGCGTTATCATACAAAGAAAAATATTTTTTTATTATTTGGAGATTAGGTGTGTGTGATAAGTCTTGTCCCACCAAGACTGGTGCACTATATACTATAGTACTTAATAAAGTTAATTTAGTACTAAAGAAACAAGATAGTAAGACTAATTAAGAACTGAAATGGGTAGCACGAATAATTGAAATTAACATCACAACCTAGCTATATATCAAATTGATTTATAAAATTAAAGTGCAAAGACAAGGACATATACCTAATTTAAAAAAAAAATAAAAAAATAGCATGCATAATTAATATATATATATACCTACTATATGTGTGTGTATAGGGAGGGGGTATATTTACACTCCCAAATCCATCAGTACCTACCCATTTGGCCATTTTAAATTATTTAGTCTTAGGAAATATGGGTCAACAAAGGAGATTATAATATGTTTATACATATATATATATAAATATATATATACATGCTTCCCCAAATGATGAATGAAACCAACAGATTCGTATATATATATGTGTATATACCTCTTGTATTTAATTTATAAATTATATATGTACAGCTTTCATATATATATATACATTCATGATAATGACCTATTAATTGTTAAATTATAACTAGAGAATATTTTGAGTGCAACATATCAAGCCACATATGAGTTTTTTTATGATATAAAGATAAGAGAATTAAATTACTTAAAAAAAATGATCAAGTGCGATAATTATAAAAAATATAATCATAATAAGCTAGCCTTTTTAGATCAAGTACTTTCTACATAGGAAAAGTCTAATTTTAATTTGGTTAGAATCCCTTGAATCATAACTTTCTCTTTTTGCTAATTCTAGATGTTGTAATATAATCTGACTAAAATAATTATTTTCGTATTAATTTATATGTGTATATATTTATAAATATATATATATATACATATTAAGTTATTGGGAAGGATCTATTCATCCAAGGCGACATGTGGGATTCAAATCAGTGATCTTTTTTTTTTGGATAATATTATTACTGGCTAGCTATGTATGATTGATCAGATCATGCTTCATGGCAATATAATTTCATGATTTTATACGTATCAGTAGTTGGCATGTTTACGAATTCCATAACCACTATATATATAAATATATATATTTATAATTTTAATAAAAATAGGTTTATTGTTTTGTGTATATATATATATATATAATAGAATGAATTATAGTTATATAGTATATATAAATATTTATATCAATAATCTTTACATATATTTACATGACTACATGATATATATAAAATACAATAATATTTAAAAAGAAATTAATAATATAAATAAAATAAGAATAAAAAAGTCATAGTATAAACAGTAGTATACATGCATTAACTATTTTTAGTTTCTAATGTATCTCACAATGTCCTTTGGTGAATTTGATGAAGAAAAAGTATTTCAATTACTTAATAAAAAAATAAATTATCACACAAATTTATAAGATAAAAAAAAATTATATATATGCATTTATTATTTTTAAATAAATATGATTTAATTATTCAAATTATCATAAAAATATCTTTAAAATATACTAGTTTAATTAATTTCTTTATTTATTTTTGTTTAAGTTTATGTTTGTTCTAGTTTTTGAATTTGACAGTGATAACATACGATTATATATTATATGTTTAATATAATATTAAGTTTAAGTTTAATTAAATTTTATTTAAGTTATAAAATATATGATTTTATTATTTTTAAATAATTATCATTATAAAATATCTCAAAAATATATTATTTTAATTTGTTTAATTATTTATTTATTTAAGTTTAAATCGTATTTACAATCTACTATTAAATATAAAAATATTCTATTAAATATAAGAATATTTGGTTAATATTAACGAAAAAAATAAAAAATCTTTTAAACAAAATTTTTTTAGTTATCTAGGTATTTATTTTATATAGAAGAGATATATATACACTTCTAGCTAGTATCGTTGAAAAGTACAATATATTATTATTAATATTGAAACAGATAAGCCAAATTTGGATTACAAAAAATCATGTTCGTCGAGTACATTACACAAAAATACGTATATTTAAAATATACACCGCTTTGAATATATCTTATGTGATTATATATATATATATATATACTAGATACAAACTAATATTAATTATTTTTATTAAAATTATATTAATGTCCTAAAAATTTTGAAATAAATATTTTATTTTAATTAAATTATTTATTTATTTTTATTTAAGTTTATGTTTGTTTTAATTTTTGAATTTGGGAGTCACAACAAGAGATTATATATTATATGTTTAAAGTAATATTAAATATTATACGTTGATTTTAAATTTAAGTTTATTGCTAGTTTTAAAAAAAAAAAATTGTTGCTAATTCATAATAGATTATATTATATGTTTAATATGATATTATTCTAATAAATGATTTTAAATTTAATTAAATTTAATAAATGATTTAAGTTATATGATTTTATTATTTTTAAATAATTATTATCGTAAAATATCTCAAAAATATCATATTTTAATTTTTTTTAATTATTTATTTTATTTTATTTTATTTAAGTTTAAGTGCTTACAAACTATCATTAAATATAAGAATATTCTGTTAAATATAAGAATATTCCGTTAAAGTTAACATTAAAAAAATAAAAAACTGTTAAAACCAAGAATTTCCGTTATCTACACACTTATTCTATAGAAGAGATATATATTATATACAAACAACGTGCAATATGCACATTTCCTTAGTTTTATTTATAAAATTTATTAATTATTTTTATTAAATATATATTAATGTCATATAAATTTTGAAATAAATATCATATTTTAATTAAACAATTTATTTATTTTTGTTTAAGTTCATGTTTGTTATAGTTTTTTAATTTGAGAATAACAACAAAAGATTATATATTATATATTTAATGTAATATTAAATATTATATGTGTACTTTAAATTTAAGTTTCTTGCTATTTTTTAAAAATAAAAATTTATTGCTAATTCAAAGTAGATTATATTATATATTTAATACGATATTATTCTAATAAGTAAGTTTAAATTTAATTAAATTTTATTTAAGTTATAAAACGTATGATGTTATTATTTTTAAATAATTATCATTGTAAAATATCTCAAAAATATCATATTTTTATTTGTTTAATTATTTATTTTTTTTAAATAATTATCATTGTAAAATATCTAAAAAAATATATTATTTTAATTTGTTTAATTATTTATTATTTTTAAATAATTATCATTGTAAAATATCTCAAAAATATCTTATTTTAATTTTTTTAATTATTTATTTTATTTAAGTTTAAGTGTTTACTTATTACCGTTAAATATAAAAATATTATGTTAAATATAAAAATATTATGTTAAATATAATTATATTCCGTTAAAGTTAACATTAAAAAAGTAAAAAACCGTTAAAACAAAAAATTTCCATTATCTACACACTTATTATATATAGAAGAGATATATTACTTCTTGTTCATTAATTTTAATGGGATTTTTTTTTACTTTCTTGATAATCAAATTTTCAACTTAAAGGTTTTTTTTCGTTTGTAGCAATGATAATTTCAATAAAAATAACCATAATATCATACAATTTTTCAATGTAGGGCTTTAGATCAAAGACACCACTAGAAAAATTCATAGTAGTATTTTCATTTCTAGAATTAGTGTTATGATCACAAGACCTCAAAGATCAAGATTTTGATACAAACTAAATTAGTTAGAGAGGAATTCACATGGACACGTAAATATTTTTTTTTATGGGATAAGATTTAACCTCTCTTTTAAGGACTGATCCAGCTTCACACTATAAGTAATTTTTAATTTCATCACTTATTAATAAATTATACAAACAATGCTACATACATATTATTTATAGAGTGCATATTAAAGGGATTACATCCAAAGTCTATTGTTTAGATACAAAAATATACTATAATGTTATGATAATTTTAAAGTAAGATTATCTCACTTTATATAAATGGTTAATAAATGTGCACAATTTATATATACGTGTTCCAATCACATATATGATTATTTATCGTTATAATCATATGTATTCTTCATACACAAATGTGTAATATATTGCTACATATATATATAGTCATATGTACGTTATATAATTGTTCTGTCGAAAGTCTATAATATATGTACCGGGTTAAATTGGGGTCGGATCTAGAATCTGCATCGGTTTAGGATTCGCCAATAGCATTCTCGCAGCACACCTACGTGACAAACAATTGACTTTTTAAATATACTAACAGTATGTGGTGTTATCGGAACAACCACATATATTTCTACAATGCAAAAACCTCAAAATAACACGCCAAAAGAGAGAGATTTATTTTCAAAGAAAGTGTTTTTTCTCTCTGTTTAGAATAGTACGTATATTGTTATTTTTTGACTGACAACAATATGAGATATTATATTAATTGTTTAAAAAAATCGAATTTAATTCAAAACATAATTTGAATTATTCTCTTAAAGGAAATATCTAGAATATTGTTCAATGTTCTTTTTAACCAATTGAATAAAGATACTGCCTAATTATCTATTTTTTTAATTAAATAATATCTTAGCAAACTTGATCACCCAAATAGGTCAAGTATGGATAGGCGATCCATTGGGTCATGGATATGGACCCAAAATCCAACATGCTCACGATAATTAGAGGTGTTCATCCAACCAAATCCGCACTAAGTATGGATTTCATATTTTCACAACAAGGAAAATGAGTTTTTACTTCGGTTTTCGCTAAAATTCGCAACCGCAGTAGTTCGAAACGAAGTAAAAAGTAGTTAAAAACCGAAGTAGAATCCCCACTTTCTACTTCGGTTTTTACATAATAACCGAAGTAGAAAACGGTACACGCATCCATCCTGGGCACTTTCTACTTCGGTTTTTGTTATCCAGATTTCCGGATAGCGTTTAGATTGATGTCCTCGGGGAAGCAGAATTATCGATGTCTTTCACGGTAGGTGACCAGAGCGCGCGGATGGACAGAAAGGCTTCGCCTCTCCCGTTTAGTGTCCGGATTACTCTTCCAAGCAAGCACAACACGGAAATCCGTCAACTCTCCCGGACTCCCGAAGGGGTATCCTTCGGGGAAGCCCCTTCCAGGAGAAGCTCTTCGAGTGGTCTCCGCGGAAACAGTTCCGTGCCTCGCACGGAACAAAACCAAACGGTCGAGTCCTGGAGGAGGCATATTTGGAATGATATCCGCCTGACACAGGATCCCGCCTGACACGCCCGTCAGGTCAAAGCCGCACACATCCCAGCACGCCTAAGGGTACCTTTTCGCCTACTGTTCCGCCGACAACTTGGAAAGGACGGCTGACTTTGTGTGTTCCCCATACTTTCACGTAAATATACCCACATAGAGTCTTGTAGCCATGCTACTACAGTAATTGTATCCCCTATTTACGGCTGGTGTAATTAAGACTCACGTACGTAGAGAAAAACCCTAATCCGAAACCCTAGCTATAAAGACCCCTTCATTTTACAAGAAGGGGGACGGCCAACAGATCATAGAGCAAAAACTCTACTAAAATCTCTCTAGCTTCATCTTCTTCAAGAGAACCCGAGAGAAACACTGTGAGTGTGGGAATTTCTTGTGCACCAGCCATCTTACTGTAACCTTTTCCAAGTATAATAACATCGACTCGTGGACTAGGGCTTGTTAACGCCTGAACCACGTAAAAACACTGTTTGTTTAGTTACATTTCAGCATTTCTACAGTTCTTATCTTTTTATTATTCTGTTTGTATTCGTTTCCGAAAAACTCGGTAAACAGTTTTTAAGTAAAAACCGAAGTAAAAGGGGCACTTTCCACTTCGATTTTTACCTAAAACCGAAGTAGAAAGTGCCCCGCCTTTTTTTTTAATATATATTTCTGATTATTTTTAAATGGCCGAATTCTATTTATATATGTTACACCCAGATTTCGAGCCTTAAGAATTGTGATCTCGAAAGCTGGATTCGTTAGGAATGGGCTCGTAATGTCTGGAACACGTGTCCGCAACCTAGGCACCAGACCTACAAGCAGCAGACAGCCTCGAAGATGGTAGCCTCGAAACCATTACAAGCTCGAAAGACAGACATCGAAACACGTCTGTTGTCGGATGGCCTCGGATCAGGGGCTCCGAGCCTGACATAAGTATGAGCTCGAAGTCGCATGATCTCCGGGAAATGTCATAGCTCGAAAGTCAATAAGAGACCTGGGTGGGAACAGCACTGACAATGTAGATTGACAACTTTGAATATCCTAGTGAGTCATTTTGGAGAGACGCGGTCTACATTGATTATTGTAAATCCCCTATAATAAAGGGATATTTATTATGCAGTTATACGCCCCCTGATCTTCAAGGGACGTTTCTTTGTATATAGGATTACAGGCTTTTAATGCCATTAAATTTATTTGCATATACAGAATAACTTCCCGAAATGTGTGGGATAGTATTTTGAAAACCTACTCTATAAATAGAGAGGTCGTGCACCATTGTAGAGGACGGAATTTTGGTGATCTTCAGAGAAAACTCTGGAGAATTCATTCTTAAAGAATTTCCAGAGATCATCTTAAGTTTTAATAACAAAGACTAGTGGACTAGGCAGAATTAACTGCTGAACCACGTAAAAAATCCCATTTGTGTGATCATATTTTTCTTGGCCATAACCAATTATTGTTTTCATGCTCTTATTTCATTGTTGACGAAAAACAGCGTCAACAATATATATATATATATATTTGGCCTAATTATATTTAAATGGTCTAATTAATATATATATATATATATTTTGCCTAATTCTTTTTCAACGGTCTAATTATATGAATTTACAGTTATATATATTTTTACAATTGGAATTGGTTAAGAATTTTTTTTGAATGAAAATATGATAACTTTCATTAATTAAAAATGTCATACATAAGCATATAAACACACATGTACTTAAGTAAGATAGCTAGCCTTAACATTAATACATTTACAAAAAACTAAACTTACAACTAAACAAACTTATAAACAAAATAGGCTTACTGATAAATGTATGTCATCAATTGACCTAACCATTCGCGTTGGATTGGCAAGAGGTCTGCAATCTCACAATATTGCTTCTTCCCATCAAACTGTAAAATTAATAAATATATATAAATTAATTTTATAGATTATCGATACCAAAATAAGTTATAAAAAATGAACTTACTTTTTCTTTTAAGGTTTCTATTGCATTTGATGCCCGAACAAGATCTCTAATGTACTTCAACACATAAAAACCACATTCATGACTTTGTGGTTGTCTTTGACATGAAACATTGAATATCTTTGTAGGATTGCCGAGTAATTCATTGGAAGAAGCCTTATAATATGCACTATTTAAAAAGAAAATTAACAAAAGTTATTAAAATGTAGTAACATGTAATAGTTGTTGCATATTAAGAAATATTTTCAAAAATTTAAAACTTACCTCATTATCATTGAATCAATTTCTTCAGGGCGTTTGTGTGCTTTCAGTGGATCCAAGAACACGATTTTTCCTTTTGGCATAGCAATCACCAACATCCAATGTTCCCTAAAATAAGAAGCGTGTTAAGTAAAATAATTAAATTTTTAATATATGAATAATCAAATAAGAAAAGTTTACACTATTTCTTACCGTATGTTCCAAGGTATAAAGTATAGTTGACCAACTCTATCCATGGTCATCAACCAATTTGCCAAGTCAATGGTTGATCGTTCTACATCGTTAACATTATTAATGCTAAGACGTTCAATTTCAAAAAACTTGTAAAAGACACGCTGATTTGGAAATAGGGACTCCCAAATGCATCCACAAAATTTTCTTAAGTGTTAAATATTTTTGAAAAATTTCGGCAGAGTTTCCCCTATAAATAGGACTACCCAAACCTGTAAACATTCAATTTACTATGAAAATTTGCAACAGATCACAGAGCATTACTCATAACCATTCTAAATTTCATATCATTCCAAAGAATTAGTTGAAGAGATACCTTAATCCGAATATCATTGCTGAGCCTCCAATCATATGCAAAGTAGTAACTTGTTCCACATCCTCTGAAGTTATAAAGATTGACTCGCGATTCATGAATGATGGGTCCACTGGAATTGAGACGACTGTGTTCATTCCCTTAACTCTGCAAAATTCTCTCACCATAAACTGAAGGCTAACATGGATATGATTCATGATGTGATCAGCAAATGGTTGGCCTTCGGTCAGAGTGTATTCTGGATTGACGTGAGACACAGCTGATGACAGATGTGGGCTAGTCAAAGAATTACGGTTCGTCTTATCCTTGGATGGGCTTTTTGACATAGGAGGTTTCTTTTTTAAAGGACCCTACGCAACATCAAGTAAAAATAATATTAAAATAATTGACCAACAAATATTTTAATAGGTAACAAATTAAAGAATTCGTTTATACCTAATCAGTCATAACTAATTCTTTTGGCCAAGGAATGAATACGTCATAAGTATCTCGAACATAGCGTATCTCCCCAACAGAACATGGGATTTCAGCATCCTCTTTTAACATTTTGGTGACTCGCACCCTCGCGTATTCGTCTGTCAGTTGAACACCATGAATAGTCAGTGGACCCACCCCATCAATGATAACACCCTCTGCCACCACATTATGAATATTATCTGAACAAAGTAACACATCCTGCATGTACGGTGTGTCATCCTGCATGTACGGTGTGTGATATTCTTCGTCGTTCTTCTCGTCATCGTTGTCGTGTTCATCCATATCATCTATCCCACCTGCTTGTTTAGCTTTTTCCTCCTCTAAAGCTTTAAGTTCTGCTCTGAGCCTTGCAATTTCTGTATCTTTCTTACTAACAACATCAGCTATTTCTGTTGCTATTTTTTATTTTCTTCCAAAGACGGACGAAATCTTCGCAAACGACCTACAATAATCAACCAAATTTATTTAAAAACTAAAATATTATAGAATGAAGTTAAATGCAACAAATAAAAAATAATATCATACCCAAGTGCTCTAACACGCCCTAGGTGCTCAGGTGTCCCTAAAGCTTGCGTTAATATGTCAATCCGACCCTTTGCAATGATTTCTCCACTACTAACTTTTTCTTTCAGCTCATTCTGTGAAACAAACCAGTGGTCACTTATATTAGTGACTTATAAGAACTTTATCATTCCTACATTACTTTAAAATACTTGCTTGAAACCACGTACAATTCTTACTTCAATTTGTTTGTCCAAATCTGTGACAAGAACCTTCTTCTTTTCTCGTGCTCTTACCCAAACTTAGTACCGTTCTACATCTGCCACACCTAGTTCATTTTTCTACAACATACAACAATTAATTAAAGTTGGTGAGTGCAATATTCTTCATAACAGGTTAACAGTTGTAAAATAGTGATGTGAATTACTTACCAAGTCCTCTCTAACATTGGGAAGCCCTCTACGAGATGTACGATGCCTCGAAGTATATTTGAGAGCTCTTTCACGTTGTGCTTCCCGCAAAGCCTACATAAAATAAGTAACAATAAGTTTTTAAGCAATTATTAGTATTCAAAACTAATAAATCATATACATAATAGATATACATAATAGTACCATAAACTCAGGAGATAAACGGTGGCTAACATATGTCCTCCAATCTTCTAGGTCAAGTTCTGGATATTTCTTAGGAAGGATTTGGATTTCATCTATCAGACCGTCTTTTGCCAAAGGGTAGATGTAGTCACTAGTGATGTTGGTCTTAAAATCTCTCATCATTCTTCCCGCACATTTAATTAATTCTGGTTTCCAATTTTCTGGAATGTTAAAGGCACCCTGAAATAGAAAGAAAATGATTAATGAAATGCAAAGTAATTCATGAAAATGATCAATATATTAAAGTAATTAAAATATTTTCTTACATATACATCCTCCCATATTCTATTCTTCAATTCTTGTGGGACTTGTCTCCAATCCTTATAATTGAGAGAGACCGTTCTCCTAGTTTTAACTCCAAGGTACGATTGCATCTCACTATATGCTTTCCCTATAGGTTGACCTTTATCATTAAACTTAATATTTCTCTTTATTCCCTTAGCTTTTTTTATTATTGATATTGTTCTTCTTTGTTGGGTCTCGCCTATTTGGTGTGTTCTCCCCTTCAGAAATTGTCATCTGTACATAAACAAGAATTAACGTTACAATTATGACATAAATAAATACATATTTAACATAAAAATGAATACATTACGCACTGGACACATTTTCTTTTCCTTTTTCTTTTCTTGGATGATCCACAATCTACCCATATTCCATCTCTAATATCATTTCTAATGTATTCCCCATCATCATCATCTTCATTGAAATCATGGATTTGCTCAACTTACTCATGTATTGGTTGTCCAACAATAAAACTGTCATGAAACAAATCATCATTTTCTTCGTCATTTTTATCTTCTATAAACTGCCTTTCCATGGTTCGTAAAACAATTGACAATTTATCATCAGCAGGATCAGTTATGTAAAACACTTGTTTTGCTTGGGTAGCCATGATGAAAGGATCATTCTTGTGACATTTCTTACTTAAATCAAGCAAAGTGAATCCAAGTTCATCAATTCTAACCCCAACATTGTTGTCCACCCAAGAACACTTGAGCAGAGGAATTTGAAATAAGGAATAATCAAGCTCCCATATTTCTTCAACAACCCCATAATATGTCATAGTACCAGCTACTGGATTATTGTCTTTTGCACTAGCGAAATGCATTGCTTCTGCAACAATACTTACTCCACTGTCTTGAACCATTCGAGCATCATCTCTTGACTTTGTGTGAAATCTTTTTCCTCCAAAAATGTAAGCATGGTGCTTTATTACATGAACACTTGCTCCAAATGATATGCGTTTTAACTTTGTCGACACTCCATGGTTTTCTTCTCCCAACCTTGCTAGAATAGTATTTTTCAACCATCGACTAAATATTTTATGATGCTCATCTATAATCCATTTCTGTTTATTTTTAACCTAGTTGGGAATCATTGATTGTAATAACTCCATGTGCTCACTGGAAATATAAAGTACAACATTAAAATTTCAATTATACATAAAAATGAGCATAATGTTTATTAAATTTATAACTTACTTTATATATGGTTGAACCTCAGGATTGTTTTCCAACACGACTAAATGAGCTTGATATAATTGTGCACAAGATATGGTCACTACTATTCCTTTCCCTCGTAATCCTCTATCAACTCCATCCGAGTTATTCCGTGGTTTGCTAATTCTGATTGTGTCGATTCCAACCATGTACTCTGAACAAAATTCCACAGCTTCTTTCTGCTAAATAACACTCAACCATACAAGCTTCAGGGCGATGGTGATTACGTACATATCCTTTCAACACCTTCATATTCCTTTCAGATGGATACATCCATCTCGCCCAAACTGGCCCACACAACTTTGCTTCTCTTACTAAATGGACCATCAAATGTATCATGATGTCAAAAAAAGATGGTGGAAAATATTTTTCAAGCTTGCATAAAGTTTCAACTATTTCATCATGAAATGCATTCAACTTCTTCATTTCCAATTCTTTTTCGCATAGTTGATTAAAGAAGATGCACACACTTGTCACACTATCTTGAACTCTTTTTGGTAAAACTGACTGAATGGCAATTGGAAGTAATTGTTGCATTAATATATGACAATCATGTGATTTCATTCCAATTAACTTCAAATCTTCCATAGACACTAAGTTTCGAACATTCGATGAATAACCATCAGGCACTTTCATCCCTGCCAATGATTGACATACGGCT
Organism: Humulus lupulus; assembly: GCF_963169125.1. Taxonomy (NCBI): domain Eukaryota; kingdom Viridiplantae; phylum Streptophyta; class Magnoliopsida; order Rosales; family Cannabaceae; genus Humulus; species Humulus lupulus. The sequence continues at coordinate 196,514,600 of NC_084798.1, forward strand.
TGCTTCTCTTCTTTAGACAATGTAAAACAAGCAGGAGGCAAATATGTGCGTTTACCTTTTTCTTCAGGTGCCAAGCGGTGTCTTATACCCATCTCAACAAGATCTAAACGACTAGACAAACCATCTTTGGTTTTTCCTGGGATATCAAGTAATGTACCGATTATACTTTCACATACATTTTTTTCTATGTGCATGACATCCAAGCAATGTCTAACGAGTAAATCTTTCCAGTAAGGAAGTTGAAAGAAAATTGATTTTCTTTGAAAACATCCATTGACTTTTTTGTTTTTATTCTTCTTCCCATACCTAAAGTCAACTTTTTCTACTTCCTTAAGAATTTGCTCACCTGACAATGGAAAAGGAGCAAGGTCTCGTTCCACAGTACCGTCAAATGCTTTTTCTTTATTTCTGTCAGGATGACTTAAATGCAAATATCGTCTATGACCCATATAACACATTTTGCATCCATTTGACAAGCGATGGGCCCTTGTGTTGGTGCAACAAATTAGACAAGCTTGGTAACCTTTTGTGCCCAAACCTGATAGGTTACCATATGCTGGAAAATCATTAACAGTCCATAACAACACCGCTTTCAAATTAAAAACTTCTTTTTTAAAACCATCATATGTCTCAACACCATTTTCATACAACTCTTTCAAATCATCAATTAATGGTGCCAAATAAACATCGATATCATGTCCTGGTTGTTTTGGGCCTGAAATCATTATTGAAAGCATCATAAACTTCATTTTCATGACCAACCAAGGAGGAAGATTGTACATAACCAAGAAGACAGGCCATGAACTATGCCTACTACTAAGAGATCTATGCGGGTTTACAACATCAGCAGCTAAACCGAGACGAAGATGTCTTGGTTCATTTTTGAATTCTGGATTGATATAATCTACCTTCTTCCAAGCCTGTGAATCTGCAGGATGTCGGAGTTTACCATCTTTCACTCGTCCAGTCTCGTGCCATATTAAGTTCTTAGAGTGTTTTGCACTTCGATATAATCGCTTCAGCCGCGAAATCAAAGGTAAGTACCATAGCACTTTCTGAGGAATAAGTTTCCTAATCTCCTTACTTTTGTTAGGTTTGTACCGTGATAAACCACATTCTCGGCAAGCGTCCATGTATGCATACTCCTTACGATATAAAATACAATCATTCGGACATGCATAAATCTTCTCATACTTCAACCCTATCAAACTTAATGTTTTCTTTACTTCATATGTAGACTCTGGAAAATAATTTTCTAACGGCAAAATCTCCTTGAAAGCAGCTAAAAATTGACTGAAACACTTATCACTAACTCCATTTTCTGCTTTTATGTTATAAAATTTAACCATTGTGGGCAATCTTAGTGTTATCCTCAAAAATTGGAGATAAATGATGTGGCAATAGAGGTGACAAGTGGCAGTACATGGTCCGTAAAAGACACATTAAATAGTCAATAAATACATTGACTCCTCAGAGTTGTGATAAAGTTACCCGGTAGACTGATGAAGAATTTTGACTGGCTTGAGAAGTGTCATGACCGCCCAGGAGTGACTTTGCTGCCTAGTAATGACTTTACTGCCCAGGAGTGACTTTACTGCCCAGGAATGACTTTGCTGCCCAGTAATGACTTTGCCGCCCAGTAATGACTTTGCTGCCCAGAAATGTCATGCTAGACCAGTGTGCCATGTTAGACCAGAGATATGGCATGCTAGACCAGAGTGCCATGTTAGACCAGAGACATGGCATGCTAGACCAGAGTGTCATGTTAGACCAGAGGAGTGCGTGTCGTACCAGCCAAGTACGTGACTGTCCAATAGAGGTGTGTTCGACCAGATTGAAGGTGATATGGATCAACCAGGTAGAACAGACTATGTCAAGATTCCCATAAACGGCTTCAACAAGAATCGGTCTTGGCATACGCGGGAATATCTCATTTTTCCCACAAATTGGGTGTTCTGTTACATTTTGAATATTTTTGTAATTTAAATATAATAAGAATAATAAAATATCCCGATTCTAGGGGATATCAGATGTATGATCCTAAGCCTATAAATATATGGCTTATGGGATTAGAAGAGGGTCGGCTTCTTTTTTGGGAGACTTTTGGGGAAATTTTGGGTCTGAATTTTCTAGAGAGAGAAAGTGCTTGTATCTGAAAGAATTCTTGTATTCTTATAATCTGTATTGAAGAAACTCAGTTGGCTCAGTTCATCTGATCTTGAGTACAGATCTATAATCACAACTCTAAGTGGATTAGGCTATTACCAACATATTGGGGCTGAACCACTATAAAAATTGCGTGTGTTATTTTCTTTCTTTTCAAAACCGTCTGTGTCGTTTAATTTCTCTTGAAGGCTTTATTGTTTTTGACGTTCTCACGTCATTGGCCAAAAACGCGGTCAACACTTAGTTTATTGCAACCACTGAACAATTGTCAGTCTGCATCTCTAACCATACTATCAAATTTTTCTGGATTATGAAAAAACTCTTCTTGTGCTTCATCAAGCAATTCTATAGGATGATCATCAAAATCATTACTCTCAAAATCATCTACACCTCGCCTACCTAATGGATATGGGTCGTCATTTAATAATTCTCCATGCCAATACTATTTACTATAACTCATATCAAATCCCCGACAAAATACATGATCCTTTATCATGGTAATATTCCCCTTTACTCCATTACCACAATCGATACAAGGACAACGAATTTTTTGTGGATCACTACAATTCTTTAGGCAAAACTCTAAAAATTTGTTGAATCCATTTTGAAATTGTGATGTTTCTCTCCTATCAAGCATCCATGATTTATCCATACTAATAACAATATTAAATTCCTAATAAGTTAGAAAAAAACTTATATTAGGTTCTAGTCTTATAAATTTTTTAAAAAATTCGACAGAGTATCCTCTGTTTCTATAGCATACCGTAATTTCATAATTACCTATAAAACCAATACAAACAAACACAATAATCAAGCATAGATGAATCCATCACTATTAGGTTCTAGTCTTATAAAATTTTTAAAAAATTCGGCAGAGTATCCTCTGTTTCTATAGCATACCGCAATTTCAAAATTTCCTATAACAACAACACAAACAAACACAATAATCAAGCATAAATGAATCCATCCTTATATCACCACATCACGCAAATTTTCCAGAGCCTGCTTCACTAATTTTCAAACATAACTTTCACTAAATCTAATATGCATGATTTAATTAGCCTTATCTTTATACATAAATCTTGTAGTAATATAAATAAAAAAATAACTAACCTTCAATATTACTCTTCAATTCACCCGAAATGAACAACAAAGTTCACCACTCAATCAACGACCCTACTAAAACATTACATAATTAGTAAACTACATAATTAATTATCAAACCAATAAATAAAAAAAATCAAACTAGTTAAAGAAACTAATGAACAACACTTTGATCATCTTCAAGCTATTTATTTTTTTCAAATATTTAAAAAGCAAATTTATCTATTGTCACAATTTCTAAAATTCACTAATATACATATATATTTATAATAAACCTAATTTTTATCACACTATTTAACCTAACAAAATAAACAAATAATTAGAAAAATTAACAAAATATTAATAATATTAATTATAAAATTCGGAATAATAAAAAAAATTAAAAAAACATAGAAAAATAAAAAATTATCATCAAAACCATATTTTAGTAATCTATACCTGTTTTGAAGCTCAAAATCACCTTGCAATGGCAAAACTCCGGTCAAAATCCGGCAAGAAACACCAAGAAACCATGGAGAAAATACCCACGGCCAAATGTTTTTTTTTCTCTAAAAAAAAAAAAGATTTTTGGACTATATTTCGGTTTATAATGAAGAAATGTAGCAAGAAATAAATAAAAAACAAAAAAAAAGGTTTGAAGAATGAAAATGGGTGTTGGCTCATGGTTGTTAATGGAGGTTTTTGGGGTTTTTTTGCACAGAGGAGAGAGAAGGGTTTGAGGGATATGACCGTTCGGGTTGGGGAAGAGGGTTATATAACCCTTTTACTTCGGTTTTAGGTAAAAACCGAAGTAGAAAGTGCATCTTCTACTTCGGTTTTTACCTAAAACTAAAGTAAAAGGGGCTTTGAACATATGGGTTGTGCACCTTTTACTTCAGTTTTTAGGTAAAAACCGAAATAAAAGGTGCACAAGGGTCGTGTTTGGCTTGGCTATTTTTTCACATTTTTATTATCTCTAAACATAAGTCACGTGCTTGTGCAACCAAACACGGTCCTCTTCACTTTGAATTTTTCACTTCGTTTTTTTAAAAAAGCGAAGTAGTATGTAATTTTTTTCAGAGCGCCAATTTCAAAAGCGAAGTAAAAGAGTTTGAAAATGTTTTTACTTCAGTTTTTTTATATGCTCACTATAAAAACCGAAGTAAAAGCCTATATTTCTAGTAGTGTTTAGATCTAATTCAATCTATATAACAACTCTAATCTATATAACAACTCTAATACAATACGCACAGGTACATATCCGCATTTTGCAGATTGAATTAGATTTGATCGCATGGATTAGTTTGAATTGGCTAGAACACCTCTAACCATAACAAAATATAATTTGGTTCCAGTATATTTATATATATATATATATTGCATGCATTTATATATATGGCTTTGACATTTCACATTGGTATATTTCATGGCTTCATGTTAATTAACTTCTCTTATTACTGTTGTTATTATCTCAATCCACGTGAAAAATAATGTCTCCACAAGAATAATGAAGAGTCAATTGCTAATGTATACTATGTGGTTCTGCAATTAGACTAAAATAGAAGTCTTTTTTTAAATATAAAAGCATGCACACTATATATATACGTATGTTATTTTTAATAAAGTGGAATATGAACTTAAATATAAAAATATATGTGGCATAAATAATAGTAATATTTAAGTAAGATGCAAAATGTATTTGATGACTCCATAAATAGGGTTGACCTATTGTACATATGTCTATTATCATATGATATAGAGAGTATCTCCAATGCAATTATTATGTATCAATTATAATTTAACAAAATGGTTAGCTTCGAGATCGATCGACACGTGTGCAAATAATATATAAATAAATATATATAAATATCTCGATCCAAACAAATATAACATTTTGGTGATTATCATGCATTTTCACAGACAATCTTGATCGATCGATGTTGTCATGGATTATGTAATAAGTATAATAATTGTATTAGTTTAGAAAATGTCCCCATGTGGTTTGCTTATAGTTTCTCAAAAACAAGTATATTAATTAATCAAACATATCATATATATGTACACACATTGAAAATTGTATTGATACATTTTTATACTATAAGGTGGTACACCTTTGACATGAATTAATCAACAAATAAATTTAACTTATACATTAAATGTTATATAATATTATTATATTGAGGTTTTGTAACTCCAAAGCAAATTAAATTCTTAGTTGTCAGAGACAACTTAACTTCTGGAAAAGTTCACAACTCAAATCATGATTAATGCCTAGAAACTTATTTAGCATGTCTTTTTATAATGGAAATATATTATTTTAGTGGTTTGTTGTTTATTCTGAAACTAGTATTATATATGCTATTTAATATAATAAATTGATTCAAAACTGTTTCTTCCTAATTTCGGTAAATACTTTTTTATATAAAAAAGTTATAAATATAATTTAAACTCTTTATATGTTGAAATTATTTATCAAAATCAGTAAAAACGTATTTTGAGCTAATCTACTATATACAACGTATTAGAATAATATTAAACATTAGTGCATTTAATTAATTATGAGACAAAGAATGAGGTAACAAAATGGTATATTCCCGTACATATATATATATATACACTAGGTAGGTAGAAGCAATATGCAATGCACATTTGCTTAGCATTAAAGTTGTAAACATTGTTTATAAATTTAATAATTAACTATTTTTCAAAAGATATATAATAGAATGAATTATATTTTTATAGTATATAATCTATACATATATGACATCTAAATACAACGTTAACATAAATATATATTTACATAGTTACATGACATATATATAAAATAAATAAGATATTTTAAAAAAATAATAGAAATAAAATAATAATAGAAAAAAATCAAAATCATAGTGTAGAAAGAAGTATACATGCATCATCTATTTTTAGTTTATAATGTATATCACAATGTACTTTAGTGAATTTGATAAAAAAAAAGAGATTCAATCTCGTAATAAAAAATAAACTATCACACAAATTTATAAGATAAAAAAATGACATGTATGTCTTTATTATTTTTAAATAAATATGATTTAATTATTTAAATTATCATAAAATATCTTTAAAATAGTCTATTTTAATTAATTAATTTTTGTTTAAGTTTATGTTTGTTGTTATTTTTGAATTTGGCAGTGATAACAAAAGATTATATATTATATGTTTAATATAATATTAAGTTTAAGTTTAAGTTTAATTAAATTTTATTTAAGTTATTAAATATATGATTTTATTATTTTTAAATAATTATCATTGTAAAATATCTCAAAAATATCTTATTTTAATTTGGTTAATTATTTATTTATTTAAGTTTAAGTCATGTTTACAATCTACCGTTAACTATAAGAATATTCTGTTAAATATAAGAATATTCTGTTAAAGCTAACGGAAAAAAAAATAAAAAAAACCTTTAAAACTAAGAATTTCTATTATCTACACACTTTTTATATAGAAGAGATATTTTGTTTGTTAAAGTAGAAAAATGGAAGGAAAGAAAGCTTTTGAGAGAAAAGCGGGGAGAAGTAAATAAGTGGGGTAGTTTGGTAAGAGAGAAGATGGAGAGGAAAAGAAAATTGGAAAGAAAAAATTTGGTGGGACCCATTTGAAATATTTTCTCTCCAAATCAAAGAGAAAATGGGGTGGAAACAAATGCTTTGTAATTGATAATTAATTGACCAATATAACCTTGAAAAGTTGAGTAAACTTAGGGTATTATATAGTTGACCAATGTAGGGGTAAAAGTGTAAAAAACAATTCTCTTATCTCAATTTTAATTACAATAATAAATAAATATATAAAATAATTTTATTTCTATTTTCTTTCCACTCTTTCTACCAAACATACATGAGAGAAAATACATTTACTTTCTTTCCTTTACCTTTTCTTTCCCTTATATTTTTTCTCTCCATCCTATTTTCTAGGGGTGAGCATCTAAACCGACAAACCGCGGTGACCGACCGCACCGCACCATACTACACCGCAAACCGCGGTGTCAAAAGTGTAATGGTTCGGTATGGTTTGTATTTTAGCTAAACCGCGTGGTGCGGTGCGGTGCGCGGTTTGGCGGTGTAAAATTTTGGTTTGCACCGCACCGCACCGCATACTTACAAATATATTAAAAAAAATAAACTTTACATATATACCATTTTTTATAGTTACCCAATATGGGAGACTTGTATATTTTTTTTGTGTTTCACTAAACTTAATTGATAACTTGTGATGTTGTTTAGAACTTATTAAGGATTTGTTATGAACTAAGGATTTAGTATTTTTTAAAAAATTTAAATTTTGTTATGGCATATTTTTTAACACAAATCGTGGAAAACCGCCCAAACCACACCGCAAAAAATGGTTTGGTTTGGTCGGTTTGGTGCAACCAAATCACACCGCATGGTGTGTTCTAGTTACTAAACTGCACTTGTGGCGTGGTGTATTAAAAAGTGTTCAAACCGCCCAAACCACACCGTGCTCACCCCTACTATTTTCTATCCACTCTACCAAACATAGGCTTACTGTTATTGAAAATTTCTATGGTAGGGGCTTCAAAAAGAGTCATACATGTGTGACTCTTTTGTGTTATCAACCTGTAAACAGTTTTCGGCGTGATTTTTTTTATCACCATGTATATTGTAGTTATTTAGAGCATCTTACAAATTTTGAATAATTTACAGTGTCGAAAACTAGTTTAAAATAGATTGTTGCACACGTGACAAATTTTTTTATGCGCGTAACCTAATTTCTGAAAATTTGCAGGATGTTCTAAATAACTACAATATACACGATCATAAAAAAAATCGCGCTGAAAATTATTCACGGGTTGGAAATACAAAAAAATTCCACTGGTGGGGCTCTTTTTTATTAATTTTTTTTTTTGAAAGGGAATTAATTATTTTTTCTAAGATTCCTCCAAACTTACAATTCAATGATACAATGAACATGGGGTTTAAATTAATAACTATAGCAACCTAAGATCGCATCCCAAATGGGGTTCAGAATGACAATGTATCAAAATATATGTATTTCTTTTCAAATATATATTATTTTATATTATATAGTTTAAATTAATTAAATATATAACACTACAGAGTAAAACTTAGATCTCATTGCATAATTGGGTGTTCGATATTTAATAATAATTATTAACAAAATTCACATGATAATGATTAAATTCACATATATAATAATTAACAAAATCGAGATGGACACTACTCCTATTCCTGTGGTCCTCATTTGAGCTAACACAAAAAGTAAGTAGTAATTAAACAAATAGGTGTAAAAAGAATTATTGAGATATTGTGTTGTATCCTAAATGTTGAACAAGTCATACCTGGATTTTATCTGTTTTAATTAGTGTTGAATATCTCTTTTAAAAAACAAAAACAAAAAACAAAAAATTAGTGTTGAATATTTATGTATAGGAAAGATAGAGATCAGAGTATATCATAACTAATTGTATTTTTACAATATTAAAATTGTAAGAACTATATATACAAAATGCTGATACACATGTATGTTACAAAGTTATAAATTATCGGACCATTTATATATATAATTCATGGGGAGGAGAACTTTCAAATAATATTTGTGAAATTTGAAGGTGTAGAAAAAAAAGCCTAGCTATATTTGCAAATTTTATACTTTCCCTAATTTTCTCTAACTCCTACTTAGATAGATTATTATTTTTAATGATAATCAACATTATATTTTTGTTTGTGAATTTGTGTCCAACTCAATTATAGATCAATGTGGTGTATATATAAATTGTACAATTTTTATAGTATTCTATTGTTTTTTGTTTGATTTTAAGGTCTAAATCATGAATAATTTATTGTTATGATATCGAGATACGCAATTTATTAAACAAAATCACTATGAAAAAAAAAACAACTTTAGTGGTGAATATTTTTAGAAGAGTGGATTGAAAAGTGTTGATTAGTATTGGAAGAAGAAGAAGAAGAAGAAGAAGAAGAAGAAGAAGAAGAAGAAGAAGAAGAAGAAGAAGAAAGGCCATATATGTTGTTTTGATCCTTAATAATTTAACAACAAAGATATTGTCTTATTATATTTATATATTATAGATTAAGAAAATTTTATACATGTAGTATTGCTCATTATTTAATATAGTTATAACTACTATCATAATTAATTATATTGTTATTATTTGTATAATTATTACACTTACTAAATATTTAAGCCAATACAAGTGATTATAAAAATAGATGTATATACTTTTAAAAAAATAGATGTATATATATAAATAATTTAGTATACATTTTAATTATAATTATTGACCCATAAAAAAATTATAATATTGATGTAATGATTTATAAAATTGTCTTTTATAAAAAAAATATATGTATATTATTTTGGTCCCGAAATTTTAGTTGAATATATTAAAGTACAATGCTAACATTTTTTAAAAAAAAACTTTAATCATCTGTATATTTTTAGGTCAGTTTCAACAAGACTCTTACCCTTCTTTCAAAAAAAAAAAAAAACAAGGCTCTTACCCTTATTTATATAATTTTTATTAATTTATGGTGAATAAATATTATTTTGATTTCTTCAATTTGAACTAAATACATGATTAATATTTTATTTCAAAATATTCTAATTATAATTCCTTGTTTACAAAATCTGTCAAAATTAATTATACATTCAATTTATATAAGTTTTCTATAACATAATATCCATTTGTTGAAATTAATTATTAGAATTAAGAGTAATTTATCAAATTTTTATATTAATGAAAATTCATAAAAATAAATAAAAAGAATAAGAATTTACAAAAAAAAAATATCAAAATCAAAGGATTAAGTGTGTTTATCTTGATGTGACATTCATAACAAATTTTCTTTTCATAGAAAAAAAAAATAAGAATAAGAATGTCAAATTCATCAATGGAGTAGTCCACTTACATTGGGATTTACTTTTTTTTTTCCTTTTCTTATCCCTTAATCTACGCTAGTATTCTAGCTTTATAACTTAATCATAATGTAATAATTATGCAATTAAATAGCTGGCTACGAGATTTAATAATAAAAAAATAATCCATCATAATTAAAATGAAGTCATATAATAAGTTGGGATGCTTATTTATTTGCTTAATATTTTTTAAAAACTAATTAAATGTATTTTTATAAAAATAAATTGTATCATTATACCTAGAATTTTTTTTATTAAAAGTACACTAATTGCTATATATATATATATCTATTCTATATAAAAAAAATGTGTAGATAACGAAAATTCTTAATAGTTTTTTTTTTTAATGTTAACTTTAACGGAATATTTTTATATTTAACAGTAGTTTGTAAACATCATTTAAATTTAAATAAAATAAAATAAATAATTAAAAAAATTAAAATAAGATATTTTTGAGATATTTTACAATAATAATTATTTAAAAATAATAAATAATTAAACAAATTAAAATATGATATTTTTGAGATATTTTACCATGATAATTATTTAAAAATAATAAATAATTATACAAATTAAAATAGCATATTTTTTAGATATTTTACAATAATAATTATTTAAAAATAATAAAATCATACGTTTTATAAAATAAATTAAATTTAATTAAACTTAAATTTAAACTTAAACTCACTTATTAGAATAATATCATATTAAACATATAATATAATCTACTATTAATTAGCAACAAATTGTTTTTTAAAAAAAAACTAGCAAGAAACTTAAATTTAAAATCTACATATAATAGTTAATATTACATTAAACATATAATATATAATCTCTTGTTATCACTCCCAAATTCAAAAACTAGAACAAATATAAACTTAAATTTAAACAAAAATAAATAAATTATTTAATTAAAACATGATATTTATTTGAAATTATATATGACATTAATATAAATTTAATAAAAATAATTAATAAATTCTATAAATAAAACTAAGGAAACGTGCATTGCACGTTATTTGTATCTAGTATATCTATCTATATAATAAGTGTGTAGATAATGGAAATTCTTAGTTTTAACAGTTTTTATTTTTTTTAAGGTTTACATTAACGGAATATTCTTATATTTAACAGAATATTCTTATATTTAACATTAGTTTCTAAACACTTAAACTTAAATAAAATAAAATAAATAATTAAAAATTAAAATAGGATATTTTTGAGATATTTTGCAATGATAATTATTTAAAAATAATTAATAATTAAATAAATTAAAAATAAGATATTTTTCAGATATTTTACAATGATAATTATTTTTAAATAATAAATAATTAAACAAATTAAAATATGATATTTTTGAGATGTTTTACAATGATAATTATTTAAAAATAATAAAATTATATGTTTTATAACTTAAATAAATATTTAATTAAACTTAAACTCACTTATTAGAATAATATCATATTAAACATATAATATAATCTACTATAAATTAGCACCAAATTGTTTTTTTTAGAAATTTTTTTGAAAGAAACTTAAATTTAAAATCCGCGTATAATGTTTAATATTACATTAAACATATAATATATAATCTCTTGTTGTCTCTCACAAATTCATAAACTAGAACAAACATAAACTTAAAAATAAAATAAATAAATTATTTAATTAAAATATGATATTTATTTCAAAATTTATATAACATTAATATAAATTTAATAAAAATAATTAATAAATTCTATAAATAAAACTAAGCAAACATGCAAATATGCACGTTTCTTGTATCTAGTATATATATATATATATGAGTGCACTCTTAATGGTTACTACCATGGATGGTTACTTTAATATTAACCATTGGATTAAGATCAATAGTCCATATTTATAATTTTTAATTAAAAAAAACGTGTATTTATTATGAAAATATAATATTGTAAACTTTTTCATTTTTCAAATGCATGTCAATTTCTAAATATAGCTAGTATCTCTTATTGGTTTGAAACAATATTAATTATGGCAAAAAAAAACTAAATTCGAAATTAATGTAAAAAAAAATATTTACATATTGGTGACTTGGTATACCAAGTCACTATGTTGCCACATCATCATAATTGTTAGTACTCATATATAGGTAGTAACCATTGAGAAGTCTTCCATATATATATATATATATATATATATATACTATGTAGAAGCAAACGTGCATTAGTTTTTAAGTTGTAAATATTGTTTATAATTTTAATAAAATCTAGTTCACTGTTTTTTTAAATATATATATATATATAATAGAATAAATTATAATTCTATTGTATATATAAATATTTTTATCAATAATCTCTACATATATGACATCTAAACACAATGTTGACATAGATATATATTTACATGACCACATGATATATATATATAATACAATAATATTTAAAAAGAAATTAATAATAGAAATAAAATAAGAATAGAAAAAGTCATAGTGTAGACAATAGTGTATATGCATAAACTATTTTTAGTTTCTAATGTATCTCGTAATGTCCTTTGGTGATTTTGATGAAGAAAAATAGCTCAAATCACTTAATGAAAAACAAATTATCACACAAATTTATAAGATAAAAAAATTGATATGCATGTCTTTATTATTTTTAAATAAATATGATTTAATTATTTAAATTATCATAAAATATCTTTAAAATATCATATTTTAATTAATTTAAAAATATGTACGCCTTTGTTTAAGTTTATATATAAAATACAATAATATTTAAAAAGAAATTAATAATAGAAATAAAATAAGAATAGAAAAAAGCATAGTGTAGACTGTAGTATATATATGCATCGACTATTTTTAGTTTCTAAAGTATCTCACAATGTCATTTGGTGAATTTGATGAAGAAAAATAGCTCCAATCACTTGATAAAAAATAAACTATCACACAAATTTATAAAATAAAAAAATGTTATGTATGCCTTTATTATTTTTAAATAAATATGATTCAATTATTTAAATTTTCATAAAATATCTTATTTTAATTAATTAATTTATTTATTTTTGTTTAAGTTTATGTTTGTTCTAGTTTTTGAATTTGATAGTGACAACAAAATATTATATATTATATGTTTAATATAATATTAAGTTTAAGTTTAATTAAATTTTATTTAAGTTATAAAATATATGGTTTTATTATTTTTAAATAATTATCATTGTAAAATATCTCAAAAATATCATTTTTTAATTTTTTTTAATTATTTATTTATTTAAGCTTAAGTTATATTTATAATTTACCGTTAAATATAAGAATATTTTGTTAAAATTAACGGAAAAAAATAAAAAGCCATTAAAACCAAGAATTTCCGTTATCTACACACTTTTTATATAAAATAGATATTTGAATGAATATTATGATACATTTTGAAGTGTTCTCAATTTTAGTAAAAAAAAATATTTTGATAGTGATTATAACATTTTTTAAAAATATTTATGGAAACAAAACAAAATTAGTATCTGCTAGTTTCAAAATTCAAAGTTGGTTCGGTCATAGATCCCAATGAATTTGGCGAAATTGGGGAAAAACGAAAAATAAAATAATTTGAAAATAAAAATTCATTAATTTTGGTGGCTAAAGATGAAATACTCGCTGTAAATGGTTGATACATGTCCAACCCAAGGCTGTTAGAAGGGAAAAATTATTCAGAAATTTGGAAATTTGATACGAGGGCAGTTGAGACAATCTGTTATGCTCCCAATAGCGATAACTAGTGGGATTGGTCGACCATGTGTGACAAAGTGTTGTAGAATGCCTGTAACACTACAGGAAAATAGGTCTACAGTGACGACTTTTGTCGTCGCTGTAGGTCTACAGCGATGACATGTTGTCGTTGTAGGTCAACATCTATAATGACGACATGTCATCGCTGTAGAGTGTCTGATATTATATACCTGCAGCGTCAACATGTCGTCGCTGTAGGATCACGAAATCTCATATTTTCGTGTTGAGCGAGCACCCTGCTACAACGACATGTCGTCGCTGTAGGTATATAACTTTTAAAAAAATTAATTAATATTAATTAAATAATAAAACCAATTTATTAATTAAATAATAAAAAAATTTATTATTAATAAAATAATATTTAATATTAATATGATATCAAGATAAAACTAATTTTGTTCAACTTAGTACAAACATAAGTAGTATAGTCTTAATAATGTAAAAAAACAACACAAAATATTAATAAATTTAAAAGAATAATATAACCAAACTAAATGTAATCTGAATTAATTCCAAAGTCGTCATCTTCGTCGGGCTGCTGTGGTGGCTGTGGTGGAAATTGGCCCGAGCCTGGAAAGTTCGCCATCATGGATTGTATCATATTCATGTTCAAGTTCACAGATTGAAATTGTGGAGATTGAATGTTCAGATTTGTAGCTTGGATAAATTGTTGCATTTACTGGAAGTTGTTGTTTTGGGTCATAATGGCTTAACTGAAGTGTTGAACCATGGACTGGAAAACCTCAGCTAGTACCATTGGAGGGCCAACTGTGGTGGGCGTAAATGGCGATGCCTCTAATTGTGAAGAAGATCTGGTAGTGCCCGAGGAAAATGTACTAGTGCCCTTCAACTTGCGTCCAATACCTCGGTTATGGCCACAACGTTGACCAAGTACCTTTGAGACAACTTGTGTCTCATCGACAGAGACACTTCCTGCTAAAGATTTAGATTGGGATTGGGATTATATCTGGAATTCTTGCTGCAAGACATCCTACAATTTAGAAACAAGACAATTAATACATAATATAATTAAATGATAAACATATATGCAAAACTTAGAAAGTTACTTACATATGCATCGTTAGCATTGGTGTTCACCCATCCACATGTCGGATGGTTGTGCATGTCATGGAAGGTATCAATAATGTTAGGCAGTTCCTTAGTCTGAAGATTCATCTTTAGAAAACAAAATGTAACAAAATATCAGTTAAATATTGAAATTATTATTAAGATAACTAAAAATATTTCAAATTATCTACATATTTTTATTTACCTTCTTAAATCGAGCGGAAGCATAAGAGGTCGATCCATGGAGACTTGGGTACTTTTGTTTTGCTCCGTTGGCAGCATTTTCCTTTGAGCAGACCATGAACTGTGGAGTAGCGAAAAGGTCAACAAAATTCTGCCAACTCTCGCTGTGCATGTCCTCCGTTGGATTCTTTTTTGCTGTCTCGATATCATCATACCCTCAATGCTCATCGAAGTGTTTTTTCTTGCGACCTTTTCAATCCTTCTAGCGATCTTGAAATTCTCGCTCAATGCCAATCTCTATCAATCGCCACTCAAGGAGAGCTCAGGGAAGAATGAAAAATTCCTTCAAAAAACAGTCGTACTTGTTCGAATTTTGAAATTATAAAAAAAATTACGTGTGAATAAGTTGATAAATTTACCTCAATCTTTTGCATGAATCCTATCTTGTCCTCATTCAAAACACTCTCCCACAAATCATAATATAACGACACATGGTGACTGTTATCCCTAAAATCAGAAGTGAGTGGCATGGCAGGCATTAATTACACGTGGCTAACACCTGGCAGAATCTGTGTTCGACTATCGACCAAGAAGACATCCAGTATCATGCGATCGGTTTCTTTATATGACCAGCCTGGTCGTACGCACATTATACGCGGAGGAAATCTTAGGCAGTTATGATGGAATCCGAAATTATCTCCCATGATTTCCTGAGTATCCGGTTATTTAGGAAAGAATATCTATAACAAATCAATGCAAATCTTCCCTGAGCTTATAAATAGAAGAAGAGGGCTCAGGGAAGAGGATCCGATCCCTTTTTTCTTAAGCAAAAAAGATCATTTGAGATTAGAGAGAGATTACACTAGAATAATTGTATTTTCTTCTTCAGAGGTTAGTGAAACTCATTGAACCCCAGTTCTTTGATCACCACTTTGAATCTTATTTCAATAACAATTCAAGTGGACGTAGGTTATTACCAGATCCTGGGGCCGAACCACTATAAAATCTTGTGTTCTTATTATTTTCATCATCACATTCTTTTCAACGCATTCATCCACATCAAGCGTATTTTGATTTCGTGTCAGTTGGCCAAAATCGGGGTCAACATCCTGGTGCTTTCATTGAGAGCTTGATATAGCATCGTTGAGAAAACCAATGGCGAAAACTACCAGGAAAACTGGACAGGCGGCCGCCGTTGCACCATCTGACCCGCCTCCTCCTCCTCCTCCAAACGTGGCTGAAGATGAGCAACATTTGGATTTTGATGAGGAAGAAATGGACGACGCAACGCTGAAAAGTACCCTAGGGGTATTGCAGGAGGAGCTGGCCAATCTAAGGGCCAGCCAGGAAGGTGCTGCCGAAACCATGGTGCGGCAGCAACAAGAAATTGAGCAGCAGCGCTTGGAGCTGAGTGAAAGGCAGGCGGAGATGGACCGTCGCCAGAGGGAGGCCATGGCAGCCCTCGAGGCAGCCTTACAATTGACTAGGAATCAGGCTGCACCTGCCTCGCAACCTGATCAACCCGCAAATGGGCCACCCCACAGGGGTCCCAATCCTAGCCCGCCTGTCCAGCCCTCGAGCCCACAAAGGCCCAAGCAGCCACAGGTGCCCCATGACGATGTCCCGCTGATGGACCCTGAGGAGCAGCCTCCATCCCAAGATGGTCGCGGCAATCCCCCGCAGCAGAGGCAGAATAGGAACGAGCAGCAGCCTCGTAGTCCTAGACGCCATAGGGGTGATGAGCCAAATCTTTCGAACAGAGGACAGCATCCTCCTAGTAATAGGAGGAACTCAGAGTTAGGCTCTGCGGTCCGAGGCCCCCCACGGCATGATAATGCACGGGGACCTAACGACCAACGCAGACCACCCTCTAACGCTCGGGAGGTTCCAGCCCGAGAGGGCAATCGAGGGAACAGTCGATCCTACCATAGCCAATCAAGATTCAGAGATGTCCATGGTTATAATGAGGCCGACTCAGGCAGAGGGAATGTCGGTTGGAGAAATGAAGAAAGAGGTGGAGGCAGGAGCCAGCTACCTCAGGATGACCAGCCCGACAGACGGGACGCTGGGGGGCAGCCCAGAAAAAATAATGTCTTCAACCGGCTCAGAGCTAGCGAGCAGCGGAGAAGAGATGAGGACTTAAGCGATATACTCAATGATCGCCGCGAGCGGCACGACGAGTACGTCCCCCTAGCACCAGAGGCCACGACGATCCCTAGCGCTGTGCAGGCCCAGATAGATGCCCTCAACCAGGTAGTGCAGCAGCTGGTCGGGGGAAGAACATCTTACATCGACCACGATAGGAGGAAAGGTACTCCTTTCATCCAGAGGATAGCCATGGCTGAAACTCCTAGCAAGTTTAAGATGCCTACACTTCCAAACTTTGACGGGTATGGTGACCCGGTATCTCATGTCAACAAATTTGAGATACAAATGGACATTCAAAAAGTGTCTGAAGACGCTCGGTGCAGGATCTTCCCTGCAACACTTTCTGACGCTGCACAGGAGTGGTTTTTTAAATTCCCTCCTGCAAGTATAATTTCCTGGGAAATGTTCGTGAAGGATTTTTACAGACAGTTCTATGCGAGTCGCGTACACCCTACCGAGGCAAATCAGCTGGTCGAGATACGCCAGCAAAATGGAGAATCGCTGAAAGACTACGTTCAGTGTTTTATGCGAGCAGCCGCCGGAGCAAAAACGGTGGGTGATGAGGGAAAAATGATGGCCATAACGGCAGGAGTTAAGCGCCGTACCCCTCTCTGGGAGAGTCTTAGAAAGCATGGGGTTAGAACTACCCAAGAATTCTTAGATCGAGCTGATCGCTACATCAAGCTCGAAGATGCCATCGCCAATGAAGGAAAGCCCCCAGGCAAAGAAAAGAGCTTGCCAAAGACGCCAATGGGTCCAAGCCCAACGGCAACGACAACGACAATGGCAAGATTGGTGGAAAACGGCCACACAACGAGCCTTCAACCTCTGACAACAAAAGGACCAAGGGTAATCGTTATGAACCTCGGTTCACTAACTATACTGCCCTTATTGAGTCTCGAGGAGAGGTATATCAGGCCACGAGTTCCAGTGTGCCTTACAAGAAGCCTGCCCCCATTCGAAAGGATATTTCGAGGAAAGACACTACTAAGTCCTGTCGTTATCACAACGACTACGGACATGACACCAATGAATGCAACCAGTTGAAGGATGAGATCGAGTTCCTTATCAGACAAGGACACTTGAGAAGATATGTACGGGCCTCGGGAAATTCCCAACGAGAAGCTCCAGGTGGCAACGAGCAAGCGCCCACACGCCAACGCTCGCCACCTTTGCAGCCTGATCCCGTAGCCGGCACCCTATTAACCATCTGCGGAGGCCCGCACCTCGTGGGAAACAGCGGCAAGGCCGGGGAACGATATGCTCAGACCCTGCGTCACGACCTGGACATTGAGATGATGGCTATGGAGGACCGCGCGCCGAAAAAGGCTCGATCAGAAGAGGGAGAGATACCCTTCTCTGATAGCGATGCTCTGGATGTCCGGTTCCCACACTCCGATCCGCTGGTCGTGGACATCCAAATGGCCAATATGATGGTGAAGAGAGTGCTAATCGATACAGGAAGTTCAGTGAACATCCTGTACAAGTCTTCTCTGGAAAGCATGAAGTTGTCCGTTAAGGACTTGGAGCCTTGCAACCAAACAATATACGGCTTCTCTGGCGAGGGACTTGCCCCCGCAGGGTCAATCAGACTTCCAGTGACAGCAGGTACAACATCTGCTACCAGGACATTACTTGCTACTTTCATAGTGGTCGATTGTCCCTCGGCGTACAATGCCGTCATTGGAAGACTTGTACTGGTAGACCTACGGGCCGTCACCTCCATATGGCACCTAGCCATGAAATTCCTGATAGACGCAGGGGTAGGACGCGTGTTTGGAAACCAGAGGGAAGTCAGGGAATGCTACAACGCCTCAATCATGAAGGCGAAGAAGGGAACGTTAAAAAGCACTCCCTCTGAGAGGTTGCAGATGGAAATTGATACACAAACCCAATCCGGTGAAGGAGTCACCAAATAGGGTGTTGCCGAAAGTGAGGATAGAGATTTAGATCCTCGCTTTGGGGATTTTGAGAAAAATGTTGGACCCGTCGAGGACCTGGAAGAGGTCCAACTTGACGAGAAGGACCCGACCAGAGTCGTGAAGGTCGGGAAAAACTTAGAACCCACTACGAAACATGCACTGGTGGAATTTTAGCAGAAGAACCAGGAAGTCTTTGCCTGGTTGTACAAAGACATGGCTGGGATAGATCCTGCAGTCATAAGCCATGTCCTGAATATAGACAAGAGTTTTTCGCCCGTGCAATAGAAAAAAAGGCTTCTCGATAAGGATCGGTCGAGAGCCTTAAAAGAAGAAGTTGAGAGATTAAAGGAGAATGGGTTCATCAGGGTGTCATTTTATCCATCGTGGGTCTCCAATCCAGTACTAGTTCCTAAGCCTAACGACAAGTGGCGAACCTGTGTGGATTTTACAGACCTCAATAAAGCATGCGCGAAGGATTGTTTCCCACTCCCAAGGATCGACCATTTGGTCGATGCTACTGCAGGACACAAGATCCTCTCTTTCATGGATGCATATTTGGGCTACAATCAGATCAGCATGCATCCCCCTGATGAGGATCACACCAGATTTCAGACCGATACGGGATTATACTGTTATAAAGTAATGCCCTTCGGACTGAAAAACGCAGGTGCGACTTACCAGCGACTAGTTAACCACATGTTTAAAGAGTTGATCGGCGTAAACATGGAGGTATACGTGGACGACATGCTGGTAAAGTCGAAAAAGGCGGAAGGACATGTGAAGGATTTGCAAGAGTGTTTTGATGTATTGAACAAGTACCAGATGAAACTAAATCCTCTCAAATGTTCATTCGGAGTTGGATCAGGGAAGTTTTTGGGGTTTATTGTTAATTCAAGGGGGATCGAGGCCAACCCCGACAAGATAAAAGCCTTGATCAATATGAAATCGCCAGAAAAAATCAAGGATGTACAAAGTTTGACTGGGAGAATTGCGGCCCTAAGTAGATTTATTTCCAAATCAACGAATAAATGTGTCCCTTTCTTCAATCTACTTAGGGGCAACAAGAAATTTGAATGGACAGGAGACTGCAAGCAAGCTTTTCAGGCCTTGAAAGCTCATATGGCACAGCCTCCTATTTTATCGAAACCTATAGAAGGAGAAACTTTGTTCATTTACCTGGCGATCATTGAAGTTGTTGCTAGTGCGGTCCTAGTACGAGAAGAAGAAGGCATACAAAAGGCAGTTTACTATGTAAGCAAGAGGCTAATCGGAGCAGAACTAAGGTATCCTCCCATCGAGAGGTTGGCGTACTGTTTAATCCTGGCCTCAAGGAAGTTACGTCCTTACTTCCAAGCCCATCATATCACAGTTTTAACCGACCAGCCCCTTCGGCAAGTCCTCCAAAAACCAGAAGCGGCTGGGCATCTATTAAAATGGGCAGTCGAACTAGGGCAGTTCGATATTACATATTTGCTGTGAGCAGCAGTAAAGGGACAAGTCTTGGCCGATCTCATTGCAGAGTTTACCGAACTCCCAGACGACGAGTAATGCGAAAAATCTAATGCGCCTGAGCCTCATGATCAAGCTCCCTCATGGAAGTTGTTTATGGATGGGTCGTCAAACAAATCTCACGCGGGAGCAGGGGTGATATTGATAATGCCAGAAGGGCATCGATTTCACTGCGCCATTAGGTTTGACTTCGTAGCCTCAAACAACGAAGCAGAATACGAGGCCCTCCTCGCTGGATTACGATTGGCAAAAGACATGGATATAAAAGTGCTCGATATTTACAGCGATTCACAGTGGTGGTGAATCAAGTTCTAGGGGAATATCAAGCACGGGGTCTCAAAATGGGAGCCTACCTAAATAAAACTAGAGATCTATAGGCACAGTTCCAGAAGTATACCCTCCAGCGAATACCTCGAGATTAGAATTCGAATGCAGATGCCTTAGCCAAACTCGCAAGCACAAAAGATGCTGACACTTTGAACATTGTGCCAGTAGAAAGATTGAGCGAGCCGAGCATACGAACATATGTGACTAGCATGAAAATCCGGATGGAAGATACATGGATGGCACCATACTTGGAGTATCTGACCAGCGGTACACTGCTGACAGATAGGAACAAAGCCGGAACTCTTCAAAGGCAGGTCGCGAGATATATATTGGTCGATGGTGTTTTATACCGAAGGGGATATTCCATGCCACTGCTCAGATGTATTACGCCCGAGAAAGCTAAGGAACTGATGAAGGAGGTACATGAAGGCTTTTGCGGAGATCATGCTGGGGGGCAAAGTTTGGTGAAAAAGATCCTGAGGCAGGGTTATTTCTGGCCGACTATGAACGAAGACTCTGCGGAGTACGTGCAAAAGTGCGATAAGTGTCAAAGATTTTCCAAAATCCCACGAGAAGCTCCAAATGAATTAAAACAGATGCAGAGTCCTTGGCCTTTTGCAGTATGGGGAATAGACTTGATTGGATCTCTGCCAACGGGGAAAGGTGGAGTGAAGTATGCAGTCGTAGTAGTTGACTACTTCACCAAATGGGCCGAAGTTGAACCACTCGCTACCATAACGACCAAGAAAGTTCTTGACTTTGTCATCAAGAACATTGTATGCCGATATGGTTTGCCTCGAAAAATCGTCTCAGACAACGGCACCCAATTTGACAGTGATCCGTTCACCGACTTCTGCGAAAGACACGAGATTATCAAAAGCTTTTCTTCAGTTGCTCATCCACATGCGAACGGGCAGGTCGAAGCAGTGAATAAAACGCTTAAGTACACCCTGAAGAAGAGACTTGAAGACGCTAAAAGAGCGTGGCCAGAACAGCTATCTGAAGTCCTATGGTCGTATAGAACTTCTCACCGAACAACGACAGGTCATACCCCGTTTTCCTTAGCATACGGGTATGAAGCCATGTTGCCAGTCAAGTTAGATCCGCCCTCGCATCGACAAATTACATACGACCAGGATCAGAACAGCCAATTGATGATGGAATCCCTAGACTCAATAGAAGAAAAACGAGAAAAATCCCAACTCTGAGTAGCTGCGTACCAGCAAAAAGTCGCCCAGTACTTTAATTCAAAAGTAAAAGAAAGAAAATTCAACGTCGGAGATCTAGTGCTATGACGAGTTTTCTTGAATACCCGCGACCCCACTGCTGGAGTACTCGGACCAAACTGGGAAAGACCATACCAGATCGAAGAAGTCCTTCACCCGGGCACCTACAAACTTGCACGCTTGAATGGAGATCTCGTTCCACGCTACTGGAATGGAGAACACCTGTTCAAGTACTACCAATGAACAGTCCTTCTTAAAGGACTGGCTTGTATTAATTCTTACTTTTTACAAGTTTCGAAAAAGGGTTAGCCGCGATGTATGGCTAATCGCTTAGAAGTGCAAGATCTTTTTTAAGATCCCTCGTACAGACATGTTTAGTCCATTTTAATACGAGATTATAAGGGACTATGCGCAGCCAGTCATTCTTGCCAACCTTTGTAAATTTATTTTTACAAGTATTTGTTCATTACGTATGTTGTTTTGCTGTATTACAAGTGTTGAATTTTACAACGAGCAGTAATGTTCGAACAGGTCGTGGTCAGGGCAAGTGACCAAGGACCTAAAGCTCCTCGATCACTTGGGGGGCATATAAGGTACATCGATAGCAAAGCATACCATAAGGTATGTAAACACATGAACAAAATGAGTGAAAGCATGCTACGGTACTTAGAGCATTTTTCAAAATTTATGTTTTGAAAAATCAAACCAAAGTACTATGCTAAGTTCGGTCATGCGAACAGGTATTATAATAAAAGAAACATTATAATATCAGTAAGGCAATCGTTTACACCACGAGCATTAGTGCTCGGATGTAAATATGTAATTAAAAGGAAAAACCTTTTACACTGGGAGCAGTACTGCTCGGATGTAATCGTTCAAGTATAAGTAAAAGGCTGCCCTCGCAGCAATAAAAAATAAATTGTCTTTACAAGAAGGTTCGTGGGCCATAAAAACTGTGAAAGAAAAAAAGAAAATTACTAGGGAGCAGGAGGGTCTTCTGGAGCACTCTTGTCAGCCGAAGGATTAGCCTTAGCATCAGCAGCAGGGGTCTTGGCCTTAGCTCTCTCCTCTGCCTCCAACCGAGCAGTGCACTGCGCCATCAACGTCTTTTGCAGCTTCTCGGAGAGGTAGTTAATTTTGGCCCCCCGGTTGTGTTTCCAGAAATCGTAGAAACTGAGGAAGGTGGCTTCCTTGTACTTCTTCAGATTTCTGGCCCCGTCCTCCTCGAGCTCCTGAATGCGCCCTTCAAGCTCCTGAACGTGCCCCTCAAGTTCCTGCACCCGTCCCTCGAGCCTCTTTGTCTCCTCCCTGCTGCCAGTTAGGTCAAGTATGGCCTGCTTACACTCTTGGGTGTTGAGTACAGCACTTTCCCTCCACTTATTCCGCTCCTCGTTGACTTTCTTCAAGGCCCTTTAACTCTCCTGAAGCTCCTGGGTGAGAGTGGCTTGGTCCTCACAAAGTTGCTCGTTCAGCTTAGACAACTCCTGGTTCTCCACGAGCAGCCTGTTGTTATCAGCCTCAAGCGCTTGCTTAGCCTGGGCAAGCCTGGAGTCGAAGTTATTCTCTCGAGAGACCATTGCCCCAACACGGCGCCAGCTAGCAGTCAAAGACAACAACCCCTGAAGAAAAAATGAGAGTTAGGAAGGGAAGTCTAACATAAACGACAAAGAAGTAAAAGACGACTTACGCTGGCTATCTCATTCAACCCTCTGTTAATGATTTGGTCGATGTCCATTGTGGCAGTGTCATTGATGGCGGTTTGGCTACGTTTGTGTTTCGAGAGCCGATATATTCTCTCCCTGGCCATGCCAACTATGTGGCTGAACAGGGAGCCTTCAGACAAGTAGTCCAAAGTCTCTTTGTCTGCGGCCTTTGAGGAGGGTCGTGGGTTGACGAGCGTGGGGGTCGTCTGCTCAGAGGGGGGCGGAGGTGGTAAGTCCTCCTTGGAAGGGGCTGTGGTAGGAGCATCTTCTGTCCGGGCCTTCTTCAAAGGGGTCTTGCTACTTTCCCCCAGAGCCCTTTTACTATCCTTCTTCAGGATAGAAGAGTCCGCGGCAGCTTGGTAATGGTCAAAGAAGTCCCCGGAGTCCATACCTACACAAAGAGAAACAATTCAAACAATGAGATTAAAGGGTCGCGAGAAAACAGAGATTAGATTGGAAGGATTACAAAAGTAAGGTACCCGAGCTACACCTACTGGTCATAACATTATCTACTGAACTACCTAGTTCCTGGAAGAAATCTGAATTTAAAGAAGGGGCATTCCTAAAGTTGCCATCCTTATCAAATAGATGAGAAGGAATTAGCAGATTATTCAAAAATGAGAATGATGTACCGTTTACATCTGACGAGTCGTCAGATGGTTCGATAGGCTCAGCAGCCTTTTGTTTCCCCTTGTTCTTAGGGACCGATGATTCCGCTGCTCGATGGGGAACAGCAGGTTCCCTGATTGTAACCCCAGTTTGCCTCCTCCGAGGAGGGGGTGCCTGAGGTTGCTGCTCGGGTCCCCGCTCAGGTTCCACATCAGCATGGACACCACCCGCCGCGGGTTCGTTAGTCGCAGGTTGGGAGCCCCAAAGGCCAGCCAACCTAAGGTTAGCCTCATTTATTAAGTTCTTGACACTCTTAGCAGCACTTGGCATGCTGGCTAAGAGTGCTGCCCTCGACTCCATTCCTGGAGTGGGGGTCGGGCGTAACCATGGGCTTGGAACACAATGGAACAACGAAGTATTACGACAAGAAAGGATCAAAGTACAGAAACTACTGGTTCAAGGATTATCATTCTCTTTACCTCCTCGAGTGAAAGCCAGATTTTCCGCGGCAATGTCGGGCGTAAGGAAGTACTCTTGATGGTACTTCCCCACATTGGAGATGTGAGTGGTGTCGGACAGAAAGGTGCATCCGGTCTCCTGGTGGCAGAAATGAAAGAACCCCGTACCATCCTGGTTGGGGTTGGACTTAAGGTCGAACAGAAAATTGACCTCATGAGGAGAAGGAGCTGGCCTTTTCTTGAGCTTGTAGAGGATATAGAGTGAGGTCAGCATCCTATACCCATTTGGGGGGATTTGAAAAGGGGCCACCCCAAAGTAGTTTGCCACCCCTTGAAAGAACGAATGAAGAGGTAGGGTGGCACCCGCCTCGATATGGTACCTCGACCAGGCGCTATAAGCCCCCCCTGGCAGGTTGGCTCGCTGGTCGATGGAAGGTCTGACCAGGGTCACCCCCGTCAGATTGTATTTGTTTAAATAGTTGGTGATCATGCGAAGTGTCACCGAACTTGGAGAAACGACGTGCCACTCGACAGCCGGCTGGTCGGCATGACGAGGATGGGCACGCCCCTGAACTTCGGTTTCAGGGAGGAATTCACCTCGACCACTGGTCGAGGGTGCATCAGCAGAAGGCTGACTTGGAGAGTCAAGGTTGCATCTTTTTCTAGCTTTGGTTTTTGTTCTGGCCATTTTTTGATTGGGAATTGGTGGAGGATTTGGGTTAGGACGTGAAAAAGGGATTTCTGGAATCAGTGTGTATGGATTCTCTTCGCCTTCGAGCAGTTGGGCCAAGAGTTCGTCTTCAATAGGTCTTTCTCCCCCCCAAGGGTCTTGCATATGAACTGCAAATAGACAATGGAGGAGATAAGACACAGTCTGCGAAGTAGTGTGGAAGATTGGGATAACGTTGCTCGTGCCTAAATAACCAGCAGCATCCTAATCCTACGCTAACTTCAACGTGGGTAGTTTGAAAGATGGATAAAAACAAAAAGGAAAGTAAACTGTTTTCTGAAAAGAGAACTTTTTCAACTCCTGAGGGGCGGGAATTTTTTTTGGTTTTTTCACCTGGCTTAAAGGTTGAATCTTTCGTCAACCTAACATCCCAAACCAGAGATCCTAACTATCAAACTATAGTCCTAACCTATACAAAGCATAAAAACGCACTCTTACCAAGCGATAGGCGGTTTATACCAAAAAACCCTTAAAACCCTACTCAAGAACATAGAAGTCGCAGAGCCTAAAAACGGCATGCATGGCGTAATAGAGAGCTTAAAGAATGGAGTTCTTACCTGGGCGAAGATAGAGATTCGGAAGAAGATGAAAAATTGAACCGGAAGACCATCAGCTAGACGTCAGACTGGTTTTCGAAGCTCTGAACTCTGGTGCAAGTTCTTGAAAATATTAGCAAAGATGGTGAATAAAAATTTCTTAAAGGGGAAGAAAAGCCTACTTATAGGGATCGAAGGGATGACCAAAATGCAGTAATCATCACTTCCCACTTTCGAAACGTGGGGAAGTGTATAAGCCGTCAAATTGCCTTTTTGGAAACTGAAAAGGCTTGATTAGACATAATTATGTCACAGTTTTCGAAAATGCACGGGGATTCTGACAAACATGATGGGGATGTGAACGGTTGTTCCTTTAAGTTTCTTTATTGCTGGTCGCACTAAAAAAACTTGGGGGGCAAATGTTATCCCTAAAATCAGAAGTGAGTGACATGGCAGGCATTAATTACACGTGGCTGACACCTGGCAGAATCTGTGTTCGACTATCGACCAGGAAGACATCCAGTATCATGCGATCGGTTTCTTCATACGACTAGCCTGGTCGTACGCACATTATATGCGGAGAAAATATTAGGCAGTTATGATGGAATCCAAAATTATCTCCCATGATTTTCTGACTATCCGGTTATTTAGGAAAGAATATCTGTAACAAATCAATGTAAATCTTCCATGAACTTATAAATAGAAGAAGAGGGCTCAAGGAAGAGGATCTGATCCCTTTTTTCTTAAGCAAAAAAGATCATTTGAGATTAGAGAAAGATTACACTAGAATAATTGTATTTTCTTCTTCAGAGGTTAGTGAAACTCATTGAACCCCAGTTCTTTGATCACCCCTTTGAATCTTATTTCAATAACAATTCAAGTGGACGTAGGCTATTACCAGATCCTGGGGCCGAACCATTATAAAATCTTGTGTTCTTATTATTTTCATCATCACATTCTTTTCAATGCATTCATCCACATCAAGCGTATTTTGACTCCGTGTCAGTTGGCCAAAATCTGGGTCAACAGTGACCAATAAGGTTACCAATAAGTCTCGTGAACAATGTCCCAAAATCACCAACTGCTTGTAGGCTCCCTCCTTCAGATTAAATTGTAGAGTCAACGGACCTTTATTGTCATCGACGAGTTGCTGCAAATTTTTGAATCGAGACCGACATCTTCTTTTCACGCCAGCCGCTGCATATTTTAATTAAAAAATAAAAATTAAATTGAATAAAATAATAGCAATTTGTCATTTATTGATAAACACATAGACTAATTATAGTATATTACCGATCTCACAGGAAGTAGGCACCCGCGTAGGATCTGGTGGAGGATCACTAGCTCCATCACCACCATGAGAATGAGCAACAACAATAGACATATCTTTATAGTTTATATAATTATTAACTTTAAATGAGTTATAAAATAATATTAATAAAATTTAGGGCATCCACATTAAAATTTTGGTAATGCTTTGGAAACTATTGAAAAACAAACATTGTTGAGAAAAGTCATATATTGATTGAAAGTCTTGAAATTAAAATATACAATAAGAATATTCAAAAGAAAATATTATTGCCCATCAATGTCGATTCCTACATCATCATCATCTATACTTTCTGAATCATCTTTAGTAATTTCATCATCATCATCGTCATTGATGAAATCATCATCCACATTCGAAACAGATTGAGACGTTTCCCCAATTATGCTGGTGTGACTAGGTCGATCCAAAGGCATAACCTCAAACTCTCCTAATTCCACAGTGAGTACAAAATTTGATGAAGTACTATCATGCACGACATCAATCTCATTATCATCATCAATACTTGAATGATCCCAGATCTTTCGATGATTGACTTCTTCTACTACATTCCAATTTTTGTTTCTTGAAGGATCTTCCAAGTAGAAAACTTGTTTTGCTTGAGTGGCAAGAATAACTGCTCGTTCTTGTACCATTAAGAATTAATCAAAATACTAGTGATGTTATTCTCACTCACATTTTAACCCTTGCTTACATCGGTGCTGAATCATTTGCATCGAACCAATACTATCGAGTAATTATGGGAATAGCATAACTCTACAAACTCCTCCAGTTGGCCATAGAAAGTGAAATCATCGATTCCTGGCTCCGAAACTCCACTATTTTGAGTGGTAACTCTTTCGACATGACTATGTACCAAAAACTTCACACTGTTAACAATGCAAGCAATGTAGGAGTATGCGTTTTGATTGGACCCGTTTGCTAAAGCAAATAATTCATGAGGACACTCAGTTGACTCTAGCAGACGACACATCTATAGAGTATGACACGAAAAAATAAAACACAATGAGATTAGTATTAATCAATTTGAATTTCGTACAAATTCTACAGTTTCGATAATTTACCTTCAATTTAAACCAGCTAGGGAAATATTTTTGAAGATTTATGTTTGAATTTTCTTGAAGATAACAGTTGGCTATGATTTTTTTTTAATGATTCATATATGTGTTGAGCTACTTATTCCATATATGGTTGGATTTCAAGGAAATTGTTTACAAACCACTCCGGTTCTTTTCGATGAAGATATTCAAGGGATATGATTTTCTTTTTGCTACTTGGACGACATTGGGATTCAAAAATTGACAACTGTCTTTTAGGAATTACAATATCCACATTTCTTTTGGGATGATTAAATTTAGTCTCTACGCCCTGAAGAATTTGTGAACAAAAAAATAAAGCTTCATCGGTAACATAACCCTCTGCTATTGAACCTTCAGGGCGTGCCTTATTCCTGACATAATTTTTCAACTTCTTCATATATCGCTCAAACGGATACATCCACCTCACGTAAATTGGTCCTCCGATGATAGCTTCTTGCGGTAAATGAAGAATTAAATGAATCATTATGTCAAAAAAGAGTGGAGGAAAAATTAACTCCAACTTGCACAAAATTTGTATCACTTGATCTTCTGCATTCTCCATGTCCTTAACAACCAATGTACGAGCACAAATTTGCTTAAAGAAATTGCAAAGCTCAATGATTGTCTTTGAAATAGACTTATCCAATTAGCCTCAAATTCCTACTTGCAACAAACGTTGCATAAGAAAGTGACAATCATGTGATTTCAACCCAAAAATGTTGCCATCATTGTTAGTTACTTTCTTAGAGAAATTTGAACCGAAGTCATCAGGAAGTCTAACTCCTTTTATGAACTGAAAAAAAATGTCTATCATCTGGTGTGAAAGATTACATAGGATGTGGTTTGATCAACTTCGTAGCATCTTCTTTGAGGTGCAACTCTTCTCGGATACCCCAATTCTTCAAGTCTACTCATGTGTTTGTGGCGTCTTTAGATTTCTCATTTATAAGAAATCGAGTAAATTGTCACAAACATTTTTCTCTACATGCATCACATCTAAATTGTGCTTCAATTCAAGTTCGGACTAGTAATCAAGTTCAAATAAAATACTCTTTTTACTCCAATTAAGCTCTTTTGGATCTTGCCTTCATTACACACCTCCAAAACTGACATGTTTATCCGACAAACGATCTGGAACATGTGTTAATTGTTCGAGTATGTCTTGACTATTAAATTTTCTTGAAGGATGTCCTTTTTTCATAATTCCCATCAGACAAGTGACTCTTCATCCACTTATGCGTAGAAGATAAGAATCTTCTATGACTAACATAAGTCCTCTTCTCAATTACTCGACAAGAAGGAGTGTCTTCGTTGCATGAAGGACATGCCATATATCCTTGGCCAATCCAACCAGACAAACTAGTATGGGCCAGAAAATCATTGATAGTCCATAATAGTGTTGCACGCATTTTGAATACACTATTTGTTGCGACGTCTCTGGTTTAAACTCCTTCATCCCACAATTCCTTAAATTCGTCTACCACAGGCTTCAAAAAGACATCCATGTCCTTCTCAAGTGATTTTGGATCGGGAATCAATAAGGTCAACATGAATGCATGACTCTTTCATGCACAACCAAGGAGGCATATTGTATGTGCAGAATATTGACGGCTACATGATGTAAGATAGACTCATGTTACCAAATGAATTAAAACTATCAACAATCAAACCCAATCGAACGTTTCTGGGTTCTTTGGCAAAATCTGGATATCTAGAATCAAATTGTTTCCAAGCACCCCCATCAATAGGATGGTGCATCACACCTTCTTATTTCGATCGTCCCGTACTATGCTAGCTCATATCCTTTGTTGTATGCCTTGAACCATAAAGACACTTCAACCTAGGAGTCGAAGGGAAGTACTGCAACAATTTCTAAGCAACTTTTTTCCCCTTTATGTCTTTGTCAATCCATCTGCTCTCACCACATACAAGAAAACTCTACTTTTGGGAATTCTCCTTCTAGAACAAACAATAGTCGTACTTGGAAACATGAATTGATTGATAACCTAACCCTAACTTCCTCATTTTTTTTTCTTAGAATCATAGTATGAAGCCGTAATCTCATTCTCCTTCTGGAATGCAAATTTCATAAACTTCAAAAGTTCATCAAATGAACTATTTGTTCATTTATTCATAACCTTCATGTCTAGCATCTTCGCCAAGAATTTCAAGGAAGACAACCAAGTACAACCAGAATATAACTCATCTTCGACCTCTTGAAATAGGTCCTCAAATTGATTCTCCGCATTACTGGCACCACCATCTGAAATTCCTTCATTTATGCCTTCTTCGTTAGTGTCTTGTTCACCAATAACATCATTGATGATGTCAATCATCTCATCAGTCACTCGTTAGTGTCTTGTTCACCAATAACATCATTGATGATGTCAATCATCTCATCAGTCACTGGAGCCCCATCATCCACTACTAGAGGCATATCAACTTCACCGTGGTAGGTCCACTTCACGTATCGCTGCAAAAAACCCATATCTGTGTATGTGAGCTTCCACCACATCCAGTTTCTGACTCAACATATTGATACACTGACCGCATGGGCACTTGACTTCTCCTGAAACATTCACATGATTCTTGGCCATTTGTATAAATGCTTGAAGACCCTTCCAAAACTCATCATAGTTAAGTCGTCTATTAGTTATCCAACTCTTGTCAATCGTCATAACTGATTCAAGTGGAAAATAAATTATCACAATGTGATACTAATAAAAAAAAATCACCTTTATTTGGTAATAACTTTTTTTATCACCAAAAGACTTTTTTTTTAAAGTAAATTATGATATCTTATTGAATCTTATGAATAGATTATTAAATTTTATGAATATATATTATCAAATTTAATAATTTATCATAAAATTAATTAAATACACAAATATTTAATTATAAATTTATAAAGTTACTATTAATGATTATTATTAATTTCCACTTTTTAATTTTTAAAAATAACAATAGAGTTTTATAATTGTAAAATTATTATTTTAATTTCCACTTTACAATTTTATGAATATATATTATCAAATTTTATGAATATATTATAAAATTAATTAAATATACAAATATTTAATTATAAATTTATTAATTTACTTTTAATGATTATTATTAATTTCCACTTTTTAATTTTTAAAAATAACAATAGAGTTTTATACTTGTAAAATTATTATTTCAATTTCCACTTTATAATTTTATGAATATATATTATCAAATTTTATGAACGTATTATAAAGTTTCATTATATAAAAAAATATTCAATTGTAAATTTATTAATGATTATTATTAACTTCTTTGATAATTATCAAATTATTATTTTAATTTTCACTTTTTATTTTTTTAAAAATAACAATAAAGTTTTATAATTGAAAATTTATTTTTTTAATTTCTACTTTATGATTTTTTATTAAATTTTATTAATTGCTTTAAAATTAATTAAAAAATTTAGTCACACTAACTTTAAAATTATTTTGTATTGTTGAATATTTCTAAATCTACTAAAATTTTGGCAGCATAACAGTTGTAATCTAACCTATCCCAAAATTTAAAATATGCATAAACATTTACTTATATTAATATAACCTGCCATACAATTTAAAAATACAATTCACATTCACATTTATATAAATAAACATATTCAACTAATATCTAACATAAGATTTAATTAAATTAAATTAAATTAAATTAAAATAATATATTCAACACTATTTATCTAAAATAACCAATTACACAACTAACATATTAACATTTAATTAAATTAACATATTCAACATTACCTACAATACCCAATTACACAATTAATATAATAACATTTAATTAAATTGACATATTTAATGTTGTCTAAAATACAAATCTAAAATGAAAAATAAAATTCAACACTATATAAACAAACCAATCACACACTTAAAAAATTAATTTAAACATTAATCAAACACAAAAAAATATATATATAAAAACAAAACCCAAGGCTCGGGGGTTATCCAAAGGCATCTCTGGCTAAGGATGATGCTATAACCACTCCAATCTAAAAAGAAAACAAAAAAAAAAACATTTCAAAAGCACATTTCTACCAAATACTAAATATATAAATATATTAACAAAAAATTCATTTTAAAGGCTAAAATATATAGAAATTGGGTTTAGATTACCTAAACTTGGAAGAAATGGGCAAGAATCAGACTGCGGGGTGTTGGATTGGCAAGGGGCAGCGGTTCGTCTCTGGTTTTGCAGAGAAATGAGAAGAAAACTGAAGAAGAAGAAGAAGACTTGGGTTGGGGGATTTATGCTCTGATCCTGTCGTCGCTATAGGAAATAAGAATGTCGTCGCTGAAGAGGGCACACACCATTTCATTTAACCAATAGTGACAACTTTACCGTCATCGTAATAGATGTCATTGTTGTAGAGTCCTTTTCTTGTAGTGTAATCTCCTTCCCCACGCAATCATGGAGAGTGTGTAATTCACTTTATTATTTCTCTCCTCTACTTTTTATTTGTTTATTAAACTTTGAGTTTATACAATTTTAGGTTGATGTACTTTAGCATAATTATACTAGATATTTTGTTTTAAAAAATATATTTATGGACTCGACATTTTGTCAAATAGTAAAAAAAAAAAAAATCTCATAACTCTGAATTCTGTTCTTTGGCCATTTCCAATAGGTTCTCTTCCTGATAATTTAAAATACATCATTAGAGCCTCACTTTTTTTTTTACATCAAAGATTTACTTTATATCATACAATAACTTCTCTATATTTTTTCTACATCATTTAAATAATATATATTTTACTATATATAATACACAATAATAAAATATTATTAATATATTTTTGAGACATGAATAGTTTTTCTCTAAATTTAGAGAAATATTATTCCATTCTTTATATCCTTCTATAAAATACATCATTTGATATAGTGTCATTTTTTTTTTACTTTTTATGCTATTCTCTTCTCTAAAATAAAGAAGAGAGCCTTTTAAAGAGGCTATTATGAATGCTCTTAGGCTTTATTTACGAGATCATTGACTTGAGAAATGTGTGGATCTCTGACGGACATCAATCTGTATGGAGTTATATTTAAAAATATTTTGACCAAATTTGGGTTCAATGGACCATTTTTAACCATTTGACAAAACACGAAATCCAAAAATGTATTTTTTAAAACAAAGGATCCATTGTGGAGTTACGCTAAAACACAAGGAGCCAAAATGGTATAGACCCGAAAAATAATTAAAATTTTAAGTTTTCATATTAAGTTTTTTTGTAATATTTTATTAAATTAAAATTAATATGGTACTTTCTAACAAAAATTAAAATTAGAACACCATATATCTCTAATATATGTATATATATAAAGTGTGTAGATAACGAATTTTTTTTATTTTAACAGTTTGTTTTGTTAACTTTAATATAATATTCTAAAATATTGAACAGAATATACCTTTAAAACTAACTTAAAAATATATATTTATCAATTATTAATATAAATTCAAAAATTATAAAATATCATTATTATAATAATATTTAATATAAGACTACATATATGATAATTATATTAATATTAATATAAATTCAAATTCAAATTCAAAATCAAATATTATAAAATATCATTATTATAATAATATATAATACAAGACTAGATATTTAATAACTATATTAATATAAATTTAAATGTTATAAAATATCATTATTATAATAATATATAATACAATACTAGATATTTAGTAACTATATTAATATAAATTTAAATGTTATAAAATCGTATTATGATAATAATATATAATCCCATTTTTTTACTAATTATATTAATATGAATTCAAATATTATAAAATATTATTATTATAATAATATTTAATACAAAACTGGATATTTAAAACTTATATCAATATAAGTTTAAACATTATAATAATATATAATACATAACCTTAATTTTTTTTTTTAAATTATCATTTATGTTTAAAAAGGTTATCATATTATATATGCATATATTTAAAAAATCATAAACAATGTTTTGGTTTAATTTTTCATTTAATATGTTTATGTCTTTCTTGTATATACAATATTGTTTATTTATTTGAAATTTATATGACAATGATATAAATTTATTAAAAATAATTAATAAATTCTATAAATAATATTAAGCAAATGTGCATTGCACGTTGTTGATGCAGTTTTTCGCCAACAGTAGTTTGAGAAATCAAACAAGAAAGATATTAGTGCTTATTTGTAAACCATAATGAACTATGCGAACAATTTCCCACACACACAATTTTATGTGGTTCAGTAATTAAAATCCACCTAGTCTACGAGACAATATTAGTACCCACTCACAATTTCTGCAGAGTTTCTATATTACAAAAGGCAATCTCTTTTCCTGTCCATTATCCTTGATATTTATAGTGGAATTTCTTGGACAGGTTTGGGTAACTGTGTGCATAAATATGGTAAGCATTTAATCAAGATAATTCCCATTTACATAGGGATACAATTGCCTCCTTTTATCTCGGACAATAAATGCGCAATACAACATGGACATTAATGAGCGTATAAAGAGCCTCCGAGTCTTTCGAGATCCTTCACTATGCGTCATGACCAGGTTTCCAAAGCTGAACATCTTCATTAAGCTGATGATCGAAAATTATCCGAACCTTAGTTCGGATTAAGTTTAGAGCACCCTAAAGGGGATCTGGCCACTACATGTCTCGAACTGGATCATCATCTTTTGAGGCGATCTGATAATTATCTGCATGTCGTACTGCCAATTCCTAACTCGAGCTGCTCACATCATCATTAGCTAGATGTAACGCCCTGGTTACTCCAAGACCATTACTATGGATTTTAAACAGTGCTTAACTCGCTAAACGAGTTATTTGGTTATAAACGTGCATCTAGGTGTCATTAATAGGGTAAGGTGAAAAATCTCGATCAAAAGGAGTGGATATATTTTATTCAAAATATAAATCTGTACATGGGCCCATAAAAGTGTTTACAAAGTTATTTACAATCCAAAATGGTCGTTGCGGTGTAAAAATTTCAACCCGCTGACCTAAGCGGCCAAAATAGGGTTAACCCCTAGTTCCTCTGAGAAACACCTTGGCCGTGGTGGTCAAGCGGCCGCATATGTACACATCGTCACCTAAGCTATCCACTCAAGGCAAGGTGAGATTTTCTTTCCCCTTTACCTGCACCACATAGCACCCGTGAGCCAAGGCTCAATAAGAAAACTTATTACTGCATGTATGTAATATCAATAAATGATTATGGTAATCATTTTGGGGCTTGCGGCCCTAATCAGATAGTGAGTCACACTTTGGGCTCAGCACCCTAATCAGATAAGTGACCATTAATTCATACTCTGAATAGATGACTAATAAGTCTATCTCTGGATAGATGACTAATAAGTCTGTCTTTGGATAGATGCTAATAAGTCTATCCCTGAATAAATGACTAATAAGTCTATCTCTAGGGATCTACACCCTAAGCCATGTGATATTCAGTCACCTGAGCCTTTTGGCCCTGACTCTACGTAACTAGCCTTTAGACTAGACAAGCACTTTTAGTTTTCATCGAACTTGGGGTCGGTCAAGCATTTCATGCTCATGTTGATTAGATCTAATCATTTTGGCCTGTGTTAAACACATTAACATCGTTCTTGACTCTTAAGTCAATACCATACGACCAATGCTCATATCACCGCTGAACTTGACTGTTAAGTCATAGCTTTAGGATCAATACTAAACACCATTGCCGTTCTCTGACTAGTAAGTCAGTACCACACATAGATAAGCAAAGTTGCTATGCATTTACTATGCAATCAATGTCCATATATAGAGCACTCAACATGCTTCATCAATAACCATGCATGTCACATACTGGGCGTAGTTTTCTTACCTCTGGTTCGAGCGTGAAATAATAAAAGAACGACATTTGAGAACGACCGGTCCTTAAGTTCCTTAGCGGTCACCTAGCCATAACCAATATGGAATTCCATTAATAAAATAAATCAATAAAAGGTTCATAATCTAAAACCTTGCTCCTGGGGCCTCGAATATATTAAAATGGTTAGTAGATTTGATCTCGAGCCTTAGGAAATGAAACCCCGAGCCTAAACCATTGAAAAACTCCTCCCTGGCACAAAAGGAAGGGGCGGGCCACGACTTGGCCTAGTGAGTCGTGGTGCGCCTGCCTAACAGAGCCCAGGGGAGGCTCTGGCTTAGGTCCAAGTCGCAACTTGCATGAACTTGGTCACGACTTGACTCCGTGAACCCACCTCCCCTGCCATTTTCTCAATTCAAACCCGCCAAAATCTTCACCAATTAAATCCCAAAATCACAGCCAAGCATTACCACAACATATCCATCATTCAACCAACAAAACCTAAGCTTTATAACATTTAAAACCTCATCAAATAACCACTTCTAAGATCAAAACTCTCAAGCTCAAGAACTAACTCAAATACAGAGCAAACCAGAAAATTATGGCTGAAATATTACCTTTAACACAGGTTTGAATCCCCTCCAATGGCTGATCACTAGCCTGAAACCTCAAGCTTTGATTCCCAAACTTAAACCCTCATTCTTGCTTCAAAATTCAAGCCAAGAAGAAGAAGAATAGATGATCGAGAGAGATAGGAAAAGAGCCCTGTTTTTGTTGTCTAATTCCTTCTACAACTAGCCACTAACCTTAAGTATATCCCATGGTCAAAAGACCAAAATCACCCTAAGCCCATTTAATTCCTATACAGCCACCCAAGGGCAAAACAGTCATTTCCCACTTACCCTGCTAATCATAATTAATGTCCTCCAATTCCCGTTATTCCCAATATTCTCAAATAATAATTAAATCATAATCCATTACTTGTTCATTCTCGGTAATGTATTAAGCATCAAATTACCATCAGACTTACCCTAAGCCTGGAAATTAATCTCGTTATGACCAAACCGCTAATCTTGCATTTTAGGATCGTCTCATGCCCAATAGCTCGAACATATCCACATTATAATGTGGTCTCATCCATAAATCATAACACATGCACATAAATATACAGATATGCAATTATCATCATATAATCATGCATTTAATCACGTAATTGCATAATAAATCTATTATGGCCCTCCTGGCCCCCTAATCCAAGCATTAAACATCATTAGGGATTTTGGGACATTACACTAGATATTCTACTCGCCTGATTTTCCCGCATGCTTATCTGCCAACTGTGGTTGAATCCATGCTAATTTTTAGGGTACAACATT
Source organism: Humulus lupulus (assembly GCF_963169125.1). Taxonomy (NCBI): domain Eukaryota; kingdom Viridiplantae; phylum Streptophyta; class Magnoliopsida; order Rosales; family Cannabaceae; genus Humulus; species Humulus lupulus. Next base: position 196,552,641 of record NC_084798.1, read on the forward strand.
TCCCCCCAAGATCCTGCTCGTGCTTGACGTCATCATTTTCTGACATGCACAGTAAGGGCTTTTAGGCTTCTGCCAACTGAAATCGTGCCTGCCCACTACTCGAGTGTTGAACATGTGGTCACTTGTAATTGGCGTCTGTTTGGGTTTCGATGAATGTAACAACTATCCTGTCAAATTTTTGCCGCCGCCCGGGTCATTCAATCTTGGCCTTTGGATCTCGAGCTGACCCGATCAGATGGCCCAAATTGATTCCCAAAGCTTATGTATAAATAGGGAGATCAGACCTGAACCTTACCACCTTCGCATTCAAAAACTTTCCTTTAAGAAACAAAAATTCCCTTTTTCTCTAAATTTTTTTCCAAAAATGTTCATCACCCTTCAGTTTCTCAAAAGATCTCAAGCTTTTGCCTATAGAAGCATCAATATTCTCATCGAGTAGACGTATAAACTGTAAGTATCTCCTCATTTTGCTTGAATCTTTCACTCTTTATATTCCAATGAGTTCTTTTTACTTTGAAAAATATATATTTTCAGTATCGTTTCGTGCTCTAGCCATGTCTGATTTTAAATAGGGATTAGTTTAGGCTAAAAGAACGATATTAGACCTGTTTAGAAATAAGGTGCTTGAAAACTGGGAAAATTTTATGGGTTTTGTAAGGAAAGTTTTGCTGATGAATCGATTAGGATGCCTGTTTGGATATAGAAGTTGAGAGGTTTTTATGTTTGGCTCTAGGTAGCTTAATGGTTACGATTCCTTAAGCGATTTTGCATTAAACCTCTTTCAAAAGAAAAGTAGTTTGTATGACGGGTCTAACACGTGAATCCCGAAGTATTAGGGAATTTCACGATACTATAGCGCATGGCCTAGGACTGCACGTGGAAACACACATTGATGCTAGGACATAACTTAGCTCGTGTAATTTTTGAATCACAAAAAATAAACCACACTCAAACCTTTGGGTCACCGTACCTTTATCACCGTAGCTATTCATTATTTTAGGCCGCCACTAATAGGCCACTTTGTCGTCAGGCGAGCAAGATCATGGCCCCACCAAAGACAAACATCGCGAGCTCCTCTACCTAGAACAAGAATAAGGACAAGAAGTTCACGTTCGAATCTCCTATTCCTCTCTTCCACCCAGTGGTGGAAAAGGAAATTGATGTCGACCCTGATGCCTTTTTCGAGGCCGAGCACATCGTGTCCCGAATAGCGACACAGGGGAAAGTGAACAAGATATTGGTGAGTCATGGGATCGAGATAGGGATTGATAGCCTTATTGTTTGACCTCCGTTGGAAGGAGAGTGGAGTGATGAGCACCTGAAGGTAGGTGCTTTTCTCCCCTTATACCAATACTTCATAGATTTCTTGAACTACGTCGAATTGGATCCGTTCAAACTCCCTAGGAACAAGTTTTGGCTGGGTTAAAATATTTATTCTTGAGGCACGAGTGGGAGGTCCCCACTCCGGCTGATATTATGTACTTCTTCTGCCTCAAGGAAATTCCTGATCAGAAGGGGCGAAGTGACGGCTTTTGCTACCTCACTCACTTCCCCAACTCGGCCTCCGTTATTGACCTCCCTAGCCATCCAAATGACTATAAAGACCAGTTATTTATGTCGAATGGGTTCAAGAACTGCAATCATCGATACTTCAATTGCTCTCATAAGTTTCCTAACTTTCTGAACTTCGTACGCAAACTCCCTTATCATTTTTTTATTGAGTTTAATTCTCCTAACCGAGTTCGTTCTTTGTGCAGCTATATTCAAAAGGATAGGGCGATCTGAGACCCTTGGAGTTCAATATGAGACATTTTCCCATCTTTCTTTGAAGGAGAAGGAATTCCGGTAGGTAGTGAGTGATGCTACCATGGTGGTCTGCAATCTGATACGCGAAGATCAGAAGCTGGCTATCAGGATCCAAGGTCCACCTCCCGTACTTCCTAGGCTCCCCCTTCCTCAAGAAGGCCTGCCCACTGTTGAAGACACCGAGGAGAAAGAGGATGTGATGCCATTGGTGCGCAAGAGGAGAGTTCCTGAGGATAGGCATGATCCTGACCCAAAGCGAGCTGAGTACGGGGCAGCAGCCATCACTTCTGGCCAAGGTAGCCCATATAGAGAACTAGTTCGGGTTGCTGCTAGTTTTAGGCTAATTCGTTTCAACCCCCATTTGCTTGTTAGTCAACATCCTGCTGACCTGGACCTGAACACAATGCTCCTCCAGTGTGTGGATCATCTGATGGTATGCTATGACCATAGATACCCCAGATGCACCATTGTGGTAAACAACAACCTCCACTTTAGGTCCACCATTTTTTAGGAATATGGCACAAATCGTAAGACATTGCCTTCCTTATGCTTGGGCGTATTCTCCCCTGGCTTTAGGCAATCTATAGATGAATCTATCTTGAAAGAAGAGCCTGAACCCCTTAGGACCCAGGATGTAACAATTCTAGACTCTCCCCCACCTCCGGTAGTCCAGGAGTTAGAGGTTATACCCAGTCTGGTTCATCACCCCGAGCTGATCGTAGCAGATTCCTCCCCTACTCGGAGGGGTAAGGTTCTTGCTCTATTCTTTGCTTTGCATTATTTTGACTAATTATTCCTTAAATCTAAATCTTCAGCTCGTTCTTTTTCAGGTGAAGAGATTGATTTTCCAAATTCCTCGGGTTTAAAGAGTGCCTTCAAGGCTGGTGGAGCCAGAGTTGGGCCTATGATAAAAAGGCCTAGATTTCCAAAGAAACATGCCTCTGAGACGGGAGCTTCCATCAAGTCTCCGATCAAAGACAAAGGTGCCAGCTCCACCTGGGAGCAGCAACAACAAACACAACCCCCAACCTCGGTAACAACAGTCACTGTCCTCGAGGCTCCTCATCCTCTTCCTCGATGTGTACCTCCCTTGATTCCTCAAGTGATTCAAGGAGAAGCTCCCTCCAATCAGGTCCCATCTGTTCAGATCCCGGTAAAGCCATCCGAGCTGGCAGGGTTCCCCAAAGCATTTCGAGGGACTGTATATGAGATGGGGATCCATATGGTGGGCCATGCGTACAGAGCCAATGTCAAGGATTTGAGGGTCATGGAGGAGCGTACTCTCAAAGATGTTCTCGAGTCTGCTATGGGGATGAACCTCAGTCTGAGCCACCATCATTCCTCCTATAGTACTTTTTTTTTTTTTTTCTCTCTCTCTTTCTTTCTCTCTCTCTTTTACCTTAACTTACATTTTTCCTTTGCAGTCTGTCTTGGCTAAACTTTGTGGTATTGCTCGAGTTTGAGCTAGGAGTGATGAGCTCCAAGCCATTCTGACTGCCTCCTAAGAGGGCGAACAATCTGCCAAGGCTACTCTGGCTACCTCTTAGGGGAACAAGCGATCTTCCAGGGCTGCCTTGGCTACTTCCCAAGAGAGCGAGCAGATTATTAAAGATCAGGTTGTGGAAGTGAGCCGACGATTGGACCAGTTGCAAGGCAAGAATGATAGCCTTAAAAAGAGGCTTGATGAGGTTGATACCAAAGCCAAGGAGGAGGCCAAGAGGGCGAGGTTGGAGATTGCAGAGTCAACGAACTCTCTGGAGGAGATGCTCTACCAGTGTTGGGCTTTACACCAGGATGTGGATTTCACCTTCATGCAGCCAGGGTTTTGGGAGCCTTATCTTGCCAAATTCAAGATTCGATTCTCACAGGAACCCTCTGAGACCGTCGAGGCTTCCGGTGCTGCTGACGGGGATGGTGAGGAGGTGACACCCTATGAGCACGTCGACAGATCTCAATGATGTCTTTTCTTTATTATTAGTATTTTTACCTGTAACTAAGTCCTTAGGGATTGAAACAATTGCCTTCAGGCTCAGATCGAGGTTTTTATTCCTCGAGACAGCTATATACTTCTGAATATATGTTTGTTAAATTGTGATCTATTCGTGCTCCCCTTAATCTATTGATTTCTCATGTTTTTGAATCATGAATTCTTGCACACTTGAAATCTTAGGGGTTGTCTTTAGATCGAGATAGGTTTTTGATGGCTCGACTAACTAATTTTAGTCAATATCTTAGATGTATCCAAGATTTTTCCCGCCTAATTGCGTTATACCTATTAGTTATTAGGCCTCTGACCTGGTCGTATCTAGGAATTTTAGCCTGCTCAATAGCGCTATACGTGTTAGTTATCAAGCCTCGGACTTGGTTATATCCAGGGTTTCCTAGTTTTCTTCTAGGTTTTGTTTTGTCTTAGAATTTCTCAACTTAGTTCGTATTCGGAATTATTTTGAAAATCTGAGCTTTAAAAAGCCGCTGAATAATACATTTGTCTGAATTCTAAGTTTCAAACTTTATCCGAATATGCTAAACTCTTTTAAAAACTCTCTTGGGTTATGTGCCCCCAAGTGACCAGAACTTATAAATGTTCTAGGTCACTTTTACAAAATGAGCACACGATAATAAAATGACAATATTGATTACGTAATAATCCAATTGTCATTAAAAATGAAGTGGCTTTTATAGACAAGCCTTACATGAATAATAATACCAGAAACATTAAATACAACTAAATTATTGATAGTATTTTTTGAGGTGTAAGGCATTCCAGGTTTGCAGAACTATTTCTCCATTTAACTGAGCTAGCTTAAAGGTCCCTTCACATAGGATCTCCACGATTTGGTATGGTCCTTCCCAGTTCGGCCCTAACACACCGGCCTAAGGATCTATACTTGCCAAAAACACTCTCCGGAGAACCAAATCACCGAGTTCGAGTCTGCGTCCTTTTACCTTCGAGTTTATGTAACAAATGATTTTTTGCTGATAATGGGCAAGCTATAATTGTGACGCTTCTCATTTTTCCTCGATCAGATCAAGGGATGCACTGAGTAGCTCGTATTTTTTATCTTGATCAAAGGTTTTTTGTCTATGGGTCGTCACTAGTGCCTCAATTGAGAGCATAGCCTCACTTCTAAAGGTTAGAGAAAAGGGGGTATGTCTTGTGGAGGTGCGATGTGAGGTTCTATAGGCACAGAGTACTGTTGGGAGCTGCTCGGGCCATAATGCCTTGGCTTCATCTAACCGCTTTTTTAAGCTCGCCTTTAGGGTCTTGTTTATTGCCTCGACCTGCCCATTATCCTGCGAGTATGCTACCGACGAAAAACTCTTGGTTATGTTGTATTTTTCACAAAAGTTTGTGAAGAGATCACTATCGAACATGGTTTCATTGTTAGACACGATCTTCTTTGGGAGCCCAGATTAACATATGACCTTTTTTACGACAAAATACAGGACTTTCTTTGAGGTGATGGTTGCCAGAGGCTCGACCTCCACCCACTTTGTGAAGTAATTGATGGCGACAACAGCATAACAAACTCCTCCTTTTCTTGTTGGCAAAGAATCAATCAGGTCGATTCCCCATATTGCAAACACCTAAGGGGATGAGATCATGGTTAACTCAACGGGAGCTCCTTGGGAAATTATGGCGAAACATTGACATTTGTCACATTTATGCACATACGAGATCGAGCCCTTTGTCAGCGTGGGCCAAAAATAGCCCTATCTCAATACCTTTAGAGCCAGGTTTTCCCCCCATCATGGTCTCCGCAGAAGCCTTCTGTTAGGAATGAGTTTCCTAATACGCAACGGAGTGGTGGTGGGGTTGGCCCAGTGTACAAAAAAAAATTGTAATATATTTAAACTACCTTTAAATATGTGGATTCATTAATATACATACATTAATCATAAGCAAGTTAAGAATAGAAATCATTCCTCTTGAAGTCTATCAAGTGTCCTTGCTATCTTTTCGTAATAAGAACGATCTTCCTATTCAAGCTGCTCCCAGGTACTCACACCAAGATCTTTCACAGCGTTCTCTACACCTCAAGAAGTGTGTGGGCACTTAGAGAATGAAGGATAGTTTATTTGTGATTCCTCTTGATGTACTAAACACATGAGATCAAAAGAATAGGCCTGAGAATTGGTTCTTTATTTTTTAGGGAGAGAAAAGTATCATTCTATTTTTCACAGAGCGAATTAAAGTTAGTTGTCTGAGTTATCTGAGTTTTTTGTATATTTTCTGATTAGTCATTCTTAAAAGAAAATATTCAAATTTAAAAAATAAATCTGTAACCAACTTACAATTTACTTTTTAATTAATTAATTATTTTATTAATGAAAATATCCAAAAACTAATTTTTTAAATGATCTACTAATTAAATAAAAATAAAAATCATATCCCTGAAAAAATAGTAGTACACGCCACACACAGTCCATGGACTGTGGTGCACGTGCACCAACACTATTTTAGGGATATTTGATTTTTCTATTTTTATTTAATTATTTATTCAAACTACTTTGTTAGATTAAAATCTAACAACCTGATAACTAATTCAAATTTAAATTAAATATCTTTTTGACTAATTATCAAATATAATTAATTATTTGAATAAATATTAATCTTCTAAATTCAAATCCAATTTGAACTTATCAGATTATTATCTCCCACTCAAATAAATATAATTAATTAATTCTACCAATTAATTAAATCCAATATTTTCGAAAATAAATATTTAATTTATTATAATTTCGAAAATTATAATTGATTAATTATTTAATTAAATTTCAAAATTAATTTAATTATTTAATATAATTTCAAAATTATAAAATAATTAAATATTAATTAATTTTGTTAATTACAACTAATTTGTAATTAATTAATTAATCACTATTATCATTGTTGACCCTCAAATTGGTCAACGATACGGAGTCAGATAAACGATAGAAAATGAGATGAAAACAAGAAGAAAAATCTAATGGAAAGCAAATGACATAAACGATTTATAGTGTTCAGCCCCAATTGGATGGTAATGACCTACGTCTACTTAGTGTTCTTATTGATATTGAATCCCAACACTATGATCAATGAACTAAGGTTCACGAGTTTCACAAGCCTTGGGAAGATTACAATTTCGCTGAATAATTACACTATATTCTTCTCTCTGAGTACAAAGATCAAAGTTCCAAAATCCAAAATCCAAAATCCCTTCCTTGAGCCATTTGATTCTTATTTATAGGCTCAAGAAGGTTACATGGGCTCATGGGCCTTACTTACAATTAAGACTTATGTTATACCCAGATTTCGAGCCATGATAAATGTGACCTCAAAAGTTGGATTCACAGCGAATGAACTTGTAAAGTCTGAAGTATGTTCCAAGACTAGACATCGAGCCTGCAAAGCTGAGACGACTTCGAATATTGTGGCCTCGAAATCCACACGATCTCGAAGGGTAGCTCCCAAGATGCATCTGTCCTCAGGGATGACCTCGGATCATGGGTTCCGAGCCTGACGCGCGTACGATCTCGAAAGCCATGTGACCTCGGGAGATGTTATTAGCTCGAAAGTTGATGTGAGACCTGGGAGAATAAGGCCTTGGTGATATATGATAATAACCTTGAATATCTTAAAGTGTTGTCTATAAGAGACGTGGTCTACATTTATTACTGTAAATCCCCTAAAATCATGGGATATTATTTGATTAGTTATACGCCCCCTGGTCTTCAGGGGACGTTTCCTTTTATATCGGATTACAGGCATTTAAGGCCATTTGATTTATTTGCACAAAAAGAGTAACTACCCAAAATATGTGGGATAGTATTCTGCAATCTTCTCTATAAATAGAGAGAACATGCACCATTGTAAGGGACCGAATCTCTAGATCTAGAGAGAAAACTCTGAAGAATTTTCAGAGATCATCTTGAGTTTAATAACAAAGACTCATGGACTAGGCAGATTTAACTGCTGAACCACGTAAAAATTGTGTTTTGTATTATCATATTTATGTTGGCCATCACTGTTTGTTGTTTACGTGCTCTTCTTTCACGGTTGACGAAAAACGGCGTCAACAGTTTGGTGCTTTCATTGAGAGCCTTAAGCATTCATCCCTGAGTAAGTCATGGCCACTAATAATCAGAACGTTACTGAAGAAAATTACCCAAGACGTCCTGGGAAACAACCAATGGAAAACCCAGATGTTGAAGAAAGAAGTGGATCTTTCGATTCCCGGGGACCACCTGCTCCACCAAGGGATGAGGATATGTATTACAATCCTGAGCGGTGTGTTCCCATTGTGGAACTTGAAAACCGGCAATTGAAGCAGCAGTTGGCAGAGGCCAACAAACGGAATGAGGAGTTGGCAAGGATAGCCGCAGAGGCGCAGGTGGCTCAGCCCCCGCCTCCGCGCGAAAACCAAGTCCCTCCTCCAAGGGACGTACACGTTCCTCCCCGTAGACCCCGTGGGCGCCCACGAAAATATGCTGCCACAAGGAAGCTGGCTCAACCTCCGGCACCAGCAGAGCCATTCACTCCCCCTAGGCCTCAGAGAAATACTCGGGCAAGGGCCCCGGCTAACCCGCCTGTGGAATTACCTGCAGGAACTGAGAACAACCGAACCCCTGCAGAAGCTCGGACTCAAATACCTGGGAGTGCACCAAATGCGACCGACCCATCTCGGGTAAATTCTGGACTGTCTAGGCCGCGACATGGATGGCAGCCACCGTCACCCATACGGTTCCCTCCAACACCTATAAGATATCCTTCGCCCCCCCGCAGGAATGCTCAACCAGTTCGAGATCAGGGCGAAAGACGTGCGGGAGGAAGACAAGGAAACGAGGAGGCTTTCCAGGAGCAGAGAGGCACCCCATCTGAAAAAATTCAAACATCTCGGTCTCGCACGGCGGAGACGAGGCGACATGGAAAGAATCCGTCACGAAATAACCATGCGACGAGTTTTACCAGTGATGATTCTGAAGATACCAGGTCGGTCAGCAAGCATGACCGAGGTCGTAAGAATACTGGAAACCGCAGAAATCGTCCCGACCTGCGAGAGCACCTGAATCAAAGTCGGGGTAATAGTGACCCAATAAATTCGGACCTGAGGGATCGCTTGAATAGGCGTAGAGATCCCTTGCGGAGACGCGAGCCTGGAATTATGATCAATGACAACCGATTCCAAACAGTATCCCTTGCGAACCCAGTCCAAGAAAGAATCGATTTGCTTGAAAAGGCCTTTAGGCTTTTGAAAAACGAGCAAGAGAATGATCCATATGAAGACTCTGACGAGGAGCTCGAACCGTTTGCTCCCCATATTTCCAATACTCCATTTCCTCAAGGGTTTCGGATCCCTCATGTCCCAACGTTCAAACAAAAGACCGATCCGTACAGTCATCTGAGCACGTTCAACACCATAATGAGAGCCAGTAACGTGGGTTACGAGCTCAGATGCATGTTATTTCCAGCATCATTGACATCGAAAAATATAAGAGACATTCAATAACCTCTTGGGAGCAGCTGTCTAAAGACTTTAAAAAGCAGTTCAAAGCCATGATGGGGGTTCGACCTGAGGCGTCAACCCTCACTAATGTTCAGCAACAACCAGGCGAAACGTTAAAAAGTTACCTTACAAGGTTTAACTTGGAAGTCGTCCGAGCTCGGAATGTGGATGACAGCGGACACTTAATGTCTGTCCAGGCCAGAGTAATGCCAGGAAGCGCCCTCTGGGACGATATGCAAAGAAAACCGGTGAGGTCCCTAACTGAGTTTAATAAACGAGCGCAGAGGTTTGTCAATGTAGAGGAAGCGAGGTCGACACTTAATGTGACTTCCCAGCCCAAAACTACAACGATAAACGTAAACTCTGCCTCGACCTCGACGGACCCAATAGCTTCAAAGCCTGCTGTGGAAAACCCTTCCAAGAGAAAAAAGAACGAAGGAAGTAATCCCGAGGCCGAAGGAGGAAAGAAAAAGAAGGGGGAGAGATATTTCTCCGTGTATAGAGTATACACCGAGCTCAATGAGTCTCGGGAGAACATATACGTGGCTAATGAAAACCAAGTCCCCTTTAGGCGTCCGGACCCGATGAGAAATCAAAAATCCAAGAGGGACTCTAGTAAGTATTGCCGATTTCACAGAGACACCGGGCATACAACCGATGAATGTCGACAACTGAAGGACGAGATCGAAGGATTGATCTCGAGAGGTTACCTCATGCAATATGTCAAAAACCAGAGTACTAGTCAGGCGGCCGCGAGCCAGAGAGTAGCCGCGCCTCCGATGGCACAAAATAATAATTCTCGAGCTCGGGAAGAAGATAGGCCCCCGCCGATAGATGGAGAGGATGTAATAACCATCTCGGGAGGGCCTCATCCCGCAGGAGTAGGCAGGAATGCCCAAAAGAGATACGTTAACAAGCTGAAAACTGGGGATGGGTCTCCTTATGAACCCAAACCTAGGGCTCCAAAAAGCCAGAGGATTGAAACACAACCAATAACCTTCACTGAGGAAGACGCGTCCCATGTCCAGTTTCCTCACCATGATCCACCAGTCATCACTCTCCAGCTGGCCAATAAAAGGGTCCACCGAGTTCTCATAGATAGTGGGAGCTCAGTCAACATTCTCTATAAAGCAACCCTCGAAAAGATGGGACTCTCCCTTCGTGACCTGAAAGCGTGTGCAACTACTTTATACGACTTTTCAGGAGAAGGGACCGCCTGCATGGGATCCATTGAGCTCCTCGTGACCTTGGGAGACTACCCAGTCTCAGCAACCAAGATGATGGAGTTCGTGGTAGTAGACTTACCATCGGCCTACAATGTGCTGCTCGGGAGACCCGCCCTAGTCGGGCTGGGGGCAGTTTCATCAGTAAGGCATCTGGCCCTTAAGTTCCCGACCCTCAGCGGAGTCGGAACATTGAAGGGAGATCATTTAGCAGGGAGGGAATGCTACAGCATCTCCTTGAGAGGAAAGAAACAGACGAGTGCACAAGCACTCGCCATCATTCAAAACAAAGACGGAACGGTTTTAGAGATTGACGAAGAGATTGATCCAAGGATTGAGGAGAAAGTTGACCTCGAACCTTTAGAGGAGCTCGAAGAAATTTGGCTCGAAGAAGCCGATTCCTCGAAAAAGGTGAAGGTTGGAAAACACCTCCAAGATGAGACAAAATAGCAATTAATTTGCTTTTTGAAGAAAAATCAGGATGTCTTCACGTGGTCGCACTCGGACATGGTGGGAATAAGTCCGAGTATAGCAAGCCACGCACTGAATATAGACAAAAGCTTCCCCCCGAAGCAACAAAAGCGAAGACAGTTGGACGAAGATAGAAAGAAAGCACTAAAGGAGGAGGTTGACAGGTTAAAGGCAAACCGATTCATTAGGGATGCCTTTTACCCTGACTGGGTAGCCAATCCGGTGTTGGTCCCAAAGCCCAATGGGACGTGGCGAACCTGTATTGACTACTCAGATCTCAACAAAGCTTGCCCGAAAGACTGTTTTCCGTTGCCAAGGATTGACCAGCTCGTGGATGCCACTGCGGGGCATGGCCTGATGTCCTTCATGGATGCCTATTCTGGATATAACCAGATTCCCATGCATGCCCCCGACCAAGAACATACGAGCTTCATCACGGATAAGAGGCTATACTGCTATAATGTCATGCCATTCGGGCTCAAGAATGCTGGGGCCACATATCAGCGGCTCGTGAACATGATGTTTTCAGAACAAATAGGAAACAACATGGAAGTTTATGTCGATGACATGCTTGTCAAATATCGACTCAACAAGAACCATGTTGATGACCTCGAAGAGTGCTTCGGCGTACTCCGGAAATACAACATGAAGCTAAATCCTCAGAAGTGCACTTTTGGGGTGTCTTCAGGAAAATTCCTGGGCTTTATTGTGAACTCTCATGGAATCGAGGCTAACCCCGACAAGATCAAGGCCCTGATTGACATGCCCTCACCTCGAAGGCACAAAGATGTCCAAAGTTTGACTGGCAGGATGGCAGCCCTAAGCAGATTCATCTCGAAATCTACGGACCGTGGTCTTCCATTTTTCAACCTATTAAGAGGAGGTAAGAAATTTGAATGGACGGAGGAGTGCGAGCTGGCCTTTCAGGAGCTCAAAAAGCACCTTGCGGAACTACCCATCCTGTCAAAACCTGAAACGAGAGAAACTCTGTACCTATACCTCTCAACCACCGAACACGCAATAAGCGCAGTGCTCATTCGAGAGGAAGAGAAGGTACAAAGACCCATTTACTACATCAGTAAAAGATTACTGGGGGCAGAGTCAAGATACCCCTTGATGGAGAAGCTGGCGCTTAGTCTAATTCATTCATCTCGTAAACTCCGCCCCTACTTCCAAGCGCATCCCATCCATGTGTTGACTGATCAACCACTTAGGCAAGTCTTGTCTAAGCCAGAAGCTTCAGGTCAACTTCTTAAATGGGCAGTTGAGCTCGGACAGTTCGAGATCACCCTACCACCCGAGAACGACCATTAAGGCACAGGCGTTGGCGGACTTTATAGTGGAATGTACTGGCATAGCCGACGACGAGGTAATAACCCTGGCCCACGAGCTGTGGAAACTTTATGTCGACGATTCATCAAACGAAAATGGAGCGGGGGCAGGGGTCATTTTGGTTACCCCCGCAGGGAGCAGATTTCATTATGCCTTAAGATTTGGTTTCAAAGCGTCGAATAATGAGGCTGAATACGAGGCTTTACTCGCGGGACTTCGTATAGCAAAGGAGCTCAAAGCTATAGCTGTACATTGCTACAGTGATTCTCAACTCGTGGTAAATCAAATCTTGGGAGAATATCAGGCTCGCGGCACGAGAATGGCAGCTTATTTGGAGTAGGTAAAATCCGCATTGGAGTGTTTCGAATTTTATACAATCGAACAGGTTCCCCGCGAGCGGAACTCAAATGCAGATGCCTTAGCTCGGCTTGCCACATCCGCTGAAAATGAAGAACTGAACGTTGTACCCATAGAACACCTATCAGCACCTAGCATTAATGATCCAGAGGAGGAAGGTGTGTGTATGATCGAAACAGAACCTACCTGGATGACCCCAATAGTTGAATATCTCGAGAACGGAGTCCTTCCAAGAGACTGGAACCAGGCTCGAAAGTTGATGTATCAACTTCCCCGTTACACCATTTTGGACGAAAAGCTATACAGGAGGGGATATTCCATGCCGTTACTTCGGTGCGTAACCCCGCCCGAAGATAAGAATATCATTGAAGAAATTCATGAAGGGTTCTGCGGAGATCACACCGGGGGGCATAGCCTGTCCAAGAAGATCATACGCCAAGGATATTTCTGGCCAACTATTAAAACAGATTCTTTCGAGTACGTGAAGAAATGTGACAAATGCCAGAGATTCGCCACGATTCCCCGAGCTCCACCATCCGAGCTGAACATGTTGACTTCCCCATGGCCTTTCGCGGTATGGGGCATCGACCTCATAGGCTCTCTCCCGACTGGCAAAGGCGGAGTAAAATATGTTGTAGTCGCTGTGGATTACTTCACGAAGTGGACGGAGGCTGAACCGTTGGCAACTATAACTTCAAAAAAGATCCTTGATTTCGTAGTAAAAAGCATCGTGTGCCGATATGGAGTGCCGAGGAAGATCGTAACCGACAATGGAACCCAGTTCGATTGCGACTTATTCACCAACTTTTGTGAAAAGAACGGCATAATAAAGAGTTTTTCATCAGTAGCTCATCCCCAAGCGAATGGCCAAGTCGAGGCTGTGAACAAAACTCTCAAAAGTTCTCTGAAGAAAAAGTTGGAGGAAGCAAAGGGACGTTGGCCCAAAGAATTGCCCTAAGTCCTATGGGGTTATAGAACCACGACTCGAACATCAACGGGGCACACCCCGTTCTCTCTAGCATACGGATGTGAGGCTATGTTGCCTATTGAGGTCGAAATCCCAACGATCCGAACTCAAATTTACGACCAAGACTCAAACCACACTCATCTCGAAGAAACCTTAGACTTGATTGAAGAAAAGAGAAACAAGGCTCAGCTAAGGAACGCTGCCTACCAGCAACAAGCTACTAGATATTTCAACAAAAGGGTTCGAGATCAAAGATTCGGTGTGGGAGATCTGGTGTTAAGACGCGTATTTTTGGCAACACGAGATCCAACAGCTGGTTTGCTCGGACCGAATTGGGAAGGACCATACCAGATAGAGTCAGTCATCCGGACCGGTGTTTACAAGCTGGCGAGATTGGATGGGAGCCTGGTACCGCGAGCATGGAATGGCGAACACCTTAGACCTTACTATCAGTAGTGTAGGAAGTGTGTTGCTATCTGTAGTAGTTTGTCTGATTTTGAATTCCATCAAATAAAGATCTATTTCGTTCAATATGTTATCTCTTTTTATTTTTGCAATCTCTCTTAATTTAATTACCTATGGTCACACTCATAGGATATTAAGGGGGCATCATTGATATTTATACCATTGAAATAAAAAATAAAAATAAAAACATAAAAGTATTTGGACATAACCAGATACACGAGCTTAGATAGTTTGGACAACCGAATTATCAAAAACATAAAAGTATTTGGATGTAACCAGATACGCGAGCTTAGATAGTTTGGACAACCGAATTATCAAAAACATAAAAGTATTTGGACATACCCAGATACGCGAGCTTAGATAATTTGGACAACCGAATTATCAAAAACATAAAAGTATTTGGATGTAACCAGATACGCGAGCTTAGATAGTTTGGACAACCGAATTATCAAAAACATAAAAGTATTTGGACATAACCAGATACGCGAGCTTAGATAGTTTGGACAACCGAATTATCAAAAACATAAAAGTATTTGGATGTAACCAGATACGCGAGCTTAGATAGCTTGGACAACCAAATTATCAAAAGATAATAACGTTTGGATTTAACCAGATGTGCAAGCTTAATAGGTTTGAAACAAACCAGCTAAAACTAATCGACGAGTTGGAATTTAAACCTACTTCGAAATAAGTCGAGATCGAGGCTGGAATATCTTAAAGAAAAATAGTTTTGAACTCATAACCTCGGGGAGATAACCGAGGATGAGGAATAGTAACTAAGCAATAAGATATAACTAAACCATTCACATTACATACCATACAAGTACTTTCGAGTTCATGGTTAAAGTAATATTCGACCTTGATGAATAACGAGATCGGAAGCGGATAATTCGAACAAACAATGCGTGGATGCATTGAGTTTTGAGCCTAAATCCCAACTATGTTTGTATGAAGAAATAAACATAAAAAACTCATTAATATAAAATATGCAAAATATTTCGAGCCAAGAAATGTAAAGCATATGTATGTTTAAAAAAAAAAAAATTGTATCAGCCCTACGGGCATAAATAAAAATAGTTACAAACAATAGAGGGACGCAGCCCCGAGGTAAGAATCAAGAAGGAGCAGTTCCCTTGGCTTTTCCGGCGTCAACGACACTAGACCCCCCAGGACGAATAGCATGACTATCCTTCTGAGCAGCCTCTCGATCGGCTTCACTCGCCTTAAGACGGGCACTCCACCGCTCTACATACTTGGCCTCGAGAGGACCCAGGAAGCTGGTATCAAGGTCGGCATTGTCAACCCAAATTTTGTACATGGCCTGGTCTACCGCCTTCTCCTTCTGATCTTTGAACTCGTTCAGGAGGCGGGCCTTCTCGCCTTCCATGATGTCGAAAGTAGCAGCTTTCTCCTCTTCGAGCTTAGCGTTAGCCTTCTCCAGCTCGGCAAGACGAGTCTTCGCCTGTTCGAGCTCGGCTTTCATCTTCTCCAGCTCTGCGAGACGGGTCTTCACTTTCTCAAGTTTGGTCTTCGAGTCCTTAAGTTCATCAGCCATCTTAAGCTAGAGATCCCTCGACTCTTGGGCCAGAGACATACTCGTGTGCACCTCATTGGTCAGCTTATAATTAAGCTGTGCTGAAACGACAAGGGCCTGAAATACAAAGAAAGAATTAGATCGCGAGCTGAGACACTCTTATCATAAAGAGTATTACAGTCCGAGGCCTTGTGCACGAGGTCCCAATGGTCGGCACCGAAGCCAGAAAAACTCTGACCCACTCGAGAGAGGACGTCCGAGCTATGCACAGCCCATTGGGTCCTAGCGGCGCCGTCAAGCACGAACTCCTCAATATGAGGCCGAGCCATCGACAGTTGAACCTTGGAGACGGAAGGTTTCTTCGGGGGCCGGCCGACTGTTATTTGAGTGTCGGTCGGAGGAAGCGAGACGGGCGCGGTTGAACCGGACGCATCAACCTGGACAATCGGCTCCTCGGTTGTGCTCGCATTAGCCTAAACCGTTGGGGTCTTCTCGAGGCATCTGGGGACCTTGGATGGTCGGTCGGACCTCCGCGAGGCTCTCGGGCGTTTACTCTTCTGAGCTTCAGCTCCCTCATCACTAAAAAGCACATCGTCAAGATCGGAATCCATGGCACCTGCACAGTTCCAATCGAAGTTAGACATAATGATAATAAGCTCGGAAAATAAAAAAAGAGAAAACCAAGTAAAGAAAGACCTAACTGGAACTCTCCCCTGAACTAGAGCTCGGGGACCATGAAATTCCCCCATCTTCAGAAGAGGCGGGGGGAGTACCTTCCCTATAGGTGGATGTCAACCTCGAAAGGTCCCTATAATCGTTGGTCCCATATTGGACAACTATCCCGTTCCACACCTCGTCTGAAGTATACATGGTGTCATACTTCCCGAGCCAACTATCAAACCTATGAACTCGATCGTCTACCCAAGTCCATATGTAGAAGTGGTATCTATCATACGGGCATGAAACTAACCTATCGGGTTTATGCTTTAATAAGGTGGGGGACCACATTCTCGAGGTAAGGATGGCTTTACCTTCGTCCGAGTCTGAACTCGAGGCTTCGTCATTAGCTTCATTCCTCGATGGTGGACTCCTTCGGCGAGCTGGGGGTGGAGGCCTCACCTCTCTCCTCGGGGGGAGGATACTTGTGGGCAAAGGCACCTGCTCCCAATGATCATACTTCTTGTTGGACCAGTCTGAGGTGGACTGGCCATCTCCCAAGAGCCCGCAAGCTCGGAGCTCACTCTCATGTAAGAGGTACGAGAGAGACCTCCGGCCGTAAGGAAGTTGGAGCAGGGTCTCTCTATGCTCCTTCATCGAGACGTCGGGGGTAGGACGTTGAAAATTGGCTGGAAAATAAGACATCTTTTAACTAAGTACAAACCTACAAACCAAAACCCGAGCACAGAGATAAAGAAAACTGGAATACTTACGAATCCGCCTGAATGAGTAGCATCGAGACGGGGACAGGCCGTCTGTCCAGAAGAAGGCTTTTTTGAAATCAGGTGGATGATTAGGGAGATCTTCAAAGACCTTTTTCTCTTTGGGATATCTCGAAAGGTAGTAAAAACCATCTCCTCCCCGAGCTCGGGAGGGGTTTCTTTTCAGACAAAAGAGATATAAAATCTCCTGAGGTGAAGGTCCTTCCCACTTCAGCTCGTGGTATAACGACCTTAGGGCTGACAGGACCCTGTAAGAATTGGTGTTGAGCTGGAATGGGGCCAACCCAACAAAGTCCGTGAAGTCCTTGAAGAAAGACTTCAAAGGCAGTAGAGCTCCTACCTTCATGTGTTCCTGGCTCCAGGCCGCATACCTCAACTTAATGTCAAGGTTTCCAGTCCCTGGAGCATGGCAGCTTCGTTCATTAGAGGTCGGAGCTCGACATCTCAAGGAGCTTGACAGCCTCAGGCCATGTAATGCCAGGATGTCAGTTACCTGAATTATTGAGGTTACCGAGCTCCAGTAGTGCTCGGCCTCAAAGAATTCTTTCCTCGGCTACGAGGAAGAAGGCTCCCTCATCAATGAAATTGGAGTTCTCCTGGACTATACGCGACGGTGACCTTTAATGCGGGGTCGAGGGGGATTGGCCTAGGCTCTGAATTGGACTCTGGATAAAGGGCCTCCCGAAGAGTTCTCCTCTTCTTCTCTATGACCTCATCTATTTGGCGGCGATAATGAGCTCGAATATCCTCCTGCTCGCGCGCAAGCTCGTACTCACGAATCCGAGGTTGATTCCGAGCAAACAGCGACTCCGGGCTCGGGGTTTTTGGCGAGTAAGGGATTGCCAGCAATAACCCCCACTGTCTTTCCAGATTCTGTGACATCTAGCGAGAAAGAAAAAATGGTGAGGGCCATGCATGCAAGAATTACGAGCTTGACGGGACAAGCTCGGAGTTTAGGAACAAAACAAGCTCGATACTGAGACCCTTATTAAAGAGTCAGAACGTGTGTCCCATGAGAAAAGGAGGAGAGTGGACAATTTTTTTAAAATCCCGAAAATCAGGGGAAAAAGAGTGGCGGATAACCAGAAAAGGTAACCTTGGGCATCGTGCATATGTCAAGGCCAAGGTTTTATACCCGATATCTTGGTGTACAAGAAACGTCTTTTAAAATTTTAAAACCCAGAAAACAGAGATCTTGCTCAAACATCAAAAATGGGTATGAACCAGTGATGTAAACCCAGTATGGAAACTTAAAACATAAAATCCTATCGGATAAAAATTCCCTAACGTATTGTACTAAGAAAAAAAACTAGTACATTCACAGAGATAACAAGAACAGTATGAACAAAAACTGGGATAAGGGAAAACAAAGATTGGACACTTACACAATAATGGCGATTGCAGAGAAATTGCTGACTGAAGGAGAGGCTGCAAATATGAGCTCATGGACTCGAACAAACCGGAGGTCCTTTGTTTTTTCGGCTGAGAGAACATGCACAAGAAAGAAGTTCTCTGGGATGGCCTCTGGTTTCGTCCCTTCCTTTTTTGTTTCTGATGCGGGTAAAATAAGAGGAAGAAGAAGACATTGAATATATAAAGGGAGAAAAGTGAAAAAAAAGGATTAATCTAGGCCATTGGCCAGAATCCTCATGAAATCCAACAGTCAGGGGTCGATGACATGTTGGTACCGAAAAGGTAGCAGACGAATGATCGTGGGCAGGTTTCCAAGGTACTAAAGTACCATAAATGAGCAATGTCCAACTGACGTGTGTCCATTCTCAATTGTGTGACGGTACAGTTCCCGAAGAAAGTAGTTCAAAAGTTTCCTTCTCTTAGGATTCGAAAAAATACTTTTGAGGGGGCAAGATGTTATACCCAGATTTTGAGCCATGATAAATGTGACCTCGAAAGCTGGATTCGCAGCGAATGAACTCGTAAAGTCTGAAGTATGTTCAAAGACTAGACATCGAGCCTGCAAAGCTGAGACGACTTTGAATATGGTGGCCTCGAAATCCACACGATCTCGAAGGGTAGCTCCCGAGATGCATCTGTCCTCAGGGATGACATCGGATCATGGGTTCCGAGCCTGACGCGCGTACGATCTCGGAAGCCATGTGACCTCGGGAGATGTTATTAGCTCGAAAGTTGATGTGAGACCTGGGAGAATAAGGCCTTGGTGATATATGATAATAACCTTGAATATCTTAAAGTGTTGTCTATAAGAGACGTGGTCTACATTTATTACTGTAAATCCCCTAAAATCATGGGATATTATTTGATTAGTTATACGCCCCCTGGTCTTCAGGGGACGTTTCCTTTTATATCGGATTACAGGCATTTAAGGCCATTTGATTTATTTGCACAAAAAGAGTAACTACCCAAAATATGTGGGATAGCATTATGCAATCTTCTCTATAAATAGAGAGGACATGCACCATTGTAAGGGACCGAATCTCTGAATCTTGAGAGAATACTCTGAAGAATTCATACTTGAAGAATTTTCAGAGATCATCTTGAGTTTAATAACAAAGACTCGTGGACTAGGCAGATTTAACTGCTAAACCACGTAAAAATTGTGTTTTGTATTATCATATTTATATTGGCCATCACTGTTTGTTGTTTACGTGCTCTTCTTTCACGGTTGACGAAAAACGGCGTCAACAACTTGCATATCAAGGTAATAAAGGAAAATACAATTATTGCAAATATTACAAGATTGCGTATCGAAAAGAAAGTAAATGAAAGTATGCGACTAGACTGGTTGCACCTAAGCATGAGGCTTGATAAATCAATAACCCTTTTGGTCGATGGTCGAACAGGATTCATTCACTTGAAACCGCCACGTGTAAGTCAATCTTGCCACGTCATCAAGAGCCATTTTTTGGGTAATCCGGTTCTCCTGATCCATCTGAACCCTAGGCTGGCCTATTGGAGTTTCCAGAGTTGGATGAGAATTCTGCCCGGAAGATTGATTGGGAGAAACTCAGTTTCGGGCGTACTGGGCTAACGGTCCAACCCGAATGAGAGTTTTTATCTCATCCTTCAACTTTCGGTGATCATCAGTGTTATGGCCGATGTCATTATGGTATCGACAAAACTTAGAAGGATTTCTCTTCGCCCTCTGCTGCCTTAATGGCTCTGGTTTCTTCCACGGAATGCAATTAGAATTCTCCAGGAAAATATGTTCTCTTGTATCCGTCAGGTCAGTGTAAGTGGCATAAATTAGCTTGATTTTTTTCCCGGGCTTGTTCTTCTTTGTGCTGCTCTGGTCAACCTCACCATTCCTTTTCCTCTTATCGTTTCCCGCTTGGTTATTCTGGGTAACCAGTTGAGTCATAGCTGCAACATCTGTCACTGCTCCAGCGGGCTGAATAGGGTCCTAGCTAGTTCCCGCGACATCAGATCATGCCTCCTCCAAGTTTATCCATTCTTGAGCCCGTGCCAATAACTCATCTACACTCTTAACTCCTTTTCACTAGAGCTCCTGCCATAAGTCGCCTCCTGCCAGGATTCACGTTCTCATTGCCATGAGCTTGGAGCTTTCATTAGCATCTCTAGCTCGTGTTGCAACGATTATGAACCTGCTCAGATATGCTTTCAAGGGCTCACCAAGTTGTTGTTTTATGTTGGCCATTGAGTCGGCCTCTACGCGTGTTTCCTTTGAAGCTCGGAACGCTCTCTTGAACTCAGAAGACAACTTCTTCCACGAGTTGATCGAATGTTTTTTGTACTTTTTGAACCACTATCTAGCAGGTCCGATGAGAGTTGTGAGGAACAAAATACATCTTAGGTCAAACCCAACATTAGGGGCCATCATTAGCGTATTGAACATCCCAAGGTAATCGGATGGATCTGTGTTTCCATCAAACGCAGGCATGGTCGTCATCCTGAAGCCAATAGGATACGGAACTGCTGCAATGTTTGGGGCGAAAGGTTCGAGCTCCCCATCGGAATCAAAATCATCAATTCCTTTTCCATATAAGATCTTCTTTATTTGTTCCACCATCAAGGCCAGTCGCTCGAGGGTTGGATCTTTGGTTTCTAGGTTAGTTGGGAGCTGTTCACCAGCCCCCATCCTATTGTACACGTTTGATGGGTTGTTTTCCCTCCAAGTTTGAGGTTTGTTAGGTGGGACATTCTCATTGTCGCATACGATAGACATACCTCCCCCATGCTAAATATAACTCATATTATCATGGTGAGCTGGATACCTCCTTTGTGAATTCAGATGGTCACGCAGGTCGGGATGTGGATCGGAACAAGGACTTTGCGTGGAACTAAGATAATTCCTCAGGTCACTTTCAGACCTGCCTCCATGCTGGCTCACCATCCAGTAACTTCCATTTGCGAAACTTAAGACCCGTGGCTGAGA
Organism: Humulus lupulus; assembly: GCF_963169125.1. Classification (NCBI taxonomy): domain Eukaryota; kingdom Viridiplantae; phylum Streptophyta; class Magnoliopsida; order Rosales; family Cannabaceae; genus Humulus; species Humulus lupulus. The sequence continues at coordinate 196,574,094 of NC_084798.1, forward strand.
TCGAGGACCTGGATTATCAGTACGTGCTCGTGGGACATAAATGTCCACTGACGAGGGAGGATTTCTCCTACTATTTCCACGAACTAGATCGTCTCTTTGTGGGCGTAGTGGTGTAGTATGTCTAACTGGTGATGGAGAATGTCTTATTGGTGAGGTTATCCTCATCCCATCAGGTCGGACTAAATTAGCCCATTTGGTTCTACCCCGATCTCCCAAGTTCTCTGCGCATGTGGTTTTGATCGCGACGCAGGGGGATTTGCCGAGGCATTTTGTCTTCATGAATTTTTCTGGGCTCGCCCTACTGGGTTGTTATGAACATTCCTTGGAATCTGGGCGGAAGGCACAGAGCTGGAAGTCATAGTTCTAACCAATCGACTAACATGAGGATGATGCTGGGTTTTATGCCCTTATAAAACCATGTCGGACATGTAACACGATTTTATATTGTCAATAAAAGAAGTATAAATCATTTAGTTTGACAACCGTTTTACTTCTTGTTTTATTACATGATTATTTGAATAATACAAACATTTATAAAATCCTGAACATATAAATAATTACAATTATAGTGACTAGATCACAGTGGATTATGATTGTAATTATATGTTCAAAAGAACGAGTCATAAGATTAAGTCAGTACATTGGATTTTCACTAATCTGGTAATCTACGATATGATCTACTTACACATTCGGGGTGTAATGTGTTATCCAAGGCATTGACCAAGTAGATAAGATTGGATGTATTTTGTTACATTGGACTGGACCGATATTGATTATTGATAAGATAAGTAAGTATCGTTATTATCTAATCTAATCATATCACAATGTTGACAATAGGTCAATTAAATCTTAATTCTGAGTGATTAATATTCTACTAATTGTAATATACAAGTCTTGTCTTTTGATTTGTTCGTTACTAGCTTATCCTACGGACTAGCTCATACTTACATATTGGAGATTTGGTAGTATAATTGACTGGGAGTATTTATCATAGACATGAATTCTATAGCTTTTGTTTAAGAAGTGAAACGATGATTTTTGTTGACTGTGTTTTTAGCCAACGACGTGAGAACGTCAAATACGACAAACATTCAAGAGAATTTAAATAACACAGACAGTTTAATCAAGAAAAGTAAATAACACACAAGATTTTTATAGTGGTTCAGTCCCGATCAGTCGGTAATAGCCTAATCCACTTAGAGTTGTGATTATAGATCTGTACTCAAGATCAGATGGACTGAGCCAACTGAGTTTCTTCAGTACAGATTGCAAAAATACAAGAATCCTTTCAAATACCAGCACTTTCTCTCTCTAGAATACTCAGACCCAAATTTTCTCTCTCTAGAATACTCAGACCCAAAAGTCTAGAAAGAAGAAAACAGAAGCCCCTCTCTAATCCCATAAGCCCTCTATTTATAGGCTTAGGGTCATACATATGATATCCCCTAGAATCGGGATGTTTTATTATATTTATTACATTTAAATTACAAAAAACATTCAAAATGTAACAAAACCCCCCATTTGTGGGAAGAATGAGAGATTCCCGCGTATCTTGTTGAAGTTGTTTATGGGAATCTTGACTTAGTCCTCCTCTAGCTAGTTGATCCACCTCACCTCCACTCTGGTCGATCATACACATGCTGGTCGGACATACACTTGCTGGTAGGAATGCAAGTGTTGGACATGCACTTCTCTCCTTTAACATGACACTCTCTTCTAGCATGCCATTTCTTTATTTGGACAACCATGCACTGGTTGGACATATGCGTAAAGACCAAATTCTTGGTCTCTCCTCGGACCACATCCTTGGGGTCTCCTAGGACCACTCTCTTGGGGTCTCCTAGAACCACTCTCTTGGTTCTCCTCGGACCAAAGTCCCTTGGGCTCTCCTCAGACCACATCCTTGGGATCTCCTAGGATGCACTCTCCTTAGCTCTCCTAGGATGCACTCTCCTTAGCTCTCCTAGGACCACCCCCTTGGGGTCTCCTCGGACCACACCCTTGGGATCTCCTAGGATGCACTCTCCTTAGCTCTCCTAGGACCACCCCCTTGGGGTCTTCTCGGACCACACCCTTGGGATCTCCTAGGATGCACTTAGCTTGGTTATGACATCTTTCAAGCAGTCCAAACTCTTCACCAGTCTACCGGGTCACTTTATCACAACTCTGAGGAGTCAATGTATATTAATCTGTCTTTTACTGACCATGCACTGCCACTTGTGACCTTTATTGCCACGTCATTGATCTCCAATTTTTGGGGATAACATTTTCCTTATAGCATGGTTCAAGTGTTAAATAATAGAGTACTCATTTATGTAATTAAGTTTACAGAAATATCATTTACAAAGAACTTAGTGGGAGTTAAGGACAAAATACCAATGAAATGGGTAATTTGCACATGTCTCTTTAGTAGATCATCTATAGAGGATTGAATGAGGGTTATGGTTATAACAATGGATAACGTATTTACATTTGGTGTAAAGCGTTCTATGAATTCAAGAGTGCAATTCTGAATCTATAGTAGAGTTACAAGGAATTAATAAGATAGTGAGTTCATTTGTTATAAATAAACTCACGGTAACTTATTGAAGCTTGAGTTCATGGAGCCATAGTACCCATGTCATCTCTTATCAAAATGAACCTAGTAGTCTTGAATAATTAATTATAAAAATATCATATTGACTAGTTCAATGAAAATAAACAATGTTAAATTATTTATTGATATTTTGTGAGAAAAGAAATAGAAGAAACTTTGAGGATTTTATTGCAAAGTTTCAAAAAGATAATATTATAGCCAATTGGGACAATTTTGTTAATATTGATAGTTTGGTATCAATATTAATAAAATGAATTAAATAAAGGTCAAAATTATAATTGGTTAATTTTAACAAGTATTTAATTAATTATAATTATTAAATAATTAAATTAAAATGGGAAACTAAAATTTATTTTATGTCCTAGCTAATTGCTTATATATACTAATGTTATAGAATGCATTAAGTTAGATGAATTTGACAAGGTAAAAATTCACTACTAATATTTTATACCTAGTTGTCCACTCTTTCTTAGTTTTTTCTCTAGGAATTCTCTTCTCATGTGTTAAGACTTGCCTACACAAACACTAGGTTGTTTTAGAGAAAGACTTGGAAGACTGTGGTCTTGTTTTAAAGTGGTTTAGATTGCTTGCAATACCTTGCATTCAACAAGGACAAAAGGTTAGGGAATCCAAACGGTGTAGTTATTGTTCCGCTATGCATCTCGTAAGTACTCTAATGATTTTATTATTGTATTTACGAATCTCTGTATGAATATCACTTCTATGTATGTATTTATGTTTTCTATTGTATGTTATTTTGTGCAATGGGGAGCATGTATATAGACTTATATAAATTAGATCCTACAACTGGCTTCAGAGCCAATGGTTGCTAGTTTATATATTTATATACATGTATGCGATTTTTTTACATGTTAGATAGATTAATTAGATGACAGCATAATTATTTGCATGTTTAAGTTTTATGTATGTTTGATGCCAAAAAAATAAATATTTATATATTGTTCATGATTTTTGTATATTCATGATTGTTTATATGTGTTTTATTTTGTTGTATCAAACCCATAAATTTTATACATAAAATTAAGGTTTGAAAAAATTCCATAAAAATTGATTTTTTTTTTTTGGTCGCTATGTGTTTTTAGCATTTTTGTTTCTTTTTCCTCTTTCTCTATGTATATTTCATTGGGCTTAGCCATACATTTTTTTTGGTAGTATATAAATAATAATTATTATTAATTATATTTTTTTTTAGTTATATATATAAGGTATAAAAAAAACGTAATATGCCTCTTTGGCATTTTTTTTGAGAATTAGTATATAAATATATACTAGGTAAAAGCAACGTGAAATATTTACTTAGTTTTAAAGTTGTAACTTGTAAACATTGTCTTACTTTTAATAAAAGCTAGTTCATTGTTTTTTTAATATATATATATATACAATGGAATGAATTATAGTTTTATAGTATATATAAATATTTATATCAATAATTTCTATATATATGACATCTAAACACAACGTTGATATATATATTTACGTGACAACATGACATATATATAAAATAGAATACTATTTAAAAAGACATTAATAATAATTTTTTTAAAAATAATAGAAAAAGTCATAGTGTAGACAGTTATATAATATATCTCGTAACGTCCTTTTGGTGAATTTGATGAAGAAAAAGAGCTACAATGACTTGATAAAAAACAAACTATCACACAAATTTATAAGATAAAAAAAAATGATATGTATGTTTTTATTATTTTTAAATAAATATGGTTTAATGATTTAAATTATCATAAAACATCTTTAAAATATCCTATTTTAATTAATTAATTTTTGTTTAAGTTTATGTTTGTTCTAATTTTTTAAATTTGGCAGTGTCAACAAAATATTATATATTATATGTTTAATATAATATTAAATTTAAGTTTAATTAAATTTTATTTAAGTTAAAAAATATATGGTTATATTATTTTTAGATAATTATCATTGTAAAATATCTCTACAATATCTTATTTAAATTTGTTTAATTATTTATGTTGCACCCAGATTTCGAGACCAGAGGTTATGACCTCGAAAACTGGACTCGTCAAGTGTGAGATCGAAATGTATGAAATGCATTGTATGGTCCAGTTGTAAGATCTCCGAAGTAAAATGACAACCTCGAAGATGTGTAACCTCGGGATGCTTTTTGAGTTCGAAATGACATGACTTCGGGATGCATCCGTTATCGATTGTCTTCGGATTAAACAGTCGAGCTTGGGAAGTGCAGGCTCGAGTGTGATAGCTTCGATAGTGACAATCTACTCCAAGCTTGTGCTGATGTACGGTGGCAAGCTCGTAGCAGTATCATAAGTCATGATAGCCACAGGGTCGATCGCTGATCTCGAAGTCTTGATGAGTCATCTGGGATAGCCCATTTCATATGAACATATTTATTGTTGTACAAACCCAACATTTAAGGGATATTATTTAGTCTGTTATCCGTTCTCGATTTTTATGGGACGTTTCCACATATGTAGGAGATATTGCATTTAGTGTCATTATTTAAATTGATATATAGAATATCTTCTTGAAATATGTGGGAATGAACTCTGTAACCTCCCCTATAAATAAAGGAGGAATGACCACTTGTAGAGGATGAGTTTCTTTTGGCTAGAGGATAAGCTCTGGGTAATTCATCTCTGAAGAATTTCCAGAAATCTTTAAGCCTTAATAACACAGACTCGTGGACTAGGCAGAGTTAACTGCTGAACCATGTAAAAACCCTCTTATATTTCTTCATTATTCATTCGCTTCATAGTATACATTGTTTAATTGCTCTATGATTTAAGTTGACGAAAAACGGCATCAACAATTTGGTGCTTTAATTGAGAGCATTAAGCAGTACATACGTGAGTCTATTCAGTCAAAGAAGCCTCCCTGAATCAACTATGGTCGCAAATGATCCCAATATTCCTGAGGAGGAAATCTTAGAGAAAGTTGACTATCCCTGGCGCCCTGGGAGGCAGCTGATGATGAATTTGGACCCAGATGAGAGGAGTGGATCCTTTGAATCTCGAGTACCACCTGCACCACCGGCCCCCAGGGACGACGAGGACATGTACTAAAACCCTGAGCGATATGTCCCTATTGTGGAGCTTGAAAATTGTCAAGTGCAAAAGTAGTTGGCGGAGGCCAAGAAACGTAATGAGGAGCTGGCCAGATTGGCTGCTGAGGCGCAGGCGGCTCAGCCCCCATCTCTGCCTGAGGCCCAAGCTCCACCTCCGCAGGATGTTCATCTTCCACCATGCAGGCCTCGTGGGCGACCTCGCAAAAATGCTGCCACACGAAGAATGGAAACCTCTGCCACCAGCAGAACAGCCTACTCCCTCAAGGCCCCGGAGAAGTACCCGGGCTGGAGCTCCTGTCAACTCAACTGCTGAGGTACCAGCCAAGATTAGGAATAACTGAGCCCCCGCGGCAGCTCAGACCCAAAATCCTGGTAACACGCATAACGTTCCTAAACCAGTACAGGCAAACTTGGGACCTTCTAGGCCTCGTAATGGATGGCAGCCACCATCACTGTAAGATATCCCTCACCGCCTCGGAGAAACACGCAACCGACTCAGGGTGATAGGTAAAGGCGAGCTGGGCAGAAACATGGGAATGGGGAGACTGCTAGAGAACATAGAGGCGCCCAGCCTACAAGAAGCCAAATGTCTCGGTCTCATACTATTGAGACGAGACAACCAGAAAGGAACCCATCTTGAATCAACCGCGCAGCGAGCCATACCATCGAAGGCTCAGGAGACACCAGATCGGTCAGTATGTATGACCAGGGACGCAGAAATACTGGGAATCGAAGGGATCACCCAGACTTACGGGAACACCTGAACCAGAATCGGGGTAATGATAACCCCTCGAATCCAGACCTGAGGGATCACCTAAATGGGCGCAAGGATCCCATGCGGAGGCGTGAAGCTGGAATTGTGATCAATGATAACCAATTTCAGGTTAGACCCCCTGTGGATCCAGTCCAAGAAAGGATTGGTCAACTGGAAAGAGCGTTTAGGCTCTTACAAAATGAACGAGGTCGGGATCGGGACGAAGAGTTTGACAAGGAACTCGAACCCTTCGCCCCCCATATTTCCAGCACCCCGTTTCCTCAAGGATTTCAGATTCCTCATATCCCACCGTTTGATGGGAATTTCGATCCATACAGTCACTTAAGTACGTTTAATACCATTGTTGATCCTCGATTTGGCCAACGACACGGAGTCAAATATACGACAGAAGATGAGATGACAATTAAGAGTTTAATCTAATGGTAAAGAAGAAAACACCAACGATTTATAGTGGTTCGGCCCCAAAGAACGGTAATTACCTACGTCCACTTAGTGCTATTATTAATATTGAATCCCAAAGTCGTGATCAAAGAACTAGGGTTCTTGAGTTTCACAAACTTTGGGATGATTACAATAAAATGATGGATAATCACACTATAGCTTTCTCTCTCAATACTCAGGAAAAAGATTCAGAGAACAAAAGTCCCTTCCTTGAGCCATTTCATGCATATTTATAGGCTCAAGGAGGGTTACATGGGCCAATGGGCCTTAACTTTCCTTAATAACCGCGTATCAAGGTAATAAAGAGGAAATATTCAATGCAATTATTATAGGATTACAATCTTAGAAGTAAATAAATCAAATTATACGACCAGCCTGGTCGTATCTAATAGTTAAGCTTGACGAAGTGATGTGCCTCTGGTCGATAGTCGAACAACACTTCTGCCACGTGTAGACCACGTGTGAAAAGTCCTTGCCACGTCATCAGCAGCCATTTTTTGGGTAAACATTTGCCCCCCCAAGTTTATTTATTGCGACCAGCAATAAGTAAACTTAGGAAACTGACCCTTCGCTTACTCCACCAAACTTGTCAGAGCCGCCCATGCCCTCTCGAAAAAAGCAATCAATCATGTCTAATCAAGCCTTTTTGGTTTCCCAAAAACTTGTCTGACGCCTATTACATTTTCCCATGCTCAGAAAAAAGTAATTCATGATTACCTCTTTTATCGTGTCGCAGTCACTATATACAATACTCCAAATCCATATTTTTACTTCTTACTTTTCACTAGCCATTTTCTTGTCAAGAACTCCTAAGAACCTTGAATTTCAGAGCCAAAAAAAATTTGAAGAGCTTCCATCGCTGTTCTAAGGATCCTCCATTTGGACGCTCAAAGCTTGTGTTTCAAACCCCTCTTTTCATCCAAGTAAGCTTTACAAACCCCTTGGACGTTTGAGATGCCATGCAAAATTGTTTTTTATGTATTCAAATCTGTGTTCTTGACTGTTCTTGACCGAAACTGTTTTGGGGTAATGGGCATGTTGACCGATGCTTGATGGGGAAGTGAAATAGTGTCGTATAGGAGTTAGGAGCCAGTTTGATAGTCAAGACCGTAGATTTAGGACGTAAAATCGAAGAAAAAATTTGATTTTTAAGCTAGTTGAAAAACTGGGTTTTTCCCACCCTCTCGGAGTTGAAAAGGTTTTCTCTGAAAAACTTTTTACTTCTGCTTTTCGATCCGTTTCTCAAAGTGCTTGTATAAAACTTAGTGTTTTTGCTAGAATGTTGCTGGTCGTATAAAAGCTTAACTTTTATACGCGAGCAACGTTATTCTAATTCTCAACACAGATTTTTAGGCTTTACGTTCTCATCTCCCCCTTTCTCTGTTCGCAGCTTTCCAAGAAAGATCTGTTGGGAGGTGAGAGACCCATCGACGATGGCTTGCTAGCTCAATTGCTTGAGGATGAGGAGCAACCGTCGTTGTTGATACTAGAAATTCCTTTTTCTTGAGCTACCCCAAACATTTCATCGTCCACGCACCAAAATATGGGTCGTGTTAAGTCTAAAGCTCAGAAAAAGAAACCTTCCAACCCTTCAAATCAGCTTGGTCCTCAGGCTGAAATTCCCTCAACCAGTGGTCGAGAAAGAAATATCCCTGACCCCAGCATTCAAACTCGCGTTCAACCTCGAAACGCTATTCAACCAGATGTTGAATGGTACATCGCTCCTCATAGCCGAGTAACGATTAGGATGATTGCCAATTACATTAAAAAATACGGACTTCCTGGGGTGACCCTAGTCCAACCCACCAGAGACCAAAGGGCGAATCTGCCTGGAGGTGCGTACAGTGCCTGGTCGAGGTACCACATTGAGGCAGGAGCGATTCTGCCTCTTCATCCTTTTTTCCAGGGAGTGGCCAATTATTTCAGGGTCACTCCTTTTCAAATAACCCCCAATGGATAGAGAATGCTTTCTGCACTCTATATCTTCTATAGCCATAAGAAATGGCATGTCCCCATGCCACATGAGGTCAACTACCCGTTTGCCCTAAAATCCAACCTCAACCAGGAAAACACGGGGTTTTTCCACTTCTGTCACCAGGAAACAGGTCGCACTTTCCTGACTGACACTATTTTTATCTCGAACATGGGGAAGTACCATCTGGAGTACTTTCTGACTACGGACATGGTCGTGAACAACTTGGCCTTCACACAGGGAGGTAAAGTCTTTGCTCCTCTAGTTGTTTATTTTTCTTAAATTTTTACTGCATTTCCCTTAGATTTTTAGCGCCTTTCAGGCCCATGGTTGCGACCAGACCCTTCTCCAGACATGGAGGTCCGATCAGCCCTCTTGGCCAGCCTGACTGACGTGGAAAAGAGCGTCAAGCATCTGGTTACAGAGGCCAACCTTAGGCTGGTCGGGCTTTTGGCCCCTCACCAGGATGTGAGGGAGTCAACAGCGGGAAGTGCCACCGACGAGGAGATTCCCGAGCAGCACCCAGACGTGTCACAACCTCAAAGGAGGATGACAACTAGAGTGACAATCAGGGAACCCTCCAGCACCCCGCGAGCTGCTGCTCCCCTTGCCCCACTGGGAAAGGGAAAAAAGAAAGCTACTGAACCTCTCGAGCCTCTCGATGAATCTTCGGATGAGAACGGTACTGATCTCTCACTCTTAGATAATTTGCCAATCCCTTGTCACTTGTTTGACGGGGACGGAAATTTTAAGTACGCTCCCAATTTAGATTCAGAATTCTTCATGCCAAAGAGTGAGTGTAACACTAGTAAAGTATATAATGTAGTGACCAGTAATGATAGCTCGGGTATTTTACTTACGATTTTCTTTGTTTCTTTTCCTGACATAACATACTCAGTCGTTTGTACTATCTCACTGTTCGTGCATTTTATTTCTTGCAGACATGGAATCCAAAAACGTGTTCGATATGTATTGTGCTCCCGAGGCTCCTGAAGCTCATGCGAGCAAGAAGAAAGCGAGCCGGCGGCATCACGGGGAAAGCAGTAAAGTGCCTCCGGCCAAGAAAACCTGTACTACAGACCCTCCAGCAGACATACCCTCAACAAATGCAACACCACCTCCTTCTCCCCTCGAGTAACAAACTCCGCCTGCTCCAGTCGGGTCGACACCTTCCCCACCAGCTCCAGCTGACCAGACTCAGCAGGCTGCCCCTGCTTCCACAGGGGGTGACATATCGAGTCCTGCCCTAAGATCAGCCAAGGGCAGGATGGCAAAAATTTTGAAGCACGAACGTTGCCGAGAAGCGATGGCTGGGACAGAGACGATGGACGTCGACCAGATCTTAACCCACGCCCTAAACGAACTTGCAAGTGTAAGTTGTCTTTTTCTGTGGAGACTAAATCCTTTTATTTATAATAGTCAATTTAACTTTTGTGTTAATCGCAGGCAATGCTAACCGTGACTACCGGCCGTCTCCGCTCGGGAGCCATCACCGAATAGTCCAAGACTTCTGAGCAACGGCATGCTGAAGAACTCAAAGCTGCCGAAGCAAAATATGCTGAATAGCTTGAGATGGCTCAGAAGACAAACGCAGCACTGCTCGAGGAGAAGAATAAGCTGGCTGAGGAGAAGGAGAAGCAGACTGCTCTGGACAAGGCCGTTGAGCAAAGAGAAAAGTTCAAGGAGTCTAACCGCATCAACTACTATGAGGCTAAAAAACTCGAGGAGGACCTGATTACGAGTAGACAGGAGACTACAAAGCTGGAAGGTCGGATCAAGGAACTTGAAAAAGCCAACAATTTGGAGAGGTACAAGAATGCCATGGTTAAGTGTTTCTATGAATTCTGGAAACAAAAACAAGGAGACCAACTTTAGCTATCTTCCTGAGCGTATGAGGCATGCTGAGATAGCTCGCTGCGCTACTCGCCTGGCAGAAGAAGGGAGAGCAAGGATACCTGCCTCGCCTGAAATCTCTTTGGCCACTGGCGTGGAAGGGGTGGACAATGAAGATAAAACTGTCATCGACCAGGATACCCCTCAAGATCCTCCTGCCTCGTAGTCAGATATTTTTCTTTTATTATTTTAAATACCCAACCTACGGGTCATGATGTAGAGACAATATATTTTTTGATTGCTGCGTGGGCAGTTTCTTTTTCCTTTTATCAAACAATTACATCCGAGCAGTAATTGCTCGCAGTGTAAAAGGTTTCCTTAAGATATTATAATATTTGTATTTTATTATAACATCTATTCACATGACCGAACTTAGCATAGTACTTTGGTTTGATTTAATAAAATACAAAATTTTGAAAAATACTCTAAGTACCCTAGCATGCTTTCACTTATTTTGCTCATGTGTTTACATACCTTTCAATATGCCTTGCTAGATGCCTTATATGCCCCCCAAGTGATTAAGGAGCTTTAGGTCCTTAGTCACTTGCCTTGACCAAAACCTGTTCGAACATTACTGGTCGGAGCAAATAATTAAAATGATAATACAACAAAACAACACACGTAATGAGCAAATACTTGTAATAAATACAATAATTGGCAAGAGTGACTGGCTACGCATAGTCCCTTATATTTCTCGTAATAAATGGACAAAACGTGTATGTACGAGTGATCAATAAGATCTTACACTTATAAGCGATTAGTCATATGAAATGACCCACCCTTTTTCATAACTTGTAAAAAGTAAATTTTATACAAGCCAACTCTTTAAGAAGAATTGTTTATTGATAGTACTTGCGCAGGTGTTCTCTGTTCCAATATCGAGGAATGAGATCTCCATTTAAGCGAGCAAGTTTGTCGGTGCCTGGATGGAGGACTTCTTCAATCTGGTATGGTCCTTCCCAATTAGGTCCGAGTACCCCAGCAGCCTGATCGCAAGTATTTAGGAAAACTCTTCGCAGTACTAAATCTCCGATGTTGAACTTTCTTTCACATACTTTAGAGTTGAAATACCGGGCGACTTTTTGCTGGTACACAGCTTCTCAGAGTTGGGCCTGTTCACATTTCTCATCGATCAAGTCCAGTGATTCCATCAATAGTTGGCTGTTAGAGCCTTGATTGTACGTTATCCTGTGATGCAGGGTGGATCTAACTCAACAGGCAACATAGCCTCATACCCATAAGCCAAAGAGAATGGAGTATGGCATGTTGTTGTTCGGTGGGAAGTTCTGTACAACCAAAGGACTTCAGGCAATTGCTCTGGTCATGCACCCTTAGCTTCTTCCAGTCTTTTCTTCAGGGTATCCTTTAGCGTTTTATTGACTACTTCGACTTGTCCATTTTCTTGGGGATGAGCGACTTAATAAAAGCTCTTGATAATCCCATGCCATTCGCAGAAGTCTGTGAATAAATCACTATCAAACTAAGTGCCATTATCTGAGACAATTTTCCTTGGCAATCCATAGCGACAAACGATGTTTTTGACCACAAAATCCAGCACCTTCTTGGTCGTTATGGTTGCGAGTGGCTCAGCTTCGGCCCATTTAGTGAAGTAATCGACGGCAACCACAACATATTTGACGCCAACCTTTCCTGTGGGTAAAGATCTGATTAAGTCTATCCCCCACACAGCAAACAGCCACGGACTTTGAATCTGTTTCAGTTCATTAGGGGATGCTCGCGGGATTTTTGAGAATCTCTGGCACTTGTCACACCTCCATATGAATTCCATTGAGTCTTCATTCATTGTTGGCCATAAATACCCTTGCCTCATGATCTTCTTCGACAAACTTTGCCTCGAGCGTGGTCCCCGCAAAAGCCTTCGTGTACCTCTTTCATCAATTCTTTGGTTTTCTCTTTCGAAACACATCTGAGGAGTGGCATTGAATATCCCCTTAGGTACAAGATTCCATCGACAAGGATGTACCTAGCAGCTTGTCGCTGAAGGGTCCTTGCTTTGTTTCTGTCCGTTGGTAACACGCCTTGCGTCAGATACTCTACGTATGGTTCCATCCATGTATCTGCCACCTGGATCACCAGAGTGGTCTCCTCTGCTTGGATGCTTGGTATAGATAGTCGCTCAACTGGCACTATGTTCAGAGTATCAGCATCTTTTGCACTTGCGAGCTTGGCCAAAGCATCAGCGTTTGAATTCTGGTCGCAAGGTACTTGCTGAAGGGTGTATCTGTCAAACTGTGCTAATAGTTCCTTTGTTTTGTTTAAGTAGGCAACCATATTTAAACCTCGGGCTTGGTACTCTCCCATGACTTGATTTACCACCAGCTGAGAGTCACTGTAGATGTCAAGTATCTTTATATTCATGTCCTTGGCTAATCATAACCCAGCAAGCAACGCTTCATACTCAGCCTCGTTGTTGGAAGCAGTGAAGTCAAACCTGATTGCACAGTGAAATTGAAGCCCTTCAAGCATAATTAGAATCACCCCCGTGCCTGCATGATGCTCATTAGAGGAGCCATCTGTAAACAAATTCCATGAGGGAGGTTGGTTTTGAGATTCAGGCTCATCAGGCTTTTCGGTCTGCTCGTTTTCTGTAAGTTCAGTGAACTCTGCAATGAAGTCAGTCAGGGCTTGTCCTTTTATCGCTGCTCATGGTAAATAAGAGATATCAAACTGCCCAAGTTTGACTGCCCATTTCAATAATCTTCCAGCAGCCTCTGGCTTTTGCAGCACTTGCCGTAGAGGCTGGTCAGTCAAAACTGTGATCGGGTGGGCTTGAAAGTAAGGCCGCAGCTTCCTTGAGGCTAAAATTAAGCAATAGGCTAACTTTTCAATTGGTGGATATTGTAGCTCCACTGCCTTTTGATTACATAATAAATGGCCTTTTGCACACCTTCTTCTTCCCTTACTAAGACAGCACTAGCGACATATTCCGTAATTGCCAAGTAGACAAACAAGGTTTCCTCATCGACCGGCTTTGATAGGATGGGTGGTTACGCCATGTGAGTCTTCAAGGCTTGGAATGCCTACTCGCACTCTTCCATCCACTCAAATTTCTTGTTGCCTCTAAGTAGATTAAAAAATGGAACGCACTTGTTCGTTGATTTTGAAATAAATTTACTGAGAGCGGCAATTCTTTCGGTCAAACTTTGAACATCCTTAATCTTTACTGGCAATTTCATATTAATTAGGGCTTTGATTTTCTCGGGATTGACTTCAATTCCTCTCGAGTTAACTATAAATCCCAAGAACTTCCCTGATCCTACTCCGAAGGAGCACTTGAGGGGATTAAGCTTCATCTGATATTTGTTCAAGACATTGAAGCACTCCTGCAAATCCTTTATATGCACTTCTGCCTTCTTTGACTTTACCAGCATATCATCGACATAGACCTCCATGTTTGTCCCGATCAGCTCCTTGAACATGTGGTTTACTAGTCGCTGGTAAGTCGCACCAGCATTTTTTAAACCGAAGGGCATTACTTTGTAATAGTAAGGCCCGGTATTAGTCCAAAAGCTAGTGTGATCCTCATTAGGGGGATGCATACTAATCTGATTATATCCAGAGTATGCATCCATAAAAGAGAGAATCTCATGCCCTATAGTGGCATCGACCAGTTGGTCGATCCTAGGGAGTGGGAAACAATCCTTGGGGCATGCTTTATTGAGGTCTGTGAAATCCACACATGTTCGCCATTTGCCATTCGGCTTGGGAACTAGCACGGGATTAGAGACCCACGATGGATAAAACACCACCCTGATGAACCCATTCTCCTTCAGCTTTTTGACTTCTTCTTTTAAGGCCTTTGATCTATCTTTGTCGAGCATCCTTCTTTTCTGTTGCACTGGTGGAAAACTCTTGTCGATGTTTAGGACATGGCTGATGACTGCAGGGTCTATTCTGACCATGTATTTGTGCGACCAGGCGAAGACTTCCTGGTTCCTCCTTAAAAACTCCGCCAGTGCTTGTTTTGTTGTTGTCTCTAAGTTTTTACCAACTTTGACAACCCTGGTCGGATTTTCTTCATCAAGTTGGACCACTTCAAGGTCCTCGATGGGTCCTATTTCTTCCTCAAAATCCCCAAAGCGAGGATCCAAGTCTCTATCCTCGCTTTGGGCAACGCCCAATTTGGTGACATTATCACCTGACTGGGCCTGAGCATAAATTTCCATTTGCAACTCTTTTCTGGGAACATCTCTCGACACACCTTTCTTTGCCTTGGTTATCGAGGCGTTGTAGCACTCCCTTGCCTCCCGCTGATTTCCCAATACACATCCTACCCCTGCGTCCGTTGGGAATTTCATGGCAAGGTGCCATATTGAAGTGACGGCTCGCAAGTCGACCAGAATTGGCATTCCAATTACAGCATTGTATGCCGAAGGACAATCAACTACTATGAAAGTAGTGAGTAATGTCCTGTTAGCATGTGAAGTACCTGTTGTAACTGGAAGCCTAATCGACCCAGTTGGGACGAGCCCTTCGCCAGAAAAACCATAGATGGTTTAGTTGCATGGCTTCAGGTCCTTGACGGGCAACTTCATTCTCTCAAATGAAGACTTGTCTAGGATGTTGACTGAGCTTCCTGTGTCAACCAACACCCTCTTCACCATCATGTTGGCAATTTGCACGTCCACGACCAGCGGATCGGAGTGCGGGAATTGTACGTGTTGGGCATCGTCTTCAGAGAAGGTTATTAATTCCCCTCTATTCGAGCCTTTTTTGGTGCCCGATCCTCCACACTCATCATCTCGATGTTCTAGTCGTGGTGTAGTGTAATGCCCCGAATTCTCCGATGTGTTTAACGGCGTGAATAGTAGGTCGGGAGGGCCATACTTGCTTAATTGTGTTATTAATTGATAAAATGCATGTATATGTTGATTATATTATGATATGATGTGAAATGCATGCATGTGAGTCCATATTTTTAATTACAGGGGTGTGATGGTAATTTGGCCCGTTGTGGGTAAATTGTTTATTTGGATGCATGTTGGTGATATATTGTTAAGGCCACATTATAATGTAGATTTGTTCGAGCTATTCGGCATGAGATGATCTTTAAGTGTTAAAGTAGTGGTTTAGTCATAACGGGATTAAGTTCGAGGCTCGGGGTGAGTCTCAAGATGTTTTAATGATTAGAACATTGCCGGGAGTAAAAAGGGTAACGGGATATGAATTATTGGTGTTTGGGAATTTTGAGAATAGCGGGAATTGGAGAGCGTTAATTATGATTAACGAAATGAGTGAAAGATGACGATTTTACCCTTGGTTAGACATTAGAAGCTTTTGATGACTTAAGGGTATTTTGGTCATTTAGGTTTGGATATATATGTTTCAAGTGGCTGTAGAAGGATATAGAACAAAAACAGAGCAGCTTCTTCACCTTCCCGTACATCATTTCCTCTTTATCATTCTTTGAGGTTTTTGGTCCCAAGTTAAGGTAGCAAGTTAGGAAATCAAAGCTTGGAGGTTGTGGACTTAGTTCATCATCTAAAGAGGATTCAAAACCAGTTGGAGGTAAGGAATTGTCTATGAATTTTAGGTGTTACTCTGTTTTTCTTTTATAGTTTTCAGCTCTAGATTTTGATGTGGAAAGTTGGAATCAAGGGGAGTTTTTGTGTATGTTTGATTGAGTTTTGGTGAGGAGGTGATGTAGGTGAGATTTAGGGGTTGAATTGGATGTTTTGGTAAGGTTTGGGATGTGTTTGGAAGGGTGGTTTCAAGAGGAATCGCAAGGAAGGAAGCTTAGTGCAGCTGCTGATCTGAAGCTGGCGCCCCAACGCTATTCAGGGCAGAGAGCAGCCCTCTCTGTTTCTGGGATAGCGCCCCAGCGCTGGTGGGTGGCGCCTAGGCGCTAGGTCAGTTTCAGGAGGTGTTGATTTTAGGGTTCGGGATGGTTTTTAAGGTTCGAGGGTTGGTTCCTTTGCCCTTTTTGAGTAGTTTGAGAGTCCCGAGAGTGGGGGATTGGTCCCGGGAGTGTGGTTTAGTTTGTGAACCATTCATTGACTTATTTTATTAATGGTTTCTAATTGGTTATGATTAGGTAACCACTAAAGAGTCTAAAGGTTGATCGTTCTCAGGGGTCGTTCTTTTAATCATTCTAGCTCAAACCAGAGGTAAGAAAACTGCACCCCAAGTGTGGCATGCATGGATATTCATGAGGCATGTTGGTTGTGTAAATATGGACTTGGATTGAATACAGAATGTTTAGCATATGTTGCTCACTTTTGCATGGTACTGACTCATTAGTCAGATTTGACAAAGGTGCTAGTATCAACTGTGAAGCTGTGACTTATTAGTCAGGTTCGGCAGTGGTACTGGGCACTGGTCACGTTGAGCTGACTCATTAGTCAGGATGGCCTTAGCGTGTTAACGCAAGCCAACAAAGATTATATCTAATCAACTATCAGCATTGGATGGCTCAAAGAGCATTAATGCCAGTCTGACCCCGAGGGTCGATGAACGAAATAAGCGCTTGGAGGCTAGTGGCTTACCTAGTAGCCACTCTCCCACTTGAAATAGTGACATGCTTGACAGTCACTCAGTATGGTTTACCAGAACCTGTTGAAGGCTAGTGGCTTACCTAGTAGCCACTCTACCATTTGAATTAGTGACTTGCTTGTCAGTCACTCAATATGGTTTATCAGGACCTCATGTGATGCTCACTCATTTGTTTGAAGCTCTATGCTCAGTGTGATTATAATGATAATCATTTGATAATGTTTATGCAAAGTGCTATGTTTTCTTGTTGGGCTTTGGCTCATGGGTGCTATGTGGCGCAGGTAAAGGGAAAGAAAAGCTCACCTAGCCTTGAGTGGAGAGCTGATGTGGTGATGTGTACATATGCGGCCACTTAACCACCACGGCCAAGGAGTTCTTAGAGGAATTAGGGGGTTTACCCTATTTTTGCCGCTTAGGTCGGCGGAATTGTAAATTTGAAACGGTAGTGACCATTTTGTACTGAGAACAACTTGTAAACGTTTTGTTTAGCTCTGCAGAGCAGTTTGTAATGAAAATCTCCATTTCCTTTTTATTGGTTTTACACCTTAACCTGTTAACTACACTTAGAGCACGTTTTTTACCAAAGGACTCGGGTAACGAGTCAAATTTCTGGTCCACCATTCACCGTAACTGTTCTGGGGCAGCCAAGGCATTACACGTAGGGTTCGAGCGTATCGTTCCCTTGCCTTCCCACTGTCCCCTGCAAGGTGTGGGCCTCCACAGATGCTGAGAAAAGTGTCTGCCACAGGAGCTGGCTGTAGGGGTGGCGAGCATTGGCGTGCAGGCGCCTGCTCGTTGCCACTTTGAGCCTCTCGCTGGGATCCTTCTGCGACTCGCACATATCTCCTTAGATGTCCCTGCCTAATCAGGAACTCAATCTCTTCTTTCAACTAGTTACAGTCATTGGTGTCGTGTCCGTAGTCGTTGTGAGAACGATAGAACTTCGTCGTATCTTTCTTGGAGATAACTTTTTTTATAGGTACGGGTCGTTTGTAAGGCACGCTGGAATTGGTTGCCTGGTAGACTTCTGCTCGGCTTTCGACAAGGGTCGTGAAGTTGGTGAATCTCGGCTCGTATCGACTGCCTTTGGGGCGTTTACTCTCAGAAGTTGAGGGTTCATTGTTCGCCCGTTTTCCACCGTTCCTACCATTGTCATTCCTGTTGCCCTTGCCGTTGGCATTGGGTTTTTCCGACCTGTTGGCGGCTTTGGCGAGTTCTTCCTTCGGCCCCTTGTCTTTTGTTGGCAATTTCCCTTCATTGGCAATCACGTCCTCGAGCTTGATATATCGACCAGCCCGATCCAAAAACTCCTGGGTACTTCTTACCCCATTCTTTCTGAGGCTACTCCAGAGGGGTGAATGACGCCTAACCCCAGCAGTTAGAGCCATCATCTTACCTTCATCGCCCACTGTCTTGGCTCTAGTTGCTGCTCGCATGAAGCATTGGACATATTCTTTTAAGGGCTCTCCCTCCTTCTGGCGTATCTGGACCCGCTGGTTGGCCTCTGTGGGGTGTACGCAACCCGCGTAGAATTGTTCGTAAAATTCCTTTACGAACATCTCCCAAGATACTATACTAGCAAGAGGGAACTTAAAGAACACTTCTGGGCGGTGTCAAACAGTGTTGCTGGGAAGATCTGGCAGCGGGCATCTTCTGACACTTTCTGTACATCCATTTGTATCTCAAACTTATTAACGTGAGATAATGGGTCTCCGTACCCGTCAAAGTTCAGCAATGTTGGCATCTTGAACTTATTAGGGGTTTCAGCCGCAGCAATCCTCTGTACAAAGGGAGTGCCCCTCCTCCAATCATACTCTATATGGGACGTTCGTCCTCCGACCAGCTGTTGTACGACTTGGTTCAGAGCATTAATCTGAGCTTGAATAGCTTCTGGGACTCCTGGGGCAACCAATACCGGGGGAGCGTACTCGTCGTGCCTCTCACAGTGGTCATTAAGTACGTCCCTTAGATCATCATCCCTGCATCTCTACTCTCTAACTCCTAACCGATTAAAGACGTTCTGCTGCCTAGGTTGCCCCCCAGCGTTATGGCTAGCTGGCCTATTTTCTCTAGGCGGGGGGATTCTGCCTCCACCTCTTTCCTCATTTCTCCGACCAGCATTTCCTCTGCCGGAATCGGCTTCATTATAGTCATGGCTGTAGCGCCCTGGTTACCCCAGAACAGTTACGGTGAACCGGAAATTTGACCCGCTACCCGAGTCCTTTGGTTAAAAACGTGATCTAAGCGTCATTAACAGGTTAAGGTGTAAAACCAGTAAAAAGGGAAAGGGTACATTTCATTAAGTAAATAAACTGCTCATGAGCCTTTTTAAAATGTTTACAAGTAGTTCATGTTACAAAAGAGTTGCTACAGTTCATATATACAATCCCCGCCGGCCTAAGCGGCAAAAATAGGGTAAACCCCTAGTCCCTCTGAGAACTCCTTGACCATGGCGATCAAGCGGCCCTGTATGTACATTACATCGCCCAAGCTCTCCACTCAAGGCTGGCCAAGCTTTTCCTTTCCTTTACCTGCACCACATAGCACCCATGAGCCAAGGCCCAGCAAGAAAACATAAAAAAACATGATATAATATCAACAACGATCATATTAACCCTTCAGGACTATCAGTCCAACAAATAGGTGACAATAGCCAAAAGTCACAATAATGAGCATCGCTCCCTTTAGCCATGTGACGATAGGGTCACCAGGGCTTAACAGATAGGTGATTTCTTTCATAAGCTTGATCAGGACAGGTGCATGGCGATTGGTCACCAACATAACCTTCCTCACGACTCTAGAGTCGAAACTATGGACAACGTCCCTTAGCCTTGTGACAAACAGTCACCGGGGTCATATACCTTGGCTATAATCATCTGGTCGTAGACCAGGCAAGCGCTTATAAGTTCTCCGACCCTAGGGTCGGTCCCACATTAATGCCATAGAGCCATTCAATGCGTGATCATCGACTTTAGAGTCGGTCCCTGACTAGTCAGTGTCCCAAACAGGTAATCAGTGTTCACTAGCATTTAACATGCAATCCATGTCCACATAAATCAACCAACATGCCTCAATATCAAACCATGCATGTCATATACCTATACAGGGTGCAACTGTATTCTTACACTGTTTTCTTACCTCTGGTTCGAGTGAGAATAATTATATGAACGACCCCTGAGAACGATCAACCTTTAAATTCCTCGACGGTCACCTGGTCATAACCAAATTATAGAATTTATCAATAAAAAATGATAACCGAGGGTTCCCAAACCAAATCCCAGCCCCCGAGACCTCAAATACTACCCAACCGGGTACTAGGTCCAACCCCGAGGCCTATGGTTTGAATCCCTAAGCTAAAAACCTCTTTCTAGCAAATTTGGCCTTATGGGCCGCGGCCCCCCTCTGCTGCTGCGGCGCGGCGCGCCTCCAGACAGAGAGGCTCCCTGCCTGCCAAATGCCAAGGGCCGCGGCGCTCCCCTGCTGCGCCGCGGCGCTCAGCCCAGAATGGCTAAGTCGACCACACGAACCAGTTTTCTCCCTGTGCAATTCCCTCTCAAACTAGACCTTCAAACCATCATAAAACCTCCTCCAAACATGTAATTAAACCCCCCTTACAACATCCTTATCTCACTCACACCAAACCCCAATCAACTAACACCAAAAACCTCCTTTGATTCATACTTCCCACATCAAGAACATGAATTGAAAACTATAAACAAAAACAGAGTACCAGCTGTGTTAATGGCCAAAACTCACCTTGAAACTTGTCTTGAACCTTCCACACAAGCTAACACAAGTCTCCAATCCAGCCCTTAAGTTTTTCCCTAGCTTGAATCTCCTCCAAGAACTCAAAACCCAAGGAAAGCAATGGAGGAAGTGGTGTGTACGGGAAGAGAAGATAGAGCCTCTGTTTTGTTCTACAACCTTCAGCTATCAAACATTATATATATCCACCCCTAAAAAGACCAAAATACCCCTTATGTCATCTTAAGCCTCCAAAGCCACCCCAAGGGCAAAATTGGTACTTTACGCTAAACCCGTTAATTATAATTAACGCTTCCCATTTCCCGCTAATCTCAATATCCTCAAACTCCAATATTTCATAACCCGTTACCCTAAAATCCCCGGTAGCGCTATAACCATTAATATCACCCTGAGACTCACCCCGAGCCCCGAGCTCAAACCTGTTATGACCAAACCGATAAATCATGTTTAAAGATCGTCTCATGTCGAAATACTCGAACCAATCCACATTATAATGTGGTCTCACAATATATCATTATCACGCAAACAAATATTCAAGTATACCCTCAACGGGCCAAATTACCAGAATACCCCTGTAAGAAATGTGGACTCACATGCATGCATTTAACATCATATTATAATATAATTCTCATAAACATGCATAAACACATTTAATGACATAATTAAACAGTTATGGCCCTCCTGGCCTACTAAACGAGCCATTAACCATAATAGGGAATCCGGGGCATTACAATGGCCACCTCTAAATATTGGTTGACTACGGCGTGACCGGCTGTTCACGCTATTTCCTCCTCGGGTTGGCATCTCCCGAGCGTCAGGGGGAGGCCTGCGCTGGACGTTGGGTCCCCGTGCATTGCTATTCCATGGGGGGCCCCTAACCGCAGAACCTGACTCAATGTTCCTTCTGTTGGCGGAAGGACGCTGTCCCCTGCTCGGTAGATTCGGCTCTTCATCCCCTAGGCGTCTAGGGCTGCGGGGCGGTTGCTCGGCCCTATTCTGCTGCGGGTGTTGGGGATTGCCTCGACCAGCCTAAGATGGAGGCTGCTACTCAAGATCCTTAGGTGGGACATCATCCTGAGCCACAGGTGGCTGCTCCGGCTTTTGAGGGCTTGCTGGCTGGAGCGGAGGGCTAGGATTGGGACCTCTTTGAGGTGGTGCATTCGGCGGCTGATCTAGCTGGGAGGCTGGCACAGCCTGACTCTGAGCCAATTGGATGGTTGCTTCAAGAGCAACCATGGCATCCCTCTACCAACAATCCATGTCCGCCTGCCGCTCACTCAGCTCCTAGCACTGGCCTTCTATTTCTCTTTGCTGCAGCACCATTGTCTCTACATCATTCTCCTGATTGGCCCTCAGATTAGCCAACTCATCCTGCAACACCCCCAGCGTTGCCCTCAGCGTTATAGAATCTAACTCCTCCTCTTCAAACTCCAAATGTGGTTCATTCTCAGCCACATTTGGGGGAGGAGGTTGGGATGGTGCAGCGCCAGCAGCCTGTCCAGTCTTCTTGGATGTTTACTCCATTAGATTTTCTTATAGTTTTTTTTATCAAACTCTCAATGAAAGCACCAGAATGTTGACCCTCAATTTGGCCAACGACACGGAGTCAAATATACGATAGAAGATGAGATGACAATTAAGAGCTTAATCTAATGGTAAAGAAGAAAACACCAACGATTTATAGTGGTTCGGCCCCAAAGAATGGTAATGAACTACGTCCACTTAGTGCTATTATTAATATTGAATCTCAAATTCGTGATCAAAGAACTAGGGTTCTTGAGTTTCACAAACCTTGGGATAATTACAATAAAACGATGAATAATCACACTATAACTTTCTCTCTCAATACTCAGGAAAAAGATTCAGAGATCAAAAGTCCCTTCTTTGAACCATTTCATGCATATTTATAGGCTCAAGGAGGGTTACATGGGCCAATGGGCCTTAACTTTCCTAAATAACCGCGTATCAAGGTAATAAAGAGGAAATATTCAATGCAATTATTATAGGATTACAATCTTAGAAGTAAATAAATCAAATTATACGACCAGCCTAGTCGTATCTAATAGTTAAGCTTGATGAAGTGATCCGCCTCTGGTCGATAGTCGAACAGCACTTCTGCCACTTGTAGACCACGTGTGAAAAGTCCTTGCCACGTCATCCGCAGCCATTTTTTGGGTAAACAACCATTATGAGAGCAAGTAATGTGGGCTACGAGCTCAGATGCATGCTGTTTCCAGCTTTGCTCACAGGATCAACAAAAAACTTGTTCAAAAAATATAAGAGGCATTCAATTGCTTCTTGGGATCAATTAACTAGAGATTTCAAGAAGCAATTCAGAGCCATGATCGGAATAAGGCCCAAGGCGTCTGCCTTGACCAATGTCCAACAATAGCCGAACGAAACATTGAAAAGTTACCTTATAAGGTTCAATTTGGAAGTTGCCCGAGCTCGGGACGTAGAGGACAGCGGTCATCTAATGGCTGTCTGAGCTGGGGTAATGCCTGGAAGCCCTCTCTGGGAAGATATGTAGAGAAAGCCTGTGACATCGTTAACCAAGTTCAATCGACGAGCTCAGAGGTTTGTCAATGTAGAGGAGGCAAGGTCAGCACTAAATATGGCCTCCTAGCCCATAACTACAATGACAAACATAAACTCGACCTCGGCGGACCCATCGGCCTCGAAGCCCTCTACAGACAACCCTTCCAAAAGAAAGAAGACTGAAGGGAGTAACCCCGAGGCGGAAGGGCAAAAGAAGAAGAAAAGGGAAAGATATTTCTTCGTGTACAAAGTGTATACCGAGCTGAATGAGTCTCGGGAGAATATCTACCTGGCTAATGAAAACCAGGTCCCTTTCAGGCATCCGAACCCCATTAGGAACCAGAAAGCAAAGAGAGATTCTAATAAATACTGCAGATTCCATAGGGATATCGGACATACAACCGATGAATGCAGGAAACTAAAAGATGAGATAGAAGGCCTGATCTCAAGAGGATATTTCAGGCAATATGTAAGAAACCAAAATCCCAATCAGGCTTCTACCAGTCAGAGGGCAGCTGCACCACCACCTGCCCAAAACAATAACTCCCGAGCCAAGGAAGACGAGAGTCCCCCTCCGATTGATGGAGAAGATGTTGTAACCATCTCGGGGGGACCTCATCTCGCAGGATTGGGCAGGAACCCCCAAAAAAGATACGTGAATGAGCTGAAAACTGGTGATGGGTCCCCTTACGAACCAAAACCAAGGGCTTCGAAACACCAGAGGGTTGAATCTCAACCTATAACTTTTACTGAGGATGACACATCTCATGTGCAGTTTCCTCACAACGACCCGTTGGTCATCACTCTTTAGCTAGCGAATAAGAGGGTTCACTAAGTCCTGGTTGATAGCGAGAGCTCAGTGAATATCCTCTATAAGGCCACCTTAGAAAAGATGGGACTCACACTTCGTGACCTAAAGGCATGTGCAACGACATTGTACGGCTTTTTAGGAGAAGGGATTGCCTGTATGGGATCCATCGAATTCTCTGTGACCTTGGGAGACTTCCCGGTCTCAACAACCAAGATGATGGAATTTGTAGTAGTGGATCTACCATCGGCCTACAACGTGCTGCTCGGGAGACCCATCCTAGTAGGGCTGGGGGCAGTTTCGTCTGTGAGGCACTTGGCCATCAAGTTCCCGACGTCTAGTGGCATCGGGACATTGAAGGGAGACCCGCTAGTATAGAGGGAATGCTATAGCATTTCCATTAGAGGAAAGAAACAGACAAGCGCACAAACACTTGTCATAGTTCAGAATAAGGACGGAACAGTCTTCGAGATAGACGAAGAAATTGATCCGAGAATAGAGGAAGGAACTGACCTTGAGCCATTAGAAGAGCTCGAAGAGGTCAGGCTCAAAGAAGTAGACTCCCCGAAGACAGTGAAGGTAGGGAAAAACCTTGCAGAAGAAACAAAATAGCAATTAATTTGCTTTTTGAAAAAGAACCAGGATGTTTTTGCATGGTCACATTCGGATATGGTAGGGATAAATCCAAATGTGGTAAGCCACGCTCTAAATATTGAAAAAAAAATTCCCCCGAAGCAGCAAAAGCGAAGACTCTTGGATGACGACAGGAAGAAGGCCCTAAAAGAAGAGGTCGGCAGGTTGAAGGCAAACCGATTCATTCGAGATGCCTTCTACCCCGATTGGGTCGCCAACCCGGTACTAGTCTCGAAACCTAACGGGACATGGTAGACCTGTATTGATTACTCCGACCTCAATAAGGCCTATCCAAAGAATCGCTTCCCCCTACCTCAAATCGACCAGCTCCTAGATGCCATAGCTGGGCATGGACTTATGTCATTCATGGATGCTTATTTTGGATATAACCAGATCGCCATGCATGCCCTAGACCAAGAGCATACTAGTTTTGTGACAGACAAAGGACTGTATTGCTACAATGTCATGCCATTCGGACTGAAGAATGTTGGAGCCACTTACCAACGACTCGTAAACATGATGTTCTTTGAGCAGATAGGTAATAACATGGAAGTTTATGTTGATGATATGTTGATTAAATCTAAACATAATAGTAACCATGTGGACGACCTTGAAGAATGCTTTGTCGTGTTACGGAGATATGACATGAAACTCAACCCCCAAAAGTGTTGTTTTGGAGTATCGTCAGGAAAATTCCTAGGCTTCATTGTAAACGCCCAAGGAATAGAAGCTAATCCGGACAAGATCCAGGCTTTAATTGATATGCCCTCGCCTCGAAAGCATAAGGATGTCCAAAGTTTGATTGGGCGGATGGCGGCACTAAGTAGATTTATCTCGAAATCTACAGGCCGTTGTCTTCCATTTTTCAACCTTTGGAGGGGAGGCAAAAAATTCGAGTGGACAGAAGAATGCGAGTTAGCTTTTCAGGAGCTCAAGAAGCACCTCGCAGAACCCCCCATCTTATCGAAACCCATCACGGGGGAAGTTTTGTACCTATATCTTGCTACGACCGAGCATGCCATTAGCGTCATGCTCGTCCGAGAAGAACAGAAGGTGCAGAAGCCTGTATACTATGTCAGCAAAAGGTTACTGGAAAAGGTTTCTGGGGGTAGAGTCGAGATACCCCTTAATGGAGAGGCTGACACTCAGCCTAATTCACTCATCTCGAAAGCTCCGACCCTATTTCCAGGCGCATCCCATTCATGTGTTGACTGATCAACCACTAAGACAAGTCTTGTCCAAGCCAGAAGCCTCGAGCTGATTATTAAAATGGGTCGTCAAACTCAGACAATTCGAGATTACCTACCATCCGAGGACAACCATAAGAGGACAGGCCCTGGCAGACTTCATAGTGGAATGCACCAGAGTGACCAACGATGAAGTTATAACCCCAGCCCGCGAGCTGTGGAAACTTTATGTTGACGGGTCTTCCAATGAAAATGAGTCAGGGGTAGGAATAATACTGATCACCCCAGCAAGAATTCGATTTCACTCCGCTTTGAGATTTGACTTCGAAGCGTCAAACAACGAGGCTAAATGCGAAGCTCTATAGGTAGAACTTCGAATAGCCAAGGAACTCAAAGCTAAGGCGATACATTGCTATAGTGACTCCCAGTTAGTGGTCAACCAAATCTTAGGGGAATACCAGGCTCGCGGGACGAGAATGGCTGCATATTTAGAAAAACGGAAGGAAGCCCTCGAGCAATTTTAATTTTACACGATAGAATAGGTTCCCTGAAAGTAAAATTCGAATGCAGACACTTTAGCCAGGCTCGCCACATCCACCAAGGTTGATGAATTGAATGTCGTGCCAATCGAACATTTATCGACACCCAGTATAACCGAGCCTGAACAGGAAGATGTATGCATGATAAACTCCAAGCCGACTTGGATGACCCCGATAATTGAGTACCTTGAGACCGGCATTCTCTTAGAAGAGCGAACCAAGGCTCGGAAGTTGATGTATCAGATCCCTAGGTATACCGTTGTGGAGGGAAGGCTATATAGAAGAGGATACTCTATGCCATTACTCAGATGTGTGACTCCACCCGAGGCTAAGAAGATCATGGAAGAAATTCATGAAGGATTCTTGGAAACCACATTGGGGGCATAGCCTATCCAAGAAAATCATACACCAAGGATACTTTTGGCCTACCATCAAGGCACATTCGTTTGATTACGTCAAGAAATGCGACAAGTGTCAACGATTCGCCACATTCTCTCGAGCTCCACCTTTCGAGCTAACTATGATGACCTCCCCATGGCTATTTGCAGTCTGGGGAATAGACCTCATAGGCTCACTGCCAACTGGCAAAGGTGGAGTCAAATACGCAGTAGTCGTAGTAGATTACTTTACGAAGTGGACCGAGGCCGAGCCTCTAGCAACAATTACCTTGAAATAAGTCTTGGACTTCATGGTAAAGAAAATCATATGCTGATATGGGATGCCAAGGAAGATTGTGTCTGATAACGACACTCGATTCGATAGCGACCTGTTTACCAACTTTTGCAAAAAAAAATGGGATAATAAAGAGCTTATCCTTTGTGGCCCATCCCCAATCGAATGGCCAGGTCAAAGCTGTAAACAAAACCTTAAAGAGTTCTCTAAAGAAAAAGTTTGAAGAAGAAAAAGGGAAATGGCCCGAAGAATTGCCCCAAGTTTTGTGGGCATATCGAATTACAACTCGTACTTCAACGGGACATACCCCATTTTCTCTGGCATATGGATGCGAGGCTATGCTCCCAATCGAGATCAAAATACCCACAATTCGTGCCCACTCTTATGACCAAGCCTCGAACCAATCCCAGCTTGAAGTAAGTCTGGACCTGATTGAAGAAAGAAGGGACGAGGCACAACTAAAAAATGATGCATACCAACAACAAGCTATTCGGTATTTCAATAAAAGAGTTCGAGATAGAAAATTCAGTGTGGGAGATTTGGTGCTGAGGCGTGTGTTCTTGGCAACATGGGATCCAGCTGCTAGCGTGCTCGGGCCTAATTGGGAAGGACCTTATCAGATCGAATCAGTCATCCGACCTGGCGTCTACAAGTTGGCTAGATTGAATGAAAGCTTGGTACCACGAGCATGGAATGATGAACATCTACGTCCTTACTATCAGTAGTGTAGGAATGATGTCACCTGTAACCATACTTGTTTATCTGTACTATGTTCCTATTAATAAATTATTCAAATAAAGTTCGGTTTTGTTTCAATATGCTGTATTTTTTGCAAACTCCCTTAATTTAATAACCTATGGTCACACTCATAGGATATTAAGGGGGCATTAGTGGTACATATACCATCAGCTTGAAAAAATGAAATAGCATATATCAAAAGCATACAAGTGTTTGGATTTAACCAAATACGCGAGCTAAGATAGTTTGGAGGCAACCAAATTATTAAAAATAAAGTATTTGGATATAACCAAATACGCGAGATAAGATAGTTTGGAGACAACCAAATTATTAAAAATGAAGTGTTTGGATATAACCAAATACGCGAGCTAAGATGTTTTGGATATAACCAAATTATTAAAATAAAATTCTTGGATATAACCAAATTGTGGAAGAATAAAAATGTTTGGATGTAACCAAATACGGGAATATAAGTGTATGAATTACAAACCAAACACGACCTGAATAGGTTTGGAAGGAACCAGCTAAAACTAATCGATAGTAAATTGGAACACAACCGACTTCAAACTAAGTCAAGATCGAGGATGGAATATCCCGCGAAAGGGTAGTTTCGGCCTCATAACCTTGGGGAGCTACCCAAGGACGAGGAAAAGTAACTAAAAAAGCAAGATATAACGAAACCACTTACGTTACACGCCATAGAAGTACTTTTGGGTGCATGGTAAAAGTAATTTTCGGCCTTGACAAATAATGAGATCGGATACGGATATATCGTGCAAACTATGCATGAATGCATTGAAGCTCGAGCCTAAAAATCCACCGCATGTTTGTATGAATAAACCGACATAAGGACACTTTAATATAAATTGCGCGAAATATTTCGACCTAAGAAATGTAAAGCAAATATATTAAAGTAAAGTCAAATGCGGTATCATAAATATCATAAGAAAATAGCTCTTTCACGAGCTATAAATTGTCTTAGCCCCAGGGGCATAAAAAGCAGAAAATAAAAAAATATTACAAAAAATTTGAAGGGACGCAACCCCAGGTAGAGACTTAGGAGGGAGGAGCATCCTCCTTAGCCTTTTCGGCATCCTCCTTGGCTCTCTCTGCCTCCTCCTCATCGAGCTGAGCTTGCGACTTGGCCACTAGTTCTGCCTCGAAAGAGCCTAAGAAGCTGGTATCGAGATCGACATTACTGGTCCAGATCCTATACATGGCCAGGTCGATCGCCCGATCCTTCTTCTCCTTAAACTCTGCAAGGAGACGAGCCTTTTCGCCCTCCATAATATCAAAAGTGGCAGCCTTTTCCTCCTCAAGCTTGGCATTGATCTTCTCAAGCTCTGCAACCTAGGCATTCACCTTCTCAAGCTCCGCAAGCCGAGCATTCACCTTCTCGAGCAAGGCTGTCTTGGCCTTTAGTTGTTCAGCTTCAGCCTCCATCTTTGCCTTTGTGGCCTTGAACTCGTCACTAAGCTTGAGTTAGAGATCCTTCGACTCCTGAGCATAAGACACGCTCAAATGAACCTCATTGTTCAACTTATAATTAAGTTGAGCAAAGACAGCAAGAGTCTGACACACAAAGAAATCAAATTAGAACATGAACTAAGTATAAATACAACTAGCAACGAGATGAGGAAGGTTACCGCAGCAGTGAGCTCAATACTCTTCTCATAAAGAGTGTTGCAGTCTCGAGCATTGTTCAAGAACTGCCAATGAGGGGCGTCGAAGCTACCAAAACTCTGGCCCACTCGAGACAAAATGTCTGAACCAAGTGTAGCCCCGTGGGATCCGGCTGAATTGTCGATTACATACTCATCAACGTGAGTAGAAATCGACAGCAGATGCATTTTGGAGGCCGAAGGCTTTTTCGGAGGTGAACCAAGTGCAGAGTGGACCAGGGTCGGAGGAGGCACAGGAGGAACGACCGTAGAGGACGCCTCGACCTGAGGAGTCAGATCCACAGTTGGATCTGGTGGGGGAGGTGTTCTCTCGGTCCTCTTAAGGAGCTTGCAGGTCATTCTGATTTCCGCGACCCCCTCGGGCGCTTACTCCTTTGGGCTCCCTCACCACTAGGGAGCACAGAGTCGAGGTCGGAATCCATATCACCTGCACATTCACATCACATTATGAGATATTCCAAGACAAAAAAAGTTAGCATGATGCAGACAGGGAAAGAATAAAAAGACAAGTAGAGAGAAACCTAACTAGAACTCTCCCCCGAGCTCGTGCTCGGCGACCACATAATTCCCCCATCTTCAGAGGAGGCGGGGGGAGTACCTCCCCTATAAGTGGAAGTCAACCTCGAAAGGTCTCTATAGTCGTTTATCCCGTATTGAACAGCTATTCCGTTCCATACCTCGTTCAGACTATACATGGTGTCATACTTCTCGAGCCAGCTATCAAACCTATGTACTCTCTCATCTACCCAGGAACAAACATAAAAATGGTCCCTGTCGTCCTTGCACAATACTAATCTATCGGGCTTGTGCTTAAGTAGTGAAGGAGACCACAAATCCGAGCTAAGGATGACTGTACCTCTGTCACTCGAGGCTTCATCAATGGCCTCATTCCCTAATTGTGGTCTCCTGCAGCGTCGAACTGGAGATGGAGGCTTAGCATTTCGCTTCGGAGGGAGCCTGCTGGTTGGGAGAGGCACAAGCTCCCACTGGGCATATTTTTTGTTGGATCAGTTGAATGTGGACTGATCCTTCTCCAAGAGGCCGCAAACTCGGAGGTTGTCTTCGTGTAGGAGATAGGAGAGGGACCTCCTGTCATAGGGGAGTTGGAGCAGAGCCTCCTTGTGCTCTTTCATCTCCTTGGTGGGAGTGGGACGATGATAGTTAGCTGAAAAATTGAACATATTGTGACTAAGCGCGAGCTCAAACAAAACTCGAGCACAAAAAGAAGAAATTAGTTGGGGACTTACGAATTCGTCTGAACGAATAGTATCTGGAGGGAGCTAGACCATCTGTCCAGAAGAAAGCCTTCTTGAAATCTAGAGGATGGTTGGGAAGATCCTTGAAGATCTTCTTCTCCTTAGGATAGCTCGAGAGGTA
Source organism: Humulus lupulus (assembly GCF_963169125.1). Lineage (NCBI taxonomy): Eukaryota > Viridiplantae > Streptophyta > Magnoliopsida > Rosales > Cannabaceae > Humulus > Humulus lupulus. The sequence continues at coordinate 196,605,299 of NC_084798.1, forward strand.
ATAGAAGCTGTCCCCTCCCCGAGCTCGAGAGGGATTGCTTTTCAGACAAAAGAGATACAGGATCTCTTTTGGTGAAGGTCCTTCCCACTTTAGCTCATGGTAAAGCGACCTTAGGGCGGACAAAACCCTATACGAGTTGGTGTTGAGCTGGAAAGGGGCGAGCCCAATGAAGTCCGTGAAGTTTTTGAAAAAAGACTTCAAGGGCAATACAGCCCCTACCTTCATATGTTCCTGGCTCCAAGCTGCATATATTAGCTTGTTGTCAGGATTCCCATCTCTCGTGGTGTGGCAACTTTGCTCGTGGGAGCTCGGAGCTCGATACCTCAGCAAGCCCAACAGTCAGATATTATGGAGGGCCAGAATGTCAGAGATTCGCCCTAATGAAGAGATCGAGCTCCAATAATGCTCGGCCTCAAAAAATTCCCTCTTCAAGGTGGGGATGGAGGTTGGTTGTGAGGTAGAAGGTTCCCCCATCAGTAAGAATTGGAGATCACTTGGCCTAAAGGAAACTGTCACTTTGAGCGTAGAGTCGAGGGGAATCGGTCTAGGCTTGGGATCCAAATCTGGGTAGATGGCGACCCTTAGTCTTTTCCTTTTTCATTCTTCAAACTCGTCTATCTGATGTCGAAAATGATCGCGAATGTCTTCTTGCTCACACCTCAGTTCGTGCTCTCGAATCAAGCGCTGGTTCCGAGTAAAAGGGGACTCCGGGCTCGGAGTTACTGGTGAATAAGGAATCGCGAGCTTTGACCCCCACCACTTTCCCAAGTTCTGTGGCATCTAGCAAGAGAGCAAAAAGGTGAGGGCCAAGCGAACAAGAAATAATGAAAAAATGGGATGACCTAAGCTTGAATGATCGAGGCTACAAGGAAAACTCAATCCAAAGGACGAGGCCAGTCTTAGAGCGTGTATTCCATCGAAAGAAAGGAAGGTGGATTTATTTTTGAAGATCCCAATATTTTAGGGAAAAAGTTGGCGGTTACCCAAAGAGTGGAATTTTTGGGAAATGTGCATTTTACAAAACCCTAATTTTATACCCGATATCTTGATGTACAAGATATGCCATTCAAAATTCAAAAAATTCAGTCAAAGAACCATATCTGGGTCTTCTACGCGTGAACTAGGTTTGGAACCCATGATATCAGACCTTAAGACTAGTATGTACTCAAGCATTCTAATGTGCAAAACTAGAAAGGGAACTAATAGTGCAGCAAAAATATATGGGCATACAAAGTTATGAACAGAAACTTACACAATGCAATTGACGGAAAAAGAGAGATCGATGATTGAATAAGTGGTTGCAAGAACGATCTCACAGAGTCGAAGAGGTGAACGTTGCTCTGTTTTCATGGCTTCGAGAACGTGCAAGAATTGGGCAATATTCTCTGGTTTTTTCTTCTTTTCTCTCTGAAAAGGCTTGAACGTGAAGATAAAATGGGGACGACAAATAGATTCCTATTTATAAACCCATGGGAGTGTAAAAGGCCAGATTAATCTGAGCCATTGGCCAGATCAGATCAAACGGCCAGGGATCTGTGAGTTGATAGTACCATAAAGAATGGCAGGTGAATAGACGTGGGCAGGTTTCCAAGGTACTCAAGTACTTTGAGTGATCAATACCCGTTTGATGCGTGTCCACACTCGAGTCTTTTTTATGGTATAGTTTCTAATAGGAGCAGTTCAAAAGTTTCCTTCTCATAGGATTCGAACTGATACTTTTGAGGGGGAAAACTATTACACCCAGATTTCGAGACCAGAGGTTATGACCTTGAAAACTAGACTCGTCAAGTGTGAGCTCGAAATGTATGAAATGCATTGAATGGCCCAGCTGTAAGATCTCCGAAGTAAAATGATGACCTCGAATATGTGTAACCTCGGGATGCTTTCTGAGTTCGAAATGACATGACGTCAGGATACATTCGTTATCGATTGTCTTCGGATTAAACAGTCCAAGCTTGGGAAGTGCAGGCTCAAGTGTGATAGCTTCGATAGTGACAATATTGTAACGACCCAAATTCGCTAATAAGGCTTAAGGGCCTTGATTAGTGTGCCTGGAGGGCATAATGGGAACTATATGTGATTTAATGATTTAAAGCATGTTGTATGGCTATTAGAATATTTGAGATGCATGGCTATGTGTATTAGTATGCATGTAGGCCCTGATTAGTTTAGAAATGACATAATTGTAATTTTGGCCCGTTGAGGGCATAACTGTATATATATGCGATAATTGTTGAGACCACATTATTATGTGGATATATCTGTGATCTGTGACTTGAGACGATCCTAGTGAGAAGATTAGCGAAAAAGTCATGGCGGTGATTTATACCCGGCTAGGGGTGAGCCTGGGGGTATAAATGGGAATTTAGTGAGTATACTGGAGTCTATTTTGACATCGAGGAATATAATTGGTGATTAATTAGGTATCGAGAAGTAAGCGAGAAATATTAGAGACACTTGAGGAATTAGCGGGAATTGGGTAAAATGACCAAAATGCCCTAAGTGGAGTAAAGGTTTAAAATTAAAAGGGAGGGCATAATGGTCAATTGGCTTACAAGAGATAAGTGTGTTGAGGCTTTATACTTAGTGGAAATTGTAGAAAAAGGTAGAAGGTTGTGGAAAGAAAGAAAAGAAGGAAAAGGAAGAAAAAGAAAAGGGAGAAAACAGAACAGTTTTTCCAAAGGGTCAGTTTGTGGTTCTCTCACCATTTTTCTTCAATTTTCTTGGGGCAAGACTCAGAAGGGAGCTAGGTTAGGCTGAGCAACAAGAGTACTAGGCTAAGCTTGAAGGGCTGGCAAAGGGTTAGCAAGAACACATCAGTATTTGAGGTAAGCCTTTAGAGTTTTCAGTTCTGGTTTGGCTTGTTTAAGCTGAGTTGATGGGAAATTTAGGGGAATTCAAGCCAAGGATTGAGGAGGAGCAAGCTAAGGAGGTCTAGAAGCTAACCCAAAGTTGAATTTCCATCAAAGATATAAAATTCTAAGCTTTAAACTTTGAAGGTTTGATTGTCTTTGCTAAGTTTCTGAAGTCTATGAGCAACAATGGTGAATTTTGAGATTAGGGATGCATGTGATTGGGTTTTGAGTATTTGGGATGCTTGGAATGAGTGGAGTGTGTTAATAAGCTTGTTTTTAAGTTTGGTGAAGGTTTGGAGAAGTTTTGGTTAAGTTTGGCTCGGGGAAATCGCAGGAAGGGAAAATGTGATGTTGGCTGTCTGTGACTAGTGCTACAGCGCTAGCCTTGGGGCACTGTAGCGCTAGGCCATGCTTTCTGGGGGATTTTGGTTCTGCTTGTAGCGCTGTAGCACCCTCCTTAGAGCGCTGTAGCGTTGCCCTGTTTCCAGAAAGGGATTTTAGGGTTATTTACAAGGGTTTTTGACCAAGGGTTCGGGGTTCGATTCCACCACTCTGTTTGGTGGAATTAGGACTTCCCGGGGGCTCGGGATTGGTCCCGAGGCTAAGTTTTGGACTTGAGGTTTGGTGATGAATTTGACCTATGGTTGTGATTAGGTGAGTGCTAAGGCTCGAGAGGGATCGTGCTTAAGGAGTCAAGTGATCAAAGCTAGCGACTCTAAAGGTAAAAAAACTACACCCAGTTATATGTTTGTGATGGGACTAAGAGCTCCCGATATCTGTATAATGTCAATGATGGTATTACGCCATGATACATGTGATAGCGGCCTAAGGGTGCCGTACACAATATTTGTGCACAGGGCGCGGCTTGGCCACTGGTAGCCGAGGATAGCTTAATATTCACTAAGCTCGGTTTAAGCGGGCCGGATTCAGTGGGATAACGGAAGGTGCGGCCTGAGGGCGCTAACCCTAGTTATCATTTGTAAATTGATATATGATATGAGTTGATATGTTAATATGCTAAATATTTGGTTATTCTGAATGTTTATATGATTGAGAACATGTTTATGCAATGTGAGATATTGGATTATCTGTTGATTGCTTATGCTCTGTTATTGTGTTTTCTTGCTGGGCCTTGGCTCACGGGTGCTACGTGGTGCAGGTAAAGGCAAAGGTAAGTTAGACCAGTCCTGAGATGGAGAGTTGCGGGGCTGAATGTACATAGCCAGTTGTTCGGTCGCTTTGGCCGAGGAGTGGATCAGGACAGGGATCACTGAACTGTCTATTTTGCCTTAGTATGGCTAATATCGTATCTAGATCGTGAATCTTTTGTAAATGGTTTAAACCTATTATTTTGGGATCCCGTGTAAACAGGAAATGTTATATATAAGAAATGTGACTTTTAAGACCAAAATCTTTTAACCCTAGTACATTATAGTTTCAGTAACACGATTTTAACTAAATGACTTGATTAGCAAGTCTAGGACTTTTATAAACACATAGTGTAATGATCTTGGCTATCCAGGGCGTTACAAATATACTCTGAGCTTGTCCTGAAGTAGGGTGGCAAGCTCGTAGCAGTATCATAAGTCTTGATAGCCACAGGGTCGATCGCTGATCTCGAAGTCCCGATGAGTCATCTGGGATAGCCCGTTGCGTATGAACATATTTATTGTTGTATAATCCCAAAAATTAAGGGATATTATTTAGTCTGTTATCCGTTTCCGATTCTTATGGGACGTTTCCACATATGTAGGAGATATTGCATTTAATGTCATTATTTAAATTGATATATAGAATATCTTCCCGAAATATGTGGGAATGAACTTTGTAACCTCCCCTATAAATAGAGGAAGAATGACCACTTGTAGAGGATGGATTTCTTTTGGCTAAAAGATAAGCTCTGGGTAATTCATCTCTGAAGAATTTCCATAAATCTTTAACCCTTAATAACACAGACTCGTGGACTAGGCAGAGTTGATTGCTGAACCACGTAAAAACCCTCTTGTATTTCTTCATTATTCATTTGCTTCATAGTATACATTGTTTAATTGCTCTACGATTTAAGTTGACGAAAAACGGCGTCAACAATTTATTTATTTAATTTTATTTAAGTTTAAGTCATATTTACAATCTACCGTTAAATATATGAATATTCTGTTAAATATAAGAATATTCTGTGAAAATTAGGGGAAAAAATAAAAAATCGTTAAAACCAAGAATTTTTGTTATCTACACATTTTTTATATATAAGAGATATGGTAATATATTTATTTATATGGAGGGAAATTAAAAAAAAATTATTTATTTTGGATTTGTATCTTTAATTCCTTAATAAATGGTATATTTTTGTGCAAGTAAATATCTTTTTGGTCATTTTTTTCTAAAAAGATAAGTTTTTTTTTCAAATGGGAATAATTGAATTAAATTTTATTTGATTGATATTTTAAAGATTGATTAAATTAAAATTAATTGTGATTAATTAATGGATTGATTTCATGAAATTGATTGATCAATTTTTTTTAGCTATTCATTTATTTTGGTAATAAATGTGTACATGCATAAATTAGTAACATGCCATATAGATTGTATGCTAGTCTCATCCAATTAATTAACATGCCATGCATCATTATAATTGTCATTTTTTCAAATTTGTGTTTAGATGATGAACTTATAGTAATGACCCATTATTTTAGATAATGAGAAAAAGATCAAATAAAACGGGTCATAATCTTGATAGGTTTTATTTGGACCCAATTGAACATGTAAAGTTTAAATTCCTCTCTTATGGGTGATTCCACTTGTGAATGCTCATTTGCTTTGCATTACTAGATTGAGTCTAACCAATTGAATAACAATTAATAAAACGAATGTTCAAATTCCTGTCTTTTTGGGCTTTGTGTGGAAGTTAGGGAGCTTTCATAGTGCGTACAACATATTGAACCCAGCTCTCCTCCATGCAAGCTCGAATTGTTAAAGCTCATTTACCTAAGTTGGACTTAATTGTATTAGGTTAATCTTTTTAGTTGCACCTAAGAATTGATTAGAAACAAATTAATTCTAATTTTTGGATTAATTTTGAAGGGTAATTTTAGAATTAATAGGAAAATTATAAACTATGGTTTATTGATTATTTTAATAATTTGGGAAACCTAAGTTGGTAATTTTCAAAAGAAGAAAATACTAAAAGATTTAATAATGAGTTTTAAAATTTGAATTCGATCTCCACCGTTGATTTAACAAGGTTAAAGTTCAGTGGGGCTTCATGGCGCTTTGATTTTGTCTCCCTATGGAAGGTGTTCACTGGACTTCTTAACATGGTTAAATTTCTTAGGATAGATGGTTATAGATGAACCTTCTATAGACTCATCCCTACGGTGACTATATGAATTAAGCCTATAATAATCGAAACCGTGGGTCAAACTCATAAACTAAGAAATATTTGTGACTCTCGCCTACCGAGACACATGGGTTTTCGTTACTTTGATCGAATGGATAGGTAGTTAATAAAAGTCTAGGACGTTTTATTAATTGAGATGTTTCTCTATTTAACTAAGTGAATATTTGTGACTCTCGCCTACTGGGACACATGGGTTCATGGCTAGTTAAAGCACCTAAGAAATAGAAGATAATTGTTTTAGTATTTTGCTTATCTCAAAACATTTTGTATGTTATGCTATTTCTAATAATTTGATGAATGAATGTTTGTCAAGCAATGCGTTAATTTCTACTTAGTTGATAATCGTAGCTCTAGGCGTCACACCATACTCTCTCTAATCTCTAAAAAGTTACTCTTTGATGAGAACCTCACGAAATGCTTGTCCAACATCAACATGTTGTTGATTATGGACAACATCGTATTCGTGATAATTAAATATATTCCTATTTTTCCAATTCAACGATTACCAAATCCTTTAAGGAGGATTGCTGATGGTGGACCAAGCAAGGGAAAGAAGGCTAATACTATCAAACATGCTCAAGGAAAAGTTGTCTTAAGCTTCTTCTTCGAAGAGCAAATGAGGAAGAAATTCAAACAAAAGAACAAGAAGTCCACTAGCACGGCACCAAATGCTGCAAAGCATCTTGGAGCATGGCCTGATTATAAGTACAAACAAAAAGGAGAGTGTTTTCAACTACAAGGAGACTGGGAATTGGGACAAGATTGCTCGGTACTCAAGGCATATGGAACCCAAGATAATGAAATATATTGTCTTGGATGCATGTGATTTTAGAGGATGATTCTTCAATTTTAGATCTTTGAATCAGGATCTACTAACACATGCCTGTACTTTTTTACAACTTTTTTGCATTAGGAAAGTCGAGAAGGATGAAAAGCTAAAGCTTGGAATCTGACAAGGGTTGTTCTTATCAGACAAGGCAAAAGGATAAGATTGAATGAATTTTGGAAAGAAATCTATTGTTTTAAGGCAATGTTTAGTTTATTCCGATGTTTAGTAGAAATTTTAATTTTAATTTTCCTTATTACATCAACAACAATATGTAGTTACTTTCACAAGTAATAAAATCATATTTCTTTAAATGGATGTGAATTGTGTGGGGGATGTATGGAAAATGGGCTATACTTATTGCAACCAAACGAATCATATGTACTAAATAATGAGTTGTTCAAATAGCTAAACCTAGGACCGTTAGACGATAAAATGTCAATAACATTAGAAATGATGTATCTTTAGCATCTTCGCTTTGTTCATATTTTCTATGATAGGATTCAAAGGTTGGGCCTTTGAGGGAACTCACCTAGGGTGACCTGCCTGTTTGTGAATCTAGTCTCAAGGGAAAAATGACAAAGTTTCCATTCTCTATGATAGGAGAAAGGCTCAAATAACCACTAAGGCTAGTATATTCAAATGTCTAGGGACAAATGAATGTTCAAGCGAGGGGTGGTTATGAGTATTTTGTCACCTTCATTGACAATTTCTCTAGAGACTCACGTAAGTACCTAAAGCATAGGAATTCTAAGAATTTGTTAAGAAGTTCAAAGAATTCATTGCTATGGCTTTGAAACCAAATTAGGTAAAACGTTAAAGATCTTGCGCTCTGATAGGGGTGGAGGATATTTGGATAATCAGAACCAAGATCATATAAATGAACTTGGAGAATTGTCTAAAGAAATTTCCTCAAGGTCTCCGCAACAGAACAGTGTTTCTGAGCGACGTGAATCGCGCGCTTATGAAAATGTGTATTCTATGATAAGCTATTCAACTCTACCAGCTTCTTACCCATATATTTTATGGAGACATACTACCTAGACCACATGAGACATTTTTTTAAATGTTGTGCCATCTCAAAACTGTCTCTAAGACACCACTAGATTTATAGAATGGTCATGAACCTAGTTTACATCATTATGGAATTTGGGGGTGCCCTGGTCATGTCTCGAGCAAAAAGGTAGGAAAGCTAGAATGGCGAACTGAGGTTTGCTTGTTTATTGGCTATCCTAAATGTACTTGGGGTGGTCTGTTTTATAGTCCAGTAGACAAGAAAGTGTTTGGCTCTACAAACGCTACTTTTTTGGATAACGACTGCATAATGAATTTCAAGCCTTGTAACAAAATAGCATTAGATGAAAAACGATAAACTATTGTTCCATCTTCATCGACGCAAGTCGATGAAAACAAGGTATATTTTGAAACCACTAATCCAAGTCAGAAAGTTACAGAGTCTTGTTGTAGTGGGAGGGTTTCTCGGCACACGATACCTATGAGATGGTGAAACCCACAAGCTGGTTAGGGACACAAGTAACAATGATCTTTTGTCTTTTAAACAGACAATGGGTAGGTCTGAAAGGGATTTTTGGATCGAAGCCAAGTACCAGGAAATTGAGTCTAAATACTCTAAATTTGTCTGAGATCTTGTAGATGCGCCATTGGACTTTAGGCCCATGGGGTGCAAATGGGTCTATAAGAATAAGAGAGAAGCTGATAAAAAGGTTGAGACATGAAAGTCTTGACTCGTGGCAGAGAAAGAAAATTGACTTAGAGAAAACTTTTTCTCCGATAGCCATGTTAAAATTCATTTAGTATACTCTTATCCATAGCCACAACTCTTGATTAAGAGATAAGGAAAATAGACATCAAAGAAACATTTTTAATGGCTATCTTGATGAGACCATTAACATGGATCAATCATAAGGATTTAAAGTAGTTGGACACGAAAGTCGGCAAGTTGAGTAAGTCAATCTATGGACTTAAACAAGCTTCACACTCCTAGAACATAAGGTTTAATGGAAACATTAAGACTTGTGGTTTTGAACAAAATGTAGATGACCCTTGTGTTTAACCAACTTAAGCAAAAATACATTGTGGTGTTCTTAATCCCTTATGTAGATAATGTCTTACTCATTGGAAACAATGTCAAGAAATTATCAGACATAAAGAGCTGGCTGGAAACAAAATTCCAGATTTTGTTGTAACAAGTCGTGTTCTTGGTATCTAGATCATCAAGGATAGAAAGAACTGAATTCTGGCTCTAACTCAAGCAGCCTACTTGGTTGAGGTGCTTGGGCGTTACATTGTAACAAATTCTGAGAAATGATGTTTAGCATCTTGACATGTAATTTATTTTTCTAAACAACAGTCTTCACAGACTCCTCAAGAGAAAGAAAAGATGAAACAAATTCTTTATGCATTTGCAAGCTATGTTGTATGTTGTGACTGGAGATTTGCTATGCAGTGGGAGTGGTGAGAAAGTGCCAGTGAAACCTTAGAAATGAACAATAGATAGTGGTCAATATCTTAGATGGACTAGAGACTATATGTTAGTCTATTCAGGTGGATCTTTGAACCTGTTAGGCTACACAGATTCAGATTTTAGACTGATGTTGATGACAAGAAGTCTATTTCCGAAAAAGGTGTTTACTCTTGGGGGTGGAGCTACGATTTGGAGAAGCGATAGGTTGTTTGCCATCTCAGTAGCTGTGATTTGGAGAAGCGTTAGGCTATCTTCAATTTCAGATTCCACCTTGGAGGTTGAGTACATAGCTGCATCTTTAGCGGCTAAGAAAATTGTCAGGTTGAGGAAGTTCCATATGAATTTCGGTGTTATTCCAAAAATGGATAAAACACTCATTTGGTCTAGTTACAATAATGAGGCAATAACAAATTCAAAAGAACCTCGAAGCCACAAAAGAGCAAAACATATAGAGAGAAAGTACCACATTATTGGAGATGTGTGGCGAAGGCGTGATGTGAAAGTGATGAAGATAGCATTGGAAGGCAATCTTTCATAACCCTTTACAAAGATATAAGCAAAGAGCATAATTGTGAAGCATGTAAAATAAATGGTTTTGAAAAACATGTCCCATTTGTTTTAAAAGGGCAAGTGAGAGTTTTTTGGGTTTTATGCCCTTATAAAACCATGTCAGACATGTAACGCAATTTTATATTGTCAATAAAAGAAGTATAAATCATTTAGTTTGACAACCGTGTTGCTTGCTTGTTTTATTACATGATTATTTGAATAATACAAACATTTATAAAATGTCGAACATATAAATAATTACAATTATAGTGACTAGACCACAGTGGATTATAATTGTAATTATATGTTCAAAAGAACGAGTCCTAAGATTAAGTCAGTGCATTGGATTTTCACTGATCTATTAATCTACGATATGATCTACTTACACATTCGGGGTGTGATGTCTTATCCAAGGCATTGGCCAAGTAGATAAGATCAGATGTATTTTGTTACATTGGACTGGACCGATATTGATTATTGATAAGATAAGTAAGTATCGTTATTATCTAATCTAATCATATCACAACGTTGACCATAGGCCAATTAAATCTTAATTCTGAGTGATTAATATTCTGCTAATTGTATTATACAAATCTTTTGATTTGTTCATTACCAGCTTACCCTACGGACTAACTCATGCTTACATATTGGAGATTTGGTAGTATAATTGATTGAGAGTATTTATCATAGACATGAAATCTATAGCTTCTGTTTAAGAAGTGAAACGATGATTTCTTTATAGCTTGGTTCAAGTGTTAAATGATAGAGTACTCATTTCTGTAATTAAGTTTACGAAAATATCATTTACAAGGAACTTAGTGAGAGTTAAGGATAAAATTCCAATGAGGGGTAAAACGGTAATTTGCACATGTCCCTTTATTAGATCATCTATAGTGGATTGAACGAGGGTTATGATTATAAGAATGGATAACGTATTTAGATTTGGTGTAAAGCGTTCTATGAATTCAAAAGTGCAATTCTATGTCTATAGTAGAGTCACGAAGAATTAATAAGGTAGTGAGTTTATTTGTTATAAATAAACTCACGGTAACTTATTGGAGCTTGAGTTCATGGATCCATGGTCCCTATGTCATCTCTTATCAAAATGAACCTAGTAGTCTTGAATAATTAATTTAATTATTAATTATAAAAATATCATATTGACTAATTCAATGGAAATAAATAATGTTAAATTATTTATTGATATTTTGTAAGAAAAGAACTAGAAGAAAATTTGAGGATTTTATTGCAAAGTCTTAAAAGATAGTATTATAGCCAATTTGGACAATTTTGTTAATATTTATCGAAAAACAAGGTGCCACTGATAGCCCTAGTGCAACCTGCACAGTAGCAAGGGGGGAATACAATTCGAGAGAAAAACAAGTCAGTTACTATTTATTTTTGGAGAGAGCCTCTACTCTTCATCTTTGCAACCGCCCCAATAACAAGATCAAACTCAACTTGCTCATGAAGGTTTAAAGTTCATAAATAATACTGGCTAAAATAGACGTTGGTCATCTTTTTTGGATCGAACCACTTAAATCTCCGTGTCATTCATTTGTTGCTGCATTTACTTCTCTTTAGTTCATTGTTCATCATTAAAGATTTGCTTCGAGGTATTACACACAAATGACTCTTCATTTGTCACTCCGTGTGAGTTGACGAAAAAACGAGTGAAATAATTACCCTGTATAATATATAGGGGGAACAAGTATTTAATAATTTGAATTTAAAAACAATATATATATATATGGTATGTCTTATGTGTCAAAACCAATCTCAAGTGTATTCCTAAAATAAAAACCCATCTTAAGTGTCCAATGCGCGTTTATATACATACATCATCATCCACAAGAAATGTCTAATTTGTATTTTTCATTATCTATTTATTTAATTATCCATCATATTGTAAAGGGCTATAACACTTCATTACATAAATTTTTCATGTTTCTTTAAAAGACTCCAGCACTTGATCACTAATCCATAATGATAAAAGTAGTGAATAACCTAGAAATAAAGAGTAATGATGAGAAGAAATAAAAGAATATATTGGACTAACCCGGACCAAATCTATGATTTCATTTGATTTAATATTAAAAATTATGTAAATGATGAGATAAAATACAAAAATTAGATGTGAAAAAGTATAATAAATAAAAATTTAATGGGACATATTAGCAAAAATTTATAGAAGAGTAGTAAAATATATGTATAAAATTATTATTATTATTGTTATCATTATTATTTTATATATGAGTGATCTCACTGTACCTATACCAAGATTAACTTTAATAATATACACACTCAAAGCTATTCAGAGTCATCAGCGATATCCTATATTTAGGGTGCATTGTTAGTGATGATATAATTTTGATTTGTAATGACTTTTTTGATACATATCCTTTCAGTGCTCACTCTTCAGTGACAAAATGAAGGATAGACACTTGGTGCTCTTTTATACTCTGGAATTTTTTTTTATTGAGGCCAAATTTTTTCCTTGAAAGAAAAATTACAAAAATTACTACATTAAATTTTCATACTGACTAGTATTCCATAAAATTAAATTAAATAACAATATTTTGGTTTGTGCATAACTAACAAGGAAAGAGTTATAACGAAATGAGTGAATGGGGTTAAAGCCAATATTTTATTTAGTAATATTAGTACAAAACACTTATTTTTTAAAGATGAATTGTGACGACCCGAATTTGTTAATAGGGTTTAGGGTCTTGATTAGTGTGCCGGGAGGACAATAAATGCTTTAATATGTTAATATGTGAATTAATGTGAATATATGATAATGATGCATGTTTAGTTTAGTTAAATGTGTATGTGGGCCCCGTTTGGATATTAGGGGTATATATGTGATAAATGCGATATATATGTGATATATCTGTGCAGCACGATCCGAGACAGTCCTGGAGAGCGATTAGCCAAGAAGTCACAATAGGGTTGAGATTCCGACTCGGGGTGAGTCGAGGGGCAATTTGGGTATTAGTTATTACATGTGGCTATCGGGTTATGAAAACAAATATTTGGAGATATATTTGAGGATAGAATGTCTAGTAGGGGATATTGGGGAAATTAATATTTTGGACCTCAAGGACTTAGCGGGATTAGGTAAATAACTAAATTTCCCTTGAGTCAATTAAGGTTAAGGGCTAAGCTTAAGGGGGCAGCTTGGTCATTTTGTAAGGATAAAGTTAGATATAGTTAAGTAAGGAAACTACTGGAACCAAAAGGAAGAATTAGTTTCTTAAGCTTAATCCTCTCAAGGTCGGTTTATTGACTTGGACTGTGGTGTGTGAGCTTGGGAGAATTTCAGCAGAAATCCAAGGCTTGAGGCTTGCTGTGAGATAGCTTTGAAGGTGGAGGAGCAAAGAAGGTTAGGGATTATCACCTAAGGTAAGGAGTTTAACCTTTAAATCTCTTGAGTTTCAGTTGAGTTTCAGTTAAAATCATGAGCTGCATGTGAATTGAGATTATGATGTTAGGTTGGGTTGTGATCTGAGTTTCTTGGCTGTATGAACTTATAGCAAAGTTTAGATGGTGTGGATGGGAGACTTAAGCTTGATTTCTGGGTTAAATTGTTGGGGTAAGTTGATTGTGGATGAGCTGGTTTGAAGAAAGTGCAGGAAAAAGGGTGAGGAATCTGGGTTTGGAGGTGAGGGTCACGGCCCTAGGAGGGGCGCGCCACGGCCCGTGTGCGCGCGAGGCCATGGGAGGCCGAAATGCTTGAGGCGCGCCGCGATGCTTGGTGATGCGCGCCACGACCCGTGTGTGCTCTAGGGAGATGCTAGCCTCTGTTTCGAGGCTAGCCGCGACGCTTGAGGGTAGGGTCGCAGCTCTTAGTGCCAACTTGTGTTTTTAAGGGTGTTTAGGCTTGGGAACTCAATGGTTAAGGCTCAGGATGGATTTTATCACCTGGATTGATATAATTCAAGGTCCCGGAGGTTAGGGTTATGGCTCAAAGTTATTTATTGGATTAGAACTTGATGGATGGATATTGTTAATGTGTTATGACTAGGGTTTCGGCGAGGCTCAAGTTAGAGGACTATGCTCGGGACATCGGTGCTCGGAGAGCTCGAGATTCAGGTAAGAAAACCCTTGTTCCCATAGAGCTTGTATGCAGGGCTGAGCCCAATGTGTTTAAATTGTAGGGCATAGCCCTTTGATTGTATTTGCTAGTATTCTATATTTGTTTAATATGCTATGAGTGCAATTATGTGAATGGTCGGCAAGAGTCGGGAACAGTGTAGGCCGAGGTCGGCAGGGGCCGGGAACGGCGATAGGCACGTTGAGTGCAAGGCCGAGTACGGCAAGGGGCCGGGAGCAGCGTTGAGCACGTGGAGTTCGAGTTGCCAGGGCGGGTCCCTAAAAGGATACCTGGATATCCTCACGGTGTAGACCGCGAACCCAGGGCCTGGTAAAGCGCCTGGGATGGCTAGGCCGTATGTGTTTAGCCTATTGATGGCCAGTTTGTATACTTGGTGTATGTTTTGCATATGTTATCTGTTTGTGGATTTTCTTGCTGGGCTTCGGCTCACAGATGCTCTGTGGTGCAGGTAAGGGTAAGGAGAAAGCCAACCAACCATGAGTGTAGCAGGCATGAAGCGGCGTGTACATGTTTGGCCAACCTGGCTGCCACAGCCAGTGGATTTTGGGAGATGTTTGTAAATAAACCTAGATTTTGTCGTTTAGTCGACTTGGTTCAGTTTATGTGTTGTAAATATTTCTAAACTGTATTTTGGGATCCCAAGTGTTAAACTTTTATGATTTTCAATGAAATGGAATTATTTCTAAAGTTTTTCCTCTGTTTATAGCTTAATTACACTATTTGACGTAAAACCTCGATTAGCGAGTTGAATGCACGTTTTTAAACTCACTTAGTAACGACTCTAAAGTAGTAGGGCGTTACATAAACTATCATTTAATGGTGAAAATGACAGATAGTCCTACTGGTGAGGTGATACCCAAAGAATCGTTTAGATCTCACCAAGGAGACTACCCAAACAACAACCAACCTAGCCGATTACAAAGTTGGAGTAATTAACCCTAGAACAACGTCATTCCAACAAAGACAAATATTGACATAATGGCATAAATGGTAGATTGATCATGACCCCTACGCAGACACACTGCCTAGTGCTTCGCCAGATTTGACAATTAAGCAATGGAGCTCCAAACCAAATCAACGATACCACCCAAATGTGAATTGAGCAACTATCTAATAAAATTCGCACTAGTCAAAGACCCTATAGACAAGGTGATAAAATATCATTATTACGACAAACAAACTAAAGTAAAGACCAGAACACACAAAACCAAACAACTGAAAACACTAACAAAACCGAACAACTAAAATTTAATACCACATAGAATCACCAAGATCTTGGTGTTGAAGAAACACCACCATTCAGAACCAATTCTAGACCACGAACCACGACCCCCACTGGACAACCCACTAGATCCACAAACCTCTGAGACGCCACCACCATCATGAGACATCGTCGACCACCCACACGCCACCCTCAGCTTCAACAACCAGGACCCAACACTTTAAAGTGTCTAATATATGAAATTTAAAATATTAAAACAATCAAATCTCAAGTAATGACACATGCACACAATATATGCACTAAACATTACTCATAGTGACGTGATATTACTTTTTAAAACAATGAATCTCATTTTAAATAAATATAGTTTGTTAAAAAAACTGACACACCACTATATATATATATAATATTTTGTACAATAATTTGTGCACCCTCAATATATACCAATATATTTCACATACTTATGAGATAAATTATTTTAACTTAGTGATACCTATTCTAAATAAAGTTGATTGGTTAAGAAAATGTATCACATAAATTTACGTAATATTTTAGTATAAATTATGTGTACACATATCATTACTCACAAACAACTATTATTCCATATATTTTGTATACCTTAATTATTTCGTAGAATATTATATTTAGTAACACGCTTTTTAATGTTGATGTTAAAAGTTCAAATCAACATTTTTCTTTCATAGAAAAAAAAAATGCTCTTGTATTAAAGAGCTCATGCCTTAAAAAAAGAGAGAATGAGACACATGAATGAAATGGTATAATAATAGCCCCTACCCCTAGTATCATATGACTACGACCATTATATAATAACTCAAACCCCACACATAAAGGACTTGGCTTGCCTAGTCCTACCTAAACAAACAAACAAACCAACCTCTGTTCACTCTTTCATCTTCTACTTTTCCTATTTAATATCTCTTCTCTTTATAAAACGACATATATATCCCTCCCTTCTTCAAATCTATTTAATCAATCAAAACTCGTGCAAAAACAAAACAAACACATCCGACAATCAATTTCAACATTTGGAATGCTATTTTTCTCAACGTTTCCACCTCCATTTTCTCAGCTCCCAAACATCTCTAGTAACCTTTCTCTCCCTTTTTAAGACTACTACTCTATATCCAAAACCCACTAATCTTTTCGATGCAGCCTTGTAGCAGAGAAATGCAAGGGCTTAATTCCCTCTTAAACTCATCTTCACAAATCTCACTCCAAGAACTTCAAGGACAACAGGGTTCTCAGATTCATGGCTCCGGTCAATTCGAATCGGGGTCGACCCACGACGACTTCCTCGAGCAAATGCTCTCCACTCTGGGCCAACCATCCTGTTCTTGGGCCGACCTAGGCCCAACCGGAGCTAACAACTCCGGCAAGTCCCCTTGGGATACTACAACTCTTCCCATCAACGGCTCCAACAAGCCCTGCAGAGACTTGTCCGACGAAACGGCACCGTCTGGACACGAGAATGTCGTGTTCCCTAACTACGACGACTCGGTTAACTTAGCTTCCAAGTTTCGCAACCACCAGATCAGCAGCGGAACCGGTGCCTCCAAATCGGCTGTCGCAGCAGCCACCGCGATGATGCTCCAGCAACAGCTGATGATGTCCAGGGGTCTCCCCGGCTCAGGCGGGTCCGGTGGCGGAGAAGGCAATCTTATTCCGATGCCTTTGTCTCTCAGTAACGGTGACTTTGACCGTTCTCAAAACGACGTCGTTGACGGTTCCTCGTTTAAATCTCCGAATCCAGTAAGTTTTTTTCTTCTTAATCAAGTCGAAATTAAATTGGCGATGGCAGTAGTGTAAATAATTACAAGTTTACGGTTCAATTTGCAGGGAGGAGACGGTTCGGTTCAAGCTCTATTCAATGGTTTCACTGGATCTTTGCCCGGGTCAGGTCAAGCTCCGAATCAGTTTCACCATCCTCAGGTTGGTTTCGCTCTACACCTTACTAATGTCGTTTTATCTCTAAACGACAATTATAATAATAACTGATTTTTTTTTTTTTTAAATTACAGTCACAGAACTTTGGAGCACCAGGGGGAGCGATGAACCAGACTCCGGCGCCAAGTGGTTCGTCAGGGGCAGCCGCGGCCCAGCCTAGACCCAGAGTCAGGGCTCGAAGAGGTCAAGCCACCGACCCACATAGTATCGCCGAAAGAGTACGTATAGAATATAGATAAATAATTTCTCTCTTGTTTGGTTGCGCGGTGGGGAAAGCCAGGTATAAGTGGGTCTAATGAGAATATTCGTGTTTGTTTAATTTAATTTTAATTCTCTAAAACTGCCAAACAGAAACATTATCATTATTATTCGTCGTCGTTTGTTGATTCTGATCATTCGTTCGTGGGGTTTGTTTTTGTCGTTTGGTTGCAGTTACGGAGAGAGAGAATTGCAGAGAGAATGAAAGCTCTACAAGAACTGGTTCCCAACGCCAACAAGGTACTAAAAAATTTGACTCTAATTTGATTAAAAATTAAATTATACATTTAAAAATTCAAATATTTAAAGTTCACTCAGTTCTGAACTGAGATCTCGCTCTCTCTCAGTAGACTGTAGTAAAAACCGCTTGTTGTCAGGGTAATAATTCCCATAACATTAAGATGGCTAATTTTGTCATTTGACATTGATACTTCACCGGTTTAAAAGATCGGGAAATGACGATAGGATGATGTCATCACGACAACGTGCCGTAAAACGAGTGTATTTGTTTTTTATTGTAAGGTCACAGGCTGTGAGTTTATATATTTTTTAATCCGTGCAATACTTGTTACCTCAACCGTACTCAGTGTAGTCCTATTAAGCACAAAAAATGATAAAATTGGACTGAGTTTAATTTTTATAAAATTTGTGTAGTGAAATTTGATGTGGAATTTTGTTTCTTTCTTCTTTTGGTATTAATGGCAGACAGATAAGGCTTCAATGTTGGATGAGATCATCGATTATGTAAAATTCCTCCAACTCCAAGTCAAGGTAAAAGTTCACTATTTATTTATGCTTTAAAAATACAATTACAAAAATAATTAAAGAAAATCTTTAGTAGTCATTGTTTGAAAGATATGATTCTTTATTATCTTATATTAATATAGGAATTAATTAATTTTGTTGGGTTTGGGTTGGACAGGTTCTGAGTATGAGCAGGTTGGGCGGTGCAGCTGCTGTAGCTCCTCTTGTAGCTGATATGTCCTCAGAGGTATTTTAATTAAACCATTTTAGGTTATTTAATAAAACCAAAAATTAGCCAATTTTTCGTATTTATGAACTTTATGATAATATGATTTATAAACAAAATCCCATTAAAAAAAATTAGTTACTTAATTATAAACCAAACCCAAACAAGGACACAACTCATTTCACCTACTCAACTGAACAAATCAATAACTTTCAATCGTAAGAAAACGACAAAATATCAAAAGTAGCACGCGTGCCCCAACTTTTTCAGATTCCACTTTATTTTTTTTTCGTTAATTAATTTACCTCTTATGATTTTTGTTTTTTCTCATTGGCTTTTATGCTATTCTTTCTCCTTTTTGAGGAAAAAAAACAACAATATGAAACTTTCATTTATTTTTGTTTTTAAATAGGGAGGTGGAGACTGTATCCAGACCAACAGTAATGGCAGGGGCATAGGTAGGAACTCAACTAACGGCAACCAAACGGTGTCGTCTTCAAACGACACCATGACGGTGACGGAGCACCAAGTGGCGAAGCTCATGGAGGAAGACATGGGCTCGGCCATGCAGTATCTCCAAGGCAAAGGACTCTGCCTCATGCCGATATCGTTAGCTACGGCCATCTCTTCTGCCACGTGTCACTCCAGGAACCCTATGATGAACAACCCCCAGATGGCATCCAACGGTGAGGGACCCTCTTCGCCCAGCATGTCCGTGTTGACCGTCCAGTCAGCCGCGATGGGGAACGGCGTGGCTGACGGTTCCGTTAAAGATGCCGCTTCTGTCTCCAAGCCGTGATAACGACCGCTGACTGACTTTTATATTCTAAAAATGAGAAAAAGAAAGTGTCGTTTGGACTTTAAAAAAAGGCCGACTAAAGTCTACGAAAATAAGGCCTCATTCCTCATTGGGGCTTTAAACGGCGCCGTATTTGCGTAGACTTTGGTTAAAGTTAACCCACTCTCAACTCTAAAAGTGCCAATACCAAACTCTAAAATTAATCCCTATAAATCGTTTTGTACTTTTGGGTTTTTTGTTAATCAAATATTATTATTATTTTGCAATTTGGGTATCTGTAATGTTTCTAATTTTGAAGAATTTTTAATTTTGTGATCCTAGTGTTATTCTTGAGATTCTATAATAAAGAAAAATCATTACAGTATTATTATGGCTCAAAACTCTATAAAGTTGTATTATATTTGAGAAAAGGAGCGGCAGCTTTGATTTTTCCTTTTTGGGATTTTTTTTATAACTCTTTTCATTAAACTGCCTAGCTGTGTTTTTCTTTTTGGGCAAAAAATGACTTCTTCTCACTTGGTTTTGTTGCAAGTGTCTTTGAAAATTAAAGATTCTTGTATACAATGTTGGATTAGGTTATAAGTCAACGACATATCGCATTCATTTCCTTCATTTATGAAACATAGAAAAAAAAAATAGGGTTTAACATGGTTTTGATGATACATGATGTCATTTTTTTTATTATTAAAAAAAAAAACTTCTTTATTGAGAAAATGAAGGTGTGACTTTCATATGTTTGGTTTAGAAAATGAATGGCTATGTTCCATTGTAGAGAAAAGAAATAATAACACGATTTTGTATAAATAATAGCATGTTTGACATTATGAGAAAGACATTTTTCTTCTTTTTTTTTTCTCATCCCATAATAAACCGAGTAGAAAAAAGTAAGTTAGGCTTAAGACAAAGTTTACCAAGTCCACATATGAAAAAGGTACAAAATATAATTAATGAAGACAAAAAACATAGCAAAAAATGATTACTTTTGACTTAGAACATACATATTGAGTCAATAACCTTCTCCATTACAATAAGAAGATTTGTATACGTTGACTCATTTAATTAATCACATTGTTATTTAGTTCACTAATTATTTGCAACTCTTTAATAGAAAAATAAGATATTTTTAGTGTTTTTAGTACCTCCTCTGCTTGGCATCTATATATGAATTCACAACAAACCCAATTTCTTTGTCCCTTCTTTGTTGACGAAATCTCTTAATAAGTTAAGAACTAATTTGACTACTTTGACGTGAGAAGTTAACTCATCTTTTGTTGTATGGAGATCCTAATCATATTCTTCTTATAATAATGTTAAACCCTACTTTGACCAACCAAACCCAACTTGCTTATCTAACAAAATAAACGAAAGAAAAAATATACTTCAACTTCACGTGATTATTATTTGAGACTAATGTTTTTTTTTTTAGGAGAGTTGGTATTTTATTTTCAACATTTTAGATTAGAACAATATTAATAATGAACTAAAAAAGAAAAAAAAAATGAGTGGCTTTAACTCCCAACCTGGCAAGCCATCATGTTTCTAGTTTTAATGCATAATGTTAAATGATTAAAAATAATATTAAGAACACCGTAAAAATTATGCATACTATACACTTAAAGTGTAACTACTTTTGATGTGGTCTTGTTTAAAAATATTAATAATTAAAATTAGTTATACATTATTCAAAATAATTTGTATGTAATATGTAAGTTTAATGTTAATTGAAGGGGTTTTATTATAAATACATCCATAATTTTTACTATTTAGTAATTTAGTTCTTGAGAAAAACAATTGGTAACAAAGTTCTTAAGAAAAATAATTGGTAACAAAGTTATTGAACTTTATAAGACACTACAAAAAAATGTAGTATTACCGGCGGAACGGTAATAATCGGTCGGTATTAGCAGAATTACTGACCGACTGACACACCTGCCAGTATTGTATTAATACCGGCGGATTAATAGAGGCGGGGCTCCGCCGGTAATGTATAACATTGTCAACATCGTTTGACTCATTTAATACCAGCGGGTTCCGCCTCTATTAATCCGCCGGTAATAAAATACTAATATTAAAATATAATATTTTATTTCATAATAAATATACATATAATACTTATTTAAAAATCATAATATTTAACATAAATTATAATTAATAACACAATTAATATTCATCAAACAAAAATAGCATTATAATTAATCATAAAATTAACATAATAAAAATATAAATTGTCTCATTTTAATTACATATGAACTAATTATAAAATAAACATAATAAAATTTCAATTGTCTTAATATAATTAAAAAACGTAATCTAATTATTATTGTTTTGATCGGGCCAACCAGGTGTAAAATATTCATTAAGGTCAATATCTTGATCACCAGTATTAGGGCACGACAATGGTGGTGAAGCAAACTGTGGTGCTTGAGGAGAGTGTTGCTGCGAAGATTATCGAAATTGTCGAGTATGTGGTCGCGGCGAGAGAGACTGATGCAATAAACTCTCAAACTGACCATACCTATGCTGCTGCAACGAACTCACAAATTGACCATACATTTGTTGTGGATGCTGCTGCGATGAATCCCCAAAGTCACGACGCCTAGGATGTGACATCTGAGATCCTGCAGGGACGTCGTGGTAATAAAAAGGAGGGGACTGGGAGGAGCGTCCATACATGTGCTGGATGATTCAGTTGAGGTGGATAAAAATGTTGTTGTTGTTGTGGCATCGACCAAGGAGGTGGACTTTGAGAAGATATACCACCTTCAGGTTGTAATGGTAAATATCATTGCAGAAGGTTTTCAAATCGCGACTCAGTTTCTGTACTGGTATGCTGAGGATTACCAGATGGACCTTGTTGAGATTTCAACATCCGAATCTCTTCACGCATTGACTTCATCATTTCCGCCATAGTAGCCATGTCTTCCTGAGGTGTATGAGTAGGTTGGGCCTGTGACTGGCTTTGACTTGTGGAGCTGGAAGCTGATTTTTTCCCTTTGCCTTTGCTGTAACCTACTCCTCTTTGAAAGTCAGACCTCTCCCCAAGTACTTTACTCATAATCTCGTACTGGTCGATCGACGAGGAATCAACAACAGATCCAGTTTCAGATCCCTCCGTCGGTCCTTGAGACTGGCTTTGAAGTCGTGCCCTCTCAAGCTCTTCCGTCATTTTTTCATGTTCATAAAAAGTGTTAGAAACACAATAGTAACATAGCTTAATGAAAAATAATAACACAAAAGTTTCTCGAGCTGCGTCGTTGACAAAAACTTTTGTCAATTTTCTCAAATGGCTATCTTTCCAAGTATCAATAACATGTTCATCAGGGTTCGTCTATACAAATGTAGAGATAGGAAGTTAGAATGTAAAATTTTGTTAAATTAAATTAATATTTTTACTTACAAATTGGCGACGCTTAGCTGCCATCGATTTTGTGCCTTGCGTCGATGTATACTTCATTTCTTTTATGTTTTTCTTGTGTTTAGTTGGATCGCGCAATAAATTTTGGGCTAAAAAATAACTGAACAATATCTTTCCAACTCTCCTTGTTGCAATGGTCATGTGGGGGCAATGAGAACACTCTCCAAATCTTCCGGCTTAGAGTAATATTTTTTGAAGTGAGTATGTCTGATGTTCTTTCTCTCAGAATATCTTTTGCGCATCTCTGTGTAGATAGTTTTCATAACTCTCTCGGGTTCTGGATGACCATCAACATTATAAAAATGCTACATTAAAAAATAACACGTTAGTTTAGTTTGTAAATGATTTTAATAAAAATATATATACCACAAGACTTGTTCTAAATTTTTACCTTCATCTTTTGTACGACTTGTTCCTTAAATTGTTGAGGTACATCAGCAAAATCCAAGTAATGTCCTGACAACAACAAGGTGACTTGGATGCCTATCTCACGGACAAAAGATTGGTCCTCCAAGCCAACCACTTTGTCCGTCCTAGGATCAAGCTGAAGATCTAGTGGTTTCCCAGCATTCCACCTTCGAATTTCAAGTGGTATGTTATTAGCCAGACCACGACCCTTTCTTCTCGGCACTTCAGCTATCCACATTTTCAACAATAACCAAAATTTGAAATATTAATATATATTAAACATTCGTTGAGCTTGATTTTCAAGCTATGAACAAAATTTAAAAATTATTATTAACCTGACTCGCAGGAAGAGGGTACTCTACTAGGATCTGGCGGGTCTAGACCTCCACCATCTCCGCCGTGAGAGGTGGCTATATCCGCTGACATTGTACTTATGAACAAAAATTATTAGTTAGTATCAAATATCACCAATGGAAATGAACAAAATGATTACAAGTCCCATATATTATATTTTAAACGATTGTCTTTATTACAAAAACATAAAAACTATGTAGAATAATCACTATCACTTTCATCATTAATTAAATTAACATCAATCGGAGACACATGATTAACATCATCTTCACAAATATCAACTAGCAATTCATCTTCTTCATCGACTTCTTCTTCGCCTAAGTCGTCATTTATGAAATTATCATCCAATTGATTAGCAGGTGAACTTTCTATAGTGTCAATATATATTGCAGGTTCATGAGATTCCATAACCAACTGACCGAGATCCACGGTCAACACAAAATTTGATGAGCTTCTATCATGTACAACATCAACATCTGCATCAGCTTCATCGTCCTCGATGTCCCAAATTTGACGATGATTAACATCCTCAACAATTTTCCAGTGTCGGCCTCTAAGTAGATCATCGAGATAGAATACTTGCTTAGCTTGGATAGCAAGTATATAAGGCTCATCTTTGTACCATTCGCTACTGACGTTTATACTGGTGATATTATTTTCAATGATTGTTTTCTTCTTGCTTGGATCAGTGTTAAACCATTTGCACCTAAACAATGCAACTGAATATGCACCAATGAAAGATAACACCAGTACTTCTTGAAGCGTGCCATAATAGTTAAAACCTTCAGTTCCCGCAACAGACAGTCCACTATTATGTGTGGTGCGCTTTTGATCTCGGTCGTAAGCGATAAATCGAACACCGTTAACTATACAACCTTCGTAGTAGGTTGCCAAGTGATCTGACCCAGATGCTAAAGCTAGCAACTCACCACCATTCTCTAAAGATCCAAGTTTGTGCAAATCATATATCTAAATAAATTAATAAACCTATATTAGAATGATAAAAATATCATTACAACAATAAAGGTTTAAAAATAATCTCAATTTTACCTTCTTATGAAACCACAGGCGAAAAATTTTCTTGTGTAAAAAATTATGATCACCATCTGGGTATTTCAATTTGATCTCTACTAGGTGTTCGGTGTAAATTTGAATGCTTTGACTATATTAGATAAAACAATTTGGAATGAACATAAATTTCACTTTAAAGGGAATAAACTTACTCTAAGTAATCCTGAATTTCGGGAGAATTGTCAAATATGAACTATTCAGCCATTTCACGAGTCACAAGGTCGAGAGTCTTGAGAGAGAGTTCCCTTTGTCATGGGGACGACATTGAGATCGAAACACAGTAAGGTGTCGTGGGACATACACCTCATCTTCATTGCGATCAAGATGGTTAAATTTTGTTTCAACCCATTTGAAATACATCGAACAAAATGTCAAAGCCTCATCAGCAACATAGCCTGCAGCTATCGACCCTTCAGAACGAGCTTTATTTCCCACGTAGTTCTTCAATTTTTTCATGTACCTTTCAAAATGATACATCCACCTCATAAATACTGGTCCATCCAAAATCGCTTCTTCAGGCAAATGTAAGACCAAGTGAATCATTATATCAAAAAAATCCGGAGGAAAAATCAACTCCATCTTGCACAATATCAGAACAAGGTCTTTTTGTGCTTCCTCCATATCTGTAACATTTATAGTCCTAGAACATACTTGCCTGAAAAAAGTACACAGTTCATAAATGGTGGTTGATATATCTTTTGGAAGAAACTTGCGAACACCCACTAACAGTAATCGTTGCATTATAACATGACAGTCGTGGGATTTCAACCCAATGATATTTGTTTCATTCTCAATTACTTTTTTCTTCAAATTTGAACAAAAGTCATCTGGAAATTTCACTTCTTTAATAAATTGACAAAATTGTTATCTCTGAGCAGGAGTTAACACGTAAGAAGCATGTGGCTTCATTAACTTTCCATTCTCATCTTCATAAATCCACAATGATTCCCTTACTCCCATCTTCTTCAAATCATATCTTGCATTAGTGGTGTCCTTAGAGTTGTCATTGTCCAAGATTGTGCCGAGGAGACTATCACACACATTTTTTTCGACATGCATGACATCAATGTTATGTTTTAAAATGTTTGTACACCAATAATCAAGCTCGTAGAAGATGCTTTTTTTCCTCCAATTAATATTAGATAATAATATTTAATAAACAAATCAAAATAATTTCTTAAAATAAATTATTATTTATTTAATTAATCATTATTAATTTTTAACACTTTTACTAAATTAAATTATTCAATTAGATAATGTTATTTAATAAAAAAATTAAATTAAATTATTTAATTAAATAATGTTGAATCAAACTTTTATTATTTAATTTATTAAAAAAATTAAAAAAATAAATTATTATAAGATATGTAGTAATTTTTAATTAATCATTATTAATTGTAAAAACTTTTATTAAATAAAATTTTCAATTTCTATATTCAAATAATTTAATACTAGTTAATATTAGATAATAATATTTAATAAACAAATGAAAATAATTTATTATTTATTTAATTAATCATTATTAATTTTTAACACTTTTATTAAATTAAATTTTCAATTTCTATATTCAAATAATTTAATACTAGTTAATATTAGATAATAATATTTAATACACAAATCAAAATAATTTCTTAAAATAAATTATTATTTATTTAATTAATCATTATTAATTTTTAACACTTTTATTAAATTAAATTATTCAATTAGATAATGTTATTTAATAAAAAAATTAAATTAAATTATTTAATTAAATAATGTTGAATCAAACTTTTATTATTTAATTTATTAAAAAATTAAAAAATAAATTATTACCAGATATGTAGTAATTTTTAATTAATCATTATTAATGGTAAAAACTTTTATTAAATAAAAATTTCAATTTCTATATTCAAATAATTTCATACTAATTAAAAATCATAATTGTACGCCCTGGTTTTCCCACGGGCTGTTTAGCAGGGCGAGCCTCGGACTAAACCTGATTTAGTCCGAGGCACCCGCAGGCCGGAGGCTCTATTTCCAGGACGGGCCCTTGTCAGCTCGAGGGGGTCCTGTTTCCAGCTCGCATTTGTTGCCCCAGGAGCTGAGAATGACATCTGAAGGCCACGGACGGAGCAGCTCGGGTTATGAACTTGCTCCAGTCGCAAGCTTCTCAGGAAGCTCCGACCCTATGGGAAGTCAACACGCAAGATAAACATGCATATTCCTGCCATCACGTGTCCGATATCCCCCTGACTTCTCGGACACGCAGCAGGAACGTGCGTATTCAGACACCCACGGACGGGTTGGGCCGTGCGGCCCATTATCTCCTTCCATACTGATTAGACCACACTTGTGTGTCAGGTTTAGGAATTAATCATGAATGTCACAGATTTGATATGACAAATGGTAAGGTCACGGGATGACCTCCCTACCAACTTCCAGGTGCCTTCTCCTATAAATAAGGAGACCCTGGGAGTTGATAGGGGTTGGAAAAAATAGTCTTTGAAGAACTATATACTTTGTAAACCAAATACCCAGAGAATATCAATAATATTGACTAGTGGAGTAGAAGGATTTTAACCTTCGAACCACTTAAAAACGTGGCTTGAGTCACCTAGTTCTGGCACAAAGATTTCATATATGCGACGGTTCTATTTTTAGTACTAATCTCTTTCTCTTCTTCTCTTAATTACCTGTTGCCGAAGAACCGCGTCAACAGTTTGGTCTTTCATTGAGAGCAAGTCCGATTAGTACTACCACAAACATACAACTATGGTGACCACTCGATCCAAACATGGCAACGAGACAGAACAACATGATGGGCAGGATGCCCACCATGTTGCCCTCCCTGATGAGCAAATTCCTGAAGTCCAGCAGAGGCCAGGGAAGCAGCCGGCGGGCCAAGACGACACTGGTAGTTCAGTGCCCCGGCCGCCTAATCCGAATCCATGTTATTACACTGCGGTGGAGATGGAGAATGCTCAGCTGAGGAGCCAGTTAGCAGCAGCTGGTCAGCAAATCCAGGATATTCTGAGCCGACTACCCCCTCTCACAACCAACGGTAGCGTTGGAGAGAGGCAAGGCGAGGCTCCTAAGTCTCGCCGGAGTAATCGATCCAGGCATAGCCGTTCGGGTAGACTTCCTGCAGCCAACTCCACCCCTTCATCACACCATCAAGAGGCGAACTTCAGGGAAATGCCTCGGACCAAACAGCAGCAGTACAGCCGTTCGGTTAGGACGTCAACCCCTAGCTCTCAGCCTTCCTCGAGGACGCCCAGAAGAGATCGAGGAAATTCCCAAAGAAGGGCCGAGGAGATCCGGAGACGTCAGCCCATCCCCGAAGAACGTCCAGTTCCTTGTCCAGCTCGCCCAGCGCGAAACCAGCAAGCTGGCAGGGCCGAGAGGCCCCCACCAAATTTAGTCCGACCAGACGGTACCAGGATCGCCTCCCCGGTCAGGCATCCTCCTTCTCCCATCAGATATCCGTCTCCTCAGCCCGTCAGAGACATCCCGACCTACGGAAATAGTAGAAGAGACCCGCCATCAGCCGGGCCCTCCCGGCGCAGCAGGATGCCGGGGGAGGGATCAGGTCGGAGCCGCCAAAGACGCACCCCGAGCCTGTCCAGCAGGAGTCACTGGACCGGTAGTACACGGAGTGATCTCTCGGGAGGAGACCTGCGCCAGCGACTAAGTTCAGCACAAAGTCACCATACTACCCAGGGAGGCGACCTTCGAGATCGCCTCAACTCTCACAGAGAGGATCGAGTTAGGGATGGTAGCCAGGCCCGCTCAGTTGGGGTCCGATTCGAAGTACGTAACGGCGGGAATGCCCCAAATGACCTATCTCAAGATAGGAGGGGCAACAACCCGCCTAATATGTACAACGGGTCCGGAGCTGTTGAACAGCCCCGGAATAACCCAGGATCTCAGGACAAAACCCTAGAGCGCTTAACTCAGATGGAGGAGCTGATGAAGAAGCTCCTATCGGAAAAGGAAAAAGACAAATATGATTCAGGGGATGAGATGGAACTCTTCGCCCCCAATATAGCAGCAACGGCATACCCTTCTGGCTTTCGTATGCCCCACTTGTCAAAGTTCAACGGGGATGGAGACCCGTCTGACCACTTAGGGATGTTCAACACCCTAATGATGGCCCATAACATCGGACCGGAGCTTCGTTGCTTGATCTTTCCTTCCACCCTAACTGGACCTGGCAGGCAGTGGTTCAAGCAAAGTAAAAGGCAGTCAATCAGCTCCTGGAAGACCTTTTCGGCTGACTTCAAGAGGGCATTCCACGCCTCTCAGGCCGCCCGAGTCCAGGCCGACTCCCTAGCTAATGTGAGACAGCAACCTGGTGAGACGCTGAAAGCCTACTTGAGCAGATTTGCAAATGTCGCTGCTCGAGCCAGAGACGCTGACGACAGCTCCAAACTCATGGCCATGAGGACCGGGATCCTAGTCGGCGGAGATCTGTGGAAGGATATTCAAAGGAGGGGGGTCAGTTTGGTTAGTGAATTCCTTAACAGAGCCCAAGAGTGGATAAACTTGGAAGAAGCGGAAGCTTCAGCCGCAGGGACCAGCCAGGTCCCCGAAAAGCCCGCTGGGACGGGAACAGAGATCGTAGTGGCGACTCCCGATGTCGCGCAGAATAACCAGCCCGGTGGCGGCAAAAGAAAAGGAAATGGTGAAAACAGCCAGCACGGTCAAAAGAAGAATAAGTCTGTGGATAAATTCAAGCCCGTGTTCACAACATATACCGAACTCACCCAGACCAGGGAAAATATTTTCCTGGCCAACGCTACTCGAGTCCCCTGGAGGAGGCCGGAGCCATTAAAACACCCTAAGGGAAAGAGAGACGCTTCCAAATTCTGCCGTTTTCATAACGACGTCGGGCACAATACCAACGACTGCAGGCACCTCAAAGATGAAATCGAGACTCTAATCCGAGCAGGTCCATTGGCGCAATACTCGCGAAACAGGGTCCCGGCAAGTCGACCCGCTCCGAAGGTCCCAGCCAATCAGCCCGGACCTCGGGTAGATCAGGATGTCCTTCCCCCCGCGGTCGAGGGGGAGATCTCCACCATCTCTGGAGGACCACACATGGCTGGCACGAGTAGAGGCGCCCAGAAGAGGTATGTGAATGAGTTGAAGGCCCACAATGGAGCGGAGTTCGTCCCGGAACAGCGTCAATCAAAACAACAAAGATTAGAGAAACAACCGATTATCTTCGCGGAGGAAGACGCAAGCCATGTCCAATTCCCTCATAACGATCCCTTGGTCGTAGCAGCCCAGCTCGCCAACCGGAGAGTAAGGAGAGTGTTAGTGGACAATGGGAGCTCGGTGAACCTCCTATTCCGGTCCACCTTAGAAAAAATGGGTCTGACCGTCTCCGAGCTGAAGGCAACCTCGATGATGCTGTATGGTTTTTCAGGAGAAGGATCAACAGCGATAGGGACGATTGAGCTGGTGATCACCCTAGGAGACGAGTCCCGAACAGTGTCCAAACTACTCGAATTCGTAGTCATTGACTGCTCCGTTGCTTACAACGCCATTTTGGGCCGACCTACGCTCATTGCTTTCGAGGCTATCACTTCCGTCCGGCACCTCGCCATGAAATTTCCTATTTCGACAGGGATCTGCACTATCAAGGGCGATCAGCTCGCTGCCAGGGAATGCTACAGCATTTCCATGAAGGGAAAATCTAAACCCGGGCAGGTGACGATGGCCGTTCAGGACGAAGAGGAATCTCGGGGACCCAAGGCGACTCCCGAGATTGAAAAACCTCAGATTTCCGAAGGCGAAAAGCTCACCCTAAGCGAGGACATTGACCCCCGAGTAGGCGAGGACAGGTCCGAGCTCCAAGCTATTGAAGAGCTCGAGGAGGTAAGCATCGATGAGCAAAACCCGTCACGGACGGTTAAGCTCGGAAAGAACCTCTGCGATAGAAGAAAGGCGGAGCTAACTACGTTTTTGAAGAAGAACCTGGACATATTCGCATGGTCGCACGAGGACATGATAGGGATCAGTCCGAGCGTAATCATGCACACGCTCCACCTAGACAAAAGCGTCCCTGCCAAGTCTCAAAAGCAGAGGCGTTTAGGGACAACCCGAGCCGAAGCCCTTGAAGAAGAAGTGGCCCGGCTCAAAAAGTGTGGCTTTATCCGCGAAGCCAAATTTCCCATTTGGGTTGCCAATCCCGTGTTAGTTCCAAAGCCCAATGGGAAGTGGCGGACCTGTATCGACTTTTCCGACCTGAATAAAGCTTGCCCCAAGGATTGTTTTCCATTACCGAGGATTGATCAACTAGTGGATGCCACGGCGGGGCACGAGCTCATGTCCTTCATGGACGCGTACTCAGGCTACAATCAGATCGCGATGAATCCAGCAGACCAGGAACATACCAGCTTCATGACCCCGACTAATGTCTATTGCTATAAGGTCATGCCGTTCGGTCTTCAGAATGTCGGGGCTACCTACCAAAGGCTGGTAAATAGAATGTTCGCGGACCAGATCGGGAAAAACATGGAAGTGTACGTTGATGATATGCTTGTCAAGTCAAAGATTGCCAGCAACCACGTCGCCGATCTGGAAGAATGCTTTAACATACTGCGAGAATATGGCATGAGGCTCAATCCTCAGAAGTGCACTTTCGGTGTCACATCGGGGAAATTCTTGGGTTTCATAGTCAATACCCGAGGAATCGAGGCAAACCCCGACAAGATCAAGTCACTGCTCGAGCTTCCTTCCCCCCGGTCGCGGAAAGATGTCCAAGGCCTCACAGGAAGAGTGGCAGCACTGAACCGGTTCATTTCCAAATCGACCGATAAGTGCTTGCCCTTCTACAACCTGCTCCGGGGAAACAAGAAGTTCGAATGGACAGTAGAATGCGAAAGCGCATTCCTCGACCTAAAAGCGCACCTGGCTGAACCGCCTGTGCTATCAAAGCCCAAGGTAGGAGAACCTCTTTTCCTCTACATGGCCGTAACTGAGGACGCAGCTAGTGCCGTTCTGGTGCGAGAAGAGGACCAGGCTCAGAAACCGGTTTATTACATCAGCAAGAGACTCCTCGGAGCTGAGTCAAGGTACCCATTGATGGAAAAACTGGCGTTCTGCCTAATTACGGCCTCGCGAAAACTCAGGTCATACTTCCAGTCCCACTCTGTACACGTCATGACCGATCAGCCTCTAAGGCAAGTTTTGCAAAAGCCTGAAGCCTCGGGACGCTTGCTAAAGTGGGCGGTCGAACTCAGTCAGTTCGAGATTTTCTATACTCCCCGAACTACCATAAAAAGTCAAGCCTTGGCTGACTTCGTGGCAGAATGCGCGGGATTCCATGAGATTCCATCAGAAGACTCACCTCAGGTCGCCTCCTCAAGTTCATCGTGGAAGATCTTCGTTGATGGCTCATCTAACGAGAACGGCTCCGGGGCCGGAATCATTCTGATATCCCCAGAGGGGCATAGATTCCACTCGGCGCTAAGGTTTGGGTTCAAGGCATCTAACAACGAGGCAGAGTACGAGGCCTTGTTAGCTGGACTTAGGATAGCTAGCGAGCTAAAGGCGAGCTCTGTCCAATGCTTCAGCGACTCCCAGCTCGTGGTGAATCAGGTTCTAGGCGAGTATCAGGCGCGGGGTCCCAAGATGGCCGCCTATTTGGCAAAGGTAAAGTCCGAATTGTCTGCGTTTGGGCGAGGGTCGATCGAACAGATACCTCGGGAGCAGAACGCCAACGCAGATGCTCTCGCCAAGCTCGCCACCTCGGGAGAGACAGAAACCCTGGGGTTGGTGCCAGTTGAGTTCTTGAAGAAACCTAGCATAGACGGAGGTCAGGCAGATATTGAAATGATTGACATCAGGCCGACCTGGATGACTCCCATTATTGAGTACCTCGTCGAGGGCAAGTTACCCGAAGGGCGCAACGACGCACGACGAGTCCTTTATCAAGCTCCGAGGTATACGCTAGTCGAGGGGATGCTGTACCGACGTGGGCATTCATTACCTCTCCTCCGGTGCGTTCTTCCAAGCGAAGCGAAGGCCATCCTGCAAGAAGTTCATGATGGATTCTGCGGAGATCACACTGGGGGGCAAAGCCTGGCCTTGAAGATCCTCCGGCAAGGTTATTACTGGCCGACTCTGTCCAAAGACTCGATCTCATATGTAAAAAAGTGCGACAAGTGTCAGCGGTTCGCTGCGGTTGCCCGAGCTCCTCCGACCGAGCTAAAAATGATTTCATCTCCCTGGCCATTTGCCGTTTGGGGGATAGATCTAATAGGCGCCCTGCCCACCGGAAAGGGCGGGGTCAGTTACGCCGTGGTAGCCATTGACTACTTCACCAAGTGGGCCGAAGCAGAACCGTTGGCGACAATAACATCGAAAAAGGTGCTAGACTTCGTGGTTAAAAGCATCATATGTCGATTTGGCCTACCTAAAAAGATCGTCTCCGACAATGGTACTCAATTTGACAGCGATCTGTTCACCGAATTTTGCGAAAGGTACGGAATTGTGAAAAGCTTCTCGTCCGTGGCCTATCCCCAGGCGAACGGCTAGGTCGAGGCTGTCAATAAAACTCTGAAGGCGAGCCTCAAGAAGAGGCTAGATGAGGCAAAGGGGATCTGGACAGAACAGCTCCCCCAAGTTTTGTGGGCCTATAGGACCTCACATCGGACTCCCACGGGTCACACTCCTTTCTCCCTAACCTTTGGGAGTGAAGCAGTCCTCCCCGTGGAGGTGAAGGTCCTGTCACATAGGGTCCAGTCCTACGACCAAGACGGGAACCACGAGCTCCTATGCCATTCCTTAGACTTAGTGGATGAAAGGCGAGAGGATTCACAACTCAAGCTCGCCCATTATCAATAGAAGATCACTCGCTACTTCAACACTAAGGTCAAAAGACGTGCCTTTGGCGTCGGTGATTTGGTCTTGAGGAGAGTTTTCCTGGCCGGGAAGGATCCCAAAGATGGGGTTTTGGGACCAAGCTGGGAAGGACCATACCAGGTCATCGAAGTCATCAAAGAGGGAACTTATAAGTTAGCTCGACTTGGTGGAGGGGCGGTCCCGCGGACTTGGAATGCTATCCACCTAAAGAAATACTATCAATGATCCGTTTGTAAGGCCTAGAAGGTCACCTTCCATGTATAAATAAAAATCAAATGTTTCTCTTTATTTGCAAGTGTAATTTTAAAGTAACCACGA
Source organism: Humulus lupulus (assembly GCF_963169125.1). NCBI lineage: Eukaryota > Viridiplantae > Streptophyta > Magnoliopsida > Rosales > Cannabaceae > Humulus > Humulus lupulus. Next base: position 196,639,161 of record NC_084798.1, read on the forward strand.
AAGACCCTTTCCCAGTTACTTGGGGGGCATATGGTACCTGGATATAACCAGGTCTCCTTAACGACTTAGGTGTTAATTTTTATCTATGGATAAGAGTTATCACAAACTAAGTCCTATCCTGGTTTTAACCAGGTCACAAAACTTAGAAGTTAACTAAAATTTGTTGACCGTGGTTCTTCATTAAAGAGCCCGGGATATGGATAAAAGTTGACGCGAACTAAGTTTTTTTTTAAATAAGTTCCTGGTTTTAACCAGGTCACAAAACTTAGAAGTTAACTAAAATTTGTTGACGTGAACTAAGTTTTTTTTAAATAAGTTCCTGGTTTTAACCAGGTCACAAAACTTAGAAGTTAACTAAAATTTGTTGACCGTGGTTCTTCATTAAAGAGCCCGGGATATGGATAAAAGTTGACGCGAACTAAGTTTTTTTTAAATAAGTTCCTGGTTTTAACCAGGTCACAAAACTTAGAAGTTAACTAAAATTTGTTGACCGTGGTTCTTCATTAAAGAGCCCGGGATATGGATAAAAGTTGACGCGAACTAAGTTTTTTTAAATAAGTTCCTGGTTTTAACCAGGTCACAAAACCTAGAAGTTAACTAAAATTTGTTGACGCGAACTAAGTTTTTTTTAAATAAGTTCCTGGTTTTAACCAGGTCACAAAACTTAGAAGTTAACTAAAATTTGTTGACCGTGGTTCTTCATTAAAGAGCCCGGGATATGGATAAAAGTTGACGCGAACTAAGTTTTTTTTTAAATAAGTTCCTGGTTTTAACCAGGTCATAAAACTTAGAAGTTTAACTAAAAATTTATAGATCGTGGCTCTTCTTTAAAAGCCCGGGATATAAATAACGGTTAACCCGAACTAAGTTCATAAAAACAAAGGGATGAATTGTAGCCAAATGCATAAAAATATATGTTAAAATTGCTGAGAAAATTGTCTCGAGGTGGAAACACCTCATAAAAAAAAATGTTTACAATAGAAAGTAAGAGTTCAAAATACTTAAAAGAGAAGTATCCTAAGCCCCATCAGTTGGCCCTTTGGAGGTCGCGGTCTCGTCCTGCTCCGCCGCGGCGGAGGCCTCTCCAGTCTCAGAGGGAGGTACCTCTTTATTTAGGCGGGCTTGGAGCTTCGGTAGCAAGAATGCCCAGAGGTCCGGCGGCATGAAAGAAAAGTCCGCATCTGGATTATGGGCCCAGCAGTGATAGAACAGGTCCTGCATGGACTGCTCCGAGACGGCTCGCTCGGCTTCCAAGGCGGCCTGGCCCTCGGTTTTGGCCACCTCGAGGTCTGTCCGCGATGCGGCCAGGGAGTTTTTAAGCTCTCGGTTCTCGGAGCGGATCTTCTCTAGCTCGGCTTTAGAGGCCGCCAGTGCGTCTCTCGCTTCCTGAGCCTCCTGGAGGGCGGTCTGGCGCTCAGCTTCCAAACCCTCGAGCTGGACCTTGGTCCTAGCAATGCCTCTGTATGCGGCAGCAATGCCCTGCAAGAAAGGAAGGATAAATTAACTAACTGAAAGAAAAAAAAAGGGGGGGGGGGGGCGGCGTGTGAATGTTGAAGCTCTAAAAGATGGGGCAATTTACCGTTAGGGTCATGTCCATCGAAGACTCCATAACTCGGACCGGGCTCGTTGTTTCGATGGCCCGGAGCTCCCTTTCCTTGAGATTGTAGAAATGGCTGACGGCATAGCTAGCCGACTCATACACCGTACCCCGGAATGCTTCGGGCATCTTCTCCAGAGCCCGGGGGTCGACCGGGATACGCACATCCGGGGTTGTCGCGGCCAGATTCCCGACCTCTATTACCCCGTCCTGGGTGGCTAATGGAGATCGTTGGGGTGGCGGTGGCATGGGCCCTGTCCTGGCAGCAGGAAGGATCGCCCCCGCGACCTGGGATGGCGGGGCTTTCTCCTTCTCCTTAGCCGGGGATTTGGTGGAGGTCCCTGCCGAGCTCTTGGACTCGCGGAGCCTTTTTAACCTCGGCCCTGCTGGGGGGTTCCCACCGAAGACCACGCCCCGCAGACTACCTCCGGGCTGAGACATCTCTTCTGCTAAGAACAAAAAACATGGTTATTACAAGGTAGCAATCATGCAGAAATAGAGAAAAGGTTTAAAGGCAATGAGTAAGCGAATACTAAGGGAGCCCTACCCCCCGAGCTGGAAGAGTCTAAGACGATTGTCTCACGAACTGGTGCAGGTTCTAGGTCCGGTTCCGACTCGGGGCTGGACTCTTCTACATACTGCCTGGTCCCCGGGGCATAGATGCCCCTCTGGAGCGCCGGCCACGTGCGTAAGTTGGTCCCATACTCCTCAAAAAGGATCGATCTAAACGCTAGGGTGTTATCTACTACTACGGTACCCCTAGGCCGACTCTCTTGGTTGTCCAGCACGAGCTGGTCAACGCAATGGAGCAAGAGCGTGTCCAGGTCCGGATTCCTCAGGTGACGATGGACGAGCTGCCTAGGGTTGAACCTAACCAGCCGGGGGTCTGCAGTGGCCCTATCTACATTCTTAAATAAGTAAGGATTACCTTGGCCGGAGGGACCTGCGGCTGCTCCAGATCGGACCCTCTCCTCGCCCATACCCTGGGCGACCTCCAAGGTCCTCTTCTTGTTCATCACGAGAGGGACTTCGTCACCCTCCTCCTCTTCGCCTTCGTCGTCGGCAATCCCCTTCGCGATGATCGGTCTGTTGTCGCGGGCTGGGGGAGGCCCCCGAGGCCTCTTCAAATTCAAAGTCTGATTTGGGAAAATCAGCTTACAGAATACCATCGTCTCGTCCGTCACGAGCACGCGGTAGTCTTTCTCACTGGGGGGCAAGTTCGCCAGTGTGTCGTATTGACCCCCGAGGGTCACAGACTTTTCGGTCCTCGCGTAGATGGCTGCAAGGATGGTTGAAGTCAGAGGTGGAATAAGGGAAGAGCTAAAATAAGATAACCTTTAGAAGGCGGGCTAGATCAAGGATCACTTATGAGGACGGTTGAAGTAGTGATGATCGCTGTTGCGGAACCCAGTTGACATAAAAAACTGGTCCTTGAAGTCGTTCGGATGGCTCGGCAGCTCGATGATTGCTGCTGTACTAGGGAAGCGGGTTAAGTAATAGAACCCGTCACCTCGCCCCCGCTGGTCTGGGCTGGCTTTGAGGCAAAAGAAGTATAGAATGTCAGCAGGAGTGGGGACCTCCCACTCATGCTTTTGAAACAAATACCTCAACCCCGCCAACAGACGGTACGAGTTAGGGGGGAGCTGAAATGGGGCCAACCCCACATAATTCAGGAAGTCAGCAAAATACTGGTCCAGGGGGAGGAAGGCCCCTGCCTTGAAGTGTTCGCTGCTCCAGGCCGCGAACGACTCGTCGAGCGGCGTGCAGCTCCGCTCACCCTCCGCAGCAGGTCGGGCAATCACTGAGGCTTTCCCCAAGGGAATGTTGTGGGTGAAGAAGAGTTTGGTGATCTTGGCCTGCTCGGTTAACTTCGAGACGATTCTCTCCGCCTCGAAAAACGCGTCAGGGGCCACCTCGGCCTGTTTCTCCACGGCCGGGCCAAAGTGGGGAATCGGCGAGCTGGGCATCATCGCCTTTCCTTTATCTTGTTGGGAGGCCGAGCTTCCCACGTTCTTCTGGGGCAGGTTCTTCTTCGGGGCCATCTGGTCGCCTATCGAACAAAAGAAAACACTTTAGAAAAGGCGACCCAAGCAGAAGGATGAAACAAATGTTAATTACACGAGCTGGGGTAAGCCTAGCCCGTGGAGAGTAGAACCACGCGGTTCAATGAACACGCGCCTAGGCCCCCAACAGATCCCAGATTACTCGGAATTCGTGTGTCAGGGGGCTCAGAGTAAAAATTTGCCTTGGGGGGAAAGTGTCAACAGGCAAAACGTGCAAAATCGCTTTTGAGGCGTATTCCCTAAGCTACCCGGTTTTGCACCCAAAATTCCTAAAGGTCTTACCCAGAAATTGTCCCTGAAGGAGCACCATGAACCCATACTCTAAGACGGTGTCCCATGGCAGGCGTGCCCTAACCTAAGAAGGGTTGTCACCCTCTGTGTTCACGCAGCTCAGAAAACCCCTGCATGTGGCTACAGTAATATTTTTTACCTAAGCTACAATGGCATGCTTTCAAAGTGAACAGGGTCAGAAGAACTTACAGTATATGGTTGGATGGTGAGCGAGGTTGCTGCGCTGATAGGAGCTTTGTTGGTACAGTGGCCTCCAAGGCTTTGAAGGAACTCGTACGCTTAAGCTTCGTGAACGGAAAAGATGAGAACAGCAGAGATGAGGGTTTCGTTCTTTGGAAGGTCAGAGAAAGAAGAAGGAAATTTGGGAATTTTTTTGAATGATAAGGTGGCCCGTGCGTGGGATGACCACCCCCTTTTATACAAGGGAAGGATCACGTGTAAAAGGCTCTTGGGAGACCCTCCACTCGAAACGTGAAACGACGGCTGGACAGTAGGCTAGGCCATTTAATGCGGTTCTCGTAGAGTGTACCGTCGCCACCCACGGCGTTCCACATATCAGACGCCTGCGAAAAGAATGGAATGCGAAGGGTTGTGGGGGAAGTCTAGAAGTCCCTACTGTGGTCTCCTGTATCTGACGTCATAGACCACGAGCAGGAGCTTGGGGGGCAGATGTACGCCCTGGTTTTCCCACAGGTTGTTTAGCAGGGCGAGCCTCGGACTAAACCTGATTTAGTCCGAGGCTCCCGCAGGCCGGAGGCTCTATTTCCAGGACGGGCCCTTGTCAGCTCGAGGGGGTCCTGTTTCCAGCTCGCATTTGTTGCCCCAGGAGCTGAGAATGACATCCGAAGGCCACGGACGGAGCAGCTCGGGTTATGAACTGCTCCGGTCGCGAGCTTCTCAGGAAGCTCCGACCCTATGGGAAGTCAACACGCAAGATAAACGTGCATATTCCTGCCATCACGTGTCCGATATCCCCCTGACTTCTCGGACACGCAGCAGGAACGTGCGTATTCAGACACCCACGGACGGGTTGGGCCGTGCGGCCCATTATCTCCTTCCATACTGATTAGACCACACTTGTGTGTCAGGTTTAGGAATTAATCATGAATGTCACAGATTTGATATGACAAATGGTAAGGTCACGGGATGACCTCCCTACCAACTTCCAGGTGCCTTCTCCTATAAATAAGGAGACCCTGGGAGTTGATAGGGGTTGGAAAAAATAGTCTTTGAAGAACTATATACTTTGTAAACCAAATACCCAGAGAATATCAATAATATTGACTAGTGGAGTAGAAGGATTTTAACCTTCGAACCACTTAAAAACGTGTCTTGAGTCACCTAGTTCTGGCACAAAGATTTCATATCTGCGACGGTTCTATTTTTAGTACTAATCTCTTTCTCTTCTTCTCTTAATTACCTGTTGCCGAAGAACCGCGTCAACAATAATCTACAAGTAAGCAAGATTAAAACAAGAAAATATCTAGAAGATTCAACTTACTTTTTTTTCACTTAAATTATAAAATTAATTTTAGTCTATAATAATTGTTTTATTTTAATTCAATATTGAGCATGCAAACAAGTTAAACATACAACATAACATAATATTAGCAACCACAAAAATCCCAGAGCACACAATATAATATAAACAAAAATTGCAGAGCACTCAAAAATCCAACATCCAACACACTAATTTTAAAGCATACCATAATAATGTACTTTAACCATTAAGTAAAAATTGTAGTAAAAAAAACTAACCAAAACAATATCAGTATAGTCCAATAGCCACTTCGAACAAATGAATGAGACACTCCAAAATATTGAGATATACCTGAAAAGTTCAATAAGAAACAAATATCAGTGGTTAGTTTGATAATTTGAGAACAGAAAATATAAAAAAAACTTAGACGATGAGAGAAAACTGAGCACGAACCAGACCACCGTGGTGAACGCGTGGTGTGGGGTTCGAAACTCCGGCGTGGCATGGTGGTGGTGCTCGGACGGAGGGGCGGACGGTGGTGGTGCTCGGACTGAGAGGAAAATTTTTTTTTAGAGAGAAGAGGAGAAATGGCAGGGACGGACGATTCAATCCAATATATAGCATTATTACCGGCAGGGATCCGCCGCTATTAAAATCCTCCCGCCGGTAATACATTATTATCGGTAGGGCCAGTGTAGTCCGCCGGTAATAACATTACCGGGGATTAGTCCGCCGGTAATAACGGAAAATACCCGCCTCTTGAAATTTTGAAACGCCCTCTTCTTCGTTTCCCGGGCATTTTATTAGCGGTGGACTACCCGCCACTAATAATGGGTAAGTCCACTGCTAATAAAATAAATTAATTTTTTAATTTAATTTCCCTATTATTAGCGGCGGACCCAGTACTCCGTCGCTAATAATCTATAAATTTTTGTCCGCCGGTAATATTTCCGCTTCTAAAAATGTTTTTTCTTGTAGTGAGAGCACTCCCAATAGAAGATGTAAAATGTCTAATTCTTTATATAATATAGAAAAAAAATTGTTAAATAATCTTCCAATGGGTGATGTAAAGTTATATTTTTTTACCTAAATGAATAGTATTTATTTGTATGTAGTGAAACACTACTCATCAATCTATAAATATTTTATTATTTTTTTATAAACTTTTGTATATATATATATATATATATATGAATGTGATACTATTATATTTAATTATTTTATTTCTTAAAATGAATAAGATATTTTTTAAAATTTAAATAATGTAGAGAAAAAATAGAGAAGTAGATATATGATATAATGTAAAAGTTTGAGGTAAATTATAAAAAAATATGTTTTGGTGATGTATTTTGTAATACATTTTCTCTATAATATTTAGCTAAAACTCACAAAAACATATTACATCAGCTCTTTTATACATATATTTATAATAACTATGTACAAACTTCAATTAATCCATATCTATATTTACATAACATTTACATATTCTTTATATAATATTTTAATATTATTATTTTTCCTTATAAGCTTTCTCTCTCCCATTTAGTATTTATATATTTATTATTTCATTTTTCTTTTTAATTATTTTATTTTATTTTAATTAATAAAATATGTTTAAATATATAATATTTAAATGATGTAGAGAAATATATAAAGAATCTGATGTATGGTATAATGTAAAACTTAGAGCTAAAATAGAAAAATGTGTATTTTTTTAAGGTATTTTAAAGGATGGAGTAGAGTATCCATTGAGAGTGCTCAGTAGCAATTGAATATTTGTTGTATATTTTTCACAAATTTTTTAATTTTAAAATGTTTTTTTTAAATAAGGTGTAAAATATATAGAAAATGTTAAAATTATCTATAATATAGTTACAATTTTGTTAAAAATAATTTAAACTTAATGACTTGATTGCTAATTTTTATTTCTCAAAGACTAAATTAGCATACCACGTAAAACATTTTATTAAATTATTAAATTCACATTCACTCTTGAAACTCTTTGTTGTTTTGCCCCAATACAATTAGTTTCTTTCAAATAATTTTTTTTTTTGACAAATTCAAATAAATTATATTTATTTATTTTAATTAGTCATATAAATTGAAGCACATGGGCCATAATCCATAAATATATGTGTATAGATATGAATCCACGAAAGTAAAAAAAAATTTATGTTTCGCCCCCACCAAGCCAAGACCTCAGCTCAGCAATGGAGCGTGGCAAACACACTCTGTCTCTAATTGGCATCTCTTTAACGCGTGAGTCCTCCTTCCTTTGACAAACTTTTAGCGCGTGATTTCTGTCATGCTGACGTCAACCGTACGTATATCCACGTGCCACTGGTGTCCAATGTATATATAGAAATTTGTCATCAAAGTTAATTTTAGTTTCAAAACTACCACTTTTAAAGTTTTGTTTTTGGAAATTGACATCTCGGGTTTCATAAATATCCATTTATTTTAGCTCTAGATGGAAAATGACACCTTATTAACGTTTAAAATTAAAGAAACTTGAGTAGTTATTTTATTTGTTTGAATATGTATAATAAGTTAATTTTAAAAAAAGAATATGTATAATAAGAAAAGAGTTTGTAATATTTAAATTTTTATTAAGATTAAATTTTGAAAAATATGTATTATTTATTAGGATATTTACAATTATATACATATAATATAAAATAATTAGAAAAATCACATACAAAATTTTATTTACAAAAATATATTGTCACGTCATCAAAAAATACTGGATTTCAAAAAACAATATACTTGAATTGGAAAAATTCCTGAAATCCCGAATTTTCCATTTTTTTAGATTTCAAAAGTAATATTTTGGTTATTTATAATGGAGATAAGTTACAAATTAGTTACTCTTTTAGAAAAAAATATATTTTTGGAGAAAATTATTTCATATAGATCTTGGTTACCTCCAAAATTTATTTGTTGAAACTTTTTTATCTTAAAATATTGATTAGTATTTTTTAGGTTATATTATAGTGTGTTATTATGTGAGATATTTTTACGTTACTTTTGTTTACCCAAAAATATTTGCGTGGTGACGTGACACGGTTGGGGCGCACGTGGATAGCACATGACTGATTATTGCTAAAGACCTGGTCGACCAACGATCAGATTATCAAGAGGAAAATTAAGCTGCTCGATGAGCGCAAGGAATATGCTGAATAGCAAGGAAGAAGATGTGCTGACATATACGACTAGATCTGTTCGTAGGACTGAAGCCAGAATTCAAATGCAGTTATGAGTTAGATATTTGATGTTTGACTTTCTTTATACGTAAATATTATTATTTCTGTTATTATTTAAGTATGCTTGTAACACAAGTTAATGACAATCCATAGGCCCCCATGTACATCATTGAGCCTATAAATACGACTCATGAGATTCATTTAGAGAGAATCATTTTGTAATCAAGAGAGAAAGATAGTGTTTTTTGTTGGGAGTTGTGCCCTGAAAACATATGTAGTAGACATTGTTTTAAGAAATAAATAAACAAATTGAATTTGTTATGCATATATTTTATAAACTATATTATTATGTGATAATATTATGTAAATATCAAAAAAATTCCTAAGTTCATATATGTAATCTCAAACACGTGTTGGTATGGGAAGATTGTGTTCAAGATAAATGAACTTGAATAGTTCGCAGTAAAATAAAGTTATGGAATCTTTAGATTAATTACTGCAAGTACGGTCCACTAGTATTATGAATACATGTGATCTAGATCTGGATCACTAGTGTAGTAGGACACTTTAGTGGATGTACTTTATATATTAAAGAAGATATAGAACTGGACCATATATGTTTATTAATACTTAGTTAAATACCGTTTCAAAGTATTAATTAAATATATCAACTGATGATCATATACAAATAGATCTTAATTATGAAGTTACTATGAACTCCTGCTTATGTTATATGAGTTCTTTAATTCACTCGTTAGGGTCTGTCAAAATGATCAAGCTAGGAATTTTGTTTTGGGAATTTATTAATGTAAATGGCTGGGGACATGGTATACAGATATGGAATCTATACTTTCTCGCAAGAGATTGAATAATGGTTCTCTTAAGGGTTGACTTTTGGGACTGAAAGGTTATTGAGCTCAAATTCATAATTTAGTTATAACTTAACCTTCACTAGTAAAGTCAATGGTACTTAAGGAAACCAGAGATAATTAAAAGGGTAAAAAGGTAATTTTATTTCCGATTAATTATGAACCATTATTAGAGGGTTAATTTGTATGTAAAGATTATATCAATGGCACTTTATTGTTATAAAGTACTCAGTAAATGAAATATCTATAATTACACGAGTGCGGTCTCATATTTGTAGTGGAATAATCATGAGATTAATAAATTAAGATTATTTAATTAAAGAGTTTAATTAATAATCGTAAATTTATTGGAGCTTGGAATTATAGATCCATAGGTCCCCACAGCGGCTCTATCAACACTATTCAAGGCAAGAGTTGATATAAATGAAAAAATGGTTGAAAGACATATTTAAGAAGAAATTTGTTCTTCGGGCCAAATATGCAATTATGTGATTGTTTACCGAGTTTTTCGGAAACTATAATAATAATAGATAAGAAAGATTAAAGAGAAAGGGTTTAGAAGTTGTAAGCAAACTTTTTTTACGTGGTTGGGGCGTTAATGAACCTTAGTTCACGAGACAGTTGTATTAGAGCTTAAAGAATCTATAACAATGGAGTTTTCTCTCAGCTTTTGCAGAATAACTGTATACACCCCCCCCCCCCCCCAAAGATCCCTTTTCCAGTGCTCTGTTACATGTATTTATAGGTTCACAGGTGCACTGGGCGTGGCCCGGGCGGACCCGGGCCCAATGAAGGTGTAAATACTGTTGGCTTCTCTATCGGAAGCCTAATACAGAAGAATTAAACATAAAAGAAAAACATTAACTTGAGCCCATTGGGCTAGCCCAAACCATATTTATCATCCGACAAATTGGAGCTTTTGGTCTGGGCGTCTCGAGTTACGAGGCAGAGTCAGGGGACAAGATCGGTCAGAGCAGTGGCAGCACAGGCCTTAACTAGCGGTGCACAATCCCGAGGTGGCCTTTTCCGCAGGTGAAACGTGGGGACAACTCCCACCCTTCACGGGGCGAAGTCAGGGTCACGGATGCTTTATTCTGCTAGCCTTGGGGACCCGACCCAGGTTTGTTTACCTACGTCGCTCTCCGTTTACCATAAGACCGGATCATCCATCAGGGGCCCGGATCATCCACCAGGCTATCGTTCGTATCGATCCTGACTAGTACTCCCAGCCAGTCATACTGTCTCCCGGATGACCGTCCTGGACAATACTCCCCAGACGCATTCCGGGCCTTGCCTAGAATTAGGCTGTTGATATCCCTTACTCCTTTGCCAAACGGGCATGGACTGGGCCCAACCTCAATTGGCTGGCAAGTGGGCTTGGGTCGCGGTCCAGGGCCCACGCAGGAAATGGGGATAACATTTACCCTCCAGGCCTTCATCTGGGCCTGCGCGGTGGAGGCTTGCCTTGGTTCCGGATACTCCCGGCTATCTCCCGGGTTCCTTAGAATAGTTGGTTCGTGGCAATGGGCTTTGCGTGTCAGGCGACTGCGGAGCCCGGACCGTTTACCAAGGTCCGAGTTCGTTTACCGATGTCCCGGTTCGTGACGAGGGGTACACGTGTCACCTAGCAACTGCTGCATCGATGGCACTTGACCCTGAAAGGTCATCAACCACCTCAAGGGTCGCTAGGCCTAGGCTATTGCGTCAGCTCGGATTTCGAAGCGTCCCATCCACATGGGCGCTTTCCATTAATACTTCTGCGCTAAGGTGGATCGTAGGATAGGGCGACCTTTGAAGGACCTTTTCCTCTGGGTCGCTGGATCGGAGTGGCGTGGACCCAGCACTCGAGTGGATTCATTAATGCCCCTGCACGATCTTGGACCGTTCGTTGGGGGATCGATTCCATCTGGTGGATCAAAAAATCGGCATTTGGGTTCTTATAAATACCCATCAGGCTTTCATTTGAAACCTTTACACTCTTGAGCCAATCACAGAACTCAAAGGATTTGTTTATGTCCGAGCTTGCCGACGATATCTTCCACCGTCTGCTCATCCTGCGCCGTCGCCTTTTTCCAATGGTTCCAGTACCTGCACCCTTGCCCGAGCATACGCCATCAGCCTGCCCTATCGACGAGTTGCTGAACCACCTTCATCAGTTCAAGACTGAGATTCTGCCGTCCTTGCCACCGGACAATCGCCATTTTTCGCGACCAGCAACTCAGTAAGTTCCTTCGCCTTTTGCCTATATAGATATACAAACGTAGATTTCCTGTCATTTTTCTTATCTGCTTAGGCTGCTAGAACTTGTCTCTGCTTAGAATTAGTTCTAGGGAAAGATTTCCTGGCCTGGGCCGCTCTGGGCCCTTCCGGGTCCGGATGCTTCCCGGACAAGTGGTGATGGACCGACTTAGGAGTAGCCTGCTTTTCGTTCCCAATCGGGGCCTTGTAGATCCCTGGTGAACCCAGACCTGATCCAGAGGGGACTCAAAGTAGTTCATAGGAGAGCCCTCGTACCTTAACCAGCTTTATTGGGTTTTCGTACTGACTGCTTGGTTTGTTTCTGTTTTGCTCCCAGATCACCAGCCATGACATCGGGCGTCACTCTTCATTCGGAGGAGGAAGTCAACAAGGCTCCTGTCCTTCTTCCTGGGTCTGGGAACCCTAAAGGCAACATATGGGAGATGGATGCGGTACCAAACTTGTTTCGGAACTACCGGATGTTGTACGCCTTGGAAAAGTGCTTGGGCGTAGAGTCAACAACCGGACTCTTCCATAACCGCCTGGCCAGGAAAGAGGAGAGGGCCCACACCTCCGTGAACGGGTTTGGGGCCTGAAGTGTAGGCCATATCAGTGCGGGAGCTACACTCCCACTCCATGATTATTTCGCGTGGTTCTTGACGTTCGTGGAGATCGCGCCTTTCCAGCTTCTGCCCCAAGCTTACCGATTGCTTGCGGGATGGTGCGTCTTCTGCACCGCGAGGGAGATCCTGGAGCCGACCCCCGCAAAGATCTTGTACTTCTACAAGATGGAGCCGCAGGTCAGTGCTAAGGACAAGACCTTGGATGGCTTCTACAGGCTCAAACCGTGGGGCAACTACCTCGCTCCTACCAGCGCCTGGAAGCATCCCCCAGATGTCCGACACTACTGGTTCATGACGTCCGGGTTTCTCATAGAGAAGAACCCCACACTGACGTTGGACTTCCAGCGAGTGGGTAAGTGGTTTCCCGATCCATTATATTGCCTTTGTCTTCTTTTTCTTTTATTCTCACCACATCACCTCGGGTGGCAGGAACCTTTGCCCCAGACTCCCCTCACCCAGTTCATCTTGGAGCAGAAGAAAATCTACTCCGAGTTGAGCGTGGAGGATCTGGACGTGGGGGCCTACATCAACACTACTGACAACCTCTGATTGATCACCCACCAAACTATCAACGCCCCAAGCCTCCGGAGGATACTATGTGAGAAAGGTCCTGCTTTGAGGGAGCAGCTGGCCCTGGATCACATCAGGGCCGTAGAGGCTGTGGCGCTCGCGGACGTGACCAAACGAAAGAGGGACCTAGCTTAGTCGAGGGAGGCAGCCACCTCCGAGGAGCTGGAAGCCCTCTTCGACGAGGCACTACCGAACACGGGGACCCCTGGGGCTAGCGTATCAGGGTGAGGTAACTCACCTATGATTTTGACTTATGCTCCCCAAGTTGGGGACTTAGCTAGGGATAGGCTAGCACACCGAGGCCCCGCGTTCGGGGCCGACAGGGAAACGAGACCTTTGTCTCCCGTTCTCGTAGGCTCAGAAATTCTCATGTACTTGTCTGGGTTCCTCCAGTACGAGAATTTTCTACACCCAGACAACATGGGGGACTAAGTCTACTCTTTCGCGTTAGATGAATTGAGTCATGTCCGGGGCCTAGATAAGGGTTCGTCCCGGGTCACTCTTATTCTTGACTTCCTTGTTTGCTTGTTAATGATACTGACTCTTTTTATTTGTGTTTGTTTCGGAAGACTCCGACATGTCCGACCCCGTGGACGAGATGAAGCAGTTCCTCGAGAAATGGGTTGCCAGGGCGAGGGCCGCTGCCAGGAAGGCTGCCAAGAAAGCGTCCAAGCAGGCGTCAGGGCCGGAGCTCCACCATAGCAAGGAGACGCTAGGGCCAGAGCCTCGACCCAGCCAGGCTGCTCTGGCCGCGGTTCCGATCACGGCCGTTGACCCGGCCACCGTCCTCTCCTTTCCCGTTCACCCCCGGTGATTGATTTGGAGTTGGACCCAGCGGTAAGCCAGAGCTCCGGGAAAAGAGCCGCGGAGTTAGGCGTGGTGGAGGCAGATCCTAGAAATAAGAGGGCCCGAGTGAGGTGGGCTGGTTCGGCTGGGGAGTCATCCGAGGAGAGCCGCTTTGCCACTAAGGCCCTTCCGGCAGCACCGGCTCTTCCCGTCCACCCGGCCTTACCTGAGGAGGGGGAGGCCGTCTTGCGGGACGAGCATTCCAAGCTTATTTCCCGGACCTGGGAGAGTGGCCAGGAAAGGAGGGATGAGGTCTACAAGGCCCTGACGATTCGTCATTAGGTTGAATTCGCTGATCGCCCGGCGGCTTTCAGCGTCCCTCAGTCGATCGTGGATCGGCCAGCTGCCGAGACGGGTTTTTGCCCCAAGCCGGGGCAGGACACGACCCCGTTCGCTGTGGATCTGCTGGATCAAGTGGGGAACACCATGTCCAATCTCCAATTGAAGCGATATGCCACCATTGCCAACCCAGACATGCTATTCATTTCCCAAGCTCTCCGCCACCAAGCCACCGCTGTAAGTTTGCTTTGCATCTTCTCATTCTCCTTTTCCTTGTTCAGTAAGGACTCTTCTAACTTTGCTTTGTTCCAGGATGCTCTATTATCCCATCGGAATGCCGACTTGGTGGCCGAGGTAGCCATGAAGATGGAGACGCTCCAGCTGGAGCTGGATGCGGCCGTGAATCAAAGAGAAGCCGCCAAGGAGGCCTTGGCTAGAGAGACATCCCAGGCCAAGGAGTCCCTGGCCAAAGCGGTTGCTCAGGCCGAAGTATACTGCGCGGAGTTCGACCGGGTCACTTTCTGGCTTGAAGAGGCTATGTCTCGGAAAAAAGCCGAGGCTGATGAGAAGGTAGCCCTTCTGGAGGTGGAGCTTCTTCGAGTAAAGGCCGCAAAGGAGGCGGCCGCAACTCAGTCCATCTAGGACTGGGAGAGGGTCAAAGGCTTGGAGGCCCGGATCCATGAGCTGGATGGCTTGCTTCACAAGGAGGTGAAGGTGCACAAGGAGACCCGTCGCAAAAAAGAGCAGGCGGACGATTTGGTGCGCGTCACCTTCGAAGAGGCCATCTACATGGCCTGGCTCCGGGACAAGAACACAAACCTCCTGGTTTGCCCTGACCCTGATTCGAAGAGAGCTGAATTTGAGGCCAAGGAGAAGGTTGACGCGGAGCCCCTGGATGACGAGGAGGCGGACAGAGACGTCCCGGGGGGACCAGGACCTGGCGAAGCCTAGACCCGGATCTTCATTTATTTTTCTTTATTTTGTAACAATATTTTTACGGACGTGTATCCGTCCAAGACAATGTTTTGGTGTTTTATCCACTTTATTTTTTGCCGATTGCTCTATCGTTTTCACCCGCTAATCTTTCACTAAGTGTTTCACCACCGTGCATGAATGAGTTGAGTGTTTGGTTCCGGTTCCAACGGCCTGGACTAGATTATTCCTAACTTTAACTTATCAATTCACTTTAATCCTGTTATTCAGGATCCAACGGCTTGGGCCATTAGGGAGTTGATAGTCTTCATTGAATCTACTCGTCCAGTCCTCAACTTCGAAAATTTGACGGCCTAGGCCATCGGGACTATTTCGATTAGCTCAATTTGAAACCTCAACTAGGTTCCCACGGCCTGGGCCGTTTAATATACTATTGCACACCTGGGACCTGCACTTTAACAACCACGAGCTATTGCGGGAGCGACGCGGATGGGTAACCGGTTGCTTTTTTATCAAGCCCCTGGACATCGTTCGTTTGGGGTGGGGCCAGCCTGGGCTTGGTCCTCTTTATTATACCTCGGACAACGTTCGTCCGGGACGGGACCAACCTGAGGCTTGATCCTTTTTCTTAAACCTCCGGACATCGTTTTTTTGGGGTGGGACCAGCTTGAGGCTTGGTCCTTTTTCTTATACCCCCGGACATCGTTCGTTCGGGGCGAGACCGGCCTGAGGCTTGGTCCTTTTTCTTATACCCCCGGACATCGTTCGTTCGGGGCGGGACCAGCCTGAGGCTTGGTCCTTTTTCTTATACCCCCGGACATCGTTCGTCCAGGGTGGGACCAGCCTGAGGCTTGGTCCTTTTTATAATACCCCCGGACATCGTTCGTCCGGGGCGGGACCAGCCTGAGGCTTGGTCCATGGGGTTTGTACCCCTAGACCTTGCCGGTCTGGGTCGGGATTAGGCCTGAGCCTTGCGTCCCCCCTAGTATCTATTCATACCGGAGATACCCCCCCAAGTGAGCGGAGACAGGTCTGGGTCACTTGAGTAGAATTTTCATTGTTTTGATAATATTTATTTAGGGCGTTCTGTACATGCCATTTTTATTATTCAAGGAATCGCCCTGAGGCGTACATTATTTACAACGAAAATATAAAAATGGAACATGTTCTCCTGACTACTAATAGTATTTACAGAGATGTTTCGCGTTCCAGGCTCTTGGGACTTCTGTGCCATCGAGCCGCTTTAAACGGTATGTTCTGGGGCACACTTCGTACTGGATTTCGTATGGCCCTTCCCAATTCGGGCCCAAAACCCCTACTCCCGGATCTTGGGTAGTGGGGAAGACTCTCGCAAGACCAGATCGCCGGTTTCGAACCTTCGGCTTTTTACTTTTGAGTTGAAATGCAGAGCGATCCTGCCTTGGTACATCTTCAGCTGCACTTGTGACTCTTCCCGGATCTCCTTGATGAGATCTAGGTATTCCTAGAGTAAGGCGTGGTTCTGGGCGGGATCATACGTGTCTCTTCGATGAGACAGGATGGTCGTTTTGACGGGGATGACGGCTTCGCATTCGTAGACCATGGAGTAAGGAGTGTGCCCGGTAGAGGTCCTTTCGGTGGTCCAGTAAGCCCATAACACGCGAGGAAACTCTTCGAGCCACTTGCTCTTGCAGGCTTGGAGTTTTTTCTTTAACGTCCCTTTCAAGATTTTATTGACGACCTCTGCCTACCCATTTGCTTGGGGCCTGGCGACCACGGAGAAGCTTTTGACGATACCATGTCTTTCACAGAAATCCGTGAAGTGGGTGCTGTCGAACTGCTTCCCGTTATCGGATACAATCTTGTAGGGGAGCCCGTACCGACACACGATATTGTTGATGATGAAACCCAGGGCCTTCTTTGAGGTGATTGTACTCATGGGTTCCGCCTCAACCCACTTGGTATAGTAGTCGACGGCCACGATGGCGTATTTCATCCCTCCTTTCCTGGCCGGGAGCGATCCTACCATATCGATCCCCCACACCGCAAAAGGCCAGGGGCTTGTCATCAGGGTTATTTCTATTGACGGGGCTCCTGGGACCTTCGTGTATCTTTGGCACTGCTCGCACTTGCGGACGAAGTCAATACAGTATTTTTTCATGGTTGGCCAGAAATATCCTTGGCGCATGATCTTTTTGGATAGACTGAGTCCGACTGTATGGTCTCCGCAGAAGCCTTCATGAACTTCATGCATGATTGCGCTCAGTTCGATCCCGGACACGCATCTGAGGTATGGCATGGATAACCCCCTGCGGCAGAGCTTTCCATCCATCATAACGTATCTGTGGACCTGGTACTCAAGCTTCCTAGCTGCGGCCTTATTTGCTGGCAACCCGCCGGTTGTCAGATAGTGGATAAGGGGTCCCATCCAGGACGTGGAGTGGTCAACGGCGTTGATCGCGGAGACTCGAATGCTTGGCATAGGGAGATGGTTAACGGGGACCAGTCCGGACAGCTCCACTTCAGCATCGGTGGCTAGTTTCACTAGTGTGTCCGCGAACACTTTCTGCTCTCTAGGGATCTGGCGGATGGAATGCCTCTTGAACGTTTGCAGCAGTTCTCTCGTCTGAGCTATGTAAGCCATCATTCTTTCCCCTTTGGTTTGATATCCTCCCGAGACTAATCTGACAACCAGCTGGGAATCGCTATAGATCTCCAAGTTCGCGGCCCCTACTTCTCGAGCCAGACGCAACCTGGCCAGCATGGCCTCGTGCTCGGCCTCGTGTTCGACGCCTTGTAGTGGAAACACAAGGCATTTTGCAACTGGTGTCCTTGGGGCGACACTAGGATGATTCCGGCCCCTGCTCCATTTTTGTTCGAGGCCCCGTCCACGAACACCTTCCATACGGGTGCCGCGGGGTCCGCGGGATCGTCCCCCTCGGTGATCCCAGAACACTCCACGATGAAATCGGCTAGGGCTTGCCCTTTGATTGAGACTCTAGGAACGTAGGCTATATCGAATTGACTCAGTTCCATAGCCCACTTTAAGAGTCTCCCTGATGACTTGGGTTTCTATAACACTTACCGCAAGGGGTGGTTGGTCAGAACTTTTATGGTGTGGGCATGGAAGTAAGGCCAGAGTTTTCAGGACGCCATCAGCAGACAAAATGTCAACTTTTCAATCAACGGATATCATGACTCGACCCCCAACAACCTTTTGCTCACGTAGTACACCGGGAGCTGGGATTTTTCCTCCTCCCGCACTAGTGCGGCGCTGATCGCGTGCTTGGTCATGGCCAAATAGAGATATAGAGGTTCCCCGTCCACCGGTTTTGCCAATATTGGCGCTCGGGCCAGGTGCTCTTTTAGCTTTTGAAAAGCTTCTTTGCACTCGACTGACCATTCAAAACGTTGGCTTCCCCGAAGAACATTGAAGAACGGGATGCACTTTTCCGTGGCCTTAGAGACGAAACGGCTTAGGGCGGCTATCCGCCCGGTCAGACTCTGCACGTCTTTATGCTTTCGGGGAGAGGGCATATCGATCAGTGCCTTGATCTTGTCCAGATTGGATTCTATTCCCCGGAAGCTCACTATGAACCCCAAGAACTTCCCGAAGGCCAAACCGAAAGTGCATTTCTTGGGATTCAGCTTCATCCCATATTTTCGAATGACCGCGAAGGCCTCGGCCAGGTCATCTGAATGTTTCCCGGAGGTCTTAGATTTGACCAGCATGTCGTCAATGTAGACTTCCATGTTTCGCCCTAACTGGGTCCGGAACATTCGGTTGATGAGCCTCTGATAGGTGGCTCCGGCGTTTTTGAGCTTGAAGGGCATGAAAATGTAGTAGTATATCCCCTTGTCGGTTTGGAAACTGCTATGATCCTGATCTGCCACATGCATAGAAATCTGATTGTAGCTAGAGTAAGCGTCCATGAAGCTTAAGATCTCCTACCCGGATATTGCATCCACCAACACCTGATCGATCCGGGGAAGCGGGAAGCAATCTTTAGGGTAAGCCTTGTTGAGATCCGTGAAATCGATGCATGTCCTCCATGTCCCATTTGGCTTTTGTACCAAAACGGGGTTGGCCAGCCATACAGGGTATACAGCTTCGTGGATGAAGTTGATCGACAACAACTTTTGTACTTCCAGCTTGAGGGCCTCGACCCTCTCCGTTCCCAAGGGCCTTCGTTTCTGCCGGACCGGGGTTGCGTCTGGGTTGATGTTCAATGCATGGCAGATGATGTTATGGTCGATCCCCATCATATCTGAATGAGACCAGGCTAGAATATCCTGGTTCTCCTTTACTTGGGCGATTATGGCGGCTTGGACCCTTGCTGGCAGATTTTTCTCAACTTGGATTACCCTGGTCGGATCTCATCCATGGGCTCCAGGACGCGGTCGTCTCCTATCCTCGGGTCCAGCTCGTCCTCCTCACGAACCATTCTTCCAACCGGGGGAGGAGGAACCGGGCTGTCGAATTCCTCGAAGGGTTCTTCCCGGACCATGTAGATTGGCCGGGAGGACACGTGGTAACATTTACGGGAGCTCTTCTGATCTCCTCGGACTGTTCCCACCCCTCCGTTATCACAAGGAAATTTCATGCAAAGATGACGGATGGAGGTGATCGCCCCGAACTCGACTAATGTGGGTCGGCCGAAAATGACATTGTAGGTAGTGGGACAATCCACTACCACAAACGTGCATAACTTGAATGAGTGTTGCAACTGGCTCCCCAATGTTACGAGCAACTAGATTTTTCCCATGGGGAGTAGTGTGTCCCCATTGAAGCTGTAGATCTAGGTTGGGCACGATGCCAGATCCGCTTTGGTCAAGCCAATTGTGGCGAAGGTGGGCTTGAATAGGAGGTTGACGGAGCTTCCGTCGTCCACCAACACCTGGGAGACCAGCTTGTTGGCGATCTGGGCGTCTATGAACAGGAGGTCATGATGCGGGAAATGGACGTTACGGGCATCGTTCTCTGTGAAGGTGATAGGGAGGTTCATCAGCTTCGGGTGCTGAGTCGGGGCCTGGACCAGGGTGCACACCTCCTAGTCGTGGTCGAGCTCGCTAATGTAGCATTTTTGATCATTCCGGGACGGTCCTCCCAGGTGAGGCCCGCCCGAAATGGTGGCCACATGGCCGTCCACTCGGGGGGTGCCGTCCCAGATGGATACGACATTCCAGGTCCGGGTGCTTGCACAACGGGGACCCCTTGAGGGGCCTGTGCCGCCGGGACCTTTTCATATCCTCCCTGAGGCGGATATGCTCCAGGGGCACCCGAGATTGTGGGTTATCCGGGAACTGCTGACAGGCCCGGGACCCCCACGGGCATTCTGACCCACTGGTGGAGATGCCCCAGCTTGATCAAATTCTCGATCTCATCCTTGAGCTATTAGCATTCTTCTGTCGTGTGGCCCACATCCTTATGGTCAGCGCACCGTTTATTGGTATCCTTCAGATTCCTCCCTCCTTTGAACATGGGGGTAGGCTTCCGGTAGTGAACCGCCCTTTTTGTGGCCAGGAAGATGTTCTCCCTAGTGTCCACCAAATTGGTGTATTCTGAATACTGGGGCTCGTAGCCCCTATTTCCTTTCTTAGCCGGCTCAGAGCGATTTTTGCCTTTGCCAGACCTCTTGCCCCGGGAGGGGTTTACACTCGCCTCAGTTCCCCCTGCCTAGGACTACTGGGCGGAGTTGTACCCAATCGGTGCAGGTCCATATCCAGAAAAGGGGGCAGACCGGACCGGGGTGTATCCCGAAGAAGCAGGACCGTACACTGTTGGCGTGGTGAAGGTCACCCCGGGCACAGCCACCGAACCTGGGGCAATTGGGGGAGTGACGTAGGGCTATGCTGGGAACTGTACCCTGTATCCCGGGAACGCCTGGGCATTGGGCGGAGGTGCCGGCTGCCATCCGAATGCCTGGATCTGAGCCTCCTCTCAGTTGATGAATCCCTGGGCCCTCCTTATGAATTCCTCTAGGGTAGCCGCCTTGCTACGCTGGATGTCATCCCAGAGGGAGGACCCAGCCCGAATCCCAGATTGTAATGCCACCAGGCGTTGCCCATCGTCCACCTTGGTCTTAGAGGCCTCTTTGGTGAAACGTTGGATGTAGGCCCTAAGGGTCTCCGCGGGGAGTTGCTTAAGGTTGGCGAGGGCACTGATTTGCATATCCATTCTCATGGTGGCCACAAACTATTTGCGAAACATTGATTGTAACCCTGACCAAGATTGGATGGATCCTGGCTTGAGTCTCTTCCACCACTCCTCTGCGGGACCGCCTAGAGTGATCGAAAAACAAAGGCACTTGCCGTCATCACTAACGTGGGCCACAGTCATAAGTCAGTTGTACCGGGACAGATGATCCCTGGGGTCGGTGTTCCCGGTATAGGCAGTGAGACTTGGCATCCTGAACCCCTTGGGGAGCACAGCGTCCAGAATGTGCCTCGCACAGGGCTCTTTCTCCTCCTCTTCGGAATCGGTGTCCGCTCCTTCCTGTTTGCGGACTAAGCGGTCTGTGACTGTTTTCAAGGCGGCCAGCTGCTCCATGAGCTGCCTGGCCATGCCATCCACTAGGGGAGCCCTCTCATTCCTCCCGTCGTTGATGTTGTTCCTAAGGTCGCCACCTCGGGGGCAGATCTTTTCTTTACAGGCCCACTATTTCTGAGCATTCAACCTATCGCGCAGGTTCACCCAGGATGTGTCGTCCCCAGAGCTAAAGGTGTGAGGCTCCTTGTTACGTGGGCGTTCCTAGTGATTTTTGTCTACTGAAGCACTGGGATGCAAAGACCTTTCCCGTCCGGCTTGCCCCGGGGCATACCGGGGCTTGGTACCCTACAGGCCGCATCCCCTGCGGATTGGTCGGGCGGCCCTATCCTGGGACGGGGCACACCTTCTCTTTCCAAGGGAGTGGCCGAGGACGGGTCCTGGTTCTCTGGACCGGCGGGGGGGGGGGGGGGGGTGTTTCCCCTGGCCCTCTTTTTCTCCATGTCCGAGTTTCCCCGGCCTGGCTCAGGAGCCTGTCCTGGGGGAGGGACCGGCCTCGCATCTTCAGGGGCTCCGGTTCTAGCCTGCGGAGCGGGCTGTTGCTCTCCCAGATGCGGGCCAGCTAGGGGATTGGTCGCCGGACCCTGCACAGCTATGAAAGCCTGCAAGGCTTGGAGGGACTCTTGCATCCGTCGAGATGCCTCCGCCTGCTCAGCAATCCTGGCTTCCTGGTCCATGACTTGCTGCCTTAGTCTAGTTACTTCCAGATCCTCCTGGTTGGGGTCCACTCCTCCTGGGATCTCGGGATCCTCAGCTTCATCGTGGTACTCCCCCTCATTCCCCTCCTCTTCCTCGTAATAGTCCTCTTCGTACTCCATCCCACCTTTGTAGTTCTGCAACTCGCTAGGCTGGGACATCTGATGGGGAGTGTCCTCAGGTGGACTTTAAGGAAGAGGTTGGGTGGGCAGTGGCTCTCCATTGCCCTGTTCTGGGTCAGTAGGGTCGAAAGTGGTGTGTCTTGTATTCACCATTGTTGCAGAGGTTTGATGTCAACACTAGTGTAATGCCCTACTACCTTAGAGGCGTTACTAAGTGAGGTTAAAATGTGCAATCAACTCGCTAATCGAGGTTTTTAAAACAAGAGTGTGATTAAGTGAAAGTCTAGGCTGTAATCTTTAAAATAAAAGTACTCTATTTCATTAAAAGTTCAAGAGTTTAACATACGGGATCCCATAATTCAGTTTATAAAATATTTACAATTCAAAGCAAGTTTATAAGTAGTTAACCATCAAAACTAGGGTTTGTACAGCCATTTCTCAAAAATACTCCAACCAAAGCAGTCGGGTAGGCCGAACATGTACGCGCCGCCCCCACGCTCTCCGTACTCATGGCTGGTTGAACTTCTCTTTGCCCTTACCTGCGACACAGAGCACCCGTGAGACGAAGCCCAGCAAGAAAACTCAAACAATACATAACGTATGCATAATATACAGTCATTACAGCAAATAGCTCACATCTAGTCAGACAGTCCATAAAATCTAACACATATACGGCCGTGCCATCCCAGAAGTGTTACCAAAGCCTGGGATCCCAGTCCACACCGTATGGATATTCCATGTATCCACTGGGGTCTCACCCTAGCTACAAGCACTCCATGTGCTAAGTGGTATTCCCGGCCCCACTGCCGTTCTCAGCCTTCGCCGTTCTCGGCCTTTCGCCGTTCCCGGCCCTTCGCCGTTCATTCAGCTATTCCCACATTTAACATTCTCAATTAACAACCAAATATATAATCATTCATGTAATGCTACATCCTAGCAATAATATAATCTAGGGTCGCGCCCTGCAACAAAACTATGGGCCCAAGCCCCCGCTCTACAGGTGCTACAGTTTTCTTACCTGTATCCCGAGCTTCCGATGCCCCAAAGCCGTGAGCACGGTCCTCTAACTCGAGCCTCTCCAAAGACCTAGTCACAACACATATAAAACATCCTTTAATACTAATCAATCCCAAAACCACTTCCCGGGACCAATCCACAATCTCGGAATCTCCCAAATCCCTAAAATAATACATCGAAGACATCCCCCGAACCCCCGGAGCAAAGGCTCAAAATTGCAAAATCTCATGTTCTGAAAATGGCATAGCACCGTGGCGCTGCCCTAGAGGGCCGCGCCGCCCAGCAAGTCAGAGAGCTTCCTCTCCTCAGACATAGCCTCGCGCCGCGGCGCCCAAGAACAGGGCCGCGACGCTCCTTCGCGAACCCAGAAATCTGGGTTTTTCCCCTGCATTTCCCCGAGCCAAAACCACTTCAAATCATCCCAAACTCATACCTAAGCCCCAAAACCAACTCAAAACCCCAAATATACCATTCAACAACCTATAAACATCATAATCTAGCTCAATTACATAACCACTCCCAAAATTCATACTTAAGTTTCAGATTTCAAACACTTAAAACCAAAACTTGAGAGAAGTGCAAACCAGACCTCCAGATTCTTAAACCATAACAGTTATGAGACTCCAAACATGTTTAATACTCTTACCTCAATCGAAAATTCAACTTGAGCTCCCTCCAATCCCAGCTTTAAACCGAATTCCCCTTGATAAACTAGCTGAATTCTCATGCAAAGCAAGCCATGGCTATCTTTCAATTCCTTCCAAAATCAAGTTCAAAACTTAACAAAAACAGGGACTAAATCCTTACCTCAGTGTAGACCTTGATCTGTGTTTGATTCCACACCCTTAAGCTCTTCACTAGCCTCAAAGAACACAACTCACTTCCTCTTCCACTTTGCCTTCTAAGTTCTTAATTCTCCCTTTTCCTTCTTGATTTCTCTAGCCTTCCAAATCTTAATTTCAGTCACACCTAGCATAAAGGATCGTGTATATCCATTTCCCTCAGCCAAAGCTATCTAAACCACTGCCAAAATACCATCTTATCCCTCCATTAAAATCCTTTCCTAACTAAACCTCAAGGGCACTCTTGTCCTTTTACTTACATTACAATTCTACCATTTCTCCATCTGAATTTGTTACTCTCAGCAGTTACTAACGGTTACACAAGCTACCAGTTTACCAGTTACCATTAACTCACAAGAACTAAATTAACAAAATCCCCAAAACATCCCTGAGCTCCTCCCAGTCGGGTATAAAATCCCGTTGTGACTTTTGAGTTATCTAGCTCTCTAGAACCGTCTCGGCACGTGCATCACATTAATATCACCGCATCCACGTGGTTCAAATCACATAATATAATTATCACATTTATGCCCTCAACGGGCTAAAATTACTAATTTACCCCTATCATGCAACCGGGGCCCACATGCATATTTATACTACCTAAACATGCATTCTAATCACATACTCATTTAAATTCATATATTATCATGTTAATTCACTTATTGCCCTCCAGGCACGCTAATCAAGGTCCTAAACCTTATTAGCAACTTAGGGTGTTACAACTAGCTTTCTCAGGCTCTCAATGAAAGCACCAAAATGTTTACCGAGTTTTTCGGAAACTATAATAATAATAGATAAGAGAGATTAAAGAGAAAGGGTATAGAAGTTGTAAGAAAGCTTTTTTTACGTGGTTGGGGCGTTAATGAGCCTTAGTCCACGAGACAGTTGTATTAGAGCTTAAAGAATCTATAACAATGGAGTTTTCTCTCAGCTTTTGCAGAATAACTGTATACACGCCCACAAAGATCCCTTTTCCAGTGCTCTGTTACATGTATTTATAGGTTCATAGGTGCACTGGGCGTGGGCCGGGCTGACCCGGGCCCAATGAAGGTGTAAATACTGCTGGCTTCTCTATCGGAAGCCCAATATAGAAGAATTAAACATAAAAGAAAAACATTAACTTGAGCCAATTGGGCCAGCCCAAACCATTTCTATCATCCGACAAATTGGAGCTTTTGGTCTGGGCATCTCGAGTTACAAGGCAGAGTCAGGGGACAAGATCGGTCAGAGCAGTGGCGGCACAGGCCTGAACCAGCGGCTTACAATCCCGAGGTGGCCTTTTCCGCAGGTGAAACATGGGGACAACTCCCACGCTTCACGGGGCGAAGTCAGGGTCACGAATGCTTTATTCTGCCAACATTGGGGACCCGACCCGGGTTTGTTTACCTACGTCCCTCTCCGTTTACCATAAGCCCGGATCATCCACCAGGGGCCCAGATCGTTTACCAGGCTATCGTTCGTATCGATCCTGACTGTTACCCCCAGCCAGTCATACTGTCTCCCGGATGACCGTCCCGGACAATACTCCCCGGACACATTCCGGGCCTCGCCTAGAATTGGGCTGTCGATATCCCTTACTCCCTTGCCAAACAGGCCTGGATTGGGCCCAACCTCAATTGGCCGGCAAGTGGGCCTGGGTCGCAGTCCTGGGCCCACACAGGAAACGGGGATAACAGTGATAATAGTGATTAATTAATTAATTACAAATTAGTTGTAATTAACAAAATTAATCACTATTTAATTATAATGTAATTTTTGAAATTATATAAAATAATTAAATTAATTTTGAAATTATATTAAATAATTAATTAATTAATAAATTAAATATTTAATTTCAAAATTTATATTGATTTTAATTAATTGGTAGAATTAATTAAATATATTTATTTGAGTGGTAGATATTAATCTGATAAGTTCAAATTAGATTTGAATTTAAAAGATGGATAGTTATTCAAATAATTAATTATATTTGATAATTAGTTAAAAAGATATTTAATTCAAATTTGAATTACTTATCAGATTATTAGATTTTTTCTAACAAGGTAGTTTGAATAAATAATTAAATAAAAATAGAAAAATCAAATATCCCTAAAATTAAGGGTGGTACACGACCACACACAGTTTACTGTGTGTGGCGTGTACTGCATGATTTTTAGGGATAGAGTTTTCAATTTTATTTAATTAATTAATGAAAGATTCAAAAATTAGTTTTTGGATATTTTCATTAATGAGATAATTAATTAATTAAAAGATAAATTGTAAATTGGTTATAGATTTATTTTTTAAAATTTAAATATTTTCTATTTAAATAAGACTTATCAAAAAATGGAGAGAAGAAGTCTTTCGCTCTGAATAAGAAAAGAACGTTACTTTTCTATCTCTCCTTGAAAAAGATACAGAACCAATCTCAGGCCTATTCTCTTGATCTAATGTGTTGAGTACATAAAGTAGAATCATAAATTGACTATCCTTTATTCTCTAAGTGCCCACACACTTCTTGAGGTGTAGAGAATGCTGTGGAAGATCTTGGTGTGAGTATCTGGGAGCAGCTTGGATAGGAAGATCGTTCTTATTACGAAAAGATAGCAATGACAGTTGATAGGCTTCAAGAGGTATGATTTCTGTCCTTATCTTGCTTATGATTAATGTATGTATATTAATGGATCCGCATATTTAAAGGTAGTTTAAATATGTTACAAAAATTTTGTTGTACACTGGGCCAACCCCACCACTATTCCGCTGCGTATTAGGAAACTCGTTTCTAACATTTTTATCCACAAAACTTGTACTCAGCTTCTACCTCGTGAAACTTGTGAACCCTAGTTCACTGATTGCAGGTTTTGAAGTTCTACATTAATAAGAACACGAAGTGGACATAGGTCATTACCATTCTTTGGGGTTGAACCACTATAGATCTTGGAGTTGTTTACCTTCTAGAGTTCAATTCAATTTATTTTTATCATTTTTAATGACTCTGTGTCGTTGACCAAATCGAGGGTCAACATTTTGGTGCTTTCATTGAGAGTTGAACTCAAGAACTTCAAGATAAACAATGGCAAAGAATTCCAGGAGAGCGGGTCAAACTGGGCAGACATCTAAAAGTGTGCCACATCCACCTCCTCCACAAGGTGTAGCGGAGGACGAGCCACAAGTGGAATTTGAAGAGGAAGAGATGGATGTTGCAAACAACTTTGATAGTGTTGCAAGAGGAGTTAGCTACTCTGAAAGCTAACCAGGAGAATGTGACTAAAACTATGGTGCTGCAGCAAATGGAGATTGACTGGCAGTGACGAGAGTCGAATGAGCGGCAGGTTGACATGGATCATCGGCAGAGAGATGCCACAGCGGCTTTAGAGGCAACCATTCAGTTGGCTTGAGGATAACCTGCACCAACCTCTCAGCCAGATCAGCCATCAAACTCCCACCCTCATCAAAATCTGCAGTCAGGTCATCCCTAATATCATCACAATCCACCACACCCAAGGAGTCTGCAAAGATCAGAACAACCTCTCGTTGCTCAGCAGGAAAGGTAAACCCAGAATCCTGGTAGAAACAACAAGCAACAGCCACCTTCTCGATCTGGTCGAGATACCGCCTAGCAACACAGAGAGAATTGGGACGAGCCACATCCCAGAAGCCCTAGACGCCAAATAGCTAGGGAACAGAACCCTCCTGGCAGGGGACAACGTCCCTCGGGAAGCAGGAGACAGGTGGACTCAAGCTCTGCGGTCCAGGATCCCCCACAACATACTAATGTCAGAGGACCCAACGACCAACGCATGCCCCACCTGTTTACCAAGATGGACTAGGAAGAAGAGAGGGGAATAGTGCGTACAAAAAATCGTGAACTCATAGGTCACAATTGAGAGATGACCATGACTGCAATGAGGCAGACTCTAGTAGGAGGAATAATGGTCGACAGCAGAAGGAAAGGGACGGGCAACGAAATCCTCCCCCAATTGATAACCGACCGACAAGCCAAAATGCTGGGGGACAACCTAAACAACCCAACTTTTTTGACCAACTAGGTGCAAGCGAATAGAGACGTAAGGATGAAGATCTAAGGGATGTACTCAATGACCGAAGGAAAAGACACGAAAAGTATTTCCCTTTGGCTCCAGCCGCTCCTTCAATACCAGATGTTGTTCAGGCTCAGATAGATGCCTTGAATCAAGCTTTGAAGCATCTGGTTGGGCATAAAATGTCCCACATAGAGTATGATCGAAGAAATGGCACCCCATTTGTTAATAGAATTGTTGTGGAAAAAATCCCAAGCAAATTCAAAATGCTAGTTTTGCCCAACTTCACTGGAGGAGAAGATCCATTATCTCACATAAACAAGTTTGAGATACAAATGGACATCCAGAAGGTGTCCAAAGATGCTCGGTGCAATATTTTTCCTGCCACTTCGTCTAACTCTACTCAGGAATGGTACTTCAAGTTCCCTCCGGTCAGTATAGTTTTATGAGAGATGTTTGTGAATGAGTTTCACGGACAGTTTTATGCTGGTCGAGTACATCCAACAGAGGCTAATCAGTTGGTCAACATTCGACTGAAGGAAGATGAAACTCTTAAGGCGTATAGACAACGGTTTATGAGAGCAGCTGCTTGGACCAAAACTGTTGGAGACAAGGGAAAGATGATGGAAATCACAGCTGGAGTGCAATGCCAATCTCCCCTCTGGAGTAGTCTGCGGAAGAATGGAGTCAAAAGCACTCAAGAATTTCTAGGTTGAGCAGACAAGTATATTAAGCTGGAGGAGGCTATAGCCAATGAAGGGAAATCTCCAAGGGCCGACCAGGGTAAGAAGGAAGACTCGACCAAAGCCGTCAGTTGGTCTGGTAAACCCAACGACAACAACAAAGGAAACAATAAGAATGGAGGAAAAAGAGCAAATTATGAACCAACAACATCTGATAACAAGCACCATAAACAGAACAGTTATGAGCCAAGGTTCACCAATTACACTGCCTTGGTCGATAGCCACGCTGAAGTATATCAGGCCAGTCATACCACCGTTCCCTTTAGGTGACCAATCCCGATAAGGAAAGACATATCCAAAAGGGACACAACTAAGTTTTGTTGTTTTCATAACGACTATGACCATGATCAACTTAAGGACGAGATAGAGTTCCTTATTCAACAAGGACATCTGAGGAGATATGTACGAGCAGGGGGAAATTCCCAACATGAGACATACGGAGGTAACGAGCAGGCACCTATGTGCTAACGTTCGCCTCCTCTGCAGTCAGCTCCTGTTGCTAGTACATTGCTAACTATCTGCAGGGGACCATATATATCTGGTGATAGTGGTAAAGCAAGGAAGAGATATGCCAAAACCTTACATCATGACCAGGACATCAAAATGCTAAACGTCGAGGAGCGAACTCCCAAACAAGCTCGAACAGAAGAAGAATTACTAACTTTCTCCGAGATGGACCCATAGCATGTCCGATTCCCCCACTTAGATCCTCTGGTCGTGGATGTTCAAATCACCAACATGATGGTGGAACGAGTGTTGGTAGACACAGGAAGCTCGATAAACATTTTATACAAATCTTCACTGGAAAAAAATGAAATTATCAGTGCAAGATTTAGAATCATGCAACCAAACCATCTATGGTTTTTTCCTGGCGAAGGGCTAGCACCAACAAGGTCGATCAGACTCCTAGTCATAGCAGGAGTTGGACCCGCGAACAAGACATTGCTCGCTACTTTTATAGTAGTTAATTTTCCATCCGCATAAAATGCTGTGATCGGAAGACCCATACTCGTCAATCTGCGAGCCATAACTTCGGTCTGGCATCTGGCCATGAAATTTCCAACCGATGCAGGTGTCGGGTGCTTGTTGGGAAATCAGCGAGAGGCTAGAGAGTGTTACAACTCCTCAATCATGAAGGCGAGAAGAGGTGGATCAGGGAGTGCAGCGGAGAGAAGGTTGTTGGGGGTAAATGAAGAGAACATTGGGCATGTGGAGGACCTCGATGAGGTCCAACTAGAAGAAAAAGATCCAACCAAAGTTGTGAAAGTCGGTAGAAACTTAGAGACAACGATAAAGAAAGAGCTGGTGGAGTTCTTGAAGAAGCATCAGGAAGTCTTTATCTGGTCGCATAAAGATATGGTTGGGATAGACCCAACAGTGATTAGCCATGTCTTGAATATAGAAAAAAATCATCCACCAGTGCAACAAAAAAGAAGGTTGCTCGACAAAGACAGATCTAAGGCCTTAAAGGAAGAAGTCGAGAAGCTAAAGGAAAATGGATTCATTAGGGTAGTGTTTTATCCATCTTGGGTCTCTAATCCTGTACTAGTTCCCAAACCAAATGGTAAGTTGAGGACATGCGTGGATTTCACAGATCTTAATAAAGCCTGCTCGAAGGATTCTTTCCTACTTCCAAGAATCGACCAGCTGGTCGATGCTACATCAGGATATGACTTTTTGTCGTTCATGGATGCGTACTCCGGCTATAACCAAATTAGTATGCATCCACATGATGAAGATCACACTAGCTTTCAAACCAATATAGGACTTTACTACTACAAGGTAATTCCTTTTGGTTTGAAAAACACGGGTGCGACTTACCAGCGACTAGTCAACTACATGTTCAAAGAATTGATCGGCAATAACATAGAAGTTTACGTCGATGATATGTTGGTCAAGTCGAGAAAGGCCGGTGAACACATCAAGGACCTACAGGAATGTTTCAACATCTTGAACAAATATCAGATGAAGCTTAATCCTCTAAAGTGTTCCTTTGGTGTTGGATCAAGTAAATTTTTGGGATTCATAGTAAAGTTGTGAGGAATTGAAGCTAATCCCAAAAAGATTCGAGCACTGACAGAGATGCAGTCACCAACCAAAGTTAAAGATGTGCAAAGCTTGACAAGAAGAATTGCGGCTCTGAGTAGATTCATATCTAAGTCTACGGACAAGTGTATCCCATTTTTTAATCTACTCAAAGGAAACAAAAAGTTTGAATGGACAGAAGAATGCGAACATGCATGTCAGGCGCACAAAGCCCATATGTCGCAACCGCCCATTTTGTCTAAGCTGGATGAAGGAGAGACTTTGTACATCTACTTAGTCATAACAGAGTATGCTGCTAGTGCTGTTGTAATCAGAGAGGAAGAAAACGTTCAAAAAGTAGTGTACTACATAAGTAAAAGGCTAGTGGGAGCGAAATTACGATATCCGTCTATAGAGAAATTGGCTTACTGCTTGATATTGGCGTCTAGAAATCTACGACAATACTTTCAAGCTCACCCCATAATAGTGCTTACCGACCAGCCACTACGACAAGTCTTGCAAAAACCAGAAATCGCTAGTCGACTATTAAAATGGGCAGTTGAACTGGGGCAGTTTGAAATTTCTTATGCATCTTGATCAACCATAAAGGTACAAGCCTTGGCAGATTTCGTAGTTGAATTCACCAGACTCCCTGCCAGCAAGTCGATTATAGAGATAGATGATAAAAACCAAACTCCTGCCTAGAGACTATTCATAGACCGATCATCTAACAAGCACAATGCGGGGGCAGGGCTGATCCTAATCATTCCCGTGGGACATCGGTTTCACTGTGCGATCATATTCAACTTTACAGCCTCCAATAATGAAGTTGAGTATGAGGCGCTGCTCGTAGGTTTGATACTAGCCAAGGATATGAACATAAAGTCACTATAAATATATAGTGACTCCTATCTAGTAGTTAATCAGATTATTGGAGAATATCAGACTAGAGGTCTTAAGATGGTTGCATATCTGAACAAAGCGAAGGACTTATTAACATACTTCGAGAACTATACCATTCAACAAGTACCTCACGATCAGAACTCAAATGACTATGCCTTAGCCAAGTTAGCAAGCGCCAAAGATGCTGACACTTTGAGCATAGTACCGGTCGAACGTTTATCAATACCAAGCATTTAAGCAGAAGAATCCTCCCTAGTAATACAAGTGTCTGACATATGGATGACTCCCATCCTACAATATCTCGAACAAGGATTGTTACATGCAGATAGGAATAAGGGAAGGACACTTCAAAGGCAATTAGCTCAATTTATCTTGCTCGATGGAATCTTATATAGACGAGGATATTCAATGCCTTTATTAAGATGTATCTCCAAGGAAAATGCTAAAGAATTAATGCAAGAAGTACATGAAGGATTCTGTGGAAATCATGTTAGGGGGCAAAGTTTGTCAAAAAAGATTCTCCGAGAAGGGTATTTCCGGCCTACGATGATCGAGGATTCCATGGATTTCGTTAAGAAATGTAACAAGTGTTAGAGAATATATTTTATTTCAATGGAAATATGGAAAAACCAAAATACAAATGTTGACGGTGAAATCTCGTCAACGAAATTAGATCGGAAAACTCAAAGGTAAGTCAGGTGATGTTTATATAAGAACTAAGAATAAACTTTAAGGAAAAGTAAACATAGATCAACAATGGAGCAAGCCTTGGTATATTTCTCAATAGCCTCTGCATACAATGAATTTTCCAACCCCCTTCTCTGTGGAAGTGGGGTTCATTTTATAGTAGGCTCTAATGGCCCTGGGTACATGGTGGTCCAGGGGACCAGATGGTACACAAGTACACTAACAGGAGAGTGGTTCCAGGGGTAGTGGTGTCGGCTCTGGTACAAGGTCAGAGATCATGGGAGCACCTCACCTCTTGTACCTGGTCATGCCTCCACTACTTGCCTGGTACGGGTGTCAGAGGAGTGGCTGGTGAGGACAACAGATGGTACTTTGTTCGTACCTCCACTATTTATCTGACGTGGGTACTATGTCCGTACTCTAACTCCTTTCAGTTCGTCAGTGGACTCCGTACCTCATGAGATCAATTCCATGTGACCCTCATTTGCAAGGCATAGATGCGAGGTGGTAATGACCCATGCGCTGGCTGTGCCTTGCAAGGCTCCTAGTGGCGAAGGGCCTAGCTATACTTGTCTCCTTGCGGCATGGATCCAGACTAGTGACGTGATGGTACAACGGCCTCCCGAGAAGATGGTGGCCTACGAGCCTCGCTGGGGGCGCGCGCGCATGAGGGCCTCGCTAGGGGCACGCGGTTGATGGCCTCGCTGGGGGCGCGCGCATGGAGGGCCTCGCTGGTGGCGCGTGCCGGATGGCCTCGCTAGGGGGCGCGCGCGCATGAGGGCCTCGCTGGGGGCGCACGGCTGATGGCCTCGCTGGGGGCGCGCGCATGAGGGCCTCACTGGTGGCGCGTACCTGATGGCCTCGCTAGGGGGCGCGCGCGCAGGAAGGCCTCGCTGGGGGCGCGCGCATGAGGGCCTCGCTGGTGGCGCATGCCTGATGGCCTCGCTAGGGGGTGCATGCCTGATGGCCCGAGGACCCAATGCGAGTGTAGGCGTATGGGGGTCTAAGTGCGTTCTTTGGGTCTTTTATAAGTGTGGAATATTGAGCATCCACGGGTGTATGTCCCGGGCGTCTTTGGCAGTGTTTACGTGTATGCGTGCATCTTGACCCGTGAGCATGTCAGCCTTGCGCGGGCACGTCGGACCTCACTATGTGAGGGCCTTGTGCACCTATCCTCTTGCAGTATTCATTGTGGCCCCTTAGCTTAGCAGGGCCAAACCTTATGGCTCATAATGTGTTGTTTCTCAAGAGATGATCTCCTGTATTCAACAAGGCCTACAGGCTCGAGCCCAATAGCATGAATAAGTGGCCTTTATCCCTATGTTCCAACCAGGGACTAAAGAGTTTTTATTTGGTGGATTTTTGGCATCCACAACAACTCTATGCAAAAATACAATAGACAAGATAATATTGATTAAAGAAATATTACAACTCAATTGCTCAAAATACAAGTAAATAGAAAGATGTATAAGAAGAAGATTACAAACTTAAAACAATAATAATACAAGTAAATAAGATCAGCAAGATCAAAAGAATGAAAATAAAACCAATAAAAAGAACAAACTCTCACACAACCAAAGTGTAGAGTAGTGGGGATCACCAACTTGAACAAGGTTCAAGACCTTTGTCCAAAAGCTTATTTCCCCATATTCTCTAAGCACTAAGGGATCTCTCTGGAATTATCAAGCCTTTTGGTGTATTTCCCAGCCAAGTGCTTTGTGGATGGAAAATTATGTGTCTTACAAGTGAGCATTAGGCTCCTATTTATAGAGTTTTGAGACACTATTTGAATTTCAAATTCCACTAACTCCATGACTATTACCAATGATTAATTAGATGTTTATGGAATTAAAATAGAGATTTGGGAGTTACTTGGCTATTGGAAACGTTCAAAATTGGATAAAACCAAAGTTTGGAAAATGCTATCAGCCGCTCAGGCCGCGACCCATGATGTTTATGCCTCTTTGGCCGCGACCTGAGTTTTTCAGGCTGCGGCCCAAGACATTTTTTCAGTAACCAATTTTCCAAATTTGCCAAAACGTTCCAAATTCATTCTCACTTGATTTTGTAACTTCCATACACATTATGGAAGTTAAAATCACATCTCTAACAGTCATATCTCTTATGACTTTAAGAAATTCAAATCAAAATGTGTAATATCAAATCTACACATTATTGGGTAATATTTGGGAGTTACAAGTTTGTAATTGTTTTTTGTAACTCCAAAATATGTCACATTTGTCACACACATGTGTCCAAATTTTGTGACTCTTAATAATATGTTACAAGGTGTGACAAATCACATTTTGTCACATTATTTAATCTAACATTATATATAATGAAGCAAGATAACATTCCCCACTAGATTAAATAATCACTTTTTGTAACACTTATTTAATCAATAAAACATTATATTAAAATATAATATTCCCCCACTTGATTAAATAATCACTCTCTATAGAAACCTTTGCATTGGTGCATAAAGTAAAATGTCTTTCGACTTGAATTTTACCTTAGTGTAATTATCACAAGTTTGTTGAAATTTTGGTTGCCGAAGCATTGAACCACTATCCCTTGATAACACACACATTTGCTATGTTCACTTGAGACCTCAATGTCTCACTTTTGCACCGTTAATGGCCATGTGCACATTCCATTCATAGACTTTTCTTGAGAATGACTCCCAATTCTCATGAGGGGCGGCACCACCCCTAGGTCTATATAGGTAGAACTCTTACAGTATTTTGTTACCCTAAAATACTTGTCTTTTCAAGACCGAGTTATATTAGAAAACCTTTCGGTTTTAACCCTCATTTTGGTAACACACTAGTACTCATATCTCAGATGGGACAAAATTTGAGTACTACTACTATTCACTTGATTGACTTGTTGTTACCTGTTGAACCTAATACTAGTTATTTAACTAGTGTTAGGATAGGTAACCATCAACCGTGAATCTCTTTAGGGAGTTTAAGTCCCATCCCTCGAGATGTAGAAATGATTCTATTTGAGTCATTTATTTTCTCATGCGTGCTACTTTAAACACTCTCTTTATTTTATTCAAACTTTGTTGCTAGCCATAGTTTAATTAAAATAGTTATCTCTTTAAAATAGTGATTTTGACCATAGTCAACACCCCCACTATTTTATAGTTTAATATCCAAGATAAACATTTTAATATTAATTCTAGAAACATCTTTGTTTCTAAAATTATTCATTATGTTTTAAATTGATTCCTTCTTGAATCAAAATATTACAAACAATAACTTTAGACACCAAGCATGTCTAGATTTATCCATTCTATACACATATAGCCAATGTGATTAAGAATGTGGAATTCCAAATCACCTATTGGATAGGATGACCAAATTAATCAATTATTATAACCAAAATAAATTGATTAACTTTGGAGCATCACCCCCACATTTCTTACATAGTGATAATTACTTTAAAATAGAAATTTCTTCATTTTTATTAAGTCATTTATCCTCCAAGATAAATCTAGAGTTATGATTCTCAAAGTTCATCATGAGTCATCTAAGCCACATGATAAACCTCAATAGATCAAGATAAAAAACCTCAATGTTTATCTTGATTTATTTACTTGCAAAAGCAAGACGCATTTCTTTGAAAATAAATTTCACTTTGTTGCTTTCTTTTATATATTTCACAAAATAAAATATGTGAACACAAATGTTATGTGAAAATTTCTCAAACAAATAATCACTAATTTTCACTTTTATTTATCTAAATAATCTCAAAATCACTTAAACAACTTTTGTGTATTTCTTAAGAGTCTCTTTGAGATTCTTTTGAAAACACCAATTTTACATCCATTGATTTTCTCATCAAAATCAATTTGAAGATCTCAATTTTTGAAACACTTTAAATCAAAGAAAATAAACCCTCATTGATTTATTTAAACACTTTAATTTCTTATGTTTTAGTTTAAAATGATCTCCTCTTTGAGATTATTTAAACATATCACCATCTTTAACCAAAATGAATAAAGTTCACTTTAATCTATTCACTATTGGTGTAAAGATTCAAAATTGTTTCTCCAATTTTACAATGTCTCCTCATTGATACATTGAATATTTAAGAATTATTGTCACTAAATAATTCTCAAATATATTTCATTTGACCACACTTTAGACTTCAAGTTTATTGAGTCAATGTCATCCCACAATTTTTGAATCCACCTTGATCCATTTTTCTAGCAATAGCAAGACACAACCAATAAAAGATGTAACCCCCTTAGGTTCATCTTTTCTTATCTCATAAAATGAGATGCTCATCTTTTAAATGAGAAAATTTTAAATTCTGAAATAATTCTTTTATTCACAAATCACATACTAACAATAATATAGGATAAAGCCTATTAACATCTCACAAATATTTGCATGATTATATTTCAATATAATTTCACATAATTGTCAATACATATGACTTATATCATACTAACATGTCTCTTTATAAATATGTAAACATAAATTACAAATACACACACATATGATTTCATATTTTTATTGATTCACAAAATCAATATATTTATGCATGTTATATAAAACTCATAAAATTGTCATTCTAATAATTTATCATTATCACATAATAAGACAATTCTATAACATGCTATCATATTACCCAATAATCTACTAGATTATTTACACATTAATCACATATAACAAAAACTTAAGATATTAAATTATCTTCTAATCTAACCACTATATTTGAAAAACAAAGGAGATTAGAAAAAAATGAACCTCATTTATAAAATTTTCTTCTTCTCATTTCTATCACTATATGAAAACCATTAGATCATCTAAGAAAACAAAAGAAAAACATTACCTTATCTTACCATCTTTTCAAAGTTGGATCCTCATAAGATCTCTATGGTTTCTCCATCCATTGCAAAGGAAATTAAGCTTTTGATTGTTAGAGAATATATTTTATTTCAATGGAAATATGGAAAAATCAAAATACAACTCTATGCAAAAATACAATAGACAAGATAATATTGATTAAAGAAATATTACAACTCAATTGCTCAAAATACAAGTAAATAGAAAGATGTATAAGAAGAATATTACAAACTTAAAACAATAATAATACAAGTAAATAAGATCAACAAGATCAAAAGATGAAAATAAAACCAATAAAAAGAACAAACTCTCACACAACCAAAGTGTAGAGTAGTGGGGATCACCAACTTGAACAAGGTTCAAGACCTTTGTCCAAAAGCTTATTTCCCCATATTCTCTAAGCACTAAGGGATCTCTCTAGGAAATAGCTCTCTGGAGTTATCAAGCCTTTTGGTGTATTTTCCAGCCAAGTGCTTTGTGGATGGAAAATTGTGTGTCTTACAAGTGAGCATTAGGCTCCTATTTATAGAGTTTTGAGATACCATTTGAATTTAAAATTCCACCAACCCCCATGGCTGTCACCAATGATTAATTGGATGTTTATGTAATTAAAATAGAGATTTGAGAGTTACTTGGCTGTTGGAAACGTTCAAAATTGGATAAAACCGAAGTTTGGAAAATGTTGTCAGCCGCTCAGGTCGCGGCCTAAAA
Organism: Humulus lupulus; assembly: GCF_963169125.1. Lineage (NCBI taxonomy): Eukaryota > Viridiplantae > Streptophyta > Magnoliopsida > Rosales > Cannabaceae > Humulus > Humulus lupulus. Next base: position 196,677,306 of record NC_084798.1, read on the forward strand.
AACATGGGCCGCGACCCACGATGTTTTTATGCCTCTTGGGCCGCGGCCCAAGGCATTTTTTCAGCAACCAATTTTCCAAATTTGCCAAAACGTTCCAAATTCATTCCCACTTGATTTTGTAACTTCCATACACATTATGAGAGTTAAAATCATATCTCTAACAATCATATCTCTTATGGCTTTAAGAAATTCAAATCAAAGTGTGTAATATCAAATCTACACATTATTGGGTAATATTTGGGAGTTACAAGTTTGTAATTATTTTTTGTAACTCCAAAATATGTCACATTTGTCACACACATGTGTCCAAATTTTGTGACTCTCAATAATATGTTACAAGGTGTGACAAATCACATTTGTATGACAAATCACATTTTGTCACATGATTTAATCTAACATTATATTATATGAAATAATATAACATTCCCCCACTAGATAAAATAATAACTTTTTGTAACACTTATTTAATCAATCAAACATTATATTAAAATATAATAACAAGTGCCAATGATTCTCCAAGATACCTCGAGCAACTCCAAATGAGCTTAAACAGATGCAAAGCCCATGGCCATTCGCAGTTTGGGGAATTGACCTGATCAGATCTTTGCCCACAAGAAAAGGGAATGTCAAGTATGCAATAGTTGCTATCGACTACTTTACTAAGTGGGCTGAAGCTGAGCCACTCGCAAAAATCACGGCCAAGAAAGTATTAGATTTCATTGTCAAAAACATTGTATGCCGATATGGTTTGCCAAAAAAGATTGTATCAAATAATGGCATACAATTTGACAGCAACCTATTCACCGATTTCTGCGAGCGACATGGTATAACGAAGAGCTTTTCATCAGTTGCCCATCCACAAGCCAATAGATAGGTAAAGCCTGTGAACAAAACTTGGAGGACACACTAAAGAAAAGTCTTGAAGAAGCAAAAGGAGTGTGGCCAGAACAATTGCCAGAAGTACTCTGGTCGTATAGAACATCTCACCGACAGCAACAGGCCATACGCCACTTTCCTTAGCCTATGGGTATGAAGCCATGTTACCTGTTGAGTTAGATCCACCATCACATAGAAGGACGACATACAACCAGAATACGAATAACCAGTTATTAATGGAGTCTTTGGACTTGGTCAACGAAAGGCACGACCAAGCTCAACTACGAGTGGAAGCTTATCAGTAAAAGGTCGCTCGATATTTTAACTCCAAAGTACGCGAAAGAAAGTTTGACGTAGGAGATTCGGTACTTAGAAGAGTTTTTCTTAACACTCGCGATCAGGCTGCTGGAGTACTCAGACCAAACTGGGAAGGTTCGTATCAGATTGAAGAAATCCTTCAACCAGGCACATGTAAACTTGCTCGCTTAAATGAAGATCTCGTTCCTCGCTATTGGAATGGAGAACACATGCGCAATATTATCAATAATTTTTTTTTTTTTAAAGATTTGACTTGTATTAACTTTACTTTTTATAAGTTTTTGAACAAGGGCTGGCCAGTTGGATGGCTGGTCGCTTATAAGTGTAAGATCAATTTTTGATCACTCGTACATACATGAATTTTGTCCATTTTTTATGAGAAATAAAAGGAACTGTGCCCAACCAGTTATTCTTGCCAATTATTGTATTTATTACAAGTATTTGCTCATTATGTGTGTTGTTTTGCTATATTATCATTAATTATTTATAAGTACACGAGCATTAATGTTCAAACATGTATTGGTCAATGGAAAGTGACCGAGAACCTTAAGCTCCTCGATCACTTGGGGGGCATATAAGATACTAAGCGAGCAAAGCGTATGCATATCATAAACATATGTAAACACATGAGAAAATTAAGGGAAAGCATACTATGACACTTAGAATATTTTTTCATAATTTTTAGTTAATTTTGTGAAATCATAATAAAGTGTTATGTTAAGTTCAGTCATACGAGCAAATGTTATAATATCAATAGTAATGTGCAACTGTTATAATATCAAAATGAAATATCTTTACACCACAAGAAATTGTTGCTCGGATGTAATTAAAAATATTAAAAGGTAAATAAAACTGCCTTAGGCAGCAAATGATCTCAACACCACCAACAATCTGTTCGGGTGTTTTAATTACACAAACAAAAATATTTACTGCGCAACTGAAGGGGGGTCCTGTTGAGGCTGTTGATCGAATGAAGGATTGGTTTCTTCCTTGGCACCATCGATGCCCGTCGCCAAAGAGATTTCAAGAGACTTTTGGGCGTCTTTTACCTCCTCTAAGCGAGCAGCGCACTTGGCAAGTTCGGCATGTTTTACTTGCTCGGGTAGATAGTCAAAGTTTTCCTCAGGGTTGTTCTTCCAAAACATATAAAAGCAGGTAAAGGCAACTCCTCAGAACTTCTCCAGGTTTTGGGCATTTTGCTCTTCGAGTAGCTTCACTCACCCTTCTAGGCTGTTCGCCTCTTTCATGCTTGCCTCCAGATCCTCTTGAAGCTTAGCTACTTCTTTTTAGTTGGTTTCGGAGGATTCTTTAAACTTCTCCTTGGAAGCAACAGCCTTAGCCAGATCTTCTTGGCTCTTCTTCAGCTCCTTGGTCAAATTGGCAGCTTGGTCTTCAGTCGCCTTGGCTTTGTCTTCAGCCGCATTGACTTTAACCTTCCACGCCTTGATTTCCTTAGCATGTTTGGTGTTAATTTCCTCAGCGTGGTGCCAATCGTGTATATGGTAAGAATACCCTGCAAACAGAAGGCAAATAAATTCGTCAGAAATTATACAAAGAAAGTGTGTTCGAATACAACTAAACACTAGGAACTTACGTTGAGGATTTCGTTTAACCCCTCACCAAGGATCTGGTTATGTGGCAGTAAGGAGAGAGCAACAAAAGCTTCTTGACTGTGACAGTGTTTGGCTAGCTTTTGAATTCTATCGTTGGCTGAGCAACATGCATTGTTCAATGACTCTACTGCCAAAGCCACCTTGTCGTTGGAGGGCACAACAAGAGGAGGTGGAGGAGGTGTAGTGGTTCTGGAAGGAGTAGGTGCTGAAGGATCCTCTGATTGCATCCTTTTTTGTGAAAGTTCACCACTGACATCTCTAGTGTTTTTTGCTCGATTTCTTTGAACTGGCCAGTTTGCCTCCAGAGGTATAGATGTCAAAGGCGTCATCAGTCTGCATGACTACAAGGCAAGAAAATGAGCAGATAAGTCAAGAAATAGTTTGGCATGATGAGGAAACAAACTAAAAGGAATTCTAAGTGATATACCTGAATTACAATTACCGGCCGCTACATTATTTAAAGAACTACTGCTACACTCACTATCTGCCTCGAAGAAGTCTAAACTAAAACTACTAGTCGTAAATTAAAAGTTTCCATCCCTATCAAATAGATGGTAAGGGATAGGCAGTTTATCTAAGAGTAAAATATCTATACCATTCTCATAAGAGGATTTGAGTATAGGACCAGTATATTCAGGTAATTTTTGTTTTCCCCTCCCATGTTGGGGAGGGGTACTGGCTGGACGAGTGTTGGGACTTGGTTCCCGAATGGTCACTCTCGTTGGTCGACATGTTTGGGGTTGTGACACTTCTTGTTGCTGCTCGAGCTTTTCTTGTGCTTCAGTGTCATCTCTAGTCGCACTCCCCACAGTAGACTCCCTCACTTCCTGGTGAGGCTCTAAAAGGCCGACCAAACTCAAATTTCTCTCTGTAACTAGTTCTTTGACGCTTTTTTCTATATTCGTCCTGCTGGCCAGGGCTACGGCTCTTATCTCCATTTCTGGAGTAAGGTCCAGTCGGTACCATGGACCTAAGTACAACGTAAGCCAACTAAGAACAAGGGAAAAATTTAAAGTGACTAGATAAATGTCAAACAAAGATTAAAAAGTTTACCTCCTCGTGTAAATGCCATGTTGTCAGCTTCCAAGTCAGTCGTAAGGAAGTACTCTTGGAAGTATTTTCCTACATTTGACTTGTAGGTTATGTCACTCAGGAATGTGTGAAAGAATTCCTGGTGATAGAAGTGGAAGAACCCCATATTGCTTTGATTGGGGTTGGATTTGAGATCGAACAGATAGTTGATCTCGTGAGGGGTAGGCACGGGCCATTTTTTGTGGTTGTATAAGATATAGAGTGCTGAAAGTACTTTATATCCATTGGGAGTTATTTGAAAAGGGGCGACCTCAAAATAATTGGCTACCACCAGAAAAAGACATGCAAGGGAAAGATTGGCCCTGCTTCTATATGATACCTCGACCTAGTGCTGTAGGCGCCTCCGGGCATGTTTCCCTCTGGTTAGGTGGAGGTTTGTATAAAGTGATCCCAGGAAGCCCATACTTATTGGGATACTTTGCCATTCTCCTGATGTTGGGGTTTTATGCCCTAATTAAAACCCAATTTCTTTGTAATCTCATTTTATTATCAATAAAAGAATAGAAATCATTTTTTGACTTGGTCAATCACTTTGCTAACTGTTGGGAAACTTATATAGGATCTTTATTTATTTTCATGTAGATCTAATATTAAACAAGTTATTATGAGACAACCTAGAACATGTTTCTAAAATTGAATTCAAAGAGAAATAATGATAAGAATAATTACATTATATGCAGTGGAATAATGGATTCATTTCTTCAATTTCTCTAACCCTTGTATCATTTTTGTCGCAGGGTATTACCAAGAAACTGAATCGATCTTCAATTTTCTTCACAACCTTCCAAAGTATCCTTAGAATCACCTATACTAGAGTGGGCAGTTCTCAACACATGAGATAGATACATAGAGAAGAAGAGAAAAGAACAATAAGGTTTAGAAAAAGACTTATGTTTGGAGGGAATCTAAAACCTATAAGAAACTTGTGTTTCAAAAATCTAAACTAATGTTTTGACTTCTCTCTTAACATTCCCTTTATAGACTCAATTAGGTCATTTATTTAATTAAAAAATCAATAAAATAATTGCCAATTAACAGCCCTAGGTCGAAATTATCATGGGCTTTAGGCCCGTGAAATTTCCCATTTAATTATAAGCCCGTTAGACTTAAAATCAAGGCTTGTATTATTTTCTATTGATTTAATTAATTAAATAATTATTTAAATCCTTTATAAAATTAATTATTTATAATTTGAACCTTGATTTAAACTTATTTATTAATTTAGATACCAATTTATCTTAATTAATAAATCTTACCTAATTTATTTTTTCTTCTCTAAATTATATAACTCTACGAAACTGTCCAAAATTGACTTGATCAACTTTGATAATTAAATCAATTAATTGAGAATATCTAGATGATTTTATCCAAGGTACAGCGGGGACCATTGGCCTATGAAATCAAGCTCCAATAATTTATCATAAATCTAGCAAATAAATTTACTAACTTATTAATTCCCTGTGACTCCACTAAAGACTCAGAATTGCACTCTTGAATTCATAGAACGCTCTATAAGCAATACAGATACATTATTAATTATCCATTGTTACAACCATACTTGTCACTCAATCCTCTATAGACAGTCTATAATGAGATGGGACTAAAATAACATTGCACACCTCATTGTATTTTATCCTTAAAACACTTAGTTCCTTGTAAATGATATTTCAACAAACTCATATTAATTACTGAAATTAGATCTCTGTCATTTAATACCTTGAACCAAACTAAAAGGAAACCATCGTTTCACTTCTTCATCAGAAGCTATAGATGTTCATATCTATGATTAACACTCCCACTCAATTATACTACCGAGTTCCCAAGATGTAAGTATGGGCTCTTCCATAGGGTAAGCTGGTAATGAACAAGTCAAAGAACTCAAATAATACAATCAGTTAGAATACTAATCAGTCAAAATTAAGATTGAATTGACCTATGGTCAACTATATGATATGACTAGAATAGATAATAACGGTATGTTTACTTATCCTATCTACTGTCAATATCGGTCCAGTCCGATGTAACAAATACATCCGATCTTATCTAGTTTGCTAATGTTCTGGAAAGAACATAACACTACAATGTGTAAGTAGATCATATCGTAGATTGGAAAGTCAGTGTAAATCATGTGCACAGACTAATCTTAGGACTAACTTATTTTGAATATATAGTCATATTTATATTCCACAGTGATTATGTCACTATAAATATGATTAGCTTTATGCTCGGGATTTAATAGAAGTTTATATTAAACAAATAATTATGAAAATAAAACATGTTAGCAAAATGATTGACCAAGTCAAAAAAATGATTTCTATTCTTTTATTGATAATAAATGAGATTACAAAGAAATGGGGTTTTAATTAGGGTATAAAACCCTAGCACTAACATGTTTTATTTTCATGATTATTTGTTTAATATAAACTTCTAATAAATCTCGAGCATATAGATAATCATATTTATAGTGACGTAATCACCATGGAATATAAATATGATTATATGTTCAAAATAAGTTAGTCCTAATATTAGTCAGTGCACATGATTTACACTGACTTGCCAATCTACGATATGATCTACTTACACATCGCAGAGTTATGTTATTTCCAGAACAGTAGCAAAGTAGATAAGATCATATGTATTTGTTACATCGGACTGGACCGATATTGACAGTAGGTAGGATAAGTAAACATACCGTTATTATCTATTCTAGTCATATCATATAGTTGACCATAGGTCAATTCAATCTCAATTCTGAGTGGTTAGTATTCTAACTGATTGTAGTATTTGAGTTCTTTAACTTGTTTTTTACCATCTTACCCTACGGACTAACCCATACTTACTGTAACGCCCTACTACCTAAGGACCGTTACACTTTGTATTTTAAACAGTGCTAAACTCGCTAACCAAGTCATTTGGCCATAATTGTGTAACTAAATGTGATTAACGGTTTAGGGTTAAAATTTTTGGTCAAAGATACAACGTTTCACTAAAACATTTATTGTATACATTGGGATCCCAAAATACATTTTAAAGGTTAATTACAATAAAAGATTTACTACTAGCCGACCTAAGCGGCAAAATAGGGTTTAACCCTAGTTCCTCTTTAAACCCTCGGCCATGGTGGTCGAGTAGCCGCATATATACACATCGTCACCTAAGCTCCCCAACTTAAGGGTGGTCAACCTTTTTTTTTTCCTTTACCTGCACCACATAGCATCCGTGAGCTGATGCTCAGCAAGAAAACTCAAACATGCTCATAAGCAGACAATAACATGTCACCAAATCATAATAAGCATGCATAGTAGTAATAACCCTATTCATGCATGCATGCAAGTACAAATAAATGTTTATAGAGTCCCGTGCCCTGAGTAGATGACTAATAAGTCTCTCTAGGGAATTGCGCCCTGATTAGATGACTAATAAGTCTCTCCGGGGAACTGCGGCCTGAATAGATGACTAATAAGTCTCTCTAGGGTCCTGCACCGTAAGCCATGTGACATGTCACTCACCTGAGCCTTTTTGCCCTGGCTTTGAGTAACTTGCCTTAGGCTAGCCAAGCAGTTTAGTTTTCTTCGACCAATAGGTCAGTTAAACTTTTAATGCTTATGTTGATTAGATATAATCATTTTAGCTTGCGGTCAGAACACTATTGCCGCTCTTGACTCATAAGTCAATTACAACCAGGGCTCAGTACTATTGCTGATCATGACTGATAAGTCAGAACTTCAGGACCAATACTAAACACCATTGTCATTTCTGACTAATAAGTCAGTGCTTCCTCAAAGAGGTAATGCAAAGAGACATATATCATATGTCAAATATCCAGATATAAGGCATTCAACATGCTTAATCAATAATTACAAGCATAATCATAATCATGCATAGTTATAGAGACTCAGGCTTTGATCATTTCCATATTCAACATTTTTGACATGTCGTACTCTCATGTATCACATGCATCTCATACTGGGTGCAGTTTTCTTACCTCAGGTTCGAGCGTAAAATAATTAAAACGACCCTTGAGAATGATCCTGTCCTTAGGTCCTTAGCGGTCACCTAATCATAACCAAATAATAAATCCCATCAATAAAATGAGTAATAAAAGGTTCATGGACTAAAACCCAGCTTCCGGGACCTCGAATCCTACTAAAACGGTTAGTAGATTCGATCCTGAGCCTTAAGATTCAAAAACCTGCACTTAAAACTTGATAAAATCCAACCTTGCACAAACAGGACAGGCGGGCCGCAGCGCACCTCCAAGATAGAGAGACCCCTGTCTGGGTGCCAGGGGTGGGCTGCGACTTGCCCTTGAAGGTCGCGGAGCGCTTGCAAGAGAGAGCCCAGGGGAGGCTCTGGGTTCATTTAAGTCGTGACTTGCATAAAATCGATCGCGACTTGACCCCGCGAACCCAACTCCCCTGACTTTTTCTCAATCTAATCCTCAACCAAACTCATCAAACCAATCCCAATATCACAATAAATCCTCACCACAACATAATCACTAGTTTAACAACAAAACCCAAGCTTTATAACACTTAAAACATCACCAAACACCCAATTATACAATCAAACTCTAAGGCTAAAAGGATAACCTTAAAAACTGAGTAAAACCAGATATTTAAACTTAGAATCCTTACCTCAGATATGGATTGAACCCCTTCAATTGCTGAACTCACTTCCAAGCCCTCAAACCTTAAATCCTTAAGCTTCAATTCTCTATTTCTACCGCAAAATCCCAACCGACAGAAAGAGATAAGAAATTGAGAGAGAGAGAAAGAAAAAACCTTTGTTTTGCCCAGCATATACCACAACCTTCCTTGACTGAGTTCATCTAATGGTCTAAATGACCAAATTGCCCCTAGAACCATTTAAAGACTTCAAAGCTAAGCAAGGGCATAATTGTCATTTCCCACCTATCCCGTTTATCATAATTAACGTCATCCAATTCCCGTTATTCCCAATATCTAAAAATAATTAATAAGTCATATCCCATTACCCTCTCATTCCCGGTAATGTACTAAACACCAATTTATCCCTAGGCTCACCCAAGCCCGGTAATTAACCTCGTTTTGACCAAACCGCTAACTTTCATCCTAGGATTGTCTCATGCCGAATAGCTCAAACATATCCACATAATAATGTGGTATCACCCATATATCACATACATGCACATAAATATACAAATACGCCATTAACGACCAAAATTACGAAAATTCCCTTCTAATAAGAAGTGGGCCCACATGCATGCAAATATCATTATATAATAATATAACTCACATAATCATGCATATAATCACATATTAAATCAATTATGGCCCTCCTAGCCCCCTAATCAAGGCCTTAAGCCTTATTAGGAAATTTGGAACGTTACAACTATCCCCTCCTTACACAAATTTCGTCCTCAAAATTTTATTTGACTAGCCCGGAATATAAGTCCCACATATCTGATTCCATTTCCCAGGTTGCTCCTTTGACCTTAATGTTTTGTATAATACCTTGACCAAAGGTACAACTTTGTTTCTTAGAAACTTGTTCTTTTTGTCTGATATCTGAGCTGGCTATTCTTCACAGGATAACTTAGCCTCTAATTCCAGATTCTCATAACTCAACACATGAGTCTCATCTAACACATGTTTCCTCAACATGGAAATATAAAATACACTGTATATGGCTGACAGTGCTGAAGATAAGGCCAATCCATAGACCACCTGGCTGATCCTATTAAGGATTTCCAACGGTCCTACTAATCTAGGGCTCAACTTGCCCTTAACTCCTCACCCCTTTCAATGGTGAGATTCTAAGGAAGATATTGTCTTCCACTTTGAACTCCATGTTCTTGTATTTAAAATTAACATAACTTTTCCATTTACTCTGAGAAGCGAGCATCCGAGCTCTAACATTTTCAATAGCCTCAATGGTTTCCTAAACTACATAAGGATCCAAATATAACATCTCACCACCTCATCCCCGTGAATGGGCGATATACATTCCCTAGCATACAACATCTCATAAGGTGCCCCTCCAATAATTGGATAACTCCCTCTAAGTCACCATCAATTTGAGGATAATAAACTGTACTAAACTCCAACTGTATACTCATCACCTTCTGTAACCTTCCCCAAGACTTGGAAGTAAAAGCAGGGTCCTCATCTAATAAGATAAACCTCGAATTCCATGAAGGCATACTATCCATCTCACATAGAGACCTATATAATGATCAACTGTATTACTCGTCCTTACTGATAAAAGTGAGCTGACTTTGTATACTTGTCCATAATCACCCGAACCAAATCATGTTGACCCACTATCCTAAGCAGCCCCATCGTGAAATCCATCATGATGTTTCCTTACTTCTACTATGGAATACACAAAGGCTGTATTGGCTTTATTGATTTCTGACACTCTGTCTTGACGTGCTAATAGGTTAGGAACTTTGCCATGTAGTCAGTCATGTCCCTTTCCATCCCAGGCCACCAATATAAAGCTTTTAGATCCTAGTACATCTTTATGATGCCTGGATGAAGAGAATAAAGAGTAGTATGAGATTCATCTAGAATCTCCCGTTTAATCCCAGTGTCCATCGGATCCCAAGTTCGATCCCTATACCTCAATTAACTCATACCTGGCACTGCATAATCCTCAGCTAATCTAGCTAAGACATTCCACTCAGTTCTTTCCATTTGTGATTCTCTCAACTGTTTTCCTTTGATTTTCTCTACAAGAGTAAACTTAATCATAATGTTGGACAATTGGCCCACCAGTAACTCTGCTCTAGTTCTTGTCATATCCTTCAAATACCATGATGCATAGACAATCACCTTTTCATGTCAATGAGGTGTCATAATAATCTATAACCTGGTTCTGATCTGTAAGAAGACACAAAAATCTTCCACAAAGCACATGTAATATCTTGCCCGTCCAAGGAAACTCTTATCCTCAGAGGCATTCCTTGACCTTGGCAAATCTCCAACTGAGAGTGTACCACAAAACCGTCGATCAAAATGATCACAAATCAAAATAAGATAATCTTTAAATAATATGTTCCTTTAATCCATCAAAACAACTTGGCATTAATCAAATCCACAAAGCATAACTCAACACTCCCAATGCCCTTATCTGATAAAAAAATAGTCTTATGCATATCCTTCTCCCTGATCTTTAGCTGGTAATAACCAGATCAAAGATCCACCTTGAAGAATATTGTCTTACTCAATAACTGAACCTTTAGTTCTTACAACTCTATTGAAGCTGTTCAATACGGTGTCCTAGACCTGGTTCTGTCCCTAGCACCAACATAATCACCATTCTATCTCTTTGTGTAAAGGTAACCCTGGAAAATCCTCTGGAAAATATCCAGAAACTCACAGACTAATCCATTCTGTCCTGGTCCTACTGGCATGACCTAAGTGGTATTCATCACACTAGTTAAGAGTCCTATGCATCCTCCTGCAATAGGTCTCTAGCTTTAAATACAGATGTCATAAACATACAAGGTCCATGCACAGTGCCAATAAATACAAGGGTTTCTCACCCTCAAACCCAAGGGTTACCATCCTTTCCCTTGCAATCTATCATTGCCCCATACTTGTCTAACCAATCCATATCCAAGATTATATCAAAGTCAGTCATAACCAACCCTATCAAATCAACTGATGAGTCCCCTCTCACAATAACCTAACCCATCTCTTAAAATTACCAATAGAGTAGAGTCGAGCTATCCGCCCCCTTTTGCTCATCTATCCTCAATCGTGGGCAATCCTTAATGAGGTGCCCAACCATTCTACAAAAGAAACATGCCTTTGCTCGACATTCCTTCAGATGATGCCTCTTGCACCGAGTGCATTTTGGGTAAAAATTCCAATTTTCGTCCTTGCCCTGATGGCGTACCGCAGCACTTCGGAACCCCTTTCCTAAACCAGAGGTATCGAATACATTGATAACTCTTCTTTCCTGATCATTGGGATCTCTGCCCCTACCTGATCCAACCAATGGAGGTATCACTACTTGAGCATTACGCTCTCCAGCACTCTCCTTCACAATCTCATTTCCTGTGCTTTCAACCGCAAGAGCCTTCCCTACCACCTGAGCGTAGGTAGAGGTTTCATGTACTGGGGCGACTCTAATGGCCTGAGCTATTGTAAGATTCAATCCCTGGATAAAACTTTCCTTCCAAGCTACATCTGTGGGTACCATATCAAAAACAAACTTGGCCAACCCATCGAATCTATTAACATACTCGGTTACTGTTGCATCTCCCTGAACCAGGTTCAGAAACTCATTTGTCTTAGCAGTGTTAATTGCATCACAGTAATATCTTTCATTAAAAAACTGCCTAAATTCTTTCCAGTTCATCGCAGCTGTAACTCGTGTCTGGGATACCACTTCCCACCACATTTGGGCATCTTCCCGTAATACATATGTAGCACCGATCACCCTATCGTGACCTACCACTCCCATAGTGTCGAGAGTAGAACTGATTATGCCCATCCATTGATTAACTCTGAATGGATCTATGCCTCCTTCAAAAACTAGAGGGTAATATTCATGGAATCTACCACAAAGAAATTCCCACCTGTTCTCAACCCTAGGCTGAGCTAATACTAGTGCCACTCCTGGCATAGAAAAGGAAGAGGTGTTCCCCGATAGAACCTGCTGTTGTTTTGAACACTTGATCTCTTCCTCTTGCCTCTACAATCTTAATTACATATATGTAAACACCTGCTGCAAATTCTGAGGGGCAGGTGAAGAACTCAGGCCCTGGCTGTAATTCTCAGCCTCGGTATAACTACCATTGGGTCCCATTAACTACCTTGGGTACATAACCTCTTATCAGTTTGCAGTCAATATCTTAATCCATTAAGCATGATAAGCACATTCAAAAGCCTTCTCCCACGGGAAAAATCACAGAACACCAAATTCATATACCACCGCGGTACCAAAATACATGCCCAAGACATTCATACATCAATTCATAACCCCTGCTCTTCCAGTATACATACCATGCTTTCAACTCCAGCATGCAATAACACATTCATATATTCACTGAGCAGGTAATCATATAATTATTTCAATATTCAAGGGCTAATACCTAACTGAATCTCATGCTCCCTAATAAGGCGTGCAAGTAAAGCATTTACATTCTATCTAAGCAGTTAAGGACATAACCACATAAATAGTTACCATACATTGAGTGAAGCTTGTCTTTAGTGACGAGTGTACATGCCCAACTTGTCTATAGGAACCCTTAACCTTGGCTCGCTCTAATACTAAGTTGTAACACCTTACTACCCAGGGACCTTTACGCTGTGTATTTTAAACAGTGCTAAACTCGCTAACTGAGTCATTTGGCCATAATCGTGTAACTAAATGTGATTAATGATTTAGGGTTAAAATTTTCGGTCAAAGATACAACGTTTCACTAAAACATTTAATGTGTACATTGGGATCCCAAAATATATTTTAAAGGTTAATTACAATAAAGGATTTACAACCAATCGACCTAAGTGACAAAATAGGGTTTAACCCAAGTTCCTCTTTAAACCCTCGACTGTGGTGGTCGAGCAGTTGCATATGTACACATTGTCACCTAAGCTTTCCAACTCAAGGATGGTCCAACTTTATTTTACCTTTACCTGCACCACATAGCACCCTTGAGTTGAGGCTGAACAAGAAAACTCAAACATGCTCATAAGCAGACAATAACATGTCACCAAATCATAATAAGCATTCCTAGTAGTAATAACTTTATTCATGCATGCAGGAAAGTAAAAATAAATGTTTATGGAGTCCTGCGCCCTGAGTAGATGACTAACAAGTTTTTCTGGGAAATTGCGCCCAGAATAGATGACTAATAAGTCTCTTTGGGGAACTGTGCCCTGAATAGATGACTAATAAGTCTTTCTGGGGAACTACGCCCTAAGCCATGTGACATGTCAGTCACCTGAGACTTTTAGCCATGACTCTGAGTAACTAGCCTTAGGCTAGCCAAGCGCTTTAGTTTTCTTCGACCAATAGGTTGGTCAAGCATTTAATCCTAATGTTGATTAGAAATAATCATTTTGGCATTCTGCCAGAACAATAATGTCACTCTTGACTCATAAGGCAATTCTATACGACCAACGCTCAATACTATTGCCGGTCATGACTGATAAGTCAGAACTTCCCATCCACTACTAAACACCATTGCCATTTCTGACTAATAAGTCAGTGCTTCCTCAATGAGGTAATGCAAACAAACATATATCTTATGTCAAATATCCAGATATAAGGCATTCAACATGCTTAATCAATAATTACAAGCATAATCATAATCATGCACAATTATAGAGACTCAGGCTCTGATAATTTCCATATTCAACGTTTATGCCATGCCGTACTCTCATGTATCACATGCACGACATACTGGGTGCAATTTTCTTACCTCAGGTTCGAGCGTAAAATAAAAAAAGAATGACCCTTGAGAACGATACTGTCCTTAGGTTTTTAGCGGTCACCAAATCATAACCAATCCCATCATGAAAACGGGTAATAAAAGGTTCATGTACTAAAACCTAGCTCTCAGGACCTCGAATCCTACTAAAACAGTTAGTAGATTCGATCTCGATCCTTGAGATTCAAAAACCCGCATTTAAAACTTGATAAAACCCAACCTTGCACAAAGAGGACAGGCAGGCTGCGATCGCGATGCGCCCCTAAGATAGAGAGCCCCCTGTCTGGGTGCCAGGGGTGGGCCATGGATTTCCCTTGAAAGTCATGGCACGCTTGCTAGACAGAGCCCAGGGGAGGCTCTGGGGTTCATTCAAGTCACGACTTGCATGAACTCAGTCGTGACTTGACCCTGCAAACCCAGCTCCCATGCATTTTTCTCAATCTAAACCTCAACCAAAACTCATTAAACCATTCCCAATATCACAATCAATCATCACCACAACATAATCACTAGTTTAACAACAAAACCCAAGCTTTATAACACTTAAAACATCACCAAACACCTAATTTTACAATCAAAATCTATGGCTAAAAGGATAACCTTAAAACAGAGTAAAACCAGAGATTTAAACTTAGAATCCTTACCTCAGATATGGATTGAACCCTTTGAATTTATGAACACACTTCCAAGCCCTCAAACCTCAAATCCTTAAGCTTCAACTCTATATTTCTGCCTCAAATTCCCAACCGACAGAAAGAGAGAAGAAATTGAGAGAGAGAAAGAAAAAACCTCTGTTTTTCCCAGCTTATTCCACAACCTTCCTTGACTGAGTTTATCTAATGGTCTAAATGACCAAATTGCCCCTAGGACCATTTAAAGACTTCAAAGCTAAGCAAGGGCATAATTGTCATTTCTCACCTATCCCGTTAATCATAATTGATGTCCTCCGTTTCCTGCAATTCCCAATATCCTGAAATAATTAAT
Source organism: Humulus lupulus (assembly GCF_963169125.1). NCBI lineage: Eukaryota > Viridiplantae > Streptophyta > Magnoliopsida > Rosales > Cannabaceae > Humulus > Humulus lupulus. The sequence continues at coordinate 196,692,618 of NC_084798.1, forward strand.
AAATTATATCCCATAACCCTCTCATTTCTAGTAATGTACTAAACACCAATTTACCCTTAGGCTCAACCCGAGTTTGGTAATTAACCCCGTTATGACCAAACTGCAAAGTTGCATCCTAGGATCGTCTCATGCTGAATAGCTCAAACATATCCACATAATAATGCGGTCTCACCCATATATCACATACATGCATATAAATATATAAATATGCCCTTAACGACCAAAATTACAAAAATGCCCTTCTAATAAGAAGTGGGCCCAAATGTATGCAAATATAATTATATAATAATATAACTCACATAATCATGCATATAATCACATAATCACATATTAAATCAATTATGGCCCTCCTAGCCCCCTAATCAAGGCCCTAAGCCTTATTAGGAAATTTGGGACGTTACACTTACATCTTGGGAACTCAGTAGTATAATTATGTAACGACCCAATTTCGCTAATAAGGCTTAAGGGCCTTGATTAGCGTGCCAGGAGGGCAAGATGGGATTTATGTGTGATTTGATGAGTTAAATGCATGATTATGATTTAAAGCATGTTATATGACTGTTTGTTCATCTGAGATGCATGATTATGTATATTAGTATGCATGTAGGCCCGGATCGTGTTAGAAGGGCATAATTGTAATTTTGGCCATGTTGGGCATAACTGCATTGATATGTGATGATTGTTGAGACCACAGTGGTATGTGGGCGCATCAGTGATTTGTGACTCGAGGCGATCCCAGTGAGCAGGTTAGCGGAAAGTCATGGCGGGAATTTGTACCCGGCTCGGGGCGAGCCTGGGGTATAAATAGGATCTGTTGAGTTTATTGGCGTTTATTTTGATATCGAGGAATATTGTTTTGGTGATTTATCAGGTGTTGGGAAGCAACGGGAAAATGTTAGAGACACTTGAGGATTAGCGGGAATTGGGTAAAATGACTAAAATGGCCCTACTTGGATAAAAGGGCTTAGAGTTAATAGGGAGGGCATTTTGGTCATTTGTCTTTTAGAGATTGATTTATGAGGCTTTATACACCTAGTGGGATTTATAGAGAAAGAGTGTTGGCAGTGGAGAGAAAGAAAGAAAAGAAAGAAAAAAAAAAGGACAGAAAGAAAAGAGAGAAAAACAGGGGGGTTTTCCAAAGGATCGGTTTGTGCATTTTTGCACCATTCCTCTCCATTTTTCTTGGAGCAAAGCTTAGTGGAGAGCAATGGTAGGCTGAGCATCAAGGATCTTGGGTTAGACTTGAAGATTTGGCAAGAACACATCAACTTTTGAGGTAACTTTTAGAGATTTCAGTTTTAAGGGTTTTGATGGTTTGAGCTGTGTTTTGAGCTGAGTTGATGGGAATTTTAGGGAATTTCGGGGCAAGCTTTTATGATGAACAAGCTAAGGAGGTCTAGGGTTGAATCAAGGTCGAAATTTGCATCAATGGTAAGAATTCTAAGCCTTTAACTTTGTTGTTGACTGAATTTCTGGGTTTAGGGTTGTTCATGGTGAATTTTGAGATTTGGGTTGAATGTGCTTGGGTTTTGAGTTCTTGGGATGCTTGGGATGAGTGTGAGATGTTTATAAGCTTGATTTTGGGTTTGGAAAAGGTTTGGACAAGTTTGGGGTTGATTTGGTTGAAGGAAATCGCAAGAAGCGATTTTTGGGTTATGCTGGGCTGCAACTAGCGCTACAGCGCTAGTCAGTGGGCACTGTAGTGCTAGCCCCTGTTCTAGGGGGTGTGTTCTGCTTGTAGCGCTACAACGCCCTCTTTAGAGCACTGTAGCGCTGCACTGTTCACAGAGGTGGATTTTTGGATTTTTGATGAGGGATTTTGACCTAGGGTTCGGGGCTCGATTCCGCCACTTTGTTTTGGGGATTTAGGACTTCCCGGGGGCTCGGGATTGGTCCCGAGGCTAGGTATTCAGACTTGGGGTTCGGTGTTGACTTTGACCTATGTTTGTGTCTAGGTGTGCACTAAGGCTCGAGTGGGATCATGCTCAAGGAGTCAGGTGATCTAAGCTATTGAAGGGAAAGGTAAGAAAACTATAACACCCGTAGGATAGGGCGTGGGCCCATAGTGTGATTGCGGGGCACGAACCTATATTGCATTACATGTTAGGGTGCAGATTTAAATGAATTGATATTTGTTTGAATGTTGTTTGATTTATGCTATATATGTTTATAGTGAAATGAACGACTATGGCCGAGGGCGGCAAGGCTGAGAACGGCAGCGGGGCCGGAAGTAACACTTAGCACATGGGATGCTTATAGTCAGGGTAGGACCCAGAGGATACATGTGAGATCCTTACGGTGAGGACCGAGACCCCAGGCTGTGGTAAGGGTTCTGGGGCAGCATGGCCGTGTTTGCTTAGTCTAATGGTTGACTTGTTTATCTGTGGACTATCTGATATGATTAACTGTATATTTTTCATATGTTATGAACTGCATGAGTTTTCTTGCTGGGCTTCGGCTCACGGGTGCTCCGTGTTGCAGGTAAGGGCAAAGACTGAGTCAACCAACCATGAGTACGGAGAGCGTGAAGCGACGCGTACATGTTTGGCCTGCCCGACTGCTTTGGTTGGGGGTTTATTCGAAAATGGCTGTAATAATCTATGATTTTTATAACTGATCAATTGTAAACTTATTTCAAGATGTAAATAGTTTTCAAACCTTATTTTGGGATCCCAAATGTTTAATACTAGAAGTTTTATTGAAACAACGCGTTTTTTTCTAAGATTACAGCCTTAACTTTTAATTAGTCACACTTTTGTTTCAAAACCTCGGTTATCGAGTTCATTGCACACTGGTTTGTCTTAAAACTCACTTGGTAACGGCTCTAAGGGAGTAGGGCGTTACAAATTAAGTGGGAGTGTTAATCATAGATATGAACATCTATAGCTTCTGATGAAGAAGTGAAACGACATTTCCTTTTAGTTTGGTTCAAGGTGCTAAATGATAGAGATCTCATTTCAGTAATCAATATTAGTTTACTGAAATATCATTTACAAGGAACTAAGTGTTTTAAGGATAAAATACAATGAGGGGTAAAATGGTAGTTTAGTCCCATGTCATTGTAGACCATCTATAGAGGATTGAGTGACAATTATGGTTATAACAATGGATAATTAATAACTCATCTATATTTGTTATAGAGTGTTCTATGAATTCAAGAGTGCAATTCCAAGTCTTTAGTGGAGTCACGAGGAATTAATAAGTTAGTAAATTTATTTGTTAGATTTATGATAACTTATTGGAGCATGATTTCACAGGCCCACGGTCCCCACTATACCTTGAATAAAATCATCTAGATAGTCTCAATTAATTGATTTAATTATCAATGTTGATCAGATGAATTTTGGGATAGTTTCACAGAGTTATACAATTTAGAGAAGAAAAGAGAAATTATGGCAGATTTATTAATTAAGATAAATTGGTATCTAAATTAATAAATAAGTTTAAATCAAGTTTCTAATTATAAATAATTAATTTGATGAATGATTTGAATAATTATTTAATTAATTAAATCAATAGAAAATAATACAGGCCTTGATTTTAAGTCCAACAAGCTTATAATCAAATGAGAAATTTCACGGGCCTAAAGCTCATGATAATTCGACCAAGGGCTGATATTATCTACTATTTTATTGATTTTTTAATTAAATTAAATGGCCTAATTGAGTCTATGAAATGAGTGCTTAGTGAGAGTTGAAAACATAAGTTGAATCACAAGTTTCTAATAGGTTTTAGATTTTCTCTACTGCATAAGTCCTTTTCTAAGCCTCATTACTCTTTTCTCTTGTTCTGTCTATATCTATCTCTTGTGTTGAGAATTGCCCACCCTAGTCTAGGTAATTCTAAGGATACTTTGGAAGATTGTGGAGAAAATTGAAGAACAGTTCAGTTTCTCGGTAATACTCTACGACAGAAAGGATACAAGTGTTAGAGAAACTGAAGGAATGACTCTATTATTCAACTGCGTATAATGTAAGTATTCTTATGATTATTTCTCTTTGAATTCAATTTTAGAAACATATTCTAGGTTACCTCATATTAACTTATTTAATATTAGATCTACATGAAAATAAATAAAGATCCTGTATAAGCTTTCCCAACAACTGGCATCAGATCCTTAGGTAATCTTTATTTTCAAGCATGAACATGTTAAAAATTGAATTATTTGTTGTGTTTGAGTCATTGGATGAATTTCATGTTTTTATGAAGCATATTGAATTTTATGTGATAATTAGTAATTTTAGGTTATTTTGTTGTGTTTTCTATGCCATTAATTTTTATATTTTCTTTATTTTGTGTAAAACATGGTAAAAATGAATAGAAAATGGATTTGGTTTGAAAAATTGCACAAAATTTATTTTTTTGGAAATTTTTTGCCTGACTGCATACTGCCTTGCGCGCGCATCACCCTGCCACCTGTGCATGCATCTGCACGCGCTGCCCCACCCGCTTGCACGCATCCCTTGGCGTCATCCCCTCCTGCGCGCGCGTCACCAGCCAGCAGCCATGGTCACATGTACTGTTCACCCCAAATTTTTTTTTTTAAGAAAAGAAAATTGTGAAATTGATTATTTATGATAAAGACAAAAATATATGATTTATTTTATCATTTAAAAATGATTTTAAATTAATATATTTTTGTTGGTTGAGATTTAAATAACTAGATATTTTCTACAAATATTCAAATTTAAATTTAAAAATAGACTAACAACTTAATTTTAAATCTTTTAATATATTAAAATATTAGAATTAAGATATCAGATATTAAATATATTTTCTTTTAAATACTTGATATTTTTATTAAATCTTTATTTTGAAATTATTAATATCTGTTTATTCTATAATTTTTAATATTTAAATTATTTGAAATTTGAAACTTGTTAGTTAGATATTTTTATGGATATTTGAATTGGTTTAAATATTTTGAGATATTTTAGGGTTGTTATAACTATTAATATTTTATTTTTAAATGGTTAATATATTTGCTTATAGTTGTAACAACATAATATATTTTTTGAAAACAGTTAAGTTATTGATTTTAAAATTTAAAATTTGTTAAATTTTGAAAAATATCATTTTTTTCAACCAATTAATAAAATACTTTCTAATAAATAGGATTTAAATTAACTTTGGTTAATTATTGATAAATCCTATTTAAATTAAATTAATGTTTTTCAAATTAACCTAAACCAAATTTATTGTTGATAAATGAAATTTAAATTCACTTTTGTTAATTATTGATAAATAAAATTTAAATTAACTTTTGTTTAATTGACTTATTTTTTGTAAAAATTTAATTAATTCAATTTTTTTGATAAATTCTAGATAATTAATTGTGATATTTTTGCAAATGAAATAAATTGTGGTATTTTTGCTTAAATTCATAGACTTGCTCATATAGTAACATGATTAAGCCCATCCAATTATAACATGTTTGTTTGCACTATATGTGATATTTTTGCAATTTTGGCTTAGATGCATATATTGGCCCATATGTTTGCTAGATATATGGATTTTGCCAGATAAAATAATCATAAAATGATAGGTTTTATTTGGGCCCATTAGAAAATATTAAGTTTAAATTCCTCTCTTGTGGGTGGTTCCACTTGTGAATGCCCATTTGCTTTGTATGACTATAGTGGGCCTAATCAATTAATAAAACAAATGTTTAAATTCCTGTCTTTTGGACCTTGTATGGAAGTATTGAGGCCTTTGTAGTGAGAATCACATACTGGACCTAGCTCTCCTCCATACAAGCCCAATTGTTAAGGCCCATTTAGGACTTAATTGTATAGGTTCATTATATTAGTTAAACCTAAATATTGATTAGCAAAAAATTAATTCTAAATTAATTGAATTTGTTTCAATGTGACACTTTAGAATTAATAGGAAATTATAGGACTTTGGTTTTAAAAATTTAATCTTTTCAATTTTTTGGAGAACCATAGTCATTAATTTTCTAAAAATAAATAATAAAAATACAATTTTTAATTTTATAATGAGCTTATTTTAAGAATTATGTTCAATCTCCACCGTTGGTTTAACAAAGTCTATAGCTTAATGGGGCCTCGAGACGCTTTGATTCGTCCCCCTACGGAAGGTGTTCATTAGTTATTTTGAAAATGTTAGATTTCGAAAGATAGATAATTATAGGTCAAATTCTACTAGACTCACCCCTACGGTGACTACTAGGACTAAATTTATTGATTATCGAAACCGTGTGTCTAGCTCATAAAATAAGAGATTTTGTTTTCTTATTTTGATCGAATAGCAGGTTGTTAATAATGGTGTCCATTATTAAATAAATTTATAACTTTATTTAACTAGTGGTATTTTTGACTCTCGCCAACCGACACAAGGATATCATTGATTTGTTAAAAACACTACTACAAAAAAGGCTTTTTAGGACTCGCGGGGCGCGAGTCCTCTATTTGAGAGCCTTAAAATATGAGATTTTTTAGGATTCACAACAATGTTTGCAAGCCTTAAAAGAATTGACGCGAGCCCTAAAAGAATGGCCGGAGTAAGTGGCGACGCCACCACTCCACGGTGGCCATTGGGTCTGACTCTTTAGTGGGTTTTGAAGCCCAAGATGCAAGGAATATGGTGGTGGTGGTGGCTTGAGGTGGACGGAAAGTGGTTGGAAAGTTTGGGAAAACCCAAAATCGCAGAAACTTCGACAAGCACTTTGAGGGCCTTGGGCCGCGCGTGAGGGGTTGGGCTCCGAGGGTTGGAGGTTTCGGTGGGCGGCACGTCGATTGGGATGGTGCGTGGCGATGGGCGGTGACGGCAAGGTGGCCATTTGGCCTTGTCAGAGACGAGCTTGAGAGAGAGAGAGAGAGGGAGCTTCGGGAAAGAGAGAGAACCGAGGAGAGAGAGAGAGAGAGTGATTTGAGTGATTTTTGTGTTTTTTTTGATATTATTGAGTGATTTGAGGGATTGCAGGGAATTTGTGATTTTTTAAAATTCAAAATTTTAGGACACACATAAGTTTTTTGGACTTGCACCACTTGTCCTAAAAAAAATTCTTTAAGGACTCGCAATGAGTGTCCTAAAAAGTATAGGAGGTGTTTGTTAAAAAAAAAATTCAAACTTTTAGGACACACATAGTTTTTAGGATCTACGAGCCTTAAAAGAAATTCTTTAAGGGCTCCCAATGCGAGCTCTAAAAAGTACAGAAGCTGTTTTTAAGGCTCGCATCTAGGTGAGTGCCCTGAAAAAGTGTCCTAAAAGGGATTTTTTGTAGTAGTGAAACCTAAAGAAGTAGAGATATGATTATTTTGGTATTTTTTTCTAATATCTTTCATATTTTTCTTGTATGTTGTGCTATTTCTTGAGTATTGTGTGAATAGGAGTTTTACTGAGCAAATATGATTGATTTCTATTTTATTGATAATTGATAGTTTTAAGTATGGCTGTGTCTACTCCCATCCTTTCTCAACTTTTGATGGAGAAACTCACTGGAGAAAACTTCCTTGAATGGAAACAAAACATCAACATTGTGTTTATTGGTGATAACTCCAAGTTCGCATGACCGAGGAATCCCCGGAAGTTCCAGTTGAAGGAGCTACCAATTCTGTGATGGAGAAGTATGAGCGTTGGCAGGCCGCTAACAAGAAGGCGTGGTACTACATGTTGTCTAGTATGGTCGACACTATCAAGACAAAGATAGAGAATGTTGAGACGACCTACGAAATCATGGATCAGCTCCAAGACATGTTTGTTACCAAGTCAGCACAGACTCGTTTTGAGGCCACCAAGAAATATGCTAATGCTCAGATGGCACCTTCTCAACATGTTCATGATCACCTGATCAAGATGACAAACTACTTTCAGAAAGCTGAACTTCATGGAGCAACAATAGATGAGGAAACTCAAGTTGGCTTAATCCTCAATAGTCTACCACCAGCTTTCCTGCCGTTCACCACCAACTATGTGTTGAATAAACTCAACTATGGTCTGGCACAACTCATGAACTAGCTTCAGACTTTTGAGCCTATCATGGGTGGACCAAGTAAGGGAGGAGAAAAGAAGACAACTACTACTATTGCTGCTGATCTAGTTAAGGCTGAAGCTAACCAAGCCTCATCTTCGAAAACTAGAAACAAGAGGAAATGTGGACAAAACAACAACCCCAAGCCTGCAAAGACGAGTGCACAACCAAATGCACAGACACCCTAAGGGGAAGAAAAAGAACAAGAAAGGTAAAGATAAGTGTTTTCACTGCAAAGAGAAGGAGCATTGGAAAGAGGATTGTCCCAAGTTTCTAGCTGCTAAAAACAAAGTTTCTTGAATTGTGGGAGGAAGTGGAAGAAGGCGTCTTAAAGCTTAGAGTTGGGAACAGAGCGTTTGTTGTGGTCCAAGCTAGAGGAAGAGCTCGTCTGAAGTTCGGAAATACATTTTTAATTTTAAATGATGTATTTTTTATTCCGGATTTTAGTAGAAATTTAATTTCAGTTTCCATGTTGCAATTAGAACAATTTGTTATGACTTTCAAGTTCTAGTATATCTATTTCTTTCAGTGGATCATAATTGTGTATTGCATGTTTGGAAAACGAGCTTTATATTCCGTGACCTAACGAACCCCTCACTCTTAACAATGATTTATTCAAAGTAGTTAAACATAGGACCAATAAACGTCAAAAGACAGATAACAACAACATGACATATTTATGGCATTTGAGACTAGGTCACATTGGCTATGATAGAATTCAAAGACTTACAAAGGACAAGCCTTTGAAGGAACTCACCTTAGGTGAATGTAATGACCCAACTATTTCTAAGACCTTGGACCATTAAAACTACTAGACATAGCTACTATTTTGATACAAACATAAGAAATAACATATCTTTATTGAAAACCCAAAATATTGTATCAAATACAAGATAATATAAAAATATAAAATGTGATAGATATGGTATGGGATCCCATTGTTTATAAAACATAAACTTTAATTCAATTGCTCAAAACTAAGTGCGGAATTACAAAAGAAACATAATTCAAAAGACTAAATAACGTCATCCTCGATCGACACGCAGTCCATTCAGTCCATTCATCCTTAACACACAAGCCAAGCTGCCAAGAATCCTTCTGCCTTCCATAATCATTTTCCTGCATCACACTAACAATAAAGGAATGAGCCTAATGCCTAGCAAGGAAAATCTACTAACAACATACATCATATATCATAAGCATAAGACTATATCATAAACATACACTATAAAACGTATGACTATAAAAACATATATTGTATATGACTACAATATTAATGGCCATCATAAATTCTTGGGGCTTGTTAGCTAAACAAGTCATATGCCCATAAATTTGTGGGGCTTGCTAGCTAAGCATGTCATATGCCCATAAATTCTTGGGGCTTGCTAGCTAAACAAGTCATATGCCCAAGGACTGCAAAACATATTCTTGGGGCTTGTTATCTAGACAAATCATATGCCCAAGGAATACAAGACATATTATACATATACATATACATATCATAACATAAACATATCATATAAGCACATAAAATCTATCCTATTTTCCTTACCAAAAGCTGGGATATTTGGGAACAAGAACGGGTTTAGAACACTTCTATAAACCAACAGTAAAAATGGTGAGTATCTAAAGAAAAAGAGATGAAAAGAACACTAAACCATCAAGAAGAAACTTACCAAGAAGGACCTTAAGTTTCAAGAACTTAAATACCAAATCAAGAATCATAAACAAAAGTTAGGATCTGAATAAAAGAACACTAAAGAAAACTAAAGAACCATAAAGAACTGAACTTAGGAATAAGAATACCTTGAATGATCTTATGGATTGATCTAAACCTCAATACCGAAATCACACTATATCTGACTTCCCAAGTGTTTAGAAAAGCTTAGAATGATAAAGCTTTTATCCCAAACCCAAGTGTATCTCTCTATAGTAATACTAGCACCATGGGAGCTCTGATCAATTTCTTGAAGAATGAAGAAAATGGATGGGTACTAGGTCCTATTTATAGAGTTCAAGTAGTGAAACTAACCCCTTTTAATTTGAATAAATAAATGAATATAAAATGAAAAAGATTTGAATTTTTGTTCAACTGACACCCAAAACTCGGTCAAAATTGTTCAAAGATAGGTCTAAGTGGTTAAGGGTAATTTTCAAAATTTAAAATGAAACTTTCAAAAAAATCACCTTGGAGCCGATATATCGCCCCCCATTGGCAATATATCGCCTCCCCCTATATTCCCGAGCCCCATTTGATCGTTCGTGCAAAGTCAACGTGTTTTCCGTATCTTCCGTAGGCGATATATCGGCCCCAATAGCTGCGATATATCTACATGCATGATATATCAAACACGTATTTGCACTTTTTTAGCATATTTTGAATTGATAAAACAGCTTTAACTGAGTCATAATACGATCCTAATAGTTTTTGGAAAGTTCTAGAGCTTCTAAATCTTTCTTTTATTAAAACTATTCATCAAAATACTTAATTCCTTAATAATCATGATTATGACAAGTGTCATGCTCTTAATGGTTCTATCTAAACCTTAGGTTATAATAAGTATATTTCTATGACCAGCAATATTAATCAAACCTTATGTTATAATTAATATTCTTAAACTATAGGTTAAACTTATAAAATCCATAACTGTTGCTTTGAGTTTCCAACTAAGTCCCGGCTTGAACCAAAATCCACAGTAACTAACATACTACTAACTAATACTAACTAATACTACTATATAGCTAGCTAAGTAAATATTCTGGGTCACTACAGTGAATTACACGTCTGTGAATCTTGTTTAGAAGGCAAACTGACCAAGCATCCATTCTTTGCAAAGGGTGAATGGGCCAAAGAACCACTTGGACTTGTACATTAAGATGTTTGTGGAACTTTGAATGTACAAGCCAGGAGTGGTTTTGAGTATTTCATCCCTTTCATTGACGATTACTCTAGATACCGATGTCTTTACCTAATGCATAGGAAATTAGAAACATTTTCAAAGTTTCAGGAATTCATAGCAATGGCTCAGAACCAATTAGGTAAAACGTTAAAGATCTTGCAATCTGATAGGGGTGTAGAATATTTGGATATGCAGTTCCAATATGTTGACGCGGTTTTTCGCCAACAGTGAATTAAGAAAATAACAAAGGTTTATTAGTGCTTGATAATAATCGAAAATAGGAAATGAACTCTCAAGAACACAGATCTTTTAACGTGGTTCAGTGGTTAAAATCCACATAGTACACGAGTCTATATTATTACTGTTTTTCTCTCTCTATTTTGGCAGAGTTTCAGTATTACAGAATAATCGTCCCTCTTCCTGTCCAATATCCTTAGTATTCATAAAGAAATTCCTTGGACAATTTTGGATAACCGCATGAGTCAATCACAGATTTACATATTCATTACATTTAATATAAACTATTCCCATTTATACTAGGATATGATCTGATCACGAAATAAATGGTCTCCTAATATCTGGGACATTAAGTATTACAGGCTGGCCATAAATGATTGTATAAAATATCCGGGTCTTTGGGGATCCGCGTATACGTCATATATTCGAGTTACCACGAACTGGATATGTCACCGAGCTCGTACTATGGAGGCCATGTTGTATGAATATCATAACCTCGCGCTTCACAACTTATGCATCCCTAGCTCGTATAATCACCTTGAAAACTGTGCTATCCACATGGACAATAAATGGATTCCTTGGCTATTTCTTCCATGTATTTATTTGCCAGTTGTACTCGAGCTGAGTGAAAGACTCGTGCTGAAATTAGGGTACACATTTGCCCCCCAAGTCCCTGGTCGTGGTTAATGACGCCATCTTCTGACCTACATAGTAAGGACTTTTAGACTTCTGTTGCATTAAACCATGCCTGCCCACTACTCAAGTACTGGACACGTGGGATACTACAATTGGAGTCTCTTTGGGTTTCGAGGACTGCAATAATTGTCTTGTCACCTTTTTTCTGCCATTTTATGTTTTGAAACACAACCCTTGGATTTTGTACTGACCAAATCGGATGGCTCAAATTGATCTATGTCATTTACGTATAAATAAGGTAGGCAATTTCCATGGTTCACCACCTTTTATTCGAAATCTTTCCACATCTTCTCTCTTCTGCATTATCAAACCCTTCTTCTTTCTCAGAAAAAACCCAAAAACCATCTATTGCAAAAACCCTCAGAATCCAGTTACTAAGATACTCAGAAGTCTTCCAGGAACTCTCCCCTACAAAATATACTTCTTTTATTTGAAGAACACACTGTAAGTCTTTTGGTTTCGAATAAACCTTTCTTTTACTGATTTATGTGTTTTTTTTATATCTTGCTCATCCACACTTCACTGTTGTCAATATTAGGTTGTTTTCTAATTGTTTTTGGCACATAGGCTTCAACTTAGGTTTATTGAGTAGGTCTGGTAATATCTCTAGAACTATGATATTCATAAAACTTGGTAAATATGGGTAATTTATCGCGAATTTTAGGAAATAACCATCTGGGATATAGAAGATGAAAATATTTTAGGGTTTGCAACCAGGTTGCTTAGGGGGCACGCTTCTTGGGTGATTTTTCTCTAAACCGCCCCCAAGGATAGTAGTGGCCTGATTTTTTGACACATGGATCCCTAAACATCAGGGATCTGTTAGGAAACTGAGACTCATAGAGTAGGGTAGCATGTGACATCACGCAACGGGCTGATACTAACTCAGCTCGTATATCAGAGACATCATTCTCCTCCGTAATTCCGTGCCATAACCTTTACATACTCTTAGGTCGCCTACTAAGTAACTCATCATTCTTGTTCATTAGGCGATATGATGGCACCCAAGAAGAACACACCAAAGAAAAATGCACCCAGCTCGTCTGCTCAACAAACGAACAAAGGGAAAGAGATCGCCTCAGAATCTCCCCTTCCTCACTTTGGCTCAGTGGTGGAGGGGGAAGTTATGGTTGACCCCAATGCTTTCTTCGAGGCAGAGACAATCAATTCCAAGATTATGACCCGAGGAAGGGTCAACAAAATTATGCTGAGCCATAATATCGAGGTCGGGTCTGGAGTCCTTATTGACCGACCTCCGTTCGAAGGGGAACGGAGCTGCTCCCCTCTCCAGGATGACTTCGCGGCTTAGAGCGACGAGCATTTGAAGGCTAGGGCCTTCCTTCTCTTGGATCAATACTTTGCTGACTTCCTAAATTATGTGAAGTTGGCACCTTTTCAGCTCCCCCCAAATTCTTATAGGCTTTTGGTGGGGCTGAAATACTTATTTTTGAAGCACGAGTGAGAGGTCCCCACTCCGGCAGATATACTATATTTTTTCTGCCTTAAAGCCACCAGATTCCCAAACTCTGCTTTGGTCATCGAGCTCCCAAGCCACCCCAACGACTACAAAGGCCACTTCTTTATGTCGAATGGGTTCCAAAACTGTGAGCATCGATACTTCAACCATCCTCGTAAGTTATTTTTTTCTCTGATCTCAGCTCGTAATTTTTTTTTTCTTTTCAAGACATTTTCCTTGTGCATGTGCTAATTGAGTTTATTTTTTGTGGAGCTATATTAGCGAGGACGGGGAAGTCAGTGACCCTCGGGGGTCAATATGAAACATTTTCTGGGCTCTTACCCAGCAAGAAGAATTACCGACAGATCGTGAATGATGCCATGATGTTGGTGTGTAAGTTGATTGGCAAAGGCCAGACGTTGGCCTTAAGAAGGACCCGGGCTACCCTTCTAGTAATCCATGAGCTCCTGCCTTCTTAAGAAGAGGATGAGGTGCTTCTTGTGCGGAAGAGTTGGGTTTCCGAGGCTATTTAGGAACCCGATTTAGAACGAGCTGCGTCAGGGGCAGCTGCTGGCCCCTCCAGCCATGGTAACCCATATCCTTATAGGGAACTAGATAGGGCTGTCCACCGTCACCCTAACAGTCCAGACCGTAATGTCACCCTGCTCCAGGGTGTGGATCACTTAGTGTTGCGTCATGATAATAACTACCCTAAGGACACCATTGTTGTAGATAACACCTTAAATTTTAGGTCCGCCATCTTTGAGGAGTACGGGACCAATCGTAGGAGCTGGCCTTCTCTTCTTCAGGGCGCCTTTGCCCCTGGATTTAGAAAGTATGTAGATGAGGCCAGCCCCAAGGTACAGCTTGAGCCCGAATCTCCTAGAGTCCAAGAAATATTAGACTTAGATTCTCATTCTCCTCTAGTTGCCCCAAGGCCGTAGGTCGTGATAATAGACTCCTCCCCCAGGTCGGAGGGCAGGACCTTTATTTACTTCCTTTGTGTATGTTTTTGACTTTGCTTATGAACTAATCCCCTTTATGTTCTTTTCAGGTGACGAGATGGGACAACCTGGAGATCCTGACCTCCGTATGGCTTTCCAGGGCGGGAAATTCGGTTCGGGCCCTGTCATGAAGAGGCCCCGATATACAAATAAAGCCTCTCCTGCGGTAGGAAATACATCAAAATTCCATGCTAAGGGGAAATGCACGACCTCGACAGCTCCGGCATTTACTGTCACTGAGAAGAGGGTTCCTCCTCCTCCTCCACCTCGATTCGCGCCTGCTCAGGATCAGGTAATACAAGCTGATCCTCTAGCTCCTCCTGCCCAGTTGCTACTGTCCGCATACCATTTGTTCCCCAGGATCTGGAGAAGATTCCCGAAGCCTTTCGAGGAATCCTCTACGAGACGGCGAGCCACATGGTGGGGCATGCTTACAGAGCCAGCTCAAAGGACTTGAGGACGATTGTGTAGCGGAGCCCGGAAAACATCCTAGAGTCAGCATTGGGATGAACCTCACATTAAGTTATCATTACTTAGTGACATTTTTCTCTTTATCTTGCCAAAGGATACATTTAACTTGCCTTGTTATTTTGCAGTCTGCCCTAGCTCAGCACCGCAGCATAGCTCGGGCTAGGGCTAGAAATGATGAGCTCCAGGCCGAACTCAATGCCGTGCTAACCGCTATTCAAGAAGGAAAGCAAGCTGCCAAAGCTGCCTTTGTGCCTGCTCAAAAGAGCGAGTACGATGCCAAGTTTGCCCTTGCCTCATCTCAGGAAAGCGAGTAGGCTGCAGAGATTTCCTTGGCTGCTCTCTTGGACCAAACTGCCCAGCTCTAGGCCGAGGTTGCTGAGGCCAAAGCAAAATAGCTAGAGGTCGAGGCTAAAGTTAAAGAAGAGAAGGCGGCTTCACTGTCCTCCATGGAAGATATGTTGTACCATTGTTGGGCCTTTAACCAGGGTGGCAAATTCTCTTTCATGGCTCCCGAGCTGTGGGATCCATACCTTGAAAAATTCAAGGCCTGGATCTTGCAAGATTTGTCGGAAAGGGTGATGCTTTTACAACGAGCGAACATGAAGGCAAGGAGGTCATGTCCTAAGAGCATCATGGAGGGGCTCAATGACAGTCTTTTTTTTTTTTTATATTTGTTTGTAAAAAATTTCCCTTGGGCTTAGTTCAAGGTTTTTCTCCTCGGGAAAAATTTAATTTCAATTTATATATCTAACTTTTAATCTATTTGCCTTTCCTTGATTATCTCTCATTGTTTATGCCTTCTTAGACTTGTACATTCAAGATTTTAGGAATCAATTTTTAGATCGGGATATATATTTTGAGTTCGGTTATATCCAAACTTAATGTGTCGATTTATATCATGCCTGTTAAGAATCAGGCCTTGGACCCAGTTATATCAGGGATTTTAAATATTTTAAACTTAGTTCATGTTAGGTTTATTGATAACTCGAGCTTTAAAAGCCCTTGAGTTAAACATTTTTCCCAACTTTCAAAGAATTGGACCTAGTTGTATCCAGGGCTTTTAGTGATTTAAACTTAGTTTGTGCTAGGTTCTTTGACATCTCAAGCTCTTAGAAAGCCGTCGAATCATCAATTTTCCAAGATTCTAAGTTTTTGACCTGGTTGTATTCAGGATAGTTTTGTACCTGGTTGTGTCCAGGATTTTAAATGATTTATACTCATACAGTGATCTTATTCTGATCCACTTCAGATTATATGCCCCCAAGTAACCAGAATGTAGAGGCTTTCTTGGTTGCTTTTACAAACATTAACACACGAGCTAATACAGGCTTACAAATAAAAAATTATTTAAAACCATTTCAACAAGAAAAATCAATTAATAATCCATCTATTATTTAACTAAGTGGCTTTTATATTTAAGCCTTACATGGATGACTGTATTATTGATAATACTTTTTTAAGTGCATGTCGTTTCAGGTCCGTGAGACTGTTTCTCCACTAAGCCGAGCTAACTTGAAAGTTCCCTCACACAAAACTTCAACGATCTGATATGGTCCTTCCCAGTTCGGGCATAAAACACCATCCTTGGGATCCTTGTTTGCCAAAAAGACCCTTCAGAGAACCAGGTCGTCCAATCCAAAACTACGTCTCTTGACCTTAGAATTAAAGAAACGAGTGATTTTTTTTTGGTAATGTGCGAGCTGTAATTGTGAATCCTCTCTTTTATCATCAATCAGGTCGAGAAATGCATTAAGTAGCTCATCATTCCGTTCTTGGCTGAATTTGCTTAGTCTGTGCATGGCTACCATAGCTTCGACGGGAAGGATGACCTCGCTTCCGAAGGTAAAGGAGAAAGGAGTGTGCCCGTGGGAAGTCCGGTACGCCCAAAGTATTTGCGGGAGCTGCTCAGGCCAGACTTCTTTGGCCTCATCTAACCTTTTCTTAAGGCTCACTTTTAGGGTCTTATTCACAGCCTTGACCTGTCCATTGGCCTGTGGATATGCTACCGAGTAAAAACTCTTAATAACACCGTACTTTTCATAGAAGTTGGTGAAGAGATCACTGTCGAACTGGGTCCCATTATCCAACCCGATCTTTTTAGGAAGCCCAAATCGACATACAATATTCTTCACCACAAAGTCCAGGACTCTCTTTGAAGTGATGGTTGCCAAAGCTTCGACCTCTACCCATTTCGTGAAATAATCGATTGCCATTACCGCGTAACGAACTCCTCCCTTTCCCATAGGTAAGGATCCTATTAGGTCAATTCCCCAAACTGCAAATAGCCACAGGGATGAGATCATAGTTAGCTCGACTGGAGCAGCTCGGGAAATCGTGGCGAAGCACTGGAATTTGTCGCATTTCTGAACATGGGAGATGGAGTCTTTCGTTAAAGTAGGCCAAAAATAGCCATGCCTCAATATTTTCAAATCTAGATTTTGCCCACTGCATGATCTCCACAAAAACCTTCATGCAGAATGGTTTAAGCCTCCTCAGGCAGAACACACCGTAGGAGAGGCAATAAATGGCCACGTCGGTATAATGTACCATCCAACATCACATACCTCGGAGCTTGATAGAGTATTTTTCTCGCGTCCTTTCTTTCCTCAGGTAGCCTTCCCGTCATAAGGTATTCCACTATGGGGGTCATTCAGGTCAGCCTTGCGTCAATCATCTCGACCTCTACCATTTTTTCTGTTACGCTCAGACTCTCCAAAAATTCTGCTGGCACTACATTCAAAGTCTCAGCTTCCTTGGTGGTGCAAGCCTTGCCAAAGTGTTAGCATTAGAGTTCTGCTCACGAGGTATCTGTTCAACATTACTGTACTTAAATTTTGATTGCTCCTCCTTCACCTTAGCCAGGTAAGCCTCCATCTTGGTACCACGAGCTTGATACTCCCCGAACACCTGATTGACCATGAGCTAGGAATCGCTATAACACTGTACGACCTTTGCTTTGAGCTCCTTCGCAACTCTAAGTCCAGCTAGCAAGGCTTCATATTCAACTTTTTTGTTAGATGCTTCGAATCTGAATCTCAGACCTGTATGGAATCGATGCTTTTATGGAGAGATCAATATGATCCCAGCTTCGGATCCATTCTCGTTCAATGAGCCATCTACGAATATTTTCCATAACTCCTGCACCGGTTCCTTCAAAAGCTCCTCTAGAAATCTGATGCATTCAGCCAAAAAATTAGCAAGGGCCTGACTTTTGATTGAGGTCCATGGTATGTACAGTATCTCGAACTGGCTGAGTTCAACCGCCCATTTTAAAAGACGTTCCAACGCTTTAGGTTTTTGCAATACTTGCCTTAAAGTTTGGTTGGTCATGACGTGGATTGAATGGGACTGGAAATATGGTCGGAGCTTCCTAGAAGCCAATATCAGGCAGAACGCCATCTTTTCTATCAGTGGATATCGTGATTCGGCTCCGAGAAGTCTCTTGCATATATAATACACCAGTTTTTGAGCACGATCTTCTTCTCGAACTAACACGACAATGACTGCATTTTTGGTCACGACCAAATAAAGGAATAGAGGTTCTCCAGACATAGGCTTAGACAATATTGGGGGCTCGTCCAAGTGCGTTTTTAGGTCAAGGAATGCCTGCTTGAACTCCTCAGTCCATTCAAATTTCTTGTTTCCTCTGAGCAAGTTGTAGAACGACAAGCACTTGTCAGTGGATTTTGAAATAAATCGGTTCAGGGCCACCTTTCCAGTAAGACTCTGAACTTCTTTACGTGAGCTAGATGAAGGCATTTCCAAGAATGATCTGATTTTATCTGGGTTCGCCTCTATCCCCCTTGTATTGACTATGAATCCCTGAAATTTTCCCAATGCCACTCCAAAAGTACATTTTTGGGGATTCAGCCTCATATTATACCTCCTCAAGATCTCAAAACTTTCATTTAGATCGGATACATGGTTATCGGTAGTCTTGGATTTGACTAGCATATCGTTGCACTTCCATATTTTTCCCGATCTGACCAATAAACATTATGTTGAGTAACCATTGATAGGTAGCTCCGACATTCTTCAGCCCGAAGGGCATAACTTTATAATAATATACATTAGTTGGAGTAATAAAGCTAGTATGCTCTTGGTCCGCAGGATTCATCGCGATCTGGTTATATCCAGAATATGCATCCATGAAGGACATGAGCTCGTGTCCCGCGGTGGCATCTACCAACTGATCAATCCTCGGCAGTGGAAAGGAATCTCTTGGACAAGCTTTGTTCAGGTCGAAGAAATCAATGCAGGTCCTCCACTTTCCATTTGGCTTCGGGACCAGAATAGGATTCGCGACCCAGATCGGATATTTTGGTTCATGAATAAACCCACACTTTAATAGCTGAGCTACTTCTTCTTCCAATGCTTCAGCTCGGACTATTCCCAAATGTCTCTGTTTTTGGGATTTTGTAGGCACGCTTTTGTCCAAGTTTAGAGTGTGCATGATCACACTCAGACTTATTCCCACCATGTCTTCATGCGACCAGGCGAAAACATCTAGGTTCCCTTGTAAAAATTTAACCAGCTCCTTTTTCCTTTCCTCACTAAGATTTTTCCCAATCTTAATGACTCTTGAAGCATCTTTGGGATCTATGTTTATTTCCTCGAGCTCCTCAATAGCTTGGAACTTTGATTTGTCCTCGCCTATTCGTGGGTCGATATCATCAATTAGAGCAACATCACTATCCTTTGTTTCTTGAGGTTCTTCTGTCCCACAAGCAACTTCCACTTCCTGGGACTCCTCACCTCTGTCACTTATGGCCATTGCTTGCTGCCCGAGTTATGATTTTCCCTTCGTAGAAATGCTATAGCATTCCCTGGTAGGGAGCTAATCGCCTCTGACGGTGAATATTCCCGCAGATGAGGGAAATTTGATTGCTAGGTGGCGGATAGAGGTTATGGCTTCAAACGCCATCAACGAAGGCCAGCCCAAAATTGCATTGTACGCGGCTGGACAATCGATGACCACAAACTCAAGCAGCTTGGAGACAGTTTGTGGTCCTTCACCCAATGTTACCTTTAATTCGATCATTCTGATGGTAGCCGGCCCTTCACTAGAAATCCCATATAGAATCATTGAGGCTGCCTTCAGCTTGGTTACAAACAATCCTATTTTTTCTATGGTGGAACTAAAAAGTATATTCACAGAACTCCCGTTGTCTACTAGTGTCCTCCGAACCCTCCAGTTGTTGAGCTGAACAGTTATGACCAGAGTATCGTTATGTGGGAATTGGACATGGCTGTCATTTATCTCCGTAAAAATGATTGGTTGTTTTTCCAATCGCTGCTGCTTTGATTACTGTTGTTCTGGGACGAACTCCATATCGTTATGGGATTTCAGTTAGTTGATGTACCTCTTCTGGGCACCTCTGCTCGTGCCTACAAGATGAGGTCCTTCCAAAATGGTTGTTATATCTCCTCCTATTATTGGAGGAGGGGCGTCCTGATTCACTTGGACTCCGGCCTGATTCATTGGAGCCTCGGGAACTGACGGAGGATTTTTCCCAGTGGGCTGACTAGGAGTCGATCGATTCCGAGCGTACTGGGCCAAAGGTCCTGCCCTGATGAGAGTCTCGATCTCATCCTTTAGCTGTCTATAGTCATTAGTATTATGACTGATATCATTGTGGAATTGACAAAACTTTGAAGGATCTCTCTTCACTCTTTGGTTTTTTAGTAATTCTGGCTTCTTCCATGGAAGGCGAGTAAAATTAGCTAAGAAGATGCGCTCTCTAGTATCCGTGAGATCGGTATATGTTGTGTAGACCGGTTTAAATTTCTCCACGGACTTGCTTTTCTTTGTTCCGCTCTGGTCACCCTCACCATTTTCCTTCCTTTTATTATTTCCCCCTTGGTTATTCTGGGCAACAGTTTGAGCCGTAGATGCAACATCCGTTACCACTCCAACAGGCTAAACAGGGACTTGGTTGGTTCTTGCGATGGAAGCTCGCGCCTCTTCCAGGTTAACCCACCTTTGAGCTCATTTCAAGAACTCGTCCACAGTATTAACTCCTTTCCTTTGTAGCTCTTGCCACAGTTCGCCTCCAACAAGAATTCCCATCCTCATTGTCATGAGCTTGGAGCTTTCGTCAGCATCTCTAGCTCGCGCAACAACATTGGCAAACCTACTTAGATATTCTTTAACTTGTTCACCGGGCTGATGCTTTACATTAGCCAAAGAGTCCTCCTTAATTCGAGCTGCCTGGGAAGCCTTGAATGCTCTCTTAAAATCAGTGGAAAAACTCTCCCATGAGTAGATTGAATGCCTCTTGTATCGTTTGAACCATTGCCTAGCTGCCCCAATTAGAGTCGAGGGGAATATAAGGCACCTTATCTGGGGCTCGATGTCATGGACCATCATTATGGTGTTGAACATCCCCAGGTGATCAGACTGAACCCCATCTCCATCAAACTTTGACAAATGTGGCATCCTGGAACCCACTGGATATGCAGTCGCCACAATATTCGAGGCGAAATGCTCGAGCTCATCCTCGAAGTCACATTCATCTTTCTCTTTCTCCAATAGAAGGTTCTTCATTAGCTCCTCCATCTGGGCTAGCCTTTCGAGGGTTTTGTCCCTGGTTCCAAGGTTATTTTGAGGCTGTTCAACAACTCCTATCCTATCGTACGCGTTCAGCGGGTTGTTGTCCCTCCAAGTTCGGGCTTGGTTTTGTGGGACATTCCCGTTATCACGTACTTCAGAAGGACCTCCCTCTAGACGAGTGTAACTGACTCCTTCATTTCAGGCTGAATTTTATCTTTCTGAATTCAGGCGATCTCTTAGAACAGGCTGTGGATCATATTGAGAACTTTGTGCCGAACTTAGATGGTTTCTTAGATTGCCCTCGGACCTACCACTTCGACGTCTGTCAGTCCAATTACTTCCGTTTGCGAAACTTACGACTCGCGGTTGAGACCGAGGATCTGGATTATCGACATGTATCCGCGGATATGGGAAGATGGAGGAGGGTTTCTCCTACTGTCTCCATTAGTAGAAATGTCTCGTGTTGGACGAGGCGGTGTAAGATGTCTTATGGGTGATGGGGGATGCCTAACCGGCGAGGAAATTCTTGTCCTATTAGGGCAACTAAATTAGCCCGTCTCTGTTCTGCCCCATCATTTCTAGCTCTCTGCGCCTGGCGATCCGTTTGTGATGCAGGAGGGTTGGTTGGAACATTTTGTCTCTATGAGCTTGTTCCAGCTCTTCCCCATGGATTTCCATGGGTACCTCAAGGCGCTGGGGAAGGAGGCACCAAACTCAGGGTTGCGGTCCTAGCTGACCGACTGACTTGCTGATGTCCTCTTCGAGGGCCACTAGGTTGAGCATTTTGGCAGTCTTGCGCTGTAGGCATAGAGCATGGGGTGGTAGTTCTAACTGACCGACTTGGTTTGGATTGGCTATTCCTATGGGACTTATGAGACCCACTTTGCCTCTTTCCGACATTAACGTCGATTGCTAGAAGGGGTAACCGAGCCAAAACCTCCTCGATTTGCCTGTTTGCCTTGGCAAGAAGGCTTCTTAACTGCATGTTTTCCAACTCAACTGCACTCAAGTAGTCTGGCTTTGGATTCAGTGGTAATGACACTGAACTCCCAGTATCGCCGTGGCCCGCCGGTTGCTTTCCCGGGCGTTGCTGAACTTCAGGGCCATGCTCGTTTGAAACAGTGGTATGGTGGGCCCCCTACCCACCAGGATGTTCCATCTCATTGTCGTGCATTGAGCGAGTGACCACCATGATGAGATTTGACCAGGATTTTGATGAAAGCACTAATCTCTCCTCTCAATGAAAGCACCAAACTGTTGACCCGGTTTTTTGCCAACAGTGAATTAAGAAAATAACAAAGGTTGATTAGTGCATGATAATAAACCGAAAATAAGAAATGAACTCTCAAGAACACTAATCTTTTTACGGGGTTCTATGGTTAAAATGCACCTAGTCCACGAGTCTATATTATTACAATTTTTCTCTCTCTATTTTGGCAGAGTTTCAGTATTACAGAATAATCGTCCCTCTTCCTGTCCAATATTCTCAGTATTTTTAGAGAAATTCCTTGGATAGGTTTGGGTAATCGCATGAGTCAATCACAGATTTACATATTTATTACATTTAATATAAACTATTCCCATTTATACTAGGATATAATCTGATCACAAAATAAATGGTCTCCTAATATGTGGGACATTAAGTATTACAGGCTGGCCATAAATGATTGTATAAAATATCCGGGTCTTTGGGGATTCGCGTATACGTCATATATTCGAGTTACCACGAACTGGATATGTCACCGAGCTCGTACTATGGAGGCCATGTTGTATGAATGGTCGTGAACCTAGTTTACGCCATTATAGAATCTAGGGGTGTCCCGCCCACGTCCTAAGGAAAAAGGAAGGAAAGCTAGAACCGCGAATCGAAGTTTTCATGTTTGTTGGCTATCCTAAAGGTCCTCGAGGTGGAATTTTCTATAGTCATACAGAAAAGAAAGTGTTTACTTCTACGAATGCTATTTTTCTAGAAAATGACTATGTCCAAAACTTCAAACCACGCAACAAAGTTGTTTTAGAGGAGATGATTGAAGAATTGACGCCAACCAATGTTCCATCATCATCAATGCGAGTTGATGATGAAATTCCCACTCTTCATGTCCAATCGACACAAGTCAATTTAAATGAAGAAAGTACCACTATTCTTGAGCAAACAGTCACGGAGCCTCATCGTAGTGGGAGGGTTTGTAGGAACCCAGTTCGCTATGGTTTGGATGGTGAAACCAATATGGTTGTTGGTGACACTAGTGATGATGATATGTTGTCTTTCAAACAGGAAATGGCTAGCCCTGAAAAGGAACTATGGCTCGAAGCCATGAAACAAGAAATTGAGTCCATGTACTCAAATTCCATCTGGGATCTTGGGGAAGCACCTATTGACTTTAGGGCCATTGGGTGCAAATGGATCTACATGAAGAAATGAGGTGTTGATGGAAATATCGAAACTTATAAAGTTTGATTAGTGGCAAAGGGTTATACCCAAAGAGAATGCGTGGACTATGAGGAAACTTTTAGTCTATTAGCCATGCTCAAGTCCATTCGCATCCTCCTATCCATAGTAGTCGCTCTTGACTATGAGATCTGGCAAATGGATGTCAAAACAACTTTTCTTAAGGGAAGCTTGGCGAAGTCATTTATATGGATAAGCCAGAAGGATTTAAAGTAGCTGGACAAGAAGGAAAAGTTTGCAAGTTGAATAGGTCCATATATGGACTTAAGCAAGATTCTCGTTCCTGGAATCTTAGGTTTGATGAAATAATCAAAACTTATGGCTTTGAACAAAATATTGATGAGCCTTGTGTTTACCAATGGAATGAAAATCAAAAAGTGGTATTCCTAGTTCTTTATGTAGATGATATCTTACTCATTGGAAACAATGTTAATAAATTATTAGATGTGAATAATTGGCTGAGCACTCAATTCTAGATGAAGGATTTAGGTAAAGCAAGTTATGTTATAGGTATCCAGATCATTAGGGATAGAAAGAACAAACTCTTAGCTCTATCTCAAGCAACTTACATAGATAAAGTGCTTGAATGTTTCTCAATGAAAAATTCCAAGAAAGGATGTCTACTGTCCCGCCATGGAATTCATCTTTCAAAGAAGCAGTCTCCCCAGACTCTTGAAGAGGAAGATGCAAAGAGAAAAATTCCTTACGCATCTACAGTTGGAAGTCTGATGTATGCTATGTTGTGTACTAGACAAGATATCTGCTATGCAGTGGGAATAGTGAATAGGTTTTAGTCAAACCCAGGACCGGAACATTGGATAGCAGTAAGCATATCCTGAAGTATTTAAGGTAGACAAGGGATTATATGTCAGTCTACAAGGGTGGTGCTAAGAACCCTGTAGGCTACACAGATTCAGATTTTCAGACTCATGTTGATGACAAGAAGTCTACTTTTGGAATGGTGTTTACTCTTGGGGGTGGAGCTATGATATGGAGAAGCGTAAAGCAGTCAGCAATCTCAGATTCCACCATAAAGGCTGGGTACGAAGGTGCGTCAGAAGTAGCTAAGGAAATAATCTGGCTAAAGAAGTTCTATTCGGATCTTGGTGTTATTCCATAAGTGGATAAACCGCTTGTGTTATTTTGTGACAATATAGGAGTGATAGACAACTCGAAAGAACCTTGTAGTCACAAGAGAAGTAAGCATATAGAAAGGAAGTATCACATCATTTGAGAATATGTGGCCAGGGGAGATGTGAAGGTTATGAAGATTGTATCTGAAGAAAATCTTGCAGATCCATTTATGAAGACACTGCCCAAAGCTACATTTGATAAGCATATCAATGAAATGGGATTAGTAGAATTAAGGCATTAGTATCAATTAGTGCAAGTGGGAGTTTGTTGGGGTTTTATGCCCTAATTAAAACCCAATTTCTTTGTAATCTCATTTTATTATCAATAAATGAATAGAAATCATTTTTTGACTTGGAAAATCACTTTGATCACATGTTTTATTTTCATGATTATTTGTTTAATATAAACTTCTATTAAATTCCAAGCATATAGCTAATCATATTTATAGTGACGTATTCACAGTGGAATATAAATATGATTATATGTTCAATATAAGTTAGTCCTAAGATTAGTCAGTGCACAAGATTTACACTGACTTTCCAATCTACGATATGATCTACTTACACATTGTAGTGTGATGTTCTTTCCAGAACATTAGCAAAGTAGATAAGATCAGATGTATTTGTTACATCGGACTGGACCGATATTGAAAATTGATAGGATAAGTACTCATACCGTTATTATCTATTCTAGTCATATCATATAGTTGACCATAGGTCAATTCAATCTCATTTCTGAGTGGTTAGTATTCGAACTGATTGTATTATTTGAGTTCTTTTACTTGTTCGTCACTAGCTTACCCTATGAACTAGCCCATACTTACATCTTGGGAACTCGGTAGTATAATTGAGTGGGGCTGTTAATCATAGATATGAACATCTATTGCTTCTGATGAAGAAGTGAAACGATGGTTTCCTTTTAGTTTGGTTCAAGGTGGTAAATGATAGAGATCTCAATTTAGTAATTAATATTAGTTTACTGAAATATCATTTACAAGGAACTAAGTGTTTTAAGGATAAAATACAATGAGGGGTAAAACAATATTTTAGTCCCATCTCATTGTAGGCCGTCTATAGAGGATTGATTGACAATTATGGTTGTAACAATGGATAATTAATAGCGTATCTATATTTGTTATAGAGCGTTCTATGAATTCAAGAGTGCAATTTCGAGTCTTTAGTGGAGTCACGAGGAATTAATAAGTTAGTAAATTCATTTGTTAGATTTATGATAACTTATTGGAGCCTGATTTCAGAGGCCCATGGTCCCTACTATACATTGGATAAAATCATCTTGAGAGTCTCAATTAATTGATTTAATTATCAAAGTTGACCAAGTCAATTTTGGATAGTTTCACAAAATTATGTAATTTAGAGAAGAAAAGAGAAATTAGGGAAGATTTATTAATTAATATAAATTGGTATCTAAATTAATAAATAAGTTTAAATCAATGTTCAAATTATAAATAATTAATTTGATAAAGGATTTAAATAATTATTTAATTAATTAAATCAATAGAAAATAATACAAGCCTTGATTTTAAGTCCAATGGGCTTATGATCAAATGAGAAATTTCACGGGCCTAAAGCCCATGATAATTTTGACCTAGGGCTGATTATTGGATATTATTTTATTGATTTTTTAATTAAATAAATGACCTAAATGAGTCTATAAAAGGAATGTTAAGTGGGAGTTGAAAACAGATGATAGACACTGGTTTTCTGATAGGTTTTAGATTCTCTCTAAACATAAGTCCTTTTCTAATCCTTATTGTTCTGTTCTCTTCTTCTCTCCGTATCTATCTCATGTGTTGATAATTGCCCACTCTAGTCTAGGTGATTCTAAGGATACTTTGGAAGAGTGTGAAGAAAATTGAAGATCGGTTCAGTTTCTTTTTAATACTTTGCGACAGAAAGGATAGAAGGGTTAGAGAAACTAAAGGAATAACTCATTCATTCCGCTGCGTAAAATGTAAGTATTCTTATCATTATTTCACTTTGAATTCAATTTTAGAAACATGTGTTAGGTTATCTCATATTAATTTGTTTAATATTAGATCTACACGAAAATAAATAAAGATCCTGTATGAGTTTCCCAACTAATGCGACTTCTAAAATAGCCTAATTCCTCACTCATGGTGATAATTGAAGAGATACTTAAATGGAGGCGTCTATACTCGAGGACCTAGTCCTCGAGATTCATCGAGAAGAGGAGGATCTAGATCCTTGTATAGAAGATAAACGTTCCATAGTAGAGCCAGTAAATGAGATGGATGAGATATGATTAGATGAGAATGATCCTTCTAGAGTGGTCAAAATTGGAAGGGGTTTAAGCCAGGATATTCGTGAGAGCCTTACTTCTTTCCTTTGTGAGAACCAGGATGTCTTCGCGTGGTCCCACCTTGATATGGTCAGTATCATCCCACATGTAATTAGTCATGCCCTCAACATTGACGAGAATGCCTCCCCCATCCAACAGAAAAGAAGGTTGATAAATATCGATCGATCCAAGGCCTTGAAGGCTGAAGTAAAGAAACTGTTAGCCGAAAATTTCATCTGTGCACTACAAGAAAATAAGAGTTTTATGACTTTATTTGGGAGACATTGGAAGTCTACAATGTCTCCCAATTGGGGAGACGTTGTTGCTGGGGTCATTGTAGGTATATATCCCACGTCTTCCATTGGGAGACGTGCTTCACTTCCCACGTCTCTCGTTGGGAGAGGTTGAAAGTCAAATGTTGACTTTCAACCTCTCCCATTGGGAGACATGGGAAGTGACTCACCTCTCCCAATGGGAGACGTGGGAAGTCCCTAGGAGACATCCAACGTCTCCCATTGGGAGAGGTGAGTCACTTCCCACGTCTCCCAATGGGAGACATTGAAAGTCTTCCAGATTTAAAAAAAAATTAAATAAATTTATAATTAATATTATTTAAATTTGATTTAATAATTAATTAAATTGAAATGATTTTAATCTAAATTTAATTTGATTTAATAATCAATTAAATTGAAAGAAAAAAAATATATTTGTTAGACATATTCAAAATGAACAAATATTGCATTGTGTATGAAGAAAGAGGTAAAAAAATAAAAAAAAAACCTATTAAAGAGGTCGGTAACTTTGGATTATCGGCAACATATATGTTGCCCATTCTTGTCGCAACTCATCAATTTGTGCCTCTGTATATGATGTGCTTGTTAGCTGCAAGAAATATAAAGTAAAATATATTAATTAATTATTTGATTACATTTATTGTTAAAAAAATTTGTAAATTTTAATTAATAATACCGTTCTAAAGTAATGCCCGGGACTCGCATGTTCAATC
The DNA here is from genome assembly GCF_963169125.1 of Humulus lupulus. Lineage (NCBI taxonomy): Eukaryota > Viridiplantae > Streptophyta > Magnoliopsida > Rosales > Cannabaceae > Humulus > Humulus lupulus. Next base: position 196,720,836 of record NC_084798.1, read on the forward strand.
AAATCCTTCAACATCCTCATTAAGTAGTATCCACATGCCACATTGTCCGGTTGGTGTGGACACTAATTATTTAAAATATGAGTAATTTATTATTAAATTGAAACTTTTTAAAAAAATGCATACATATTATTCTACTTAATTATTATAAATGTTCAAAAATGTCTGCTGAAGTTACTTACCTGAGGTTGCTTAATGCGTAGAGTATCAGGGATCTCGACATCAGGAAGATTCATAGAGAAAAAAAGATTGAAAGCGCTGACGATCACTGATACAATCTCCTCACGGTTATTTAGCTCTGAATTCACCGGATCACAACAATAAACATGATATGCATATGGTGCCAAAATAAGCAACATCCAATGTTCACTGTATAAGAAAAACAAAAAAATTATAGCTCAAATGTTAAATAAAGAAATTATTGATATGGGTCGGAAAAATAACAACTTTTTAAACTTACCCATGGTTCCAAGGGACAAGCATAACTTGTTCTTTAGATTTTACGTCATTGCAATGTCTGAACAGATTCTGAACACGTTCGTCGAATGAACTCCTTTGAGTGGCGACGATATTAGGATTGACAAATAAAAACTTATTTTGACGACCTTGTTGTACCACATATCTGTAAATGAACCTAATACAAAAATATGAAAAATTGTTATATGAATGAATAAATCAAATTAGAAAATTAAACGAACAAACTTATTTGTAAGATATATACCTCATGTAGCTGACGACTACTGCTTGTCCAATCTTCTCCTTTCGAGCAAACTGAAGTATGTCATCCTTAAATATATAACAGTGAGACATATCCTGATCAAAAACTTCAGACTCTATGCCTAGATTGACACACTCGCCATCATCCCAATGAGATACGATATTATGTAATCGTTCCAATCAAGTGTGGGCCAATTGTGTTGGAGGAGTTTGTTGTCGTCTTCTTTCTCGAGGTTGTTGTGTTGATGGAGCTCTTGGTCGTTGTGATTTGGTCCTACTTGTAGAGGGAGTCTGTATACAATTATATGAACAATTAAAAAAATTGCAAACAAATATAGAATTTTAAAGATAATTATGTAAAAATATGGCATCACCTCATGAGTTACATCTTCAGATATAATGACAAAATCCTTAGGCCACGCTATTGGCGTCCCAATGGCCTGAGCAACTATGTACATGTCCAAATCAGGATGTGCAAAAGGGAGAGGACAGGTTGGCATAAGAACACTCGTAATCATAACTTGGAAGTTGTTCCCTGCCTCTCTTTCAATGAGTGTACCTGATGCAACAATGTTTGAAACCGAACAAATTGCTAATTGGCATGCTCGGTCCTGCGTAAGAAACATATTATATACAAATAATCATGTTGAATTGTCCACATAAACCCAGATAAATCTCCATAAGCAGGAAAGTCATTAATTGTCCACAATAAGACCGCTCTAAGATTAAATTCTTCCCGCCTATACGCATCATAAACCTTAACCCCTTCATCCCACAAAGTTTTCAAGTCATCTATAAGAGGAGCTAGATAGACGTCAATATCATTACCAGGTTGTTTAGGTCCTGATATCAACAAGGTCAAAATCGTAAAATTTCTCTTCATACACAACCATGGGGGTAGATTGTAAATAACAAGCATAACAGGCCAACAACTATACTTATTGCTAAGGGATGCGTGTGGATTAAACCCGTCAGTCGAAAAACCTAGACGAATATTACGAGATTCATTTCCAAAAGAAGACCACTTCAAATCAACTCTCTTCCAAGCAAGGGTGTCAGCTGGATGTCTTAATTTACCATCCTTTATTCTTTCATTAGCATGCCACAAAAACTTTTAGCATGTTCGACATTTCTAAACAATCGGATGAAACGAGGAATTGGCGGAAGGTACCACAAAACTTTGGCAGGTACTCCTTCCTTGACATCGTCACCATTTTTTTTCTTTTGCCATCGTGACTCACCATAAGTAGGACACGATTTTGCGTATGCAAAACTATTTAGATATAATATGCAATCATTAGGACATGCATGAATTTTTTCGTACTGCATGCCTAATGAGCATAACGTCTCCTTTGCCCCATAAAATGAAATTGGAATTTCATTATCTTCAGGCAATAACTTCTTCAAAAAACCAAATAAATTAGTAATGCTTTTATCACTCCAGCCATGTTTAGCTTTTAGATTGTACAACCTAAGAAGCACAGATAATTTTGTAAATCTTGTACAACCAGGGTAAATTGGTTTCTCGGCATCATTAAGGAGTGTCTCAAACTTATTTGGGTCTACTCCTGATCCATAATGTGCGTCGTCAATCATTTCATCTAATGGATCCCAGTTCTCCTCCACTATATTCCTCCTCACTCCTTTTGGTCTACTGGGCAGAGTTGGAGCAATCTGAGCTATCTCCCCATGGTAATACCAAATTGTGTAACTCTTGTCGATCCCATTGAAATATTAGTGTTCTTTAATCTTTTTAAGATCCATCTTTTTAACATTTCCACACTTAAGACATGGACAATAAGTAAAATTTGGGTCTTTCACATTTTCTGAACAAAACGTTAAGAACAAATCGACCCCGTTCCTATATTCCGCAGATAACCTATTCGCTGACATCCACTGTTTATCCATATATTCTCCTATGTCTATGGAAAAGAAAAGAAACAACACTAAATAAGCATGTGATAAAGTTGTATGTCTATATAAAACTAATTTTTTATTATCCTAGATAAAATCGAGCAGATAGTGACCTAACCATCTGCATGTGTATAACAAAACAAACAATTCAAACAACATAAAATAAGTTTCTTCCTTATAGGATGTCTATATTAAACTAATTATTTATTATCCTAGATAAAATCGGGTAGCATTTCCCCTATAATAGTATCCTAACCATCTGCATGTGAATAGCAAAACAAACAATTCAAACAGCATACAATAAGTTTCTTCCTTATAGCTCCGCAGCACACAACCAAATTTCTGAGAACCTACTTCACTAAAACACACAAGTTCTCAACCTTCCGTTATCATCGCAGCACACAATTTTAATCTCAGAACCTACTTCACTATGGATGAATATTTAAGATATTCAAACTCCTCTAACATTTGTTTAATAATATTAAAAGTAGAAGTAAGAGAATATATATGTACCTCTTGCAATCAATAATCCAAAAGCTAGCAAAATTACTTCACTTAGTAATCAAATTCACTATTAAATCCACAAACCAATAAAATTAAATTAATAAATAATAAATAAAACATCACTAAATATCTAGCAATATATAACATATTATTGTAATTTTAGAAACTTAATTACCTCAAATGTGTGATTAATATAGGAATTTTGATGCAAAATACTCTCTAAAATCTCACCACAAAAATCACAACCTATGAAATTAAATTAATTAATATGTTAAACATTACTAAACAAATATCACTAAATATCTAATAATAGTAAATGATATTGGTAAACAAATAAAAAAAATCCCAATGTGCCACTAATTATAACCTCAACAAAAAATCAATATAAAATTTCATAACCTAAAAACTTAATAATCAACAAAAACATAAAAATTTTCATATATTTATATTTTATAAATTTTTTTATAAATTTATTTTAACATAACTATATATATATAACAAAATAGTTACAATTTAAAAAAAAAATTCAAATATACAAAAATATATCTAAATTTCGAAATAAAAAATGATAAAAATTTTAAAAAAATCATGAACATATATACTCTAATGAAATCTATACAATGTGATAGGTTAAATTAAAAAAAAAACTAAAAAATCATAAATCCCTAAAAAACTTCCATGAAAAAACCACAAAATCCTACAATGTATATATAAAAAATGCATAAAAATGTAAAACTAACACAAAATCATGTATATTACTCATCCTAATGCAAAACCTATGATTTTTTTTTGCAAAATAATTAACTAAAGACCGAGAAAATTAAAAAAAAACTTACCTTAGAACCCTAAAAACGCAGCCCTAATTCGGTTTCTCTCCTCTCTGGTTTGCTCTCGGGTTCATGTATGTGTGAGGAAGAAGGCTGAATGTTAGAGTATTATAAGAGGGAGACATTAGGAGACGTTGGATGTACCCATGAACACTTCCCCAGCCTATTTCCAACGTCTTCCACCATTTTTAATGTCTTCCAATTGTAGCCATTAATATAAACTTTCAATGTCTTACACCATTAGACATTTAAAACCCCTGATAAGTTTTAATGTCTTACACCATTGGTGTAAGACATTGTAGGGAGTCATTGTATATCAAATTTGTTGTAGTGGTGAGGCTTTGTACCCTATTTAGGTGGTAACCCCAGTCCTAGTTAGAATGATAAATGGAACTTGGATGACCTGTATGTTGGGATTAGGCTTCACAAACCTTTGTTTGTGTTACAATTCAATGACAAAATCATACAAGTAAATCAATCTCAAAGAATAGTTAAACACAAATTACATAAACACAATGGATACAAGTTTAGAGTAGACCTTCCTTGAAGAAATAACCCTAGGGGCATAAAATCACAAGCTATGATTTTATGTGAGACAAAAAAGTGACAAGGCTTGACACAAATGAAGATTTGTTGTCCAAAATCTCTATTCCTAGCCTTCCTTTGAAGATTCTTGGAGCTACAACTAATGGAATGAGATTGGGATTCACAAGCCTTGGATCACTATGAAATTCAAGCTTTCTTGATGAAGATCTTGGAGAAAACTAGTAATCTTGGTCTTAGAGAGAGAGAGTTCTTCTTTAGTGAGAGAAAGATGTGAGTGATCAAGTCACCAATTAACTCATTTGAACACCTTAAATAGTATAAAATCCTCATTAGACTCAATCAATGAGATTAGAGCATTTAAATTTAAGTTTTGAAGCTAAAACACGTAAGTGTACGGACATTCCGTAACGGACTAGGAAACCTGTCACCTAGCACTAGGTGATACGTCGCTTGGTACTTATCTTTCTAGGGTTTGGAGAGTCCAGGCGACACGTCGTCTCCTAGGAGGAGATGTATCGCCAATGCCTCTGTAATACGGCTCCATGAGGTGTGTCAACCCACCTCCAAATGCTCCCAAAATTTTTGGGTACTCTTATATACTCCAAAAAAAAAAAAAATTATTTTGGGCCCAAAAGTTTGTTTTAAAAATGCTTATACTCAAAGTCAACTTTCACATGTTAACTTTTGTGAATTTGTTTTAGCACATATTCGTGCCCAAACAATTCCACCATGTATTTAACCAATCTCAACATTCCTTCACTTGGTTAAATACACCATCTCTTTTCTAGCCAATGATATTGGTGAATAAATTAAAGTACCTTTTTGGGTTTGAACTTTACCTTAGTGAAAACACTACAAAGCTTAAATTGAAATGCTAAGGTATTCTTACAAGATCGAACCCATCATTCCTAGTGAAAAAACTGGTAATGTCTCACACACCTCTATTTGATTACTTATGCATTTCCCATTGTTCGTGCCCAGCACTATTAATGGCCTTATCCATTCATAAACCATTTAGAGAGAAAGCTCATACTCTCTTGAGAGGCGCCCCACCTTTAGGTTCACATAGGTGAATTCTTACAACATCTTTGCTACCTCTAGAGATTCTTGTTACTCTTAACTGAATTTCATTAAAAGACTTAGGCTTAACCCTTACTTCGGTAGCAACCAACATTAACTCACCCTTGATGAGACTTTAAATTGTTAATGTTGAAACTATTCCCTCATCGAATGACTTGTTCTTACCCATTGAACTCTACACTTGATGTAAACAAGTTTTGAGTTGGGTTGCCGCCATTAAGGAATCTATATATCAAGGAGTTTTAGTATCATCCCTCTATTTGTGGAACTAACCAAATCTCTCCCAAGAGGTTTGGTATATGGATCTGCTATGTTATCACATGATTTCACATATGAAATTGATATGATACTCTTATCAATTAATTCCCTCACATGGTCACATCTTAGACTTATATGTCTACACTTTCCCATTGTAAATCTTGTTGTAAGCTCTAATCAAAGTTGCTTGAATATCACAATGTATCAAAATCGTCGATATATCAAGCGCAGTTCTTGGTTTCTCCAACATGTGATCTCGTAACCACTCGACCTCTTTGCTGGTTGCTGCTAGAGCTACAAACTTGGATTCCATGGTTGAGTGACACATACATGTTTGTTTCTTAGGACCCCAAGAAACAGCACCCCCACCAAGTGTGAACACCCAACCAATTGTTGAGAGATTATCTCCTACTCCGGATATCCAACTTGCATTGGTATATCCCTCAAGTACCTTAGGAAACTTAGAATATTGAAGGCATAACTCTTTGGTCCTTTTAAGGTATCCAAACACTCTTTCAACTGCCTTCCAATGTAAGATACTTGGATTGCTAGTAAACCTACAAAGTTTACTAATTGCAAATGCAATGTGCGCTATTGTACAATGAGCAACATACATAAAACTCCCAATTACAATTGCATACTCTAGTAGAGCCACCACTCTCCCTTCATTATTTTCAAGCTTTAGACTTGAATCGAATGGTGTGTTTGCCTCCTTGATATTGAGATGACCAAACTTGTCAAGCATTTTCTCAATTTAATGAGCTTGACCTAAGGAATATCCATCAACACTCCTAACTTTAATACCTAAAATGTTGTCAACCTCTCCAAGGTCCTTCATCTTGAAGTTAGAAGATAGATACTTCTTCGTTTCTCTTATGTCTTTCATGTCATTACTCAATATCAACATATAGACACAATAGGATGACATAGTTATTACAAGTCTTAGAATGTAAGCACTTGTCCGTACTATTGTGTCTAAACTCATCCAAAATAATGGCCTCATTATACTTCTCATGTCATTTTTTAGGTGCTTGCTTCAAACCATATAATGATTTGACATGCCTACACACCTTATGTTCATTCCCCTTCAGAATAAACCCTTCCGATTGTTCCATGTACACCTCCTCATCGAGGTTTTCATTTAGGAATGTCGTCTTGACATCCATTTGATGAACATATAGGTTGTGTATTAATGATAAGGAAAACAACAGTCATATAGATGTTGTCCCTGCTACTGGTGCATAGGTATCAAAGTAATCTATGCCCTCCTTTTGTCTAAACCCTTTGGCCACCAATCTCGCCTTATAGGCTTGAATGGTCCCATTAGTATTGTACTTCTTTAGAAATACCCACTTACACCCTATTAGATTTGATCCTTGTGGTAGATCAACACTCTCCCAAGTGTGGTTTGATATGATTGAATCTATCTCACCATTTATTGCCTCTTTCCAAAAGTTAGAGTCTCTTGAGGACATAGCCTATTGGGAAGTCATAGGATCATTCTACACTTAAAGTACCATAGGATACTTCCAAGTAACTCCCTCATGGTTTCCCTTTACTAAGTAAATATTCTCCACTTGAGAGGTTTGATTTTGTGATCCACTATCTTTGAGCCTTTGGCTCTTTCTAGGCAATATTGGATGCTCTACAACCCTTGAAGATAACTCCTCCTGAGTTCCTTCCAGTGAGATTGGTTCTTGAGGCTTATTGTTACTACACAACAAACTCTCAAATAACTCCACTTCTATTTATTCATTTATCACATTGGACTCCAAGTCTAATAGCCTATAGGTCTTGCTATTTGAGGCATAGCCTACAAACACATATTTGATGGCCCTTGGACCTAACTTGGTCCTTTTAGGCTCTGAGCACTTGCAATAAGCATGACACCCCCACACTTTGAGATATCCTAGGTTGGGCCTCTTTCGCTAACATATCTCATATGGTGAAATTTGTTTATTATTTAGAGGAATCCGATTTAGAATTTGACAAGCGGTAAGTAAGGCTTCTCCCCATAAATCAAAACTCAAATTCGCATGTAATAGCATAACATTAATCATTTCAACATAGGTTTTATTCTTTCTTTACACTATACCATTTTGTTGGGGAGTATAAGGGGCTGTACATTCATGTATTATACAATGCATCTCACAAAATACATTAAACTCATTCGAAAAGTATTTACCACCCATATCACTTCTAATCACTGTAATTTTTTTTTTCAATTGATTTTCAACTTCGACTTTATAAATTTTAAACATGCTAAAAGCCTCATCCTTATTCTTAATCAAGTATAAATATGTGAATCTAGAACAATCATCAATAAAGGTAATAAAATACCTGTGTCCTCCTCTAGTAGTTATTCCATTCAATTCACACAAATCACTTTGTATCAAATCTAACAAATTAGTTTTCCTTTCGATACTCGGAAAAGGTTTCTTTATCATTTTAGATTTAACACATAATTTACATTTGTCATGGTCAACATCATTGCTTACAATTAAACCACATTTTATAACTCTTTTAATTGTACTAAATCTTATATGAGCAAGCCTATTATGCCACAAAGTCATAGAATCAAAACCAAGCACATAAGATAAAGATAAGCATGCATTATTATCAAAACCATTTTTCTTGGTACACAATTTAATCATTCCATCACAAACACAACCATTTCCCACAAAATAGTTGCCCTTGGATAAAATTAGCTTACCGACTTCAAACACCGCTTTGATGCCGTTTTCTCAACAAATGCCCACTCACAAGATTCCTACTCATATCTGGAACATACAACACATTGATCAAAAGAACTTTATTTTTGGATGTGAAGTAAAGATCAACATTCCCCTTGCCCAACACCTTGGAACTTTGCTCATTCCCCATCAGGATCTCTTGCCCATCCTTTGACTCCTAAAAAGTCTTGAAGACTTCTCTATCATAGGTTACATGAATGGTGGCACAAGTGACAAACCATCACTCTTGCACCTTTCCTTGGATGGAATTCACCTGACTTAAAGCAGCAACCAACTCCTCTTGAGTTGTGTTAACTTTAGATCCATTTTTATGGGGCTTTCAATACTTACATTCTCAAGCCAAGTGACCACTCTTGCCACAAACAAAACAAGGGCCTCTCACATCCTTGAGTTGCCCTTCATTATTTCTTGGAGCTAGATGAGTATCTTTCTTTGATTGGGGTTTCTAGTGAGTCTTTCCTTTGGATTGAGATGATTTCTCTATAACATTAGCCTTTGATGTCCTTGTTGGGATTAGTGCCCTTTAAAGCATATGTTTTGAACAATGTTTTATGAAATAATTTTTTTCTTATATTTTTTGTTTATTATTAGTATTAGAATAATATTATATGAATATTAAAAAATTCCCAAATTCTTTATTGTGACTACAATCTTGTATTGGTACGAGAGGATTAAGTTTGTAGGGAACGAATTTAAACAGTTCGCAATAAAACAAGGTTATGTGGAATCTAGATCCGGAATACTGATGTAGTAGGACATATTAGTGGAGGCACTTTGTATAAAGTTGTCATACATGAACATGACCCGATATGTTATTAGTACTTAATAATAACGTTTACTTTATAAGTATTAATTAAACATATCAATAAGATGATCATATACAAATTGATCTTAATCCTAAAGTTATTATGAACTCATGTTTATGTCATATGAGTTATTTCATTCACTCGTTATGGTTTGTTAGAATGATCAGGCTGAAAACTTTGTCTTGGGAACTCATTGATGTAAATGGCTGGGGACATTATATACAGATATGGAATCTATACCTTTTCGAGAGGAATTGAATAATGGTTCTCTTATGGGTTGGCTTTTGGAATTGAAAGGTTATTGAGCTCAAATTCATAAATCAGTTTATGAATTAACCTTTACTAGTAAAGTTAATGGTAACTAAGGAAACAAGATATAATTAAAGAGGTTAAACCGTAATTAATTCCTACTTTAATAATGAATCATTAATAGATGATTGAATTGTATGTAGTGATTAAATCAATGGACACTTTTATGTTTTAAAAGTACTCAATAAATAAATATCTATAATTACAGAAGTGTAATCTCATATTTTTAATGGAATAATATTGAGATTAATAAATTAAAGTTATTATATTAAAGAGTTTTAATTAATAATTTAAATTTATTGGAGCTTGAAATTATAGGTCCGTAGGTCCCTGAGATGACTCTATCAACATTATTCAAGGTAAGAGTTGAAATTGGAAAAAAAAGCAAAATAGCATATTTGGAAGAAATTTGTTCTTCAGGGTCAAATATGTAATTGAGACAAATTAATTAATTAATAGATTAATTTTCAAAATTAATAAATTAATTAATTATATTTTTGAAAATTATTTTTAATTAAAATGACATTTTCAAAAATAGCATTTAAATAATTAAGATAATTCATTTTGAATTAATTGGTTTTATTTATTTAAATAAAGTGAAAAATATATTTTTGATAATTCAAATTAGATTTGAATTTGAAATGATATTTATTCTTTAATTAATCTAATATATAAGTTATCATATTTAGATATTTTTGAATAAATAATTTTTAAATAATAATTAAAAGACAATGGTTGGAACACATCCTCGAAAACAGGGATGTGTTACATGCCAACTACAGTGCATGTACTGTAGTTGACATGCAACAGAGTCCAAGAATAAGTTTTGGATATTTCTTTTATTTATTTAATTGTTTAATAATTGATTTATAATTTGAATTTTGAATTTTTTGAATTTCAAATTTTTTTAATTAATTCTTTTATAAATCTATCAAATGGAAATAGTTTTTCACATTAGACTTTTGAGAGAAAGAAAATAGATCATATTAATTTCTTTATCCTTGAAAATTGTCTTAGACCTAATATTCTAAGATCTCATGTGTTGAGAATATCTTGTGAATCAGAAAATTTTCCCTACCATTACTTTACGTGCCCACACATGTCTTGAGGTGCAGAGATACATCTTGGAAGATCTTGGTCTGAGTATTTTGCAGAACTTCTTTGGATTGGATGTTCATTGGAGATACAAAATGATAGCGAAGATTCTTGATAGTTCTTCAACTGGTAAATCCTCATCTTTTATTTCTTTATGATTCAAGTATTGCATGTTAATGTATTAGATTATTTAAAGTTTGATTAAATATTTTCTTTTGAAATCTCTGGGCCAAGCACCTCATGCTTTCCACTGCGCATATGGTAAACAAGTTACCAACATTCCCAACATTGGACTCTTCCATACTCTTGTCTCTAGACCGAGACTCATCTTCAATCCTTAGGTGTTTTAAGATATCTTCCTAAGATATCTTTTCATTTTTATGGAGAATCTTCTTCCTATAATCTCTCCAAGATGGAGGTAGTTTGGCTATAATCTTTCCCACAATGAAGGGTTCTGACAATGTTTTCTTGAGGGTGGACAACTTATTCACAATAATTTGAAGCTCATGAATTTGGGGAAGTAAAGGTTTAACATTAAAGAAATTAAATTCCATGTAATGAGTGATGAGAAATTTCTTTGTACCTTCTTCTTCGATTTAGTATTTCTTCTCAAGAGCTTCCCATATCTCCTTTGCCGATGTGTTATAGGAACAGTTCCTAGTGCGCAGCGTAAATTGCGGTGATGGTAGAATCGTATATATTAAAAAAAAATCATATAAACAGCTTTATATGTGGATCCTTTAATATGCAATTTGTTAATCAACATTATATGTATATGTAAAAATAATATGAAATGATTTACATCTTGTAACCTATCAAGAATTCTTGAATCATTTCGTATATATTTCGATCTTCCTATCCTCGCTAGAGTACTCACACCAAGATCTTCTAAGACATTCTCTACACCTCAAGATGTGGGTGGACATATAGAGAACAAGAATCAAATTTGTGAATCAAAAGTATTCTCAACACATGAGACTCTTGACTATAGGCTAGAGAGAAAGGTTTATCTTTTGTGACAAAATATTGATCATTTTTTTTCTTTCTAATTTCTCTTGTAACACTATTATATCCCTATTTTCTATCATATAGAATATATAGATATTATTATAATAATAATAATCAAAGTAAAATTGATCATCTTAATAATAATAAACAAATGATAATTAATGACTGATCATAATTAGTAGTGGTACACAAGCCTTATGCGTGTAACACTTCCCTAAAATAAGGGGATTTGAGAATTAATGACATATATTTACTGAGTACTTTATTGTAACCATAAAGTGTCTATTGATATAACTATTACATATAAATTAATCCTCTATTGATGATTCATAACTAAGTGAGAATAAAATTATCGTTTTAGCCTTTTAATTATATCTTGATTCCTAGTGTACTGTTGACTTTACTAGTGAGGGTTAATTCATATCTTATTATGAATTTGACTTCAATAACCTTTTCAATTCCAAAAGCCAACCCAGTAGGGAACCATCATTCAATCTATAAGAAGGTATAGATTCTGTATCTGTTAAGCTATGTCCCCAGCCATATACATCATTGAGTCCCCAAAACAATAATTCTTTGCCTGATCATTTTGACAAAATGGAACGCATGAATCAAATGATCAAATGACATATATTGGAGTTCATAGTAACTTTAGGATTAAGACCAATTTGTATATGATCATCAGTTGATGTGTTTTATAATACTAAGAAACGGTATTCAAACAAGTATTATTAAATCACATCTGGTCCAATTCTACATACTCTCAGTATGCAAAGTACATCCACTAAAGTGTCCTACTACACTAGTAACCCGGATCTAGGTCACATGTATTCATAATACCAGTGGACCGTACTAGCAGTAATTAATCTAAATATTCCATAACCTTATTTTACTGCGAACTATTTAAGTCATTTATCTCAGTCTCGATCCTCTCATGCCAATATGAGAATGAGACCACATAGATGAACTTGGGAGTTTTCAGATATTTACTTAATATTATTAACAATAATATATTACATAAGCTACATATATAAAATAATTTAATTAATTCATTTATTTTATTAAAACCATTGTCAACTATAATTGATTTAAGGGCACAATTTCCAGAAATCTCCGACTTGCCCTAAAGAAAATGATGCATTTCCCTTAACCCCATGCTTCTTACATGACCCTGAAATTTTTTAATAAATAAAGTCTTTGTAAACAAATCTGCAAGATTATCATCAAAGACAATCTTTAAGACAGTAACATCTCCTTGGTTGACTATCTCTCGGATCAAGTGATATTTCCTTTCGATGTGCTTTCCCCTCTTGTGACTTCTGGGTTCCTTTGAATCAGCTAATGTCCCACTGTTATCACAGTATAGAACAAGTGGTTGATTCATCCATGGAACAACTTCCAGATCAATATAGAACTTCATGAGCCACACAGCCTCTTATAATGACCAACTATTCAAGATCTTGGACCATTAAAATCTACTATACATAGACACTAATCTTAAGAAAACATACATATGAAATAACCATAACTTTATTATAAACTGTAAAGCAAAGGTAAACATACATAAAATTCATTTAGGATATGGGATCCCATTGTTTTGAAAATATTAAAATAAACATAACTTTATATCTTAAAATTTGTTACAACTCAGATGTGGAAAAATACATAGAAAATATGATTGAAATGACTAAAAACAACTTCATCATCGAATCGTTCACGTAGTCCACCGAATCCATTCTTCCTCAATACACATTCCCAAGCCTCCAAGAATCTTCCTGCCACCATAACTATTTTCCTACACATATAAAACATAAAGGAATGAGCCTAATGCTCAACAAGGAAAATCTACTACAAGTATGAAACATAATCATACACATAAACTATGAACATATATCATATACTATAACACATATATCATAATTCTAACCCATGTACATGGTAACTATTGGGGTTTGCTAACTAAGCAACTATAAGCCTCAAACTACAATGAGGTTTGCTAGTTAAGCAACTATAAGCCCCACAACATAATAGTGTTGGGGTTTGCTATATCACAACTATAAGCCCAACACATAAAAGTGTTAGAGTTTGTTATATAACAACTATAAGCCCCAAAACATACATATATCATAACATATAAATCATACTATAGCATAATCATAACATATTATATAAACATAGCACATATCACATATGAACTATCCTATTTTCCTTACCAAAATACCGGGATGATGAGCACAAAGTCAGGATTTTGGAACACTCCTAAAAACCATTTATAGAGAGGTGAGTATTCTAATAGAAAAGAGATGAAAAGAATGAACTAAACCATCGAGAAGATACTTACCAACAAGAACCTCAAGTTCAAAGAACTTAGATGCCTAACCAAGAATAAAGAATACTGAGTTAGGATTTGAGTAGAGAAAAACTATAAGAAAACTAAGGAAATATATAGAGATGAACTAGGAATAGGAAAACCTTTGATTGCTTTATAACCGAACTATACCTCGAAACCGAAATACACCATAAATCTTACTTCCCAAGTGTTTGATAAGCTTATAATGATAAAGCTTATAACCCCAACTCAAGTGTTTAACACTCTAAAGTAAACCTAGCAGCTTGTAGGCTTTGAACTTAGCTTGAAGAATGAAGAAATGGCTGGGTACTATGTCCTATTTATAGAGTTCAAGAATGAAAAGATCTTCATTTAGCTTGAATGAAATAATTGCTTTTTAATTGAAAGATATTTGAATAATTGTTCAGCAGAGGCTGAAGACACGGTCAAAAATATTTTGGCTTATCACGAGGTTTATGGAATAAAAGGAGCTCGGTTTCAAAATCATTTGAAAATGCATCCCTAGAGCTAATATATCGCCTACCATAGGCGATATATCACATGGGCTCATATTCCTGAGGCTCATCGAAATGGTCGTGCAAAGTTACGTGTTTTTCGTATCCCCGTGTGGTGATATATCACCCCCTAGAGCGACGATATATCGGCATATGATGAAATATTATATACGTAATTACACTTTTTCAGCCTAATTTGAATTGAGTAAACAACTTTGACTGAGTCTAATAATGATTTCAAAGCTGCTGGCAGACTCAAGGATTTTCAAATATTACTCTTAATAAATTATTCCTAAAAAATACTTAATTTTTCATTAAACATACACAAGACAAGTGTCATTATCTTATTGGGTCTATCTAAACCTTATAGTATAATAAATATCATCTTCATAATCAGTCATATTAGTCAAACCTTAGGTTATAATTAATATTCTTAAACTATAGGTTAAACTTATGAAATCTACAAGTGTTGCTACGAGTGTCCAACTAAGTCCCGACTTGAACTAAAATCCACAGTCATAAACATACTACAACTACTACTAGCTATTACTATTACTACTATTATCTAACTAGCTAAGTAAAGTTCTCGGACTCTACAATTCTCCCCTAATAAAAGGAATTTCTTCCTCAAAATTTACTTACCAAACAATTTCGGATACCGACCTTGCATGTCTTCCTCCAACTCCCACGTTGCCTCCTGTTCAGAACTATTACTCCATAGGACTTTGACTATCGGAATACTCTTGGACCGTAACTGCTTCATCCCTCTGTCTAGGATGCCAACCGGTCGTTCCTCGTAACTCAAGTCTTTCTGGAGTGCTATCGTATCGTACTTAAGGACGTGAGATGGGTCTGACACATACTTGCATAGCATTGAGATGTGGAACACGTTGTGACTATCTGCTAGGACTGGCGGTAGGGCTAGTCTATACACAAGTGCTCCCACTTTGTCCAATATATCAAAAGAACCTATAAAACGGGGACTAAGCTTGCCTTTCTTCCCAAACCGCTTCACACCTTTCATAGGAGATATCTTTAGGAAGACTTGATCTCCGACTTTGAATTCCACATCGCGTCGCTTGGCATCCGCATAGCTTTTCTGACGGCTTTGAGCAGCAAGCATACGCTCTCTAATCAACACTACTGCTTCTTGAGCTTTTCTAACAACTTCGGGACCGAGAAGCCGCCTTTCTCCTACCTCGTCCCAGTGTAATAGCGATGGACACCTTGTTCCATAAAGTAACTCATCAAGTGCCATCCCGATCGTTGACTGGTAGCTATTGTTGTAGGAGAACTCTATCAGCGGTAAGTACTTATTCCATGATCCTCCAAAATCAAGTACACAAACGGATAACATATCCTCTAAAATCTGTATCGTACGCTCGGACTAACCATCTGTCTGAGGATGAAAAGTTGTACTAAGACTTAACTTAGCACCCATGGCTTGCTGTAAACTTCCCCAAAATCTCGATGTAAACACCGATTCTTTATCCGACACTATTGTCTTGGGGATTCCATGCAACCTTACTATCTCTTGGATATAGATGTCTGCGTATTGATCCGCTGTGTATGAAGTCTTAAAAGGAAGGAAATGAGCGGACTTGGTTAGTCTGTCTATTACTACCGAAGCTGAATCGTGCTGCCTATTTGTTCGTGGCAAACCCGTCACAAAATCCATAGCTATATCATCCCACTTCCATTCTGGTATGCTAAGCAGTTGCAATAAGCCTGCCAGCCGCTGATGCTCTGCTTTCACTTGCTGACATATTAAACACTTAGACACAAATTCCGCTATGTCCTTCTTCATCCCTGGCCGCCAATACATTGCCTTGATGTCGTGTGTCATCTTGGTCGACCCTAGGTGAACTATGGACGGGGTACTGTGTGCTTCTTCTAGAATTGTCCTCTTAATCCTTTGATCATTTGGCACGCATACCCGATCCTTATATCTCAATAACCCTTGACCAGATATTGAGAAATCTATGGTCTTGCCTTCTCTGACTGTATCCATATGTGTCACTAGTGAGTCGTCACGCCCTTGCCCAATCTGTATATCTTCTAGCAGATTTGACTGGATAGACAAGTTAGCTAGCTTGCCGACAAATACTTCTATTACGGCATTGATCAGCTCCTGCTGCAGCGACTTTTCTATTCCGGCTAGTGCTGCTAAACTTCCATAATTCTTCCTACTTAGCGCATCGGCAACTACGTTTGCCTTTCCCGGGTGGTATAGGATTTCGCAGTCGTAATCCTTTACTAGCTCTAACCACGTGCACTGCCTCATGTTAAGCTCCTTCTGAGTAAAGAAGTACTTTAAACTTTTGTGGTCCATATAAATCTTGCACCGTTCTCCGTAAAGATAATGGCGCCAGATTTTCAACGCAAAGAGCACCGCTACTAACTCCATATCCTGAGTTGGGTAGCGTTGCTCGTACTCCTTCAGCTGCCTTGAGGCGTAGGCTATCACCTTGTCATTTTGCATCAGCACACAACACAACCCTTGCTTCAACGCATCACAGTAAACTACAAACTTGTCATTGGGTGTCGGTACACAGAGTACTAGTGCTGAGCATAGCTTGTCCTTAAGAAACTGGAAGCTTTCTTCACATCTATCATTCCAGTTGAATCTTTGCTGTTTCCGGGTCAGGTTGGTGAGCGGAGTGGTTATCTTAGAAAAGCCCTCTACGAACCTCCTATACTAACCTGCTAATCCCAGAAAGCTTCCTACTTCGAATACATTCTTCGGTCTTGGCCAATCCTTCACGGCCTCTACCTTTGATGGGTCTACTGCAACTTCGTCCTTGGATATAATGTGCACGAGGAACGCCACTTGCGAAAGCCAAAACTCGCATTTCTTGAACTTTTCGTAGAGTTGATGCTCCTTTAGTCACGTTAGGATTAACCTTAAGTGTTCCTCGTGCTCGACTTCATCCTTGGAGTATACTAAGATGTCGTCAATGAATACTACGACGAATTTATCCAAGTAGTCCTTGAAGACCCTATTCATTAAGTCCATAAACGCGGTTGGAGCGTTGGTAAGACCGAAAGACATAACTAAGAACTCATAATGCCCATAACGAGTCCTAAAAGCTGTCTTAGGAATATCCTCTCCCCGCACCTTGAGCTGATGTTACCCGGACCGTAAATCAATCTTTGAAAATACGGCCGCTCCTCATAGTTGATCAAACAAGTCGTCAATCCAGGGTAGCGGGTACTTATTCTTAATTGTTACCCAAGCTCCTGCTTGTGTTTGATGTCGTCACTTTCTGACATACATTGTAGGGGCTTTTAGATTTCTGTCATATTAAATTGAGCCTGCCTACTACTCAAGTACTGGCCACGTGACTTCTGGCAAATGGCGTCCGTTCGGGTTTCAAGGACTGAAACAACTGTTAGTCAACTTTTTGCTGCCATGTGGTCTATTTAATCTTGACCCTTGGATCTTGAACTAACCCAATTGGATGGCCCAGATTGATTTTCGTGGTTTACGTATAAATAGGGTGATCAGTCTTGAGACCTCACCACCTTTATATTAAAAAAAAAATTCCCTTCTTCTTCCCCAGAATCCCCAGAAATTTTCATTGTCTCTTAGTCCTTCAGAGCATTCAAGGAGCTTCCTATGGCCATACCTACATGTTCTCTGAATCGAATGTATTTTCTATAAGTATTTCATCCCCTAGTTTGAATTTTTTTTTATTTTATTCTTCATATTACAATGAGATTTTTTTTTACTTTGAAAATGTTCATTGTTCAGTATCGTTAGGCTATTTCTAAGTTCCAATAGGAAATGGGTTTGGATTTAGGCTTCATGAATAAACCCAAACTTGTTTAGAAATAAGACACTCATAAATCTAGGCAATTTTTTGGTTTAATATGGGAGAACCGTAATGGAAAATTGGTTTGAAGAATACTTGTTTAGGGTATAGAAAACGAAGGGTTTTTAGGTTTAATCCTAGGTAGCTTAGGGTTACGATTCCTTAGGCAGTTTTGCATCAAATCATAAGGCACATGCCTAGCAGATATAGTCCTATTCAAGCAGGCAAATCAGTTCACGTAATGTTGAGTATAACACATCAGCCAATGATCATAATAATCATCCAGGGCTTTTAGCCCAAAATAGAAGAGTGACAGTTGTAATAGTCACTAAGGTGGGTTTCGTTCCCAACAACCATGTGACGATAGGGTCATCGGGTTTATAGATAAGTGATCCTTTCACTAGCTTAAGTAGGATAGGTGCATGATGACTAGTCACCAACATAACCTTCCTCATGACTCTAGAGTCATAACTATGGAACACTGTTCCCTAGCCATGTGACAAACAGTCACCTAGGCCTTAGGCCCTGGCTCTGAGTAACTAGTCTTAGACTAGCCAAGCGCTTATAAGTTCATCGACCTTAGGGTCGGTCCAGCGTTAATGCCTTAGAGTCATTCAACACTGATATCGATTAGATCTAATCTTCACTTGGCCCTGTGTTCAGGACGCTTATGCCGTTTCTGACTCTTAGGTCAGTATCCCTGACTAGTCAGTACCATACACAAGTAAGCAATGTCGCCAAACATATATCATATATCCAATATTCGAATACAGGGCATTCAGCATGCTTACTTAACAATTACTAGCATAATTAGGACCATGCATACACACAGAGGCTCAATCTATGAACATTCTCATATTCAATAATCATAGCATGCCCTAATCACATATTTCTCGTGCATCACATGCACCATATTTAAACATCCCACATGCATCAAGAACAACCATGCATGTCCCATTTAATAATCCAACATGCATCAAGATTAACCATGCATGTCATACATACACAGGGTGCAGTTTTCTTACCTTTGGTCCAAGCACAGGTTACCAATAAACAAGCCACAAGCACGATCCCGATTCCAAGCCTCTAGTGATAACCTAGTCACAACCACAAATGGTGATCCAATGAGTTCAAGTTCTAAAACCAATCCTGGAACCCAACCCTAGCCTCCAAGACATCAAACCCCACCAATCCGGGTAGTAGGAATGATCCCGATGCCCAAAACCAAGTTCCCAAGGTCAAAACACCCAAACGGGCTCAAACCTGCCCAAGTACTGCGGCCCTAACACCTTGGGCTGCGACTCTAACACCTTTGGCCGCGGCCCCCAGCCACTCCAGGAGCAAGGGCCGCGGCGCCCAGCAAGGAAAAAATCTCCCCAGCAGCTTCTTCGAACCAAGGCTGCGGCCCCCAACCCAAAACCAGCCATAACCCCGATTTCAACCTTTCAAAACCTCCCAAAAACATACCTAAACACCTCCAAATCCACAAATCAAAGTTCCCAAACATCCCCATGATCCAAAACCCAAGCTTCAAATCTAACAAAACTCACCAAAACACAAAGTCCAATCCAAGCTTTAAAAAAATTTAAAAATTATAACTTAAAACTGGAATTTCCTCCAATTGAGTTATTTCCAACTAAATACTCCGGCTAATAAGCTTCTAATCTTTCCTAGGATCGCTATGCCTCAATCCTTGCTTGATTCCGAGTCCTAGAACTCAAGTTACCTTCGAAAACACGATCGGGAGACAGAAATGGAACTTCGAGGGAGAGAAAACTAACAGAACGTTCTTTTATTCTTTTAAAAGGTTACTTCAAGCTTAAGTAGCCCCAACCAAATCCTAACGCTCGGGGTTCTGAAAACACTCTTGGGGGCAAAATAGTCAAAACCTCCATAATTTCCTCCTGATCTTACTAATTCCCAATTTATCACCAAATATTTATTCCCATTACCCAATAACCCAGTAATGCTCTAAATACCCATTGACTCACTCCGAGTCAAGAATAAATCCCGTTGTGACTTTCCCACAAGCATACCTCCTAGGATCGTCTTGTGCTGAGTAACCCTGGCATAACCAAATAATAATAAAGCGCCACACGCATATCACATATATGCCAAATATGCCTGAAATGGCCAAAATATGAAAATCACCCAATTACTCAGAAATAGTTCACATGCATATTTAATACACCTAAACATGCATATTATCATTTAATAACATAATAAGAAATTATGGCCCTCCTGACCTCCTAATCAAGGTCCTAAACCTTATTAGGAAATTTGGGGCATTACAACTATCCCCTCCTTACAGAAATTTCGTTCTCGAAATTTATCTGAACTGCTCGGAACAAAAATTCCGCACTACTGATGCTAGTTTCCTAGGTTGTTCCCTCGACCTCACTGTTTCTGTAACATTACCTTAACCCAAGGTACACTTTGTTTCTGAGAACCTTATTCTTTCTGTCTCATATCTAGACTGTCCACTCTTTATAGGATAATTTAGTCTCAATCTCTTGATTCTCATAACTTAACTTATGAGTTTCTTTCAACCCATGTCCTCAGCATGGAAATACAAAATACACTGTATATACTTGACAGTGTCAAAAATAAGGTCGAACCAAAGTCAACCTGACCAATCCTATCCAGGACTCAAACTGTTCTGTTACTTTAGGGCTCAACTTGCTCTTAACTCCTTACTTCTTTCCATGGTGATACTTTTGAAGAAGATATAATCTTCTACCTGGAACTCTATGTTCCTGCTTTTCAATTCAGCAAAACTTTTCCATTTATTCTGAGAAGTGAGCATCTAAGCTCCACCCTTTCAGAATCTCAATAGTCCTGTGAACCACCTCATGATTCAGATATATACTAATTCATTCATCTTATGAGATGTTCTTCCAATAATAATTGGATAACCCTCTCTCTGATTTACCACCAGTCTGAGAGTAATAAACTATACCGAATTCCATCTATATACTCATCGCCTTCTTAACCCTTCCAAAACCTGAAAGTCGCAATAGAGTCTTCATCTGATAAGATAGACCTTGAGTTTCATGAAGGAGCTCTATCCCTCTCACCAAGAGATTTGAATACTGATCAGTTGTACTGTTTACTTATCCTTACTGATAAAAATGAACTCACTTGGACCACTGGTCCACAATGACTCAATGCCAACTCATGCTGATCCACTAACATGGAAATCCCACCGCGAAACCCATCGCGATGCTCTCTTATTTCCATTATGGAATACTCAAAGGCTACAATGGCCTCACCATTTTCTGACACTCTAATCTGACCTGCTACCAGGCTAAGAACTTTACCACACATCCCATTACATCCCTCTTCATCTCAGGCCACCTCTATAAAGCTTTCATATCCTGTTACATTTTCATGATGCCCGAATGAAGAGAATATATGAATAACATGAGATTCATCCAGAATCTCCCAATTAATCTCAATGTCCATCGGATTCCAAATCCGATCCTTATACCACAATAAATTCATATCTGACACTGCACAACTCTTAGCTAATCCAGCTACGATTTTCCATTCAATTATTTCTTATCTGTGGTTCAATTAGTCATCTTTCTTTCTAATCCTTTCCGAAATGATAATCTCAAACATAAAACTGGCCACCTGGTCCACCAGAAACTGTACTCTAGTTCTGGTCAGATCCTTTAACCAACATATTTCTTAGGAAACTACTTCTCTCTGTCACTAAGATGTCATAACGACCTACAAATTGATTCTGATCTGTAAGAAGACTCAAAACTCTTTCCCAAGGCACCTGTAATATCCTTACCACCCAAGGACACTCCTGCCCCCTAAGGCGTTCCTTAACCTTGGAAAATCTCCGCAGAGAAAATTCCACAATACCATCGTCCAAGACGATCACAAATCCCATTCAAATAAACCTTTGAATGCTCTGTTCATTTGATTCACAAACACTTGGCACTAAACCAATTCTCAAGACATATTCAGCACTCTCAGTGCTCTTATCTGATACAAACACAATCTTTTATATAACTTCCTCTCTAATCTCTAATTGGTCCTAACCAGATCCAAGATCCACCTTAGAGAGTTCCATCTTACTCAATAATTGAACCTTTAATTTTGACAACTCCGCTGAGCCATTCAAAACAGTGCTTACATCTGATTCCATCCCTGGCACTAGGCACTGATCCAATCACCATTCTAGTCTCCTTTCATATAAAATAAACCCTGGCAAGTCCCCTGGAAACACATCCAGAAACTCACAGACTAGTCCAGTCTGTCCTAATCTCACTGGCATGATCTAAGTGGTATTCACCACACAAGCTAAGAGTTCTATGCATCTCCCTGCAATAAAACTCTAGCTCCCACTACAGATGTCATAAGCATACAGAACCATGCACCATGCCAACTATCACAAGGGTTCCCACTCTCAAGCCCAAGAGTTATTATCCCTTCCTTTCCATTTAGCATTGCCCCATAACTACTTAGCCAATCCATATCTTGGATCACGCCAAAGCCAGTCATAACCAGTTTTATCAAAATCAATGATAAGTCCTTTTTCATCGCAATCCAACTCATCTCTTGGATTACCGATACAGTACCATCTTCCCATCACAACATAACCATGTGACAATATATATTTTTCTTATTTGAATATACATCTAACTTTTGATCTATTTGTCTTTCCTTTATTATTTTCTCATGTTTATGAATCCTTAGACTCTTGTACATTCAAAATCCTAGGGATCAATTTTTAGACCGAGATAGAATTTATCAACCTTGGTTGTATCCAAGATTTTGCTCGCTTATTTGTGTCATATCTGTTAATAATCAGGCCTTGGACCTGGTTATATACAGGGTTTTCAATGATTTTTTAAGCTTAGTTCGCGCTAGGTTTATTGAAAACTCGAGGTTTTAAAAAGCCGTCAAATAATCAACTTCTCCAAGCTTCTAAGCTTCGGACCTGGTTATATCCAGGGTTTTAGATGATTTAAACTTAGTCCGTGCTAAGTTTATTGAAAACTTGAGCTTTTAAAAAGCCGTTGAATAATCAATTTCTCTTAGCTTCTAAGTTTTTAATCTTATCCTAGAACACTTTTCGAAAGCTCTCAGTTATACGCCCCCCAAGCAACCATAATTTATAAACTTTCCTGGTTGCTTTTACAATGTGAGAACATGAGCTTGCAATAATAAAACTAAGAAATGGTTATTCAATAATCCATTTGTCATTTATAAATAAGCCTTACATTGAATGAAATATTATTGATAATACCTTTTTAAATGAAGAGCATTCCAGGTCTGTGGGACAACTTCCCCATTTAGTCGGGCTAGCTTAAAAGTTCCTTCGCGTAAGATTTCTACGATCTGGTACGGTCCTTCCCAAATCGGGCCCAACACACCATCCTTGGGGTCTTTATTCGCCAAAAAGACCCTTCAGAGAACTAGATCACCTAATCCTAGTCTGTGTCCCTTGAATTTTGAATTGAAATAGCAAGTGATCTTTTGTTTATAATGGGCGAGCTGTAATTGCGATTCCTCTCATTTTTCTTCTATCAGATCGAGAGATGTGCTGAGTATCCCGTTATTATGTTCTTGATAAAATGTCCTATGCCTGTGAGTAGCTACCACCGCTTTAATTGGAAGCATGGCCTTGCTTCCGAAGGATAGGGGAAAAGGAGTATGCCCTGCGGAGGTCCAGTGAGAAGTTCGGTAGGCCCAAAGTACTTGCGGAAGCTGCTCGGGCCATAATCCTTTGGCTTCGTCAAACCTTTTCTTCAGGCTCACCTTGAGGGTTTTATTTACAGTCTCGACCTACCCATTGGCTTGTGGGTATGCTACTGACGAGAAACTCTTCGTTATGTCGTTTCTTTCACAAAATTTTGTGAAGAGATCACTATCCAACTGCGTCCTGTTGTCTGACACAATATTCTTAGGAAGTCCAAATCGACAGATGATATTCTTCACCAAAAAATCCAGGACTCTCTTTGAGGTGATGGTTGCCAGAGGTTCTGCTTCTACCAACTTTGTGAAGGAAACGATTGCCACTACTGCATATCGAACTCCTCATTTTCCCATAGGCAGGGAACCTATCAAGTCTATTCCCCATGCTACATATGGCCATGAGGATGAAATCATTGTTAGCTCGACTAGAGCAGCTCGGGCAACTATGGAGAAACGCTGGCATTTGTCGCACTTCTGAACATACGAGATCGAATCTTTCGTTAAAGTGGGCCAAAAGTAGCCCTATCTCAGCACCTTCAGCACTAGGTTTTGCACCTTCATGTATTTCTTGTAAAATGGTTTTGGCTTCCTCGGGCAGAACACATCGTAGGAGGGGCAACGAATGACCTCGCCGATACAAGACACCATCAACTATTACATACCGTGGAGCTTGATAAAGTATTTGTCTCGCGTCTTTTCTATCATCAGGTAACTTTCTAGTCACAAGATATTCCATTATAGGAGTCATCCAGGTCGGTCTTATGTCAATCATTCCGACCTCCATAGTTTATCCCATTACACTTGGGCTCTCCAGGAACTCCACTGGTACTGCATTTATTGTTTCAGCCTCTTTTGTGGTAGCAAGTCATGCCAAAGCATCGTCGTTAGAGTTCTACCTGTGGGGTATCTGTTCAATAGAGGTAAGCTTAAATTCATTTAGCTCCCCCTTTAACTTAGCCAGGTACATCACCATCTTAATGCCTCGATCTTGATACTCTCCAAATACCTACTTTACCACGAGTTAGGAATCACTATAGCATTGGATGGCTTTCGCCCTCAGCTCTCTTGCCACCCTCAGCCCTGCCAGTAAGGCCTCATATTCTGCTTCGTTGTTGGATGCCTCAAATCTGAATCTAAGAGCTGTATGGAATCGATGTCCTTCTGGAAAGATTAAGATTATCCCAGATCCTGATCCGTTCTCGTTTGACGATCCATCAACGAAGATTTTCCATAATTCCTACATTGGCTCCCTCATGAGCTCGTCCTGAAAACCGGTGCATTCAGCCATAAAATTAGCAAGGGCTTGACTCTTGATTGAAGTTCGTGGCATGTATAATATCTCAAACTGGCTAAGTTCGATGGCCCATTTTAAGAGACGACCCGACGTTTCAGGTTTTTTCAAAACCTACCTTAAAGGTTGGTCGGTTAAGACGTTGATAGAATGGGACTGGAAATATGGCAGGAGCTCTCTGGAAGCCAAAATTATATAGAATGCCAACTTCTCTATCAGTGGGTACCATGATTCAGCTCCGAGAAGCCTCTTGCTTACATAATACACTACTTTTTGAGCACGATCTTCTTCTTGAACTAACACGACACTGTCTGTATTCTCTGTCACGACCAGATAACGTAACATAGACTCTCCAGATATTGGTTTGGATAATACCGGGGGCTCTGCCAGATGCGTTTTCAGATCGTGGAATGCCTGTTCACATTCTTTGGTCCACTCCAATTTCTTATTTCCACCCTTGTTAGTGGGTTTCGAGATGAAGCGATTTAAAGCTGCTGTTCTTCCAGTTAGGCTTTGAACTTCCTTGCGCGACCTGGTGAAGGCAGGTCTAACAATGATCTAATTTTTTTATGATTCTTCTCCATTCCCCTTGTGGGACAGAAGTATTTGCAGACAAGGGAGGATTTCTCCTACTGTTCCCATGGGCTGGAATATCTCGTTGAGGACGAGGTGATGTTGCATGTCTTACAGGTGACTGGGAATGGCCTATTGGCGAGCTATCCTCGTTCCATCAAGACGGACTATATTAGCTCGCCTTGGTTCTACTCCAACGTCCCTTGTTCTCTGTGTCTGGTGCTCTAATCATGGCACAGAGGGGTTTGTCGAAGTGTTGTGCCTTCGTGAGCTTGTCCTAGCCCCTCCTCGGAAAATTTTATAGGCATTTATGAGAATCTGTGAAGAGGGCACCGAGCTTGGGGTCACAGTCCTAACTGACCAACTGACATGCTGATGACCCTTGTGATGATCAGTGGGCCGATCATTCTAGTGATTTTTCACTGAAGACACAAAACTCGGAGTGGCAGTTTTGGCAGATCGACTCGGTTTAGGCCGGTTATTCATGTAGAACTTATGAGACCTACTTTGCTTCTTTTCGACATTAACGTCGGTTGCAAGAGGGGTAGTCGAGCCAAGACCTTCTCAATATGCATGTTTGCTCTAGCGAGATGGATCCTCAGTTGCATGTTTTCCATCTCGATAGCAGTCAGATAGCCTGGGTTAGGATTTGGCGGTAGCGACACCGAACTCCCAGTATCGCCCTGACTCGTTGGTTGTTTCCCCGAACGTTGCTGAACATCGAGGCCCCTTTCATTGGGAACAACAGTATGATGGTCCTCCTGCCCACCGGGCTATTCTGTCTCATTATCGTGCATTGAGCGAGTGAGAAACATGATGAAAGTTGATTGGAACTTGTAAAGCACTAATTAACTCTCAATGAAAGCACCAAATTGTTGACGCGGTTTTTCGCCAACAATATATTAAGAAATAAAATGGGTAGATTAGTGCTAGATAATAAACCACAATGAAATAACAAGTACCCACTCAAAAGCATAGAATTTTTACGTGGTTCAGTGGTTAAAATCCACCGAGTCCACGAGTCAATATTATTTCTGTTTTTCTCTCTATTTTGGCAGAGTTTCGGTAATACAGAAACATTAGTCCCCTTCCCTGTCCAACATTCCTAGTATTTATAGGGGAATTCCATGGACATGTTTGGGTAACCATGTAAATAAACTATGTAATTATATAGGGTATATAATTAATACAAATTATTCCCATTTACATTGGGATATGATTTAATAACAGAATAAATATGCTCCTGCTATCTCGGGTAATAAAATATATATATATAAATATGATACAACCTGGTCATTAATGAGCGTATAAAGATTTCCCGAGTCTCTTGGGATCCTTCAGCATGTGTTATATCTAGGTCCTCGCAAGCTGAATATCTCACCTGAGCTCGTGTTTGACAACTATCTGACTCCGAGATCGTAGTAAATCCAAGACACCTAATATTGGGTCTGACCATTATAAGTCTCAAGTTGCTCACATGGTTAATAACTAGATATTCTACTTGGTTATTTTTCCACGTATTTTCCTTCTAACTCCACCCTAGATGGGTAAGTGAACTCATGCTAAATTTAAGGTACAACAGAATTGTTCAATACTTCTCCAAACTACAACACCTCCTCCAAGAGTGAAAACTGATCCAGATGTTGACTTTCGACTATATTTGTCTGATTGAAAATCGGAATAGTATATCTAGTGGGGTTCAGGTCTCCACTTGAATACACAAGCATGTAATCTTTAGTATGTCTGAGATACTTGAGAATATTCTTTATTGTTGCCCAATGACTCAATACAGGATTGGATTGATAACGACTGACTATCCCTGCTGCATAACAAATGTTAGGTCTAGTGCATAAAATTGCATACATTAGACTTCCTACCGCAGAGGCATAGGGATACTGTCTCATGTCCTCCTCTTCCTGAGGTGTTTATGGACATTGTTATTTAGACAATTTAACTCTTGACTGGGTAGGCATAGTGCCTTTCTTGGAGTTTTGCATGCCAAAGCATTCTAGTACTTTATCAATATAAGTTTCTTGAGATGGTGCCAAAACTTTGTTCATTCGATCTCTATAGATCTGAAATCCATAACATATTTAGCTTCTCCCGATTCCTTCATTTGAAAAGGCTCAGCTAACCATTTCTTTACTTTTGATAAATGTTTCTATGTCATTCCCAATGAGTAGAATATCATCAACGTAAAGAACGAGGAATACCACAATCCTATCTTTAATATGTTTGTAAACACAAGGTTCATTAACACTTTGTTCAAATCCAAATGTTTTGATTGTTTAATCAAATGCAGGATTCCAAGATCTCGAAGCATGTTTAAGTCCATAAATAGACTTAAAGCTTGCAAAATTTTTGCTCCTGACTTTTAATTTCGAACCCTTCTAGTCGAGACATGTAAAAGGTTTCATTAAGATAGCCATTCAGATAAGATGTTTTAATGTCCATTTGCGAAATCTCATAATCCATGCAAGTAGCTATGGGTAAGAGTATGCAAATAGATTTAAGAATGGCCACATGTGAAAAAGTTTCTTCATAATCAATTCCTTATTTCTATGTGTAGCCATATTCCACTAGCCTTGCTTTGAAAGTCTATACTTTCCCATATGTTCCTTTATTCATCTTGAATATCCATTTGCAGCCAATAAGTTTAACATTCTTAGGTGGATCTTCAAAAGTCCAGACAAAATTGGAATACATCGATTCCATTTCGAGGTCCATGGCATATAGCCATTTTTCTTTGTTAGAATCTTCCGTGTGTCTCTATATATCAATGAATTATCTTTGTTTGTGTCAGACACAAGCATCTGAACTTCATGTTCATAGTGAACTGGTTGTTTACCAACCCTTCCACTACGACGAAGCTCTCCATTGTTCTTGTTGGGTTTTATGCCTATATAAAACCCTGTCAGACATGTAACACGATTTCATATTGTCAATAAAAGTAGTAGAAATCCTTTAGTTTGACAAACGTGTTGCTTGCTTGTTTTATTACATGATTATTGAAATAATGCAAACATTTATAAAATCACGAACACATGGATAGTTACAATTATAGTGACTAGGTCACAATGGAGTATAGTTGTAATTATATGTTCAAAAGAACGAGTCCTAAGATTAGATTAATGCATTGGATTTTCACTGATTAGGCAATCTACGATATGATCTACTTACACATTTGAGGTGCGATGTCTTGCCTAAGGCATTGACCGATATTGATTATTGATAAGATCAGATGTATTTGGTTACATCAGACTAGGACCGATATTGATTATTGATTGATAAATAAGTATGGTTGTTATCAAATCTAATCAATGTCACAACGTTGACCATAGGTTAAGTTGATCTTAATTCTGAGTGATAATATTTTGCTGATTATATTATTTAAATCTTTTGACTTGTTCGTTACTAGCTTACCCTATGGTCTAGCCCAGACTTACATCTTGGAGATTTAGTAGTGCAATTGAGTGGGGGGTATTATTTATAGATATGAAATCTATAACTTCTGTATGAGAAGTGGAAATATGATTTCCTTAATTGCTTTGTTCAAAAGGTTAAATTATTGAGATCTCATTTTTGTGATTAAGTTCACGGAAATATCATTTATAAGGAACCTAATGGGAGTTAAGGATAAAATACTGATGTGAGGTAAAACTGTAATTTGCACCCAGCTCATTAGTAAGTCGTCGTTAGAGGATTGACTAACTGTAATGGTTATAACAATGGACAACATATTTATGGTTTGAAAAATACGTTCTATGAATTCAAGAGTTCAATTCCGAGTCTATAGTGGAGTCACGAGGAATTAATAAGGTAGTGAAATTATACGTAAATGAATTCACGGTAACTTATTGGTGCATGATTTCATGGGTCCATGGTCTCTGCATCACCTTTGAGTAAATCATAAAGAATGTCTCAATTAATTGATTTAATTATCAATTAGGATTTTTAAAGTTGACTAGGTTAATTTTGAAAAATTTACAGAAATATGAGATTTCGAGAATAAAAAAGTATCTTTGGGTAAATTTATTAATATTGATAAATTGGTGTCAATATAAATAAATAATATTAAATCAAGTTTCAAATTATAATTAGTTAATTTGTGTAAAACGTCCTAAACTAATACTTTGTAATACATCTCCATGCTCATAAACTTATAGAAGAAAACCTCTTATTATATGAAAATTCCAGTGGGGCCTTATTAAAACATTCAAGTTGGGCCTAATAGTTTAAAATAAAATAAAAGTTCTCATGAATTGTTTTAAAAATAAATAAAGTTCAAGTCCCACTAATAAGTTTGGAATCAAAATAAACACACAACATCGGTCTTTAAATATAGTTCTTTAATCAGAACTCCCCACATCACCACGCGTGCCAAAGAAAAACCATAATTATTACCTCAAAGGGGAAAGTAAGGGGTGAGTTAAAAGCTCAGTAAGGAAGTACAAACAACAAACAAAGAAAAACACAACAAAACATAATCATATCGTAAGACTCCTACAACATCATATACATACATCGTACTTAACGTCACCATCATACATCGTACATAAACGTTATCATCATACATCATACATCATTATCATGCATTATATATCATTAACATATTCAAACATCATAATTATCATGAACATCGTCATCCTAAACATCATCATCATATCTTTGTGAACATGACCCCCTCTCTTGTCCATGTTACATCTTAAGGTAAACAGAAGGGTCTGGTCCTTGAATAACCTTGGCGCGTCCGCCATATGAGTTATGTATTTATATCCTTAGTAACTCAGGTTACATCTATATATGCTTAGTGACCCCTTTGTCGTGTTGCGTTCAACATGCTAACAACCATTTTCTTTTCATACAACATGCAAAATACATGCATTCCACTCATATAACCACAAAGAAAATACACGATTCATCAAATTTATCATATCATCTCAAAATATCATTTCATACTTCATATCACATGGTACATCATCACACAAAAAATATAACCTCAAACAAACCCATCTTACCGTTCATAGTATAAGTAAATAGAATTCTATCACATAAGATTTTCGTGTGCCCAACTCACATATCCATGTGTGCATGGGCCATGCACACATGGCGCAATTTACACATAATTTCTAAACATGCACATTTTTCACATAGAATCACAAAAGAATAATGTCAATTCTACATATTATCCATGCATGGCATTTAAGTAAAAATTATATGGTTAAATAATAGACATATGTTTTAACGTAAAAATGCATTTGCACGCCACATGCATGCGTGTGAGCATTGTTAAAAAGTGACGTTAAAAACAATAATTTCTACATGCTTATTTCTAACATTTTCAAAATAAAGATTTAGTAACATAATTTCCTCACCATTATTTATTTCATTTAAATTCCTAAGTTGATTAAACCTCTGAAGACATTATTCTTATTTTATAAAAATAATTCAATTTATTATTTTTAAATTGCATAGAAAATAACGAAAGCTTGAAATTATCTAAAAGTACTTTCAAATATCATATTTCCTTTAGAAAATAATATTTTATTTAAATTAATAAAATTACAAGATTTGATGTGAGAAAAAAATATTTTTTCTTGTATTATTTTTAATTTATTAAACTAAACTTTCAGACACCATTTATTTTGTTTGAAAATCACAAATGAATCTAAACTCAACATTTTTCTTAATTAAAATAAAGAAAACCATACTTATTAAAATGTGAAAATTCAATGTTACATTTAAAATATTATTTCTAATATATACATAGTTTAGGGTATTATATTTTTTCATTAAACACACAAACTTCATTTTCATTTAAAAGACATTTCATATTTTTACCAAAACTTCCAGCAACAACTTAAACCCTAAAAAATCACCATCTTGAAATTAAAACTCATATTTTCCATATAAAATATATTTAAAAAAATTGTAGATATTTATTTGAGAAAAATATATTTTTAATGTAAATTAAAATACCCTTTTAATTTCATAAAATCATCATAGCACTTGCAAAAACATTAATGCATATAAATCATTAGTTCACCATATTTCTCATAACTTAAACGCAAAAATCAGCAAGCATATTAAGTCATGAAATTCATCCTTTTACATCATGCTTCACAAAACTCATACAATAATCATATATGTTTAATCAACACAAATTTAAACACAAACCCTAGCATGCACCTATTATCATATTGTCAATCTAAGAAGAATCCCTAACATCACATGGACATTCAAATCATAGGCATATTTCAAGATCAATCATATACATACATGAGACAATATCTCTAGGCCAAAACTCTCATGAGTTAAACATACTAAAAACCAAAATTCTCATTTACAATCACATGAATCCTAGCATGTTTCTATCATCACTCATGCATGCCTTAACCTATTAATACATCATAAACTCATAACACATGTTCATCAAATTTCATGGATTCAATAACAAGAGTCCTAATTATTTATTATGCCAAAAATCACATAGGATCCTAGAACATGGACCTAACATAAAAATTAAAATAACAAAAATATAAAGGGGATTCCTAGACATGTATAGGCCAAAACCTACATATACATAAGCATAAAATATCAACAATCATCATATTTTAATAGATCAAAACCAAAACCCTTATCAAACTTAATCATACACATCCTCCTTAAATAACAAAATAATCATAATTTATCATGCATAGTGTCTCAAAACAGACCAAATCAACACATGGCGAGGATTTAAATAGACATCAAAACCTCAAGATCCTTTCAAAATAAAACAAAATTAAAATCAAGGTTTAATGATCAACTACCTCCTTGATAGAACCAAAATCCAAATTAGTCACCACCTTCAATCAAACCCCTAGGTTTCGAAATCCATAAAAAAACACAAACATTAACATGAAAACAAGATTAAGAAGATGAGAATGTAGAAGAGACGATTAAACCACCAAAAATCAAGGAACTCACCTAGGTTCAAAATTTTCTCCCCTTTTCTTTCTTTCTTCTTCTCCTTCTCTCTCTAGCTCATGTTCACTCTCCCTCTCTCTCTCTCTCTAGAATTCAGCACCCATCATGCAAAAATGGCTCTCTTCCCTTTTTATTCTAACCTAGCCAATAGTAGCCTAATGAAAAAAATGGTAAGTTTCCTCTTTTGCTTCTTTTCTGTTATTTTTATTTTATTTGATTGAAAAAAAATAAATGGGAATAAAATCTTCCGTTTCACCTATTGCCATCCACTCTCTTTCACTTTCTTATTTTTTTTTATTTATTACTTTTTTTTATTTTTTTTTTAACTAAAATTATCCTAATAAAAAAATAAAAGTGTGTAGAAGATTCTATGCAAGTGCAGCATGCAACCATGCACATGCACACACTTAATTACTAGGGTGCATCACTACCTACAATGCACCTTGGTGCATTCAACCAAAACTCCTATGTTTCACAAAAAAAAATTAATAAATAAATAAATAAAACAATTATCAATTAAATAAACACAAAATTTCTACCAAGCAATTCTAACAATTAAAAAAAAATTCACTACACTTAATAATTAAATAAAACATAGCACAAAATTAATAAAATAAAAAATATGGTGCACTACAATATACCCTCCTTAAAAGGAATTTCGTCCCGAAATTCTTTCTTACCAAATAATTCAGGGTATTTTTCTCTCATGTCCTCCTCCAACTCCCATGTTGCTTCTTGTTCTGTACTATTCTTCCACAGGACCTTAACTAATGGAATCCTTTTGGATCTCAGTTCCTTGATTCCCTTTTCAATAACACGCTTTGGTTGTTCATCATAACTCAGGTCCTGCTTCCGCTGTAACGGCTCGTAACTCAAAACATGAGAGGGATCTGGCACGTACTTATGCAACATCGAGATGTGAAAGACATTATGTGTTTCGGCTAGTGCTGTGGGTAGTGCAAAACAGTACCCAACCTGCCCTACTTTATCCAAAATCTCAAATGGACCTATATATCTAGGGCTTAACTCCCCTTTCTTTCCAAAACGCATAACACCCTTCATCGTCGAGACTCTCAAGAATACAAACTCGCCCACTGAAAATTCGATGTCCCTTCTCTTAAGGTCCACGTAACTCTTTTGCCTACTTTGCGCTGTAAGAATCCTTTGGCGAATTTTCTCGATCTCCTCATCGGCTTCCCTAACTGCCTCGGGGCCTAAAATCTGTTTCTCCCCAACCTCATCCTAGTGCAAAGGAGATCTACACTTGCACTCGTAAAGCATCTCATAGGGAGCCATCCCAATAGTGGATTGATAATTGTTATTATAGGAGAACTCCATTAGGGGTAGGTATCGGTTCCAAGTATCTGAAAAATCCTGTAGTGTCCCAGAATATTTACTTAGCTAGCTAGATAGTAGTAGTAGTAGTTAGTATTAGTTTGTAGTATGTTAGATTCCGTGGATTTTGATTCATATGTTGGAAACTCATAGCAACAGTTATGGATTCTATAAGTTTAACCTATAGTTTAGAAATATTAATTATAACATAAGGTTTGATTAATATTGTTGGTCCTAGAAATATATTTATCATAACCTAAGGTTTAGATAGAATTATTAAGAATGTGACACTTGTCATAATCATGTTTATTAAGGATTTAAGTATTTTTGATGGGTAGTTTAAATAAAAGAAGAATCTAGAAGCTGTAGAACCTTCTAGCACCTACTAGAATCACGTTTAGACTCAGTCAAGCTGTTTAATCAATTTCAAATATGCTGAATAAGGGAAATACGTGTTTAATATATCAATGTATGTTGATGTATCGCAACTATAAGAGCTGATATATCACCTACGGAAGATACAGAAAACATGTCGACTTTGCATGAACGATCGAACAAAGGCTTGAGAACATAGTGGAGGTGATATATCGCCTATAAGGGGTGATATATTGGCCCCACCCTTGCATTTTTGAACTCCGTGGAATCCGAGCTTAAAACATCCCTTAACCTCTTGGACTTGCCTTTGAATGATTTTGACCGAGTTTTGGGCATCTGTTGAACGAAAATTCAAATATTTTTCATTTTATATTCATTTATTTATTCAAATTAAAAGGGGTTAGTTTCACTCCTTGATCTCTATAAATAGGACCTAGTACTCAGCCATTTTCTTCTTTCTTCAAGTAGTCTTTAGAGCCTCCATGTTGCTAAGGTTACTATAAGGAGAAACACTTGGGTTTTGGGTTAAAAGATTTATCACTCTAAGCTTTTCTAAACACGTGGGAAGTGAGATATAGTGAGATTTCGGTATTGAGGTTTAGATCAAGTCATAAGATCAGTCAAGGTATTCTTATCCCTAAGTTCAGTTCTTTATAGTTCTTTAGTTTTCTTTTATTTTCTTTTTATATCCTAACTCTTATTTATGATTCTTGGATAGGTATTTAAGTTTTTTGAAACTTAAGGTTGTTTTTGGCAAGTTTCTACTTGGATGGTTTAGTTCCCTTTTCATATTCATTCTTTAGAAATACTCACCATTCTTACTGTTGGTTTTAGGAGGGTTCTAATCCCATTCTTGTTCTCAAATATCCTGTTTTTTGGTAAGGAAAATAGGATAGATTTTATGTGTTTATATATTTATGTTATGATATGTTTTATGCTATGATATATATATATATAAAAATATGTCTTGTAGTCATTTGGGGCTTATAGTTGCTTAGATAGCAAACCCCAAGAATTTTTATCATTTTCATGAGTAGAGTTATGATTTACCCTACCTCGATTAGTAGACAGAGGACCTAGATGGGTTTCATATACTACCATGTGATCTAACCTACATCAATTAGTAGACAGAGGACCTAGATGGTTTTATCACATGCCATGTTAATGAGTTAATGGCCATTAATATAGTCCTATATGA
The DNA here is from genome assembly GCF_963169125.1 of Humulus lupulus. Lineage (NCBI taxonomy): Eukaryota > Viridiplantae > Streptophyta > Magnoliopsida > Rosales > Cannabaceae > Humulus > Humulus lupulus. The sequence goes on from NC_084798.1 coordinate 196,756,765, forward strand.
TATATGTTTTTATAGTCATACATTTTGTAGTATATGTTTATGTTATAGTCTTATGTTTATGGTGTATGTTTTTAGCAGATTTTCCTTGCTGGGCATTAGGCTCATTTCTTTATTTTTAGCTTGATGCAGGAAAATGAATATGGAAGGCGAAAAGATTCATGGCAGCTTGGCTTGTGTGTTGAGGATGAATGGATTGAATGGACTGCGTGACGATCGATGATGAAGTTGTTTTTAAGTCTTTTTATTTATGTTTTTATGTATCTCCGCACTTAGTTTTTTTTAACAATTGATTTAAGTTATGTTTTATATTTTTATGCATTAAACAATGGGTACCCATACCGTATTTTATATTTCATATTTTACTTTGTATTTTGCACAATATTTATTTTGGGGTTTTAAATAAAGTTATGTTATTTCTTATGTATGTTTCCCAAAATAGAAGCTATGTCTAGTGGTTTTTTATGGTCCAAGGTCTTAGAAATAGTTGGGTCATTACAAATCCAAAGAACAACATCTCAACATGTCCTCAAGAATCTGTATCATTCTCTAAGATTGTCCATTGGTCTGAGGTTGGAATGCAGTACTAAACTTTAATCTTGTTCCCTTAGCTCTCTGTAGTCCCTTCCAAAAGTTCGATGTGAACACAGACCTTCGATCAGAAATTATCGACTTTGGAACTCCATGAAGTCTTACTATTTCACTCATGTACAATTGTTCATACTGGTCCGCCGAGTAGGTAGTCTTAACTGGCATAAAATGGGCTGACTTAGTGAGCCTATCCACTGTTACCCAAACAAAATCATGCTGCTTTGTGGTCCTGGGTATCCTACCACAAAATCCATTGCTATATCCTCCCATTTCCATTTCGAAACGTAAAATGGTTGAAGTAACCCTGCTGGCCTTTGGTGTTCTACCTTAACGTGCTGGCATGTCAAGCATCTGGCAACAAACTCAGCAATATCCCTTTTCATTCTAGCCCACCAGTATAATTCCTTAAGGTCTAGGTACATCTTTGTCGACCCTGGGTGTAAGGAGTAGGGTGCTGTATGCGCCTTTTTCATAATACTTTCATTAATCTCATCATAATCAGGCATACAAATAATATCCTTGTATCACAGCAATAAACTGTTGGAAGTCATGAAGTCATTGCTACTATTCTCCTGTACCAAAGCCTCTTGCTTCATTAGGGCTTCATCCACTTTTTGTCCTTCTCTAATTTGTACCAGTAGGGAGGATTGTAACGTGAGGTTCGCTAGGTCTCCTGTCACGAATTCAATGCCGGTATTTATAATTTCCTTCTGAAGAGGCATATCTATTGTATTCACTACTGAGACACTCCCCTGTCCCTACCTACTCAATGCATTTGCAACCACATTGGCCTTGCCGGGGTGGTGTAGTATTTCACAATCGTAGTCTTTCACTAGTTCCAACCATCTTCCCTATCTCATATTCAGTTCCTTCTGAGTGAAGAAGTATTTTAGAATTTTGTGGTCAGTGTAGATTTTGCACTTATCCCCATATAGGTGATGTCTCCATATCTTTAGTGCAAACACCACTGCTGCCAACTCAAGATCGTGAGTGGGATACTATTGTTCATAGTCCTTGAGTTGTTTGGAAGCATAACCTAACACCCTCCCATTCTGCATCAATACACACCCTAAGCCATTCTTTGATGTGTCACAATATACCTCGAGTCTGTTTATTGTTGTGTTCTTTACTCAAGGGCGAGTAAAGATTTAGTTTGGGGGAATTTGATAGGATAGATTTTTAATACTTTTTAATTCTTAGTTTTATTATTATTTTATATTTTTATTTCTTTTTATGTGTGGTTGTTGTATTTTTCAGGTTGTCATTTGTTAAATGGATATTTGAGAAATATTTCAAAAATTATTTGAAATATTATCTTCAATTAAGAGAAAAACAATAAATAAATATTTAGTTGAATTGATTGGAGAAGATAAAAGACAATTCAAACTTAAATTGTTGGAAAAATCTGAGATAGTTTCAGTATTTTGACCATATCTCCCGACTTACTTAATCGATTTATGTGTTCTTAGTGACATTAGAAATCTTATTCAAATACCTACGAAAGCTTGCTTCACAAAAAAGTCAAATTCGGACGTTTACATGGTGATATTCGACCTACAAGATTACGCAGGCTAGAGTTACGGGATTTGAAATTCAAATAAAGATATTTTGGAGCATTATCAAGTAACAAATGGAAATATCTAGAAAACTCTTTTCACAACCTTATCACTATAAAAAGAATGATTTAGACTATTTTAGATATCTCTCTCTCTTTCTTCTTGGCCTCTCTTTATTTCCTCTCTTTCTTCTCTTACTTTTTTTTCTATGAACTAATTTTCTTATCTAGGGTTTAATGTAGTCACTTGGATTTCTAGTTAATTTTATTATGATGTTGTATTAATTCTTCTTCTTTATTCTAATCTATATAATGTTTGCTTAATGCTAGTAAATACCTGATCAATATTTGCTTGATTTATGATTTTGATTCAAAATTCGATAGATGAGAATTGAAAATGCTATCGTTCTATAGACATAGGTTACATATTTGACGAAAGTACATGTATGGCTTGGTTTCTATGCTTAATGCTTGCTATATGTTTAAGTTTATCAAAGAGATTTAGAAAATCTGCATATAGGTAGAGATCTTATATCTTGAAAAATAATAGGAATCGATTTATGTTAACCTTCTATTAGAATAGGAAGAAAGAAATTTAGAACTGATTAATAAAATTAATAGAATGAAAAGTTGATGTAGTTAATACCCTAGGTCTTTTTATTATTGATTTTCATCTTTTGATTAGTTATTTTTGTTTATAGTTATTTAAAATTTTTTAATTAGATTTATTCATCTAGATTTTGTTTGCCAAATAGAAATTAAAGAACAATTGTTGGTAATTAGAAAATAGTCTTCGTGGGAACGATACTCTACTTATCATATATTACTTGAATCAATTGCATGCACTTGCGTATATATATATGTATTTTCGCGATTGCCATGGGATCAGCTTTCCCTTCAAAGGTCGGTGGGGCTTGCTTTCTGAAACTTTGATAAACCGACTCGAACCCATAAGTCACAGGTAGTGGTGCAGGTGGTGGTGTTGGTGGCTGAGGCTACGCCACTAATACTTGAGGCACTTGGGGAATTTGGGTTACTTGGGGTGCTTGCCTATCATGTGCTAATTCCTCATCTCTCAGCCTTAGTTGTTCCCTTAACCTTGCTACCTCTGTGGCTAGATCCATAGATGGTGCTGCTGGAGCCACAGGTTGGACTGATGGCATTCTTGCTTCAGGAGTTGTCATGGCCTTAGATCTTGTGGAGACACCCTATCCTCGGCCTCCTCTTCTTCCCTTGCCTCCTCATCCTCTTGTCAACGTTATGAGATTCTAAGACACCAAAATAAAATCATAAGAGAGGACAGATCGCATAATGGTTTGATAGATATTCGTGAAAATCTTACATTCCAAATCCACACCATTTATAGTTTGCAAGAGGAAAGATATTAAACCATAGCATTCAAAGTGTATTCAAAATTATTCCAAAAATTTAAACAACTCATAATGTGTTCAATAACCAAAAACATAAGTCCTTAGGGTTCTTTAAAAAAAATCCCATCTTATTCATTAACATTTCACTGAACGATCTACATGACAGACTCTAGTCCTCAACTGTGGACTCATCCCAGAGCTATAGTTGAAGACGTCCTCTGAGATGTGGAAGTAGTCGGGGGCACTCGCCAATGCTTTCATTCTAGCGTTCTTTAGTGGTACAACATGAGCTACCTCTTGACATGCCATAGCTCCTTCCAAATTGTGCACCGTCTCATAGCGCTCCTCCATCTCTCTGTTGCATGTCTTTACCATAACTGACTCCTCACAACTAAAATCATTGTTGTCCATAAGATTGTAGATCACGTACTCGAAGGTGCTAATGTAACGCCCTGGATAGCCAAGACCGTTACACTGTGTACTTATAAAGGTGTAGGACTTGCTAATCAAGTCATTAATTTGAAAACGTGTCACTAAACATGTGAGATCTATGGTTAAAAAGGTTTTGGTCTCAAAAGACTCATTTCATATGTTTAAACTGTGGTAAACAAGGGATCCCATACAAAACAAAGTTAAAATAAGTTTACAGACTCCCAAAAGTACATAAATAACTGCTAGCCATACTAAGGCAAAACAGACGGTCTTTAGGTTCCACGTCCTTGCCTAGACCTCAACCATGGCGGCCGAGCACCTGGCTATGTACATTCCGCTCGCTGAGCTCTCGAGTCAAGGCTGGTCTAACTTGCCCTTGCCTTTACCTGCGCCACGTAGCACCCTTGAGCCAAGGCCCAGCAAGAAAACATCATACACAACTCAAACAATAACAGCAGACAAATAGCTCAGTAAGCATGTATACCCATCAGATAATCCACAACAGATATTCAGCATATTCAATCCAATACAAGATACATTCTATCACATATAATATTCATATTACATAATGTTCAGGGCCGACGACTTAGGCCGCACCCTCTGTTTAACCCACTGACTCTGGCCCGCTTAAACCAAGCTCAGTGCATAATAAGCTATCCTCGGCTACCAGTGGCCGAGCCGCGCCCTGTGCGCTAGTGAGACCCTTGGCACGCTTAGGCCGTTGGCTCACTAAATGGCTTGCATGGCACAATACCATCTTTTCAAGCTTCTATAATAGGGAACCCTTAGTCCCGTCACATATATTCAACCAGGTGCAGTTTTCTTACCTTTAGTCTGTACGGTTATCGAGTTACGAGCAACGCCCCTCAAACACGATCCGTTCCCGAGCCTAAGCTTTTATCACCTAGCCACAACCAAAGTATAGTGTTCCATAAATACTCAATTATAGGTTTCCAGTTACAAAACAAACTCCCGGGACTCCTAATTCCACCAAGCACGGTGGTAAAATCAAACCCGAGCTCACTAGACCACTTCCCCATGCTTAAAACCTTCAAAATCTCAAGTGTGCAACCAAGGGCTGCGGCCCCCAATGCCTAGCCGCGACCCTTCCCCAAAACAGAACCTATTCCCTCATTGAACCACACACGCGCCGCGACCCTTGCCTTGGGCGCCGCGGCGCGCCCCCTTGGCCGAGCCCCCTTGGCTTCTTTGCATGCTAGGGCCGCAGCGCTCTAAAACAGAGCCGCGACCCTCCCCTGCAAACCCAGATTTTACACCATTTCAAAGCTCAAAACCTTACCTTAAACCATCCTAAAACTTCCCAACTCTTAAATAAATTAATTCCCAACCTCTTTAGCACGATCTAAACAACATAACTCTCAAGAAAACACAGCCTAACACACTCCAATCTCTTCCTTTCAATTTTTGAAACCCAAGTGCTATAAACACTCACACCAGCCACCTAAACTCAATTTAAACCTCTAAACCAGAAGTTAAAACTTACCTTTGCTGTAGAATCACTTCACCAAGCTCTGGCCAAGCTAAGCTCCCAAGTTCCCTTCTTTAATTCTGCCTTAAAACACCACAACTAACTTTGTTTCAACACTTAACAAAAATCCAAAATCCTAACCACAGAGAAGAAAATTGAAGGCTTACCTTATCCCTGTTTTAGTGCTTGATCAATCCCTGAGCTAGACCTCCAAATTCTCACCACCAAACTCAGAAATCCCAGCTAGTTTCCCTTAGTTTCCTTTAACGTGAAAGAGAGAGAGCTAAAGCTAAGTTAAAGTCGGTGTATGTTTTCTTCTAAAAGCTTCTCTATGTCTAACTTATCTATTAAGTTAATCCCAAGGCTCGGGGTGCCGGAACCATCCCCGAGGCCAAAATGGTAAAATTCCCCAATATTCCCGCCTAGACATTCTAACCTCAAATATATCTCCATATATTTATTTTCATGTCCCGATAACCCAAATCACTATCCGCTATCTAAAAGTATCCACAACTTCTCCAAAGTCGTATCTTAAACCCCACTGTGACTTTTCCCACTATCTGCCCTAGAATCGTCTTGAGTCGTGCTTAGCGAACCTGTCCACATAATAATGTGGTTCTCACATATATCACATATCATATTACCACATAATATAATCAATCATCATATAAACATTATTAGACATATAATTACTCATTAAATCACAATTATTCCATTAATGCCCTCCTGGCACACTAATCAAGGCCCTTAAGCCTTATTAGCGAATTTGGGTCATTACAACTTTCCCCTCCTAATGAGAATTTCGTCCTCGAAATTTACCTAAATAGCACGGGATGCTGATCCCGCATCGCCGTCTCTAACTCCCAGGTCGCTTCCTCGACCTTGCTATTCCTCCATAATACTTTCACTAACGGAATCGTCTTATTCTGCAGAACCTTCTCCTTCCGGTCAAAAATATGAACTGGTCTCTCCTCTTAGGAAAAATCTGCTTGCAGCTCCAAGTCCTCATGCCTCAACACATGTGTAGTATCAGAAACGTACTTCCGCAGCATAGAAACGTGAAACATGTTATGAACTCCTGACAAGGACAGTGGCAAGGCTAGCCTATAAGCCACCTGCCCTACCCTCTCTAGAATCTCAAAGGGTCCAACGAACCGAGGGCTCAACTTTCCCTTCACTCCAAATCTCCTCACACCCCTCAATGGTGAAACTTGCAGAAACACGTGGTCTCCAACCTAGAACTCCATGTTCCTACGCTTAGGATCAGCGTAGCTTTTCTGTCTACTCTGCGAGGCAAGCATTCTAGCTCGAATCTTTTCAATGGCCTCATTAGTCTTCTGAACCATATTTGGCCCCAAATATCTTCTCTCACCCATCTCATCCCAGTGAATAGGCGATCTGCACTTCCTTCCATATAACATCTCATAAGGAGCCACTCCAATTGTGGACTGATAACTGTTGTTATATGAAAACTCAATCAATGGAAGATACTTACTCCACGAACCTTCAAAGTCAATCACACATGCCCTAAGCATGTCCTTTAGTATCTGAATCGTCCTCTCAGACTGTCCATCAGTCTGAGGATGAAAAGTTGTGCTAAACTTCAACTGAGTCCCCATGGCTCTCTGCAGAGCTCCCCAGAACTTAGAGGTAAAGATAGGGTCTCGATCAGATACAATAGACTTTGGAACCCCGTGGAGACGAGCTATCTCCCTCACATACAGATCAGCATACTGCTCCATAGTATAAGTTGACGTAACTAGTAGGAAATGAGTTGACTTGGTGTATCTATCCAGTATCACCCACACCGAGTCATGAAGTCCAACTGTCCTGGGTAATCCTCCCACGAAATCCATCGTAGTATCCTCCCACTTCCATTCTGGGACACCCAAAGGCCGCAGTAATCCCGCTGGCCGCTGATGCTTAGCCTTAACCTGCTGACAGGTCAAACATCTAGATACATACTCAACTACATCCTTCTTCATCCCGGGCCACCAATATAACGTCCGTAGATCTTGATACATCTTCGTGGTACCCGGATGAAGTGAGTATGGCATAGTGTGGGACTCATCCAATATCTCACGCCTAATCCCCTCATCTGCCGAAACACATATCCGTCCCTGATATCGAAGCAAACCTGTCTTTGAAACTGAATAATCCTTAGCTGTCCCCTCTAAGGCATGCTGCCTACTATCCTGCAATTGCACATCCACCAACTGACCTTCCTTGATCCGCTCCAATAGGGTCGACTGCAAAGTGATATTGGGTAACTGGCCAACCACCGGTTCTATCCTTGCCCTAACCATCTCATCAGCCAATTCTCTCGAGATCTGAGTAGAACTATACAACTGTCCTGGGCCCCTCCGGCTCAATGCATCTGCCACTACGTTGGCTTTCCCAGGGTGGCAAAGGATATCACAATCATAATCCTTAACCAACTCCAACCAACGTCTCTGTCTCATATTCAGATCCTTCAAAGTGAAGAAGTACTTCAGACTCTTATGATCAGTGTAGATCTCGCACTTCTCTCCATACAGATAATGACGCCACACCTTCAGTGCAAACACAACTGCCGCTAACTCCAAATCATGAGTTGGATACCTTTGCTCATACTCCTTCAGATGTCGAGACGCATAGGCTATAACTTTCTCATTTTGCATCAGCACACAGCCTAAACCCAACCTTGATGCGTCGCAGTAGACCACGAACTTCCCTTCCTCCGAAGGAAGACTCAACACAGGTGCAGAAATGAGCCGTCGCTTCAACTCCTAAAAGCTGTTCTCACACTTCTCTGACCAGAAGAACTTCTGATTCTTTCTGGTCAAATCTGTCATCGGCGAAGAAATCTTTGAGAACCCCTCTACAAACCGCCTATAGTAACCTGCTAACCTAAGGAAACTTCGCACCTCCGAGGCATTCCTCGGCCTCGGCCAATCTCTAACTGCTTCTACCTTGGACGGATCCACCTTAATCCCTTCTGCCCCAACTATATGTCCAAGAAAGGTCACCTCTGGTAGCCAGAACTCACACTTCTTAAATTTGGCGTACAACTGATGCTCCCTTAACCTCTGTAAAACCTGTCGAAGATGCTGCTTATGCTCTGCCTCTGAACTGGAGTATACCAAGATGTCGTCGATGAAGACAATGACAAACAGGTCTAAAAAGTCCTTGAACACCCTGTTCATCAGATCCATGAAAGCTGCTGGGGCATTGGTCAAACCAAAAGACATGAGCAAGAACTCATAATGCCCATAGCGTGTTCGGAAAGCTGTCTTTGGTATATCCTCATCCTTGATCCTCAGCTGGTGATAACCAGATCGAAGATCAATCTTTGAGAACACCGTCTTACCTTGCAGCTGATCGAACAGGTCATCGATCCTTGGTAGAGGGTACTTATTCTTAATAGTCTACTTGTTAAGTTCTCTGTAATCAATGCACATCCTCAAGGTCCCGTCCTTCTTCTTAACAAACAGTACTGGTGCGCCCCATGGAGAGTAGCTAGGCCTGATAAACCCTAAATCCAGAAGTTCTTGCAACTGTATCTTCAACTCTTTCAGTTCTACTGGTGCCATCCTGTATGGTGTCCTAGATACTGGTTCTGTCCCCGGTGCCAACTCAATCTCAAATTGTATCTCCCTGCGCGGTGGCAACCTTGGTAAATCCTCAGGGAAGACATCCAAAAACTCGCACACCAATCTAGTCTCTCCCGGCCCTACCGTCATAACTCTGGTGGTATCCACCACACTAGCCAGAAAACCTTTGCATCCCTCCTGCAGCAGGTCTCTGGCTCTCAACGCTGAAATCATAGGTACGCGGGGTCCAGACACGGCACCCACAAAGACAAAAGGGTCCTCGCCCTCCGGCTCAAAAGTAACCATCTTCTTCCTACAATCAATCATAGCCCCATACCTAGCCAGCCAATCCATTCCTAAAATCATATCAAAGTCTCCCAAATCTAATTCAATCAAATCCACCGAAAGTTCCCTACCATCAACCATCACTGGTAGTGCCCTAATCCACCTCCTAGAGACTACCAACTCCCCTGTAGGCAACAAAGTCCCAAACTCCGCAGTCCGATACTCACTAGGTCTACACAGTCTATCAATCACTCTACTGGAAACAAAAGAATGTGTAGCACCAGAATCAATCAATACTGTAAAAGGAAAGCCAGCATTAGAAAGCTGACCTGTCACTACTGAGGGACTAGCCTCAGCCTCCGCCTGAGTCAAGGTGAATACTCGAGCTGGAGTTAAGCTATCCACCTTTCCCGCTTCACCTTTCTTCACCGTTGGGCAGTCTTTCCTGAGATGCCCCACTGCTCCACAAACAAAACAAGCCTTGGCCCGACACTCACCCAGATGGCGTCTTCTACACCTCGGGCACTCTGGATAGGTCCGCCATGCCTCACCGCCACCCTGACGCCCCTCACGCCTCACTGCGCTCTCCTTCCATATCTTGTTCTCCGCTTCCTCAGCAGTAAGAGCCCTCTCAACGGCTTGGGCATAAGTTGTTCCTCCATGTACCGTGGTAATCCTAACATCCCGCGCTATCATAGCATTAAGCCCCCTAATAAAGCGATCTTGTCTAGCGGCATCAGTAGGCACAAGATCTGGTGCAAACTTCGCAAGCCTATCAAATTCCAGGGCATACTCAGTAACAGTCATACCGCCCTGTACCAAATTCACAAACTCATTAACCTTTGCTGCATTAACAGCAATGTTGTAGTACTTCTGGCCAAACAAATCCTTGAAACCTTCCCAAGTCTGTGTGGCAACCTCTCTGGTCTGCGATGCCACTTCCCACCAAATACGGGCATCCTCCCTCCACATATAAGTGGCACAGGCCACTCTTTCCTGTCCTCCAATTCTCATGAAATCCAAAATCACTGTAATCATGGTTGGCCACTGCTCGGATTTCAGCGGATCCGGTCCTCCCTCAAAGACTGGGGGTTGCTGCTTCCTGAACCGCTCATATAACAGTTCTCACTTGTTAACAACTTCCCCAGGCTGCACAGCTGGTACCACTGCAGGTGGTAAAGAAGGGGAAGCACCCCCTGATGGAGCCTACTGCTGCAGAATACGAATCAGCTCATCTTGGCTCTGTAATCGAGCCTGCATCTCAGCCATTAGCTGCTGCCAGTTCTCAGGGACTGGCGGAGGTGTCTGGCCCTGGTCATTGCCCCTGGTCCCAAACCCAGTACCGGCTAGTCGGGAAGATTTCCTTGGACGCATAGCTATCCAAGTCAATCTGCAAATATCGACTTGGCGGTCAGACCACAATGACAGGGTAAAAGCTTCTCCAAAACTCAACAATAGAACATAATCAGTCACAGGTAACCAACACATATAAACATCCATGCACCATAAACAATTAATAATCCATATACTCATTTACATGCACGACAATGTTAATAAACACGCCTCAATATTTTCACACAGCAGTCAAGGGCCAGGCCCTATCAGTATCTCATGCTTCTGAGAAATTCAATCAATAAAAACATGCATAACTCATCTCAGGCACATAAGCACACATATACACATTACCAAAACCTGACTTGAGCTTGTCTCCAGCAGCGACTGCACATATCTAGGATGTCTTCAGGAATCCTTAAACCTAGGACGCTCGGATACCAAGTTGTAACGCCCTGGATAGCCAAGACCGTTACACTGTGTACTTATAAAGGTGCAGGATTTGCTAATCAAGTCATTAATTTGAAAACGTGTCACTAAACATGTGAGATCTATGGTTAAAAAGGTTTTGGTCTCAAAAGACTCATTTCATATATTTAAATTGTGGTAAACAAGGGATCTCATACAAAACAAAGTTAAAATAAGTTTACAGACTCCCAAAAGTACATAAATAACTGCTAGCCATACTAAGGCAAAACAGACGGTCTTTAGGTTCCACGTCCTTGCCTAGACCTCAATCGTGGCGGCCGAGCACCTGGCTATGTACATTCCGCTCGCTGAGCTATCGAGTCAGGCCTGATCTAACTCGCCCTTGCCTTTACTTGCACCACGTAGCACTCGTAAGCCAAGGCCCAGCAAGAAAACATCATAGACAACTCAAACAATAACAACAGACAAATAGCTCAGTAAGCATGTATACCCATCAGATAATCCACAACAGATATTTAGCATATTCAATCCAATACAAGATACATTCTATCACATATAATATTCATATCACATAATGTTCAGGGCCGACGACTTAGGCCGCACCCTCTGTTTAACCCACTGACTCTGGCCCGCTTAAACCAAGCTCAGTGCATAATAAGCTATCCTCGGCTACCAGTGGCCGAGCCGCGCCCTGTGCGCTAGTGAGACCCTTGGCACCCTTAGGCCGTTGGCTCACTAAATGGCTTGCATGGCATAATACCATCTTTTCAAGCTTCTACAATAGGGAACCCTTAGTCCCGTCACATATATTCAACCAGGTGCAGTTTTCTTTCCTTTAGTCTGTACGGTTATCGAGTTACGAGCAACGCCCCTCAAACACGATCCGTTCCCGAGCCTAAGCTTTAATCACCTAGCCACAACCAAAGTATAGTGTTCCATAAATACTCAATTATAGGTTTCCAGTTACAAAACAAACTCCCGGGACTCCTAATTCCACCAAGCACGGTGGTAAAATCATACCCGAGCTCACTAGACCACTTCCCCATGCTTAAAACCTTCAAAATCTCAAGTGTGCAACCAAAGACTGCGGCCCCCAAAGCCTAGCTGCGGCCCTTCCCCAAAACAGAACCTATTCCCTCACTGAACCACACACGCGCCGCGACCCTTGCCTTGGGCGCCGCGGCGCACCCCCTTGGCTGAGCCCCCTTGGCTTCTTTGCATGCTAGGGCCGCAGCGCTGTAAAACAGAGCCGCGGCCCTCCCCTGCAAACCCAGATTTTACACCATTTCAAAGCTCAAAACCTTACCTTAAACCATCCTAAAACTTCCCCACTCTTAACCAATTAATTCCCAACCTCTTTAGCATGACCTAAACAACATAACTCTCAAGAAAACACAGCCTAACACACTCCAATCTCTTCCTTTCAATTTCTTAAACCAAAGTGCTATAAACACTCACACCAGCCACCTAAACTCAATTTAAACCTCTAAACCAGAAGTTAAAACTCACCTTTGCTGTAGAATCACTTCACCAAGCTCTGGCCAAGCTAAGCTCCCAAGTTCCCTTCTTTAATTCTGCCTTAAAATACCACAACTAACTTTGTTTCAACACTTAACCAAAATAAAAAATCCTAACCACAGAGAAGAAAATTAAAGGCTTACCTTATCCCTGTTTTAGTGCTTGATCAATCCCTGAGCTAGACCTCCAAATTCTCACCACCAAACTCAAAAATCCCAGCTAGTTTCCCTTTGTTTCCTTTGTGTTTCCTTTAACGTGAAAGAGAGAGAGCTGGAGCTAAGTTAAATTCGGTTTATGTTTTCTTCTAAAAGCTTCTCTATGTCTAACTTATCTATTAAGTTAATCCCAAAGCTCGGGGTGCCGGAACCGTCCCCGAGGCCAAAATGGTAAAATTCCCCAATATTCCCGCCTAGACATTCTAACCTCAAATATATCTCCATATATTTATTTTCATGTCCCGATAACCCAAATCACTATCTGCTATCTAAAAGTATCCCCGACTTCTCCAAAGTCATTTCTTAAACCCCACTGTGACTTTTCCCACTATCTGGCCCTAGAATCGTCTTGAGTCGTGCTCAGCGAACTTGTCCACATAATAATGTGGTTCTCACATATATCACATATCATATTACCACATAATATAATCAATTATCATATAAGCATTATTAGACATATAATTATTCATTAAATCACAATTATTCCATTAATGCCCTCCTGGCACACTAATCAAGGCCCTTAAGCCTTATTAGCGAATTTGGGTCGTTACAGCTAAAGTCCAGGTCATTCTGAATGACGTCGTGCACCGTAGATCACATGACATAGCTCCTTTCAAATCATGCACTGTCTCATAGTGTTCCTCCATCTCTCTGTTGCACGTCTTTACCATAACCGACTCCTCACAACTAAAATCGTTGTTGTCCATAAGATTGTAGATCACGTATTCGGAGGTGCTAAAGTCCAGGTCGCTCTGAATGACATCGTGCCATGACATAGCTAACTGGAGAGGGCCTTGGGATACACCGACAATGCTTCCCATAACACCCAATACTGTTCTATGGGCTATAACAATGTCCCTCTTTTGTTCATGATTCCTTGTATATAATCGCAAACCACCGCCATTGTTTTCAACATCGAAATCCTACAATCATAGGGGTCCTCCTCAAGCTGGATGTTGGGTATCACACAGATTTCCTTAAGTAGCTGTTTCGTAGTGGATTTTATAATGGGAGGCATCTTACTATACTATAGTAACAAAACTATAAAATTAAAAATAAACAGAAATAGACAATAACATATAGAACATATACTTACGACACGGTGAGGTGAGATTTTCTTGTCTTTAGCGTGTATGGGGAGGGTCCTTGGAAACATGGACGACCTTTCTTTGATACCATTGGTAAAATTCCCTAAACTAATACTTTGTAAAACATCTCCATGCTTATATAATAAAAGTGGGGTCTTGTAAAAACATGCAAGTTGGGCTGAAAAGTTTAAAATAAAATACAAGTTTTCATGCATCGTTTTAAAAATAAATATAGTTCAAGTCCCACTGATAAGTTTGGAATCAAAGTGAAACTTAACATCATTCTTTAAAATTGGCATTTAAGCTGATCGTTTACTCGCTCATAGGACCCCCACACCATACACACTCTGACGTCGGAACTCTCCACATCACCACGCGTGCCAAAGAGAAACCCTATTTTTTACCTGAACAGGAAAAGTAAGGGGGTAAGCTAAAAGCCCAGAAAGAAAGTACAAACAACAAACAAAGAAAAACACAACAAAACATAATCATATCGTAAGACTCCTACAACATCATATACATACATCGTAGTTATCCTCATCATGATACATTTTACATAAACGTTATCATCATACATCAGTACCGTGCATCATATATCATTAAAATATTTTAACATCATCATCATCATCATAAACATCATCGTCATATCTTTGTGAACATGCCCCCCTATGTTGTCCACGTCACATCTTGAGGTAAACAGGAGGCTCTGGTCCTTGAATAACCTCGGTGCGTCCACCCTATGAGTTACGTCTTTATATCCTTAGTAACTTGGGTTACGTCTATATATCCTTAGTAACCCCTTTGTCGTGTTGCGTTCAACACACTAACAACCATTTGTTTTTCATACAACATACAAAATACATGACATCCAGTCATATCAACACAAGGGAAATACATGATTCATCAAATTCATCATATCATCTCAAAATAGCATTTCATACTTCATATCACATGGTACATCATCATACATAACGTTTAACCTCAAAGTAAATAGAATTCTATCTAACTTCCTTACCTCAGGTCCGAGCAAAGCAAAGATTGCACAAACTTCACAATGAGCCTATAAACATAATCAAATAGCATTCTTTAGCATCACATAAGATTTTCTTGTGCCCAACTCACATATCCCATGTGTGCATGGGCCATGCACACATGGTGCAATTTACACATAATTTCCAAACATGCACATTTTTCACATAGAATCACAAAAGAATAATGCCATTTATACCTATTATCTGTGCATGGTTTTTAAGTAAAAATTATATGGTTGAATAATAGACATATTTTTTAAAGTAAAAGTGCATTTGCATGTGACATGCATACGTGACGTTAAAACCGATAATTTCTACACGCTTATTTCTAACATTTTCAAAATAAATATTTAGTAACATAATTTCCTCACCATTATTTATTTCCTTTAAATTGCTAAGTTGATTAAACCTCTTAAAACATTATTCATATTTTATAAAAATATTTTATTTAGCCATTTAAAAAAAAATTCCATTCATTATTTTTAAATTGCATAGAAAATAACAAAAACTTTAAATTATCTAAAAGTACTTATAAATATCATGTTTCCTTTACAAAATAACTCTTTATTTAAATGAATAAAATTATAAGATTTGATGTGAGAAAAATATAATATATAATTTTGAGTGTGAGAAAAATATATTTTTGCTTGTATTATTTAAGGCTTAATTTATGTAGTGTAAACTCGTATGTGATGTAAAACCCTGGATAAACAAGGTCGCTACACTGTGTGTTTATAAATGTGTGAGACTTGGTAATCAAGTCATATAGTTGAAAATGTGACCCTAAAGTTATAATTAGGTTTGGGTTAAAAGATTTTGGTAAAAAAAAAGGGAATTTCTCATTAAAATAAATGTTTAATAAATGGGATCCAAAAATAGGTTTTAAAGGATAGTTTACAAAAGTTTCAAAGTTTATGTACAATCGAAAGCCACTCTAATGGAAAAATAGGCACTTTAGGTTCTCCTGTCCCTCTATCATTCCTCGGTTGTGGCTGCCGAATAGCTGACTATGTACATTCGGCCCCAGAGCTCTCCAACTCAGGACTTGTCCAGCTTGCCCTTGCCTTTCCCTGCACCACGTTGCACCCGTGAGCCAATGCCCAGCAAGAAAACCATAATGCGTAGCATAAGTGACAATCAACAAACAGATAATTCACAAATCACCAATCAGATACTCAACAAGTCACATTGTTCATATAATTAATGATACCAATCTGCAAACCAATAATCAATCATCCAGATAAAAAACATGCCATAATCATCAGATTAAAAGCAATAAACTTATCGCATAATATCCAGGGTCGACACCCTTAGGCTGCACCATCTGCCTATTCTACTGACTCTGGCTCGCTTAGGCCGAGCTCAATGATTATTTACTTAACCTCAGCTACCAGTGGCCTGGCCGCGTCGTGTGCGCAAATATAGATTCCGGCACTCCTAGGTCGTTTATCTCATGTCCCCATGGCAAGAAACCATCATATGACATCACATGAAAGTATAGGGAATTCTTAGTCCCAACATAACCACACAACCCGGTGCAGTTTTCTCACCTTTGATCGTGAGTGCTTTGGTTAATAGAAACGATCCTCGAGCACGATCCCGTCCGAGCCCTAGCGTACCCCTAGTCACAAATTTAAAATAGAACCCTCATTAACAATCAATTCCATAACCAAACTTTGGGACAAATCCTGAGCCCTTAGGAAGCCCCAATTCCACCAAACGGGGTGGTGAAAACTACCCCCGAGCCCCTAAGCAAAAACCCTAAGAAAAATACCCAAAACCCATTTCTGGAGGAAGGGTAGCGCTACAACGCCACAAGGTGGGCACTACAGTGCCACAAGGTGGGCACTACAGCGCTACAAGCAGAGACAAACGCCCCCAGAATGCCAAGCATAGTGCGGTAGCGCTCTAATGCTAGCACTACAGCGCTACAAACAGCACCAGCAACCCTTTGAGTTTTTCCTTTGAATTTCCCCGAGCCAAAACTTCATAAATCCCCTCCAAACCGGAACCACACTTCAAATTAAGCCTACCATCCACTACATCTCATCCAACATGGCCCAACAACATCAAACTTGGCCACATGCACCTTCAAACACAGAAAACCAAGATTGAGCTTGAAGCTCTTAACCAGAAAATCTAGACATTCAAATGACCAAGCCCATAAATTATTACCTTTAATGGAGAATCCGACCCTAGGTCGCCCTCTCAAATCCCAAGCTTAAATCCTTGAATTCCCATCCAAAGTTTAGATTCAAAGATCAAACATAACTAAATTTAGCCATCCCAAAAAAATCTAGAAACCTTACCTTAATTGGACACTAACTTCAGCTGAACCTTCTAGCTTCACCAAGAACCAAGTCCCAAGCTCTAGCCTAAACCTCCTTTGAGTTTACAACTTCAAATTTCAGAAGAAAGGGTGAAGGGAGAAGAAACCGTGTGGGAGAATAAGGAGTCTCTGTTTTTCTTCGTTCTTTCTTTCCTTCAGTTTCTACTATTTTCTACAACTTCCACTAAGTCTAAAAAAATAGAATAAACCTTATCCCCTTTTAAACCATCAACTGACCATTTTTCCCTCCCAAATAAACCTAAGTCTGTAAACATTCTAAAGGAATTTTGGTCATTTGCTCCCAATTCCCGCTAATTCCTCAAGTGTTCATAATATTTACCACTTAATTAACGTCATCTAACTAATCATCAATTATTTTCCCCAAAGTCTAGAAATCTCCAATATATTTCCCTGATTCCCAAAAGTACCCCAAGCTCCCCCGAGCCTGGTATAAACTCCCACTGTGGCTATTTCGCTAAACCGCTCACTAGGATCGCTTCGAGCCACAAGCTGTAAATATATCCACATAATAATGTGGTCTCAACAATTTATCCCAAATAATTACATTTATGCCATCAACGAGCCAAAATTACGAATATGCCCTTATAATCTAAATAAGGCCTACATGCATACTAATACTCATAATCATGCATCTCATATATCCATATAATCATGTAACCATGCTTATCACATAATCATGCATTTAATCATTTAAATCACACATAAACCAATTATGCCCTCCCGACACACTAATCAAGGCTCTTAAGCCTTATTAGTAACTTTTTGGGTCGAAATTTTGTCCTCGAAATTTACCTGAATAATTTGGGATACTGATCCCGCATCGCTGACTCAAGCTCTCAAGTTGCCTCCTCGACCCTGCTATTCCTCCATTATACTTTAACCAGAGGAATCATTTTTTTCTGTAGGACCTTGTCCTTCCTGTCTAAGATTTGAACCGGTTGTTCCTCATGAGATAAATTGGTCTGCAATTCCAAGTCTTCATACTTTAACATATGTGTCGTTTCTAAGACGTACTTCCGCAGCATAGAAACATGGAACACATCATGAACTTCTGTCAACGATAATGGCAAAGCTAACATGTAAGCCACCTGTTCGATCCTCTCTAGGATCTCAGAAGGTCCAATGAATCTAGGGCTGAGCTTCCCCTTCTTCCCAAACCTCCTCACCCCTCGCAGTGGTGAAACTCACAGAAACACGTGATCTCCAACCTGGAACTCCGCGTCCCTACGCTTAGGATCGACGTAGCTTTTCTTTCTGCTTTGTGAAGCAAGCATCCTAGCTTAAAACTTCTTGATAACTTCATTTTTCTTCTGAACCATGTCTGTCCCCAAATACTTCCTCTCATCCGTCTCGTCCCAATGAATGGGCGATCTACATTTCCTCCCATATAACATCTCATATGCAGCCATCCCAATCGTTGACTGATAACTGTTGTTATATGAAAACTCAATCATTGGGAGATACTTCCTCCAAGATCCCTCAAAGTCGATCTCGCACGCCCTAAGCATATCCTCCAACACCTGAATCGTTCTCTCAGACTGTCCATTAGTCTGAGGATTAAAGGATGTACTAAACTTCAACTGAGTCCCCATAGCCATCTGCAAACTACCCCAAATGAGCTGACTTAGTGTACCTGTCCACTACCACCCATATCGAGTCATGAAGCCCCACTGTCCTGGGCAGACCTCCCACAAAATCCATTGTAACATCCTCCCATTTCCACTTAGGGATACACTAAGGACGAAGCAAGCCCGCTGGTCGTTGATGCTCAGCTTTCACCTGCTGACAGGTCAAACATCTAGCCATTTACTCCACCACATCCTTCTTCATCCCGGGCCACCAGTACAACGTCCATAGATCCTGATACATCTTCGTGGTACCCAGATGAAGTGAGTACGACATAGTATGTGACTCATCTAATATCTCTCGTCTGATCCCCACATCAGCTGGAACACAAATTTGAACCGGATAGCGTAGCAAACCAACCTCGGAAATAGAATAGTCCTTAGCTACCCCCGCTAAGACATTCTCTCTAACCTCCTATAACTGTGAATCTATCAATTGACCCTCCTTAATCCGCTCTAGTAGGGTCAACTGCAAAGTAATGTTGGCCAACCGGCCCACCACCAGTTCTATTCTCGCCCTGGTCATCTCATCAGCCAACTCTTTGGAAATCTGAGTAGAACCAAATAATTGCGCCGAGCCTCTCCGGCTCAATGCATCCGCCACTACGTTGGCTTTTCCTGGTTGGTAAAAAATGTAACAGTCATAGTCCTTTACAAACTCTAACCAACGCCTCTGCCTCATGTTTAGATCCTTCTGGGTGAAGTAGTACTTCAAACTCTTGTGATCGGTGTATATCTCACACTTCTCTCCATACAAATAATGTCGCCACAGCTTCAGTGCGAATACCACCACTGCCAATTCTAGATCATGGGTAGGATACCGCTGCTCATACTCCTTCAGCTGTCGTAATGCATAAGCCATAACTTTCTCATTCTACATCAACACACAGCCCAAACCCAACCTTGACGCATCACAATACATTCTAAATTTTCCTTCCTCCAAAGGAAGACTCAACACAGGTGCAATAATAAGTCACCGCTTCAATTATTGGAAACTGTTCTCACACTTCTCTAACCAGATGAACTTCAGATTCTTCCGTGTCAATTCTGTCATCAGTACAGCGATCTTCGAGAAGTGTTCCACAAACCGTCTGTAGTAACCTGCTAAACCGAGAAAACTCCGAACCTCCAAGGAATTCCTTGGCCTCGGCTAATCTCTCACTGCCTCCACCTTAGATGGATCCACCTTAATCCCGTCTGCACCAACAATATGTCCAAGGAATGTCACTTCTGGTAGCCAAAACTCGCACTTCTTAAACTTGGCGTACAACTAATGCTCTCTCAACCTCTGCAAGACTTGTCGAAGATGTTGCTCCTGCTCTACCTCTTAACTAGAGTACACTAGGATGTCGTCAATGAAGACGATAATGAACTGATCCAAAAAGTCCTTAAACACCCTATTCATTAAGTCCATGAATGCTGCTGGGGCATTGGTCAAACCAAACGACATGACCAGAAACTCATATTGCCCATACCTCGTTTGGAAGTCCGTCTTCGGTATATCCTCGACCTTGATCCTCAGCTGGTGATAACCAGATCGAAGATCAATCTTCGAGAATACTGTCTTCCCTTGCAGCTAATCGAACAAGTCGTCAATCCTTGGCAGATGATACTTATTATTGATAGTCAACTTGTTCAATTCCTTGTAGTCTATACACATCCTCAAAGTCCCATCCTTCTTCTTCACAAACAAAACTAGAGCACCCCATGGTGAGTAGCTTGACCTGATGTACCCCAAATCCAGAAGCTCCTGTAACTGTATCTTCAGTTCCTTCAATTCTTTCGGTGCCATTCTATATGGTGCTCTCGACACTGGCTCTGTCCCCGATGCCAATTCAATGACAAATTGAATCTTCTTGTGCGCTGGCAGCCGTGGAAAGTCCTCTGGAAAAACTTCTAAGAATTCACGAACCAATCTAGTCTCTCCTGGCCCTGCTAGTAATACTCTAGTAGTATCCACCACACTAGCCAAGAAATCTATACATCCTCCCTGTAATAGTTCCCTAGCTCTCAGCGCTGAAATCATGGGTATGCAAGGTCCATATACCGTACCCACAAACACAAATGGATCCTCGCCCTCCAGCTCAAAGGTCACCATCTTCTTCCTACAATCAATAGTAGCCCCATATCTGACCAGCCAACCCATTCCTAGAATCATGTCAAAGTCCTCCATATCTAGCTCAATCAAATTTATTGAAAGTTCTTTCCATCAACCATCGCTGGCAGTGCTCTAATCCACCTCCTAGACACTACCAGTTCCCCTGTTGGCAATATAGTCCCAAACCCCGCAGTACATTACTCACTATGTCTATACAATCTATCAATCACCTTACAAGAAACAAATGAATGTGTAGCACCAGAGTCAATCAATACAGTAAAATGGGAGCCAGTACTAGACAGCTGACCTGTCACCACCAACGGACTAACCTCGGCCTCTGCCTGCGTTAGGGTGAACAATCGAGATGGATTCAAGCTGTCCACCTTCCTCGCTTCCCCTTTCTTCACTATGGCGCAGTCCTTCTTTAGGTGTCCTACCACCCCGCTCACATAACAGGCCTTGGCCCGACTTTCGCCCGGATGGCGTGTTCAGCACCTCGTGCACTCTAGATAGCTCCTCCATGTATCACCGCTTCCTTGACGGTCACCCTGAGTACCACGACCTCTCCTATCAGAACTAGGAGTGGTCAAAGCATCAGGGGTTTTCCTCTTTAGATCACTGGGGCCTCCACCCCTACCAGACCCAGAGTATGGAGACATCGCTCTGTGGCCCTCTCGCCTTGCAGCACCCTCCCTTCAGATCTTGTTCTCCGCTTCCTCAGCGGTAAGAGCCTTCTCAACAGCCTGGGCATAAGTTGTCCCCCCAGGTACTGTTGTAATCTTCACATCTCGGGCTATCATAGCATTATGCCCTCAGACAAATCTGTCTTGCCTAGCTGCATCAGTAGGCAAAAGATCTGGTGAAAAGTTCGCAAGTTTGTCGAACTTCAGGGCATATTGTGTAACTGTTATGTTGCCCTGAACCAATCCCACGAATTCATTAACCTTCGCTGCCCTGATGGCAACGTTGTAATACTTCTGGCTGAATGAATCCTTGAATCCATCCCAACGCAAGGTAGTAACATCTCTGGTCTGTGCAACCACTTCCCACCAGATGCAGGCATTCTCTCTCACCATATATGTGGCACATGCCACTCTGTCATGACCCTCTACCTTCATAAAATCAAAGATAGCGGTGATCATACTCATCCATTGTTAAGCTTTTAGTGGACCTTGTCCCCCTTCAAAAGTTGGAGGATGATGTCTCCTGAACCTCTCGTACAACGACTCCCATATATTCCCAACTTCCACTGGCTGAGTGACTGGTGCCACTGCAAGTGGCACAATAGGTGCAGCACTCCCTGATGGAGCCTACTGTCTCAGTAAACGGATCTGCTCTTCCTGGCTTTGTAGTCGGGCTTGCATATCTGCTATAATCTACTGCCATTTCTCATGATCTAGCGGACGGTTCTGGCCCTGGTCATCGTCTTTAGTCTCAGACCTAGAGCCAACTATTCATGTAGATCGTCTTGGACGCATAGGTATCCAAGTTAATATGCAATTAACGACTCGTCGATCAAACTATGATGACAGGGTAATAATCCTTCCATAATCCACCATTGAAACTCAATCAATCACAAGAAATCAAGATAAAACAGTTCATCCAAATATTCATTCATATTTTCATTTACTTGCAACAACAATGCTAATAGGCATTCCTCAATATCATCACACTACAGTTAAGGGCTAGGCCCTATCAGTATCTCATGCTCCCTATTAATCATGCAGATAACAACATTCATATTTCTTTCCAATCACTTAAGCATATAAACACGAATACACAATTACCAAACCCTGAGACGAGCTTATTTTAGCGACGAATGTACATGTTCAGCCAGCCTTCAGGAACCCTTAAACCTAAGATGCTCTGATACCAAGTTGTAACACCCTGGATAACCAAGGTCGCTACACTGTGTGTTTATAAAGGTGTGAGACTTGGTAATCAAGTCATATAGTTGAAAATGTGACCCTAAAGTTATAATTAGGTTAGGGTTAACAGATTTTGGACAAAAACAAGAAATTTCTCATTAAAATAAATGTTTAATACATGGGATCCCAAAACAGGTTTTAAAGGATAGTTTACAAAAGTTTCAAAGTTTATGTACAATCATAAGCCACTCAAATGGCAAAACAGGCATTTTAGGTTCTCTTGTCCCTCTATCATTCCTCGGCCGTGGTGGCCGAACAACTGACTATGTACATTCTGCCCCAGAGCTCTCCAACACAGGACTGGACCAGCTTGCCTTTGCCTTTACCTGCACCACGTAGCACCTGTGAGCCAAGACCCTGCAAGAAAACCATAATGCATACCATAAGTGACAATCAACCGACAGATAATTCATAAATCACCAATCAGATACTCAGCAAGTCACATTGTTCAAACAATTAATGATACCAATCTGCAAACAAATAATCAATCATCCAGATAATATACTTGCCATAATCATCAGATTAAAAGCAATAAACATATCACATAATATCTAGGGTCGACACCCTTAGTCCGCACCCTCTGTCTATTCTACTGACTCTGGCTCGCTTAGGTCAAGCTCAGTGACTATTTACTTAACCTCAGCTACTAGTTGCTGAGCCGCGTCCTGTGTGCAAATATAAATTCCAACACTCTTAGGTCGTTTATCTCATGTCCCCATGGCATAATACAATCATATGGAATCACATACAAGTATAGGGAACTCTTAGTTCCAACATAACCAGATAACCCCGATATAATTTTCATACCTTTGATTCCGAGTGTTTTGGTTAATAGAAACGATCCTCGAGCACGATCTCGTCCGAGCCCTAGCGTACACCTAGTCACAACCGTAAAATAGAACCCTCATTAACAATAAATTCCATAACCTAACTTTGGGACCAATCTCGAGCCCTAAAGAAGCACGATTGCCACCAAACGGGGTGGTGGAATCGACCCCCGAGCTTTCATGCAAAATCCCTAAGAAAAATACCCAAAACCCATTTCTGGAGAAAGGGTAGCGCTACAGCGCCACAAGGTGGGTGCTAGAGTGCTACAAGCAGAGACAAATGCCCCCCAGAAAGACAAGCATAGCGTTGCAGCGCTCTAATGCTAGCGCTACAATGCTACAAACAACACCAGCAACCCTCTGAGTTTTTCCTTTGAATTTCCCCGAGCCAAAACTCCATAAATCCCCTCCAAACCTTAACCACACTTCAAATTAAGCCTACCATCCACTATAACTTATCCAACATAGCCCAAAAACATCAAACTTGGCCACATGCACCATCAAACACAGAAAACCAAGATTGAGCTTGAAGCTCAAGAACTTAACTAGAAAACCCAGAAATTCAAATGAGCAAGCCCATAAATTATTACCTTAAATGGAGAATCCGACCCTAGGTTGCCCTCTTTGCCCTACCAGCCTTTAGTTCCTCATGTTCCCAAGCTCAAATCCTTGAATTCCCATCCAAAGTTCAGATTAAAAGATCAAACATAACAAAGTTCAACCATCCCAAAAAATCTAGAAACCTTACCTTAATTGGACACTAACTTCAGCTGAACCTTCTAGCTTCACCAAGAACCAAGTCCCAAGCTCTAGCCTAAACCTCCGCTGAGTTTACAGCTTCAAATTTCAGAAGAAAGGGTGAAGGGAGAAGAAACTGTGTGGGAGAATAAGGAGTCTCTTTTTTTCTTCTTTCTTTCTTTCCTTCAGTTTCTACTATTTTCTACAACTTCTACTAGGTCTAAAAAAAATAGAATAACCCTTATCCCCTTTTTAACCATCAAATGACCATTTTTCCCTCCCAAATAAACCTAAGTCTTTAAACATTCTAAGGGCATTTTGGTCATTTGCTCCCAATTCCCGCTACTTCCTCAAGTGTTCCTAATATTTACCACTTAATTCCCGTCATCTAACTAATCTCCAATTATTTTCCCCAAGGTCTAAAAATCTCCAATAAATTTCCCCGATTCCCAAAAATTCCCCTAGGCTCCCCCGAGCATGGTATAAACCCCCGCTGTGACTATTTCGCTAAACCGCTCACTAGGATCGCTTCGAGCCATAAGCTGCAAATATATCCACATAATAATGTGGTCTCAACAAATTATCCCAAATAATTACATTTATGCCATCAACAGGCCAAAATTATGAATATGCCCTTATAATCTAAATAGGGCTTACATGCATACTAATACTCATAATCATGCATCTCATATATCCATATAATCATGTAAGCATGCTTATCACATAATCACGCATTTAATCATTTAAATCACACAAACCAATTATGCTCTCCCAGCACACTAATCAAGGCCCTTAAGCCTTATTAGTAATTATTTGGGGTTGTTACATGTGATAACCAAAATAATTATTTTTAATTTATTAAACCAAACTTTCAGCCACCATTTATTTTTGTTTGAAAATCACAAGTGAATCTAAACTCAACATTTTTCTTAATTAAATTAAAGAAGATCATACTTATTAAAATGTAAACATCCAAGGTTACATTTAAAATATCATTTTTAATATATACATAGTTTAGGGTATTATATTATTTCAACAAACACACATACTTCGTTTTCATTTAAAAAACATTTCATATTTTTACCAAAACTTCCTGCAACATTTTAAACCCTAAAAAATCACCATCTTGGAATTAAAACTGATATTTTACTTATAAAATATATAAAAGAAACTATAGGTATTTGTTTGGGAAGAAATATCATTTTAATTTTAATTAAAATACCCTTTTAATTTCATAAAATCATCAGAGCACTTGTGTTGACGGCGAGAACTCGTCAACGATGTTAAGTTAGAAAAATCAAAGTCTATTGCTTATCAATGAAATTATTTGACAATGTAATCAGAGACTTAGAACTTAGAAAATAGTTCCAGAAGAAAAATGGGAAAAAGAACTTGTATTCCTTTGTTGTCTCAAGCTACAGTGTTATTTCCAACCCCCTTCAATGTTGAAGTGGGATTCCCTTTATAGTGGGCTCTAATGGCCACTGATACATTGTGGTCCAGGGGACCAGATTGTACACAAGTATATTGTCAGGAGAGTGGTATTAGGTGTAGTGGTGTTGGCCTAGTACATAGTCAGGGTCCGTGGGGTTGTCTCCACTACTTATTTAGTACAAGTGTCAAAGGAGTGGTGCCAGGCGTAGTGGTGCAGGTGGTGGTGGTGTCGACTCTGACATCTGGCCAGAGACATACAGGCCACATTCCCTTTCCCCATACTCCTTCTACTCGTCTGGCATGAGTATTTAGACAAGACTTACAGGGTCTTAAAGGACGTACCCCATACAAGATCGTACTGGTACGATCCTTTTGAATTATACTTTGACATTTAAGTCTAAATGTTGGAGTCTCCATAGGTCTTCATAGGATACACCCACTTGAGGTGCAGGGTGCAAGACACCTGGGGCATGCAGAGGTCGTGGCGCGAAACGGGGCTCTTGGCCCCTTGGCAGGAGATGCCCGAAGCACCTCAAGGCCACCCACGAGATGTGGATGATAGGTACGCGGGACGCAACTCCTAGCGAGACACCTATTGGCGCGCGAGACAGTCGTGGGTGTCCAAGGCGATGTGGGCTCGCAAAATGCAAGGGCGTGCGAGGCGAGGCGTTATCTAGAGAGGCCCTGGTGGCGCCAGACGCTCCCTCGCGAGGCCCTAGTGGTGCAGCCCTTGTGGTACGAGACGGTCGTGGGTGTCCGAGGCGATGTGGCCTCGCAAAACACCTGGGCGTCCGAGGCGAGGCGCTCCCTCGCGAAACCATAGAGGAGCGTCCCTGGTGGTGTGGGACGCTCCCCCGCAAGGCCCTGGTGGTGCGACCCTAGTGGTGTTGCGAGGCCCTGCGCGCACGGATCCCAAGTGATTTCGCGAGGCGTGTCGCGAGGCCATGCTAAAGATCCCACTTGAGTGGAGGAAGTCACAAGATATGTCTCGGGAGGGTCTAATCCGCTTGACGCGGGGCACTGCCTGGTGTACGAGCTGTGGCCTTGCTGGGTGCGCCGAGTGCAGGCGCTCGCGAGATGGGTCTCCCAAGAGGTTCTTGCATGAGGCATGGCCTCGCTAGGTGCATGGGTGCTAGGCACACCAAGAATAGCCTCACTTGCCTTCTGGCGAGAAGATGGTGGCCCAAGGGCCTTGTGGTACAAGAATGTATTTAGGCATTTAGGGGACCTTAGCGTGTGCTTTGGACCTTTCACAAGCATGGAATTTTGAGTTTTCACACTTGCCCCCTTGTTTAGGAGAGGGCCTGTAGGTGCATTGGTAGACCTTTTGATATGGTGTCTTGAAAGCATGGGTGGTGTTAGTGGTAATCCTTGCGATTTCTTGAGAGTGATCGTGAGCCTTTTATCTCGCTTCGTGGATCCCAATCTAGATGCCAAGCTCCCTTCTTGGCCATTGATCTGTCTTTAGGTTCGATGGTTAAGATGAGCCTGCGACTCCTATAAGTAAGCCTTCATATCTAGCCTATTATTTACATTTACCTCTTCAGCTTGGTGGTTTTGGGATTCTTGCTCCTTCAAGAGGTAAGGGGTTCAATCCCCCACAACCTCACTTTTGATTTTTTTTTTATTTTTTTTATTTGAGTTCATTTCTTGTATGTCTATATCCATGCAGGTACTTGAGGACTAAAACAAATTTTTCCTTTGTTTTTGCAGACGCGTACTTTCGATCGCGACATAGCTTTCGCCCCTCAACCTCCTTTTGACCACAACATCTCCCAATTTCACTTGCTTGAGGTATACTTTCTTTCTCCGTTATGTGTATTGGGTCTAAATTAGCACCACTCGGGATAGGGTAATTTGTCCTGAGCTCATCTTGAGTTAACCCATTTGCATGCCTTCATTCATACCCCGTAGTAGGTCATTCACAACGCTTGTGCCTAGAGGTTTTGAGCCCATTCCTTTGTGTTTTGTAGTAATCCCCTCATTTATACGTGAACCCTATTTACTTATGAGATGAGGTCCCATGGCATGTGAAGGATCATCCGGTGCTCCTCCGGGGGTCGAGTTTGTAGACTTATCTTCATACTCGGAGTCCCCCGAAGACAACCTTTACCAAGACTACGACACCTTGAGGCAGGTCCGTATTCTTCATCTTGAGCACATGGCTAAACTTAGACGTAAAATCAGGGTGGTAGAGAGCAAAATAGACTCAGTTCTTAGGGGACACGAAGTATCTTTCCCTCTTGACCTTAACGACCATATAGCGAATCTTAGGGTGACCCTTTTGAATTTGCAGATGGAGTTGGAGTTTATGGGGGGAAATCTCCCGCCTGAGCCTCCTACCCTGTTTTCCCCCAATGACTATCATGGGGTTATCCTGTCTTTTCCCCAACCCTTGTTCTCGGTCTACCCTTGCTTAGCGCTTTCATACTCGGTGCCTCGGTGGAAGACCCTTGCTAGGAAGAAAAAATGGAGGGTAAAGTGCCCTGTTCATACCTCTCCTTTTTCTTTTGGTTTTGCAGACATGTCGAAGAAAGTACGATGACAGGTGGCCCTTGAGCAACATGAATCTGGTCCCCTGTTGGCATCTACTCTGGTGCCCCACGTGTCCGAGAACAAACTGCTAGAATTAGCAGAGAAATACTGTGTTAGCCCGGAGTACAAGCTATACGATCCTTTGAACAAGTGCCGGGCTGACAACCCTACTCAGGGATTTGTGGCTATGAGTGAGCAGATCTTAAAGGCGGGCGGTACAATCCCATTACACCCGTTTTTCGTCATGGTTCTCAACAATTTCGACATTTCTCCGCTCCAGTTGGCACCCAACAGCTGGCTGACTTTGAGCTTCCTCTTTATGGCGTATATGGAGCATAACGGGCGTGCTTCCTTGACTCGGGAGGTGCATTACATGTAACAACCCAAAATCACTAATAAGGCTTAAGGGCCTTGATTAGTGTGCCAGGAGGGCATAAATGGTTTATGTGTGAATTAAACAGTTTAATGCATGATTCTGTGTTAAGCATGCTTGTATGATTATATGAATATATGAAATGCATGTGGGCCCCATTTGGTTGCTAGGGGCATATTTGTAATTTTAGCCCGCAGAGGGTATAAATGTGATATATGTATATACTGTGATTGATACCACGTGTGAGTGGTGATATAATTGTGATGCACGACTTGAGACGGTCCTAGGAAGCTGTCTAGATAGAAAGTCACAACGGGGTCAAATACCCTGCTCGGGAGAAGCTTAGGGGTATTTTGGGAATATTATAAAGTGTTCGAGAATTATAGGGTAGTGGTTAGTAATTGAGTAATGGTTTGGACATTTTGGGATTAAATGTGGATTTATAGGAATACTTGAGGATTTAGCGGGATTTAGGTGCAATGACGGAATTGCCCTTGAGATTGTATGAGATTTTTATTTAGGGGAAAGGGAAAAGTGGTAATCTGGCTTTAGGAGAGGATAACCTTGGCTGAGAGGAAGTCATTTACGTTTCTTTTTCTACAATTAGGCTTAATTTAGTTCTGCTGGAAGTTTAGAGAACCAAGTAGCTAGAAGGAGAGGAGGAGCTAGTTATCCTTGAGATCAAGGGAGGAATTCAGGGCTGAGATTGGGTCAAGCATAAGCCAAGAATAATTCATAGGTAAGGCTTCATCTTCTCATTGGGTTGAGTGCTGGAAATTGGATGTGTAGCTTAAAGATTGAGAGGTTCAGCTTGGGAATCAAAAGAATTAAGCTTGGAATTGGATTTGGAGGTGGCTCAAGGTCGAATCCCTGGTTGAGGTAAGAATTTCGTATATCTCTGAAGCTTATTTTCTGGTGTGGTTTAAATATTCTGAAGGGTGGTTTAAGTTTTATAAAGGGTGGTTTAAGTTTTTGTGAAATTGAAGCCACTAGGTGAATCTTGGGTTTTATTGTATGATTGGGCTTGTGGTTGTTATTTATGAGTTGCCATACTATTTATTTGGAGTTTTAGGTTGAGTTGGGACTTGCGTGTACCTTGGGGTTGATTTAGAAGAGTTTTGGCTAAGGAAAAATGCTGGGAAAAACCCAGTTTTCTGGGTTCGCGTATGAGCGCTGCGGCCTTGTTTTTCCGTGTCGTGGCACTAGGTTGAAGCAGGAGTTGGGGACCATTCTGGGTGACGCGGCCCCCATAGGGATGTGCCACGACGCTAGGCTAAATTCAGGAAAGGGGAATTTGATTTTTTAGAGTTTTGGCTCAGGGGGCTCGGGGGACGCTTCCGCTACCTTGTGCGGGGAAACGGGAGGTCCCGAGGGCACGGGATTGGTTCCGGGAGATGATTATGAATTGGTTAGTAATGAGAGTGCAATGTATGTGTGTTTTGACTAGGCTTTCGGCGAGGCTCGGGTTAAAGGACCGCGCTCGAGATTTCCTTGCTCAAGAAGCTCGGTACATAGGTAAGAGAACTGTACCCGGTTGCGAATTTATAATGGGACTAAGGGTTCCCTGTTTCAAATGCTTTATGAAGGATGGTATTATGCCATGTAAATAATAAATGAACGGCCTAAGAGTGCCATAGTTTACATTGGCATACAGGGCGCGGCTCAGCCACTAGTAGCTGAGGACAGCTTATTATTCACTGAGCTCGGTTTAAGAGGACCAGAGTCAATGGGGTAAACAGAGGGTGCGAACTAAGGGCGTCGACCCTGATTATCATGTGATTTGATTAATATTATTAATTGATGAATTTGTAATGTTGAATAGTTGAGTGTTGGTTTGTTGATTCTCTGGTTATGTCTATGAACTATGTGATTAATGTGGTATGCTAAGTATATGAACATGCTCTAAGCGTTATTCAATTGTTATCATTGTTTGTGCTATAACATTATATTTTCTTACTGGGCCTTGGCTCATAGGTACTACGTGGTGCAGGTAAAGGCAAGGGCAAGCTTGATCAGCCCTGAATCAGAGAGCTCCGAGGGTAGAATGTACATGATCAGCTGTTCAGCCGCCACGGTTGAGGAAGAGATAGGAACGGGAGGACCATAAATGTCTGTTTTTCCTTAGAGTGGCTAGTGGTTGTCTGTACTCTGGAAATTTTGTAAACTGACTTTCAAACACTGTTTCTTTTGGGATCCCATGTATAAAATGTTTAATTATATGAAATGTATATATTATGACCAAAATATTTTAACCTTAGTTCATTAGTGATGTCAGTGACACATTTTTAACTAAATGACTTCATTAGCAAGTCCCGCGCCTTTATAAATACACAGTGTAACAGTCTTTGCTACCCAGGGCGTTACATTACATGTACAATCGCATGCCCTCCCCAAGATCCAAAGTCTTTTATTTCCTGCAGAAAGCTAATTCTACTGTCTCCTTGATAGAGGGTTCTGTGTCCAACCCAGGGACCTGAAAGCAGGACTTCTTCTTTGTGAAAGTTCCCCTTTCTGTTCGTGAGCACTTTCGCTCGGCTCCTAGTAAGAACTTCAAGTTTTTTATTTTTATTTTGAACTGACAGTTTTGGAACTTACGTTCATATTGGCAACAGTGTTGATTATGCATAAAAATTCATCGTTTCCAGCGTTTCCGAGTCGGAGGCAGAGGCGGTGAGCAATCTTATCGACGTTGACCCTGCCGAGAAAATGGCTACCCGTCTCTTCACGGTAACCAACCTCAGCCGTTACAATCTATTCGCGGTTTCGGAGCCTAAGTTGTTGTGGCATATTTCTGAGCGGAAGAAAAAGGTTGTTTTGGCTGAACCTCACTCGGATGGGGGTGAGACAGAGTGTTTTCCAGAGGGGGTTTCCCCAGGACATAGGCAACCCCGTCGATCATCTCTGTCTCCCAGGCGGTGCCCTCCTTTAGCCCCTACAGACCATGACATGGCCTCCCACTCCCACGATCAACATGCCATACCGAGGGGCTTCGTCTGTCCCTATTCTGAGTACTTCGATGCTTTCCCTCGGGCTTCCCTCAATCCTGGTCCATCGGGTGCTCATTTTTCCGATCTTCCTGCACCCCCTCCTTCTTTGGTGAGCGGGTCATCTGTCCTGACCCAGCTAGGTGCCGTTGGTTCGAAGGAGGCGCCTTTGGTGGGTCGTATGGCGACCTCTTATGGGAAACGGTATGTCCAGGTCGCCACAGATCTTCCTGAGGCTGATTGGAAAGGTCTTGGGAGTTTATCCATGTCGGAGCTTGGGGAGACTCTTGTGCACTCCGCCACTTGGGTGACTTCATGCATCTTACATCGGCCTTACCCCTTTTCTCTCTTTTTTTTTTTTTGCTTATCATCGTTATTGTTATTTTTCTTGTGCAGGCTTATACAGTGGCTCAATGATTTTCCAACTCGGCTTAGGACCTCTCCACGTCAAATGCTAAAAGGGACCGTCTAACGGTCCAAGTCCAGGGGCTCGAGAGGGAACTTCCTGAAACCAAACTTAAGCTTAAGAAGGCCCTGGTGAAGGCCTCTTCATCATCAAAAAAGAAGAAGCAACGATTTCCAAGTCCGTGATGCTGCATGAGAAGGTCACTCGTTTAGAGGTCAACCTTGAGGGTGCAAAGGCTACAATCACAACGTTGCAGGGGAGGGTCGCTTCCTTAGAGGCGGATAAGGCTGATATTGAGTATAGATCCATAGAGTGCGCCCTCTACGAAGTATGGAGGCAAAATCTTAACTTCTATTTCTCCGCCTTTGGTGAGCACGCCTTTGTCAGGGTGGCTGAGTGGAACGCCTACGGCATGAGGCCTTGAGATCTTTCTTTTGCGATTTTTTCCATTCAGTCCAATGTGGTTGTATGCTCATTTGAGCCTTATTTTGCTTGTAATTTCTCTGAGTCTTGTTACATTATCAAAACTCTTTATATATATACATATGTGATCATTCATCTTTATTCCTCTATGTTCGAGGTTCTTTTGAGCCCGCATAGTGGGGTTCGATAGGTTCTCTTTTTTATTTATCAGGCTTGAGGTCCTTTGGAGCCCATGCGAAGGGGTTCAATAGGTCCCTCTTTGGTGCCTCTTGATTGTATCTATAAGGATATATTGACCCTTTGGGTTCTAGTTATTTTTTTATATATTTTTGCACGCACTTATTATTTCTTGCGAGAAGCGTCCTTCTCGTCATTATTCATAGTACTATTTTTGCAAGGGTTTCTTCTAGGACCCTTTTTGGCTAGAGGGCTTGGTGGCCTCTCTAGGCTTATTGGTGGGTGCTTCTCCTAAGGCACTTCCTTTTGTGGAAGCGTTTACTCTTATTAGGATGCTTTTCTTGTAGGACCTTTTGACCTCCTTGATGTTCATAAGGGTAGCTAATCCTTGTGAACTCAAGCGATGCCTTACATGATCTTCTTCTTTATTTATAAGGGGGGGGGGGGGGGGGGGTCCTTTTAGGATCTTGATATAAGGGGTCCTTTTAGGATCCTCCTGATATAAGGGGTCTTTTTAGGATCCTCCTGATAAAGGGTCCTTTTAGGATCCTCCTGATATAATGGGTCCTTTTAGGATCCTCCTGATATAAGGGGTCCTTTTAGGATATAGGGGTCTCGTTTTGGACCCCCTTTTTTTTCGACCGCCTATGTACTCTGCCCCCCAAGTGGTTGGTGAGATTTATCTCGGCAGGCACTTTGATCATTCCATTCATGCATTTTGATAATCATTTTTATTAAACAGAATACTATACTACATATTCACTAAATGTCACAACACATTCATTGAAAAACAGGTGAAGTACATGGTAACTTAATGTGACTTGTTCTTGCTACATATTAAGGAGTTCAAATTAAATTTATAACTATTACATTTAACCTGCACGTTAGACAGGTCAATAATAACCTTGCCTCAACATGGAAGTCTTACTGATAATAATTCTTTAGATGTTCTGCATTCCATGCTCTAGGTACCATGGTATCATCCAAGCGTGCGAGCTTGTAGGTGTTAGGGGGCACAACCTGGGCAACTTGGTAGGGCCCTTCCCAGTTTGGCCCTAACACACTCGCGCTCGGATCTTGAGTGTTGGGCAAGACTTTCCGAAACACTAGGTCTCCTACTCTGAACTCCCTCTCTCACACCCTCGAATTATTATATCTCGCGGCTTGTTGCTGATATGTGGCTAGCCTCAGTTGTGCCATGTCTCTCTTAGCTTCCAATAGGTCCAAATTCCCGGCTAATGCTGCGATATTGGCCTGGTCATCATATGCTTGTGTGCGGATGAAGTTAATCTTCATTTCTATTGGAAGGAAAGCCTCGCAGCCATAGGCTAAGGAAAAAGGCATATATCCCGTGGTTGAATGAGGTGTGGTCCTGTAGGCCCAAAGCACATTGGGAAGTTCTTCGTCTCAGGCCCCTTTCAACTTTTCCAACTTTGTTTTCAAGTTCCTTTTTAGGATCTTGTTGATGGCCTCCACTTGTCCATTGGCTTATGGGTGTACTACAGCGGAGAAACTCCTCTTGATTCCTTTTACCTGCAATATTCCTTGAATACTCCTCCTTCAAATTGCATCCCATTGTCGGAGATTATCTTGTAGGGTACTCCCAACCTGCAGACGATAAATTTGTTGACGAAGGTGGTGATATGCTTAGCCGTTATGTTGACTAGAGGCTCTACTTCCACCCACTTAGTAAAATAATCGACTGCTACCACCGCGTATTTTGCTCCTCCTCTTCCTGCTGGCAATTCTCCAATCAAGTCAATCTCCCACACAGCGAAGGGCCACGGACTGATCATGCTCACCAGCTCATTTAGTGGCTGTTTGGGGTAATTTGCATGCCTTTGACATTTGTCACACCTCTTCGATAAATCGCTCGCGTCCTTTTCCATGGTAGGCCAATAATACCCCTGATGGATGGCCTTTTTTGCCGTGGACTTCCCCCAGAATGATTTCCACATTCCCCTTCATGTATCTCTTGTATAATTTTTAAAGCCTCTCCCTTATTTACGCATAGTAGGAGTGGGGTAGAGAAGGCTCTCTTCTATAAGACCCCGTCTACTAGGGTGTATTAGGCAGCTTTGTAAGTCAGCCTACGGGCATCTTTTTTGTCCAAAGGCAAGGCCCCGTCATTTAAGTACTTCGCGATGGGTGCAAACCATGACTCCCCCGGGCTATTGACCATATGGATCATTTCTTCTGCTATGCTCGGCTTGGAGAGATATTTGATTGGGATAGACCCAAGCGTGTCTTCATCTTGAGTAGAGGCGAGTTTTGCGAGTGCATCGGCGTTTGTGTTTTGCTCCCTTGGGATCTGTTCTATGGTGCATTTTTTGAACTGATCCAAATACCCCTCCACCTTGGCGAGATATGTAGCCATTTTTGGGCCTCTAGCTTGATATTCACCTTTCACATGAAATACCAAGAGCTATGAGTCACTAAAGACATGAAAATGGGTTACCTTTAACTCCTTAGCTAGCCGCAGGACAGCCAACAGTGCCTCGTTCTCTGCTTCATTGTTGGAAGCTTCAAATCCAAATCTCATGGCGCAATACATCTTGTGCCCCTCAGGTCCCGTCATTACTATGCAGTGCCGACTCCTCCTTCATTAGATGCCTCGTCTATGTGGAGACTCCATTCTTTAGGGTGCTCTTCCCCTTCATGCACCAGTTCATTCTCTACAACTTCTCCCTCCTCATGGGGTCGGTGCGCAAACTCGACTATAAAGTATGCACGTACCTACCCATTGATTAAGGTCCTTGGGGTGTAAATGATGTCAAATTGACTCAATTCAATCGACCACTTTAACAACCTTCCTGAAGTTTTTGGCTTGTGCAAGACTTGACGCAAAGGGGTATTGGTCAGCACCTCGATGGCATGAGCATGAAAATAGGGTCTCAGCTTTCTAGATGCCACTATCAAGGCATATGCCAACTTCTCTATTTCTGGGTACCGGGTTTCTGCGTCTACCAACTGCTTGCTCACGTAGTACACGGGTTGCTGATGCTACTTTTCTCCTTTGACTAGGGCGACACTTATGGCATGTTCTGATATGGCTAAATACAAGTACAACTTCTCCCTTTTTTCTGGCTAGGCCAAAAGGGGTGGTTTTCCAAGGTGCTCCTTTAGCTTGGTGAAGGCCTCTTGACAATCATCATCCCAAGTAAACTTTTTGCACCCTTTTAGGATGTTGAAGAAAGGGAGGCATTTGTGAGTGTACCTGGAGATGAACCTATAGAGGGCTGCTACTCTCCCTGTTAAGCACTGCACCTCCTTCTTGCTTCGTGGTGGGCTCATTTCCAGCAATGCCTTGATTTTGTCAGGATTTGCCTCGATCCCTCGGGAATTCACCATAAAACCTAGGAACTTCCCTGATGAAACTCTGAAGGTGCTCTTGAGCGGGTTTAGCCTCATTCTGAACTTTCGGAGAGTGCTAAACGTCTCACTGAGGTCATTCAGGATTTCTTCTGTCTTCTTTGTTTTTACCAGCATATCGTTCACTTACACTTCCATATTCCTTCCTATTTGATTCGCAAACATTCTGTTCACCAGCCTTTGATAAGTAGCACCTGCGTTCTTTAAACCAAAAGGCATCACTTTGTATCAATAAAGCCCATTGTCTGTTATGAACGAAGTGTGCTCTTCATCGGCTGGGTTCATGGGTATTTGGTTGTACCCAAAATATGCATCTATGAAGCTAAGTAGCTCGTGCCCTGCCGTGGCGTCTACTAACTGGTCTATCCTACGAAGAGGGAAGTTGTCCTTTGGGCAGGCTTTATTGAGGTTAGTGAAGTCCACACAAGACCTCCATTTTCCGTTGGGCTTTGGGATCAACACGGGGTTTGATACCCCTATTGGATAGAATGCCTCTCGGATAAACCCATTTTCATTCAACTTATCAACCTCTTCTTTCAAGGCCGCATATCTTTCTGAGTCTAGCACTCTCTTCTTCTACCTCACAGGCCTTGCTTTCAGGTCGATGTTTATGTTATGGCACATGATTGATGGGTCTATTCCTAACATGTCCTCGTGTCTCTAGGCGAATACGTCGAGGTTGGCTTTCAAAAACTCTACCAGCTTCTCCTTCACGATACCCTTAAGGTTTCTCCCTACCTTCAACTTTCTCAATGGCTCATCCATGACCGTGACTTCTTCCAACTCCTCTACCAGCTCAGCTCTAGGTTCTTCCGCGACTCACGGGTCCAACTCGTGCGGGTTTGCGCCTTCATGCACAACCATTTCATAGGCACCGATGGCTTTGTGGTCGTGCGGAGGGATGTGATAGGAAGATCGATAAATATACGAAAAGACTAAAGGACACTTGATAGGCTTCAAGAAGTAAAAGTTCATGTTCTTGTATGTTTATATGTTATATATATATATTGTATATTTATATATATATTTCATGATTAATAATATTGTATATTAATGTTTCTAGATGGATGTTTTCTTGGTCATATAAATTGTTTATATGATTAATGGAATTTTTTTATTTTTGTACCCAAATGGGCCCACCATGTCAGTTCTGTTGCGTGCTTTGAATATTTTTTTCCAACAAAATATACCACCTTTTGTTTCTTTGGAATATTCTAAAAACATGCACACTTCAGTGCATGATTCCAACTTCCCAGTCTTTCCTTTAAGCACATGTGCAGGACAACCCCATATACAGAATTGGTGTAAACTAGGTTTAGCATCATTCCATAATTCCAATGGTGTTTTCTGAATAGACACAGATAGAATAACATTGAGTATGTATAGAGCATGAAAAACCCCATAATGTCATAGGCAATGATGAGAAACTAATCATCGATCTAACCATATCCAATAAGGTTCTGTTCCGCCTATTTGAAACACCATTTTGTTGTGGCGTTCTAGGTGTAGTGAGTTGGGATTGAATTCCACGCTCATGCAAATGGTTCTCACATTCATAATCTAATTATTCTCCACCTCGATCTAATCGAAGTACGTTTAGCAATTTACCTAATTGCTTTTCAGCTTTTGCTCGGAATTCTTTAAACTTATCAAAAGTTTCAGATTTCCTTTGCATTAAGTATAGATAACTATATCTTGAATAATCATCAATGAAAGTGACGAAATATTCATAACCTCCTCTAGCTTGGACATTTAATGGACCACAAATGTTCGTATGTACAAGTTGAAGTGGTTTTGTGGCTCTTGGACCATTAGCAGAGAAATGTCTCTTGGTTATTTTTTCTTTTAGGCAGGATTCACAGACTTGGAGAGAACCAATAGATAGTTCTCTCAAAGGACACTCCTTTATTAGTCTGTTACTTCTGTCTAGACCAATATTTCCTCATCTCAAATGCCACAAATATGTTTCACTATCGAAATCTGTCTTTTGTCTTTTAATAGATCTGGGATTTGCAGTTTTAAATAATTCAGAATTATAAATATGCTCAACATTGGACTCTAACTTGTAAAGTCCACCTTCAGACTTTGTAGAACAAATGTCAAAACCATATTTCAAAATAACAATCAAATTATTATTAAAAGAAATATTAAAATCTTGTCCATGCAATTTTGAAAGGAAATCAAATTTCTAGAAAATCCGGGAATAAAATAAACATTGTCCAACACAATAAATTTATTATTATAAAAAACTAGGCGAGCTTTTCCAACTTCAGATGACGAGACCTCCTGTCCACTTCCAACTCTCATGGTCACCTCTCCATGAACCAGCTTCCTCGAAGTAATAAGACTCTGCGAAGAAAAACAAACATGATTAGTGGCTCCGGAATCAACTATCCAATATGAAAAATCACCTTCCACTAGACAAGAATCTAAAACAAGCAAATCAAATTTACCCTTCTTTTTGTCTTTCAGTTCAGCCAGGTACTTAGGACAATTCCTTTTCCAATGACCATCAACTCCACAAAGAAAGTATCATCCTTCTGGTGCCTTCTTTTCGGAGTTCTTTGCAGAATTATTCTTCTTGGAAGACTTGTTGGTGTTCTCTGGTTATTTGTCCTTTTTCTTGTCCTTTCCTTAGCTACCCTTGTAACGCCCTGGATAACCAACATTGTTACACTGTGTATTTATAAATGTGCAAGACTTGCTAATCAAGTAGTTTGGTTGAAAACATGACCCTAAAGTCATAATCGAGATAGGGTTAAAAGATTTTGGTCATAAACAGATAATTTTTCATTTAAATAAATGTTTAGTACATAAGATCCCAAAAACAGGGTTAAAGGACAAATTTACAAACTTCCAAAAATCAGATACATGCAAAAGCCACTCTAATGGAAGAATACACATTTTAGGTTTTCTATCCCTGTACAATCTCTCAGCCGTGGCGAATGAGCAACTAACAATGTACACCTCGCCCCCAGAGCTCTCCAACTCATGGTTGATCCATCTTACCCTTGCCTTTACCTGCACCACATCGCACCCGTTAGCCAAGGCCAAGGAAGAAAACCATATGGCATAGCATAAACAATGATGACATTCATATGATCCATAAAATAGTTAACTAATTATTCAGCATGTCATAATAGTCACCTAACTAGAGAGGACAATCAATGATTCACAAGCCATTCATCTCAGTATTTAACATGCTATAAGCATCAGATTAGCAATGGTAAACATATCAATACTCATAAGTTTGTCATATTTATCATACAATACTCAAGGTCGACGCCTTTAGGCCGCACCCTCTATTTAACTCATTGAGTCCGGCTCACTTAGGCCGAGCTCAGTGATGATCTAGCTGACCTCAGCTCTCAGTGGCCGAGTCATGTATTGTGCGCAAATATCAGTCCCGACACTCTTAGGCCGTTTATTTCACGCTCACATGGTGTATCATAATCATACAACATTTGTAATCAAATATAGGGAACCTTACTCCCAACACAACCACACAAGGGTGCAGTTTTCTTACCTGTTATTCTAAGCAGAGAAAGTGAAACGGTTCTGAGCACGATCCTTAGCCCCAAGCCTTGGCGATAAACCTAGTCAAAACGGCCAATGGTGATCCGTCAACTTCCAATCGAAATAAAATACCTAGGAGACAGAAACTAGCCTCTGGGACCTCAATTTCTACTAAACCAAGTAGTAGAAGTTGTCCCAAGTGCCTAGGTTTGAACCCCCGAGCCTTACCAATTCTAGAAATAATTCTAAGGATAAAGTCCCCAGGCGGGTCGCGACCTGGCTTAGTGACTCACGACTTGCCCCAAATCAGAGAGCAAAATACCCAAGCCAAAGGGGGAGGTGGGCCGCGACTTGGCCTAGTGAGTCGCGGCGCGCCCCCAAGCTGGGTCGCGCCACGCCCCCTTCGAACTCAGAAAATCTAGGTTCTCTCTTCTTCTTCCCAGCCAAGAACACCAAGACTCTACCCAGAATTTTCCCTATCATCTCCCCTCAATTCAACACCAAATCAACTACGAATTTTCTTACCTGTTATTCTAAGCAAAGAAAGTGAAACGGTTCTTAGCCCC
Organism: Humulus lupulus; assembly: GCF_963169125.1. Lineage (NCBI taxonomy): Eukaryota > Viridiplantae > Streptophyta > Magnoliopsida > Rosales > Cannabaceae > Humulus > Humulus lupulus. The sequence goes on from NC_084798.1 coordinate 196,797,021, forward strand.
AAAACCTTAGCAATAAAACTAAAGTTATTATCCCCAATTCATCAGCTATTATCACCCAAGAAACTCTTTCAAAATCCAGGCAACAATTCAAAGGTAGGAAATCAGAATTTCACCTCAATTTTGACTAACTTCTCCCAAGCTTCCACCTCCAAATTTTTAGCTTAAACCCCCTAGTTCTAGAGCTTCAATTTATCTAAATTCCCATCAAAATTCCAGAATAAACACATGTTCCAAGCCTCAAACTACTCAGCCCTATACAGTGAAATATAAAATTAAAACCTTACCTCAACTATGGCTGAAACGACACCAATTCCAGCTTCAATTCCTAGCTTTTTTTTTCTAGCTGAATTCTCTTCCAAAACTCCAGCCTTAAGTCTGAATTTCTTCTGCCCTTTTTCTTAACTTCAATGTTCCATAAGGGAGAGTGAGAGAGAGGGAGAGTACGTGAGAGAGAGAATGAGCATGAGGTTTCTTCTTCCTTCTATTTTGTTCTAATAATGCTTAGTATATCCCTTCTTTGAAAAGACCATTTTGCCCTCCCACATAATACTTATTCCTTTAATTAATCTAAGGGTAAAATAGTCATTTGCTCCCAATTCCCGCTAGTTCCTCGAGTGTTCCTAATATCCACCAATTAATCCCATCACCCAATTAATTACTGATTATCTATCCAATATCTAATAATCCCATCACCCAAAGTTATTATCCAATATTTAGTAGTTGGGTCATGTTGTACTCCAACTTGTTCAAAACATACTTGGTATTGAATGCTGCAAAAGATGGTGTGAGAGATCCAAGTATCACACTTACTTGAGTTCTCTCATCATTGGTCACACCGTGGATTTCCACATCGTGCAATATGTTGATCATGTCCAGGACATGTTCTTTGATAGAAACTGTTTTCTTCATTTTCATATTCATGAAGCTTTTAGTAGCATCATGTCCACACTTATCAGATTGCTAGCCAAATATTCCTTGTAGAGATTCCCAATTCTCATAAGTTGTTTCAATAGTTTCAAACTTCTTTCTGAGCACATCGCTCATACTAGCAAGCATATAAAATTTGGCCTTATTGTTGGATAAGATCACTTTTTCATACATTTCTCTAGCAGTTTTGGCACCAGTGAGAGCAGGAACCTCAAGACATTCCTCATTTAGGACAAACATGTGGTTTTCACATATCAAAACAATGTTCATGTTCGATTAACATTCCATGTAGTTATCACCAATCATTTTCTCATTAGCAAGTAAAGCAGTTACATGGATTGTATTGGACATATTGCCTAAAATTAAATAAATAAAATATAATGAATTAATGCATATAATAAATATCAGTGTACATTTGGAATAGTAAACATGATGCATGAATGCAACACATAAAGTAACACACAAGAAACAGTTACTAGTCCACGATAGATTAATTTGAAAATTAATGGACCAGCCTTGGCGAAGGTCAGACTAATCACAAATTAATCTTGAGACAAGATCTCAACTCCATAAGTGAAAAATTAAAAACTCATTTTTCTCTTTTGACTTATGAATTACCGTTAGTTTGGTCAAGATGTACTAGTCGTGCTTGAAAGCCTAGATACATCTTCGGAGTGTAACCCATTATTTTTTTGATTAATGACTTAACTCGAGAGTGTGCCTTAGGGTCAGTAAAACTTGATATACATCACTAATCTTATTCTCTTATGAGAAGTCAACCTTGAGATAAAATAAACATATTCGGAAGTCTTTCCTTATGGAGCCCGCAAACGGAGGCGACACGAGGCTCTTCCTATGCCTCTCGATGTTCAACCAATAATAGAAACCATGAGACTTATTGTCATAATTCCCTCTCCCACTCATTATTTTTTTTTTAAATGTTTTTTTTCTCAAAATCAATATTTTTTTTAATTTGGTTGTTAAACTAATTAAATTAATTATACCAAATGATATTCTAATAAATACTAATCCAATTAGGCAAACTAAATAATTGTGCCCTAGATTAATTTTATTTTGCCTTTTTAAATAGAGTACCATTTAATTTAATAAAAAAATTAATAAATAAGAAAATAAACTACTTTAAATTCCTTTTACCATCTTAACTAATTAAGACTAAATTAATTATATGAGTTATCAAATAAAAACATATAATCAATCCTAACATGTTTCTAAAAAAAATGCATGCTTAATGTGTACTGTGTGGGTAATATGTATGGCATGTTATAATGCATGATAAAGTATTAAACAATTTAATCATGTCAAGCAAATAAATAAATAAATGTGGGTTGGGTGCTTTGGGTATTTCTAGAAAATTACAACACATGCAAAAAATACACAAAATAATTAAACTAACTAAGGCCTAATGAAGAGCAACTCCTTTGATCTTTGACCTTCTCTTTTATTATTTGGGCCATTTCCATTTTAATTATCCATTATGAATTAAATAACCTTTTAATCATTTTAAACAACTTTAAAACAAGCAAACTTTGGGTTTTAATACCCAACAAGTTATTGAGGCCCAATTGGAATTTGGACTCACCATAATTAATTCAAAAATTATAATTAAAACACATTCAATTATATTGGGTTCAAAATGTCTCAAATGGACAATTACACATCCATTAGGGTTTGTAAGACACAAACCCTAATGAGTGTGTCATGGTGGGCGGCGGTTGGCAGGGTCATGGGTGGCTGGTAGGGCATGGCACGGCTAGGGGCGCTGTAATAACAAATGTTATTATTTTCTTATAAGCTCCTTAAATATGATCTTAGGTTAGATTTAGTTATGACTTGAGTTGTGGAATGAAGATTTCTTTAAGTTTAAATTTTGTAAGTTATGATTTTATGACTTAGAAATAATTATAGTTTGGATAATTATTTTAGCATATGATTAAATTAGTGTATAGTTTTATTAAGTACTAAATGCACATGTTATTTGATGGATTAAGAAGTGAACATGTGGTTGTTGTACCCTAATTTCAGCACAAGTTTATTCACTTAGCTCGGGTACAGTTGGCAGATAAATACGAGGAAAAATAACCAAGTAGGATATCTTATTGTTATCCATATGGACAACTCGAGATTCGTAATGGTCAGACCTAGTGTTAGGCGTCCTGACTTTACCACGAACTAAGAATAAGATAGCTGTCAAAGTGCTAGCTCGGGGTCAGATAACTGTCAGAGCACAAGCTCATGGTGATTCAGATATAACGCATACTAAGGGATCCCCAAAGATTTGGGATTTGTTTATACGCTTATTCATGACCAGGCTGTCATATTTATTATCCAAGATAGCAGGAACATATTTTTTTGTTATCAAATCATATCCCATCATAAATGGGAATGATTTGTGTTAAATATAGACATTATCTAATTACGCGATTGACTCACGCAGTTGTCTAAACCTGTTCATGGAATTCCCCTACAAATATTGGGAATATTGAATAGGAAAGGGGGACCATTATTCTGTAATACCGAAACTGTGCCAAAATAGAGAGAAACAACAATAATATTGACTCATGGACTAGGTGTATTTTAACCACTGAACCACGTAAAAGTTTTGTGTTTTTTGAGTGAATTCTTGTTATTTTCATTACGATTTATCATCAAGCACTAATATGCCCCTATTATTTCTTAATATACTGCTGGCGAAAAACCGTGTCAACAATTTGGTGCTTTCATTGAGAGCAAATTAGTGCTTCACGAAAATCTGAGTTGATTTCCATCATGGTGCTCCCTCGCTCAATGCATGATAATGAGATAGAACATCTCAGTTGGCAGGAGGCCCATCATACCGCTGTTTCGAACAAATGTGGCCCTGAGATTCAGTAACGTCTGGGAGAATAACCGGTGGGTCAAGGAAACACTAGGAGTTTGGCATCATTACCGTCAAACCCAAACCCAAGCTTTCTAGCTGCCATCGAGATGGAGAACATGAAATTGAGTAGTCATCTCGCTAGAGAAAACAAGTAGATTGAGGAAGTTTTGGCTCGGTTACCCCCTCTTGCAACTGACATTAATGTCGGGAAGAGGGAAAGTGGGTCTCGTAAGTCCCACAGGAATAATCGATCCAAAACAAGTCAATCAGTCAAAAACACCACTCCAAGAACTATACCTGCGGGGCGAGAACAACAAAATATTCGACCCAGCAACCATCACAAGGGTCGTCAACATGTCAGGAGTGCTACCCCAATTTCGGTGGCTTCTTCATAGGTCCCTAGGAATGCCCATGATAATCCACGAGGAGGGACTGGGACAGGCTCACGAAGACAAATTGCTCCAACAAATCCTCCTACACTGTGATCAAATCACCAGGCACAGAGAACTAGAGACATACGAGTTGAACAAAGGCGGGCTAATTTAGTCTTTCCTGATGGAACGAGGATAGCCTCACCAATAAGTCATCCAATCCACCTGGCAATGAAATTCCCCTCAGCTTGGGAAATATGCACAATTAGAGGCGATCAGCTCGCTGCCAGGGAATGCTATAGCATTTCTATGAAGGGAAAATCACAACCCAGGCAGCAAGCGACGGTCATAAATGACGGAGATGAGGAGTTCCAGGATGTAGAAGTTACTCATGGGATGGTAGAACCTCAGCAAAAAGAGGATGGTGAGGTCACCCAACGCGATGACATTGACCCACGGGTAGGCGAAGACAGATCAGAGCTCAAAGCCATAGAAGAGCTCAAGGAAGTAAACATCAACCCCAAAAAAGCTTCAAGAGTCGTAAAGATTGGAAAGAACCATGACGACAAAAGGAAGAAGGAGCTGGTTGATTTCTTATAGAGAAACCTGGATGTCTTTGCATGGTCACATGAAGATATGGTGGGATGTAATGACCCAACTATTTCTAAAACATAGATCATTAACCCTACTAGACATAACTACTACCTTGAAGTGAACATACCTGAGAAAAATTCATAACTTTATTGAAAACTTTAAAATAATATTTGTAATACATAAATGAGCTCATTGTTTTAAAAATAAAACATAACTTTAAATGAAATTGTTTACAAAGCTAGAAGCGGAAAAATACATAAAAATCGTAATTTAAAGAGACTAAAGAAAATAACATCGTCCTTGAATCGACACGCAGCCCATCCACTCCATTCACCTCCACACAATCGCCAAGCTTCCAAGAATCCTTCCGCCTTTGTAACTATTTTCCTTACATCACACTAAAAGTAAAGGAGTTAGCCTAATGCCCAGCAAGGAAAAACTACTAACAACATAAAATATATACATAAATCATATCATAAACATATACTATAAACATATATCTCAACTATAACCCATGTACATGGTAAACATTGGGGTTTCCTAGCTAAGCAACTATAAGCCTCAAAATACAATTAGGTTTGCTAGCTAAGAAACTATAAGCCCCAAGAACATAAAAGTGTTAGGGTTTTCTATTTAAGCAACTATAAGCCCCAAAAACATATATATCAAAACACATAATATCATATCATAACATAACATATTATAGCATAATCATAACATATAATCATATAAAAACTATCCTATTTTCCTTACCAAAACCGGGATAAATGAGAACAAATGCAGAACTTGGAACACTCCTAAAACAAACAATAGAATGGTGAGTATTTCTAAAGTGTAAAGAATAAATATGGAAACTAAACCTTCAAGACGAAACTTACCAAGAAAGATCTTTAAGTTTCAAGAGCCTAGTCAAAAACCAATATCAAAAGTTAGGATCTGAATAAAAGGACTAAAGAGTTTTAAAGGATTGAATTCAAAGAATAAGAGTACCTTAGTTGACCTTATTGATTGGTCTAACTCCAATACCGAAATACACTAAACCTCACTTCCCAAGTATTTTATAAAGCTTAAGAATGGAAAAGCTTTTTCCCAACCCAAGTGTTTATCACTCTATGGTAGTACTAGCACCTTGGAGTCTGATCACAGCTGAAGAGTGAGTGGAAGGGCTGGGTACTAGGTCCTATTTATAGAGTCCTAGGAATAAATATCTTCTTTTTGGCTTAAATAAAAATTAATGAATAAAATTGAAAATAATTGAATATTCATTAATCAGAGGCCGAAGACTCGGTCAAAACGTTCAGAGGCAGGTCTAAGTAGTTAAGGTTTGATTTTAAAATAAAAAAAAATAAAAAAATTACTATGTGGCGATATATCGGCTCTGCCCTGATCCCGAGCCTCCGTTCGTCTATTCATGCAACGTCAACGTGTTTTCCATATCCTTCATCAGGCGATATATCAGCTCCCAGCTGCGATATATCGGCATGCGTGAATATTTAAACACGTAATTGCAATTTTTTTAGCATAATTTGAATGGGATAACTACTTTGTTTGACTGAGTCAACTACAACCCTAACAGTTTCTGGTGAGTACTAAAGCTTATTTTTCCTTATTTTATCATTGAAATACTTAATTCCTTAATAATCATGGTTATGACAAGTGTCATAATCCTATGGGTGCTATCTAAACCTTAGGTTATAACAAACATCATATTTATGACCAGCAATATTAATCAAACCTTATGTTATAATTAATATTCTTAAACTATAGGTTAAACTTATAAAATCCATAACTATTCCTAGGAGTGTCCAACTAAGTCCCGGTTTTAACCAAAATCCACAAAATCTAGAATACTACAACTACTACTAACTACCTAACTAAGTAAACATTCTGGGACTCTACAATTCTCCCCTACTACAAAGAATTTCGTCCCCAAAATTTATTTACCAAACAATTCTAGATACCGAACTATTTCCTCCCGTTCGAAAACCCCTCCAACTCCCATGTTGCCTCCCGTTCAGAACTATTTCTCCATAGGACTTTGACTACCGGAATACTCTTAGACTGTAATTCCTTCATCCCTCTATCTAGGATGTTAATCGGCTATTCCTCATAACTCAAGTCTTTTTGGAGTGCTATCATATCATACTTGAGGACGTGAGATGGGTCTGACACATATCTACGCAGCATTAAGACGTGGAATACATTGTGACTATCTGCTAGCGTTGGTGGTAGGGCTAATCTATATGCATCTACTCCCACTTTGTCCAATATCTCAAAAGGACCTATAAACCTGGGACTAAGATTGCCTTTCTTCCCAAACTGCTTCACACCTTTCATAGGAGATATCCTCAAGAAGACTAGATCTTTGACTTTGAATTCCACATCACGCCGCTTGGCATCCGCATAACTTTTCTGACGACTTTGAGCAGTGAGCATACGCTTTCTAATTAGTACTATTGCTTCCTGAGCTTCTCTAACAGCTTCGGGTCCAAGTAGTTGCCTTTCCCCTACCTCGTCCCAATGTAACGGCGATCGACACCTCCTTCCATAAAGTAGCTCGTAATGTTCCATCCTGATCATTGACTGGTAGCTATTGTTGTAGGAGAATTCTATCAACGGTCAAGTACTTACTCCAAGATCCTCCAAAATCAAGTACACAAGCGCGCAACTTGCTCCAAAATCAACTTGGTCCCCATAGCTTGCTGCAAACTTCTCCAAAATCTCGATGTAAACATCGATCCTCTATCGGACACTATTGTCTTAGGGATTCCATGTAGTCTTAGTATTTCTTGAACATAAATGTCTGCGTATTGTTCTGCTGTATAGGAAGTCTTGACAGGAAGAAAATGAGCTGACTTGGTTCATCTATCTATTACTACCCAAGCCAAGTCGTGTTGCTTATTCGTTCGAGGCAAACCCGTCACAAAATCCATCGCTATGTCATCACATTTCCATTCTGGAATGCTAAGTGGTTGCAATAAGCCTACATGCTGCTGATGTTCTGCTTTCACTTGCTGGCATACCAAACATTTAGACACGTACTCTGCTATATCCTTCTTCATTCCTGGCCACCAATAGGTTTCCTTAAGATCTTGCGTCATCTTGGTCGACCCTGGGTGAACTGAGTATGGGGTATTGTATGCTTCTTCTAAAATCTTCACCTTAATCCCTTGATTATTTGTCACGCATACCCGATCATTATATCTCAATAAACCTTGACCTCATATTGAGAAATATGTGGCCTTCCCTTCTCTAACTGCATCCATATGTGCTAATAACGTGTCATCATGCCCTTGCCCAATCCGTATCTCTTCTAACAGACTTGACTGGATGGACAAGTTAACCAGTTTACCAATGACTACTTCTATTCAAGCATTGATCAACTCCTGCTTTAGTGGCTTTTCTATTCTGGCTAATGATGCTAGACTTCCATAATTTTTCCTACTTAGTGCATCAATAACTACGTTTGCCTTTCCCGGGTGGTATAAGATTTCGCAGTCATAATCCTTCACTAGTTCTAACCACCTACGATGCCTCATGTTGAGCTCCTTCTGAGTGAAGAAATACTTTAAGCTTTTGTGGTCCGTATAAATCTCACATCGTTCTCCATAAAGATAGTGGCGCCAGATTTTTCAACGCAAAGACCACAACTGCCAACTCCATATCGTGTGTTGGATGCGTTGCTCGTATTCCTTTAGCTTCCTTGAGGCGTAGGCTATCACCTTCTCATTCTGCATCAGCACACAACCCAACCCTTGCTTGGATGGATCACAGTAGACTACAAACTTGTCATTGGGTGTCGGTACACAAAGTACTGGTGTTGAGCATAACTTATCCTTTAGCAACTGGAAAATCTCTTCACACTTATCATTCCAGTTGAACCTCTGCTGCTTCTGAGTCAGGTTGGTGAGTGGAGTGGCTATCTTAGAAAAGCCTTCTACGAACCTCCGATAATAACTTGCTTGTCCTAGAAAACTTCTTACTTCAGACGCGTTCTTTGGTCTTGGCCAATCCTTCACAACCTCCACTTTAGATGGGTCAACAACAATTCTGTCCTTGGATAATGTGATCGAGAAATGCTACTTGTGAAAGCCAAAATTCACACTTCTTGAACTTGGCGTAAAGCTGATGCTCCCTTAGTCGTAACAAGATTAACCTTAAATGTTTCTCATGCTCGACTTTATCCTTTGAGTACACTAAGACATCGTCAATGAATACCACAACGAATTTATCTACGTATTCCTTAAAGACCCTATTCATTAAATCCATAAACGCGGCTGGAGCGTTGGTAAGACCGAAAGACATAACTAAAAACTCGTAATGCCTATAACGAGTTCTAAAAGTTGTCTTGGGAACATCCTCTTCCCGACTGTAAATCAATCTTTGAGAACATGCTCGCTCATCGGAGGTGATCAAACAAGTCATCAATCCGGGGTAGCGGGTACTTATTCAGCGCACGGTAATCTATGCACATCCGCATGCTTCCGTCCTTTTTCTTCACAAATAGAACTGGTGCTCCCCATGGCGAATGGCTCGGTCTAATGGATCCCAAGTCTAAGAGTTCTTGTAGCTACGTCTTTAACTCCTTGAGTTCGGTAGGTGCCATCTGATATGGTGCCTTGAAGATAGGCTCGGTGCCAGGTACTAATTCGATTGTGAAGTCAATTTCCCGAGTCGGCGACAACCCTGGTAAGTCATCAGGAAATACTTATGGAAATTCCTTTACAATATGAACGTCTCCAACTTTTAGCGGTGTTTCCTTGACCACATCGGTGATGCCAGCTAAAAATGTTTGATATCCTTTTTCTATCACCCTCTCAGCTTTAGGTGACGAAATAAGCGGTGTGCTTAGACCTGAAACCCTTCCAACAAAGCATAGTCTCTGGCCATCAGGAGTTTCGAACATCACTTGCTTTTGTTTGCAGTCGATGGTTGAGCCATGCCTTGCTAGCCAATCCATTCCAAGTATCACGTCGAAGTCTTTAATCTCTAGTTCTATCAGGATAGAAACTTGACCTGTAACCACTTTATTGCTAGCATCAGCTTGTCCTTGGGTTAAAGCAAATACCCTGGAAGGAACCATCTTGTCGTCTCTTTTCCCCTCTGGCTTAAGCTGGGGACACTCTTTCTTCTGATGACCTTCCTGACCACAGTTGTAGCATCCCTTAGTGCTTGCACGACAATCACCCAGATGTTTCTTTTGGAATTTTTCACATTGCGGGTATTCTACATAACCCGACCTATTACCTCCATTGTTTGTCCGTGCCCTTTTATCGTTGTCAGACTGCTTGTTTTCAGGATGCCTTCTTTTCTGACCATTACTATTGTTGGACTGTTTGTTGTTGTTGTGGTTGTTGTGGTTGTTGCAACCATTCTGAGGTTGATTTGACTGTTGAGGCTTAGGCTTACTGGCCTCCTCTTTACTAACATTCGCCTGAAGCCTTTCCACTTCTATTTTCGTTTATATAACATTGGCATAAGTAGTATTTTCCGGGTTTGCTAGCTTAACCCCTAGCACAATCTTTGGTCTAAGTCCTCTAACGAACTTGGTCACTCTCAGAAAATTAGTTGGAACCATCTCTGGTGCAAACTTGGCTAATCGGTCAAACTGCCGAGCATACTCTGCTATCGCCAAGTTGCCATGCTTTAGACTAGCAAACTCCTCGACTCTTGAAGCGATGACAGCTGAGTTGTAGTACTTTTTGTGGAACAGCTCCACAAATCTGGTCCAAGTCATGGTGGTGACATCGTGAGTCTATTGTACTAGGTCCCACCATATTCTTGCATCCTTCTTGAGCAGAAATGAAACATAGGATATACGGTCCGCATTGTCGAGGTTAATGTGTGATAGGATCAGCTCTACATTTCTGAGCCATTCTTCCGCCTCGAAGGGGTCGGTTGTCCCTTCAAAGTTTGGAGCGTGCTGCTTACGAAACCGCTGGTAATTTGGCTCCATGTCCTAAGCTGGGTATGGCACATAGTTTGCCATTGACCATCCCCCATATGGACCAACTTTTTGGGGTGCTGGGGCCATTTGCTAAGGCTGTGGTTGCGGCTGAGGCTGAGTCTGTTGTCACTGTTACTACAGTAATTCCTCAACTTGTTGTCGTAGCCTAGCAATTTCTACAGTGTTGTCAACCGGCGGCAGTGGCGCACCTTCATTAACAGCAACCTTGGTTGCACGCCTTCCCCTTCTTCGAACTGAAGGGGCTTCATTCTTCTCAAGAGCGACGTTGGAGGCATTGTTGCGAGCAGACCTTCTGAGCGACATCTTCAGCAGAGTTCTAACAGTCGAGAAAAACATGTTAGAACTTACTTTAATAGGCTCTAAAGAAAAATCCTAATCTAAGCAAACATAACTCGGACCTATTAATTATGCTTTCTTATGAAAAATTTTAAAAAAAATTGTATAAGCTTTCTTTATAATTAGGGTGTGTTTCTAAACTTAGAAAAATAATCCATCTTTATTATTTTCTAAGTGTGTTTCTAATTATCCTATATGACTTAATTCTAGGGCTGGAAACTCATCGTTGTTCCAAAGTTAACCATACGGAGGGAGGGCTGGGATCAGTAAAATCGTTCCCACTACTATGGCCCCCTAACTCTCAATATAGAACCCTGGTTCATTGATTTGTATCCACCCTCACCAATCTTAGTCATTATTTATTAAATTTATTATTTATTATGATTGCAAAATAAAAATCAAACTCATACATGTCATCAAAATAACAATGATATTAATTTGGAAAAACAGTTTTCACTAAGTACAATCATAAAGGCAAAATAATAAATAAAATAAATAAAGAAACTAATCTATTCTAAAAATCGAGATCTTCTACATCAGATCCTTCATCTAACATGTCATCATTTATCTCTTCAGAATCATCATTTTCGTGAGCCTCAAAAATTCCTCAGGAAAGATTCATAAAAATTCTATTATTTTGTTCTTGTGTGAATTGAATTTCCATCTTAGAGCTAAACCTAATTATAAGAAAATAATATCTCATCGCCTCTAGTATTTGACCCAACTATTTCTAAAACTTAGATCATTAACCCTACTAGACATAACTACTACCTTGAAGAGAACATACCTGACAAAAATTCATAACTTTATTGAAAACTTTAAAATAATATTTGTAATACATAAATGAGCCCATTGTTTTAAAAATAAAACATAACTTTAAATGAAATTTTTTACAAAGCTAAATGTAGAAAAATACATAAAAATCGTAATTTAAAGAGACTAAAGAAAATAATGTCATCCTCGAATCGACACACAGCCCATCTACTCCATTCACCTCAACACATGCGCCAAGCTTCCAAGAATCATTCCGCCTTTGTAACTATTTTCCTTACATCACACTAAAAGTAAAGGAGTTAGCCTAATCCCCAGCAAGGAAAAACTACTAACAACATAAAATATATACATAAATCATATCATAAACATATACTATAAACATATATCTCAACTATAACCCATGTACATGGTAAACATTGGGGTTTCCTAGCTAAGCAACTATAAGCCTCAAAATACAATGAGGTTTGCTAGCTAAGCAAGTATAAGCCCCAAGAACATAAAAGTGTTAGGGTTTGCTATTTAAGCAACTATAAGCCCCAAAAACATATATATCATAACACATAATATGATATCATAACATAACATATTATAGCATAATCATAACATATAAGCATATAAAAACTATCCTATTTTCCTTACCAAAATCGGGATAATTGAGAACAAATGCGGAACTTGGAACACTCCTAAAACCAACAATAGAATGGTGAGTATTTGTAATGAGTGAAGAATAAATGTGGAAACTAAACCTTCAAGACGAAAATTACCAAGAAAGATCTTTAAGTTTCAAGAGCCTAGTCAAAAACTAATATCAAAAGTTAGGATCTGAATAAAAGGACTAAAGAAAACTAAAGAGTTTTAAAGGATTGAATTCCAAGAATAAGAGTACCTTAGTTGACCTTATGGATTGGTCTAACTCCAATACTGAAATACACTAAACCTCACTTCCCAAGTATTTTATAAAGCTTAAGAATGGGAAAGCTTTTTCCCAACCAAAGTGTTTATCACTCTATGGTAGTACTAGCACATTGGAGTCTGATCACAACTGAAGAGTGAGTGGAAGAGCTGGGTACTTGGTCCTATTTATAGAGTCGTAGGAATAAATATCTTCTTTTTGGCTTGAATAAAAATTAATGAATAAAATTGAAAATAATTGAATATTCGTCAATCAAAGGCTAAAGACTCGGTCAAAACGTTCAGAGGTAGGTCTAAGTAGTTAAGGTTTGATTTTAAAATTAAAAAAAAAATTACTAAGGGCGATATATCGCCCGTATGTGGCGATATATCGGCTCTTCCCAAATCTCGAGCCTCTGTTCGTCCATTTGTGCAATGTCAACGTGTTTTCCGTATCCTTCGGCAGGCGATATATCGGCTCCCAGCTACGATATATCGGCATGCGTGAATATTTTAAACACATAATTGCACTTTTTTTAGCATAATTTGAATGGGCTAACTACTTTGTTTGACTGAGTCAACTACGACCTAACAGTTTCTGGTGAATACTAAAGCTTATTTTTTTCTTATTTTATCATTGAAATACTTAATTCCTTAATAATCATGCTTATGACAAGTGTCATAATCCTATTGGCTCTATCTAAACCTTAGTTATAATAAATATCATATTTATGACTAGCAATATTAATAAAAAATTATGTTATAATTAATATTCTTAAACTATAGGTTAAACTTATAAAATCCATAACTATTGCTAGGAGTTTCCAACTAAGTCCCGGTTTGAACCAAAATCGACGAAATCTAGAATACTACAATTACTACTAACTAGCTAACTAAGTAAGTAAACATTATGGGACTCTACATGGGAATTAGTCCAAATATAATAATGCACACCTTAAATTTGGACAAGAATGTGCATACAAAATCCCAAAAATTGAGATGTTTGGACGGTCTGAGCTGAAGCCCTTGAGGCAGAAGTTGCTCAGTTATCAAAATGTGGGTTTATCCAGGAGGCAAAATACCCAATCTAGGTCGCCAATCCTGTGCTGGTCCCGAAGCCAAATGGGAAGTGGATAACCTGTATCGACTTCTCCGATCTAAATAAAGCTTGTCCCAAGGAAGGTTTCCCACTACCAAGGATTGACCAGTTGGTAGATACCACGGTAGGTGACGATCTCATGTTCTTCATGGACGCGTACTCTGGATATAACCAGATCGCGATGATTCCTGCAGACCAGGAACATACTACTTTCACGACCGAACATAACGTAAACCATTACAAAGTTATGCCATTCGGATTGAAGAATGTAGAGGCTACATACCAACGCTTGGTCAACAAAATGTTCGTTGGCCAGATCGGGAGAAATATGGAGGTGTGTGTCGATGACATGCTTGTCAAGTCAAAGATTCAAATTCAAGCAAGGATTGAGGCATAGAAATTCTAGGGAATATTAGAAGCTTATTAGCTGGAGAATTTAGTTGGAAAACAACTCAATTGGAGGTAACCAATTTTAAGTTTTAAGTTTTCGAGTTTTTAAGATTCTATTGGATTTTATGTTTTGATGAGATTTTTTATGATTTGAAGCATGGGTATTATTGGTGTTGGATAATTAGGATGTTTGGGAACTTTGATTTTGGGATTTGGAGATGTTTGGATAGGTTTTTGGAATGTTTTTAAATGGAGAAAACAAGGTTTTCAGCTGAGTTCGTGGTTGGGTCGCGACCCTGTTCTTAGGCGTTGCAGCTTAGGCTTGACGAAGAAGGTGAACTTGGCTGATGGGCAGTTAGGGCCGTGACGTAAGGCAGCGCGATGTAAGGCAGCGCGCTACGGCGCTAGGCACAGGCATAGAAGAGCTCGGCCTTTCTTTGGAGGCGGGCCGCGACTCAAAGCTGGGGGAGGGTCGTAGAGCTTAAGTGCATTTTTGCCCAGATTTGGATTTTAGTCGTGGGAACTTAAATCTAAGGGCTTGGGATCGATCCTACTACTCAGTTGAGTAGGATTCGATATCCTGTAGGCTTGGGTTGGGGCTGGAAGTATTTATTTACTCATTTTTTGTGAGGTTTTATTTTATGGTTGTGACTAGGTTATCGCTAGGGGCTTGGAAACAGGATTGTGTTTGTGGCTCATTTATTGGTTACTTGTGCTTGGACCAAAGGTAAGAAAACTGCACCCAATATGTGACATGCATTGTTATTGATGAGTCATGTTGAGTGCTCTATATATGGACATTGATAGCATTGTAAATATATAGCAGCACATGTGATTAGGACATGAATATGGAATTGATCAGAGCTTGAGTCTCTGTTAATGTGCATGATCATAATTATGCTAGTGATTGTTAAGTAAGCATGCTGAATGCCCTGCATTTGGATATTTGAGATATGATATATGCCTGGTTTCATTGCTTACTTTTGAATGATACGGACTTATTAGTCAACAACGGCAATGGTGTCAGCATTGATTGTGAAGCTATGACTTAATAGTCAAGTTCGGCAGTGGTATTGGGCACTGGTAATATGGTATTGGCTTATGAGTCAAGAATGGTATTAGCATGTTTAACGCAAGCTGAAAAGATTAGATTTAATCGACGTAAGCATTATCAACATAAGCATGAAATGCTTGACCGACCCCAAGTTTGATGAAATCTAAAGCGCTTGTCTAGTCTAAAGGCTAGTTACTTAGAGCCAAACCCAAAAGGCTCAGGTGACTGTAATGTCATATGGCTAGAGTGTGGAACCCAAGTTCGTGACTCCATAGTCACTTATCTGATTATGCTGCAAGCCCCAGCATGATTAGGTGAATCATCATTGATATTCACTTATCTGATTGGGTTGCAAGCCCCAGCATGATTACCAGAATCATTATTGATATTCACTTATCTGAATGGGCTGCAAGCCCCAACATGATTACCAGAATCATTATTGATATTCACTTATCTGAATGGGTTGCTTGCCCCAACATGATTACAAGAATCATTATTGATATTCACTTAGAATTGACTTGATAGTCATCCATAAAGGAGGGTAGGGTCCACAATCATTTATTTGGACTTACTTGCATGCATGAATAGGGCTATTATTGCTAGGCATGATTATTATGATTCAGTGACATGTTATTGCCTGTTCATGAGCATATTGAGTTTTCTTGCTGAGCTTTGGCTCACGGATGCTATGTGGTGCAGATAAAGGCAAAAGAAAGTTAGTCCATCCTTGAGTTGGAGAGCTTAGGTGGCGATGTGTACACATGCGGCTGCTCGACCGCCATGACCGAGGGTTTAAAGAGGAACTAGGGTTAAACCCTATTTTGCCGCTTAGGTTGGCTGGTTGTAAATATTTTATTGTAATTAACCAAAACATATATTTTGGGATCCCAATGTCTACAGTAAACGTTTTATCTTTAACCAAAAAATTTAACCCTAAACCGTTAATCACACTTAGTCTCACGATTATGGCCAAATGACTCAGTTAGTGAGTTTAACACTGTTTAAAATGCACAACGTAACAGTCTCTAGGTAGTAGAGCGTTACAAGTATCAAGCTCGAGGTAAAAAGATGGCGGCCTACCTAGCTAAGGTAAAGAGAGAACTGTTTGAATTTGAGTATAGCTCTGTTGAACAAATACCCCGTGAGCAGAATTCTAACGCTGATGCTTTGGCCAGTGGAGTGCTACCACAAAAGAGGTTGAAACATTGAATGTAGTGCCAGTGGAGTTCTTGGGGAGCTCGAGTGTGACGGGAGAAATGATAGAGGTCAGAATGATAGACATAAGACCGACCTGGATGACTCCCATAATGGAATACCTCGCATTGAATGTAGTGCCAGTGGAGTTCTTGGGGAGCCCGAGTGTGATGGGAGAAATGATAGAGGTCAGAATGATCGACATAAGACTGACCTGGATGACTCCCATAATGGAATACCTCACAACTGGAAAGCTACCTGATGACAGAAAAGGCGCGAGAAAAATACTCAATCAAGCTCCACGGTATGTAATAGTAGATGGAACCTTATATCGATGCGGTCATTCGTTGCCTTTCATGCGATGTGTTCCACCCGAGGAAGCCAAAACCATTTTACAAAAAATACACGAAGGCTTTTGTGGAGATCATGATCGGGGGAAAAACCTGGCACTGAAGATACTGAGACATGGCTATTTTTGGCCCACTTGAACGAAAGACTCGATCTCGTATATTTATAAGTGCAACAAATTCCAGTGTTTCGCAATAGTTGCCCAAGCTGCTCCAATCAAGCTAAACTGGTATTCGGACAATGGGGGCCTCGGTTTGAATTACTTGGGGAGGTGGAGGCATGTGCCGAGACGGAGGAGGAGGAACTTGCCCAATGATGACAGTAGTCACCAGAGTTGGCTCCCGAGCGGAACTCGTGTCTTTACCCTTGGATAGGGATTTTGTAGTATCCCTCATTTTTATGGTGGCCTTCTTCGTCACCCTGAGCTTCTTCACGACGGGGCCCACTCCCGACTTTTTAGCCGGAAAGGCAGTCCTTAGGTTAGGAGCTTCTGTCGATTCCATCTCTTCGCTTGAAAAGAATAAAGGGAGTTAATTCACAAAAGTAATGTTTCAAAGACATATAGAAAGAGACGGGGGGGGGGGGGGGGGGGGGAATCTATTATCACCAGCTCGGGTGTATGAGCTGGGCTAAGCATGAATTCTGGCCCGGAGATTAACGGAGAGGGGGGGGGGGGAATCTAAGGATACAATTTCTAAGATCCTAGGGGGTTTAGGTCCCTCCTCGGGGCTGGATTCATCTACATACTACCTAAACCTAGGAGAAAATGCTCCCTGGAGCAGAGAAGGCCAAGTCCTAAGGTTGGTTTCGTACTCTTCATAGATAGAAGATCTAAAGTTCAGCGTGTTGTCAACTACAATGGTGTTTTGAGGTTAACTGTGGTCGTAATGTTCTACTAAGCGTTCTACGCGTTGAAGGATAGTCACATTTAGGTCCGAGTCGGTGGGGTGGTGACTAACTAGCTAGTTGGGGTTAAAATGTATTAACCTAAAGCTAGCAACAGCTCAATCTAACTCCCTAAAAAGGTATGGGTTACCTTGTCCGGAGGGGCCAGCTGCTGCCCCAGAAGCAGCCCGGTCAAGATTAGGTTGTTGATCAGCTTCGGGAACCCATCTTTTTCAAATGAGACGCACCTCGGCCTCTTCCTTATCAGTATCCTCAGAGGTTGGCAAAGCCTCTTGAGATGAGGGAAGCTCGGGTCCTCAGGGCCAGCGTTTGGCCCTTGCCGATCAGCTTACAGGCCAACATCGTGACATCATTCACGACCTGATGATAATATTTTTCCCTGGGGGAAAGTCTAGACAATTTCTCATACTGACCCCCGAGGGTCACAAATTTTTCCGTCCCGGCGAATATGGCTGCACGAAAAACAAACTCAATCAAGACGTGTACAATATATATATTTTAAGTAAAAAGAATAAAAGTTCACGAGCTGGATTTACAAAGGAAGAAGACTTACAAGGTCGGTTGAAGTATCGGTGTTCGCAATTCTTGAATCCATTCAACATAAAGAATAGATCTTTATAGTCGTTTGGATGGCTGGGAAGCTCAATGACGGAGGTGGAGCTTGTAAACCGCATGAGGTAGTAAAACCCGTCACCGCGTCCTCTCTGGTCGGAGCTAGTTTTACGTAGTTTAAGAAATCTAGGAAATACTGGTCTAGGGTAAGGAAAGCCCCAGCCTTCAGATGCTCATCGCTATAGGCCGCATAATCATCTTGGAAAGGGCACAGCTCCTATCCCCTTTAAACGCAGGTCAGGCGAGGAGCCACCAGCTCCAATCTCAATGTTGTGACTCAACATGATTTTATTCACTTTCCATTGAGTCTTGATTTTTGAGATTATGTGCTCAGCCTCGAAGAATGTGTTGGGGTCGACGGGAACTTCTTTCTCCACTATCAGACCAAAATGCAAAATAGGAGAGTCAGGGGCCACCTGCATTCCTTTGTCTTTGCGTTGAGTGATGAGCTCGTGGATTTCTTCTTAGGGGGTGCCATCAGATCGCCTGACGACCAAGCAGCCTAGTTAGTAGGCGACCTAAGATGACCTATAACTATGTCGTAAAGGTACAAAGGATGAAATGGATTAGTTTCCTTATACGAGCTAAAGTTAGCCTTAGCCCCAGCGCGTGGTGCCACGCGATAACCTAGGCTACGCGCCTCGGTTTCTTAATAACCCCCAGATACTTCGGGATCTGCATGTCAGAAATGTCAGACGCACTACTCTCCTTTGGAAAGTGGTTTTGTTTGAAACCACTCAACGAAGCATAACCCCTAAGCGACCTGGTATTAAACCTAAAGACCCTTCAGTTTCTTTACACCGAATGGGTATTCTTTGAACTAATTTTCCATTAGGGCTACCCCAGATGAACCCAGAAATTTTCTCAAGTTCATGAGTATCTTATTTCTAAAGCGTGTTTGGGTTCACACATTAAACCTAAGTTGAAACCTATTTCCTACGAACATTTAGAAATAACCTAACGGTACAATCAATGAACGTTGTAAACGAACATTGTTGAGAACATAAATCTCATTGGATAACGAAGAACAAAAAAAAAAGAAAGGGAAATATTTTTTAAACCAAGGGATGAGATACTTACAGGAAATATGTTATGTGGCTAGAGGATGTAGATTCAGCAGTGGGAAGCTCCTGGAAAGCTTCTGAAGGTCTGGGCACGATGAATATTTTTGGGGATTCTGGGGAAGAAGAAGGGAAGTTTGAGATTTTATAAATGGAAAATTTTCGAATGCAAAGGTGGTGAGATTTGAAGTCTGATCACCCTACTTATATGTAAACTACAAAAATTAATCAGGGCCATCCAATTGGGGTAGCTCGAGATCCAAGGGCCAAGATTAAATAGACAAAATGGCAGAAAAAATTTGACAAGAAAATTATATCAGTCCTCGAAACCCGAACAGATGCCAATTGCAGTAGACCACGTGTCCAGTACTCAAGTAGTAGGCAGGCATGGTTTTATGTGACAAAAGTCTAAAAGCCCCTACTGTGTATGTTATAAAAGGACGACATCAAACATAAGCAGGTGCTTGGGGGAAAATTGTTGTACCCTAATTTTAGCACAAGTTCATTCACTCAGCTGGGGTACAGCTAGCAGATAAATACGTGGAAAAATAACCAAGTAGGATATCTGATTGTTATCCATGTGGACAGCTCGAGATTCATAATGGTCAGACCTAGTGTTAGGCGTCCTGACTTTGCCACGAACTAAGAATAAGATAGTTGTCAAAGGGCTAGCTCGGGGTCAAATAGCTGTCAGAGCACAAGCTCGTGAGAGATATGCAGCTCGTCGTGATTCAGATATAACGCATACTAAGGGATCCCCAAAGATTCAAGATTAATTTATACGATTATTCATGACTGGGCTGTCATATTTATTATCTGAGATAGCATGAACATATTTATTTTGTTATCAAATCATATCCTAGCATAAATGGGAATGATTTATGTTAAATATAGACATTATGTAATTACGTCATTGACTCACACAGTTACCTAAACATGTTCATAGAATTCCCCTATAAATACTGTTAATATTGAACAGGAATGGGCACCATTATTCTATAATAGCGAAACTCTGCCAAAATAGAGAGAAACAACAATAATATTGACTTGTGGACTAGGTGGATTTCAACCACTGAACCACGTAAAAGTTCTTTGTTTTTTGAGTGAATTCTTGTTATTTACAGTTTATCATCAAGCACTAATATGCCCCTATTATTTCTTAGTACACTGCTGGCGAAAAATCGCGTCAACAGTGGCATTAAACTAAGTCCAAGTATTAGAATTAACATGAAAAGCAAAACATCTTAGTCTTAGGTTTGGCACAAACATAGGAAGAATTTGACTCGTTTTAAATTTTAAAGATAGGCAAGATTAGATCTATTTGAATTAAGGGATTTGGCTCTTTTAAAATTTTAAAGATAGGCAAGATCAGATCTATTTGAATTAAGTGACTTTGTGTCAAGAAGAGTTAGATAAATGTGGATTTAAAATATTTAATTTAAGTAGTCAAATAACATAGTAGATATTGTAGTGTGATGGTTGCACTAAGAGTTAGATAAGTAAATGAAGTTTTCGTAATTTAGGGTGTTGTAACTTTGGACCTAGTTTTGACCCAGTTATATTATGATTTTGGAAAAAATAGTATTTCTATAAAGTTGTAGATAATTTAATTAACTTTCCAATAGTAGTTTGGATTTTGAATAAAGTTTGAACCAAATGGAGACTGTGGCATACTTTGAGATGATGTAGCACCAAGAAGGGAGTAAGACTAGGCTGGCTAAAACCAAATAGTGTAGGGAAAGTTTGATTTGTAAAATTTAAGTTGAATAGTGTGGAGAAAATCAAGGAAGGGAGTTAGGATTTGAAGCCTATACATAGAGACTTATCCTTCACCATTTTTCTCAAACTCAAATGCTCTCATAATTTCGAAATCAATAGTCCCAAAATCTTTCTCCATTTTTCCATAAACACTCTACATAGCCATAGCCGAAACACTAGTCCTTATAATACTCATGATCTTTGTAACGCCTTGGTTACCCCAGAACAGTTACGGTGAACCGAAAATTTAACTCGCTACCCGAGTCCTTTGGTTAAAAACATGATTCTAAGTGTTATTAACATGCTAAGGTGGAAAAACAATCAAAAGGAAATGATATATTTTATTTAAAACATAAAACTGTTCATGGGCCCATAAAAATATTTATAAGTTATTTACAACTCAAAATGGTCATTATTGTTTCAAATTTACAAACCCGCCGACCTAAGCGGCGAAAATAGGGTAAACCCCCTAGTTCCTCTGAGAACTCCTTGGTCGTGGTGGTCACGCGGCCGCATATGTACACAGCACCACCTAAGCTCTCCACTCAAGGCTGGGTGAGCTTTTCTTTCCCTTTACCTGCACCACATAGCACCCATGAACCAAAGCCTAGCAAGAAAATACAATAACGCATGAATATAATATCAACAATGATCATAATAATCATTCAGGACTTTTAGTCCAATATAGATGAGTGGCAATTGGAATAGTCACTAAAGCGGGTTTAGCTTCCTTTAGCCATGTGACGATAGGGTCACCGGGGCTTTACAAATAAGTGATCCTTTCACTAGCTTATCAAGATAGGTGCTCGATGAACAAATCACCAATATAACCTATTGCATGACCATAGAGTCATAACCGTGGGATTCCGCTCCCTAGCCATGTGACAAGCTGTCATGTAGGCCTTAAGCCCTGGCTCCAAGTAACTAGCTTAGACTAGTCAAGAGCTTATAATTTTAATCGACCTTAGGCTCGGTCTAACATTAATGCTCTAGAATCAGTCAATGCTGATATCGATTAGATCTAATCTTCAATCTTCCCTGCGCTCAGGACGCTTATGCCGTTTCTGACTCTCAGGTCAGTAATATACGACCAGTGTCGTCCCTGACTAATCAGTGCCATACACAAGTAAACAAACTATGCTAGCATTTAATATGCAATCAATGTCCACATTTATTAAACAACATGCCTCATCAACAATCATGCATGGATATACACAGGGTGTAGTTTTCTTACCTCTGGTTCGAGTGAGAATAAAACAAGAACGACTCCTCAGAACGATCGACCCTTTTAATTCCTTAGCGGTTATCTAATCATAACCAATTATAACCTTCATTAATGAAAATCAACAATAAAAGGGTCTTAACCTAAACCCCACTCTTGGGACCTCGAAACATGCCCACACGGTGAGTAGATTCGATCCCGGGCCTTAAGGATTGAAACCCCGAGCCAAAAACCCTTAAAAACACTAAAAACGGGATTCTGGAGGAACAGAGTAGCACTACAGTGCTGCCCAATAATGCCCTAGAGCTATACTCAGAACCTCAAACCGCCCAACAGAACCCTGTGTAGCGCTATAGCGCCCTCTGATGGGCGCTGTAGCGCTACACCCAGCCAGATTCTCCCCTAAAACCTCCTTCTTCGACTCCTTCAATTCCAACTCGATTCCAATGCTTCCAAACCTCATTTTTTTGGTGCCAAATGAACCCAAAAACCATCCTCACATACCCCAAGCATCACAACCACAAGATCCCTAGCCAAAACTCCCAACAAAACCAGTCATCCAACCTAGAAATCTCAACTGAAAACAAAAGCTAAAACATAGCAAACCAAGGAATTTAATGGCTAGAAACTTACCTCAAGCTTAGATTATGATGCTCTTCAGTGGTGGAACACACTCCCAAGCTCTCAATACTTTCTTCCCAAGTTTGAATCCTCAAGTTAGGCTCAAAAATCACAAAGAAAAAAGGAAGAAAATAGGTACGGGAGAAAGCTTTAATCTATGCTCTGTTTTCTCTTCTTTCTATAGCCTTCAATGGCTTTAATATATCCTAGGGGTGAAAAGACCAAAATACCCCTAGGTTAAATAAGTATTTCTAAAGGCTCCCAAGGGCAAAATTGACATTTCCCACCTATTTCGTTAATCATAATTAACGCTTTCCAATTCCAGCTATTCTCAAAATACTCAAACACCAATAGTTCATAACCTGTTACCCTTTAATTCCCGGCAACGCTCTAATCATTAAAATCACCCCGAGACTCACCCCGTGCCCCGAACTTAAACCTTTTATGACTAGACCGCTAATTAATATTCCAAGATCGTCTCATGCCGAATAGCTCGAAGAAACCCACATTATAATGTGGTCTCAACAATATGTCACCGACATGCATACAAATATACAATTACGCCCTCAACGGGCCAAATTACCAAAACACCCCTGTAATGAAATGTGGACCCACATGCATGCATTTAGCATTATATTATAATATAATTCACATAAACATGCATATAATCATTTAATGGCATAATTAAACAATTATGGCCTTCCCGGCCTACTAATCCAGCCATTAAACCGCATTAAGGATTTCAGGGCATTACAATCTTTTTCTTCTATTTTCTTTATTTTTCCTTAAACACTATTGCCTTTCTAAATCCTATTATAGTCGAAATATTGAACCCCATCAAGCCAATATATAGCCAAAATCTACCCAAGTATCCAAACTCTTGGTATTGTTGTTGGAGATAGACATTAGAGAGAAGACTCGAGATTTCATCATTTTCGTTCTAGGTTGAAGGTATGACTTTATGAGGTTAAGAAAATTCTTGAAAGTATAGTTTTATTATAAGGCTATAATATAAATTTCTTATGTTGTATTTAAGGTTGATTGGACGTTTTCTACAGCAAGTAATCTCTTCCCTTTCTTTTTCTCTCCACACTCAAGGTAAGAAAAATTAGGTAGTTTAGTTTATGACCTAGTTTATGTTTTATATGACCTAACATTTCAATTACAATAAAGGTGTAAGTGTGACTAGACCTAAGCTGTCCAATGATGTATGACAGACTTATGTCTGGTAGGCTCAGTTGCCAAATTTGTATGACGGACCTAAGTTGATGTTCGGTAGGCAGGGTTGCCAAACTTGTATGACAGACTTATGTTTGGGGCTTAATTTCCACTCCTATATAAGCACTTATCTTTTTTTATTATATTTGTCTTGTTATTATGACCTATGACCTATTATTATGACTTATGACCTATGGTGATGATTTTGACTTATGACGTATGACTTATGACTATGAGTTATGAATTATGTTATGACCTAGGGTTTTATGATGTTGTATGATTAGTATAAATAAGTAATGTTATGACTCTTGTGAAATTTATGATTTGTGTGATTATTTGATTATATGACTGACTCTTGTTTGTATTTTCCTTGTTGGGCTTAAAAGCTCACCCCTTATGATGTTGTTGATTCAGGCAATTAAGATAGAAAGGTCGGTGGCGAGTAGGACCTAGGAGCTTCGTGATGCACTCATGGGGACCATATACTAGAGGAAGATCAAGCGGGCCTATTTTTTATCTAAGCATGATACTTTTAAAGTTTTATTTAATGTTGCTCATTTTAGTATGTTAAAGACAATTATTTTATTTTTGTAAAACCATGGATCCATTTACTTATTTTAATTTTTATTCAATAAAAAAGCAATGTTTATGTTTATGATCCAACATTGTGCTCTCGATAATTTATGAGAAATTAGGGTATTAGAAGTGGTACCAGAGCCACAAATATGTTGGCCTGAACGTTCTAACAAAATACATATGACTGCTACAAAGGACCAACTCGCTACCAAGTAAGTATGATTTACAAAAAATGTTTGTTATGTGAAATAAGGGTTTTCTTTATGACTCATTTCCAGAAATTAGCACCATGAACCCTAACATTATTAGGAAGGTTAAGGAGAATCAAAGACCCTGAAGATGTATCAGAGTTTGAAAGAGTATTTTTAAGAATAAATGGCATGAAATTGTTTTACTCCTTATGCACTTAACCATTAGTAGAGCCAAGCTTGTAGATAGCATGGAATGAGGTTTCGTTGGATTATAGCGTACCTATTAAATATGGATAGGTTTGCACGAAAATTTAGAATATTTGAAGATATAATCCTACCAAATGGGGAGATGGGAGAACGAGTTCTTCAATTAGCTGATAACCTTATGATGGGATTTCTCCATAATGTACCTTTCACCTCACGAGTCATATACTCTCAAAATGATTATGAAGATCCAACTCAGAACATGTTAGAAGAAGGATCCGATGTGGAGGATTATATAAATAAGAACACATTGTTAAAATATTATGAATTTATCATTAGGCTGTAAATTTTTTCTTATTTGAATAAGGCAAGGGTTGAAATTCCTGTCTTTTGGGTACAAGTGGAAGTTAAGGGCCTTAGTTGTGGGTACGATATACTGAACCCTGCTCTCCTCCATGGAAGATTCAATTTCTAAGGCCCATTTACCCGAGTTGGACTTTTTTAATAGGATAGTTTTAATAGATAGATGGACCAAATAGACAGTAGTACAATAGGCTAGGTTATATTTTTTGTTTGTTTGTCTTAGATTTTACAAATTTCTCTTTCGAGGGAAACAGAAAAGAAAATGGAGCAGGAACTAAGAAGATCCGGAAGACTGAACGAACAAGAAATCAAACAGGAAAGAGGACAAGGAAGAAGCCGAAGAATGGATTCATTCAATAGAATCCATATCGGAACATATGCGCGTGGGAAACGAGGATCGAATCTCATGCGCCTCAAGCTTACTCAAGAAAGACGCCTGCATCTGGTGGGATATAGTGAAGCAGACCCGAGATGTCAATGTCATGACTTGGGAAGATTTTATCCAAGTATTCCATAATAAATACTACAGCCTTGCGATTCTAGCCACAAGGGTGGACGAATTCATTGTGTTAACACAAGGGAATTCGACTGTGATGAAATACACTAGAAAATTCGACCGACTGGCCATGTTCACAGTGGACATGGTACCCACTAAGATGTTACGAATTCAAAGATTCGTAAAAGGGCTGAAGCCAATGAACGCCCGAGACGTAAAGTTGGTTCGGGGAATAACCACATACACGGAAACGTTGGAAATAGCTCGGGAAGCCAAGCAAGCGGAGGATAAAATCTGGAAAGAATAAGTGGTCAGGAAGGATGCCAAGAAAAGCAAGCATGAACAAAATGACCACAAAAGGAAACACGATGGTGTTCATAACCAAAAGGCATACAAAAAGGGAAAACTACGTCTGAAGGCAATGGGAGAAAGAAGCCTTGCGTATAATATCCTTAATGCCCAGTCTGTAGAGAAAACATTCAGGAGAATGTCGATATAAGACTAGAGGTTGCTTCAATTGTGGAGACGAAGGTCGTCTCAAGAAAGACTGCCCAAAATTAAGAGACCAAAAGAAAGACGAAAAGCTAATACCAGCCAGAGTTTTCACTCTTACATAAGGTGAGGCGGAAACTAGCAATACAGTGGTATCAGGTCAAATCACTATCTCTGGATAATAATGTAATATTTTATTTGATTCAAGAGCTACACATTCTTTTGTCTCCATGAATATGATTAATTGCTTAGATAAACTATGCAATCTTTTTAGAGATAAGTTTGTCATGGAGTTACCCTCGGGGGAAAGAATGCTATCAAGTAGAGGGGTGTGTAGCATTGTAATTAGAATCGAAGGAAAAGAATTACCAGCAGATTTGATCGAGTTAGACTTGAAGGATTATGATGCAATATTAGGCATGGACTGGTTAGCAAAACATGGGGCAACGGTAGACTGCAAGGGTAAGATAGTCAACTTTCAAGCAAATGGCAGAGAAGAATTCACCTTCAAGGGAGAAGTTTCCCGAACTCGCATACCAATAATCTCAGCTCTCAAAGCTCAAGGATTTATCAATAGAGGTTGCCAGGCATTTCTAGCTAACGTGGTGGAAAAGTCATGAGAGATGCAGCTCGAACCAAAAGACGTACATATTGTATGCGTATGTCCCAAGGTGTTTCCAAAAGATCTACCGGGATTACCTCCGAATAGGGAAATTGAGTTCGAAATAGAGATGGCACTAGAGACGACACCAATTTCAAAAGCTCCCTATAGAATGGCACCTACTGAGTTAAGAAATTAAAGATGCAATTGCAGGAGCTATTAGACAAGTTTTTCATCTGACCGAGCTATTCGCCTTGGGGTGCACCAGTGCTTTTTTCCAAGAAGAAGGACGGGAGCATGAGGATGTGCATCGACTTAGAGATTTAAATAAAATGATGATCAAGAACAAATATCCTATGCCCCAAATATATGATCTTTTTGACCAACTACAAGGATCTACGGTGTTCTCAAAGATAGATTTGTGGTCAGGGTATCATCAGCTAAGGGTACGAGAAGAAGATATCCCAAAGACGGAATTTCAAACAAGATATGGACACTACGAGTTTTTGGTTGTCTTTGGGATTAATGAACGCACCAGCTGCTTTCATGGATCTCATGAACCGAGTATTTCAGGACTACCTGGATAAGTTTGTTGTGGTGTTCATAGACAGCATATTGATCTACTCAAAGATGAAATTCGAGCATGAAGAGCACTTGTGAATGACGTTGGAACGACTCAACAGTCATCAATCGTATGCTATGTTTAAGAAATGTGAATTCTGGCTTGAAAAGGTGGCATTTCTAGGACACATTATGTCTAAAAATGGCATAGAAGTAGATCCAGTCAAGATAGAAGCAATGAAGGACTAGCCCAATCCCAAGAGTGCCACCGAGGTGAGAAGTTTTCTAGGCTTGGCAAGAACAAAGATTTCAAATGTTAATGGGCAAGCTCATATCAACCCCAGTTCTACGCGTCCCAAATGATAAGGGCAGGTTTGTAGTATATTGCGACGCGTCAAAGCAGTGAATTGGATGCATTTTGATGCAAGACGAAAATGTGGTCGCATATGCCTCGAGACACCTGAAGGAGTACGAGCAGCGGTACCCAACCCATGACCTGGAATTAGCAGCAGTGGTTTTCGCTCTAAAAATTTGCAGGCACTATCTGTACAGGGAAAAGTGTGAAATCTATACGGACAACAAATGCTTAAAGTACTTCTTTACGCAAAAGGAACTCAATATGAGGCAACAAAGGTGGCTGGAGCTAGTAAAGGACTATGATTTTGAGATCTTGTATCATCCAAGAAAGGCTAATGTCATGGCAGACACACTTAGTAGACGGAGTTACAGAAGCATATAGACACTTGAGGGGATAGCGCAACACTTACAAGATAATATTAAGAAGTCTGGAATTGAGTTAATAACTGGAAAACTAGCTGACCTCACGATCAAGTAAACATTAATGGAGGAAATAAAGGAGATACAACAAGAGGACGAGTTTCTTCTTAAGAAGAGAGCATCACTACAAAGCTCGAAGAATGCAGATTTTTCCTTGACCAAGAAAGGCATGCTACATTATAGGAATCAGGTGTGTGTGCCAAAAAAAGGTAACTTAAGAGACAGTATTATGAAGGAAGTGCACACTACTCCATATTCACTTCACCCAGGATCGACCAAGATGTACAACGATGTCAAGACAATATACTAGTGATCGGGGATGAAGAAAGACATAACAAAATTTGTAGCAAAATGTTTTACATGTCAACAAGTTAAGGCCAAACATCAGAGACATGTTGTAACATTGCAACCGTTAGAGATTCCCGATTGAAAATGAGAAGATATAGCGATGGACTTCATGACGGGATTACCAAGGACCACTAAGCAGCATGACTCTGTTTGGATGATAGAAGATAGACTTATGAAATCTACTAATTTCTTACCAGTAAGAACGTTTTTAAATGCAGAACAATATGCATAACTTTACGTGGCAGAGATAGTGAGACTACATGGAGTTCCAAAGACGATAGTCTCTGATAGAGGATCGGTTTTTACCTCAAAGTTATGGGAAAGTCTACAACATGCCATGGGCACTGATTAAAAGCTAAGTACGACATTTCACCCTCAAACTGATGATCAGTCAAAACGTGCCATTCAAATTTTGGAAGATATGTTGAGGGCATGTGCATTAGACTTCTCAGGATTATGGAGCAAGTATCTACACTTAATAGAGTTCTCTTACAACAACAGTATTCAGACTACAATAGGAATGACACCTTATGAGATGTTATATGGACGGAAGTGCCGATCACCACTTCATTGGTGAAAAACAGTATTTAGGACCGAAAACTGTAAGAGAAGCAACAAAAGTGTTAGAAAAGATAAGACATAGAATGGTCGCTGCTCAAATTTGCCAAAAAAGTTACACCGATGGTATTAGACGAGACGTTGAATTTGAAATAGGCGATCAAGCTTTTCTTAGAGTATCTCCAATGAAGGGAATTATGCATTTCAAAAAGAAAGGAAAGTTAAGCTCGAGGTTTATAGGTCTGTTTGAGATATTGGACAAACTAGGGCAAGTAGCATATCGGTTGGTCATACCGTCATCACTAGCTGAAACATATAACGTTTTTCATGTATCGATGTTGAGAAAATACGTATCTGATCCATCCCGTGTGCTCGATTACAAGGCTCTAGAGTTGAAGCAAGATTTTAGTTATAAAGAATGGCCAGTACGCATTCTAGAACTGGGAACTAGAGAGTTAAGGTCCAAAAGTATCCCTATAGTTAAAATCTTGTGGTATCCCTATATTATGATTTTGGGAAAATAGTATTTCTAGAAAGTTTTAGATAATTTATTTATCTTTCAAACAGTATAAAAATTTCCTAAATCGGACTCCTACAACTCCAGTTACATTAATTAAACTACAGGAGAGTCTAGAGTTACGAGATATAGGATAGTAGTTTGGACTTTGACTAAAGTTTGAACCAAATGGAGACTATGTGGCATACTTGGAGATGATGTAGAAACAAGAAGGGAGGAAGACTAGGCTGGAAAAAACTATATAGTGGAGGGAAAGTTTGATTTTTAAAATTTAAGTTGAATGGTGTGTAGAAAATCAAGGAAGAGAGTTGGG
Organism: Humulus lupulus; assembly: GCF_963169125.1. Classification (NCBI taxonomy): domain Eukaryota; kingdom Viridiplantae; phylum Streptophyta; class Magnoliopsida; order Rosales; family Cannabaceae; genus Humulus; species Humulus lupulus. The sequence goes on from NC_084798.1 coordinate 196,827,240, forward strand.
ATTTGAAGCCTATAAATAGAGACTTACCCTTCACCAATTTTCTCACACTCAAAAGCTCTTAAAAACCTCTCGTAATTTCAAAATCCATAGTCCCAAAACCTCTCTCCATTTTTCCAGAAACACTCTACATAACCGTAGCAGAAACACTAGTCCTTACAGTGCTCATGATCTTTTTCTTCTATTTTCTTTATTTTGCCTTAAACACTATTTCCTTTCTAAACCCTATTATAGCCGAAATATTGAACTCATCAAGCCAATATATAGCCAAAATCTACCCAAGTATCCAAACTCTTAGTGTTGTTGTTGGAGATAGACATTAGAGAGAAGACTCAGGATTTCATCATTTTGGTTCTAGATTGAAGGTATGACTTTATGAGGTTTAGAAAATTCTTGAAAGTATAGTTTTATTATAAAGCTATAATATAAATATCTTATGTTGTATTTAAGGTTGATTGGACGTTTTCTATAGCAAGCAATCTCTTTTTTTTCTTTTTCTCTCCACACTCAAGGTAAGAAAAATTAGGTAGTTTAGTTTATGACCTAGTTTATATTTTGTATGACCTAACATTTCAGGTATAATAAAGGAGTAAGTGTGGCTGGACCTAAGGTGTCCAATGATGTATGACAGACTTATGTTTGCTAGGCTCAGTTGCCAAACTTGTACGATAAACCTAAGTTGATGTTCGGTAGGCTCGGTTGTCAAACTTGTATGACAGATGTATGTCCGGGGCTTAATTGCCACCCCTATATAAGCACTTATCTTTTTTATTATATTTGTCTTGTTATTATTACCTATGACCTATGACCTATTATTATGACTTATGACCTATGACCTATGGTGATGATTATGACTTATGACCTATGACTTATGACTATGAACTATTATTTATGATTATGACTTAGGCTATGTTATTTCCTAGGGTTTTGTGATGTTGTGTGATTATTATAAATAAGTTCTGTTATGATTCTTGTGAAATTTATGATATGTTTGATTATATGATTATATGAATGACTCTTGTTTGTATTTTCCTTACTGGGCTTAGAAGCTCACCCCTTATGATGTTGTCGATTCATGCAATTAAAGATGGAAAGGTCGGTGGTGAGTGGGACATAGGAGCTTCGTGATGTACTCGTGGGGACCATATAGTCGAGGAAGATCAAACAGGCCTATATTTTATTAAAACATGTTTCTTTTAAAGTTTTATTTAATGTTTCTCATTTAAGTATGTTAAAGACAATTATTTTACTTTTGTAAAATCATGGATCCATTTACTTATTTTAATTTTCATTCAATAAAAGAGAAAAGTTTATGTTTATGATCCAACGTTGTGTTATCGATAATTTAGAGAAATTAGGGTGTTACAGGCGTGCTGGAACATTGTGGGTGTAGGGCAGGCACGTCACAAGGGCGCGCTTGCACAGCGTGGACGCAGGGCAGGCACGGCTCATGCTCGGGCCTCGAGGCTCGGGCCATTACAGAATTTTATCCAAAATTTTGAAAAAAAAAATTACAAAATTTATATTCCCTAAAATGGCTTACAATTTTTGTATATCTAGAAAATTTAAGAATTTTCCTAACCCAAAAACACCATGAAAACCAACCCTTGAGAACATAAACATCCATCCATTCATATATTAATCATAATATAAAAAATGCATATGATACCCACACAGTAATTAACATATGCAGGGATTAAAGATGGCTCTGGTACCAATTGTTTGGAATAGTTCCTAGTGAACAGCGAAAATTGCAGTAATGGTAGCTTTGTATATAACAATTTTTTTTTTCATATAAACAACTTTATATGTGGATCCTTTCATATGCAATATGTTAATGAATATTATATGTATATGTAAAAATAATACGAAATGATTTACCTCTTGTAGCCTATCAAGAATCCTTGAATCTTTTCGTGTATATTTCGATATTGCTATCCTCACCAGAGTACTCACACCAAGATCTTCCAAGATGTTATCTACACCTCAAGATGTGGGTGGGCACATAGAGAACAAGAATTAAATTTGTGAATCAAAAGTATTCTCAACACATGAGACTCTTGATTATAGGGTAAAGAGAAAGATTTATCTTTTGTGAAAAAATATTGATCTCTTTTTTTTTTTATTTCTAATTTCTCTTGTAAAATTGGTATATCCCCATTTTCTATCATATATAATATATTGATATTATTATCATAATAATAATAATCAAATAAAATTGATCATCTTAATAATAATAAATGAATGATAATTAAAGACAAAGTCTTACATTCTATTTTAAAAATCATTTTCAAAATGTTTTATTAATTAATTAAATAAAATAAAAAATCAATAACTGATCACTATCAATAGTGGTACACGCATAGGGTAGTCTAGGAAGCCCTATGCGTGTAACACTTCCCTAATATAAGGGGATTTGATTTTTCATGCATTTTTATTTTAATTAGTTAATAATTAGAAATTCAAATAAGGTATTATCTTTTTTAAGGAAAAGATAACAACTTAAATTTCAAAATTCAAAATTTGAACTTCCATCATCATCTTATTATTAATTAAATAAATATAATAATCAAAAATAATTTTGACTATCCATATTTATCCTTTCACACTTAAATAAAATAATTGATTAAAATCAACTTCTTTTATTTCGACACAATTTCGAAAATTGTATTAATACAATAATAAATTGTGCAATTTTAATTATCACATAATTGCATATTTATCCCGAAGAATAAATATTCTCTCAAATAGCTCATTCACAGTTTGATCCTTGTATCAACTCTTACCTTGAATAGTGTTGATAGAGCCGCCTCGGGGACCTATGGACCAATAATTCCAAGCTCCAATAAATAAAAGATTATTAACCAAAACTCTTTGATTCAATAATCATATTTATTAATCTCATGATTACTCCACTATAAATATGAGACTACACTCTTGATAATTAATTAAATCTATTTTCTGAGTACTTTATTGTAGCATAAAGTGTCCATCGATATAATCATTACATACAAATTAATCCTCTATTGATGATTCATAATTAAGTGGGAATAAATTATTGTTTTACCCTTTGAATTATATCTTGATTCCTAGTGTACAATTGACTTTACTAGTACAGATTAATTCATAATCTGATTATGAATTTGAAGTCAATAACTTTTTTAGTTCCAAAAGCCAACCCAATAGGGAACCATCATTCAATCTATAAGAAGGTATAGATTTCATATCTATTAAGCTTTGTCCCCAACCATATACATCATTGAGCCCCCAAAACAATAGTTCTTGGCCTGATCATTCTGACAAACCGTAACGCATGAATCAAAGGATCAAATGAAATATATAGGAGTTCATAGTAACTTCAAGATTAAGACCAGTTTGTATATGATCATTAGTTGATGTGTTTCATAATACTATGAAATGGTATTCAAACAAGTATTATTCAACCACATCTGGTCCAGTTCTACATACTCTCAATATGCAAAGTACCTCCACAAAAGTGTCCTACTACACTAGTAACCCGGATCTAGGTCACATGTATTCATAATACTAGTGGACCATACTGGCACTCATTAATCTAAAGATTCCATAACTTTATTTTACTGCGAACTATTTAAGTCATTTATCTCAATCTCGATCCTCTCATACCAATATAAGATTGAGACCACATAGATGAACTCGGGAATTCTCTGATATTTACTTAAAATTATTAACAATAATATAGTACATAACCTACATATATACAATAATTCAATTCAATCATTTATTTCATTAGTTGCCAACTATAATTGCTTTAAGGAAACAATTCCCAACATAGAGATCACAGAGACAATCCGACAATGCATTGAGAATGTGGCCTCTACAAATGAGTTCATCTTCTTCCATTTTCTTCCTTTCTTTGATCACTTCTTGAGAGTCATTATCCTTTTCAGCCTCCAATGTCTTCAAATCTATGTCAAGGACGTAGTGAACTTTCAAAGTTGTGAGGAGAAACTTGATCTTGTCTTGCCATCTAATAAAGTTAGAACCATCAAATCTATCTAGTCTAACTAGATCTTAGGACATGAAGTTTAGGGTTAAGATTTAAGAGCTTTCTTTGATGACTTTATCTAGCACAAAAACCTTTAGAAGCACAAGAACTTTGACGCAAAACAAAGGTTTAGATATAGAGATTTTTAATTGTTAGGATTTGGCTTCACAAACATTTGTTTGTATTACAACTCAATGACAAAATCATACAAGTAAACCAATCTCATAGAATAATTAAACACAAATTACATAAACAATGGATAAAAGTTTAGAGTAGACCTTCCTTGAAGAGCAAACCCTAAGGGCATAAACTCATAAGCTATGATTTTAAGTGAGACACAAAGGAAGATTTGTTGTCCAAAAATCTCTATTCCTAGCCTCTCTTTTAAGATGCTTGAAGCTACACCTAGTGGAATGAGAATGAGATTCACAAGCATTTGATCTCCATGCAATTCAAGCTTTCTGGATGAAGATCTTTGAGAGAACTAGTAATCTTGGAGCTAGAGAGAGAGAGAGAGAGATAGAGTTCTTCTTAAGTGAGAGAAAAAGATGAGTGATCAAGTCACTAATTAACTCATTTGAACACCTTAAATAGTATAGGATCCTTATTAGACTCAACCAATGAGATTAGAGCATTTAAATTTAAGTTTTGGAGCTAAAACATGTAACCGTACGGACAATTCATAACGGATATAAGAGTACCAAAATGCTCCCAAACTTTTTGGGTACTCTTATATACTCCAAATAAACATTTTGGACCTAAAAATTTGATTTAAAAATGCCTATACTCAAAGTGAACTTTCACATGTCGACTTTTGTGAAATTATTTTAGCACCTCTTTGTGCCTAAACTGTTATCCCCATTTCCTGCATGAGCTCAGGGCCTTCATCCAGGTGCATTGTCAGGGGCCATGTAAGCATGCGGGCCCGGCCCAAGGCCTCTTGGTACTGAGAGCGTCCAAGGGGAGGGGTATGGACCGGGGATGCATGTCTGGGCCCATTAGAGGGGTCCGGCATGTCCCTCCGGATCCGTCCTCCGGGACGATAGTCTGGGCGATGTACAGAGCGTTCGGACCCCCGCGACCTACGCGTCCAAGTCCCGGACCCTAATACAGTCTGGGCCTGTGGTAAACGAAGCAGGACAAAGGTAAACGGACCTGGATCACCTCACCCCCGGTTGGAGGGGTCAAGCGTCCAGGACCCTGAAGCCGCCTCACTCTGCGTGGGCGTTGTCCCCACTTTTCACCTGCAGAAAAGGCCACCTCGGGATTGCACGCCGTTGTTTCAGGTCTGCGCTGTCAAGTACTCTGACTGGTCTTGTCTCATGAATCTGCCTCGTAACTCGAAGTGTCCAGAACAAAAGCACCGTTTTGTCGGGCGAGATATAGCTCTAAGGTCAACCTGTTGGGCCTTAGCTGCTTTGGAATTCATGTATTTTGTACCTTTTGTATTGGGCCTCCACTAGAAAGGCCAGGAATATCCCTATCTCCGATGGGCCCGGGTCGTACCCGGCCCAGACCTGGTGTTCCCATAAGCCTATAAATATAAGCTACAGAACACTGTAAAAGGGGTCTCTCTCTTCACCAAAAAAATACAGTAACTCTGTCAAAATATAGAGGGAAACTCCATTGTAAAAATTTTCTTCAAGCTCTAATAATATAGACTCGTGGACTAAGGCTAGTTAACGCCCAAACCACAAAAAAACCCCGTGTTAATCTTCTGCTTTCATTATAATTATCATATAGATAATAGATATTAATATAGTTGCCGAAAATCTCGGTTAACATAAACAATTCCACTATGTATTTAACTAATCTCATTACTGTATAGACTTCACGGATGTCGGCAAGGCATGTCCGAAGGATTTTTTTTCCTCTGCCACTCATTGACTTGATGGTGGATGCCACCTCGGGGCATGAATTATTAACCTTCATGGTGTTGGGAATATATTGTTTTACACTTTGCAAATCAACAATTTATAATGAGAATAGTTCAATATTTGAAACCCTAATCACTAAGTAAGAACCTTATTCAAAGCATGAATACAAATCTTGATAATAAAATAAACATGTTCATAATATGAATATCAATCTTAAATATAAGAAGTTAAATGATTAAATGGTGATAAGATGAACTTAGAAATATTTAATGATCAATACTAACAATGAAAACACAACAGAGTAACACAAAACAAAGTTAGGGTTAGATAGAAACAACATTTTTTTTAGCAACTTGAATCTTCAAACTTGAGGAACTTCTAAGGCTTATACACAACAAGAATATTGTTGTCTGAAATCTCTATTCCAAGCCTTCCCGTATTGCTTGAAGCTTTAACTAAGTAGAATGAGATTTGGGATTTGACAAGCCTTGATACTCATACAAGTCAAGCAATGCTTGATGAATTTGTTGGAGAAAACGAGTAATCTTGATAGTTAGAGAGAGAGAGATAAGGTTTTAGAGAGAGAGAGAGAGGTGAGTTATCAATTCACCAATCAACTCATATGAACCCCTTAAATAGTATAGGACCCTCATTAGACTTGTCCAATGATATTAGAGCATTTGAATTTAAGTTTCCGAGCTACTTTATGTAACTGTATTGACTTTTCATAATGGCCCAGGCGATGTATTGCCTGCCAAGCAATACGCCACCCTATACCAGGCGGCACGTCGCTTAGTACTTCTTTTTCTAGGGTTTTGAGAGCCTAGGTGACACATCGCTTCCTAGGAGGTGACATATCGCTGATGTCTCTGTAATATGGCTCCATGAGATGTCTCAAAACACCTCTAAATGCTCCCAAATTATTTGGATACTCTTATATACTCCAAATAAACATTTTGGACCCAAAAGTTTGATTTAAAAATGCCTATACTCAATGTCAACTTTCACATGTTGACTATTGTGAAATTGTTATTATTTTAGCACATCTTCTGCCTAAACAATTCCACCATGTATTTAACCAATATCAACACATTGATGCCTACTCTAGTTAAAACCAGATCGCCATCCATATCCCCGATCAAGAGCACACTAGTTTCTTTACCTACAAGGGGGTGTAGTGTTATAAAGTGATGCAATTTGGGTTGAAAAATGCAAACGCAGCTTATCAGAGGTTGGTCAACAGGATGTTTAAAGATCAACTCGGACGTAACATGGAGGTATATGTCAACAAAATGTTGGTGAAATCAAAGACCTCAAGAAGGCATGTCATAGACTTGAAAGAAGTTTTAACGGTTCTACGTCAGTTCAATATGAAGCTCAACCCCTAGAATTTTATTTTTTGGGTAACTTCAAGAAAAAATTTGGGCTTCATTGTAAGTTCACAAGGCATAGAAGAAAACCATGAGAAGATTAAGGCTCTCATTGAAATGTTGTCTCCACAAAAATGAAAAGACGTTTAGAGCCTGACCAGAAAAATTGCAGCCTTCAGCGGTTTTTTGTCTAAGGCGACAAATAAGTGTATACCATTTTTTTAATGTCCTCTGAGGAGCCTGTGTGGAAACTTGTCTCCTCTGAACCAAGGTCAGCCCTCCAACCATTCGAATAAAAATGGGCACATTTTTCGCTCGACCGTGTACCTCTGCACACTTCTGTCTCTCGAACAACTCTCGCTGAGTCACAATCTCAGGCATCTATGAGTGCATCTGTGCATCAAGGCTCTCTAGCCAAGACACTCAGACTGTCCATAGGTTCTCACTATGGCAAGAAAAATTCCAACATCGACGCTCACCCAGGAATTCATAAGCCAAGATAGCATGTGTGGCCAAGAGACAACACCATGATGATGTGCCAATGCCTCTCGTCATGCCCCATTCGATACCATCCGAATAGTTCCCATCGCAGCCCAAGGACTCCCATCATTCCATGGTCCAATCCTCAAGGCACCATGTCTTCACTCATGTTGGCAGGCCCTCGAGACCAGCTGCCAGACTAGTAGCACACACTGGACCTTTGTCCTACTCAAGCATAGTGCACACTCCAATGCTTGCATGCTAACAAGTCCCACGAATGAATTCCCATGCCATCTACCACGACGTCTCTCAAAGGTTGGGCTACATTCCATGCAAGCGTCATATTGGCAAGCCAAGGGAATTGTTCCCATAAACCTCTAGCAGCACACTTCGACACACTACCGAGGAGGCCCAGTAATGTCCATGAGTACTCCTACTCATTGAGACATATGAGTTCCCTCGTGGTCCTTATATTTCTGCCCTACTATTCCTACCAACTGGTAGTAGCTCACTTGATGCACCCACACCAGGGGGTGGTGGAGAGCTAACACCAAGTTCTCTTCCTACAAAAAGCATTCTCAGCTTTTAGCCTTCTACCAGGAACATATATGATTTTTTCTTAGGACACATATTTGGCTCTCAGATCGCCAATCTCTGAATCGCCCAAATTCTATTTCACCATTGCGTTCATTGACCTGTCAATATGGGAGCTACCAAGTACCATCCATTTCTGAATAATATTGAGGATATTTACGAAAATGCCACTGCCGTACAAACTAGGCATCGGCCTGCCCACCAGCATGCACCCTCGCGTGCGCGTCTGACCGAGCACTAACCTAGCTTGTAACATTCCCTCAAGGCCGACATGTTACACCCATCAATGAGTGGATTGAGAGGTGTGAGGAGGTTCTTAAAGCCCTTAAAGCTTACATGTCTCAACCACCAGTCCTCTCAAAGCCAGTTGACAGAGATGTATTACTTTTATATTTGGCCATTCTGAGCATGCAATTAACTTAGACTTGGTACGCGAGGAAGTAAAAATGCAACACCCCATCTACAACATTAGTAAAAGACTGCTGGGGGTTGAATCTTGATAACCTCTGATGGAAAAGTTGACTTTTGAAATACTTGCGGCTTCTCAGAAACTCTGGCCCTATTTCCAAGCACACGCCATAAAGGTTCTAACTAACCATCCTTTGTGACAAGTCCTACAAATGTTAGATGCCTCGGGAAGGCTACTGAAATGGGCAATAAAGCTCAACTAGTACGATATAACATATTGTCCAAGAACAACAATCAAAGGGCATGTCCTAGCCGACTTTGTTGCCGAGTGCATGAGTGTATGTGATTAACCAGAGGAGAGAAGAATAAATGTACCCATTTGGAAATTGTTTGTCGATGGGTCCTTGAACAAGAATGGCACCTGGGCAGACCTTGTTTTGGTATCACTCAATGGCAATAGGGTCCATAGTGCTTTAAGGTTCAGTTTCGAGGTTTCAAATAATGAGGTCAAGTATGAGGCACTCCTCGTCGGATTGCAAGTTGCCCAAGAACTACAAGTTAAGGGACTCAAAATTTTCAGCGACTCACAACTCATAGTTAATCAAGTGACCAGGGAGTACTAGGACAGAGGCTCAAAGATGGCCTCTTATTTGGCCAAGGCACGAGAACTACTACAGTTGTTCACCCAGTATACCATCAGGCAGATCCTTTGAGAGAAAAACACTAATGCGGAAGCCCTCGTAAAGTTGGAGACCACTCGGGATGTCGAGCTCCTCAATGTGGTTCCCATTAACTTTTTGGCAGTACCTAGCATTCAAGAGGTGGACAGGGTATGTGAAATTCATTACAAGGACACATGGATGGAGCCAATAGTGAAATACCTAACTACCAAAGAACTCCCAACCGACAAAAATGCAGCTAGAAAACTGCAATACCAAAGCCCTCACTACATTTTTATGGATGACAGTTTGTATAGAAGATCACATTCTTTGCGTCTCCTAAAGTGTGTAACAATTGAGGAATCATATGCCATTCTGCAAGAAGTTCACAAAGGGTTATGCGGTGAACATGTTGGGGGGCAAAGCTTGTCCAAGAAAATACTAAGGCAGGGTGACATTTGGTCGTCTATGAAAAAATACTCCCTTTAGTACATTAATAGCTACGACAAGTGTCCGCAATAATCCAACATACCTCGAGCACCCCCAATGAACTGATTCGAATGACTAGTCTATGGCCCTTCACAGTTTGGGGGATCGACTTAATTGGATCACTGCCCATAGGAAAAGGAGGCATACGATATTGTGGTAGTCGTCAACTACTTCACCAAGTGGGTGGAGGACGAACAATTCGCGACCATTACATCTAAGAAAATTCTAAATTTTGTGACCAAGAATATCATTTGTCAGTATGGCCTCTCAAGAAAACTGGTGTCCGACAACGGTTTACAGTTCGACATCAACCTTTTCACAGATTTTTGCAAGAAACACGAGAATCACAAGAGCTTCTCAGCTGTAGTGCACCCCAAGCAAACAGCCAAGTAGAAGTTGTGAACATAACACTTAAGACATCCCTAAAAAAAAGGTCGGAGCAAGCGAAGGGAGCTTGGCCCGAAGAAATACCTCACGTACTTTGGGCCTATCGAACCACTGCTCGGACATCAACTGGCCACACACATTTCTCCATGGCTTATGAATTCGAAGCCATGCTCCCAGTGGAGGCAGTATTCCTACCCATTGATGTGCTACCTATGACCCGATGACCAACCATGAACTACTTCAGGACTCATTGGACCTGGTCAAAGAATACTGCGAGTTTTCACAACTTTAGGTCGCTTTGTACTAGCGAAAAGTCGCTCGATATTTCAACTCCAGGGTAAAAGATCAGAAGTTCTCGGTGGAGGACCTTGTCCTTAGACGGGTGTTCTTAGCCACCAAATATCCAAGAGTGGGAGTGTTGGGCCCCAAGGTAAGTTCTATACCAAGTTGAAGAGACCGTCAGCCCAGGGATGTACAAGTTGGCCAGGCTGAATGGAGAATTAATATCACACTCCTGGAATGTCGAGCACCTTCACCGATATTATTAGTGAAAGTTTAAGCAAGCATTTACTTCTTGCGATTTCCTTTTTTCTATTTTTTTTATGTAATGAAAAATGAGTATAAATTAATGAAAATCGTGTGGTCCTAAAACACGATATGAGATATTTTAGGAAGGTATTGCTTAAATTACACATTTATTATGGCACTGCACGTGTGGTCATAAAATACGATATGAGATATTTTAGGAAGATATTGCTTAAATTACACTTTTATTATGGCACTGCACAAGACTCGCCTGAACAACCAAAACAAGTGATCACAGACTTTAAGTCTCTAATAACTTGGGGGGGCAGATGAGTAGGACTCGAATCACTCGGAATCAATAGTTCTAGCATGCAAGACCTAAGTGGAACTTAAATAAGAGGAACCTAAAAGAGGTACCTTAGAACATTTTGAGAACCTTAGTGTTGATAATAGGTATGATAGATCTCAAACACGGTCCCCAAGCACCGCATGCTCGTGACTACAATAAACTAGGACCCAAAGTCAAGGCGAAAAGCAGCAGATCTAATTGTAGCTTTAAATACTTAGATTTACTCGAATAAGAGGAACCTGAAGGGGGAACCTTAGAGTTGGGAAAACAATAGACAAAAGCTAAGAAAAATTGAGTAATGGTACTACAAGACCTAAGCGCATCGCGAGGCCTTAGTGTCAGATAGACAAGTACACAAAAGCTCAAAACAAACATGAAGGTGCAAGCCTAGGTTTGGAGCATGTAGTTACCTACGCGAAGAAACCTGGAAGGATTAGGTGCGTCAAAGGCCCTAATATTGAAAATAACTCAAATACTTAAAAGAGGCAGGCATAAGGTTGCCTAACACCTGTACATAGTCAAGTTACAATGATATCAATTTGCACTACAAAAGCCTGAGATCATCGCGAAGTCGTAGTGCCAAAACTACGTGTGGGAAAAATCATAAAAAGTAATTGACTAAGTTAAAGGGAATAGATTGTTAGGAAAATTTACAAGATCTTGTTTATTTTCATGTAAATCTTATATTAAACAAATTAATATCAGAAAACCAAGAACATGTTTCTATAATTGAATTCAACAAGAAATAATAATAAGAACACTTACATTATACGCAGCGGAATGAATGAGTCCTTCCTTCAATTTCTCTAACCCTTGAATCCTTTCTGTGACAGGGTATCACCAAGAAACTGAACTGTTCTTCAATTTTCTTCACAGCCCTCCAAAGTATCCTTAGAATCACCTAGACTAGAGTGAGCAATTCTTAACACATGAGATAGATACAAAGAGAAGAATAATAGAAGAGAATATTGAAGCTTATAAAAGGACTTATGATGTAGAGAAAATCTAAAACCTATGCATGAAGAATAGATCTTCTGATTTTCTGTCTGGTAGTCTTTTTTAAAATCTTATTTCAAATCTCACTTAGCATTCCTTTTATAGACTCAATTAGGCCATTTATTTTAATTAAAAAAATTAATAAAATAATAGATAATATCAGCCTAATGGTCGAAATTATATTGGCTTTAGGCCCGTGAAATTTCTCATTTAATTATAAGTCCATTGGACTTAAAATCAAAGTCTGTATTATTTTCTACTGATTAATTAATTAAATCCTTTATCAGATTAATTATTTATAATTTGAACCTTGATTTAAACTTATTTATTAATTTCGACACCAATTTATTTTAATTAATACATTTGCCCTAAAATCTATTTTCTTCTCTAAATTGTAACTTTGTGAAACTATCCAAATTGACCTAGTCAACTTTGATAATTCTAATTGATTATTAAATCAATTAATTGAGACTATCTAGATGATTTTATCTAATGTACAGTGGGGACCATGAGCCTATGAAATAGAGCTCCAATAAGTTATCATAAATTTAACAAATAAATTTACTAACTTATTAATTCCTCATGACTCCCCTAAAGACTCAAAATTGCACTCTTGAATTCATCAAACGCTCTATAACAAATATCGACACGTTATTAATTATCCATTGTTACAACCATAATTATCACTCAATCCTCTATAGACAGTCTACAATGAGATGGGACTAAAATACTGTTTTACCCCTCATTGCATTTTATCCTTAAAACACTTAGTTCCTTGAAAATGATATTTCAGTAAACTAATATTAATTACTGAAATGAGATCTCTATCATTTAGCACCTTGAACCAAACTAAAAGGAAACCAACGTTTCACTTCTTCATCAGAAACTATAGATGTTCATATCTATGATTAACACGCCCACTCAATTATACTATTGAGTTCCCAAGATGTAAGTGTGGGTTAGTACGTAGGGTAAGCTGGTAACGAACAAGTCAAAGAACTCAAATAATATAATCAGTTAGAATACTAACCACTCATAATTGAGATTGAATTGACCTATGGTCAACTATATGATATGACTAGAATAGATAATAACGGTATATTTACTTATCCTATCTACTGTCAATATCGGTCCATTCCGATGTAACAAATACATCCGATCTTATCTACTTTGCAAATGTTCTGGAAAGATCATAACACTACCATGTGTAAGTAGATCATATCATAGATTGGCAAGCCAGTGTAAATCCTGTGCACTAACTAATCTTAGGACTAACTTATTTTGAACATATAATCATATTTATATTCCATTGTGATTACGTCACTATAAATATGATTAGCTATATGCTCGGGATTTAATAGAAGTTTATATTAAAAAAATAATCATGAAAATAAAACATGTGAGCAAAGTGATTGATCAAGTCAAAAATTGATTTCTATTCTTTTATTGGTAATAAAATGAGATTACAAAGAAATTGAGTTTTAATTAGGGCATAAAACCCCAACATAGACATGTAAGTGAAAAGAGTTTTATATTGCATTATAATTTATGTATAAAGGGATCGGAAGTACAAGCAATATTAAGTTTGAGCTCCAAATTCCCGAAGACCTTTACAAAAACACACACAAAAAGTTGACAAGGCTACTAAGAGGGCATTCTATCACCTCTGGTGGGAGCGTCTGAAGGCCCTAGGGGTAGCTCAGTAGCTTGGACAACAACATCTTCGAGGCCGGTAGGCCCAGGAGTAGTCAGAATACTGTTCTCATGAGCCTCCTCGGCTTTCAAGCGCTCTTTACAGAGGCCCACGATATTGGGTGATCTCTGGCTGGCTCTCCTTAATCACTCAGCCGCCCAGGCTACTTGGGCGTCGATCCTTTCCTTTAAAGTCGTATTTTGGTGGATTAGATTCGATTTGTCTTTTTCAAGGGCGACAATTTTGGCCTGGTCCTCGGCAAGTCTTTCTCAGCAGTCTCGTGAAGAGTTTTCTCCTCATTGTTGGCGATCTTCTCGCAAGCCAACTCTTTCTCGGCAACGTCCCAATGAGCTTTCTCACCATCCCTACCTGCTCAGCCTCCGTGAGAGATTGGGCCAACTTCTTCGTCTGGTCAAGGGGAAGGATGCCGACACCCTTTAGTTTGTCCAGTTTCTCTTTAGATTTTTTCAACAGATCGATGTAATTTTGGAGCTCCTCATGAAGGCACTGAGTGTTAGGGTTTTATGCCATGTGTAAAACCTATTTCTATGTAACCTTATTTCATTATCAATAAAGAATTGAAATCAGTGTTTACTTGTCAATCACATTGCTCACTTATTTATTTACATGATTATTTATTTAATATACACTTCTATTAAATCACAAACATATAGTTAATCATAGTTATAGTGACTTGGTGACAATGGATTATAATTGTGGTTATATGTTCTAAAGCATTAGCCCTGAGATCAAGTTAGTCAATAGGATTTACACTGATTTGTTAATCTATGATATGATCTACTTACACAATATGGTTTGATGTCCTATCCAGAACATTGACCAAGTAGATAAGATCGGATGTATTTTGTTACATTAGACTGGACCGATGTTGATTATCGATAGATAAGTAACGTACTGTTATTATCTAATATAGTCATATCATAAAGTTTACCATAGGTCAATTCATTCCCAATTATGAGTGATTAATATTCCATTGATTATATTATTCAAGTCCTCAGATTTGTTCGTTACCTGCTTACCCTACGGACTAGCCCATACTTACATATTGGGGACTAGGTAGTATAATTGAGTGGGAGTATTATCATAGATATGAAATCTATAGCTTCTATCTAAGAAGTGAAATGATGATTTCCTAATAGCTTAGTTCAAGCGTTAAATGATGGAGATCTCATTTCTGCAATTAAGTTTACAAAAATATCATTGACAAGTAACTTAGTGGTATTTAAGGATAAAATGGTAATTAACACCTGTCTATTTAGTAGATCATCTATAGAGGGTTGAATGACGGTAATGGTTGTAACAATTGATAATGTATTGAAATTTGGTGTAAATCATTCTATGAATTCAAGAGTGTGATTCAGAGTCTATAGTGGAGTCACAAGGAATTAATAAGGTATTAAAATTATTCGTAAATAAATTTACGGTAACTTATTGGAGCTTGATTTCATGGATTCATAGTCCCCGCATCACCTTTGAGTAAATCATCTAGAATTTCACTATTAATTGATTTAATTATCAATTAGGATTTTTAAAGTTGACTATGTCAATTTTGGAAAAATTTACAGAGATATGTGATTTAGATAATAAAATATAATATTGGGCATATTTATTAATAATGACAAATTGGTGTTAATATTAATAAATAATATTAAATCAAGTTTCAAATTATAAATAATTAATTTGAATAGTGATTTAATTATTTAATTATAAAATATATAAATAAAAGGCTCTTGAATTTGAGCCATCGGGCCTTAAATTTAAGACACATATCATGAGCCCAACCCATATGGTGTGGGCTAGCCATGATAGAGCTTTATTTACATTTTATTTTTTAATTAATTTAACTAAGAAAATAAGCTCATGGATGTGTCTATAAATAAAGTGTTATTGTAACGACCCAACTTAAAACTCATTAATTTACTGAATACCCCAATTTAAGTAAATTAATGTTTACATTAATTTCTTAAAGAAAACAAACATTAATCAAAACTTATTTGAAAAGAATTGTGAATTAAACATCTTTTACAAAGCATGCAATTCGAGATCTCGTTATTTAAAATAAATCATCATTTACATTCATATCATAAGTAAAAATACAAGTTTTAAGACTCAACATATGTTGTGAATTTTCTAATGATTAAAATATGCGCAAGTATACACAATCGGCAACAAGTAATACAGTGACAAAGCGTCAAAGTTCGTATCCACAGGGACTTTTTAACTAAATTAATGTAAAATCAACCAAAAACAACTTATAAAATAGTAACCAAAACAAAGGAAAGAGTGGGTAATTAACTCTGAAAATAATTGTAGACAAACAAAGGAATTAAACCAAAAATCAGAGATTAAAATGACAAAATACTGGGTGGTTTTCAAATATAAGAAAAATGGATTCGGGTGATTAATTCCCCTCGGTTCGTTCCAGTTGTTACAGCAATGGCTCAGCAATGGGTTAGCAATTATGATAGTGTTAACAAATTTCGTAAAACCCAGCAAGTTTTTCCCAAAACGTGCAATCTAATGTTTATACTCCCCTTCTATACATTCCTGCATGAAATCAGATTATAAACATTCATTTAAGCATCAATTCTTAAGTTATGCAAGGTATCAAAACATTCCTATTCTACTACTCAAAATCACCTAAAACTAGAAGAATCTCTTGCATCAATTGAATGAAATCAGCTAGACTTCCCTTTTCCAAGTTAGATCTAGCTTAGTAAATGCTAAAAATGGCCAATAATTAACATTCAATAACAGTAAAGCACATTCAATTGAACAAAGACATAATCACTTAGCCATTGCATTTATATGTTGAGTTCACACTTGAAGGTTCATAATCACCCAAATCCTTAGGAAATTAGTTCATAGTTGCAAACTTAAACATGAAAATAATACAACAGTAATCCATGGAGTTTGCATAAATTAGATGAAATTAACACAAAGAGAAAGAAATGGTGTAGGAAGAATGAGTTGTGAGCTCAAATCCTCCTTATGGCATCAGCATTCTTCCTTCTCTGTTGGTCGTACTCTTCTTAAATCTTCTCCCTGAAAACCTTCTCTGTACTTAGCCAAAAATTCTCTCTATTTCTAAAAATTGTCCTCTTCCAAAAAATACGGCTGCCTTCTTTAATTCTAGGGTACTTTCCTTTACCCTAATTGGACAATCCAGATCATTTGCCTACATGTACTTTGACCCACATAATCAGCTGACTCAGTACTCAGTACACTTGCCACCTGGCCGCCTCTTTTCTCTTCATTTAATCCAGCTGGAGTATTTTGTTTTTCACGAAGTCCTTTTTCTCTAGCTTCTGTTTAATTGCTAAGACTGATTGCTACAGCATTATTGAGTTAGCATCCTCCCCTTTTCAGCAACATTTCCCTTTGATTCACAGTTCCTTCAGCTCCTGTTTCCTAACCTGAATAACAAAACATAAACTACATAAATCACTAAAAATATGAAAACACAAACACAACTACTCCTAACATAAATTTACACTAATTCGACACCATTTCAACTAATTACAATTCATTACTCTTTGATTTGGTTTGAAAATTAAGTTTAAAGACATAAAAATAACTCTAAATCTTAGAGTTATCAACACCCCAAACTTAGCATATTGCTCGTCCTCGAGTAATGACGACACACAGTAAAAACAATAAACAAAACACAACACACAAATAACAGATGAGAGATTTAAAAGGTTCAAATTTTTGCCTAGTGACATTGCTGCTCTCAGAAAAAATGGATTTGAGTGGAATAATGAAATGTTTCTGCCCTAATCGTCTATGCTGCCCTTTTATACTTTTATTCACTGGATATCATTAATATCTCCTCCAAGTCGCCTAATCAATAATGTACACAAGTGCATCCCACCTAACTTTGAATTTTTCTACAACTACCCTTTGATTTTTCATTATAGCTCCATAAGTTGAATTTGTGCATTCCTCTCCACTAATGTAGTCTCACTTATCCCCTAGATCAAAAGGACTTTATTAAGCTTATAATGTAAGGCTTAGGCTAGGGTATGGTAAAGATGTGTTTACTAGCTTAAACCTAACCACCTCACTTGTCAAAAATTAAGCCTCTTTCTCATGATTTTTGTTTTTCTTTTTCTTTTCACTCTTGAATCTCTTCCCTATGATTTTTGGCTCACAAAGATATGTAAATAAAATTTGTTTCTCTTGCTAATTTTATTCCTATCTCTCTTCTTAAAAATTGTTTTTTTTTTTTTTAACACTAAACACATATTAAACATAAGAGAAATATATTAGTACATGATGATATATATAGCAAGAAAATTTGCACATAATTAATGTATGCTTTGTGAGCTAATTCCCCACCCCAAACATACAACCCAACATTGTCCCCAATGTGG
The DNA here is from genome assembly GCF_963169125.1 of Humulus lupulus. Classification (NCBI taxonomy): domain Eukaryota; kingdom Viridiplantae; phylum Streptophyta; class Magnoliopsida; order Rosales; family Cannabaceae; genus Humulus; species Humulus lupulus. The sequence goes on from NC_084798.1 coordinate 196,845,488, forward strand.
CTAAAATAATGAATTAGAATTAGCTCGCCACAAGCTACACTCACCACACTCACCCCAAACTTAATCTTAAAAATAATAATTGACAAGTGAGAGCAATTAAGTGGGTAGATAAATGGAAAGTGTATTAACGGGGAAAAGGTGATGCATGTTCGGGTTAAATGAAAAAAAAAAAATCAGGTTAATAGGCTCAAACGTGGGTGACTAAGGAACACATATCATACAAGGAAGGCTAAGAAGGCTCAATCGTCCAAAGATGGCCTAAATCATTTCTAAAGGATAAGTGGAGCTAGGATTTCGCCTCAAGGAAATGCACTAACCAATTCTAGATACTAATAGCATAAGCTCAGCAATCATTGACAGAAAAGATCAAAGTAAGGTGGGAAAATCAAAAGTATACCCTATTGAGGAGAGACTAACAGAGACATCCATAATATTCAGTAATTAAACATGAATGGGCCGCATATAAAGCCAGGCAGAAACAAGCATGGATCGAATGGAAAAAATATCATCATCGAGCAGCCCACTAAGCCAAAAGAATAAGTTTTTAAAACTCTCATCACAGACAAAAACACAAAAACAACAAACAATAACATCCAGAACAGAAACATAAACAAACACCTATATGACAACTAACACTAACACAGAAAAACAGAAAACAGAATTAAAATATATATATTAGGATTAGGAAACCCCCTTCACTCGGAGTCCTCATCGGGAGCCTCTGGATTGGGCGCAGGGGCTGAGTAGTCCGTCCATGGGTCGAGGAGTTGCTGTGGGAACTGTGGAACCATCCTGGGAGTTAGTTTTTTGACTGTACGTTCCACGATGCCGTCTCTTTGCTACTCGTACTGCCAAAATGCTTGCATTCTGTCACATAGTTCGCCCTGCCGATGATGCATTTGGTGCTGCATCATCTCGTACTGAGTAAACCGCTCCATGAGGGCATGGTCGACAGGGGCAGCAGGGTCATGCACTGAGGAGAAGGCAGAGGCACGATGAGTCCTCGACGCTCGGGCCGGGCCAAAAATCACTGCTGCTCTAGGATGCAACAGCCCCTCTTCGGGCCATACCGGTACACCAGCATCTCGACATAAGGCAGTAATAGTGGCTGGTAAAAACAGCTTCCCTTTGCCCCGCTGTGCACACTCAAAAATTTCCCTCGCTAGGACTGTGCCAACATCCACCTGCAACCCCTTCCGAATGCAATATAACATGAAAGCTCGGGCTTTGCTGACAGTGGAATCGTGCGAAGTTGGGCATAAAGTGGTCTGCACAAATGAATAGAGACACTTCAGCTCGTGCTCTAAATCCGTCCGTCTAAGCCGCAGGTTGTCCTGTTCATCGACATCCCAGACATCACCTGGAGCGGCATTTTCCATCACTTCAACCAAATCATCCCCCCGAATCTCTCCTCGGTTCTTGGAAAACACACATTCCCCTGTCTCGAGCCCAAACAGATTATTAATCGCCTCGGCAGTAAATTGGACTTGCACTTCACGCACTATGACTATTGTGGGCCATTCCTGAGATAAAAAATTCGCGTAGAACTCGCGAACAACTTCAGTGAGAGCTGGTTCCGGTGTCACAACAATTTTATCCCACCCCCTCTCAGTGATTGTTGCCTGCAACCATTCAGGTAACTCTTTGATGCCCTCTGAATCTGCCATGAGTCCCCGTTCCATGTACAACTCGCGATGAACGACTTGATTGTTGTATTTTGCCTCTGCAACTGGGCAATAGAACTTGGCCACTTCATTAAACTGCCGCCTTTTGCCTTTCTCTTTGCGAGCAACTGATTTTACTCTCGGCATTTGTGGATGGTGAAGGAGAATAGCTTCGGCTGGGGGCTGGGTAATGGGTACGTAATTGGTTCGGGTAGAGGGCATGAATATTGCTGGGTTGATGGTTGATTTCTGGGTAATGGTGGAAATGAATGGCTGTGTGTGGTGGTTAGTCAGAGAATGCTTCGTGTATAGGGACGAGTAAACAAGGGAAAGGGCTGACTGAGTGGTGGAGATCGTTTGAGTGCGGCAAGTGGCTCGGGTTTACGTCACTGGGCAGAGGCGGCGTATGACTAGGATCTTGCGGCTGTGAATGCGCGTGGTGTTTTCGCAGTAGCTGGCTCGGTGCCGGTGGTCGTGGAATGTGGTGGTTCGGACGGTGTATGTGGCAGGTGGGTCGAGGGATGCGGTCGGGGTTCTCGTGGTTGGCTCGGGTTAATGCGACAGAGCTGGGTGTGGAGAGGGGCGGCTGCTGTGCTTGGTGCCAAGGGGAGAAGATGCAGTAGGGTAATGTTGAGATGTAGTGGGCCACTGAGTGTTTTGGGGTCAAAGTAGTCAAGGGGCCCAGTTGACTTTTCTAAGTCAGCCCAATACCCATTTCTCTGGTCTGGCCGAATTTAAAATGCATGGGGCCCTTTTTGACTTGGCTAATTAATCCCCAAAAACAAATTTTGCAAATGGATCTCTTTTTGTTTTAATTCTTTAATTCATTGACTTCCACGGGCCATTCCCAAAATTGCAAGAAGAGAAAGGGCTTAGGTAAGTGGTCCCACTAATTCTTTAAATAAGCCCAATGATTGAATACTTATCTCCCAATCATTGGCTCACTTAAAATGTTTCTTTCTTTTCGACCACGTGCCCCTTAATTCTCACAGAACCAATTACTCCAGCTTCGAGCCCGATACTTCTCGTTTTTGAACCCAGCTTTGTCAAATTGCTGCCCAGTAATTGCTAAGGGATTGCTATAGCAACTGGGCAATACTCCTACACCCCAAACTTAATGTCTTTCCCAGATTCCAAATTTTCCCAGATCCTGACTTCCTTCCAGAATTTAACATTATTTATTTACAACTGTCTCTTTCACTCATGGGTTGCCCAAATGTGCCACAAGAAATGCATGGCAACCCATAGCCTTTCTCCTTCAAGCATCCTTCAGACTGACGGAGGTCTTTTCTCTGTCAACCTCCCCACCCAAATAGTGCTTCAGCCGCTGTCCGTTAACTGTGAATTCTCTTCCTGATTTTTCATCTTTCACCAGGACAGCTCCAAATGGATACACTGCCATCACAGTAAATGGTCCAGACCAGCGGGACTTAAGCTTTCCAGGAAATAGCTTCAGCCTGGAGTTAAATAGTAACACTTGCTGATTTTTCTCAAATACTCTTTCCTTGATCCTGTTGTCATGCCATTTTTTCGTCTTTTCCTTGTACAGCTTTGCATTTTCATAAGCAAACAACCGCATCTCGTCCAGTTCATTCAGCTGCAGCTTTCTTGCTTCTCCAACAACTACAAGATCCAAATTTAACTTCTTCAACGCCCAAAATGCCTTATGCTCTAATTCTACAGGAAGATGACACACCTTCCCATAAACTAGGCGATAAGGTGACATGCCTAAAGGAGTTTTAAAAGCTGTACGGTAAGCCCAGAGTGCATCATCTAATCGCTGGGACCAATCCTTCCTGCTGGGGTTCACCACTTTTTCAAGAATTCCCTTAATTTCTCTGTTCGAAATCTCTGCTTGCCCGTTGGTCTGTGGGTGATATACAGTGGCTATTTTATTCTTGACATTGTACTTAGCTAATAAGGCAGCCAAGACCTTGTTGACAAAGTGCGTCCCCTCATCACTGATTAGTGCTCTTGGCGTCCCAAATCGTGTAAAAACATTTTTATGCAGAAATTTCATTACCACTTTGGCATCATTCGTTGGACTAGCTACTGCCTCCACCCATTTCGATACATAGTCCACAGCCACTAAAATGTAGAGGTTCCCAAAATATTGGGGGAAAGGCCCCATGAAGTCGATGCCCCACACGTCAAACAATTCCACCTCCAAAATGTAATTAAGTGGCATTTCATTCCTTGCTGAGATATTTCCCACTCGCTGGCAGCGATCACATCTTTGACCAAAATCGTGGGCATCCTTAAATATAGAGGACCAATAATAACCTGATTGAAACACTTTGGCAGCAGTGCGTTGTCCACCAAAATGACCACCATATGGAGCTGAATGACAGTGTTCCAAGATGCTGGAAACTTCGGTTTCTGGTACACATCTTCTCATTATATGATCTGGGCACTGTTTGTACAAGTACGGCTCATCCCAGAAATAAAATCTGATGTCATGTAAGAACTTTTTAAGCTGCTGTTTGGTGAAATCAGGTGGATGCACACCCCCAACTAAAAAGTTTACAACATCCGCATACCATGGTACCTGTTCTTGCTCCACAACCAGCAGCTGTTCATCAGGAAATGAGTCTTGAATTTGTAATTCTGCCTCTAAATTGCTGCTGTGAGTGTTAGTTTCTAGCCTTGATAAGTGGTCCGCCACTTGATTTTTTGTCCCTATTCTGTCTCGGATTTCCAAATCGAACTCTTGCAGCAACAAAACCCAACGTATGAGCCTCGGTTTAGAATCCTTTTTGGCTATCAAATACTTGATCGCAGAGTGGTCCGTGTACACAATGACCTTAGTCCCCTCAAGATAGGATCGAAATTTTTCAAAGGCAAAAATCACGGCCAGCAGCTCTTTTTCAGTTGTAGTGTAATTAATCTGGGCATCCACCAATGTTTTGCTTGCATAGTAAATAGAATGAAAAAATTTGTTCTTCCGCTGCCCAAGAACATCTCCAATCGCGAAGTCACTAGCGTCACACATAAGTTCAAAAGGTAATGACCAGTCGGGTGCTGTGATCACTGGTGCTGTAACAAGGGCTGACTTCAATCTCAAAAATGCCTCTTGACATTCATCAGTAAACTCAAAAGGTCTATTCTGCTCCAGCAAGCTGCATAACGGTTTTGACACCTTCGAAAAATCCTTAATAAAGCGCCTGTAAAAACCAGCATGACCAAGGAAACTTCGAATGCCTTTAACTGTAGTAGGGGCTGGTAGTTTCTCTATAACTTCCAGTTTCGCTCTATCAACTTCAATCCCCTTTTTCGACACTTTATGCCTCAATACAATGCCCTCTTGCACCATAAAATGGCATTTTTCCCAATTCAACACTAAATGGGTTTCCTCACACCACTTTAAGACTTTTTCTAAATTCTCCAAGCAACCTTCAAATGAATCCCCATAGACAGAGAAATCGTCCATGAATATCTCCAAAATACTCTCAGCCATATCTGAAAAAATCGCCATCATGCACCGCTGAAATGTGGCTGGTGCATTACACAACCCAAAGGGCATCCTCCTAAAAGCGAATGTGTCGTATGGGCAGGTGAAAGTAGTCTTCTCTTGGTCTTCAGGCGTGATAGAAATCTGATTATACCCAGAATACCCGTCAAGGAAACAAAAGAACTCCTTACCCGACAAGCGGTCCAACATTTGGTCGATGAAAGGCAAAGGGAAATGGTCCTTTCTAGTGGCTTTGTTTAGTTTTCTATAATCCATGCAAACCCGCCACCCAGTAACTGTGCGAGTAGGAATAAGTTCGTTGCTGTCATTTGTAACTACTGTAACACCCCCCTTCTTCGGAACACATTGGACAGGACTAACCCAAGTGCTATCAGAAATCGGATAGATTATCCCATAATCAAGCCACTTAATGACTTCTTTTCTAACCACATCCTTCATTACTGGATTCAACCTCCTTTGCTGCTCCACAGAGTGCGTACAATCAGATTCCAGCAAGATCTTGTGCATACATAGCGCTGGACTTATCCCTTGAATATTAGCCATTGTCCATCCAATCGCCCTTTTATGCTGCTTCAGCAATTTCAGCAATGACTCCTTAGCAACAGACTCCAGACAGCTTGAAATTATTACAGGCAAAGTATCATTGTCTCCCAAATACACATACTTTAAATGACTTGGCAGTGGCTTTAACTCCAGCTGGGGTGGCTCTTCAACAGATGGTTTAGGGGCCTGAAAGTGCTTTTCTGGCAGATTTAGAGCTTCAAAAACTTTATTAAATTTCTTTACTGGTTGATAAGAATCCACCCATGTAATAATCTGCTCTTCCTCACTGCTATACTCCTCCTCATCTACAAAAATCTGGGCACCCATTGCATCTTTTTCCACACTTTTGCTGAACCTCTCAGCCACCAAAGTGTCAATCACATCAACTCTAGAACATTCTTCCACTTCATCCGGAAACTTCATGGCTTTGAATACACTAAAAGTGACTTGTTGGTCATTCACCCGCATAGTAAGTTCTCCGTTCTGTACATCAATGAGAGTACACCCTGTAGCAAGAAAGGGCCGACCCAATATTATAGGCACTTCTCTATCCGCTTCATAGTCTAGAATGATGAAATCCGCCAGAAATATAAATTTATCCACTTGAACTAACACATCTTCAATCTTTCCCTCGGGATGAGCCATAGATCTGTCCGCAAGTTGTAAAGTAACAGTAGTGGGTCGTGCCTCACCAATACCCAGCTTCTTGAAAATTGACATAGGCATAAGGTTGATACTAGCGCCAGGATCTTTTAATTTAGGGGGTATTTTACTTTTCAACATTGCGCTGCATCCTTCTGTAAGTGCTACAGTTTCAAACTCCCCCAAACGCCTTTTCTTCGTCAAAATATCCTTTAAGAACTTGACATAATTTGGCATTTGCTCCAATGCTTCGACCAAGGGGATATTAATATGCAGCTGTTTCAGTACATCCAAAAACTTTCTGAACTGACCATCCTGTTGTTGTTTGCGAAATCGCTGCGGAAATGGAAGGGGCGGTTTAGGACCAGAATTTACTGGAGCAGTTTGCTGACCCTTTGCTGTAGCAACTGGGCCAGTTTCAGCAATTTCCTGGGCAGTTTTGTTACTTGTTTCTCCTTCGCTTTGGATTGAAGTGGGCTCTCCACTACCCTGTATTTCCTCAGAATTTCCCAGATTTTTACCATTCCGCAGCTGAATAGCTTTACAGTGTTCTTTCCCATCTCTCCTTGGGTTTTCTGTATCACTAGGCAAAGATCCTTGTGGCCTAGTTTTCATTTCATTGGCTAGCTGGCCGAGCTGCATCTCAAGATTACGAAGAGATGCTGCTTGGCTTTGTATTACTGCATCGTTCTTAGCCATATACTCCCTCATTAGATTCTCCAAAGAATTCGGCTGGGTGTTTTGAACATGTTGTGAAGGTCTCGGCTGTTGTGAAAAACCTGGTGGATATGCTTGTCTTCCTTGTGCTGGTGCTGTGCTTGAACTTGCTCCTTGACCCCCCCCCCATGACAAATTAGGATGATTCTTCCACGCTGGATTGTAAGTGCTAGAATATGGGTTGTTGTTGCGGTTAAAATTCTGATTACCCACATAGCAAACCGAGGCTGGATTTGAAGGGCAATTCTCAAAAGTATGCCCGTCCCCACAATACACACACGATACTTCTGCACTTTGAATGGCTGCAGCTGGTTGTACGTTCCCTCCCAAACTCATATTCTTTAAGATGTTGGTCATTGAGGCCATTTGAGCAGTTAGAGCGGTTAGAGCATCTACTTCAAGAACACCCGCTACTTTCCGGCTTGTAGGGGCTCTAGTATTTGACCATTGGTAGTTGTTGCTTGCTATTCTTTCCAAAATCTCAAATGCTTCGTTATAAGTCTTGGAAAGAATGGCTCCATTGGCTGAAGCATCCAATACCATTCGAGAGGCTGCATTGAGACCATTGTAGAATTTCTCCATTTGTATGCAATGTGGGATACCATGGTGAGGACACTTCCTCAATAGCTCCTTGAATCTTTCCCAAGCATCACTAGTAGACTCATCTTCCATTTGTTGAAAAGACATAATCTCACTTCGAAACCTTGCATTTCTAGTGGGAGGGAAATACTTCCTTAAGAATTTTTTAGCCAAGTCGTTCCAATTTGTCACCGAATCGGGAGGAAGGGTGTTGAGCCATGATCTAGCTCGATCCCTTAAAGAGAACGGGAACAACTTCAATCTTAGCGCCTCTTCACTTACTCCTTGTAGCTTGAAAGAGTTACTCACCTCTAGAAATGAGCGAAGATGGAGATGAGGATCTTCCGTTGGCAACCCACTAAATTGACCAACTGTTTGGAGCATTTGGAACATGACAGGTTTGAGCTCAAACTGAGGTGCTTGAATTTCGAGCCTCACAATGCCCGGATTGAGCTCGTTGAACATAGGGGCAGCATATTCTCTTATTGCCCTGGCTCTATCATCCGCCAAGACAATAGGATTAGTCATGTTTTGCGCACCCTCTTCTTCTTCTCCAACATTTTCAGCCATGTTGCAGCGGCTGTTAGCCTTTTGTGCCTTTCTCCTTTTTCTGAAAGTACGTTCAATTTCGAGGACAATAGGAGCAAGTTCACTGTCCTCTTGCTGGTTCATACACTGTAGGTACCTGAGATTGCACAACCCGAACCAACAAGGTTAAAAACAATGAAAATAAATTGTCAAATAGTTGATAAAACAGAATTTAATTTTAAAGTCCCCGGCAACGGCGCCAAAAACTTATTGTGAATTTTCTAATGATTAAAATATGCGCAAGTATACACAATCGGCAACAAGTAATACAGTGACAAAGCGTCAAAGTTCGTATCCACAGGGACTTTTTAACTAAATTAATGTAAAATCAACCAAAAACAACTTATAAAATAGTAACCAAAACAAAGGAAAGAGTGGGTAATTAACTCTGAAAATAATTGTAGACAAACAAAGGAATTAAACCAAAAATCAGAGATTAAAATGACAAAATACTGGGTGGTTTTCAGATATAAGAAAAATGGATTCGGGTGATTAATTCCCCTCGGTTCGTTCCAGTTGTTACAGTAATGGCTCAGCAATGGGTTAGCAATTATGATAGTGTTAACAAATTTCGTAAAACCCAGCAAGTTTTTCCCAAAACGTGCAATCTAATGTTTATACTCCCCTTCTATACATTCCTGCATGAAATCAGATTATAAACATTCATTTAAGCATCAATTCTTAAGTTATGCAAGGTAGCAAAACATTCCTATTCTACTACTCAAAATCACCTAAAACTAGAAGAATCTCTTGCATCAATTGAATGAAATCAGCTAGACTTCCCTTTTCCAAGTTAGATCTAGCTTAGTAAATGCTAAAAATGGCCAATAATTAACATTCAATAACAGTAAAGCACATTCAATTGAACAAAGACATAATCACTTAGCCATTGCATTTATATGTTGAGTTCACACTTGAAGGATCATAATCACCCAAATCCTTAGGAAATTAGTTCATAGTTGCAAACTTAAACATGAAAATAATACAACAGTAATCCATGGAGTTTGCAGAAATTAGATGAAATTAACACAAAGAGAAAGAAATGGTGTAGGAAGAATGAGTTGTGAGCTCAAATCCTCCTTATGGCATCAGCATTCTTCCTTCTCTGTTGGTCGTACTCTTCTTAAATCTTCTCCCTGAAAACCTTCTCTGTACTTAGCCAAAAGTTCTCTCTATTTCTAAAAATTGTCCTCTTCCAAAAAATACGGCTGCCTCCTTTAATTCTAGGGTACTTTCCTTTACCCTAATTGGACAATCCAGATCATTTGCCTACATGTACTTTGTCCCACATACTCCGCTGACTCAGTACTCAGTACACTTGCCACCTGGCCGCCTCTTTTCTCTTCATTTAATCCAGCTGGAGTATTTTGTTTTTCACGAAGTCCTTTTTCTCTAGCTTCTGTTTAATTGCTAAGACTGATTGCTACAGCATTATTGAGTTAGCATCCTCCCCTTTTCAGCAACATTTCCCTTTGATTCACAGTTCCTTCAGCTCCTGTTTCCTAACCTGAATAACAAAACATAAACTACATAAATCACTAAAAATATGAAAACACAAACACAACTACTCCTAACATAAATTTACACTAATTCGACACCATTTCAACTAATTACAATTCATTACTCTTTGATTTGGTTTGAAAATTAAGTTTAAAGACATAAAAATAACTCTAAATCTTAGAGTTATCAACATATAACCTTGATTTAAAGACTTTTTAAAAACCATACATAAGCAGCAACCCCTTTGACCCCCAGGTTATCAATCACGACATGCACACATCTGACCGAGTCTGCTCTAACTCATCGCCTCCTCATCAGCTACACTTTTGCCTTTACCTGCAACACCAAGTACCCGTGAGCTAACGCCCAGCAAGAACTATGTAGGACACAACCCCCAAAGCCCAACAATAAAGACATAAAGCATAAAATATAAAACATAAACTAATTCATATCATCACAACCTAAAACATAAGCTCCTCATAGTTGATACCTTAACATACAAAGTTCCATAACCAACCATATCGTACCGTAACATAATCATAACACAATATAACCTATCCTAACATAACCTAACCATAGTGTAACGTAAACATAGCATAAAATAAATATAGTATAACATAACATATCATAGCGTAACATATTCAATCCATAACATCATTTATCGGTGTTGTTCCAGCCCTTTACCGGTGTCGTTCCAGCCAGTTGTCCAGCCAAGTACGAATTAACGTAAGCATGCATTTTTATAACGTAACCATGCCACACAGACATACAACATATTCACACATATCACAGTCACACACAACATGCATAACTCATAACATAGCTCCTAACATAACTAATAACATAGTTCATAATGTAACTCATAACATAATTCATCATATAATCCATAACGTAGCTTATAACATAATTCATAACATAATTCATAATATAATATACAAAGTTTACCAAATTTGAGTACGTCGAGTGTACACCCTACGTGCAGGTGTCCACTCTTTTTACCTCAGGTTCATCAGCGCTCCACACACACTAACATGTGCCTTCGAGTATCCTTAGCAAGCCTATCATATCATATAATATCAAACATTTTAAACTTAAGCCAATCCAAAACCATATTAAAAATACACCCATGTCCCTCTTAAGGCTAATTCAAAACCCTATTGTATAAAATCCCAAACCAAAAGGTGCCAATTCATAATCAAAAGGGTGGAACAACCCAAAATTCCCATTTCTGAGCAATCGGCGCGGCTGCACCAATGCTTGGGCGCGGTCGTGCCCACAGTTAGAACACACTTTCCAGGAAAGCAACTCGATCGCACCAGGGCTAGGCGCGATTTCCAAAAATCGCAAATGCGATTTCCAAAAATCGCAAATGCGATTTTAAACCCAAATTTTGACCCCTAATCGATCCTAACTTCCTCCTCAACCTTCCTAACTCAATTCTAACACTAATTGAAGACTAAATACAACCTATCATACATATCTAATCAATTTAAAGAACCTATAATGCCTTTTATTGTAAAACATAATTAAAACTCCAAAGAAACCTAATCTAATGCTCATAAGAATTAGAGATTTGACCTGATCTTATTGTTAATTTCTTCTACAACCCCTTCTAGACCACCAAGTGTGCTTTAACCCAAGATCCTCAAGCTTCAAGAGTGAGAGATAAGACTCTTGATCTGCTAACCTACTGAGTTCGTGAAAAGCATCATCTGACAATCGTGAAATGCCTAACCTTAATTTCTCTTTTTATTAATTCTGATAAATAATCATGTAATACATAATTAATGTCTTATCCCTCACTCTTAATATCCTCAAGCATTAACTTAAGTAATATTTTGTAATTTCTTCTTAAACTAATAGTTGTGACTTATGAAAATTACCAATTTCACAAGATTCATATTTCTATTTAAACCCCTTATTCCCAATTTCTTTGGCACTTAAGCCCTTGATACTTGAAGAAACCATGTTTTTCCATTGTCATTCATATACATATCATAATCATGAAATAAATCACATATTATCTTAAAATTTAAAATAAAACAATGCACATATGCATCAACATAAATTAACAAATTTCCATCACAATTATAGCTAGGGTTTTCAAGAGACAGTTGACAGAGAACAAGTTTTGGTAAGTGTTCAGTCATAGAAAACTATAGAATTACACTCTTCTAGCCACCCTTCTTCTTCTCTTCTAGATTTTTATCTCATGTGTTAAGAACCAGCCCACGGTTCTAGGTTGATCAAAGGTTTGGTGAAGAAGCCATTGTTGTTGATCTAGTTCAGGTTCTTGAATATACCCTGCTATTACCAAGATTCAAGGGTTAGAGAACCTGAAGGAAGGAATTATTCTAGTTCTGCTACGTAATATAAGTTTCTAATTACGTTTCTCTGTATTTGTATCAATTCCATAAGAGCGTGTTCTAAGAATTTTCATGTTTGTTTGATAATATGTGAATTAGATGAAAATAAATTAGGGTAGTGTGTATTTCCTACATTGAGTGTCCCACATCAATCCTTTCACAACCTCAATCCATTGAATAGTGAGGAAGGTCATCTGAAAGAAGGATAGGCATATAAAGTCAGAAAGATGTGGGTAGATACCACAAAAATTGAAACCAACTTACCAGAACCGAGGTCACCGATTGGCCCTGAGAATGATGGGTCATTTTTTTCTCCCTTATTTGGGCCCATCGATGAGGTAGTATACTCCCCATGTTGTCTCCCGCCGTCACAAGCAGCCCCACGGCCAGGGAGTGACCTCATCCCCAAGGTCCGGAGGTACTCTTTGAAGCCAACATGGGTTGATCCCTCCAAGTTATCTTGTCTTTGCTCGGCAAGAATTCCACTCAGAGTCCCCATCCAGGGGCGGGGGGGCACAACTCAACAAAGTAGCCAGGAAAGGTGTCGACTCCTCAGTGATAGCTTTGCCGCGTTGCGTAGCTCGATTGAAGGCCTTCTGGGCCGCAAGAAGTTTCCCCACATCTACTAGACGTAGTGGGGGAGGATTGACCATGGCCTTGCGAGAGTCTGTTGTAGGGACCGAGCTTGTAATTGACAACGAGATCTCGAAGATAAAGACAATTAGCCCAGCCGCCTAAGTAGCTGCAAAGGCATCGGAGGTGCTGACCCTTATTCTTTTCTGAGCCTCCCGAGCCACCTTTTGCTTGTCGAAAATCAAGCGCACGGAGTCCATTTGACCTGAAACGCAATAAAAGACAAGAGTTAGTCAACAAAGGATAAGGAAACAGGAAAACAAAGTTCAATAACACAATCCAGCATTGGGAACGTCATCACACCATCGAGGATCTCCTCAGCAGTAGGGAACCTCTCGGGGGGGAGATCTTCTAGTATTTCTCCGGAATTTGCTTCACTTTCCAAGGATACCAATTCCTCGACCGTCCTCGTCATGGCATCCATTAGTAAGCTCAGGTCTAGGCCCACATTGGTGCTATATTTGTTGAATCCCCGAGCCCTCATTTCCATAAGTTGATCCACCACTGATTTTCCTGCGAGATCCCTATGATGGTGGTGATAAACCTCCTCATCGACACAGTCAACGTAGTCAGCATACTGTCGCCTCGACCAGCGTCGAACGACATACCCGTACCAAGGAAAATAAGACATAAAAGATGAGTGTCTTGGACTGTGACGCTCTTCAACTGTCCATGGAAAAAAGTGATAAATCTCCTCACCTTGGTTCTCAGCTTTTAGTTAACTCAGGGTAAGAAGGAAATGGGTGGCGCATTGGACACGTACGACTTCGAAGGCCTCGTCGACCTCATCCTCCAGCTCAATATGGGTCTCGGGAGCATTTCCCTTAGATTCTTGGGTGTTGGGAACGATTAGAACCAAATTTTAAGCCTCCTCCTTGGTGTTCATCAAGATCAACTATCGAAAGTTCTTGGCATCCTCATCAATATCATTTTCCAGGTGCCCAAGGTCTAGTTCGTCCAAGTCGGCGAGCTTGTCGACCACCGTCACAAGGAAGATTTTCTTCTCCCTTTGGTGTGGGTTGACTAACCCCGTCATGTTGAGCCGATCAACTCTTTGCTCGAGTCCGATGAGTCCTACTTCTCGTAGCGAAGCAGTTGTTATCAACAAGTAAATATCCTTCTCTTCCTGAGAGAGGGCATGAATGACTTAGGTTCACATCAAGTACTCATCTATCTATTTAGGCCTCGAGTATTGATCTATGAAAGAAGAGGTTAGAGGTGGATGAGACAAAGGACCAATAGACCATAGGGTGAAGGCCAAATGGAGTCGATGATTATTGCAGGTGTCAAAGCCTGTTGAGAAGAAGAATTTGTTCTTGGATTCTCAGGGTTTGTTCCCATTGTGGTGGAGAGTTCGGTAGGGTGATGCCCACTTCGTCAGCTAGTAAATTTTGTCCTCCTCCTAACCATCTTTCTTGAAAGCCACTTTCAGTCGGAAATGGTGGTGAAGCTCATCGGGGCTCGGGAGGACCCAATCTTTTTCCTCGCACAAAATGTAGAAAGTCGCTCGTATTCAATAGGCGTTGGGAATAAGCTAAAAGGGGGAGATCTGCATCCACACTACGAATTCAATGAAGTACTGCTGGAGTGGAAGGGTCACCTTTACTTCCAAGTGGGCCTGGTTCCACACTGAAAACCTGTTGTAGGCATAACATGCCATCTTCGTCCTATCAGGGACCTTGTTAATGAAGTGAGTGGAGGAGAATGTGTAATGCTCCTCAATAGCTCCAAGCATGTCCACTGATGTTAGTTTGAAAAATATGTACTCTAATTCAAATTGTGTGGCCTAGGAGAGAGGGGCCCGAGGGTCTAGTGTGGGGCCTAGGGGCTGTAAAGCGGTTGAAGGTCCTGCTCGGGCAAGTGGAGCTTGAGCCCTCGGACAGGTAGCACCACGGTAATTCCGAGTGAGGAAAATAATGGACCAAATGTCGTGATAGCCTGAGTTCATTCAACAAACTCCCAATGCCTTCCTTCGTGGAACTCTCTAAACTCGCGAGTCGTAGTTTCCCTTGAAGTGGCTAAGTCATCACGTTCTTTGCTCTCCCTCTGTAAACGTAAATTCCTCGACATCTTGATTTTCTGGTTCGTCGTGGAGTAAAGATAAAAACTCCATGTCGAAAGAATGATATATGTGTACGCTTAACTCTTCGAGTTCGGAGTCACGAGACATCTGAACACACAAAAATGAGCAGTTAAGCACTTATTCAAAGAGGAACACTAAGGTACTCCAGTTAACATGCAAAACTCAAAGAGGAATACCGTGTGGGACAAAACCTAGAGCAGATCGAGAGGTTCTATACCATATTCAAACATTGGAAGAGAAAACTCAAGGTAGAGAGACTTACGTGATAAGAAGCATCGGTAGGTCTGGTATGTATTCCTCACGCGGATAAATTGATGCCTTTTGACTTTGAATATCCTTGCCAAACTGTTGGGGTGGTTGATTGGCTCCAGGTCTAGATTGAGAGTGAGAGTTAGGGAGATTTTTGGTAAATGGTGCAAGTATAAAACTCAGAGAAACGCAAGAATGATAGAAGGATTTCTACTGAAAGGGAAAAGAAGAGGGCCCTCCTAAATTTGAATCAATGGATAGATCATTGATGTAGGTACTCGAGTACTATCCGACGGCTCGCCTTGAAAAGTACCATCTCGAGATGCACGTTGAGCTAATAGCCTACTTCTCAGAAAAGACTAGAAGATGAATTCGCATAGTCCCGACCAGTCGGCATGTGATGCATGTCCCTCATATTTAATGCATTCGGAGAGATCCAACCACTCAGCTCACGCATAGTGGCCTAACAATTAAAGCGATCACAGAGGTTCTACCACTAGGGAATCTACGCGTGTCCTTCTAATAGACCCCGACTCAAATTATGAGGTGGTCCTCATATTCGACACGTGTCTAGCCGAACATAGACTTATCGACCAGGAGCCGAAACATCTTTTTGCAACGTGTCGATTGGTGAGAAGTCTCTACCGCATGAAGTATGTTGTAGACTTTGGGGGAAAATGTTCCAGGCTTTTTTCGGCCTACTGTCCACGTCAGCGATAAGCAACACATGGCGACTGATATGTCTTATCTCTCGAGAAGTCCTTGGGATGGGCTATCATGCCAACAAGTCATCAGTGTGCAAGTTATTAAACTTCTGAGGAAGTGTCTCGGGACCCCTTGTGGGTTCTAAAGTGTAACGCCTCAGGAGGTCTCCAAGGTCAGGTCCATTTAAAACACTTTCCCGTTAACTTCTCGAAGAGCCCAAGGAGCCCCAATAACGGCTTAGCGAGATTTTTGTAAGGCTGGGGACGACAAAGTTCAAACCCTGTGTGGACTTGAATGAAGAAGTGGTCCCAGATTCCTTTCCATTAGGATTTTGGGGGCCACACCCTTTTTAGGCTAGGGAATTGCCCAATTCAGTCTATAACTAGGTGACACGTGTAAGGTGCCCAATATGTAATGAATAATTCCCACAAAATGCGAGGAAGAATAAAAACGTATCTTTCATCAAAGGCAAATGGCCATTTGAGATGCCCTCATGCCACCTATAAATAGGGCATGAAGGGGTCATTTGTAAGGATCTGAAATCCTAGAATTTAGACTCCCATTTTACCTTGGAGCAAGAATATCATCTTCCCAAGCTATAAACCCTAAATAGCATGTGATTTCAGCAAGTTTTCCTTTATACAAGTGACTCATGAACTAGGCCTCGTGAACGGCCAAACCACAAAAACGTGTATTTTGATTCATTTCTTTTTACTAGCTCTCTTCTCATTTTACTAGCTGTCAGAAAATCGGGTCAACAGTCTATGTCCTTGTCTTGTTCCCATTTAGACGGAGAATCCTCGCTCCATTAGAGGTGGGTTCCAACAGACCCAATCCCCATGTAAAAAAAAATTATCCTAAAACATAATGTATAACATTATTCAATTTGTAAATATTTACATAATTATTGAGTATTGAAATTCTATTTTTAGTAATTACCAAATTAAATAAACCAGGTGAATCAATTAAGGTGCGGAATTGTAATTAAATGTTGAAACAGATTTTAGATCTGTCGAGATAGAATAAGAACTTGTCAGGCAGAAATTGAACACAATAAAAAGACAGTGCAAAAACAATAAAGAACACAACAAATTTTTACAAGGTTAAGAAACCCTTTCAGATAACCTACTCCTTGGGGCCACGCCCAAAGAATAGAACCAATTAATAAAGAATCACAAGTACAAAAATATTGACTTAAACAAAACAAGACTCCCTCCTGAGATTTGTCCAACTTTGATGTACTTCTCTTTACTAATCTGATTTGATTGAAACGCCTAACTACTTGAACTCCCTTCAATGGCCCACGAGTGCTTGCATCCTCCCGAAGGAAGGCCTGTAAAAACCTTCTCTCTAAAATGATAAGAATTATGTTCAAATTACAACATGTATTCACTCCTGAATATGGTATTGTTGTACCCTAATTTTAGCTCGAGTCATTCACTCAGTTCACGTGGGCACATGTGGTGTTAGGCGTCCTGGCTTTACCCCGAGCTACAAGCACAAAGGTTATAAAGTTTGAGCTCATAATATTCAAATAGTTGTCGAAGTACGAGCTCGGAGAGATATACAACTCGTGATAACTCAAATATATTGAGTACCCGCGGATCCCCAAAGACTCGGGTCCCATAATATGATTATTTATGACCAGGCTGTCATATTTAATGTCCCAGGTATTAGGAGAACATTTACTTTATGATCAAATCATATCCCATTATAAATGGGAAATATATGTATTAAATGTAATAAATATGTATATGCGTGATTGACTCACGCGATTACCCAAACCTGTCCATGGAATTTCTCTATAAATACTAAGAATATTGGACAGGAAAAGGGACTGATTATTCTGTAATACTGAAACTTTGCCAAAATAGAGAGAGAAATAGCAATAATATAGACTCGTGGACTAGGTGGATTTTAACCACTAAACCATGTAAAAGATTTGTGTTCTTCTGAATTCATTTCATTTTTCTATTACGGTTTATTACTAAGCACTAATCTACCTTATTATTTCTTAATACACTATTGGCGAAAAACCGCGTCAACAGTTTGGTGCTTTTGTTGAGAGGGAAATTAGTGCTTCGTCAAAATCCCAGTCGAATCTCATCATGGTGCTCACTCGCTCAATGCACGAAAATGAGATAAAATAGCTTGGTGGGGAGGAGGCCCATAAAACTGCTATTACGAATGAGCATGGCTCTAAAGTCCAACAACGTCCGGGAAAACAACCGGCTAGTCATGGCGAAACTGGGAGTTCGGCGTCATTACCACTGAATCCAAACCCAGACTACTTAAATGTCATTGAGTTGCAAATATGTAGTTAAGAAGTCATCTCGCTAAGGCAAACAGGTAAATTGAGGAGGTTTTGGCTCGGTTACCCCCTTTCGCAACCGACGTTAATGTCGAAAAGAGGCAAAGTCGGTCTCACAAGTCCCACAGGAATAACCGATCCAAACCAAGTCGACCAGTCAGAACTGCCACCCCAAGTTTTGTTCCTACAGGGCGAGACTGCCAGAATGCCCATCCCAGTGGCCCTCGTAGGGGTCATCAACATATCAGTCGATCAGTTAGAACTACAACCCAAAGTTCACCGCCTCCTTCACAAGCACCTATGAATGCCCATGGCAACCCACAAGGAGGGGCTGGGACAGACACACAGAGACAAAATGTTCCGGCAAACCCTCTTATGTCACGATCAGATTGTTAGGAGCAGAGAGCTAGGAATAATGGGACAGAACAAAGGCGGGCTAATTTAGTTCACCCTGATGGGACAAGGATTGCCTCGCCAATTAGGCATCCCCCATCACCCATAAGACATGGCTGGATTAGTAGGTCGGGATGGCCATAATTGTTTTATGGAGACACCCATAAGACATCTGACGCCACCTCGTCCTACACGGGATATTCCTACTTATGGAGACAGCAGGAGAAATACTCCTCTGTCTACCCATACCTATGTCCCACGGACACATGTCGAAAATCCAGATCCTCGACCTCAACCGCAAGCTGTAAGCTTGGAAAATGGAAGTTATTGGACTAAAAGTCATCGAAGTGGTAAGTTCGAAGGCGATCTCATAAATCATATGAGTTTGTCACAAAGCCCTCGATACGATTCATAGCCTGATCTGCGTGATCATCTAAATTCATAGAGAAGAAATTTAGCTCAGGATGAGGATGTTAGTTATACTCGTCGAGAGGGAGGTCCTTCCATAGTACATGATAATGGGAATGCCCCACCAAACCAAGCTCGACCTTGGAGGGACAATAACCCATCAAACACGTATGATAGGATGGGAGTTGTTGAACAGCTTGCAAATAACCTAGGGACCAGGGACAAAACTCTAGAGAGGCTGGCTCAGATGGAAGATCAAATGAAGAAGCTTTTATCTGAAAAGATAAATACAATTGCAACTCAGAGGATGAGCTCGAGCCTTTCGCACCCAATATTGTGGTGGCTACAAATCCGATGGGCTTCAGAATGCTACATTTATCAAATTTTGACGGAGATGGAGATCCATCCGATCACCTCGGGATGTTTAACACCATGATGATGGCCCAAAATTTCGGACTCGATCTAAGGTGCATTTTATTCCCTTCAACACTGATTAGGTCAGCTAGGTAGTGGTTTAAACAATAAAATATGCATTCTATATGCTCATGGAAGAAGTCTTCTTCTAATTTCAAGAAAGCATTCTGGGCTTCCCAGACAGCATGGGTTAAGGCTGATTCGTTAGCCAATGTAAAGCAGCAACCTGACGAAACGTTGAAGGCATATATAAGTAGGTTTGCCAATGTCTCTGCACAATCTAAAGATGTCAATGACAGCAACAAGCTCATGGCAATGAGGACGGGAATCCTTATTGGAGGCGACCTGTGGCAAGAATTACAGAGAAAATGAGTTAATAGGGTGGACGAGTTCTTGGCACGAGCTCAAAGATGGATTAACTTTGAAGAAGCACGAGCTTTCGTCGCAAGAACCAGCCAAATCCCTATCCAGCCCGTGGGAGTGGTAACGGACGTTGCAGCTACGGCTCAAACCGTTATCCAGAATAACAAGGGGGGAGTAACAAAAGGAAGGGAAATGGTGAGGGCGACCAGAGCGGAACAATGAAAAATAAATCTGGGGAGAAATTCAAGCCTGTTTACGCCACTTAAACCGACCTCATGGATACTAGGGAGCGCATTTTCCATGGAAAAAACCTGAACCGTTGAAAAATCAATGAGAGAAGAGAGATCCTTCAAAGTTCTGCCAATTTCATAATGATATTGGTCATAACATTGATGACTGCCAACAGCTGAAGGATGAGATTGAAACTCTTATTAGAGCAGGTCCTTTGGCCCCATACGCCCAAAATCGGGTGGACCCTAATCAGCCCACTGGACAAAACCCTTCGTCAGCTCTCGAAGCTCTTGTCAATCAAACAAGAGCTCAACCGAATTAGGACGATCCTCCTCCAATAATAGGAGGAGATATAACCACCATTTCGGGAGGACCTCATCTAACAACCACGAGCAGAGGAGCCCAGAAGAGGTATATTAACGAATTGAAATCCCACAACGAAGTGGAATTCATCCCAGAATAGTGGTTATCGAAACAACAACGATTGGAAGAGCAACCAATCATTTTTACAGAAGAGGATGCTAGCCACGTCCAATTCCCACATAACGATCATTTGGTCATAACTGTAATGCCCCAAAATCCCTAATGTGGTTTAATGGCTGGATTAGTAGGCCGGGAGGGCCATAATTGTTTTATTATGCCATTAAATGATTATATGCATGTTTATGTGAATTATATTATAATATGATGTTAAATGCATGCATGTGGGTCCACATTTTCTTATTAGGGCATTTTGGTAATTTGGCCCGTTGAGGGCATATTTGTGTATTTTGGTGCATATTGTGATTTATGGATGAGATCCCATTATTATGGGGATAAATTCGAGCTATTCGGAATGAGATGGTCTTATGTTGCAAATTAGCGGTTTTGTCATAACGGGGTCAATTATTGGGATATTGGATAATGGGAATGATCATTTGATGATATATTGAGAGTTATTGAGATCAGGAGGAAATTCGTGGAGTTTTGACTATTTTGTCCCCGGGGGTGTTTTTGGGACCCCGAGTGTAACGCCTTGGATAGCCAAGACCGTTACACTATGTACTTGTAAAAGTGGAAGACTCGCTAATCAAGTCATTATCTCAAAAACGTGTCACTAAGTGTGTAAGAGCTAGGGTTAAAAAGGGTTTGGTCTCAAAATACTCATTTCATATATGTAAACTGTAGTAAACATGGGATCCCATAAGAAAACAAAATTATAATAAGTTTACAGACTCCCAAAAATACATGAGTATTCACTAGCCATACTAAGGCAAAACAGACAATCTTTAGGTTTCACGTCCTTGCCTAGACCTCTACCGTGGCGGCCGAGCACCTGGCTATGTACATTCCGCTCGCTGAGCTCTCCAGTCAAGGCTGGTCTAACTTTCCCTTGCCTTTATCTGCACCACGTAGCACCCGTGAGCCAAGGCCCAGTAAGAAAACATCTTATACAACTCAATCAATAATAGCAGACAATTAATTCATTAAGCATGTATTCTCATCAGATAATCCACAACAGATGTTCAGCTCATACATTTAGATTCAAGATACAATCAATCACATATTACACTCATATCACATAATAGTCAGGGCCGATGACTTAGGCCGCACCCTCTGTTTAACCCACTAACTCTGGCCCGCTTAAACCGAGCTCAGTGCATAATAAGCTGTCCTCGGCTACCAGTGGCCGAGCCGCGCCCTGTGCGCTAGTGAAACCCTTGGCACCCTTAGGCCATTGGTTCACTAAATGGCTTGCATGGCATAATACCATCTTTTCAAGCGTTTACAATAGGGAGCCCTTAGTCCCATCACATATATTCAACCAGGTGCAGTTTTCTTACCTCTAGTTTGTACAGTTATTGAATTACGAGCAACGCCCCTCAAGCACGATCCGTTCCCGAGCCTAAGCCTTTATCACCTAGTCACAACCAAAGTATAGGGTTTCATTAATTCTCAAATATAGGTTTTCGGTTACAAAACTAACTCTCGGGAACCCAAATTCCACCAGGCACGGTGGTGAAACCAATCCCGAGCACACTAGACCACTTTCCCGTGCCTAAAACCCTCAAAAACTCATGTGTGCAACCAAGGGCTGCGGCCCTAGCCTCAAAATAGAACCAAGCCCACACTGAACAACACATGCACCGCGACCCTAGCTTTGGGCGCCGCGGCGCCCTCCCATGGCCGAGCCTTCTTGGCCCTTTTTCATCCTAGGGCCACAGCGCTCTAGAACAGAGTCGTGGCCCTCCCCTTCGTGCCTAGAAAACCCACCATTTCTAAGCTTGAAACCTCACCTTAAACCATCCCAAATCTCCCCAACTCATAACCAATTAATCCCAACTTCTTTAGCATGATCTAAGCAACATAATTCCACAGAAAACATAGCCTAGCACACACTAATCTTCTCTTTTCAATTTCTGAAACCCAAGAGCTGTAAACACTTAAACCAGCCATTTAAACCCAATTTAAAACCTCTAAACCATGAGTTGAAACTTACCTTTCCTGTTGAATCACTTCACCAAGCCAAAGCCAAGCTAAGTCCCCAAGTTTCCTCCTTAATTCTGCCTCAAAACATCAAAACCATATTTGCTTCAACACTTAACCAAAACCCAGAATTCTAACCACAGAGAAGAAAATTAAAAGCTTACCTTAACCCTGTTTTGGTTCTTGATTAATCCCTGAGCTAAGCCTCCAAATCCCCACCTCAATCCTCAGAAATTCCAGCTTGATTCCCTTAAGTTTTCTGTGTTTTCCTTCCCTTTGTTTTCCCTTGAGAGTGAGAGAGAGCTGAGACAAAAGTTTTAGTCGATTTGTATTTTCTAAAGGCTTCCTTATGTCTATCTTACTCGTTAAGTTAATCCTGAGGCTCGGGGTTCCGGAACCGTCCCCGAGGCCAAAATGGTAAAATCCCCCAATATTCCCGCCTAGACATCCTAACCTAGAATATATCTCCATATATTTATTTTCATGTCCCGATAGTCCAAATCACTACCCGCTATCTAAAAATACCCCCAACTTATCCAAAGTCATATCTTAAGTCCCGTTGTGACTTTTCCCTCTATCTGACCCTAAGATCGTCTCGAGTCGTGCTCTGCGAACCTGTCCACATAATAATGTGGTTCTCACATATATCACATATTTATTTCATATTATCACATAATATCATCAACTATCATATAAACATTACTAAACATATAATTACTCATTTAAATCACAATTATTCCATTAATGCCCTCCTGGCACACTAATCAAGACCCTTAAGCCTTATTAGCGATTTTGGGTCATTACACCGAGCTTTAGGTTTTATTTGAGGTTACTTAAGCTTGAAGTAGTCTGTTAGAAGAAAACTTACATTAAAACACTTTCTCTCTCTCTCGTTAACCTTTGTGACCATTCGTGGCAATTTCGAAGAAATCTTGAGTTCTAGGAGTCGGAATCAAGCGTGGATCCATGCATAACGATCCTAGGAAAGATTAGAAGATTCTTGACCAAAGGATATAGCGAGAAATAACCCAATCAAAGGTAATTTAAGCTTTAAGTTTTAAGTTTTAGAGTTTCTAAGCTTTGATTTGGATTTTTTGTATCGATGAGTTTTTGATTCGTTTGAGACTTGGGATTTGATGATTTTGGATTATTGGGAAGTTTGGGAACTTTGATTTTTGGATTTGGAGATGTTTAGGTATGTTTTTGGAAGGTTTAAAATGTGAGAAATTGGAGTTATGGCAGGTTTCCCAGGTGGGGCCGCGGCCCAAGCTCGATGCTGAAGATGGTGGGGTTTTGTGTGTGCTGGGGGCCGCGGCACTGGGTATAGTGTGTCATGGCACTTGCTCCTGGTTTGGCTGGGGGCCGCGGCTCATGAGGGTTTTTTAGGCAAAATGGGCATTTTGATCATGGGAACTCAATTTTAGGCCTCGGGATCGTTCCTACTACCCGGTTTAGTGGGATTTGATGTCCTGGAGGCTAGATCTTGGTTTGGGAACCTTTGTTATTCATTTTATTGATGGAATCCCATAATTGGTTATGACTAGGTGACCGCTAAGGAACTAAAAGGCAGATCGTTCTCAAGGGTCGTTCTTTTATTAACTCTCGCTCGAATCAGAGGTAAGAAAACTGCACCCCATATGTGACATGCATGGTTATTCGTGAGGCATGTTGAATGTTTAAATGTGGACATGGATTGAATATTGAATGCTTAGCAAATCTTGCTTACTTGTGTATGGCACTGACTGAATAGTCAAAATTGGCAATGATGTCAGTATCAACTGTGAAGTTGTGACTTATTAGTCAAGTTCGGCAGTGGTACTGGGCACTGGTCACATAGTATTGACTCATAAGTCAAGAATGGCCTTAGCGTGTTTAACGCAAGTCAACAAAGATTAGATATAATCGACATCTGCATTAAATGACTCAGAATAGTGTTGTTGATGGTGAAATCTCGTCAACAAACTTTGATTGGAAAACTGAAAGATTAATAAGGTGATCTTTAAATGAGAACTTAGAATGGACTTATAGAAGGATAAACACAGATCAACAATGGAGCAAAAACTCCATATTGCTTAATAGCTTCAGCTTACAATGAATTTTCCAACCCCCTCCCATGTGGGAGTGGGGTTCTTTTTATAGTAGGCTCTAATGGCCTTGGATACATGGTGGTCCAGGGGACCAAGAGGTACACGAGTACTCTGTCAGGAGAGTGGTCTCAGGGGTAGTGGTGATGATACTAGTATATAGCCACGTACCACGAGACTATGTCCACTACTCTACCGTACGAATGTCAGAGGAGTGGTACAGGTGATAGTGGTTTCGACTCTGACACCTGATTGGTAGTATACAGGCCATGTCCTTTCTCCTAGTGCTCCCACTACTTGACTAGCATGAGTGCCACGGTCAAACGTACGGGTCCTTACCAGCCGTACCCCGTACGAGATTGTACCATCATGTCCTTTCGGAATCATACTTGGACTTTCACTTCTAGACGGTGGGGTTTCTACAGGTCTCCATAGGAGATGCCATCTCGAGATGAAGGGCGCAGGATGTTATCACGCGAGGTCCTTGTAGCGTAACCATGGCGAGGCTATGCGAGGTCGCCCCTCGTGGAGATGCCATGAGATTCCCCTATGCCAAGTGGTCGTCGGGGCTAGGTGAGGCTCCCACACGAGGCCGTCAAGGCTATGTGATGCCCCCACACGAGGCCACCCCTCAAGGTGGAGATGCCCCCATGCGA
Organism: Humulus lupulus; assembly: GCF_963169125.1. NCBI lineage: Eukaryota > Viridiplantae > Streptophyta > Magnoliopsida > Rosales > Cannabaceae > Humulus > Humulus lupulus. Next base: position 196,870,555 of record NC_084798.1, read on the forward strand.
GGCCGTCGAGGCTATGGGATGCCCCCACACGAGGCCGCCCCTTGAAGCCTTCGTGGCGCGGTCGAGGCGGGGCTACACGAGATGCCCGCTGAGTGCCGAGTGGCATCGCGAGGCGCGAGGCACCGAGGGGTGTCATAAGGCGCGAGTTGCCGTAAGGTGTCACGAGGCACGAGGCGCCGAAGGGTGTACGCGTAGCGAGGCCCTTGTGGCCTTGGCATGTGCGCACGAAGGAAGGGCAGCCTCGCGTAGCGAGGTCCTTGTGCGTGGCCGAGGGGTGTATGCGTAGCGAGGCCCTTGTGGCCTTGGCATGTGCGCACGGGGGAAGGACAGCCTCGCGTAGTGAGGCCCTTGTGCGTGGCCGAGGGGTGTACGCGTAGCGAGGCCCTTGTGGCCTTGGCATGTGCACGCGGGGGAAGGGCAGCCTCGCGTAGCGAGGCCCTTGTGCGTGGCCGAGGGGTTCATGGCGCGAGGCCCCTGCCGCGAGGACCTTGGTTTGCCTACCCTCTTGTGACGCGTAGCTTGGCCTCTTAGCCTAGCAAGGCCATACTTCACGGCTCACAAGGCGATGCTTCCCTTGGGACAATCTCCCGGTTTCACAAGACTTACAGGTCTGAACCTGATAATGTGACTAAGTGACCTTTAGCCTTGTATTTTAACCATGTACTGGGGATTTTTTTCTTGGTGGATTTTTGGCATCCACAAGTGTTAATGTCGGACTGACCTTAACTTCGATGAATACTATAAGCGCTTGTCTAGCCAAAGGCTAGTTACTTAGAGCAATAGTGACTATTTAGTCACATGGCTATGGGTGCCAAGCCCCGTGTGACTTACCCATCAGTCACTCATCTGTTTAAGCTAGTGACTTACCCATCAGTCACTCATCTGTTTAAGCTAGTGACTTACCCATCGGTCACTCATATATTTAAGCTAGTGACCTACCCATCAGTCACTCATCTGTTTAAGCTAGTGACTTACCCATCACTCACTCATTTGTTAAGTTAGTGACTTGCTCGTCACTCACTCTTTATGGTTTACCAGAACCTTAAGTGTTAAATCACTCATCTGATTAAGAGCTATAAGCTCCTTCATGGTTAATATAACCACAAAGTGATATTCACTCATCTATTCAGAGCTATAAGCTCTGTATGATTATCATGATCATCATTTGATACTATATACTTCCATTATTGTGTTTTCTTGCTGGGCTTTGGCTCATGGGTGCTATGTCATGCAGGTAAAGGGAAAGAAAAGCTCACCCAGCCTTGAGCGGAGAGCTTATGTTGTGATGTGTACATATGCGGCCGCTTGACCACCACGGCCAAGGAGTTCTCAGGGGAACTAGGGGGTTTACCCTAACTTTTGCTGCTTAGATCGGCGGGTTGTAAATTTTACACAGTAGTGACCATTTTGTATCGTAAACAACTTGTAAACGTTTTGATGGGCCCATGAACAATTTTATGTTTAAAATAAAATATATCATTCCCCTTTTTATTGGTTTTTCCACCTTAACCTATTAATAACACCTAGAAGCATGTTTTTAACCAAATAACTCGGGTAGCGAGTTAAATTCATGGTTCAACGTTCACCATAACGGTCTTGGGGTAACCAGAGCATTACAATAACTGTTTCGCTTGCTAACTGGAGGGTACGGAGGACACTAGTAGATAACGGGAGTTCTGTGAAGCTACTTTTTAGAACCACCTTGGAAAAAATGGGGTTGTCTGTCACAGAACTGAAGGCGACCTCAATGACTCTATACGGATTTTCTGGTGAAGGATCAGCAGCCATCAGGAGGATCGAATTAGTGGTAACATTGGGAGAAGGCTTGCGAACTGTCTCCAAGTTACTTGAGTTCGTTGTGATCGACTGTCCAGCTATATACAATGCAATTTTGGGTTGACCTGCGCTGATGGCATTTGAAGCCATAACTTATATCTGTGACCTAGCAATAAAATTTCTCTTAGCTGTGGGAATATGCACCATCAGTGGTGATCGGCACTGCCAGAGAATGCTATAGCATTTCTATGAAGGGAAAATCACAACCCGAGCAGAAAACTATGGTCATAAGTGACGGAGGTGAGGAGTCCCAGGGAGTAGAAGGTACTTATGGGACGGAAGAACCTCAGCAAGCAGAGGATAGTGACGTCGCCACAAGTGAAGACATTGACCCATGAATGGGTGAAGACAGGTCAGAACTCCAGGCCATTGGGCAGCTCGAGGAAGTAAGTATAGACCCGAAAGAAGCTTCAAGAGTTGTTAAGATTGGAAAAAATCTTGATGATGAAAGGAAGAAGGAGCTGATCAATTTCTTACAAAATAATATGGACGTCTTCGCCTAGTCACATGAAGGCATGGTGGGAATAAGCCTGAGTGTAATCATGCACACTCTAAACTTGGACAAGAACGTGCCTACAAAATCCCAAAAACAGAGGCGTTTGGGAACAGTCCGAGCTAAAGCACTGGAAGAAGAAGTAGCTCGACTACTAAAGTGATGATTTATTCGTGAAGAAAAATACCCGATCTGGGTTGCCAATCCCATGCTAATACCAAAGCCAAACGGGAAATGGATGACCTGCATCAATTTCTCTGACCTGAACAAAGCTTGCCCCAAGAATTGCTTTCCATTACCAAGGATTGATCAGTTGGTAGACGCCACGGCAGGTCACGAGCTCATGTCCTTCATGGATGTGTATTCTGGGTATAACCAGATCACGATGAATCCTGCAGACTAGGAACATACTAGCTTCATGACCCCAACGAACGTATATTGTAATAAAGCCATGCCCTTCCGGCGGAAGAATGCTAGAGCTACATATCAGCGGTTAGTCAAAAAAATATTCGCTAATTAGATTAGGAGAAATATGGAAGTGTATGTCGATGATATGCTTGTCAAATCCAAGACTGTCGATAACCATGTATCTGATCTGAAAGAATGTTTTGAAATTTTAAGGAAGTATGACATGAGGTTGAACCCCCATAAGTGTACTTTCAGAGTAGCATCGGGAAAATTTCTGGGATTCATAGTCAATACGAGGGGGATAGAAGCGAATCTTAATAAAATTAGGTCATTGTTAGAAATGCCCTCGCCCAGGTCACGTAAAGAAGTTCAAAGCCTGACTGGAAAGGTGACAGCTTTGAATAATTTTATTTCAAAATCCACTGACAAGTGCCTGTCGTTCTACAACTTTCTCAAAGGAAACAAAAAATTTGAATGGACTGAGGAATGCGAATAGCCATTCCTCGACCTAAAAACGCACTTGGCCGAGCCCCCAGTATTGTCTAAGCCTATGTCTGGAGAACCTCTATTCCTTTATTTGGTTGTGATAGAAAATGTAGTCGGTGTCGTGTTAGTTCGAGAAGAAGACTGTGCTAAAAAACGAGTGTATTATATAAGCAAGATATTTCTCAGAGCTAAATCACGGTATCCACTGATAGAAAAGCTAGCATTTTGTCTGATATTGGCTTGTAGGAAGCTCCGGCCATATTTTCAGTCCCATTCAATTAACATCATGACCAACCAACCTTTGAGGCAGGTGTTGCAAAAACTTGAAACATCAGGACGTGTTTTAAAATGGGCAATCGAACTTAGCCAATTTGAGATATTGTACGTGCCACGGACCTCAATCAAAAGTCAAGCCCTTGCTGATTTTGTGGCTGAATGCACTGGATTTCAAGAGGAGCTTTTGAAGGAACGGGTGCAGGAGTTGTGGAAGATATTCGTAGATGGATCATCGAATGAGAATAGATTGGGAGCTGGAATCATACTAATCTCCCCAGAAGGGCATCGATTCCATACAGCTCTGAGATTCGGATTCGAGGCATCTAACAACGAAGTCGAATATGAAGCCTTACTGAGAGTGGCAAGGGAGCCCAAAGCAAAGGTCGTCCAATGCTATAGCGATTCTCAACTCATGGTTAATCAGGTGTTGGGAGAATATCAAGCTCGAGGTACCAAGATGGTGGCCTACCTAGCTAAAGTGAAGGGAGAGCTATCCGAATTTGAGTACAGTATTGTTGAACAGATACCTCACGAGCAGAATTCTAATGTTGACACTTTGGCAAGGCTTGCAACCACCAAGGAAGTTGAAACCTTGAATGTAGTGCCAGTAGAGTTCTTGGGGAGACCGATCATGACAGAAAAAATGGTAGAGGTCGAGATGATCGACACAAGACCGATCTGGATGACCCCTATAATGGAATACCTCACAACACAAGGACTTCGTAGGAGGTCACCCATCCTAGTTCTACTCTCGCCCAAGCACACTTAACTGCAGAGTTCTGATGGGATCTAGTGCGTTAGTGCTGGTATGATCGCACCCAAAATGTTGACGTGAGTGGTATGATCGCACTTGAATTCTAATGCAAGGAAAATACTATATCAAGCACCGAGGTATGTGATAGTGGATGGGACATTGTACCGACGTGGTCATTAATCGCCTCTTCTACGATGTGTTCTGCCCGAGGAAGCTAAAACCATTTTGCAAGAAGTGCATGAAGGTTTTTGTGGAGATCATGCTGGGGACAAAACCTAGCACTGAAAATATTGAGGCAGGGCTATTTTTGGCCCACTTTAACAAAAGACTCCATCTCGTATGTTCAGAAATGCGACAAATGCCAGCGCTTCGCCATAGTTGCCCGAGCTGCTCCAGTCAATCTAACGATGATCTCATCCCGATGGCCATTTGCGGTGTGGAGAATTGACCTAATTGGGTCCCTACCTATGGGCGAGGGAGGAGTTCGTTATGCGGTGGTGGCAATCGACTATTTCATGAAGTGGGTAGAAGTCGAGCCTTTGGCAACCATCACTTCAAAGAGTGTCCTGGACTTTGTGGTGAAGAGTATTGTATGTCAGTTTGGGCTTTCTAAAAAGATCGTGTCAAAAAATGGGACACAGTTTGACAGTGATCTCTTCACTGACTTTTGTTGAAAAATACGGCATTATTAAGAGATTCTCCTCAGTGGCGTATCCGCAGGCCAATGGACAGGTCGAGGCTGTGAGCAAAACCCTAAAGGTGAGCCTGAAGAAGAGATTAGACGAGGCCAAAGGATTATGGCCCGAACAGCTCCCGCAAGTACTTTGGGCATATCGAACTTCTCACAGAACCTCCATGGGACATACTCTTTTCTCCTTAACTTTTGGAAGCAAGGTCGTCCTTCAAGTTGAAGCCACGGTATCCACTCACAGGCAAAGGACATTCAGCCAAGAACGGAATGTTGAACTACTTAACGCATCTCTCGACTTGATTGAATAGAAACTAGAGGAATCGCAGTTACAGCTCGTCCATTGTCAATAAAGAATCACTCGTTACTTTAATTCTAAAGTTAAGAGGCGTAGATTCGGATTGGGCGACCTGGTTCTCTGAAGGGTCTTTCTGGCAAATAAGGATCCCAAGGACGGTGTCTTAGGCCCGAACTGGGAGGGACCGTATCAGATCGTGGAGGTTCTGCATGAAGGAACCTTCAAGATAGCTCGACTGAGTGGGGAGATAGTCCCGCGGACCTGGAATGCCTTACATTTGAAAAATTATTATCAGCAGTACCATCATCCATGTAAGGCTTATCTATAAAAGCCATTTGATTAAATAATAGATGGATTATTAAATAATTTTTCTTGTTAAAGTGTTTTTAAATCATTTTTCTTGTTAAGGTTGTATTATCTCGTGTATTAATGTTTGTAAAAGCAACCGAGAAAGTTTCTACATTCTGGTTACTTAGGGGCATATAATCCAAGGTTGGGCAGATTAAGATCGCTGGAAAAGTCTAAATTATTTAAAACCTTGGATACAACCAGGTCCGAAACTTAGAGCTTGGAAAATTGATTATTCGACGGCTTTTTAAGAGCTTGAGATGTCAATAAACCTAACACAAACTAAGTCTAAAATTATTTAAAACCCTGGATACAACCAGGTCTGAAACTTAGGAGCTTGGAAAATTGATTATTCGACGGCTTTTTAAGAGCTCGAGATGTCAATAAACCTCGCACGAACTAAGTCTAAATTATTTCAAACCCTGGACACAACTAGGTTCGAAACTTAGGAGCTTGGAAAATTGATTATTCGACGGCTTTTTAAGAGCCCGAGATGTCAATAAACCTAGCACGAACTAAGTCTAAATTATTTAAAACCCTAGACACAACTAGGTCTGAAACTTAGGAGCTTGGACAATTGATTATTTAACGGCTTTTTAAAAGCTTGAGATGTCAATAAACCTAGCACGAACTAAGTTTTAATCATTTAAAAACCCTGGATACAACTAGGTCCGAAACTTGGAAAGTTGTGAAATCGTTTAATATCAAGGGCTTTTTAAAGCTTGAGTTATCAATAAACCTAACCCAAACTAAATGTAAATTATTTAAAACCCCAGATATAACTGGGTTCAAGGCCTGATTCTTAACAGGTATGATACAAATCAACACACAAAACTTGGATATAACCAAGCTCAAAAAATATATTCCGATCAAAAAATCGATTCCTAAAATCTCGAATGTACAAGCCTAAGGAGTCATAAAAATAAGAGTGAAGGAATGATAAATAGATAAAAAGTTAGATATATATCGAATAAAATTATCCCGAGGAGAAAAACTTCGAACTGAGCCCAAAGGCAATTGTTTAATATATGAAAAAAAATTTGTTACAGTTACAAAAAAAAAAAAAAAAAAGAGAAGCAAACATTGAGCTCCACCAGTTCGCCTAGCCAAGTTGACCTCCTCGCCATCTCCCTCAACTGCCCTAGAAACCTCACCAATCTCTGACAATTCTTGCAAAAGCCGAACCTTGAATTTTGCAAGGAGCGGATCCCACAACTCGGTTTCCATGAAAGAAAAGTTCCCATTTAGGTTGAAGGCCCAACACTGGTATAACATCTCTTCCATGGAAGACAATGAGGCCACCTTTTCTTCTTTAGTTACGGCCTCAGCCTCGAGCAGTTTGGTTTTGGCTTCATCAACCTCGGACTGAAGTTGTGCAGCTTAAGCCTGGAGGGCAGACAATGCAGTCTTCGCAGCCTGCTCGCTTTCTTGGGATGAGGTGAGAGCGGCCTTAGCGTCATGCTCACTCTTCTGAGCAGCCGCCAAGGCACCTTTGGCAGCCTATTTTCCTTCTTGAGCAGTTGTCAGGGCAGTGTTGGCAGCATTTAATTCGGCCCAGAGCTCGTCATTTCTAGCCCTAGCCCGGGCTATGCTGCGACATTGGGCATGGAAAAACTGCAAAATAAAAAAAAACAAGTCAGAGATATATCCTTGATCACAATAATAAGGAATTATTCACCAAGAAAAGATAACTTACAGTGAGGTTCATCCCCATAACTGACTCCAAGACATTCTCCAAGCTACGCTCCTCGATGGTCCTTAGATCCCTCGACCTGGCCTTATAGGCGTGCCACACCATATGGCTCACCGTCTCATAAATAATTCCCCGAAAAGCTTCAGGGATCTTTTCCAGATCCTGGGCATCTACTGGAATTTGAACGATCGGGGCTGGAACAGTGGGGACTGGAGGGTCAGTTTGTATTACTTGGTCCTGAGGAGGAGCGAATCGAGGTGGAGGAGGAGAAGGAACCATAGCGGTAGCAGTACTCACCGGAACGGATTTATGGGTTGAGCTCGCGTCTTTCCCCATGGAATGGGATCTGGAGGTGTTTCCTGCAGCAGGGTGGTTTTCTTTGAGATCCTGATGCTCTTTACGATAGGGCCCAAGCTAGTTTTCTTTGTCTGAAAAGGCGATTCGGAGGTAAGGAGCTCTGGGTTGTTCCATGTCTTTGCCTGAAAAGAATAAAAAGGAATTAGTTCACAAATAAGGTTGTCAGAAATACACAAAGAAAGAAAATAAACAATGATCCTACCCTCCGGGCTAGGGGAGAAGTCTATTATCACGACCTACGGCCTTGGAACTAATGGAGGAGAGGGAGAATCTTTGGTTAATATTTCTGGGATCCTAAGGGGCTCAAACTCAGGTCCTTCCTCAGGATTGGATTCATCTACATATTGTCTAAATCCAGGGGAAAAGGCACCCTGGAGTAGAGAGGACCAAGTCCTATGGTTGGATTCATACTCCTCAAAAATGGCAGATCTAAAGTTTAAAGTGTTGTCAACAACTATTGTGCCCTTAGGGTAACTATTTACATGGAGTACCACAATATGGTCTACACATTGGAGTAGGGTTACATTACGATCTGGGTTATAAGGATAACGATGGACAAGCTGATTTGGGTTAAATTGAACTAACCTAAAATCAGCAACAACCCTATCTAATTCCCTATAAGGGTATGGGTTACCTTGGCCGGAGGGGCCGGCTGCTACCCTAGACGCAACTCGTTCTAAGTTAGGTTCCCAGAAAACCTCGGGAGCCCTCCTTTTCCTCACAAGAGGTACCTCATCCTCCTCCTCTTCCTCCTCACCTTTGATGGTTGGAAAGGCATCCTCTTGAGAGGATGGGAGCTCCTGGATGACCAAAAGGGTAGCCCAGGTCCTTAAGGCCAATGTTTGACCTTCGCCAATCAACTTACACGCCAGCATCATGACATTATTCATGACCTGGCAGTAGTCCTTCGCGCTGGGTGGAAGCCCAAACAATTTCTCGTATTGACCCCCAAGGGTCACGGACTTCTCCATCCTCGCAAATATGGTTGCACGAGAAACAAATTCAATTAAGACATGTACAAAAGAAACACCTTGAAAGGAATAAAAATTTCATGAGCTGAGGTTTCAAAAGTAAGGAACTTACGAGGACGGTTGAAGTATCTGTGTTCGCAATTCCGGAACCCATTCAACATAAAGAACATGTCTTTGTAGTCATTGGGGTGACTGGGAAGCTCAATGATAGGAGCAAAGTTGGGAAATCTTGTCAGATAGTAGAACCTGTCACCTCGCCCTCTCTATTCCCGGCTAGCTTTAAGGGAGAAGAAGTATAATTTATCTGCCAGAGTAGGGACCTCCCACTCATGTTTCAAAAACAATTATTTCAGCCCCAAAGGCCTATAAGAATTTGGGGGAGCTGAAATGGTGCCAACTTCACGTAGTTCAGGAAGTCAACAAAATATTGGTCCTAGGGAAGGAAGGCCCCAGCCTTCAAGTGTTCATCACTCCAAGCCGCGAAGTCTTCTTGGAGAGGGGAGCAGCTCTGTTCCCTTTTGGATGTAGGTCGGGCCATGAGAGTTTTGGTCCTGACCTCAATGTTGTGGCTCAGCATGATTTTGTTTACCCTCCCCAGGGTCGTAATCTTGGATAAAAAAAATTCAGCCTCGAATTAGGCGCTGGGGTCAACCACTACCTTCTTCTCCACCACCGGACCAAAGTGGGGAATGGGGGATTCTGGGGCGATATGTTTCCCCTTATTCTTTTGTTGAGCGGACAAGCTGGTTTTGTTCTTCTTGGATGCTTTTTTCTTGGGGGCCTTTTGATCGCCTAACGAACAAAACGACCTAGTTAGTAGGCAACCTAAAAGGATTTATAGACTGACGCAGAAATATGAAGGGGGGAAGGTTTACTTCGTTATACGAGCTAAGGTTTGCCTCAGCCCCATCTCGTGATGCCATGCGATACCCTAAGTTACGCACCTCGGTTTCCTAACAGACCCCTGATATTTAGGGATCCGTGTGTCAGACTCCCTGACCACTACTATCCTTGGGAAGCGGTTTAGAGCAAAACCACCCAAGAAGCGTGACCCCTAAGCAATCTGGTTTGAACCCTAAAACCCCTTCATCTCCTTTATCCCGAATGGGTATTCTTTAAATTACCTAGATTTACCCAAAAAACTTCCCAGTTTTATGAATGTGTTATTTCCAGAGATATTTTAGGACCTACCCATTGAACCTAAGTCGAAGCCTATTCGGAAACAACGTTTAGAAATAGCCTAACCAGTGACTACAATGAATATTACGAATGAGCATGGTGAAGAGCAAAAGACCAGTAAAAAAAATTTCCAAACCAAGAAATCAGAGGTACTTACAGTATGTTCTTCGACGGTAAGACGTAAGATTTTGCAGAGGAAAGTTCTTGGAAAACTCCTGAGTAGCGGGATACAATGAATGAGTTTTGGGTATTTCTGGAAAAGGAGGAAGTTTCAAGAGTGAAAAAGAGGAAAATTTTTGAATGAAAGGTTGTGAAGTCTGAAATTTGCCCATCCTATTTATACGTAAATCGCGTAAATTAATCTGGGCCATCCAATTGGGTTAGTACAATATCCATGGGCCATGGATAAATAGACAAAACAACGGCAAAAAGGTGAAAAGACAATTATTACAGTCCTCGAAATCCGAACAAATGCCAATTGCAGTACACCACGTGTATAGTACTCGAGTAGTGGGCAAGCATGGTTTTGTGTAACAAAAGACTAAAAGGCCCTACTGTGTAGGTCAGAAAATGATGACATCATACACGAGCAGGAGCTTGGGGAGAAAATGTTGTACCATAATTTTAGATCGAGTCATTCACTCAATTCACACAGGCACATGTGGTGTTAGGCGTCGTGAGTTTAACCCGAGCTACGAACACGAAGGTTATAAAGTTTAAGCTCATAATATTCAAACAGCTGTCGAAGTACGAGCTCGGAGAGATATCCAGCTCGTGATAACTCAAATATATTGCGTACTCACAAATCCCCAAAGACTCGGGTCCCATAATACGGTTATTTATGACTAGGTTGTCATATTTAATGTCCCAGATATTAGGACAACATTTACTTTATGATCAAATATTATCCCATTATAAATGGGAAATATATGTATTAAATGTAATAAATATGTATATATATGATTGACTCACGCGGTTACCCAAACGTGTCCATGGAATTTCTCTATAAATACTGAGAATATTGGACAGGAAAAGGGACTGATTATTCTGTAATACTGAAACTCTGCCAAAATAAAGAGAGAAACAACAATAATATAGACTCGTGGACTGGGTGGATTTTAACCACTGAACCACGTAAAAGATTTGTGTTCTTCTGAATTCATTTCATTTTTTTTATTACGGTTTATTACTAAGCACTAATCTAGCTTATTATTTCTTAATACACTGTTGGGGAAAAACCGCGTCAACATGTTTAGACTCACCACAAAACTAAAAACTCATTTTACTATAAGAACACGTGAATACAATGATCTTGAATACAAACTATAAACCCTCACAAATATTACAATTCACTCACAAAATTATGCACCCAAGAGTTCACTTTTTCTCAGGGCTCTAGAAGCCTATTTATAGAGACCATTTTGTACTCAGAAAGGCTGAGAAATAATCTTCAATAAAAGCAAGAATATTTGACGATATTTTTTATTAATGAAAATTTGCCAATTTAGTTGATTCTACTCCGACAAACATGGATTTTGCAGGGATAACTAATACCTAAGTCAGATCAAATTTCTCATCATAGAAATAACAATTAATTTCTCAATGATTTTATTTGTTTTAGTTAATTATCTTGGAAAGCATGAAAATCAATAGAAAATATTCCATAAATAAATTCGAATAAGCACAGAATATTTTCTTTATAAAACAAAGATACAAATTTCTTTTATAAACATATTGTGAGAATATTAAACTAAATAAGGAATTATTTGCAAACCTTACCAATTAATCCAAGGTATTAATTCTGAAAATCACAATAAATAGGAATTTAAAATCATCTTTTAAATAAAAAGATATCTCTATAAAATTTGCCAATTTAGAATTTACAATCTCCCCCTTTGGCAATTTTATAGATAAGGCATATATATTTTTTAAAAGACCCTACAAAAAAACAAGTTATTGCTTAAATCACAAATAATGAAAAGAGCCCCAAAACGACTCCCCCTGCCAAATATAACCAAAGCACATAACTAAAACAAGTAACCATCGCAAGTTAAAAAGCATAATCAAAGCACCAAAAAATAGAGTACTCTCTCTCCCCCATATTGTCTAAGAAAAGGCCAAAGTAAAATGAAAATAAACCAACACAAAGACACGATAGTGTTCTTTTACATTTATTGAAAGCAAATAAAAGTAGATTGAGAGGAATTGAAACTGTCATGGAGCTGGAGAGATAGATGCATTGATGATCACCAAAGAGGCCTAAACTTAGCGCTGAGTATCCTCCATGGTAGTGAACTGCTCGGAGAGACTGGTAAGACCTGTCTGGACAGAAGGGTAGTTTGAACAACAGGGGAGTCAGTCTCGACATCTCCAGACCTAGAACCAGCCAAATGAATGCCCTTGACCTTTCTAGCTGTGGTAGGAGCATTATCATCTCTGACCTCTTTGACAGTGTAGGTAGGACCAACCAAAGGAGGAATCAAGGTCTCATAAGACTTCTTCAAAGGAATTTTAGAGTGCAACATCTTCTAAATAACTTGAGCAAACATCAAGTGTTGACCCTTGCCCTTTGCACCACTCAAGTACACTATCTGATCAAAGATAGCAGAAGCAAGATCAACAGTGACACCAGTCCCAATTTTAAACAATGGGAAGGACATATCTTGGGTGATGGTCGAGGAGTGAGTGGTGGGAAGCCAATTGAATATGGAAAACTTGAAAAGATCACCATAGTAGTGTGTAAGGTCTGAGACTCTGAGTGATGCACTCGGTTCCCACAACATAGCTTGGCCAACTAATTCAGACAACACTTGATCATTTACAAATTCAATGGAACCATCAATCTCAACAGGAACTAGATTTAGAACCTTAGCAATTTTGGCAGGTCTAAAATTATACCAATGACCTCTAACATAAACCTTATGAAACATAAAGGAAATCTAATTAAATAACTCATCATTCATATTAGCATAAAATTCCTTAACTACTCGAAGCACAAATCCATCAAAGCCAGACAAAGAACGTAACCATCCCATTTCTTCTAATGTAAAAAATACCCAAAAAAACACGATGTGGAGCAAAATAAAAATTGCATTCACTAATGAAGTGACGATGCTCATAAAATTGCATATTTTTCTCATTACCATTAAAACATAAAGTAAGAGAATGAGCTTTGAAAGAGGAACCTGGAGAGCGAATTGAAGCACCTTTGTGTTTGGTGCTTGTGCAGACAATTCAGGAAAAGCCAATGGCGTTTTGCCTTTTCGATCAGAGGCAACAGGAGTGGTTTCTGATGGGTCTTCTTCAGATTTTTCTCCTCCTCCAAATCTTCAAGAAGAGGATCTTCTTGTGGTTCTTCATGAATTGTCTCAGTCAGAGATGGGTCTAGCTTGGGCAACGAATCTTCAGTTTTAGGAGAAACATCCTCCGAAGAGGTGCAAGCAGGATGATTGATTTTTGCCTTCGTTTTGAATTTAGATACGGGAGTGAAATCAGAGATGGAGCTAGTACCTTTTGCCTGAGCTACTTTGGCCTTCTTGGTCTGCTTTGTGCTAGCGACTTTGGATTTACGCTTGCCCTTTGCCTTGGGTGTCAGTACATCAGGAGATAATGAAGACTTAGAGTCTTGAGCAGATGGATCGGTCTCGAATTCTGTGGAAACAGACTGTGGAGGGCTTGAGGTCGAAGAAGGATTTTGTTTGGCAGGACCTTCGGGTGAGGTGAGTGGAACTGCCAAGGATAGGTTTTGCTGCACATTGAGGTCGAGAAATGTAACACCTTTACTGGAGGCCCCAATTAATGGAGATCCCTCAAGACCTGGAAGGGGAAGGATATTCTTCCTTGCTGTGGTTTTGGGTCGACGACCTGGATGAGCAAAGGCAGCAGGGGGAAATGAAGCAGCAACAGGTGGGGTCGACACTGGAACTGATGAAGTGACTGAGGAAACCGTCCCATGAACGATCTCCTTATGAGGCTTCACAGCTTTGGAAGTGGGACCACGGCCTCTAGTCTTCATGGCTACTGAAAGGAAATGAAATGAGACATGCAAAGAACAAAAACCTAGAACCCTGGGCACAAGTTAGCGAGAAAGATGAACAAGAAACACTTCGAACCAAAAAGCCAAAGGGAATCCAAATATATAGAGAATTCAGTGAACAAATGAGGCAAGTTCGAAAATGGGTAACCAAAAAAAAAGGTAACCGATTTTTTTGTGATAAATGCCAAAAAAATATCCTTTTTTAAAAGATATTCTCTCACACCACAAAATTGTAAACTTTTTCAAGATTTCGAATATAATGAGATAAAACAAATAAATTTCTTTCCATTTTTTGTTTCAAATTTAGTCTTTTAGGACTTGGTCAACAAGGAATATATTTAATTATATATTTTTTTGTTTATAAAAAAAAATTGTGGAGATTAAAAAGTTAAATTGTCATACCATATGTGTCCATGTAAATCCCAAGTCCTGTTCAAGAGAAACAAGAAAACCATTTTCTTCAAAAATTAGAAAAATGATTTATAATTAGAATACTAAGTGATAATGATAACCACAATTCAAAAAAGAATATACCAATCACAAAAAATATTTTAATCAATTCATTATGTGTATGAGTCTTACAACATTCTTACACAGTCTAGACAACATGCATTGTGTGTGCATGTGTAAGCAAATTGGCATTTATTTTTAGCCTTTTAAAGCTAGGGTCATTGCCCATGTTAGGAAATTGTAGCCTTTTTCAATTTGCAACCATAATGGTGTTGGAAAAACAATCAGAGTGCACAGTGAAAATGGCATGGTGGGCCCAGTTTAATTAACACAAAAATTATTCATCTCTCATATAAACATTTTATATGTTCAAGAAAACATCTAGACAGAAACATTAATATGCAATATTATTAATCATGCAACATATATATAATTATACACATACATATATATCATATGCACATTTATACAAATATTTAAGAACAAAAATATTTACCTCTTGAAGCCTATCAAGTATCCATGAGTCTTTTCGTATATATAATGATCTTCCTATCTAATGCTTTGAGTACTCAAACCACGATCTTTCGAAGTGTTCTCTACACCTCAAGATGTGTGTGGGCACATAAAGAACAAGGGTTTGTAATTTAGAAATCACAAGTTTTAATCTCAACACATGAGAACTAGATTATGGCTTGAGAAATGTTAGAATAAAAGAAGATGACAATTTCTTATCTGACAAATTCTTAAACTTTTTTTGAATTCTTACTCTCTTGTTTTCTTCTTGTTATTACATAATATATATAGAGATTATATATTACCCTATTATTCCTAATAATAATAGTAATATATTAATAATATAATAATGATGATAGTAATTGATTTAGGTAAATATCTAACTTACCAAATTTGAAAAAAAAATATTTTTAAATCATTAATTAATTAAATAAAAACAAAATAGATACTTTATTTGTACTGTCTTACACGCATGGCAAAGCCCTTGGACTGTGTCATGCATGTAGCAATATTCCTTTTTTAGGAGTATTGCATTTTTCCTTTATTTATTTATTTAATTAAAATCAATCATTCCCACAAAATATGGTATTATCTTTTTAAGGAAAAGATCTTAACCATATTTCAAAATTTAAATTTTAAATTCAAAATTTCAAAATTCAAAATGATGATCATCATTATCATCATCTTTTAAAATTCAATAAATCAAAAAATTATTTTGACTTACAAATTTTATTTTCTCCCACGCAAATTAAATATTTAATTTCAAAAACTATTAATTTATTTATATATATATATTTCGAAATTTTATATTTAAATTAATAAACATATTTTCAAAATTTAATAATTAATTCCAAATTAATTATTGAACCTCAATTATCATATAATTGTTGTACCCTAATTTTAGCCCAAGTTCATTCACTTAGCTCGGGTACAGCTGGCAAATAAATATACGGAGAAATAACCAAGGGAATGATATTTGCTTTATCTACGTAGATAACTCCAGTTTCATGTGGACACGTGTGGTATTAGGCGTCTTGGGTTTAACTCGAGCTACAGACATGAAGGTTGTGAAGCGCGAGCTCATAATATTCAAACGGCAGTCAAAGTACGAGCTTGGAAGAGATATTCAGCTTGTGGTAATTTAAATATATTGCACATCCGCGGATCCCCAGAGACTCGGGTCCTCTTATACGTTTATTTATGACCAGACTGACATATTTAATGTCCCAGATATTAGGAGAACATTTAATTTATGATCAAATCATATCCCATTATAAATGGGAAATATATGTATTAAATGTAATAAATATGTATATGTGTGATTGACTCACGCGGTTACCCAAACCTGTCTATAGAATTCCCTTATAAATACTGGGAATGTACGACAAGGAAGGGGACTATTATTCTGTAATACTGAAACTCTACCAAAATAGAGAGAAAACAGCAATAATATAAACTCATGGACTAGGTGGATTTTAACCACTGAACCACATAAAATATTTGTGTTCTAGTGAATTCATTTCATTTTTCAATAAGGTTTATTACTAAGCACTAATCTACCTTTTTATTTCTTAATACACTGTTGGCGAAAAACCACATCAAAAATTTGGTGCTTTCATTGAGAGGGAAATTAGTGCTTCATCAAAATCCCAGTCGAATCTCATCATGGTACTCACTCGCTCGATGCATGACAATAAGATAGAACAGCCTGGTGGGCAGGAGGCCCATCATACCGCTGTTCCGAATGAGCATGGCCCTAAAGTCCAGCAACGTCTAGGAAAACAACCGGCGGGTCATGGCGACATTGGGAGTTCGGCGCCATTACCACCGAATCCAAACCCAGACTACTTAACTGTCGTTGAGATGGAAAATATGCAGTTAAGAAGCCATCTCGCTAAGGAAAACAGACAAATTGAGGAGGTTTTGGCTCGGTTACCCCCTTTCGCAACCGACATTAATGTCGGAAAGAGGCAAAGTGGATCTCACAAGTCCCACAGGAATAATCGATCCAAACCAAGTCATTCAGTCAAAACTGCCACCCCAAGTTATGTGCCTACAGGGCGAGACCGCTAGAATGCTCATCCCAGTGGCCCTCATAGGGGTCATCAGCATATCAGTCGATCGGTTAGAACCGCAACCCCAAGTTCGGTGCTTTCTTCACAAGCACCTAGGAATGTCCATGGCAACCCACGAGGAGGGGCTGAGAGAAGCTCACAAAGACATAATGTTCCAACAAACCCTCCTATATCACGATCGGATCGACAGGTGTAGAGAGCTAGAAATAATGGGGCAGAACAAAGGCGGGCTAATCTAGTTCGCCCTGATGGGACAAGGATTGCCTCGTCAATAAGGCATCCCTTGTCACCTATAAGACATCTGACGCCACCTCGTCCTACATGGGACATTACAGCTTATGGAGACAACAGGAGAAATCCTCCTCCATCTGCCAATACCTACGTCCCACGGACACGTGCTAAAAACCCAGATCCTCGGCCCCAACCGCAAGCTGTAACCTTCACAAATAGGAGTAACTGGACTAAAAGTCATTTAAGTGTTAGGTCCGAGGGAAATCTAAGAAATCAACTGAGTTCGGCACAAAGCCCTCGATACAATTCACAACCTAATTTGCGTGATCATCTGAATTCGCAGAGAAGAAATCTAGCTCGGCATGAAGATGTTAGTTATACTCGGTAACAGGGAGGTTCTTCCATAGTACGAGATAATGGTAATGCCCCACCAAACCAAGCTCGAGCTTGGACGGACAATAACCCATCAAACATGTACGGTAGGATGGGAGCTGTTGAACAACCCCCAGATAACCTAGGGACTAGAGACAAAACCCTTGAGAGGCTAGCTCTAATGGAAGAGAAAATGAAGAGGCTTTTATCTGGAAAAGATAAAGATGATTGCGACTCAGAGGATGAGCTCGAGCCTTTCGCTCCAAATATTGCGGCGGCCACATATCCGATAGGCTTTAGAATGCCACACTTGTCAAAGTTTGGTGGAGATGGAGATCCTTCAAACCACCTCGGGATTTTTAATACCATGATGATGGCCCACAATGTCGGACTCAATCTAAGGTTCATTTTATTCCCTTCAACTCTGATTGGGCCAGCCAGGCAGTGGTTTAAGCAATACAAGAGACATACTATAAGTTCGTGGAAAAAAATTTCTTCTGACTTCAAAAAAGCATTCCAATCTTCTCAGATAGCTCGGGTTAAGGTTGATTCATTAGCCAATGTAAAGCAACAACCTAGCGAAATGTTGAAGGCATATCTAAGTAGATTTGTCAATGCCGCTGCATGAGCTAGGGATGCCGATGACAGCTCCAAGCTCATGGCAATGAGGACGGGAATCCTTGTTGGGGGCGACCTGAGGCAAGAATTACAGAGAAATGGAGTTAATAGTATGGAAGAGTTCTTGGCACGAGCTCAAAGATGGATTAACCTGGAAGAGGCACGAGCTTCCGTCGCAGGAACTAGCCAGATCCCTGTCCAGCCCATTGGAGCGGTAATGGACGTTGCAGTTACAGATCAAACCGTTGCCCAGAATAACCAAGGGGTGAGTAACAAAAGGAAGGGAAATGGAGGGCAACCAGAGTGGAACATAGAAAAATAAGTCTGGGGAGAAATTCAAGCCTCTTTATGCCACTTATACCGACATCACGGATACTACGGAGAGCATCTTCCTGGCAAATTCTACTCGCCTTCCATGGAAGAAGCTAGAACCGTTGAAAAATAAAAGAGCGAAGAGAGATCCTTTGAAGTTCTTCCAATTTCATAATGATATTGGTCATAACACTAATGACTATCTACAGCTGAAGGATGAGATCGAAACTCTCATTAGAGCGGGTCATTTGGCTCAGTACGCCCGAAATCGGGTGGTCCCTAATCAGCCCGCTGGACCAAATCCTCCTTCAGCCCCCAAAGCTCCAGTAAGGCAAACCAGAGCTCCACCAAATATGGACGATCCTCCTCCGATAATAGGGGGAGATATAGCCACCATTTCAAGAGGACCTCATCTGGCAAGCACAAGCAGAGGGGCCTAGAAAAGGTACATTAACGAACTGAAATCCCATAATGGAGTTGAGTTTGTCCCAGAACAGCGGTTATCGAAACAACATCAATTGGAAAAATATCCAATCATTTTTACAGAAGAGGATGCTAGCCATGTCCAGTTCCCACATAACGATCCTTTGGTCATAACCGTTTAGCTCGCCAACTAGAGGGTCCGAAGGACACTAGTAGATAACAGGAGTTCTATGAATCTACTCTTTAGGTCCACCTTGGAAAAAATGGGGTTGTCTATAACAGAATTGAAGGTGACCTCAATGACTTTGTACGGATTTTCTGGCGAAGGGTCAGCAGCCATCGGGACGATCGAATTAGTGGTAACATTGGGAGAAGCCTCACAAACTGTCTCCAAGTTACTTGAGTTCGTGGTAATCGACTGTCCAGCCGCATACAATGTGATTTTGGGCCGACTTGAATTGATGGCATTTGAAGCCATAACCTCTATCCTCCACCTAGCAATAAAATTCCCCTCTGCTATAGGAATACGCACTGTCAGAGGTGATCAGCTCGCTGCCAGAGAATGCTATAGCATTTCTATGAAGGGAAAATCACAACCCGGGCAGCAAGCTATGGTTATAAATGATGGAGGTAAGTTGTCCCGGGAAGTAGAAGATACTTGTGGGACGGAAGAACCTCAACAAAAAGAGGACAGTAATGATGCCCAACACGATGACATTGACCCACGAATAGGCGAAGACAGGTCAGAGCTCCAGGCTATAGAGGAACACGAGGAGGTAAACATTGACCCCCAATGAAGCTTTAAGAGTCGTAAATATTGGGAAGAATCTAAATGATAAAAGGAAGAAGGACCTGATCAAGTTCTTACAAGAGAATCTGGACTTTTTTGCCTGGTCACATGAAAACATGGTAGGAATAAGCCCGAGTGTAATCATGCATGTTGACGGTAAGAACTCGTCAACAAAATATGGATGGAAAACTCAGAATCTTAAATCAACATCTAATGAACACAAATGAACGTATAGAAACTTGAAGGAAAATTGCAAGTAGAAAATAGAAAATAGAAAGCAAACTCGTATATTTCCCTTAGATCAATCTGGTTTTACAAGAATTTTCCTACCCTTCAATGATGAAGTGAGGTTCCCTTTATAGTGGGCTTTAATGGCCCTTGACACGTTGTGGTCCCAGGGGACTATATTGTTCACAATTACATTGTCAGTGTGGTGGCACAGGTAGTAGTGGTGCAGAGGGTCATGGTGTCAGCTCTAGTACATGGTCAGGGTCCGTGGGGATGCCTCCACTACTTATTTAGTATGAGTGTCAGAGAAGTGGCACCAGACGTTGTGGCACAGGTGGTTGTGGTGTCGATCCCGATACATGGTCAGAGACGTGTAGGTAATGCCTCCACCATTGGTACTAACTTGTACCATCACTGCCTGTCTAGTACGGATGTCAGAGTTACGCCTTTGTGCACCTCACGGTCGTACAACCTATTCTCGTACGCGTGCCTTGTACCTAAAGGTTTCTCTCATATATCCAAGACACACCCTTGCTCCAAACCCCTTTTTACTTTGTTAAATATAAGAGGATTTGTAGCCTTGAGTGAGATGAGCATGTGGGAGTTGCACCCCGCTGGTGACACCTTCCTTAGAAAATAGAGGAGGGCTTCTTCAGTGGGGCACATACTTATATCATAGAGGCATGGCCTATGAGACAACCTCACAAGATGGGGGCCTCGCAAGATGGGTGCGTGGGCCTAGGCACCTAAGCGCAGCCGAGGCACGGCCCTGCGAGACGGCCTCGCGAGAAGGGGGCCTCACGAGATGGGTGCATGGGCCTAGGCACCTAATCACGGCCAAGGCGTGGCCCTGCGAGACAGCCTCGCGAGATGGGTGCGTAGGCATGGCCGAGGCCGAGGCGTGCCCTGCAAAAAGGCCTCTTGAGATGGGTGCGTGAGCGCATCCGAGGAGTGCCCTACGAGACGGCCTCGCGAGATGGGTGTGTGGGCGTAGCTGAGACGTGCCATGCAAGGCGGCCTCGCAAGATGGGTGCACGGGTGCAGTTGAGGAGTGCCCTGCAAGACGGCCTCGCGAGATGGGGCTTCGTGAGATAGGTGTGTGGGCGCTGCTGAGGCGTGGCTTGTGAGGCGGCCTCGCGAGATGGGTGCATGGGCCTAGGCATCTAAGCGTGGCTGAGGCGTGGCCCTGCGAGATGGCCTCCTGAAATGGGCCTCGCGATATAGGTGTGTGGGCCTAGGCACCTAAGCACGGCCAAGACGCGACCCTGCGAGACGGCCTCGCAAGATAAGTGTGCGGCACTTAGGCACAGGTCCATAAGACCTTCAGCGAGGTAAGCGTGAGGCCTCATGTGGGGTGAGATAGGACAATCTCATGAAAGCCTTGCATAAGGCCTGGGTCTTTCAGGATCATGTCCAATTTGTAGTGTTCACACTTGCCCCCCAGTCTACAAGAGAGTCTTCAGGCTCTCTTGTAGACTTCAAGGTGCGATGCATTCAGGATGTCTGTGAGATTTTGAGGGTGAATGTAAGCCTGTCATTGTGCTCCACGGGTCCCAAGGCAAGTGTCAAGCTTCCTTCTTGACCATTGATTAGGCCTTGGGTTTGATGGCTAAGATGAGTCCATGGTTCCTATAAATAGGCCTTCATATCTAGCCTATTATTTACACTTCACCTCTTCAGCTTAGTGGTTTTGGAATCCTTACTCCTTTCAAGAGGTAAGGGGTTCAATCCCCCACAACCTCACTTTTGTTATTTTTTTCTTTTATTATTTGAGTTCATTTCTTTTATGTCAATATCCATGTAGGTACTTGGGGACTAAAACACCATTTTCTTTTGTTATTGCAGATGCATACTTTCGACCATTTGCTTCTCTTCGACCGCGACGATACTTTTAACCCTCGGCCTCCTTTCGACTACGACAGCGCTCGATTTTACTTACTTGAGGTATACTTTCTTTCTCCCTTATGCTCACTGGGTATAAATTAGCACCACTCAAGATGAGTTGCCTTGGCCGGAGCTCGTTGTGAGTTAATCAACTTACATGCCCTCATTTATACCCCGTAGTTGGTCATTTAGAGCGCTTGTGCCTAGAGGTTTTGAGCCCATTCCTTTGTGTTTTGTAGTAATCCTCTCATTTACATGTGCACCTTAATTACCTATGAGACGAGGTCCCATGGCATGTGAGGGATCATCTGGTGCTCCTCCGGCGGTCGAGTTTATAGACTTATCTTCAGACTCTGAGTCCCACAAAAACAACCCTCACCAAGACTATGACACTTTAAGGCAGGCCCGTATACGTCACCTTGAGCATAGGGTTGAACTCAGACGTAAAATCTAGGTGGTGGAGAGCGAAATAGACTCAATTCTAAGGGGCGACAGAGTTTCTTTCCCCTTTGACCTTAGCAACCATATAGCAAACCTCAGGGTGACCTTTTTAGATCTGCAGATGGAGTTGGAGTTCATGGAGGGAAATCTCTCACCTGAACCTCATACCTCGTTTTCCCCTTATGATTATCATGGGGTCATCCTGGGTTCCCCTCAACCCTTGTTTTAGATTCACCCTTGCTTAGCGCTCGCACACTCAGTGCCCTTGCTAGGAAGAAAAAATGGAGGGTAAAGTGCCCTGTTTCTACCTCACCTTTTGCCTTTGGTTTTGCAGATATGGCAAAGAGAGTACGGTGACAGGTGGCTTCCAAGGCGCAAGATTCTGGTCCTTTACTAGCATCCTCCATTGTGTCCAACGTGTTGAAGAATCGGCTGCTGGAGCTATGCGCGAAATATCGCATTGGCAAGGAATACTTGCCGGGCCGATAATCCGCCCCAGAGGTGCATGGCCATGAGCGAGCATATCCTGAAAGCGAGTGGGACCATTCCTTTGCACCCATTTTTCGTCATGATACTTAATCACTTTGACCTAGCTCGGCTCCAACTAGCACCTAACAGCTGGCTGACCTTAAGTTGCCTATACATAGCATTCATTGAGCTCAACCAACGCACTCCTACGGCTCGAGAGGTGCATTTCATGTATAACCTCATACAAACCCCCAAATCCAAAGGCTTTTATTTCTTACAGAACACCAACTCCCAGGTTTCCCTCATAGAGGGTTCTGTTTCAAACATGGGGTCCTGGAAGCAGGACTTTTTCTTCGTAAAAAGGTCCCCTCTACGTATGTGAATGCTTTCGCTCATCCCCAAGTAAGTACTTCAAGCTTGTCTTCTTTTTGCTTTGAATTGGTTATTCTGGAACTTATGCTTATATTTGTAATTGTGTTGATTGTGCAGAGGAGTTCAGTGACCTTGACATTCCTCAATCAGAGGCAGCGCCAGTGGAAAAAATCCTCGATGTCGACCCTGCCCAGAAAATGGTTGCCCGCCTCTTCACTGTGGCAAACCTGAACCGCCACAACTTATCTGCGGTCTAGAATCCAGATGCACTATGGCACATTTCAGAGCGAAGGAAGAAGGCGCTTTCAGATGAGCATCACAGTGGGTGCCCAAGGAGGTTTCCTCAGAACCCCGACGACCTCGCTGGTCATCTCTGTCCCCTAGGAGGTGCCCTCCTTTGGCCCATATGTACCATGTCATGGCCTCTCACTCCCACGGTCAACATTCCATGTTAGGGGGCTTCGTCTGTCCCTTTTCTAAGGACTACAATGCTCTCCCTCATGCTCTCCTCAATCCTGGTTCGTCGGGGGCTCATTTTCCAGATTTTCCTAAGCCCCCTCCTCCTTCGGCGAGCGAGTCATCTGTCCCTACCCAACTAGGTGCCCCTGACTCGGAGGGGGCACCTTGGGTGGGTCATATGGCGACCACTTATGGGCAACGGTATACCCGGGTCGCCGAGGGTCTTCCTGAGACTCATTGGAGAAGTCTCGAGAATTTTGCCATGTCGGAGCTTGGGGAGACTCTTGTGTGCTCCGCCACTTGGGTGAGTTCATGCATCTTACATTGGACATACCCCCTTTTTTTTCCTCATCATCATTATTTTTTTTTTCTTGTGCAGACTTCTCTGGTGGCCTAACACTTCGCCGACTCGGCACAGGACCTCTCCTCGTCGAATGCCAAAAGGGACCGTCTAATGGTCAAGGTTCAGGGGCTCAAGAGGGAACTTACTGACACCAAACTTAAGCTTGAGAAGACCCTGGCAAGGGCCTCTTCATCATCAAAAAAGAAGAAGAGGGCGAATGCCAAGGCCATGATGCTGCAGGAGAAGGTTGCTCGCCTAGAGGTCAATCTTGGTGGAGCAGAAGCTAAGGTTGCAATGTTGCAGGAGAGGGTCACTCTCCTAGAGGCAAATTTGGCTAAAATCAAGTACAAATCCATAGAGCGCGCCCTCTATGGAATGTGGAGGCAAAATTCTAACTTCGATTTCTCCTCCTTTGGTAAGCAGGTCGTTGCCAGGGTGGCTGAGTGGAATGCCTGCGGTAGGAGGCCCTGAGATTCTGCTTATGCGATCTTATCATTTAATTTGATTTGGCTGTATGCTCACTTGAGCTTATCATTTAATTTTTTTTGTTGGAACTTTTATAAGTCCTGTTACATTATTACGACTCCTTTTTTTTTGTATACATATGTGATTGTTTGCTTTTGTTCCTCTATGTTTGAGGTCCTTTTGAGCCCGCACAAAGGGGTTCGATAGGTTTCTCTTTGTTGCATCTTGATTTTATCTATAAGGATATGTTGACCCTTTGGGTTCTAATTATCCTTTTATATACTTTTGTGCGCGCTTATTATTCCTTGCGAGAAGCATCCTTCCGTCATTATTCATAGTACTATTTTTGCAAGGGTCTCTTTTAGGACCCTTTTTAGCTAGATGGCTTGGTGGCCGCTCTAGGCTTATTGGTGGGCGCTCTTCCTGAGGCATTTTCTCTCGTGGAAGCATCTGCCTTTATTAGGAGGCTTTTCTTGTTGGACCTTTTGACCTCCTTGATGTTCATAAGGGTAGCTAATCCTTGTGAACTTAAGTGATGTCTTGCCAGGTCTTCTTCTTTATTTATAAGGGGTCTTTTTTAGGATATAAGGGTCTCGTTTAGGATTCTTTTTTTTGCTATATACTTTGCCCCCCAAGTGGTTGGCGAGATTTATCTCGACAGGCACTTTGATCATTCCACTCACACATTTCGATAATCATTTTGCTTAAATAAGAATCTTTACTACATATTCATTTAATGTCACAACATATTCATTGGAAACAGGTGAAGTACATGGTAACTCAATGTGACTTCGTTCTTACTACCTATTAAGGAGTTCAAGTTGAACTTATAGCTATTACATTTAACTTGCACATTAGACAGAACAATAACATTCTTGCCTAACATGGAGGTCTTACTGATAATATTTCTTTAGATGTTCTGCGTTCCATGCTCTAGGTACCATGGTATCATCCAAATGTGCGAGCTTGTAGGTGTTAGGGGGCACAACCTGGGCAACTTGGTAGGGGGCCTTCCTAGTTTGCCCCTAACACACCCGCGCTCGGGTCTCGAGTGTTGGGCAGGATTTTCCTTAACATGAGGTCTCCAACCCTGAACGCCCTCTCTCGCACCCTTGAATTATAGTATCTTGCAGCTCGTTGTTGATATGTTGCCAACCTTAGTTGTGCCCTTTCTCTCCTTGCTTCCAACAGGTCCAAAATTTTGGCTAATGCTGCGATGTTAGCCTGGTCATCATATGCTTGTATGTGGATGGAGTTGATATTCATTTCTATTGGAAGGACAGCCTCACAACCATAGGCTAAGGAAAAAGGTGTCTCTCTCGTGGTGGAACTAATTTTGGTCCTGTAGGCCTAAGCACATTGGGAAGTTCTTCAACCCAGGCCCCTTTCAACTTTTCCAACTTTGCTTTCAGGTTCCTTTTTAGGATCTTGTTGATGGCCTCCACTTGTCCATTGGCTTGTGGGTGTACTACAGTGAAGAAACTCCTCTTGATTCCCTTTTCCCTGCAATATTCTTCAAATACTCCTCCTTCAAATTGCATCCCATTGTCGGAGATTATCTTGTAGGGTACTCCAAACCTACAGATGATAAATTTATTGACAAAGGTGGTGATCTGCTTAGCCGTTATGTTGACTAGAGGCTCTGCTTCCACCCATTTAGTAAAGTAGTCAACCGCTACAACCGCGTATTTTACTCCTCCTCTTCCTATTGGCAACGCTCCAATCAAGTCAATCCCCCACACGGTGAAGGGCCATGGACTGGTCATCCTCACCAGCTCATTTGGTGACTGTTTGGGGTAATTTGCATGTCTTTGGCACTTGTCACACCTTTTTGCAAAAATCGCTCGCGTCCTTCTCCATGGTAGGCCAATAATACCCCTAGTGTATGGCCTTTTTTACCGTGGACTGCCCCCCAGCATGATTTCCACACTCCCCTTCGTGTATCTCTTGTAGAACTTTTAAAGCCTCCCTTTCATTTATACACCGTAGGAGTAGGGTGGAGAAGCCTCTCTTATACAAAACTCCATCCACCAGGGTGTATTGGGCGGCTTTGTAAGTCAGCTTACAAGCGTCTTTTTTGTCCAAAGGCAATGTTCCGTCTCTTAAGTTCCTCAAGACAGGTGCAAACCATGACTCCCCAGGGTTATCGACCATGTGGATTTCCTCTTCTGCTATGCTCAGCTTGGAGAGGTATTCGATAGGGATGGACTCAAGTGTGTCTTCGTCTCAGATAAAGGCGAGTTTTGCGAGAGCATCGGCATTTGTGTTTTGCTTCCTTGGGATCTGTTCTATGTTGTATTTTTTGAACTGACCCAAATACCCTTTCACTTTGGCGAGATATGCAGCCATTTTTGGGCCTCTGGCTTGGTATTCACCCTTCACCTGAAACACTACCAGCTGTGAGTCACTAAAGACATGTAAATGGGTTACCTTCAACTCCTTAGCTAGTCGCAGGCTAGCCAACAGTGCCTCGTATTCTACTTCGTTGTTGGAAGCTTTGAATCTGAATCTTAAGGCACAATACCTCCTGTGCCCCTCAGGTCCCGTCATTACTATGCCAGCGCTGACTCCTCCCTCGTTAGATGCCCCATCTACATGGAGGCTCCATTCTTCAGGCTGCTTTTTACCTTCACCCACCGGTTCATTCTCTTCTACTTCTCCCTCCTCATGGGGTCGGTGTGCAAACTCAACTATAAAATCTGCAAGCACCTTCCTATTGACTGAGGTCCTTGGGGTGTAAGTGTTGTCAAACTGACTTAACTCAATCGACCACTTTAACAACCTTCCTGAAGTTTTCGGTTTGTGCAAGACTTGACGTAAAGGGGTGTTGGTGAGCACCTCAATAGCATGAGCGTGAAAATAGGGCCTCATCTTTCATGAAGCCACTATCAAGGCATATGCTAACTTTTCTATTTCTGGATACCGAGTTTCTGCGTCCACCAACCACTTGCTCACATATTACACGGGCTGCTGATGCTTCTTTTCTCCTTTGACCAGGACAGCACTTATAGCATGCTCTGATACGGCTAGATACAAGTATAACTTTTCCCCTTTTTCTGATTTAGCCAAAAGGGGTGGTTTTCCAAGGTCTTCATTTATCTTAGCGAAAGCTTCTTGACACTTTTCATCCCAAGCAAACTTTTTGCTCCCTTTTACGACGTTAAAGAAAGGAAGGCATTTGTCAATGGATCTGGAGATGAACCTATTGAGGGCTGCTACTCTCCCGGTTAAGCACTGCACCTCTTTCTTGCTCCGTGGTGGGCTCATTTCTAACAATGCCTTGATTTTGTCAGGATTGGCCTCGATACCTCGGGAGTTCACCATAAAACCCAGGAACCTCCCTAACAAAACTCCGAAGGTGCACTTGAGCGGGTTTAGCTTCATTCTGAATTTTTGGAGGGTAACGAGCATCTCACTGAGGTCGTTTGTGAGCTTTCTTCCTTCTTTGTCTTCACCAGCATATCGTCTATGTATACTTCCATATTCCTCTCTATCTTATTTGCAAACATTATGTTCACCAGCCTTTGATAAGTAGCACCTACATTCTTTAAACCAAAAGGCATCACTTTGTAGCAATAAAGCCCCTTGTCTGTTATAAACGAGGTGTGCTCTTCATCATCTGGGTTCATGGGTATTTGGTTGTACCCGGAATATGCGTCCATGAAGCTAAGCAGCTCGTGCCTTGCCGTGGCATCTACTAACTGGTCTATCCTAGGAAGCGGGAAGCTGTCCTTAGGGCAGGCTTTATTGAGGTTGGTAAAATCCACACAAGTCCTCCACTTTCCATTGGGCTTTGGGACTAAAACTGGGTTTGATACACATATTGGGTAGAATTCTTCTCGGATAAACCCATTTGCCTTTAACTTGTCAACTTCTTCTTTTAAGGCCGCGTATCTTTCTGGGTCTAGTGCTCTCCTTTTCTGTCTTACAGGCCTTGCTTTTGGGTCGATGTTTAAGTGATGACACATGATTGACGGGTCTATTCCTACCATGTCCTCGTGACTCCAGGTGAATATGTCGAGGTTGGCTCTCAGAAATTCTACCAACTTCTCCTTCACGATACCTAGAAGGTTTCTTCCTACCCTCAACTTCCTCAACGGTTCATTCATGACAGTGACTTCCTCCAACTCCTCCACTAGCTCGGCTCTGGGTTCTTCCGCGACTCGCGGGTCCAACTCGTGCGGGTTTGCTCCTTCATGCACAACCATTGCCATAGGCACTAATGGCTTTATGGCCATGCAGAGGGATGTGTTATAACATTCCCTCACTTCCTTCTGCTCTCCTTTCATGCTTGTTATTCCCCCAGGAGTTGGGAATTTCATAGCTAAGTGGTACACAAAAGTTATCGCCTTCAATTCTCTTAGGGAGGGTCTCCCTAATACCGCATTGAAGGCTGAGGCGCAATCTACCATGACAAAGTTTGCCATTTTGGTGGTTTGTCTGGATTGTTCTCCCATGGTGAGGGCTAACTCAATTGCCCCTAGGGGCTGTATTGAATCTCCTGTAAATCCATACAAGGAGGTATTGCAGGGCTTTAGGTGTCAGATGTTTAGTCCCATCTTCTCCAAAGCTGGGCAATAGAGGATATCTACAAAGCTTCCATTATACACCAAGACCTGATGTACCCTCATGTTTGCAAGCTAGACAGTCAACACCAAGGGGTCATTATGAGGGAAATGCACACCCCACGCGTCTTCTTCGGTGAAGGTTATCGAGTCATTCTCACCCTTAAAGCTCTTCGATTTCTATTTTCAAATGGGTGCATTCTGCGATGGTGAGGTCGATATCTTTATGATACTGGCAGTATTTACTGGGATCTCTTGTTGACCGATCTTTTTTCATTGGCGGGGGCCTTCTGAAAGGAACCTGGTTTTCATTTGTGACGAAGATATGTTCCCTAGTGTGGGTGAGGTCAGTATAAAAGGTGTAGGGGCCCTATTTGCACTCATCAATTCATTGGGGCTTCCGAGGCCAATCATCTCTTGAACCCTCATAGACCCTCATCTTCTTTGCACCGCTTTGGCTTTCCCGGATTGAGGGTTTTGGTGGGGACCGGCCTTTTCTGGCCTTAAGGCTCTCGTGACCATACACATGCCTTGCACCTAAAGGTTTCTCTCGTATATCCAAGATACACCGTTGCTCCAAACCCCTTTTTACTTTGCTAAATATAAGAGGATTTATAGCCTTGAGTGAGATGAGCATGTGAAAGTCACGCCCTGCTGGTGACACCTTCCTTAGAAAATAGAGGAGGGCTTCTTCAGCGGGGCATATACTTATATCATAGAGGTGTGGCCTGCAAGACGACCTCACGAGATGGGGGCCTCGCAAGATGGGTTTGTGGGCCAAGGCACCTAAGCGCGGCAAAGGCATGGCCCTATGAGACAGCCTCGAGAGATGAGGCCTCGCGAGATGGGCGCGTGGGCGCGGCTGAGGCGTGCCCTATGAGACAACCTCGCGTGATGGGTCCACGGGCACGGCTGAGGCGTGACTTGCAAAACGGCCTCACGAGATGGGTGTGTGGGAACGGCTGAGGTATGCATGCGAGATGGCCTCGTGAGATGGGTGCATGGGCACGGCTGAGGCATGCCTTACAAGACAGCCTCGTGAGTTGGGGCTTAACGAGATGGGTGCACGAGCGCGGCCGAGGCATGCCCTGCAAGGCGGCCTTGCAAGATGGGGCCACGCAAGATGGGAGTGTGGGCCTAGGCACCTAAGCGTGGCCCTGCGAGATGGCCTCGCGAGATGGGTGTGTGGGCCTAGGCACCTAAGCACGGCCGAGGTGCGGCCCTACGAGACGGCCTCTCAAGATGAGTGTGCGACACTTAGGCACGGGTCCATAAGACCTTCAGCAAGGTAAGCGCGAGGCCTCGCATGGGGTGAGACAGGTCAATCTCGTGAAAGCCTTGCGTGAGGCCTGGGTCTTTTAGGATCATGTCCAATTTGCGGTGTTCACAATGCACACTCTAAATTTTGACAAAAACGTGCTTGCAAAATCCCAAAAGCAGATACACTTGGGAACGTTCCAAGTTGAAGCTCTTGAGGAAGAAGTAGCTCGACTATTAAACTGTGGGTTTAATCGTGAAGAAAAATACCCGATCTGGGTTGCCAATCCCATGCTGATCCCAAAGCCAAACAGGAAATGGAGGACCTGTATCGACTTCTCCGACCTGAACAAAGCTTGTCCCAAAGTTTTCTTTCCACTACCAAGGATTGATCAGTTGGTAGATTCCACGGCAGGTCACGAGCTCATGTCCTTCATGGATGCGTATTCTGGATATAACCAGATCGCGATGAATCTTGCGGACCAGGAACATACTAGCTTCATGACCCCAAATAACGTATATTGTTATAAAGTCATGCCCTTCGGGCTGAAGAATGTCGGAGCTACATATCAACGCTGAGTCAACAAAATGTTCGCTAATCAGATCGGGAGAAATATGGAAGTGTATGTTGATGATATGCTTGTCGAAGCCAAGACTGTCGATAACCATGTATCCGATCTAAAAGAATGTTTTGAAATTTTAAGAAGGTATGACATGAAGTTGAATCCTCAGAAGTGCACGTTCGGAGTGGCGTCAGGAAAATTTCTTGGTTTCATAGTCAACACGAGGGGAATAGAGGCAAATCCTGATAAAATTAGGTTGCTGGTAGAAATGCCCTCATCTAGGTCACGTAAAGAAGTTCAAAGCCTGACTGGAATTGTCGCAGCTTTGAATTGTTTTATTTCAAAATCTACTGACAAGTGCCTCCCATTTTACAACTTGCTCAAGGGAAACATGAAATTTGATTGGACTGAGGAATGCGAACAGGCATTACTCGACCTAAAAATGCACCTGACCGAGCCCCTAGTGTTATCAAAGCCTATGTCTAGAGAACCTCTGTTCCTTTATTTGGATGTGATAGAAAATGCAGTCAATGTCGTGTTAGTCTGAGAAGAAGACCGTGCTCAAAAACATGTATATTATATAAGCAAGAGACTTCTCGGAGCTGAGTCACGATACCCACTGATAGAGAAGCTGGCATTCTATCTGATATTGGGTTCCAGGAAGCTCTGGCCATATTTTCAGTCCCATTCAATCAACATCATGACTGATCAACCTTTAAGGCGGGTGTTGCAAAAACCTGAAAGGTCGGGATGTCTGTTAAAATGGGCTATCAAACTTAGCCAGTTCAAGATATTATATGTGCCACAGACCTCAATCAAAAGTCAGGTCCTTGCTGATTTTGTGGCTGAATGCACTGTATTTCAGGAGGAGCTCTTGAAGGAACCAGTGCAGGAATTATGGAAAATCTTCGTGGATGGATCATCGAATGAAAACAGATCGGGAGAAGGGATCATCTTAATCTCCCCAGAAGGGCATCGATTCCATACAGCTCTGAGATTCGGATTCGAAGCATCCAACAACGAAGTTGAATATGAGGCTATACTAGCTGGGCTGAGAGTGGCAAGGGATCTCAAGCAAAAGTCGTCCAATGCTATAGTGATTCTCAGCTCGTGATTAATCAGGTGTTGGGAGAATATCAAGCTTGAGGTACCAAGATGGTAGCCTACCTAGCTAAGGTGAAGGGAGAGCTATCCGAATTTGAGTACAGTACTGTTGAACAGATACCTCGTGAGCAGAACTCTAATGCTGACGCTTTGGCAAGGCTTGCCACACCCAAAGAAGCTGAGACATTGAATGTAGTGCCAGTGGAATTCTTAGAGAATCTGAGTGTAAAAGAAATGGTAGAAGTCGAAATGATCGACGCACGACCGACCTGGATGACTCCCATAATGGAATACCTCACAACAGGAAGGCTACCTGAGGATAGAAAGGATGCAAGAAAAATACTATATCAATCTCCAAGGTATGTGATAGTGGATGGGACATTGTACCGACGTGGTCATTCATTGCCTCTCCTACGATGTGTTCTGCCCAAGGAAGCTAAAACCATTTTTCAAGAACTGCACGAAGGCTTTTGTGGAGATCATGCTGGGGGCAAAACCTAGCACTGAAAATACTGAGGCAGGACTATTTTTTGCCCACTATAACAAAAGATTCAATCTCGTATGTCCCGAAGTGCGACAAATGCCAACGTTTCACCATAATTTCCTGAGCGGCTCCAGTTGAGTTAACAATGATCATCCTCGTGGCCATTCGCGGTATGGGGAATCGACCTAATAGGGCCCCTGCCTATGGGAAAGGGAGGAGTTCCTTATGCAGTGGTGGCGATCAACTATTTCACGAAGTGGGTAGAAGCCGAACCTCTGGAAACCATCACTTCAAAGATAATCCTAGACTTCGTGGTGAAGAGTATTATATGTCGATTTGGGCTTCCTAAAAAGATCGTGTCAGACAATGGGACACAATTCAACAGTGATCTCTTCACTGACTTTTGTGAAAAATACGACATTATTAAGAGTTTCTCCTCAATAGCGTATCCGCAGGCCAATGGACAGGTCAAGGTTGTGAACAAAACCCTAAAGGCGAGCCTGAAGAAGAGGTTAGACAAGGCCAAAGGATTATGGCCCGAAAAGCTCCCGCAATTACTTTGGGCATACCAAACTTCTGACAGAACCTCCACGGGACATACTCATTTTTCCTTAACCTTTGGAAGCGAGGTCATCCTTCCAGTCAAAACCATGGTAGCCACTCACAGGCAAAGGACATTCAACCAAGAGTAGAATGAGGGACTACTTAATGCATCCCTCGATCTGATTGAAGAAAAACGAGAAGATTCACAGTTACAGCTCACCCATTATCAACAAAAAATCACTCGTTATTTTAATTCTAAAGTTAAGACACATGGATTTGGATTGGGCGACCTGGTTCTCCAAAGGGTATTTCTAGCAAATAAAGATCCCAAGGATGGTGTTTTTGGCCCGAATTGGGAGGGACCATATCAGGTCATTGAGATTTTGCAAGAAGGAACTTTCAAGATAGCTCGACTGAATGGGGAAGTAGTCCCACGAACTTGGAACGCCCTACATTTGAAAAAATATTATCAGTAGCACCACCATCAATGTAAGGCTTATTTATAAAAGCCATTTTATTAAATAACAGGTGGATTATTAAATCATCTTTAAGATAGTATGAGTTTGTGTTCTAGATTTGTAAAAGCAACCAGGAAAGTTTCTACATTCTAGTTACTTGGGGGGCATATATCCCGAGATTGGATGGTAAGTTTAAATCATTAAAATCCCTAGATACAACCAAGTCGAAAACATAGAGGCTTGGAAAATTTGATTATTCGACAACTTTGTTTCAATGAATCTAGCGCAAACTAAGTTGAAATTATTTATAATCCTGGACG
Organism: Humulus lupulus; assembly: GCF_963169125.1. Classification (NCBI taxonomy): domain Eukaryota; kingdom Viridiplantae; phylum Streptophyta; class Magnoliopsida; order Rosales; family Cannabaceae; genus Humulus; species Humulus lupulus. The sequence continues at coordinate 196,904,116 of NC_084798.1, forward strand.
TAACTAGGTCTGAAATTTAGAAGCTTGGAAATATTTATTATTCAACCGCTTTTTAAAGTTTGAATTTTCAATAAACCTAGTGCGAACTAAGTTGAAATCATTTAAAACCCTGGACTCAACCAGGTCTGAAACTTGGAAAGTTAGGAAAATTGTTGAATATCAAGGGCTTGTTAAAGCTCGAGTTATTGATAAACCTAACATGAACTAAGTTTACATCATTTAAAACCCTGGACGCAACCAGGTCCAAAACTTGGAAAGTAATGAAAATTGTTTAATATCAACGGCTTTTTAAAGCTCATGTTATCAATAAACCTAGCACGAACTAAGTTTAAATAAATTAAAAACCCCGGATATAACCGGGTTCAAGGCCTGACTTTTAACAGGTATGATACAATTCAACAAACAAAACTTGGATATAACCAAGCTTGATAAATTCTATCCCAATCTAAAAATTGATTCCTAAAATCTCGAATGTAAAAGTCTAAAGATTCATAAACATGAGAGATAGTAAATGAGAGATAAATGGATCAAAAAGTTAGATATATATTGAAATAAAGCGAGCAAATTATCCTAAGGAGAAAAACCTCGAACTAAGCCTGAAGGCAATTGTTTAATAAAAAAAATTGTTAAACAATTACAGATAAATACAAAAAAGCTATCATTGAGCTCTGCCTGTTCGCCTAGCCGAGGTGACCTCCTCGCCATCTCCCTCAGCTGCTCCGGAAGCCACACCAGTCTTTGATGGCTCTTGCAAGAGCCGAGCCTTGAATCTTTCAAGGTACAGATCCCACAACTCGGCCCCCATGAAAGAGAAGTTCCCATCCGGGTTGAAGGCCTAGCACTGGTATAGCATCTCTTCCATGGAAGACGATGAGGCCGCCTTTTCTTCTTTGACTGCGGCCTCATCCTCAGACAGTTTTGATTTGGCTTCATCAACCTCGTCCTGAAGTTGTGCTGTTTTAGCTTAGAGAGCAGACAAGGCAGTCTTTGCAGCCTACTCGCTTTCCTAGGACGAGGCGAGAGCAGCCTTGGCATCATGCTCACTCTTTTGAGCAGTCGCCAAGGCAGCTTTGGCAATCTGCTCACCTTCTTGAGCAGCTGTGAGGGCAGTGTTTGTAGCATTTAGTTTGGCCCGGAGCTCATCATTTCTAGCCCTAGCCCAGGCTATGCTGCGATACTGGGCCAGGACAGACTGCCAAACAACAAAACAAGTCAGAGATATACCCTTGATTGTAATAAGAAGGAAAATGTCACCAAGGAAGGATAACTTATGGTAAGGTTCATTCCCATAGCTGATTCCATGACATTCTCCGGGCTCTGCTACTCGATGGTCCTCAGATCCCTCGAGCTGGCCCTATAGGCGTGCCCCACCATATGGCTCACCGTCTCGTAAATGATACCCCAAAAGCTTTAGGGATCTTTGCCAAATCCTGGGGATCTATTGGTATTCGAACAGTCAGGGCTGGGACAGTGGGGGCTGGAGGCTCAGCTTGTATTACTTGGGCCTGCGAAGGCGTGAATCGAGGTGGAGGAGGAGGAGGAGGGGGAACCCTAGCAATAATAGAACTCACCAGAACTGATTCTCGAGTTGAGCTCGCCTCTTTCCTCTTGGCAGGGGATCTTGAGGTATTGCCTGCTGTGGGGGGGTTTTCTTCGAGATCCTGAGCCTCTTTATGGTGGGGCCCAAGCCGGTTTTCTTAGTCTGGAAAGCAGTTCGGAGGTCAGGAGCTCTGGGTTGTTATATCTCTTTGCTTGAAAAGACAAAAAAAAAGGAGTTGGTTCATAAATAAAGTTGGCAAAAACATATTCAAGGATAGAGAAAACAAAGATCCTACCCTCCGGGCTGGGGGAGGAGTCTATTATCACCAGCACGGGTGTTTTGACTGGGATAGGCACGACCTCCGGCCTTGGAATTAATGGAGGAGAGGGAGAGTCTACGGTTAATATATCTGGGATCCTAAGGGGTTCAGGCTCAGGTCCTTCCTCAGGGCTGGATTCATCTACATATTGTCTAAATCCAGGGGAAAATGCACCCTGGAGCAGAGAAGACCAGGTCCTACGAATGGTTCCATACTCTTCAAAAATGGCAGATCTAAAGTTTAAAGTGTTGTCAACAACAACTGTGCCCTTAGGGTAACTATGTTCGTGGCATACCACTAGGTGGTCTACACATTGGAGCAGGGTTACATTACGATCTGGGTTATGAGGATGACGATGGACGAGCTGATTTGGGTTAAATCGAACTAACCTAAAATCGACAACAGCCTTATCTAATTCCCTATAGGGGTATGGGTTACCTTGGTTGGAGGGGCCAGTTGCTGCCCTTGACGCAGTTCGTTCCAAATCAGGTCCCCGAACAGCCTTGGGAGCCCGCCTTTTCCTCACAAGAGGCACCTTGTCCTCTTCTTCCTCCTCGCCTTCAGTGGCTGGCAAGGCCTCCTCTTGAGAGGAAGGAAGCTCGCGGATCATGGGAAGGGTAGCCCGGGACCTCAAGGCCAACGTTTGACCTTCACTGATCAACTTGCACGCCAACATCGTGATGTAATTCACGACCTGGTGGTAGTCCTTCTCACTGGGTGGAAGCCCGGACAAATTCTCGTATTGACCCCTGAGGGTCACGGACATTCCCGTCCTCGCAAATATGGCTGCATGAGAAACAAATTCAGTTAAGACGTGTACAAAAGAAATATCTTGAAAGGAATAAAATGTCATGAGCTGAAGTCACAAAAGTAAGGAACTTACGAGGACGGTTGAAGTATCGGTGTTCACAATTCTGGAATCCATTCGACATAAAGAACAAGTCTTTATAGTCGTTGGGATGGCTGGGAAGCTTGATGATGGGGTAGAGTTGGGAAACCTTGTGAGATAATAGATCCCATCTCCTCACCCTTTCTGCTCTGGGCTAGCTTTGAGGCAGAAAAAGTATAGTATATCTGTCGGGGTGGGGACTTCCCACTCATGCTTCAAAAATAAATATTTCAGCCCCGTCAAAAGTCTATAAGAATTTGGGGGGAGCTTAAATGGAGTCAATTTCACGTAATTTAAAAATTCCGTGAAGTATTGGTCCAGGGGAAGAAAGGCCCCAGCCTTCAGGTGCTCATCACTCCAAGCCGCGAAGTCATCTTGGAGAGGGGAGCAGCTCTGTTCCCCTTCGAACGCAGGTCAAACCAGGAGAGTTCCAGTCCCGACCTCTATGTTGTAGCTCAACAAGATTTTGCTCACCCTCCCTTGGGTCATGATCTTCGATTCTATATGTTCAGCCTCAAAGTAGGCATTTGGGTCAACCACCAGCTCCTTCTCCACCACCGGATCGAAGTGCGGGATGGGAGACTCTGGGAGATCTGCTTCCCCTTATTCTTCTGCTAAGCAAACAAGCTTGATGCATTCTTCTTTGAGGTGGTTTTCTTTTGAGGAGCTATCAGATTGCCTAATGAGCAGAATGACCTAGTTAGTAGGAGACCTAAGAGGATTTAAGGTCTATGACGCGAGGATATGAAGGGGGGAATGGTTTACTTTTGTTATACGAGCTGAGGTTAGCCTCAGCCCCATTGTGTGATGCCACGCGATACCCTAAGTTACGCGCCTCGATTTTGTAACAGACCCCTGATATTTAGGGATCTGTGTGCCAAATTGGCAGACCACTACTTACCTTGGGAGGCAATTTAGTACAAAACCACCCAAGAAACGTAACCTCTAAGCTATCTGGTTTGAAACCTAAAAACCCTCCGTCTCCTTTATCCCGAATGGGTATTCTCTAAATTAATTCACCATTAAAATTACCCAGATTTACCCAGAAATTTCCCATTTTTATGAATGTCTTATTTCTAGAGCTATTTTTTGGATTCACCCGTTGAACCTAAGTCAAAACCTATTCCCTAAAATCATTTAGAAATATTCTAACAATGACTACAGTGAAGATTGTGGTGAAGACAAAAGTCCATAAAAAAAACTCTTAAAACCAAAGAATGAGATACTTACAGTGTGTTCTTCGACGGTGATGTGTAGACTTTGTGAAGGGAAGTTCTTGGAAAACTTCTGAGAGACTGGGTGCGGTGAACGATTTTTGGGGATTTCTGGAAAAGAAGAGAGGTTCGAAAGTGCAGAAGAGGAAAATTTTTAAATGAAAGGTGGTGAAGTCTGAAACTTGGCCATCCCTTTTATACGTAAATTGTGTAGATTGATCTGGGCCATCCAGTTGAGTTAGTTCAAGATCCAAGGGCCAAGGTTAAATAAACAAAACGGCAGCAAAAAGGTGACAAGACAATTATTGCAGTCCTCGAAACCCAAACAGACGCTAATTTCAGTACACCACGTGTCTAGTACTCGAGTAGTGGGCAGGCATGGTTTTGTGTAACAGAAGTCTAAAAGCCCCTACTGTGTAGGTCAGAAAATGACGACGTCATACACGAGCAGGAGCTTGGGGGGAAAATGTTGTACCCTAATTTTAGCCCGAGTTCATTCACTCAGCTCGGGTACAACTGGCAAATAAATATACGGAGAAATACCCAAAGGAATGATATCTACTTTATCCACGTAGACAACTCCAGTTTCATGTAGACACGTGTGGTATTAGGTGTCCTGGGTTTAACTCGAGCTACAGACATGAAGGTTGTGAAGCGCGAGCTCATAATATTCAAACGGCAATCGAAGTACAAGCTTGGAAGAGATATTCAACTCGTGGTAATTTAAATATATTGCACATCCGCGGATCCCCAGAGACTCGAGTCCTCTTATACGTTTATTTATGACCAGACTGTCATATTTAATGTCCCAAATATTAGGAAAACATTTACTGTATGATCAAATCATATCCCATTATAAATGGGAAATATATATATTAAATGTAATAAATATTTATATGTGTGATTGACTCACACGGTTACCCAAACATGTCTATGGAATTCCCTTATAAATACTGGGGATGTAGGATAGGGAACGGGACTATTATTTTGTAATACTGAAACTCTGCCAAAATAGAGAGAAAAACAGCAATAATATAGACTCGTAAACTAGGTGGATTTTAACAACTGAACTACGTAAATGATTTGTGTTCTTGTGAATTCATTTCATTTTTCATTATGGTTTATTACTAAGCATTAATCTACAATTTTATTTCTTAATACAATGTTGGCGAAAAACCGCATCAACAATTGTATATTTGACCCGAAGAATAAAATTGTTCTCAAATTTCCAAATTACAGTTTTACCCTTGTATCAACTCTTACCTTGATATAGTGTTGATAAAGCAACCCTGGGGACCTATGATCTATAATATCAAGCTCCAATAAATATTAGATTATTAATCAAAGCTCTTTGATTTAATAATCATATTAATCCTCTATTAATGGTTCATAATTAAAAGGGAATAAAATTACCATTTTACCCTTTTAACTATATCTTGTTCCTAGTGTACCATTAACTTTACCTGCGAAGGTTGTGTCACAACAAGTTTGTGACATGAGCGTTCATAACCTTTTCATTTCGAAAATTCAACCCAATAGAGAACCATTATTCAATCTATAAGAAGGTATAGATTCCATATCTGTTAAACTGTGTCCCCAGCCATATATATCATTGAGTCCCCGAAATAATTGTTTTTAGCCTGATCATTCTGACAAACCTTAACGAATAAATCAAATGATCAGATGACATATATAGGAGTTTATAGTAACCTCAGGATTAAGATCATCGTGTATATGATCATCGTTTGTTGTGTTTGATTAATACTATGAAACGGTGTTTAAACAGGTATTAACAAATCACATCTGGTCTATTCTATATATCACTATATATAAAGTACGTTCACTAAAGTGTCTTACTACACTAGTGATCCGGATCTAGGTCACTTGTATTCATAATACTAGCGAACCGTACTAGCAGTAGTTAATCTAAAGATTCTATAACTTTATTTTACTGCGAATTGTTTCAAGTTTATTATCTTAATCTCGATCCTCTCATACCATTATGAGATTAAGACGACATAGATAAACTATGAAATTTTCTGATATTTACTTAATATTATCAACATAATATCGGACATAGTCTATATATATATAATAATTCAAATCAATTATTTATTTCATTTAAAATATTTCTCAGCTACAATTGCTTTAAGGGCATTATTCCCAACAAATAGAGGCTATGACTCTTATACTGTTGGTAGCCTTTTACACTGGTAGAGTATCCTCCAACATAACTGCTAATTACCTGGTACCAACTTACTCAATGTCGGCTTTCACACATCAGTATAGGTAGCTCTTTTCCATAATGGAGCCTAAAGAAGAAACTGGATTAAGGAATGCTCATACTAAATTGACATAATAATTTGATCAAATATAAATTGGAGGGTCTACAACTTTTTCAAATATAGTTTTTATTCCTCACAAGGTATAAAACTTATAAAGTTCATTCTTCGAAAATTGAAAAAAAATATGGTCAACAAATTTCTTCCAAACAGGACAAGATATTTACACAATCATGTATGCAAGACAAGGCAATCAATTATTGACAATTTCAAAGAAAACAAACCACCAAGGATTTTCTGAGGGAATCAAATCTAACCGTGTCTAATGCTTTAGTAAAAATATCTGCAATTTGTTTGTTAGTCTCAACATATTATAAAATCAGAGTTTTATTTTCAACAAGTTCCCTGATAAAATGCTGACGAATGTCAATATGTTTGGTGCGAGAGTGATGAAAATGATTTTGGAGATATTAATAGCACTTGTATTATCACAAAAAATGGTTAAAGTTTTTAGATCAAACCCATAATCAGCTAACATTTGTTTCATCCACAAAAGTTGAGTACAACAGCTCCCAGCAACTATGTACTCATCCTCGGCGGTTGACAGGGAGATGGAGTTTTATTTTTTTACTATGCAAGGAAACTAAATTGTTTCCTAAATAAAAACAACCACCACTTGTACTATTGTGGTCATCAGTGTTTCCTGCCCAATCTGCATCACTATAGCACACAAGGTTAGAGTTTGTTTCTTTGGAGTACCAAATGCCTAATTCAAGAGTATTATTGATATAACGAATAATTTTTTTTACAGCAGTCACATGAGACTCCATAGGGTTCCCTTGGAAGCAAGCACACACTCCAACATTGTAACTGATGTATGAGCGACTAACAGTTAAGCATAGAAGACTCCCAATCATACTCCTGTAAAGAGTGAGATCGACTTTTGTCCCATTCTCATCTTTAGATAGTTTGGCAGTGGTTCTCATGGGAGTTTTAGCAGGTTTGGATGCGACAAGCCCAATTCTCTTCACCAAATTCTTGGTATACTTGCTTTGTGAAATGAAAATTCCCTCACCGGACTGCTTAACTTAGATCCCCAAGAAAAAATTGAGCTCTGATACGAATTGAAATTATTTTTTTTGGACTTACCAAATTAATTAAACCAGGTTAATTAATGAAGGTGCAGAATGGTAATTAAATGTTGAAACAGATTTCAGATCTGTCGGGATAGAATAAGAACTTGTCACGACAGAAACTGAACACAATAAAAAGACATTGCAAAAACAATAAAGAACACAATGAATTTTTACAAGGTTCAGAAACCATTTCGGATAACCTACTCCTTGGGGCCACACCCAGAGAATAGAACCAATTAATAAAGAATCACAAGTACAAAAATATTGACTTAAACAAAACAATACTCCCTCTTGAGATTTGTCGCAACTTTGTTGAACTTCTCTTCACTAATTTGATTTTGATTGAACGTTGAACCACAAAAACACGTGAATACAATGATCTTGAATACAAACTATGAACCCTCACAAATATTATAATTCACTCACAAAACTATGCACCCAAGAGTTCGCTTTTTCTCGAGACACTAGAAGCCTATTTATAGAGATCATTTCGTGCTCAGAAAGGCTGAGAAAGAATCTCCAATAAAAGCAAGAATATTTGAAGATATTCTTGATTAATGAAGATTTGCCAATTTAGTTGATTCTGATCCGACAGACACGAATTTTGCAGGGACAGCTAACACCTGAGTCATATCAAATTTCTCAAGATAGACATAGCAATTAATTTCTCAAAGATTGTATTTCATGTAGTTAATTATCTTGGAAAGCACGAAAATCAATATAAAATATTCCATAAATAAATTCGAATAAGCACATAATATTTTCTTTATAAAACAAAGATACAAATTCATTTTATAAACATATTATGAAAATATCAAACTAAATAAGAAATTATTCGCAAACCTTACCAATTAATCCAATGTATTAATTCTGAAAATCACAATAAAAAAGGAATTTAAAATTATCTTTTAAATAAAAATATATCTCTATGAAATTTTCTATTATAAAATACATCATTAATCTACGTCCTAACCAATTATTGAAACGATTTTATATCTCTACTCTTGTGCACAAATCAATATTGCAAGTTAAGTTATATAAATATATATACTAGATACAAGCAACGTGTAATATGCACGTTTGCTTAATTTTATTTATAGAATTTATTAATTATTTTTATTAAATATATATTAATCTCATATAAATTTCAAATAAATATTATATTTTAATTAAATAATTTATTTATTTTTGTTTAAGTTTATGTTTGTTCTAGTTTTTGAATTTAGGAGAGACAACAAGAGATTATATATTATATGTTTAATGTAATATTAAATATTATACGTGGATTTTAAATTGAAGTTTCTTGCTAATTTTGTTTAAAAAAGACAATTTGTTACTAATTCACAATATATTATATTATATGTTTAATATGATATTATTCTAATAAGTGAGTTTAAGTTTAATTAAATTTTATTTAAGTTATAAAACATATGATTTTATTATTTTTAAATAATTATTATTATAAAATATCTCAAAAATATCATATTTTAATTTTTTAATTATTTATTTTATTTAATTTAAATTCAAATATTTATAAACTACTATTAATAATAAGAATATTTTGTTAAATATAAAAATATTCCGTTAAAATTAACATTAAAAAATAAAAAACGGTTAAAATCAAAATTTTGCTTAATGTATACACTTATTACATATAATATATATTTATATATATATATATTACATCCGCGTTCGTGTATAGTAAATATATTAATAAATCAATCATTATTTTATTGCATTTCATTCTAAGAATATTAATTATCATGATTCAGTGAATACTTCAAAGTCAACCAATTCTAAAAGTAAAAGATATATCTAATCATTTCATTTTGGACAATACAACGATGACAAGTGAGCTGGTTAAAAGAAAAAACATTATGGAACTATTTTATATGAATAATTTTAAATTACATAGGTCAAATCTGACATATGAGTATTTGGTATTTATCATCAAATCCTTTTTCATTTATTTACCTTGATACGTGTGAACAATAATATATTCATATATAAGAAAAATAATAGTTAGATTGAATAAATGAAAGGGTGATACTTGTCCGCGTAGTTACTAAAATACCCACATAAAGATGTTGGATGGACAATAACTTAATTATATATTGTACAAATAATTATAATATGGGTAAGAGATATAATTGAAATTAGTGATAAATTAGTGGTGCAGCCCTACATTTAAGTATTTTATAATATGAAAAGATAATTGAATAAATATGATTTTTTTTCTCCCGAACTTTTTACGTTGTTAAAAATTCTATCTGAACTATGCATGTTGTCATGTGTATAATTCAATTAAAAACTAATAAAAAATAAAAAATAAAGTATTTTTAAAAATAATTTAAAATTTATATATTTTTACTTCTTTTTTTCTTTTTTTATTTAAATATTAAAGAAATTAAAAATCATATTACAATATTAAATTTAATAGTATTTTATTTGAACTATTTTGCTTAAGTTTTATTTGCATGAACAATAAATTTTTTGTTTGACAGATTATGTTTCAACTTTTTTTCTTAAAGATGGTGAATTTTAAAAATTAAACAAATTAAGAAAATAGCGTTTTATGAATTAGAGTAGAAAAGTATGATTATAATAAAATTGTAGATTGTAAATTAATAAATATTGTATAATATTATGACCCCGACTACTAAGTGTGGGCATCCGATCTGATCCAACATTTTTGTACTAATCTAATCCAATTAAATATTGTATTTTGAAAATCATCATCAAATCCAAACCAATTAAGAATGAAAATCCAATCCAATTAGTAATTGGATTGGTTCGGTTTTTTAATTGGATTTCAAGTTGTAACCTGATTTGTTTTCTGAAACTAAGTTGGAGCTTGATTTTTAATATTAACTTAAAAAATATACAAAAATATCACTTAAAAAATAAACAATACCACTCATTTATGTTCAAACTACATAAAGTTATCAATCTTACAAGTTTAATCCAACTAAAAGCTTGAATTAGTATTGAAAATGAGAGAGAATAAGGAGAATAAATGCATATTTTTTGTGTTTTCTCTTCTAATTAGGTATGGAAGTGTATATGGAAGACTAATAGTTAGCCAATAATAATGTATTAAAAGAATTATAAATATTTTTGTAATATATTTAAATAAATATAAATAATTAAATATTTTTTAATATATATTATATGCAATTGGAATAGATCGGTTTTTAATTGGATTTTGACAGTATCATCCACCATCCAATCCAATCCAATTATAATCGGATATCCAATTTTTTGTAATTGGATTGGTTCGGTGTAATTTGATTGGTTTGAATGTTTCCCACCCCTACCAGCCACCACTACCCAATAATTTACAATTTTCTTTCATCTTTTTTCTTTGAGGAATATCATTTTTCTACTAGCCACGCCATCCTTTTCTACTCCAATTCATACAACATTATTTTTTTACCTTTTTCTTTTTTTAAATGAAGCATAATGAATAAACACAAGAAATTTATTGTACATGCAAATAAAACTAAAGCAAAATAGTTCAAATAAAATACTACTAAAGTCACTATTGTATATGATTTTTTTTTAAAATTTTAATATTTAAATGAAAAGGGAAAAAGAAGTAAAAAATATATATAAATTTTATAACTTTTTCAATTTTTTTTTTAACTTTCTTAATTGAATTATAGTGGTGTTACTGCACGTTAGTGTCACATCAGTGTCCAAACTGCCAAATCATCCTTCTGTTAGTCACGTCATCCGAAAACTAACAGAAGTCTCATAATTTGGTAACGTGTATAGTTTGAAAGAAATTTTTAACAATGTGAAAATTTTGGGAGGTACAAGTTGCACATAGTAATAGTTCGGGGGGAAAAATCATATTTACTCAAGATAATTTAATAGGATGCTAAATTCGTTCAATGCTAAAAAAAAAAATATAAAGATCATTAATAATAGTTTTTAAAAAAAAACAATTTACGTCTTAACATGTTAATATGCATTAAAGCATAACACCCAATGCTATAATAAAGCATAAATATCCCTTAAGTTTTTTTTTTTTTGTATTTGGCAATTTAACTCCTAAGAAAAAAAATCTATTAATCAAGTCAATGAGTTTAAAAAACAGTAGCAATCAAGTTTTTTTAGTTAATTTTATTACCAAAATTCTTAGTTTTTTTAGAGATAATTTTGATTTTTTAAAAATATTATACACCTTCAAATATATTTATACATGATACTGTATAGAAAAATCTTTAAAAAGTAATTTGAAAACTAATAGTATGTAAAAAAAAAAAATACTATTTAGGAATGACTAAGAGATATTATACACCTCAATGACTTGATTGCTGTTTTTTTTTTCTTAGTGACTAAATTGCCAAACAAGGTGAAACTTAGGGGGCATGTATGCTAAAATTCTTAATTTTTATGCCAAATTTAGGAATATATGGTTTAATGTATATGTAACGTATTATTATATATTGCATTTACTATTTCCCCGGAATTAATTTCACCAGTCCAAGAAATGGTAATCTGTGTGTTTATATATATTGAGTTTGCTATTTTTAACTGTAAAACTAAGAACAATGCTACTAATGATTGAGACACACTCTTTATACACATTATTTATGCATATAATGATATGTCAATATTATCAAGATAAATCACATGGTCTTACTCTTAATAAATTGTTAAAAAAATTGGTATATCATTGTATGCACAAATAATATGTAAAAAGAGTATGTGTCTAGTATCACTCCAATTTATATTACCACGATTGCTACTCTTCTCAAATTTTAATTTTTTTTCTTCTAATATTCATTTTATTTTGATTTATTTTTTAAAAAAAGAAAACAATTCCCCTAAAATTTTGACAACATAGCATTGTGTTAATTGTGTCAACCCAGTTTCACAATTTATTATTGTATAAAATGTCAAAGTCTCAATACTAAGCTGAATTGTTGTATTATAATCTAGGATTCGATTCATAAACATATAGTTACACTTTGTTGATAATTATGAAAAATAAATAATAGGAAAGAAGAGAGTTGTAATCTTTTTAATTATTTGGAGAAATAATAGAGAGCTAGATTGATATAACATTTTAAATAAATTATAATGAGAGTTTAAATTCTTATGTTATTTTTAATATACTTTTTAGAAAAGTTATAAGTTAATTTTTGAGAAAGCTATACAATAAAGTTGTTAGGTAAACAGACAGAAAATAACTTATTATAGAATTAATTTATGCAGAAACTAAAACTAAAATGCAAAACTAGTACAATCCAAAATAAAATTAATTATTTCACTTATCATCTCCTTCCCAATTTTTTTTTTTTTCAAATTAGAGATTTTTTTTTAGTTAAAAGAAAAGTATGAGTCTTTTAATTTAAATTATTTTTGAATATTTGTGGCGAAGTATTCAAATTAAGTCAAAAATTATACTTAAGTACTCAATTATTTTTTTCTTAACGGAAAAAATATGTTCTGTCATTGATTCGACTCATAAACATATAGTTACACTTTGTTGATAATTATGAGAAATAAATAATAGGAAAGATGAGAGTTGTAATCTTTTTAATTATTTGGGAAAAAAAATAGAGAGCTAGATTGTAGGACTGAGTATAAAATCCGAAAAACCGAAAAAATAGTATACACCGACTTTTCGAACACCGAAAAAACCGAAACCGATTAAATCGAACACCGAAAAAACCGCCAATGGCGCAAACCGCCACTGTTTGGTCGGTTTGAAAAAATTTTCCGGGCCGACCGGCGAAACCGAAACCGACCGAACAATATAATATATAATAATATAATATTATATAATTATTAATTATTAAATAAAAATAAAAATAAATATGAAATTATGTTCTATATATTTATGTTTTAAAAATGCACAAAAATGGATTCTAACAATCCAAAAATTTTAGTTTTTTAACTAAAACTTTCAAAAAAAAAATTAATTTAAAAAAAATAAGAAATTCGGTTTGGTCAGTTTAACCGACCAAACCGCGATCCAAAACGGTCGGTTTTTTTCTTTTAACTGGTTTGGTCGGTCGGTTTTTGGATTGCACCAATCTGGACCGAAAACCGAATTCTGGATTTTATGTTATGAAAAAACCGCTCAAACCGACCGATGCTCACCCCTACTAGATTGATGTAACATTTTAAATAAATTATAATGAGAGTATAAATTCTTATGGCCCTTTTAGTATAATTTTTAGAAAAGCTAAAAGTTGATTTTTGAAAAAACTCTACAATAAAGTTATTTGGTAAGCAAATAATGTTTACCGAGTTTTTCGGAAACTTTAATAATAGAAGATTAGAGAGCTTAGAAGAAAGGGTTTGAGGAGTAAACACAAGGTTTTTACGTGGTTGGGGCGTTAATGAGCCTTAGTCTACGAGACAGTTGTATTAGAGCTTAAAGAACCTTTGACAATGGAGTTTTCTACAAGTTTGAGCAGAGTAACTGCTTACAATCAAAATCTCGGGTTTTTCTCCTCAGTGCACCATTATTCGTATTTATAGGCACAGGAGTGCATTGGGCTTGGGCCAGGCTGACCCGGGCCCAATAAGGGCGTAAATACCATTAGCTTCTCTGATGGAAGCCTAATACAAAGGATTAAAATATGAAACGTACAATAATCAAAGCCCATTGGGCCAAACCAAACAATATCTTATTCTAAGACATGCAACAAACTGGAGTTTCAGTCTAAGTACTCTGGGCTACGAGGAAGATTTGGGGGACAAGATCGGTCAGAGTAGTGGCGGTGCAGGTTCGAACCAACGGCGTACATTCCTGAGGCAGCCTCTTTTGCAGGTTAAGCGTGGGGAGAACCCCCACGCTTCATGGGACGATGTCAGTATCCTGGACACTTTATCTCACCAAACTCGGACAACCGACCCGGGTTCGTTTACCAATGTCCCCCTCCGTTCACCAAGGTCCCGAACCATTTACCAGGATTCGGGTCTATCCACAGGGATCCCGGCTCCCATCTTGGTTTTGGGAGCCGCGACCTTCTCTGCCACGCGTCGGGGGACGTTGGGGGGAGCGGTCCCGGGTTCATACCACCTGCCCCAGCGGCGGTGGTCCCGGTCCGCCCTCCCGTACGCCCTTTGGGCCTTGCCTAGATTTGGGCTGCCAACATCCGTTTTCCTCTCGTCAAATGGGCCCGATCTGGGCCTTAACTCTAAATCGGGCAGCCCACGGGCTTAAAGTGTGGATCTGGACATCCGGAAAGAAACGGGGATAACAATTACCCCCCAAGCCTTCATCTGGGCTCACGCGGTGGAGGCTTGTCTCCCTCCCGGACCATCTCGGCACTTCCCAGTTCGTTTCCAAGGCGACGGGTCCGCAGGTGAGGGGCACTGCGTGCTGAACAATCATGGAATTAAAACCTACGAGTATTCCCATTATTACCTTTGCGACAAGGAGGATCGTTGAATCGGGGCAGCGCGGATCATGCCTTGGGGGGTACCGTGATGCAGTGCTCGAGTAGATCCATTAATGTCCCTGCACGATCCAAGACCGTCCGATAGGGGGGATCGCGCCTAACCGTTAGATCAAAACAGCCTTCTGGTTCTTATAAATAACCTCAGGTTTTCATTTAAATCTTTACATTCTCATAAAAGAAAAATTCTTAAAGGATATTTTATGACCGAGCTTGGCGACGACATTTTCCATCGTCTTCACCGTCGTCTGTTCCCGACGCACCCAATATCCACACCTTCGCCTGAGCAAATGACATCGGCCTACCCCCTAGACGAGCTTTTGGACCGCCTTCACCTGTTCAAAGCTGTGATTTTACCGTCGCTGTCACCGGAAACCCGCCATTCTTCACGACCAGCCTTTTACATTAAGTTTTCCTGGCTTTTGCTTTTATTTTCTTGCGTTTTCCATATCGTCGTATTTATCTGTTTAGGCTGTTAAATCTTGCCTGCGTTTAGATTGGCTCTAGGTGTATTAGAATAGGTTAGGAAAAGAAAACTAGTATGGACTGTCTCGGATCTCCTCATGTTCGGGTGGTTCCCGGACAAGTTGCAATAGGTCAGCTTAGGAGAACAGCTAGATCCTTCCTTCTTTTTTTTTTGTTCCCGATCCAGGCTCCGCGGCTTCTTAGTGATCCCAGACCTGATCCGGAGGGGACTCCTCCAAGCAGTTCGTAGGAGAGCCCCCGTACCTTAACCGACCTTCTTGGGTTTTGGTGCTGACTGCTTGGTTGTTTGTTTTGTTCTGTTTTGCTCCCAAATCATCAGCCATGACCTCGGGCGTCACCCTTCATTCGGAAGAACAAGTTAATGCGGCCCCTATCACTCTACCGGGTCCAAGACTCCCAGTGGCAACAGGTGGGAGATGGACGGGGTGCAGAACCAATTCCGAAACTACCAGATGTTGTATGCCCTAGAGAAGCATTTGGGCGTGGAGTCGACTCCCGGACTATTCTATAACCGCCTGGCCAGAAGAGAGGAGAAGGCTCACACCGGCGTGGGCGAGTTCTGGGCCTGGAGTGTAGGCCACATCAGTGCGGGAGCAACTCTCCCACTCCACGACTACTTCGTGCAATTCCTCAAATTTGTGGGGATTGCGTTGTTCCAGCTCCTGCCTCAAGCGTGCCGGATGCTCATGGGATGGCGCGTCTTTTGCATCGCGAAGCAGATCCTGGATCCGACCCCAGCAGAGGTGCTGTATTTCTACAAGTTGGAGCCGCAGGTCAACGTCAAGGACAAGACCCTGGACGGCTTCTACAGGCTAAAACTGCGGGGCAACTACGCTGCTCCTACCAGCACCTGGAAGCATCCCCCGGACGTCAGACATTACTGGTTCATGACGTCTGAGTTTCTTATAGAAAAGAACCCCACGCTGATGCTGGACTTCCAGCGAGTGGGTAAGTGACCTCCCGTCCCCTAATTTTCTTTTTTTTTTTCGCTGTTTATTCCTCATTCTCAACACATTGCCTTGGATGGCAGGACCCTATGCCCAGACTCCCCTCACCCAGTTCATCCTGGACCGGAAGAAATTCTACTCTGAGCTAAGCGCGGAGGATTTGGACGTAGGGAACTACGTCAACACCGATAACCTCCGAGTGGTCGGGATGCTAACGGCCAACCAAACAATCAAGGCCCCAAGCCTCTAGGGGATACAGTGTGAGAAAGACCCCGAATTGAGGGAGGCGCTGGCCCTTGAGCACATCAGGGTTGTAGAGGACGCGGCTCGGGCAGATGCGGCCAAAAGGAAACGAGACCAGACTCAGCAGAGGGAGAGTGCCACCTCCGAGGAGCTGGAAGCTCTCTTTTACGAGGCCCAATCGATCACGGGGACCCACGGTGCTAGTGTATCAGGGCGAGGTAATTCACCTTTGCTTTTGACTTATGCTCCCCGAGTTAGGGACTTAGTTAGGGATAGATTAGTTTATCGAGGCCCCCTGTTTGGGGTTGATGGGGAGATGAGGCCTCTGTCTCCCATCACGGTTGATTCGAAAACTCTCATGTACTCGTCCGGGTTCCTTCAATATGGGAACTTCCTATACCCGGATGACATGGGAGATCGAATCCATTCCTTCGCCTTAGGAGAATTGAGTCGAGTCCGAGGTCTAGACAAGGGTTCGTCCTAGATTATTTTTAGTTTTTTTATTACTCATTCGCATTGACTTGCTTATTTTTCTAATCCCTTTTTGTTTGTGTTTATTCCATAAGATTCTAGCATGTCCAACCCCGTGGAAAAAATGAAGCAGGCCCTCGAGGTTCGGGCTGCCAAGGTGAGGGCTTCAGCCAAAAAGCTACTAGAGGAGCGCCCAAGCCAAAGCCGGTGCCAGAGTCTCATTCCATCAGGGAGGATTTAGCCGTGGTTCCGATCACGACAGTTGATCCTGCAACTGTCCCAACTCCCCCCACTTATCCTCCGGTAATTGACCTGGAGCAAGACCCGCCGGCGAGTCAGAGTTTTGGGAAGAGAGCCGCGGAGTCGGGTGCGAATGAAGCCTCGACAGGGGCAAAGAAGGCCAAGACCAAAGGCGCTGGCTCGGCCGAGGAATCTTCTGGGGAGAGTCATCTCACCGCCAAGGAAATCCTGAAAGCGCCCGCGCTCTCAGTCCATCCGGCTTTACCCGAAGAGGGGGAGGTAGTCCTGCGGGATTAACAGTCCAAGCTGGTAACCCGAACTTGGGAGAATGGCTAGGAGAAAAGAGAGGAAGCCTACCAGGCAATGATGATTCATTGTCAGGTTGAGTTCTTGGAGCGTCCGACAGCATTCAGTTCTCCCCAGCCGATCGTGGACCGGCTAGTTGCCGAGACGAGATTTCGTCCCAAATTGGGGCAGGACACGGCTCCGTTCGCGGCAGACTTGTTGGATCAGGTGGGGAATACCATGTCCAACCTTCAGTTGAAGCGGTACGCCACCATCGCCAACTAGGACATGTTGTTCATCTCCCAGGCCCTCCGCCATCAAGCCACGGTTGTAAGTTATCCGTTTACATCTCCTTTTTCTTCTTGCATTTCTAGTTCATATTTTTATAACTTCAATTTATTCCAGGACGCTCTACTGGCTCATTGGAATGCCGGCTTGGCGGCCGAGATCACAATGAAACTGGAGACGATCCAACTGGAGCTAGAGGCGGCCGTGAACCAGCGGGAAGCCACTAAGGAAACCCTGGCCAAGGAGGTGGCTCAGGCCAACGCAGACCGTGAAGAGGCTGTTTGGACTAAGATTCAACTTGAAGAGACTACGTCCCGAAGGGAAGCCGAGAATGGCAAGCTGGTGGCCAGTTTAGAGGCAAAGCTTCTTCGAGTAAAGGCTCTGCAGGAGGCAGTCGCAGTCTAGTCTACCCAGGATCGAGAGAGGGTCACCGGTCTGGAGTCCCAGGTCCATGAATTGGACGACTTGCTCCGATGGGAGGTGTATGCGCATGATGAGACTCGTCGCGAGAAAGAACAGGCGGAAGCTATGCTGGAGGTCACCTTCGACGAGGCCATCTACATGGCCTGGCTCCAGGACAAAAACATGAACCTCCTCCTCTACCCCGACCCTGTCGCGAAGAGAGTTGAATTTGAGGCAAGGAGAAATCTAATGCGAAGCCCCTGGATGGGGAAGAGGCGAACGGAGCCGTCCCGGAGGTGTTAGGGCATGGTGAAACCTAGGTATGGGTCCTCTTTTTGTTTTTCTTTCTCTTTGCTTTTAATTTTGTAACACTTTCACAGACGCGGGTACGTCTAAGACAATTTTTGTTTTCTTATTTACTTTGTTTCTTGCACAATTCTTTCTTGTTTCCATTCGTTAAGCTTTCACCAAGTGTTTTACCACTATTCATGAATGAGTCGAATGTTTGGTCCCGGTTCCAACAGCCAGGATCTCTTCTGGTGACCCGTCTTCGGGTCTCAATGGCCTGGACTAGATTATTCCTGAGTTTAACTTATCAGCTTGCTTTAATGCTGCTGCTCAGGTTCCAACGGCCTGGGCCATTAGGGAGTTTTGACAATTATTACTAAATCTATTTGTCCAGTTCCTAGTGTTGAAAATCTGATGGTATGGACCATCAGGGATTAGTTGATTAGCTTGTTTTGAAACCTAGGATAGGTTCCCACGGCCTGGGCCATTTCTAAGACTAATTTTAGACAACTTATGCCTGGGGTTCGCGTTCTAATAATCTTGTGCAATTGTAGGAATGACGCGGACGGGTATTTAGTTATTTGGGACCACGTACGGTCAACCAAGTTTTAGGTATTTTACATCCTCGGGACATGCATATCCGGGTTAGGGCCTGGGCTAGCCCGTACAACCTACTGGATATTTCACCTCCCGGACTGCGCTCGTCCGGGCCGGGACCAGGCCTGAGCCTTAGTTCCTATATATTGTACCCCCAGACCGCGTATGTCCGGGTTGGGACTTGGCCTGAGCCTTACATCCATTTGGGCTTTCACCCCCCAGATCTTGTCAGCCCGGATTGGGACTAGGTGTTTGCCTTGCATCCATTTGGGCTTTCACCCCCCATACCTTGTTGGTCTGGGTTGGTTCAAACCTGGAGCATTTAGTTTCCTACTTTGTTTTTGTTCTCGGTCTTGTTTATAATGGATATACCCTCCCAAGTGAGCAAAGACTGGTCTTGGATCACTTGCTTATGGAGGCAGATGAGAATTTTCATTGTTTCACAATATCTCTTTATGACGTTTTGTACATGCCATTTTTATTGCTCAAGAAATCGCCCTGGGGCATACATTGTTTATAAAGAAAATATAAAGCTGAAACATGCTCTCCTGACTACTGATAGTACTTATAGAGATGTTCCGCGTTCCAGGACCTTGGGACTTCAGTGCCATCGAGTCGCTTTAAACGGTATGTTCCCGGACATACTTCATGTTGAATTTCGTATGGTCCTTCCCAATTCGGGCCCAGAACCCCCACTCCTGGATCTTGGGTTTCAGGGAAGACTCTCCTTAGGACTAGGTCACCAGTTTCAAACCTTCGGCTTTTTACTTTCGAGTTAAAAAGTCGAGCGATTTTGCCATGGTACATCTTCAACTGGACTTGTGATTCCTCCCGTATCTCTTCGATGAGATCCAAGGATTCCTGGAGTAAGGCGAGGTTCTGGGCGGGATCGTATGTGTCTCTTCTGTGGGACGGGATGGACATTTCTACTGGGATGATGGCTTTGCACCCGTACACCATGGAGTAAGGAGTGTGTCCGGTAGACGTTCGTTCGGTGGTCTGGTACACCCATAGTACGCGGGGCAACTCTTCTGGCCACTTGCTTTTGCAGGCTTGAAGCTTTTTCTTTAATGTCCCCTTCAAGATTTTGTTGACGGCCTCTGTTTGCCCGTTTGCTTGAGGTCTGGTGACCGCGAAGAAGCTCTTGATGATACCATGTCTTTCACAGAATTCCATGAAGTGGATGCTGTCAAACTGCTTCCCGTTGTCGGACATAATCCTGTAAAGGAGCCCGTACCGGCACATGATGTTGTTTATGACGAAGTCCAAGGCCTTCTTTGAGGTGATGGTGTTCATGGGCTCCGTTTCGACCCACTTGGTATAGTATTCAACAGCCACGATAGCGTACTTCACACCTCCTTTCCCGGTCGGGAGCGATCCTACTAGGTCGATTCCCCATACCGCGAAGGGCTAGGGACTTGTCATTAGGGTTATTTCCGTAAGAGGGACTCGCGGGATCTTTGCGTACCTTTGGCACTGCTCGCATTTGCGGACGTAATCAACACAGTCTTTTTTCATGGTTGGCCAGAAATATCCTTCGCACAGGATCTTCTTGGACAAGCTGAGTCCGGCTGTATGATCTCCGCAGAAGCCTTCATGCAAGATTGCACTCATTTCGGTCCCGGATACGCACTGGAGGTACGGCATGGATAATCCTCTAAGATAGAGCTTTCCGTCCATCATGACGTATCTATGGACCTGGTACTGAAGCTTCCTGGCTGCCGCCCTGTCCGTTGGCAACCCCCCAGTTGTCAAGTATTGGATGATGGGTCCCATCCAGGACGTGGAGTAGTCGACAACATTGATCGTGGGGGTCTGAATACTCGATATGGGGAGATGGTTGATTGGGACTAGCCCATAAAGCTCTGCCTCAGCATCCGTGGCCAATTTTTCCAACGTGTCTGCAAACACGTTGTGCTCACTGGGGATCTAGCGAATGGAGTGCTTCTTAAAATTTTGAAGCATTTCTCGTGTCTGAGTCACATAATCTGCCATCTTTTCCCCTTTAGTTTGGTATTCTCCCGAGATCTGCCTAACAACCAACTGGGAATCGCTATAGATCTCCAGGTTTGTGGCCCCTACTTCCCAGGCTAGGCACACCCGGCCAACATGGCCTCATGCTCGGCCTCGTTGGTCAAAGCCTTGAAATGGAAACGCAGGGCATTTTGTAATCGGTGCCCCTGTGGCGACACTAAGATGATTCCAGCTCCTGCTCCATTTTCATTCGAGGCTCCGTCTATGAACACCTTCCACACGGGCGTTGCGGGATCCGCAGGATCGTCCCCTTCAGTGATCCTGGAGCATTCCACGATGAAGTCGGCTAGGGCCTGTCCCTTGATTGAGATTCTAGGGATGTATGCAATGTCGAACTGACTCAGTTCCATGGCCCACTTCAAGAGTCTTCCTCATGACTCAGGTTTTTGCAGCACTTGTCGCAAAGGATGGTTAGTCATAAATTTTATGGCGTGGGCCTCGAAATAAGGCTTGAGCTTCCGGGACGCGATTAGTAGACAAAACGCTGACTTTTTGATTAGTGGATACCGTGATTTTGCATCCAATAACCTCTTGCTTACGTAATAGACCGAGAGTTGGGCTTTTCCATCCTCCCGTACTAGCGCGGCGCTGATCGCATGTTCGGTCACCAAATAGAGGTATAGCGGCTCCCCCTCCACCAGTTTCGCCAATATTGGTGCTTGGGATAGATGCTCTTTCAACCGTTGGAAAGCCTCTTCGCACTCGGCTGACCATTCGAACTGTTGGCTTCCCCAAAGGACGTTGAAGAACGGGATGCACTTGTATGTGGCCTTCGAGACAAAACGGCTCAAAGCGGTTATCCTTCCAGTCAGGCTTTGTACATCTTTGTGCTTCCGGGGAGAGGGCATCTCAACCGGTGCCTTGATTTTGTTCGGATTGGCTTCTATTCCCCGGAAGCTTACTATGAACCCCAGGAACTTTCCGGATGCTACGCCGAAGGTGCATTTTTTGGGATTCTACTTCATCCCATACCTTCGAATGATCGTGAAGGCTTCGGCTAGGTCGTCAGAATGTTCGCCGAAGGTTTTGGACTTCACCAGCATGTCGTCGATGTATACCTCCATGTTTCATCCCAGCTGGGCTCGGAACATTCTATTGACTAGCCTCTGATAAGTGGCTTCGGCGTTCTTGAGTCCGAAGGGCATGACGATGTAGCAGTACACCCCTTTATCAGTTTGAAAATTGGTGTGTTCCTGGTCCGCTACATGCATATAGATCTGATTATAACCTGAGTAGGCGTCCATGAAACTCAAGATCTCATATCCGGATGTTGCTTCCACTATCTGGTCGATCCGAGGGAGCGGGAAGCAATCTTTAGGGAATGATTTGTTTAGATCCGTGAAGTCGATGCATGTCCTCCAGGCCCCGTTCGACTTAGGCACCAGAACTGGGTTGGCCAGCCACACGGGATACAAAGCTTCTCCGATGAAGTATATCGAGTATAACTTTTCAACTTCTAGTTTGAGGGCTTCCGCCCTTTCTGCCCCTAGGGTCTTCGTTTCTGTCGGACCGGGGTCACACCTTGGTCGATATTCAAAGTGTGGCAGATGATATTGCGGTCAATCCCAATCATATCCGAGTGAGACCAGGCCAGGACATCCTGGTTCTCCTTCACCCGGGCGATCATTGCGGCCCGGACCCCTGCTTTCAGGTTCTTCCCGACTTGGATTACCTTGGTCGGGTCGGTGTCACTGATGCACAATTCTTCAATCTCCTCCATGGGCTCTAGGACACGGTCCTCCCCTATACGTGGGTCCAGCTCATCCTCCCCCCGGTCAACCCGTCTTGCCGGGGGAGGGGGCAGGACTGGATCGGCGATTTCCTCAAAAGGCTATTCGCGGACCATGCAAACGGGCCAGGCGGATACGTGGCAACATTTTCGTGCGCTCTTTTGATCTCCTCGGGCTGTTCCCACTCCTCCGTTATCGCAAGGGAATTTCATGCATAGATGGCGGATGGAGGTGATTGCCCCGAACTTGACCAATGCGGGCCGACCTAAAATGATGTTGTAAGCAGTGGGGCAGTCCACCACCACGAACATACAAAATTTGAATAAGCATTGCATCTCGTTCCCCAGAGTCATGGGCAACTAGATTTTTCCCATCGGGAGTATTGAGTCCCCATTGAAGTCGTAGATCTGGGTTGGCCATGAGGCTAGATCCGCCTCGGTCAAGCCAATTGCGATGAATGCAGGTTTGAACAAAATGTTGACGGAGCTTTGTCGTCCACCAGCACTCTAGACACCATCTTGTTGGCGACTTGGGCATCAATGACCAGCGGGTCATGATGCGGGAAATGGACATTGTGGGCGTCGTCTTCCGTGAAGGTGATGGGGAGGTTCATCGACTGCGGGCGTTGGGCCGGTGCCTGGACTAGGGCGCATACCTCTTGGTCGTGGTTAAGCTCACTCAGGTAATGCTTCTGATCATTCTGGGACGATCCTCCCAGATGGGGCCCGCCCGAGATGGTGGCTACGTGACCATCTACTCGCGGGAGCGTGGTCCCAGCTGGATAAGGCATTCAGGGTCAAGGCGCCTGCACGACGGGGGGCCCCTAGGGTCCTACGGTCCCGGACCCTTGGCATATCCTCCTTGGGAGGTAGGTACGCTCCAGACGCGCCCGAGGTCGTGGACTATCCGGGGACTGCCGACAGTCCCGGAACTCCCACGGGCATCCTAACCCATTGGTGGAGGTGTCCCAGTTTGATCAGATTTTCGATCTTGTCCTTGAGCTGCTGGCATTCTTCGGTCATGTGGCCCACCTTCTTATGGTAAGTGCACTGCTTGCTAGTATCCCTCGGATTCCTTCCTCCTTTGAACATGGGGGCCGGTTTCCAGTAATGAACCGCCCTTTCAGTGGCCAAGTAGATGTTCTCCCTGGTATCCGCCAGGATGGTGTACTCCGAATACTGGGGCTCGTAGCCCCTCTTGCCCTTCTTAGATGACCCGGCTCGATTTTGTCCTTTCTCGGACCTCTTTCCCCGGGAGGGATTCACACTTGCTTCAGTTCCCCCTACCTGGGACGGCTGGGCTCTGACGGGAGCAGCGCTGTACCCGACTGGCGCGATTCTATACCCGGGAAAAGGGGTAGACTGGGCTGGGGCGTACCCCGAAGGGGCAGGGCCATATACCGTGGGCATGGTAAAGGTCATTCCAGGCGCGGCTGCCGATCCCGGCGCAATTAGGGGAGTGATGTACTGTTGGGTCGGGTACTGAACCCCGTATCCCGGAAATGTTTGGGCACTTGGCTGAGGTGCCGACTTCCATCCGAATGCTTAGATTTGGGCCTCCTCCCAATTAATAAAGCCTTGGGCCCTTCTTATGAATTCCTCAAGGGTAGCTGCCTTGCTGCGCTGCATGTCATCCCAGAGGGGAGATCCGGCCCGAATCCCGAATTGCAGGGCCACCAGGCGCTGCCCATTGTCCACCTTGGTCTTGGAGGATTCCTCGGTGAAATGCTGGATGTAGGCCGTCAACGTCTCCTTGGGGAGCTGCTTGATGTTGGTGAGGGCACTGATCTGCATGTCCATCCTCATGGCGACCACGAACTGTTTGCGGAAAGCCTACTGCGGTCCGGATAAGGATTGGATGGATCCCAGCTTGAACCTCTTCTACCATTCCTCCACAGGTCCACCTAGAGTAATAAAAAAACAGAGGCACTTGTTGTTATCACAGACATGGGCCACGGTCATTAGCCGATTATAGCGCAACAGATGATCTCTGGGGTCGGTGTTCCAAGTGTAGGCGGGAAGACTCGGCATTTTGAATCTTTTGGGGAGCATCACATCCAGGATGTGCTTGGTGTAGGGTTCCTTTTCTTCCTCTTCAGAATCGGTGTCTGCTCCATCCTGCTTGCGAACCAGGCGGTCTGTGACTCTTTTTAAGGTGGCCAACTGTTCCATGAACTGTTTGGCCATCTCGTCTTCCAGGGGGACTCTTTCGTTCCTCCTGTCGTTGAGATTATTTCTCAAATCGCCGCCTCGGGGGCGGATCTTTTCCTAGCGGGCCCGTTCCTTTCGAGCATTCAGCCCATCGCACAGGTCTACCCGAAATGTATCGTCTCCTGAGCTAGGGGCGTTTGGCTCGTCATTCCGCTAGCGCTTCTGGTGGCCCTGGTTCATGGAAGCGCTTGGGTGGAAAGACCGTTCCCGTCCAGTCCTCCCTGGGGCGGGCCAGAGCCTGGTACCGTGCGGGCGCATCTCTCGCGGATTGATTGGGTGGCCCTGTCCTGGGACGGGGTGCACCTTCTCTTTCTTAGGGAGCGGCCGAGGACGGGTCCCGATCTTTTGGACAGGAGGGACTTCCCTCTGGAGGTTTGCTTTGGCCTTCCCTTTCTCTTGGACCGGGTTAACCGGGCCCTGTCTGGGATCTTGTCCTGGGGTAGGAATCGGCCTCGCATCTCCGGGCGCACCAATCCTAGCCTGCGGAGGGGGCTGTTGTGTTCCTGGAGGCGGAACGACTGGAGGGTTAGCCACTAAGCCTTGGGTGGCTATGAAATCTTGCAGGGCTTGGAGGGACTCTTGCATCTGTCGAGTGGCTTCCTCTTGTTCGGCAATCCTGGCCTTTTGGTCCAGGACTTGCTGTCTCAATTTGGTCACCTCCGGGTCCTCCTAGTAGGGGTCCAATTCTTCGGGGATCGCGGGATCCTCAGCTTCAAGATCGTGGTATTCCCCCTCATTTCCCTCCTCTTCCTCATACTAATCTTCCTTATATTCTTCCTCACCTTCGTAGTTCTGCTACTCGTCAGGCTGGGACATCTGACGAGGTGTGTCTTCAGGTTGACTCTGAGGAAGAGGTTGGCTGGGTAGTCCCTCTCCATTGCCTTGTTCTTGATTAGTAGGATCGAAAGTGGTGTATCTTGTGTTCACCATTGTTGCAGATGTTCAAGATCAACTCTAGCATTCTCAGGCTCTCAATGAAAGCACCAAAATGTTTACCGAGTTTTTTGAAAACTTTAATAATAGAAGGTTAGAGAGCTTAGAAGAAAGGGTTTGAGGAGTAAAGACAAGGTTTTTACATGGTTGGGGCATTAATGAGCCTTAGTCCACGAGATAGTTGTATTAGAGCTTAGAGAACCTTTGACAATGGAGCTTTCTACAAGTTTGAGCAGAGTGACTGCTTACAATCAAAATCTCGGGTTTTTCTCCTCAGTGCACCACTATTTGTATTTATAGGCACAGGAGTGCACTGGGGTTGGGTCGGGCTAACCCGGGCCCAATAAGGGCGTAAATACCATTAGCTTCTCTGATGGGAGCCAAATACAAAGGATTAAAATATGAAACGTACAATAATCAAAGCCCATTGGGCCAAACCAAACAATATCTTATTCTAAGACATGCGACAAAATGGAGTTTCAGTCTAGGTACTCTAGGCTATGAGGAAGATTTGGGGGACAAGATCGGTCAGAGTAGTGGCAGCGCAAGTCTGAACCAACGGCGTACAATCCCGAGGCAGCCTCTTCTGCAGGTTAAGCGTGGGGACAACCCTCACGCTTCATGGGACGATGTCAGTATCCTGGACACTTTATCTCGCCAAACTCGTACAACCGACCCGGGTTTGTTTACCAACGTCCCCCTCCATTCACCAAGGTCCCGGACCATTTACCAGGATCTCAACCCGTTTACCAGGATCTGGGTCTATCCACAATGATCCCAGCTCCCATCTTGGTTTTGGGAGTCGCGACCTTCTCTGCCACGCCTCAGGGGACGTTGAGGGGAGCGGTCCCGGGTTCATACCACCTACCCCGGCGGCGGTGGTCCCGGTCTACCCTCCCAGACGCCCTTTGGGCCTTGCCTAGATTTGGGCTGCCAACATCCGTTTTCCTCTTGTCAAATGGGCCCGATCTGGGCCTTAACTCTAAATTGGGCGGCCCACGGGCTTAGAGTATGGATCTGGACATCCGGAAAGAAACGGAGATAACAAATAGAAAATAGTTTAATAAAGAAATAATTTATGCAGAAGTTAAAGCAAAAATCTAAAACTAGTACATCCCCAAAAACACAAATCTAATTATTTCACTTATCATCTCCTTCCCAAATATTTTTCAAATTAGACATTTGTTTTAGTTAAAAGAAAAGTATGAGTATTTCAATTTAAACTATTTAGGAATATTTTCTATAACTGATTTGATGCGGTCGTAATTACTCTTTGTTAAATCCTCGTACGTTGCATCAGCATCAAACAAAATAGAGAATAAAAATCAATTCAAAACTTATAAAAACGTATACATATAAATTTAAAATAAACAATTTTTAATCTAAACTGCTTCATTTTCCCTTCTCGTTCTTCTTCCATTCCTCTATTTTTCCTCCTTCTTCTCTAGTATTGAAGTAGGTTAGGGGCAGAGCTTGAAAGCAGATCTTTGATGGTCTCATAGATCCTCAATGGCCTCGATGAAGTACCTTTAGAATTGTAGAGGCTTCTGATGTCACATACATATCATGAAAGAATGAAGGTTTTGCCAAACTTAGGGGGTGGCAAATCTCACATACGGAGGGGAAGACTTATGGTCAACAAGTTTGTGTGCAACAAGTTTGGTGGTATTGGGTTGGGTGCTTGCATGAAAGGGTGGTTTATTGGTTTACAAATTTGTTGATGTTGTGATTTTTTATTTTGGTTATATTTGTTGAGTTTAGTTTTATGTTGTGTTTAGGTTGTGTTTTAGGTCGATTTTATTAATCTTTTTAGTTGTTTAGTGCAGTTTTATGATTTGCTTTTGCTTGTTTTCAGGTTTTAGCTTGTAAATAAAGAAAAAGAACAATTGGAGAAAATTGGCAAAAAAATGATGAAAATTTGGCATTTAGGTGTTAATTCCATAAAAAGATGAATCCTCAAGCAATTTTAGGGCATCAGTGAATTTTCGGGACCAAAACCACAAAAATTAAAGAAATTGTTAAGGGTCACGACGCTATGATGCTGAGTCGCGGCCCGGTCCAAGGCAGAAAGCCTATTTTTCAGAAAATTGACACGAGTCGTGGTGCTAAAGAGGTTAGTCCGCGATGCGCCTAACATCCACGCGAAGCCAAAATTGACACGGGCCATGGCGCTTGAAATGTTGAGTCGCGGCCTGCATTGCTTCTGAAGAAAAAAATTGGTTTTAAACCTAATTTCTAGAGGAAGCGGAAGGAGGATGATTTTGGGGAGCAAGGAATACATCGTGGAGCATCTCCATTCACTCTCTAGAGTTCTTTTTCTTTTACCTTAGAAGTCTATGTTATTTTTCATTGTTGTTTATGTTTAGAATGATGATTATGAACTACTTTTATTTTCTAGGATTTTTAATGTAATCACTTGGATCTTTGTTATTTTCTATGAGGATTTCATGATTCTTTCTTCACTTCTATTCTAAATTATGATCTGTTCTTAATGCTTGATCGCCATTTGCATGATTTATGATTTTGATTCGAAATTTGAAAAGTGAGAATTGATTATGCTATGATTGAATAATCACAATTTTCGTATTGGATGAAAATACCTATATGAATTGTGTAGTTTTAGGATTATTGTGTTCAATGTCTTTTATGTGTTGGAATTTATCACAAGAATGTAGAAAATTCACATGTAAATTGAGTTCTTTGTTTCTTGAAAAAGAGTAAGAATCATTTGTGTTAATCCGCTAATAGTTTAGGAAGAACAATTGTGAAGTCTGAATAGCGAAATAATAAAGTGAATAGTTGATGAAATTAAAATCCCTAGTTCTTTATTTTTGAAGTTTTTACAATTATTTTCTTTCCTTCATAGTGTTATTTTATGCTTATTGTTTTTGTTATTTTAATATTTTTTAAACCAATTTATTGTTGACCAAATAGAAATAGGAAATTAATTTGTTAGTAATTAGTAAATCAATCTTCGTGGGAACGATCTTTATTTATCATTTTACTACTTGTGTCGATTATGTATACTTGCGTATCAATTTTAGTGAACAAGTTTTTGGTGTCGTTGCCGGGGAATTGATTTTTATTAATATCAATACAATTAATTTTTATTCTAATTTGGTTTTTCTATGTTAATTGTCTCTAACTGTTGTGTTTGAGAATCTTAATTTCAGGTGCCAATTGGTATACGCGACGTCAAGGGACTGACAATCTTTTGCCCATTAATACTGAAATTGAGAAGACTTACAGACAGAACAGAAGGCATAAATGGTTAGCAGAGATGGTCCAACATCAGGGCAATGGGTTGAATGGGGATGCTGCAGAGCCAGCAGTTCACACACTCAGAGACTATGTACTCCCTGCTGTTACTTGAGTACAACCATGCATCTAACCGCCGGCAGTTGCAACCAATAATTT
Organism: Humulus lupulus; assembly: GCF_963169125.1. NCBI lineage: Eukaryota > Viridiplantae > Streptophyta > Magnoliopsida > Rosales > Cannabaceae > Humulus > Humulus lupulus. Next base: position 196,933,491 of record NC_084798.1, read on the forward strand.
TTAAATTAAGCCGACGATTCTGCAAATGGTCCAATCTACTGTTCAGTTTGGTGGACTCCTTACTGATGATCCCAATACACACATAGCCAATTTCCTAGAGTTGTTTGAACTTTTAAATATAATGGGGTCATCGACGATGCTATTAGACTGAGATTGTTCCCATTCTCACTACGGGATAGAGCTAAAAGTTGGTTGAATTATCTTCAAGCCAACTCAATCACTACATGGGAGGCATTAGCTCTGAAATTTCTTGCTAAATTTTTCCCTCCATCCAATGATGCAAAGTTAAGAGGGGAAATTAATAACTTCTCTCAATTTGATGGGGAGTCTCTTCATGATGCATGGGAGAGGTTTAAGGAGCTTTCGAGGAAGTGTTCTCGTCATGGGATTGAAAAATTGATGCTAGTCCATAATTTTTACAGCGGTTTGTGTGGGACAACTCGCACCATTATTGACGCTGCAGCAGGTGGTGCTTTCATGAGCAAGAGTGCAAATGAGGCTTATGAATTGCTTGAAGAAATGGCCATGAATAACTATCAGTGGCCTAGTGAACGGGATAGAAATAAGAAGGTAGCTGGTGTGCATGAGCTGGATGCAATTATCGCTCTCACTGCTCAGGTTGCATCATTGACCAAGCAACTGCAACAAAATTCTATGGCCTCTCAAGTCATGCAAATCCAAGCGGTATGTCATAATTTTGGTGGTCCTCACCAATTTGAGCAGTGCATGGTAGTTGAGATGAACAACTCCATTCCCATGGAACAGGTGAATATGATGGGAAATTTCAATAGGCAAGCTAATAATCCATTCTCCAATCCGTTCAAACAAGGGTGGAGAAATCAGCCTAATTTTGCATGGAGAAATAATCAGGGTCCTCAACAAATTCAGTAGCCTATGCTTCAAGCTCCACCTCAGGCACCATTACAATCACCACAACTACCTATTGCTCAAGATAAGACAAATGAGTTACAAGCTGCATTGTTAACTCTGACCAACTCTCAATCTCAATTTATGACAGAAACTAGCTCATCCATCAGGAATCTTGAGAAGCAAGTTGGTCAATTGGAAAATATGTTACAAAGTAGGCCTCGAGGAAATTTTCCAAGTAATCTAGAGGTGAATCCTAAAGAGCAGTGCAATGCAATCTCTTTGAGGATTTGGAAGAAGTTGGAAGAGTCAATCAAGAAGTCTATATGTAACGCCCTGGTTACTCCAAGACCATTACTGTGAGCTTTGAATTGTTCTTAACTCGCTAATGAAGTCATTTGGTTATAAACATGCATCTAGGTGTTATTAATAGGCTAAGGTGGAAAACTCAATCAAAAGGAAAAGATATATTTTATTTAAAACATAAAACTGTACATAGGCCCATAAAGAAAATGTTTACAAGTTGTTTACAATACAAAATGGTCATTACAATGTAAAATTACAACTCGCCGACCTAAGCGGCAAAAATAGGGTTAACCCCTAGTTACCCTAAGAAACTCCTTGGCCGTGGTGGTCAAGTGGCTGAATATGTACACATCACATCCTAAGCTCTCCACTCAATGTTGGGTGAGCTTTTTCTTTCCCTTTACATGCACCACGTAGCACCCGTGAGCCAACGCTCAGCAAGAAAACTCATTAGTGCATGCATATAATATCAAATGATGATCATGATAATCATACAAAGCTTATAGCCCTAAATAGATGAGTGAATATCACTTCAAGGTTCCGATAACCATGTTGGGGCTTGTAGCCCTAATAAGATAATATCGAGATTCTAATAATCATACTGGGGCATGTAGCCCTAATCAGATAATATCGAGATTCTAGTAATCATGCTGGAGCGTGTAGCCCTAATCAGATGAGTAAGTCACTAATTTAAACCAGATGAGTGACTATGGAGTCACAAACTTGAATAAAATGAGTGACTAATGAGTGAGTCACTAACTTGGGCTCCGCACCCTTAGACATGTGACGATGCAATCACCTGGGCCTTCTGGCCCTGGCTCTAAGTAACTAGCCATTAGATTAGACAAGTGCTTTTGTTTTTCATCGAACTTAAGGTCGGTCAAGCATTTCATGCTTATGACGACAATGCTTATGTCGATTAGATCTAATATTTTCGGCTTGTGTAAAACACGCTAATACCGTTCTTGACTCATAAGTCAATACCATATGATCAGTACTGAGTACTACTGCTGAACTTGACTAATGAGTCACAGCTTCACAGTTAATACCGACACCATTGTCGATTCTGACTAATGAGTCAATGCCATTCACAAGTAAGCAAGATTTTCTAAGCATCTGATATGCAATCAATGTCCACATATATATCACTCAACATTCCTCATTAATAACCATGCATGTCAGATATGGGGTGCAGTTTTCTTACCTCTGGTTCGAGGGAGAAATAATAAAAGAACAACCCTTGAGAACAATCGATCTTTTGATTCCTTAGCAGTCACCTAGTCATAACCAAATATAACTTCCATCAATGAAAATGAGCAACAAAAGGTTCTTGACCTAAACCTCACTCCCGGGACCTCGAATCGTACCCAAACGACTAGTAGATTCAATCCCGAGCCTTAGGAATTGAAACCCCAAGCCAAAAACCCTCAAAAGTGCTCAAAATAAGAATCAGGAAAGACAAGGCAGCGCTGCCCCCCTAGCACCATAGCGCTATAAACAGGGAAGTTTTTCCCTGGCTAGCGCTGTAGCGCCCTCCTTTAGGCGTTGTAGCGCTAGGACCAGGCTGAACTGCCTTGGTTTTTCCCTCCTTCGATTTCTCCACTTCCAACCATAAAAACTTTATCCCAAACTCCATTTAAACTTCCAAATGAACCCAAATACCCTACATACAAGTCCTAGGCATCATAACCCAAGCAACCCTTGCCAAAATCTCCCATCAATTCTCAACTATTAACCTTAAAAATCCAGCTGAAAACCAAAAGGAAAACAGGGCAAAAAACCAGAGTTTTAATGGCTAGAAACTTACCTCAAGCTCAGTATGGAACCTTCTTCAATGGTGGAACACAACCCTAGACCCTCAAGGTTTGATTCCCTAGCTTGATTCCTCCAATGAAGCTCAAAAATACAAAAAGAAAAGATGGAGGAATTTGGTTGGGAGACGAAGAGAAGGAAGCTCTATTTTTGCAAGTTTCTACAACCTTCAATGGTTATATCTATCCTTAGGTCAAAAGACCATATTGCCCCTAGACTTAAATAAACCCTTATCCACCAAGGGAAAAATTGTCCTTTTTCCTCTATCTCGTTAATCATAATTAACACCCTCCAATTCTTGTTATTCGCAATATTCTCAAATGCTAATAAATCATATCTCATTACCCTTTAATTCCCAGTAATGTTCTAATCACCAAATTAACCCGAGACTCACCCCGAGCCTCGAAATCAACCCCGTTATGACCAAACTGCTAACCTGCATTAAAAGATCATCTCATGCCGAATGGCTCGAACAAATCCACATTGTAATGTGGCCTCATCAATAGTTCACCAATATGCATGAAAATACACAATTATGCCCTCAACAGGCCAAATTACCAAAATGCCCCTATCAAGAAATGTGGACCCACATGCATGCATTTATCATCATATAATAATATAATTCACATAAACATGCATATAATCATTTAATGGCATAATAAATCAATTATGGCCCTCCCGGCCTACTAATCCAACCATTAAACCTCATTAGGGATTTTGGGGCATTACACTATACTTGCACCAAATGTTGATGTTGAGAATGAGGATAAGGTAGAAGAAGAGGTTATTGAAGACCTTGAGAAGAAGCAGTCACCAGTGAGTTATGAGCACCACATCAAGATTCCATATCCTCAGCGACTTCAAAAGAAGACACTTGCCAAGCATTTTTCGAAGTTTCTAGACATTTTTCGAAAACTTCACATTAACATGCCTTTTGCCGAGGCACTTGAACAAATTTCAAGTTATGTGAAGTTTATGAAGGAAATCTTGTCAAAGAAAAAGAAGTTGGAGGATTATGAGACAGTGGCGCTTACTGAGGCGTGCAGGGCTATTTTGCAGAAGAAACTACCTCCCAAGCTTAACGATTTGGGTAGTTTCGCAACTCCTTGCTCAATAGGAGATACTGTTATGACCAAGGCCTCATGTGATTTAGGGGCTAGTGTAAATTTAATGCCCTTATCTATTTTTCGGAAGCTGAAATTGGGAGAAGCTCTACCCACTACTGTGTCTTTACAAATGGCAGACAGCTCTGTTAAGCAACCTCGTGGAGTAATTGAGGATGCCTTAGTTAAGGTTGGTAAATTCATCTTCCCTGATGATTTTATTATTCTAGATATGGAGGAAAATGCAAACATTCCCATAATTTTGGGAAGACCATTCTTAGCCATAGGGAGAGCACTAATGGATGTACAAAAGGGGGAGTTGAAGCTGTGAGTGCAAAATGAAGAGGTAACATTTAATGTTTTTGCAGCAACTGATATTCCAACTTGTTTTAGAGTGGATGTGGTATGTAGTGGTGGTAGTAATTGTTAGGAAAACTTTATACAGGATCTTTATTTATTTTCATGTATATCTAAGATTAAACAAATTAGTACGAGATAGCCTAAAACATGTTTCTAAAATTGAATTCAAAGAGAAAAAATAAATAGAATACTTACAGCATACGCAGCGGAATTAAAGAGTCCTTCCTTCAGTTTCTCTAACTCTTGTATCTTCTCTATCGTGGGGTATTATCAAGAAACTGAACCGATCTTCTATTTTCTTCACAGCTTTCCAATGTATCATTAGAATCACCTAAACTAGTGTGGGCAATTCTCAACACATGAGATAGATATAGAGAAGAAGAAGAGAAAATAATCAAAGAGGCTTTGAAAAGGACTTGTGTTTAGAGAGAATCTAAAACTATCAGAAAATCTGACTTGTGACTTATGTTTTGACTTCTCTCTAAGCACTCTTTTTATAGACTCAATTAGGCCATTTCATTTAATTAAAAAATCAAAAAAAAATAATAGCCATTTTAAAGCCCTAGGTCAAAATTATCATGAGCTTTAGACCCGTGAAATTTCCCATTTGATTATAAGCTCATTGGACTTAAAAACAAGGCCTGTATTATTTTCTATTGATTTAATTAATTAAAAAATTATTTATCAAATTAATTATTTATAATTTGAACCTTGATTTAAGCTTATTTAATAATTTAGATACCAATTTATCTTAAATAATAAATCTGCCATAATTTCTCTTTTCTTCTCAAAATTACACAACTCTGTGAAACTATCCAAAATTGACCTGGTCAACTTTGATAATTCTAATTGATAATTAAATCAATTAATTGAGACTATCTAGATGATTTTATCCAAGGTACAATGGGGACCATGGGCCTATGAAATCAAGCTCCAATAAGTTATCATAAATCTAACAAATAAATTTACGAACTTATTAATTCCTCGTGACTCCACTATAGACTCAGAATTGCACTCTTGAATTCATAGAATACTCTATAACAAATATAGATATGCTATTAATTATCCATTGTTACAACCATAATTGTCACTCAATCCTCTACAGACGGTCTACAATGAGATAGGACTAAAATACTATTTTACCCCTCATTGTATTTTATCCTTGAAACACTTAGTTCCTTGTAAATGATATTTCAGTAAAGTAATTTAATTACTGAAATGAGATCTCTATCATTTAACACCTTGAACCAAACTAAAAGGAAATCATCATTTCACTTCTTCATCAGAAGCTATAGATGTTCATATCTATGATTAACACTCCCACTAAATTATACTACCGAGTTCCCAAGATGTAAGTATGGGCTAGTCTGTAGGGTAAGTTGGTAACGAACAAGTCAAAGAACCCAAATTATACAATCAGTTAGAATACTAACCACTCATAATTGAGATTGAATTGACCTATGGTCAACTATATGATATGATTAGAATAGATAATAACGGTATGTTTACTTATCTTATCAACTGTCAATATCGGTCCAGTCCGATGTAACAAATACATCTGATCTTATCTACTTTGCTAATGTTCTGGAAATAACATAACACTGTAATGTGTAAGTAGATCATATCGTAGATTGGCAAGTCAATGTAAATCCTGTGCACTGACTAATCTTAGGACTAACTTATTTTGAACATATAAAAATATTTATATTCCACTATGATTACGTCACTATAAATAAGATTAGCTATATGCTCGGGATTTAATAGAAGTTTATATTAAACAAATAATCATGAAAATAAAACATGTGAGCAAAGTGATTAACCAAGTCAAAAAATGATTTCTACTCTTTTATTGATAATAAAATGAGATTACAAAGAATTTGGGTTTTAATTAGGGCATAAAACCCCAACAAACTCCCACTTGCACTAATTAAAACTAATGCCTTAATTCTACTAATCACATTTCCTTGATATGCTTATCAAATGTAGCTTCTGGTAGTGTCTTTGTAAACGGATCCACAAGATTGTCTTTAGTTGCAATCTTCATAACCTACACATCTCCCCAGACCACATAATCTCGAATAATGTGATACTTCCTTTCTGTATGCTTACTCCTCTTGTGACTTCGAGGTTCTTTCGAGTGGCTATCACTCCTCTATTGTCACAAAACAACACAAGCGGTTCATCCATTTCTGGAATAACACCAAGATCTGAATAGAACTTCTTTAGCCAGACTATATCCTTAGTTGCTTCTAACGCGGCTATGTACTCAGCCTCCATGGTGGAATCTGAGATTGCAGACTGCTTTACGCTTCTCCATATCACAGCCCCACCCCCAAGAGTAAACACCATTCCAAAAGTAGACTTCCTGTCATCGACATCAGTCTAAAAATATGAATCGGTGTAGCCTACAGGGTTCAGAACACCAGCCTTGTAGACTACCATAAAACCCCTAGTCCGCCTTAAATACTTCAGGATATGCTTAACTGCTATCCAATGTTCCAATCTTGGGTTTGATTGATACCTGCTCACTACTCCCACTGCATAGCAGATGCCTGGTCTAGTACACAACATGGCATACATCAGACTTCCAACTGCAGATGCGTAAGGAACTTTTCTCTTTGCATCTTCCTCTTCAGGATTCTGGGGAGACTGCTTCTTTGAAAGATGAATTCCATGGCAGTACGGTAGACGCCCTTTCTTGGAATTTGTCATCGAGAAACGTTCAAGCACTTTATCTATGTAAGCTGCTTGAGATAGAGCTAAGAGTCTATTCTTTCTATCCCTGATGATCTGGATACCTAGAACATAACTTACTTCACCCAAATCCATCATTTGGAATTGAGTGCTCAGCCAATTCTTCACATCTGATAATTTCTTAACATTGTTTCCAATGAGTAAGATATCATCTACATAAAGAACCAGGAATACCACTATTTGATTTGCCTTCAGTTGGTAAACACAGGGCTCATCAATATTTTTTTCAAAGCCATAGGTCTTGATTATTTCATCAAACCTAAGATTCCAAGAACGAGAAGCTTGCTTAAGTCCATAGATGGACCTATTCAACTTGCAAACTTTTCCTTCTTGTCCAGCTACTTTAAATCCTTCTGGTTGATCCATATAAATGACTTTGTCATGCTTTCCATTAAGAAAAGCTGTCTTGACATCCATTTGCCAGATCTCATAGTCGAGAGCGGCTGCTATGGATAGGAAGATGCGAATGGATTTGAGCATGGCTACCGGACTAAAAGTTTCCTCATAGTCCACGCCTTCTCTTTGGGTATAACCCTTTGCCACTAATCTAGCTTTATAAGTCTCGATATTTCCATCAACACCTCATTTCTTCTTGTAGATCCACTTGCACCCAATGGCCCTAAAGTCACTAAGTGCTTCCACAAGATCCTAGATGGAATTTGAGTACATGGACTTCATTTCCTGTTTCATGGCTTCGAGCCATAGTTCCATTACAAGGCTAGCAATTACCTATTTGAAAGACAACGGATCATCATCACTAGTGTCACCAACAACCATATTGGTTTCACTATACAAACCATAGCGAACTTGGTTCCTAGAAACCCTCCAACTACGACGAGGCTCCGTGACTGTTTGCTCAGGAACAGTGGTACTTTCTTCATTTAAATCGACTTGCGTCGGTTGGACATGAAGAGTGGGAATTTCATCATCAACTCGCGTTGATGATGATGGAACATTTGTTGGAGTCAATTCTTTAACCATATCCTCTAAAACTACTTTGTTGTGTGGTTTAAAGTTCTGGACATAGTCATTTTCCAGAAAAATAGCATTTGTAGAAGTAAACACTTTCTTTTCTGAATGACTATAGAAAAGTCCACCCCGAGTACCTTTAGGATAGCAAACAAACATGCAAACTTCAGTTCGCGGTTCTAGCTTTCCCTCCTTTTTCCTCAGGACGTGGGCGGGACACCCCCAGATTCTATAATGGCATAAACTAGGTTCATGACCATTCCAACGTTCTAAAGGTGTTTTGGGGATTGATTTAGATGGCACGACATTGAGAATGTCATTCGCGGTTTCAATTGCATGTCCTCAGAATGAAGTTGGTAGAGTTGAGTAGCTGAGCATGCATCTAACCATTTCCAATGAAGTTTTGTTCCGGTGTTCCGCTACACCATTTTGTTGCGGAGTACCTGGGGCAGTAAGTTGTGATAAAATCCCAAGTTCAGTTAAATGATCTTGGAACTGCATATCCAAGCATTCTCTACCCCTATCAGATCGCAAGATTTTTGACGTTTTACCTAACTGGTTCTGAGCCATTGCTAGGAATTCTTGAAACGTTGAAAATGTTTATGATTTCCTATGCATTAGGTAAAGACGTGAGTATCTAGAGTAATTGTCAATGAAAGTGACGAAATACTCAAAACCACGTCTAGCTTGTACATTCAAAGGTCCACAAACACATGAATGCATAAGACCAAGTTGTTCTTTGGCCCTATCACCCTTTGCAGAGACTGAACGCTTAGTCAGTTTGCCTTCTAGACAAGATTCATAGACAAGTAATTCACCTAAGGTGAGTTCCCTCAAAGGTCCGTCCTTTGTAAGTCTTTGAATCCTATCATAGCCAATGTGACCTAGTCTCAAGTGCCATAAATACGTCATATTATCGTTATCGATCTTTTGACATTTATTGGTCCTAGGTTTAGCTACTTTGAATAAATCATTATTAAGAGCGAGGGGTTCGTTAGGTCGCAGAATATAAAGCCCGTTTTCCAAACATGAAATACACAATTGTGATCCATTGAAAGAAATATATATATATTAAAAGTTGTGAAAGTCATAACAAATCGTTCTAAATGCAACATGAAAACTGAAAATTAAATTTCTACTAAAATCCAGAATAAAAAATACATCTTTTAAAGTTAAAAAAAAATTTCCGAACTTCAAACGAGCTCTTCCTCTAGCTTGGACCGCAACGAATGCTCCGTTCCCAACTCTAAGCTTTAAGTCGCCTCCATTCACTTCCTCCCACGATTTAAGAAGCTGTAAAGAGTTACAAACATGGTTAGTAGATCCAGAATCAATAATCCAAATAGAGTTATCATTCTCTAAAACACATGTTTCCAAGATAAATGAACTATAATCATTACCTTTGTTTTTATCTGTTAGAAACTTGGGGAAATCCTGTTTCCAATGCCCCTTCTCTTTGTAGTGAAAACATTTACCTTTACCTTTCTTGTTTTTCTTGTTTTTCCCCTTAGGAGTCTGTGCTCTTGGTTGTGCACTCGCCTTTGCAGCCTTTGTAGGCTTGGGGTTGTTGTTTTTCCCACCTTTCCTCATGTTTCCAGCTTTTGAAGACGAAGCTTGGTTAACTTCAGCCTTAGCTGGATCAGCAGCAGTAGTTGTCTTCTTTTCTCCTCCCTTACTAGGTCCACCCATGATAGTCTCAAAAGTCTGAAGCTCATTCATGAGTTGCGTCAGACCATAGTTGAGTTTATTCAACAAATAGTTGGTGGTGAGTGGAAGGAAAGCTGGAGAAAGACTGTTGAGGATTAAGCCAACTTGAGTTTCCTCATCTATTATGGCTCTGTGCAGTTCAGCTTCCTGAAAGTAGTTTGTCATCTTGATCAGGTGATCACAAACATGTTGAGAAGGTGCCATTCGAGCATTGGCATATTTCTTGGTGGCCACAAAACGAGTCTACGCTGACTTGGTACCAAATATGTCTTGGAGCTGATCCATGATTTCGTAGGCTATCTCGACATTCTCAATCTTTATCTTGAGAGTGTCGACCATACTAGACAACATGTAGTACCGCGCCTTGTTGTTAGCCGCCTGCAACGCTCATACTTGTCCCTTACAGACTTGGTTGCTCCTTCAACTGGAACTTCTGGGGATTCCTCAGTCATGACGAACTTGGAGTTCTCACCAATCAACACAATGTTGATGTTTTGCTTTCATTTAAGGAAGTTTTCTCTAGTGAGTTTCTCCATCAAAAGTTGAGAAAGGATGGGAGTAGACACAGCCATAATAATACTACAAATTACCAATAAAATAGAAATCAATCATATTTGCTCAATAAAACTTCTATTCACACAAATTTTAAGAAATAGCACAACATATACCAAAAATATGTAAGATATGAGAAAAAATACCAAAAACAATCATATCTCTATTTCTTTAGGTTTTTAACTAATCTATGATATCCTTGTCCCGGTTGGCGAGAGTAAAAAATATCACTAGTTAAATAGAGTTGTAAACTCCTTTAATAATGGACACCACTATTAACAACCTACTATTCGATCAAAATAAGAAAACAAATTCTCTTATTTTATGAGCTAGACACACGATTTCAATAATCATAGATTTAGTCCTAGTAGTCACCATAGGGATGAGTCTAATAGAATTTGACCTATAATTATCTATCTTTCAAAATCTAACCTTGTCAAAATAACTAATGAACACCTTCCGTAGGGGGACTAATCAAAGCGCCTCGAGGCCCCATTAAGCTATTGACTATGTTAAACCAACGGTGGAGATCGAATAAAATTCTTAAAATAAGCTCATTATAAAATTAAAAATAGTATTTTTATTATTTAATTTTAGAAAATTAATGACTATGGTTTTCTAAAAAAAATTAAACAGATTAAAAATTTTAAAACCAAAGTCCTATAATTTCCTATTAATTCTAAAGTGTCACATTGAAACATATTCAATTAATTTAGAATTAATTTGTTACTAATCAATATTTAGGTTTAACTAATATAATGAACCTATACAATTAAGTCCAACTCAGGTAAATGGGCCTTAACAATTGGGCTTGTATGGAGGAGGGCTGGGTCCAGTATGTCATTCCCACTACAAATGCCTTCTATCTTCCATACAAGGTCCAAAAGACAGGAATTTAAACATTTGTTTTATTAATTGTTATTAATTGATTAGGCCCACTATAGTCATGCAAAGCAAATGGACCTTCACAAGTGGAATCACCCACAAGAGAGGAATTTAAACTTTACATTTTCTAATGGGCCCAAATAAAACCTATCATTTTATGAATATTTTATTTGACAAAATATCATATATCTAACAAACATATGGTCTACTATATGCATCTAAGCCCAATTGCAAAAATACCACACATAGTGCAAACAGACATGTTATAATTGGATGGGCCTAATCATGTTACTATATGAGCAATTCTATGAATTTATGCAAAAATACCACAATTAATTATCTAGAATTTATCAAAAAATTCAAATTAATTAAATTTTTACAAAAAAATAAGTCAATTTAAATGAAATTTATCAACAATTAACAATAGTTAATTTAAATTTCATTTATCAACAATCAACTTGGTTTTAGGTTAATTTGAAAAAAAATATTTTATTAATTGGCTAAAAAAAATGATATTTTTCAAAATTTAACCAATTTTAAAATCAATATCTTAACTATTTTCAAAAATATTTTGTGTTGTTAAAACTATTAGCTAATATTTTAACCATTTAAAAAAATAAAATATAAATAGTTATAACAACCCTAAAATATCTCAAAATAGTTAAACAAATTCAAATATCCATAAAAATATCTAACTAACAATATTCAAATTTCAAATAATTTAAATATTAAAAACTATAGAATAAAAAAAAAAGATATTTATATTTTCAAATAAAGATTTAATAAAAAAATCAAGAATTTAAATGAAAATATCTTAAATATTTGATATCATAATTCTATTATTTTAATATATTAAAAGATTTAAAATTAAGTTGTTAGTCTATTATTAAATTTTAAATTTGAATCTTTGTAGAAAATATCTAATTATTTAAATCTCAACTACCAAAAATATATTATTTTTTAAAAACAATTTTAAATACAAAACAAATCTGATATTTTTTGCTTTTATTATAAATAATAAATTTCCACAATTTTAATTTTCTTTATTTTTAAAAAAAATTAAAATTTTAAAAAAAAAATTCTTGATGAACAATACCCGTATCGGGTACTGTTCACCCGAGTGATGCTCTGGCTATTGGTGGCGCGCTGGTGCGCGCAGTGTGCGCACGCGCATGGTAGCCAATGCAATTTTTTTCAAAAAAAAAAATTTGAGCAATTTTTCAAACCAAAACAATTTTCTAATTAATTTTTAACATGTTTTACACAAAATAAACCATATATAAAATTAATAGCATAGAAAACACAACAAAATAACCTAAAAAATTGCTAAAATTCACATAAAATCAATATGCTTCATAAAAACATGAAAATCCATCCAATTATTCAAACATATCAAATAATCCAATTTTAAACATGTTCATGTATGAAAATAAAGATTACCAAAGGCTCTGAGGCCAGTTGTTAGAAAAACTTTATACAGGTTCTTTATTTATTTTTATGTATATCTAATATGAAACAAATTAATACGAGATAGCCTAAAACATGTTTTAAAATTGAATTCGAAGAGAAACAAGGAATAGAATACTTACAGTATACGCAGTGGAATTAAAGAGTCATTCCTTCAGTTTCTCTAACTCTTGTATCCTCTCTGTCGGGTGCACGCACGTGTCATTAAACATGTACGAGCTAGGGTTAAAAAGGTTTTGGTCTCAAAAGTTTCATTTTATATAAATAAGCAGTTATATACACGGAATCCCAAAAGAAACAGAGTTTAAAAGTTGGATTACAGACTCTCAAAAATAATACAAACAATTGTCAGCCCTACTAAGGCAAAATGGACAATTTCTAGGTTTCGCATCCCTACCTAAACCTCAACCGTGGCGGCTGAGCAACTGGCCTTGTACATTCCGCTCGTCGAGCTCTCCAAATCAAGGCTGGTCAAGCTTGCCCTTGCCTTTACCTGCACCACATAGCACCCGTGAGCCAAGGCCCAGCAAGAAAACAGGATATGTAACACAAACAATAATAACAGATAGTAAATTCACTAAGCATGAACTTTCACCAAGTAATCCACACTAATCATTCAGCATATATTCAGAATCATGGATGCAATCAATCACTTATAACATTCATATCACATAATAATCAGGGCCAACAACTTAGGCCGCACCCTCTGTTTATCCCACTGACTCCGGCCCGCTTAAACCGATGTCAGTGCATATTAAGCTGTCCTCGGCTACCAGTGGCCAAGCCGCGCCCTGTGCGCTAATGTAACCCTTGGCATCCTTAGGCCGTTGGTTCACTAATTAGCTTGCATGGCATAATACCATATTTTCAAGCATACACAATAGGGAACCCTTAGTCCCGCTACAGATATTCAACCAAGTGCAGTTTTCTTACCTTTGGCTTCCAAGTGAACTAGTTACGAGCGATGCTCCTTGAGCGCGATCCGATCCCCGAGCCCTAGCTTAGCACCTAGTCACAACCAAGATAAAGGATACCATCAACAATCTTAAATGAGCTTCTAGACAAAGTTCAAGTCTTCGGAACATTGATCTTCACCAACCATGGTAAAAGATTCAATCCCGGGCACCCTAGGTTAAATTCCCAAGCCTAGAATCTCAAAACCCCAAAATCCCTTAAGGGTCGCGGCCCCGCCCTCCTTCCTCACACCCATCAGCTTCGAAGGGCCGCGGCTCACCAATAACTATGTCGCGGCTCGACCCCTTCGAGCCCAGAAAAACCTCCATTTTTTACTCCCAAACCCCATGTAAACTCTCCCAAAACAACCCCAATTCCACAACTCAATTATCCAAAAACTTCCCACAAGATTCCAGCAACACAACCCAACTAAAAACTAGACTAGAAATCCATAAAAAACCCACCTCAATCACTGAAACTTTCTAACTCAAGAACTCAAAACCCAGCCATGCAAAACTCGAATTTAAGCCTCTAAATCATACATTATAACTTACCTCTTCAGCTGAACTCCTTTTCTAAGCAGAATCCTTATTAATTCCCAAGTTTCCCAGCTCCAATTCAACCTTAACATCAATATCACAATCATCTCATTACTCAATCAAAAACTCAAAGTTTCTAACTTCAAAACACAGTTTAATTCTTACCTTAGCCTTGATTAAATGTTCCTTGGACAATCCTTGAGTTAAGCCTCTAAATCCCCACCTCAATTCTCAGAAATTCCTAGCTTGATTCACTAAATTTTCAGTGGTTTCCTCCTTGTGTTTTTCCTTGAAAGAGAGAGAGAGAGAGAGAGAGAGAGAGAGAGAGAGAGAGAGAAGAGCTGAGAAAGATAAGTCGGTCTAATATTTGTTCTACTGTTTTCCTTTAATTTTAACCTATCCTTATCCCGTTAAGTCAATCTCGAGGCTCGGGGTGCCGGAAACGTCCCCGAGGGCAAAACGGTAAAATTCCCCAATATTCCCGCCTAGACTTCCTAACCTCAAATATATCTCCATATATTTATTTTCATAACCCGGTAATCTAAATAACCACCCGATTCCTGAAATACCCCTTGACTTGTCCAAAGTCAACTGTTAAGCCCTGTTGTGACTTTTCCCGCTATCTAGCTCCCTAGGATCGCCTCAGATCGCATGCTGCAGATTTACCCACATAATAATGTGGTTCTCACATTTATAACATTTAATCAAAATTCAACATTCATATAGTCTCACAAGAATTCTTAACATGTAATCATGTATTAAATCAATAAATTCACACATAAACCAATTATGCCCTCCCGGCACACTAATCAAGGCCCTTAAGTCATATTGGTGATTTTGGGTCGTTACAACTATCCCCTCCTACTGAGAATTTCATCCTCGAAATTTACCTGAATAGCTCGGGATACTGATCCCGCATCGCTGTCTCTAACTCCCAGGTCGCTTCCTCGACCTTGCTATTTCTCCACAATACTTTCACTAACGGAATTGTCTTATTCCGTAAGACTTTTTCCTTCCAATCCAAAATCTGAACTGGCCGCTCTTCATAGGACAAGTCTGTCTGTATCTCCAAGTCCTCATACTTCAGCACATGTGTCGTATCTGAAACATACTTCCGCAACATGTAGACATGGAACACATCATGAACTCCTGACAGCGACGGTGGCAAGGCCAACTTATAAGCCACCTGTCCAATCCTTTCTAGAATCTCAAAAGGTCCAACAAACTGAGGGCTTAACTTGCCCTTTACTCCAAATCTCCTCACCCTCTCAGTGGTGAAACTCGCAGAAACACGTGGTCCGCAACCTGGAACTCCACGTTTCTACGCTTAGGGTTAGTGTAGCTTTTCTGTCTACTCTGTGAAGCAAGCATTCTGGCTTGAATCTTCTCGATAGCCTCATTAGTCTTCTGAACCATATCTGGTCCTAAGTACCTCCTCTCACCCATTTCATCCCAGTGTATGGGTGACCTACACTTTCTCCCATATAACATCTCATAAAGGGCCACCCCAATCGTGGACTGAGAATTGTTGCTATACGAGAATTCAATCAACGGTAAGTACTTACTCCAAGACCCCTCAAAATCAATCACACATGCCCTAAGCATGTCCTCCAACACCTGAATCATCCTCTCAGACTGTCCATCAGTCTGAGGATGAAAAGTTGTGCTAAACTTCAACTGAGTCCCCATAGCTCTCTGCAGAGCTCCCCAAAACATAGAGGTAAAGATAGGGTCTCGATCAGATACAATAGACTTTGGAACCCCATGGAGACGAACTATCTCCCTCACATACAACTCTGCATACTGTTCCACTGTATAGGCCGACCTCACTGGTAGAAAATGAGCTAACTTGGTGTATCTATCCACTATCACCCACACCGAGTCACAAAGTCCCACTGTCCTGGGTAATCCTCCCACGAAATCCATCGTAATGTCCTCCCACTTCCACTCTGAGATACCCAAAGGCTGAAGCAATCCCGCTGGTCCCTGATGCTCACCCTTAACCTGCTGACATGTCAAACATCTAGCCACATACTCTACCACATCCCTCTTCATCCCAGGCCACCAATATAATGTCCGTAGATCCTGATACATCTTTGTGGTACCCGGATGAAGCGAGTATGGCGTAGTGTGAGACTCATCCAGTATCTCTCGTCTGACCCCCTCATCTGCCGGAACACAAATCCGACCCTGATATCAAAGCAAACCTATCTCAGAAACAGAATAATCCTTAGCTGTCCCCGCTAAGACATGCTTTCTAACCTCCTGCAACTGTGTGTCCCCTAACTGACCCTCCTTGACCCGCTCTAACAGGGTCGACTACAGGGTAATATTAGCTAACTGGCCTACCACTAGTTCTATCTTTGCCCTGGCCATCTCATCAGCTAACTCCCTCGAGATCTGAGTGGAAATATACAACTGTCTTGGGCCCCTCCTACTCAACGCATTTGCCACCACATTGGCCTTCCCAGGGTGATAAAGAATATCACAGTCATAATCCTTAACCAGCTCCAACCAACGCCTTTGCCTCATGTTCAGATCCTTCTGAGTAAAGAAATACTTCAAACTCTTATGGTCAGTGTATATCTCTCACTTCTCCACATACAAATAATGACGCCACACCTTCAGTGCGAATACCATCGCTGCTAGCTGTAATGCCCCAATTCTCCGATGTATTTAGCGGCGTGAACAGTAAGCCGGGAGGGTCGTACTTGCTTAATTATGTTATTAATTGATTAAATGCATGTATCTGTTGATTATATTATGATATGATGTGAAATGCATGCATATGTGTCCATATTTCTTATTACAGGGGTGTGATGGTAATTTGGCCCGTTGAGGGTAAATTAATTATTTGTACGCATGTTGGTAATATAGATTGAGACCACATTATGATGTGGGTTTGTTCGAGCCATTTGGCATGAGACGATCAAGGAATGTTGAATATCGGTTTGGTCATAACGGGCTTAAGCTCGGGGCTCGGGGTGAGTCTCGGGGTGCTTTTAATGTTTATAGTGTTACCGGGGATTAAAGGGTAACGGGATGTGAAATATTGGTGTTTGAGAGTATTGAGATTAGCGGGAATTGGGAAGCGTTAATTATCATTAACGGTGTAGGTGGAAAGTGTCAAAATTACCCTTGAGTTGGCCTTAGAAACTTTTAAAGACCTAGGGGTATTATGGTCATTTGTGATTTGGATATATATGATGTATAGATGGCTGTGAAACAGAACCCAAAGCAGAGTTCCCATCTTCTCCTTCCCGTACCTTCACCTTCCACCATCTTCCTTGTGAGTTTTGAGATCTTGTTGAGGATTTGAGCTTAGGAGCTAAGCCTTGATACTTTGGGAGAGTGTTCCACTGTGGAAGAGCACCATAACCTGAACTTGAGGTAAGATTTTAGCCATTAATTTCCATGTATGCTCTGTTTTCGTTTTAGGATTTCAGCTTTAGAATTTGGTGTGGAAAGTTGGAATCAAGGGGAGTTCTTGTGGGGTTTTACTTGGGTTATGATGGGGGAGAGTTATGGGTGATGTTTGGAGGTTTAAATGGGTGTTTGAAAGAGGTTTGGGTGGTGTTTAAACTGGGTTTGAAGGGTTGGTTCTAAGAGAAATCGTAGAGGAAGAAAAACAGGGGTTTTGGCTGAACTGGGTGTTGGGCCGCGGCATGGCCAGGGAGAGTCGCGGCCCTTGGTGAAATCTGAGTTTGGGCGCCTCTGTTTGAGGGGCGGGCCACGGCATGGCCAAGGAGGGCCACGGCCCTTAAGGCATTTTTGTCCAAAGTGAGCTTTTTAGCATGGGGATTCAAGCCTAAGGCCTCGGGATTGAACCTACTACCCGGTTGAGTAGTGTTTGAGGTCCCGGAGGTTAGGTTTTGGTTTGGGAATCTTTTATTATTCATTTTATTGATGGAATCCCATAATTTGGTTATGACCAGGTAACCGCTAAAGGACCAAAAAGTCGATCGTCCTCAGGGTCACTCTTTTATTTGTTCTTGCTCGAACCGGAGGTAAGAAAACTGCACCCCAAGTGTGACATGCATGGATATTTGTAGGGCATGTTGATTGTGTAATATGGACATGGATTGAACATGGAATGCTTAGCATATGTTGTTCGCTTTTGCATAGCGCTGACTAATTAGTCAGGTTTGGCAAAGGTGCTAGTATCAACTGTGAAGCTGTGACTGAATAGTCAGGTTCGGCAATGGTACTGGGCACTGGTCACGTTGCGCTGACTTGTCAGTCAGAATTGGCAAAGGTGTTAGTGTCAGCTGTGAAGCTGTGACTTATTAGTCAAGTTCGGCGGTGATACTGGACACTGGTCACTTAGCGCTGACTTATTAGTCAAGGATGGACTTAGCGTGGTTCACGCAAGCCAACGGAGATTAGATCTAATCGACTATTAGCATTGAATGACTCAAAGAGCATTAATGCCTGACCGACCCTGAGGGTTGATGAACAAACAGAGCTTGGAGGCTGGTGGCTTACCTAGCAGCCACTCTCCCGCTAGAAAAGAGAGCCTGGAGGCTAGTGGCTTACCTAGCAGCCACTCTCCCGCTAAAATCATGTGATGTTCATTTGCTTGTTGAAAGCTTTATGTTCAGTATGATTATAATGATAATCATTTGATAATGTTTATGAGAAGTGTTATGTTTTCTTGCTGGGCTTTGGCTCATGGGTGCTATGTGGTGCAGGTAAAGGGAAAGAAAAGCTCACCTAGCCTTGAGTGGAGAGCTGATGTGGTGGTGTGTACATATGCGGCCGCTTGACCACCACGGTCAAGGTGTTCTCAGAGGAGCTAGGGGGTTTACCCTATTTTTGCCGCTTAGGTCGGCGGGATTGTAAATTTAAAACTGTAATGACCATTTTGTACTGAGAACCACTTGTAAATGTTTTGTTTAGCTCTGCAGAGCAGTTTGTAATAAAAATCTCCATTTCCTTTTTATTGGTTTTATACCTTAACCTGTTAATTACACTTAGAGCACGTTTTGACCAAAGGACTCAGGTAATGAGTCAAATTTCCGGTCCACCGTTCACCGTAACTGTTCTGGGGTAGCCAAGGCGTTACACTAGCTCCAAGTCATGAGTAGGATATCGCTGCTCATACTCCTTTAGCTGTCGAGACGCATAGGCTATAACTTTCTCATTCTGCATCAACACACAGCCTAAACCCATCCTCGATGCATCACAATAGACCACAAACTTTCCTTCCTCCGAAGGGAGACTCAACACAGGTGCAGAAATAAGCCGACGCTTCAACTCTTGAAAACTGTTCTCACACTTCTCTAACCAAACAAACTTTTGATTCTTTCTTGTCAACTCTGTCATCGGTGAAGAAATCTTTGAGAACCCCTCTACGAACCGTCTGTAATAACCTGCCAATCCAAGGAAACTTCGAACCTCCGAGGCGTTCCTTGGCCTCGGCCAATCCCTTACTGCTTCTACCTTGGACGGATCCACCTTAATCCCTTCTGCCCCAACTATATGTCCAAGAAAGGTCACCTCTGGCAACCAAAACTCACACTTCTTAAACTTGGCGTACAACTGATGCTCCCTTAACCTCTGTAGAACCTGTCGGAGATGTTGCTCATGCTCTGCTTCTGAACTGGAGTAAACCAAAATGTCGTCGATGAAAACAATGACGAACTGATCCAAGAAGTCCTTGAACACCCTGTTCATCAGATCCATAAAAGTCGTCGGGGCATTGGTCAGACCAAAAGACATGACCAAGAACTCATAATGCCCATACCGTGTCCGAAAGGCCGTCTTCGGTATATCCTCATCTTTGATCCTCAGCTGGTGATAACCAGATCGAAGATCAATCTTTAAGAACACCGTCTTTCCCTGCAGCTGATCGAACAAGTCATAAATCCTTGGTAGAGGGTACTTATTCTTAATAGTCAACTTGTTCAATGCTCTATAATCTATACACATCCTCAAAGCCCCATCCTTCTTCTTAACAAACAACACTGGAGCGCCCCATGGAGAATAACTAGGCCTGATGAATCCCAAATCCAGAAGTTCTTGTAGCTGTATCTTCAACTCTTTCAGTTCTGCTGGTGCCATCCTGTACGGTGTCCTTGATACTGGTTCTGTCCCCGGTGCTAACTCAATCTCAAATTGAATCTCCCTGCGTGGCAGCAACCCTGGTAAATCCTCAAGAAATACATCCAAGAATTCACACACCAATCTAGTCTCCCCCGGCCCCGCCGGCATAACCATAGTAGTATCCACCACACTAGCCAGAAAACCTATACATCCAACCTGTAACAAGTCTCTGGCTCTCAATGCTGAAATCATGGGTACGCGGGGTCCAGACACTGCACCCACAAAGACAAAAGGTTCCTCGCCCTCAGGCTCAAAGGTAACCATCTTCTTCCTACAGTCAATGGTAGCCCCATATCTGGCTAACCAGTCCATCCCTAAGATCATATCAAAATCCTCCATATTTAGCTAAATCAGATCCACCGAAAGTTCCCTACTATCAACCATCACTGGAAATGCCCTAATCCATCTCCTAGAAACTACCAGTTCCCAGGTAGGCAATAAAGTCCCAAACCCTGTAGTCCGATACTCACTAGGTCTACACAATCTATCAATCACTCTACTAGAAACAAAAGAATGTGTAGCACCAAAATCAATCAATACTGTAAAAGGAGTGCTAGCACTAGAAAGCTGACCTGTCACTACCAAGGGACTAGCCTCGGCCTCTGCCTGAGTCAAGGTGAATACTCATGCTGGAGTCAAGCTATCCACCTTCCCTGCTTCACCTTTCTTCACCGTTGGGCAGTCTTTCCTGAGATGCCTTACTGCTCCGCACACAAAGCACGCCTTGGCCCGACACTCACCCGAATAGGTCCGCCATGCCTCGCCGCCACCCTGACGGCCACCCTGACCACCTCGACCCCTCCTATCAGGACCAGCAGCGGTCGAAGTGTCAGGAGCCTTTCTCTTGAAGTCACTGGGGCCTCCGTCCCTACCTGCCCCTGAATAAGGGGGCACTGCTCTGCAGCCCTCACGCCTCACCGCACTTTCCCTACATATCTTATTCTTCGCTTCCTCAGCGGTAAGAGCCTTCTCAATGGCCTGGGCATAAGTTGTTCCTCCAGGTACCGTTGTGATCCTGACATCCTGGGCTATCATAGCATTAAGCCCCCTGATAAATCGATCTTGCCTAGCAGCATCAGTAGGCACAAGATCTGGTGCAAACTTCGCAAGCCTATCAAATTTTAGGGCATATTTAGTAACGATCATATTGCCCTGCACCA
Source organism: Humulus lupulus (assembly GCF_963169125.1). Classification (NCBI taxonomy): domain Eukaryota; kingdom Viridiplantae; phylum Streptophyta; class Magnoliopsida; order Rosales; family Cannabaceae; genus Humulus; species Humulus lupulus. The sequence continues at coordinate 196,955,031 of NC_084798.1, forward strand.
GACTCACAAACTCATTGACTTTTGCTGCCCTGACAGCAACATTGTAGTACTTCTGATTGAACAAGTTTCTGAAACCTTCCCAACTCAAAGTAGTAACATCCCTGGTCTGTGATGCCACTTCCCACCAGATGCGGGCATCCTCCCTCAACATATAAGTGGCACAGACCACTCTATCATGCCCCTCTATCCTCATGAAATCCAGAATTGTAGTAACCATAGTTAGCCATTGCTCGGCTTTCAATGGATTTGGTCCACCCTAAAAAATTGGGGGTTGCTGCTTCCTAAACCGCTCATACAACGGCTCCCATCTGTTTCCAACCTCCCCTGACTACACAACTGGTACCACTGCAGGTGGTACAATAAGGGCAGCACTCTCTGATGGAGCCTGCTATCGCAGAATACAGATCTGCTCATCTTGACTCTGCAATCGAGCCTCCATATCTGCCATTAACTGCTGTCAGTTCTCAGGGACTGACAGAGGAATCTGGCCCTGGTCATCACCCCCCGTCCCGGACTTAGTGCCGGCTAGTCGCGTAGATTTTCTTAGACGCATAGCTATCCAAGTCAATCTGCAAATAACGACTCGGCAGTCAGACCATGATGACAGGGTAAAAACTTCTCCAAGATCCACCAATAGAACGTAACCAACCACAAACAATCAACATATAAGCACCCATCCTCATGCACTAGCTGCTAATAAGCACGCCTCCAATCTCATTACACAATAACTATGAAACAGGTATTCATCCATGCACTATATACAATTAATCATCCAAGTATTCATTTACATGCACGGAGATGCTAATAAACACGCCTCAATATTCTCACACAATAGTCAAGGGCCAGGCCCTATCAGTATCTCATGCTCCCTATCAATCCAACAGATAACAACAATCATAATTCATTCCAGGCATATAAGCACATAAACACACATACACATTACCAAACCCTGATTTGAGCTTGTCTCTAGCAGTGAATGTACAAGTCCAGCCTGTCTTCAGGAACCCTTAAACTTAGGACGCTCTGATACCAAGTTGTAACGCCCTGGATAGCCAAGACCGCTACACTGTGTACTTATAAAGGTGCAAGACTTGCTACTCAAGTCATTAATTTAAAAACGTGTCACTAAACATGTACGAGCTAGGGTTAAAAAGGTTTTGGTCTCAAAAGTTTCATTTTATATAAATAAGCAGTTATATACACGGAATCCCAAAAGAAACAGAGTTTAAAAGTTGGATTACAGACTCTCAAAAATAATACAAACAATTGTCAGCCATACTAAGGCAAAATGGACAATTTCTAGGTCTCGCGTCCATGCCTAAACCTCAACCGTGGCAGCTGAGCAACTGGCCATGTACATTCCCCTCGTCGAGCTCTCCAAATCAAGGCTGGTCAAGCTTGCCCTTGCCTTTACCTGCACCACGTAGCACCCGTGAGCCAAGGCCCAGCAAGAAAATAGGATATGTAACACAAACAATAATAACAGATAGTAAATTCACTAAGCATGAACTTTCACCAAGTAATCCACACTAACCATTCAGCATATATTCAGAATCATGGATGCAATCAATCACTTATAACATTCATATCACATAATAATCAGGGCCGACAACTTAGGCCGCACCCTCTGTTTATCCCACTGACTCCGGCCCGCTTAAACCGATCTCAGTGCATATTAAGCTGTCCTCGGCTACCAGTGGCCAAGCCGCGCCCTGTGCGCTAATGTAACCCTTGGCACCCTTAGGCTGTTGGTTCACTAATTAGCTTGCATGGCATAATACCATCTTTTCAAGCATACACAATAGGGAACCCTTAGTCCCGCTACAGATATTCAACCAGGTGCAGTTTTCTTACCTTTGGCTTCCAAGTGAACCAGTTACGAGCGATGCTCCTTGAGCGCGATCCAATCCCCGAGCCCTAGCTTAGCACCTAGTCACAACCAAGATAAAGTTCTAGTCAAAGTTCTAGTCTCCGGAACATTGAACTTCACCAACCATGGTAAAAGATTCAATCCCGGGCACCCTAGGTTAAATTCCCAAGCCTAGAATCTCCAAATCCCAAAATCCCTTAAGGGTCGCGGCATTAGCCATCCATGCCACTGCATGGCCCCAACCAGAGGCCTCCCAAGGCACAAAAACAGGTAAGGGATGCGGCCCTACTTAGACCATGTCGCGGCCCGCCCTCCTTCCTCAGCACCCATCAGCTTCGAAGGGTCGCGGCTCACCAAGAACTATGTCGCGGCCCGACCCCTTCGAGCCCAGAAAAACCTCCATTTTTTACACCCAAACCTCATGTAAACTCTCCCAAAACAACCCCAATTCCACAACTCAATTATCCAAAAACTTCCCACAAGATTCCAGCAACACAACCCAGTTGAAAACTAAACTAGAAACCCATCAAAAACCCACTTCAATCACTGAAACTTTCTAACTCAAGACTCAAAACCCAGCCATGCAAAACTCGAATTTAAGCCTCTAAATCATACATTATAACTTACCTCTTCAGCTGAACTCCTTTTCTAAGCAAAATCCCTATTAATTCCCAAGTTTCCCAACTCCAATTCAACCTTAACATCAATATCACAATCATCTCATTACTCAATCAAAAACTCAAAGTTTCTAACTTCAAAACACAGTTTACTTCTTACCTTAGCCTTGATTAAATGTTCCTTGGATTCCTCCTTGTGTTTTTCCTTGAAAGAGAGAGAGAGAGAAGAGCTGAGAAAGATAAGTTGGTCTAATATTTGTTCTACTGTTTTCCTTTAATTTTAACCTATCCTTATCCCATTAAGTCAATCCCGAGGCTCGGGGTGCCGGAAACGTCACCGAGGGCAAAACGGTAAAATTCCCCAATATTCCCGCCTAGACTTCCTAACCTCAAATATATCTCCATATATTTATTTTCATAACCCGGTAATCTAAATAACCACCCGATTCCTGAAATACCCCTTGACTTGTCCAAAGTCAATTGTTAAGCCCTGTTGTGACTTTTCTCGCTATCTAGCTCCCTAGGATCGCCTCAGGTCGCACGATGCAGATTTACCCGCATAATAATGTGGTTCTCACATTTATAACATTTAATCATAATTCAACATTCATATAGTCTCACAGGAATTCTTAACATATAATCATGTATTAAATCAATAAATTCACACATAAACCAATTATGCCCTCCCGGCACACTAATCAAGGCCCTTAAGTCATATTGGTGATTTTGGGACACAAATAATACAATCAGTTAGAATGCTAACCACTCATAATTGAGATTGAATTGACCTATGGTCAACTATATGATATGACTAGAATAGATCATAACGGTATGTTTACTTATCTTATCAACTATCAATATCAGTCTAGTCCGATGTAACAAATACATCCGATCTTATCTACTTTGCTAATGTTCTGGAAAGAACATAACACTGTAATGTGTAAGTAGATCATATCGTAGATTGGCAAGTCAGTGTAAATCATGTGCACTGACTAATCTTAGGACTAACTTATTTTGAACATATAATCATATTTATATTCCACTGTGATTACATCACTATAAATAAGATTAGCTATATGCTCAGGATTTAATAGAATTTTATATTAAACAAATAATCATGAAAATAAAACATGTGAGCAAAGTGATTAACCAAGTCAAAAAATGATTTCTATTCTTTTATTGATAATAAAATGAGATTACAAAGAATTTGGGTTTTAATTAGGGCATAAAACTCCAACAGTAATTGGAAACCACCAAGATAAAAACCAATGTTGAAATTGGTAGTCGAGCAATTCATCATTGTTTGAAACGATTCTATAGTGGGAATGATCGAAGGCTACACAAGCGGTGGAAGGCTTTGACGATTAGCAACATCAAAAGACGAGTTTTTGCTTATGACACTATGGCTTTAAAGGATGAGCGGGGTGAACTTGACCCGAGTTGAAGTTTAATGAAGAAAGTGAGTGTCCAGCTGGAGACGTTTGATAAAGCGCTATTGGGAGGCAACCCAATGTTATTTTTAATTCGAGTTTTTATGTGTTTGTAACTCTTATTTTCTATTAAACTCTTTTTAATTTTTTTTCTTAGGTTTACATTTTATTTTAGTAATTTTTAGTTTAGTTTGTAATTTTTGAATCGTGAAATACATGAGAAAACAAATAAAACGATTATTTTGAGCTGTAGCACCTGGGACAAACTGAACTTTCCAAGCACCATCTCCGCCACCTCCATTTTGATGATGTTTAGCTGGACCGTTGGTAAGTTTTCTTTCCTTTTCTTTTTATGTCACATTGGGGACAATGTGTCAATCAAGTTTGGGGGAGGAGTCTTACTATTTTGTGTGTTTGTGTCGTGTTGTTAGTTTGTATTTGTTGTTGTTTGAGTTTTATCGTAGTAGTTAAATGTTGTGTTGTGTTTGTGTAAATCAAGTTGTCAATGCTAGCCTATGATATGTAAGAAAATGTTGTGCATATTTTTTTAAATTTCTGATCGATTGAATCTGTGTGCTTGGTTAGACTTCATTGGTAGCTTATTTCGATCCATGAAAAAAAAATAAGAATGTTTAGCCATGATTGGAAAATTCTTTGCAATTTGAATTTGAATGTATGCATTGTTAAAAATTTGCTTGGGGTTTGATGAATGAATGAATCTAGAAATTGCTTGTTTATCATTTGAGACGAAATCCTAGATGAGATGTGCTTAGGAAAGTGATTTAGGCAATTTCTTGGAACGTTTGAGCCTTTCAAGCCAACCCAAGAGTAATTTCCCATTGTTACCCTTGTTGAGCTTAAAATTATCCTCTTTTTTGTTTGACATCAATTGAGCCAAATAGACATTTTGTTAGTTTTCATTCATTTACCAAATTACTATGAGCATATGGATAATTATTGGGGAATGAATTGCAATGGGATGTGATTAGTTTTGTAATTTGGTGTATTGTAATAAAGAGTAAAAAGGTTGAGAATTGAAAAAAACAAAATACAAAATCAAAAACAAAATAAAAGAAATTTGAAAATCCAAGAAACACTCTTGTTATGCTTTTACAAAAACAAGTTTGGGGGAGTTGAGTTTGAATAAAAAAAATGATCAAGTGAAATAAGTGTTTCTCAACCTTTACTTGGGTTCATATGGGATTTTCTTTGAGTGAATTGTTGGTTTGTAAGTTCATATGCTTATGGTAATTTGGAGCTAAATGAAATATATCTACCCATTGCCTAAGCCTTTTGTTATGAGCCTAAAGTCCTAATGATTCTTGGGCATATTTTGTCTACATTAGTGGAGGGTGGTGAACAACGCAAGTATATGGATTATTGGTTTGATGAAGAGTTTTGGCATGCATACATAGATTAAATTGTTGAGTAATTTTTGTGATTATGGTTGAATAGGAATCCTTAGGATCGAAACAGATTGTTGATGTGGTTTAACTGAAATTCTGGATCGTTTAAGAAATTGGAATTTTGGACTTTTGTGTGAGATTTTCTGAAATTGAGGCTAATTCAGTGTTGTTGATTTGATTCATAAGTTTGTGTAGTTTGTGTTTTTGAGTTATCTATGTGTGGGTGTTTAGTTTGAATCTTTACTCGAGGGCGGGTAAAGGTTAAGTTTGGGGGAGTTTGTTGAGTCTAGTTTTATGTTTTGTTTAGGTTGTGTTTTAGGTAGTTTTTATTAATCTTTTTAATTGTTTAGTGCAGTATTATGCTTTGATTTTGCTTGCTTTCAGGTTTTAGCTAACAAATAAAGGAAAGAACAATTGGAGCAAATTGGCAGAAAAATGATGAAAATTTGGCATTTTGGTGTTGATTCCGTGAAAAGATGAATCCTTAAGCAATATTAGGGCTTCGGTGAATTTTTGGGACCAAAAGCGCAAAAATTGAAGAAATTGTTAAGGGCTGCAGCGCTATGATGCTGAGTCGCGGCCCGGTCCAAGGCAAAAAGCCAGTTTTTCAGAAAATTGACACGGGTCGCGGCGTTGAAGAGGTTGGGTCGCAGCGCACCTAACATCCACGAGAAGCCAAAATTGACATGGTCCGCGGCGCTTGAAATGTTGAGTTGCGGCCCACATTGCTTCTAAAGAAAAAAAAATTGTTTTAAACCTAATTTCGAGAGGAGACGGAAGGAGGACGATTTTGGGGAGCAAGGAATACATCGTAGAGCATCTCCATTCACTCTCTAGAGTTCTTTTTCTTTTACCTTAGAATTCTATGTTATTTTTCATTGTTGTTTAAGTTTAGAATGATGATTATGAACTAATTTTATTTTCTAGAATTTTTAATGTAATCAGTTGGATCTTTGTTATTTTCTATGAGGATTTCATGATTCTTTCTTCACTTCTATTCTAAATTATTTGATATGTTCTTAATGCTTGTGAATGTTTGATCACCATTTGCATGATTTATGATTTTGATTCGAAATCTGAAAAGTGAGAATTGATTATGCTATGATTGAATAATCACAATTTTCATATTGGATGAAAATACCTATATGAATTGTGTAGTTTTAGGATTATTATGTTCAATGTCTTTTATATGTTGGAATTTATCACAGGAATGTAGAAAATTCACATGTAAATTGAGTTCTTTGTTTCTTGAAAAATAGTAAGAATCATTTTTGTTAATCCGCTATTAGTTTAGGAAGAACAATTGTGAAGTCTGATTAGCAAAATAATAAAGTGAATAGTTGATGAAATTACAATCCCTAGTTCTTTATTTTTGAAGTTTTTACAATTATTTTCTTTCTTTCATAGTGTTATTTTATGTTTATTGCTTTTTTCATTTTAATTTTTTTTAAACCAATTTATTGTTGACCAAATAAAAATAGGAAATTAATTTGTTGGTAATTAGTAAATCAATCTCCGTGGGAACGAACTTTATTTATCATTTTATTACTTGTGTCGATTACATATACTTGTGTATCAATTTTAACGAAAAATATTCTGGATCCATGTGTTCTAAGTCGTGGTTCATGATTTTGTTTGTGGGTTCAATGAGATTTTGTGATTTTTTTTTTATTTTGTTGTAATCTTTTTTTTATTGATGTTATGCATGAACATGCATGAACCTAGCACAGCAAAAAAGACAACTCTTAATGGATCCTATGTTTTGTTGGGGGTAAGTGGTTATTGTTAGAATTTTATATGGACTAATATAATTACAAACATAATTTCATTATCACAATCATTTTCTAGAGTGCCTACGAATAGTTAAAGACCATAATGGGATGGTTAATATTAATCTAATTGCAATTGAGGCACATGGTAGCACCCTAAAGACTATAGGTTGGCCCATTAAACCATAGTCCACCATATCTAATAATATAAGCCCAATAGGCCCAATATACCCCTTAGGGTAAGAAGGCATACAAGACATATATATAGAACATATGTGTTGTTGGGTAAAGTAAGATGTATGTGGTTTTGGTAAGGGTTATTTTCCATAAGTTCTCTCTTGCATTGTTTTTCTAATATTGTTTTGTGTAGATCGTGAGATATTTCAAGGATGAACATTGGAGACTCAATGTCAGGTATGTTTCATCTCTATATATTCAATTCAATGCTCTAAATAAAATGTGTTCCTGGATTGTTGTATGAGCGTGTAATGTTGATTTGAATCTGATTTATGGATTTAATGCTCATAATATTGTTTCATAATTTATCAATTGGTATCAGAGCCAGGTCTTTTGATTTTAGAACTTATTGTCATATACCTCATTTTTTTGTCAAAATTTTTTTACAATGAAATTTCGAATTGGGCTATGAAGAAAATTAGTATATTAATCATCAATGGGTTCAGACCATTTTTTTGACAAAATTTTGGGGAATTTCTTGAGTGTTTTCGGCCATGTATACCCATTTTTTTCAAAAAAAATTCATAGAAAAATGTATATATGATTGTTGGTTTTGAGAGTTTTTTAACCCAAATGGAGGCCGGAAAGTGATAGAGGATGAGATGTGGAGCAAAACCCCTCAAATGGAGTCAGATTTGGTGGCCGGAGATAGCCTATCCGACCGGGTCACGAACCGGGTAGCGTAGACCCGAGAAGTAGACCCACAGGTCAATTTTGGGTGACAGGGACAATAAAAACGACATGTCGTTTTGCCTCTGTCAGGCAAAAAACGACATGTCATTCGTACGGACATTAGCCTCCCTTCAGCGAAAAACGACACGTCGTTTGACGTGTGAAGGTCGATTTTTATAGTGACAAATGATAAGTCGTTTTTGGTAAACTACATGTCGTTTTCTAAAACGTTTTTTTTTTTTAAAACCTTTTTTTTTTGGGCGCGTGGGGGCGCGTGAGGGGTCTTTTTTGGCCAAATTTTTACCATTTCACTCCTATTCTCATATCCTACTATTTGTATATGTTTATGCACAAGATTAATCCATGAATTGTATTCATAATTGTATTTGTATTTAATCTTTTGTGGCATGAATCTTATTATATATTGTCAACAATTATTGTTTATTTTCTTGCCTGTCGTAAGAATAAGCATGTGAATTGTTTAGTAAAGAGGAACATTTAAATAATTATTTATTTAAATTTTGTGTTTTTTCCTCCAAAATTACATTAAGATCTATATAAGTAATTAATTATCCTATCGATAATAATTGCTTGGTAAGGATGCTTAATATGGTGAAGAAAATTTATTAAACATTATGAATCACAATTTATCTATCCTTTCGATAGTAAATTAATATATTTGATTATAATGTTTAATAGATTGTTCTTACATGTGTATGAGTTCTATTTTGTATGTTTGTCTAAGAACTCTAGCATACATAATGATCATTTGTTATTTTGCGATCATATATTGATGAGAAAAGAGCACAAATGGCATGGTTTATCATAACATGTATTTAATAGTTATTGCTCTTGTTTCTCATTCAGCTATAAGCATTCCTAGATCTCCTGCCGTCTTGACGCTGAATGCAACCAACCACAAGCAGTGGATTGAAAATATTACGATGAACTTAACCTTCATGAAAATGGACTTGGCCTTGAGAATTGATGAACCATCTAAGTCTGCTGATGATGCTACTGAGAAGGTTAAGAAATCTTACGAGGACTGGGAACACTCCAATCGTTGTTGCTTGATGCTTATGAGATATCACATGGACAAATCCATTCGTGATAGTATTCCCAAGTCTGAAAATGCAAAGGATTTTCTTACTACCATTAAGGAAAAGTATAAGAAATTCTCAAAGAATGAGAAGAATGAACACTTGAACATGCTGCATCACACTGTTTACGATGGTTCAGGTGACATTAGGGCCCACATTGACAAGCTCATGGGCCACTATCATAAACTAAGGCCATGGATATGGACCTTGGTGAGGATTACATGGTGTGGTTGGTGATGGAGAACATTCCATCTCAGTTTGATTCAATCAGATCAAGCTACAATGCTCAGAAGGAGCAATGGACTGTTGGGGAGATGTCTGCTATTCTTGCCAAGGAAGAGGAGGACATGAGAAAAGGTAGGGCAAGAAGTATCTCCATGGTGACGAACCCAAACAATCCTCACAAGAGAAAGTTTACTTCCAATAACTCTGATAACCAAAGACCTCCCAAGAAAAAGGCACTTAGTCCTAAAGGGAATGGACAGTCCAGCTCATCCTCTAATGGTCATAAGAATGAGTTTTTCAAAGGGAAGTGCAACTTTTGTCAGAATTTTGGGCACAAGAAAGCTCAAAGCTCACCTAGAGAAGAAAGGTAATTGTCTTGTGATGGTTTCTTTAGAATCCAATATTATTGATGTGCCCTCAAATTATTGGTGGTTAGATACTGGAGCCACAATTCATGTTACGAATTCCTTGCAGGCAGTGACAAGTCGAAGAAGACCGAGTAGTCTGGAGCAGAATGTGTACATGGGAGAAAATACAAAAGTCCAAATCAAATTTTTGGGGACAGTTAGATTGCAGTTGAATACAGGACATTTTTTGGAGTTACAGGATGTTGCTTACATACCCTCTTTTAGGAGGAATTTGATTTCTGTATCTATTTTGAATAAGCTTGGATATAGTTTTCTTTTTGGAACTGGAAAACTCACTTTGTATCGTGACTCTCTTTTGGTTGGAAATGGAACTTTATGTGGAAATTTATATAAACTTGATTTGCATGATGTTACTTCTATGGTTTATACTTCTCTTAATATTGTTGTTGGTTCTAAGCCTGCAAGGTTAGATTTAAAATCTTCTATGTTGTGGCACAAACGTTTAGGCCATATCTTTAAAGATAGAATGCAAAGGTTGGTGAAAGATGGGGTTCTACAAGGTCTAGATTTTTCAGATTTTACTGCCTGTGTTGATTGTATTAAAGGAAAGTTAACAGCCAAGGTTAGAAAAGGTAAAACAGATAGGTGCACACGATTGTTGGAGTTGATCCATACTGATATTTGTGGGCCTTTTGTTCCGCCTGCTATGGGTGGTTATAAATACTTTATCACCTTCATTGATGACTTTTCCCGGTATGGCCATGTTGAGCTCATTCGTGAAAAATCTGAATCTTTAGATGCGTTTAAGATTTTCAAGACGAAAGTTGAGCTTCAAAAGGGGAAGAAGATCAAGGCAGTTAATTCTGATAGAGGTGGAGAGTATTATGGACGTTATGATGAAAGTGGAAGGAACCCCGGGCCTTTCGCTAGGTACTTATAGGAATGTGGCATTGATGCAAGATATACAATGCCAGGAACACCCCAACAGAATGGAATTGCTGAAAGGAGAAATCGCACTCTTCTTGACATGGTGCAATGTATGTTGATTCATTCTAGTTTGCCAGAGTTTTTATGGGGTGAGGCATTAAAGACTGCAGCTTATATCTTGAATCAAGTGCCCAGCAAGTCTGTCCCAAAGACGCCTTATGAGCTATGGTCAAGTAAGAAACCAAGCTTGCATCATTTTCATGTTTGGGGTTGCAAAGCAGAAGTGAGGCCCTATAATCCACAGTCTAAGAAACTTGATCCGAAGACCATTAGTGGCTATTTTGTGGGCTACACCATTGGATCAAGGGGTTCTAGATTTTATTGCCCATCTCACACCACCAGGGTTATAGAATCAGATAGGGCTGTCTATTTTGAGGATGAATTTGATTCAAGTCAAGGGTCAAGAGAAATTGTTTTCAGGGAAGAACGCATTTTTGTCCCTGTACCTGTCGCTTCCGCTCCTATTGATGACCCTGTGATTGAACAGATTCCGGTAGAAACTCATGATGAACCTCAAAATCAAGAACAAGGTGAAAATCTTGATATTGGGGATGATGAAGCTATGGTGAGAAGATCACAGAGAACCCGCAGGTCTGCTATTCCTAATGACTACCTTGTCTATTTACAGGAACATGAGTTTGATGTGGGAGACACTTTTGAGCCAGTTACCTATCAAGAAGCTATGAATAGTCCTCAATCTGTGTTGTGGATGGATGCAATGAAAGATGAGTTGAATTCTATGTCACAAAATGAAGTTTGGGAGTTGGTTGAATTACCCAAAGGTTGCAGACCCATTGGATGCAAATGGGTGTATAAGATCAAACGTGACTCGAATGGGAAAGTGGAAAGGTATAAGGCTAGGCTTGTGGCTAAAGGCTATAGCCAGAGAGAAGGTATTGATTTCAAAGAAACCTTTTCACCTGTTTCCACCAAAGATTCGTTGCGAATCATTATGGCTATAGTTGCTCATTTTGATCTAGAACTCAATCAAATGGGTGTGAGGACTGCCTTCTTGAATGGAGATTTATTTAAAGATGTTTACATGACTCAACCTATTGGTTTTGAGAAGTCTGGCAAAGAACACATGGTTTGCAAGCTCAAAAAGTCTATCTATGGGCTTAAACAAGCATCAAGGCAGTGGTATCTCAAGTTCGATATGACTGTCACTGCAAATGGCTTCAAGGAGAATGTAGTAGATCAATGTATATACATGAAGGTCAGTGGGAGCAGCTTTATTTTTCTAGTATTGTATGTCGATGACATCCTGGTTGCATCTAATAATTCTGATCTGTTGTCTGAGACAAAACAACTTTTGTTTAGCCATTTTGATATGAAGGACCTTGGTGAGGCTTCCTATGTGCTTGGGATTCAGATTCTTCGGGATAGAGCTAATGGTATTCTTCGTTTGTCTCAGAAGACTTACATTGATCGGATCTTGAAAAGATTCAATATGCATGCATGTTCTCCTAGGAAGGCACCAATAGTGAAGGGTGACAAGTTCTCAAAGGCTCAATGTCCACAAAATGATAAAGAGAGAGATGAAATGAAAGTCGTTCCCTATGCATCACTGGTTGGTAGCTTGATGTATGCTCAAGTATGCACACGCCCTGATATTGCTTTTGTTGTCGGCGTGTTGGGTAAATACTTGAGTGATCCTGGTCTTAGCCATTGGAAAGCGGCTAAGAAAGTCATGAGGTATCTTCAGGGTACAAAGGATCATATGTTGACTTACCGGCGAGCTGACACTCTTGATATAGTTGGGTTCAGTGACGCCGATTATGCAGGATGCGTGGATGATAAAAAGTCCACTTCAGGCTACATTTATATGATGGCTGGAGGAGCTGTTTCATGGAAAAGTGTCAAGCAGACACTCACAGCTTCTTCTACGATGGAGGCAGAGTATATGGCGTGTTATGAGGCTACTTGTCAAGCAATATGGCTGCAGAATTTCATTTCAGCATTGATTGAGTGTTGTAGACTCTATTTCGAGGCCGCTGAAATTGTATTGTGACAACTCCGCAGCAGTAGCTTTCTCTAAGAACACTAGGAGTACTTCTCGCTCAAAGCATATTGATATAAAGTACTATTTTGTTAAAGAGAAAGTCGCTGAGTCCCTCATTTCTATTGAGTACACGCCTACCACTAGCATGTTGGCAGACCCACTAACGAAAGGCTTACCTATATGTGTGTTTTTAGAACACGTTGCCCGAATGGGATTGTCAGGAGCCTAGCTTGTTGAACTCAGTGGGAGTTTTGTTATTTATGTATTGAACAAGCTAGTATTTTGTATGGATTTCGTATAGCTTGTGTTTTATTATGAACATGCATAATGATAATTGAAGCCACTTCTTCTTGTTGCTATTACGTATATATGTTTATATATGTATATACTATTGTTCAACGAAGTGATAGGTACAAAAGAAGATGAATGCGCATAGTCTCAATCAATTGTACCTCATGCATGTTTGGTTTGATAGTTAATGGTTGTTATGATATTTAAATGTCTATAGGGCCAAGTCATATGTAATATTTGTATCCTATCGGTATAATATTATGTATGATTTATTTGATTGTCATATATGTGTTAGACAATATTATGGTGGTTTGATTATATTTTCCAAGTGGGAGAATGTTAGAATTTTATATGGACTAATATAATTACAAACATAATTCCATTATCACAATCATTTTCTAGAGTGCATACGAATAGTTAAAGACCATAATGGGATGGTTAATATTAATCTAATTGCAATTGAGGCACATGGTAGCACCCTAAAGACTATAGGTTGGCCCATTAAACCATAGTCCACCATATCTAATAATATAAGCCCAATAGGCCCAATATACCCCTTAGGGTAAGAAGGCATACGAGACATATATATAGAACATATGTGTTGTTGGGTAAAGTAAGATGTATGTGGTTTTGGTAAGGGTTGCTTTCCATAAGTTCTCTGTTGCATTGTTTTTCTAATATTGTTTTGTGTAGATCGTGAGATATTCAAGGATGAACATTGGAGACTCAATGTCAGGTATGTTTCATCTCTATATATTCAATACAATGCTCTAAATAAAATGTGTTCCTGGATTGTTGTATGAGCATGTAATGTTAATTTGAATCTGATTTATGGATTTAATGCTCATAATATTGTTTCATAATTTATCAGTTATCACAAGCAAAAATTGATAAAATAATCTATGAACCAAAATACAAATTAATGAACAAATAACACAAAAAAATTTGCCAAGACTAAGGAAATCTCTTTCTAGACCTTTATTCTAAACCACAATGAATGGAGTTTGATATTTCTATACTTGGAATAGCACAAAAGGTTTGCCAATATTAAGGAAATCTCTGTTAAAAACATTTATTTCAAACTACTATGAATGAAGCTTGAGGTTTCTACACTTATTTTACAAATACAGATACTTGATAGGAATTTTTTATATTGGAGGGTACTAAAGCTACATTGAAATGAAACACATAGTACTAAATGAGTATAAAAAAGAGAAGGTAACTTGGGCATAATGGAAAATTGTTGACTAAAATATTGTAAAATGTATCATTTGTTACTAATTTTACAAATACAAGGTAACTAATAAGAATTTTTCATATTAAAGTATACTAAAGCTATATTTCAATGAAAGATGTACCAAATGAGTATATTCTCCTTAGTAATTTATAATATTTAGTTTTATGTTTAATTGTAGATTTGCTTTAAACATTTTAGAAATTAAAAGATTTTAAAACATATTTTAATTATCTAATTGTGTTTAATAATATTTTTACTAGGTTTAAATTAATTTTGTTTAATTTTTATAATTAAAATTAGTATATTTTAACTTTATATATTTTATAATTTAATTTTTTTTTTTTTTTGGTATAAAATGATTTTCGTTTTATTTTTGTGTAATGCAAATATGACATCATGACATTAAATAAATGACATAAACACATGAAAAAAAACCACATTAAAGAGATTTAGCACTATATAAGAGGATTTATTGTGAATACCAATTGCTGTACTAAATCAGAGGATTTAATTGTGAATACCAATTAATGTAATATCTTTATAACAAAAAATTAAATATTATTAGTATTTCACCATCTAGAGGAGAGAACATACAAGAACACTATAAAATGAAGTAGGCAATAATTTGTGATATTGAATAGATGGTCTTTGGTCCTTAAAGTAGGTACAATTTCAACATTTGTTTGGAAAACGTGGTGGAAGGTATAAGTACTCATCACCAACACCAAGATCGTTAAACAGCTGGAAGGTTTGATATCTCAACTCAAAAACATATGTTATATATTTATTGTTGATCATCATTAGCTATAAGTATTCATTCATTAGTAGTCATCTCAGTTTATACAATTTTCTATACAAATATTTATAGTAGGAGAGATTGAAAGAGATAGGTCTTCTGGGTTGGCAAAATTAATTTAAAGTGACTCGTAAATATATTTAATGTATAATATTTTGTAGAGAATGAAGTTTGAAGTATAATAATATATATATGAGTGGTCAGATCTCATGAAAATTAAGAATAGTTACAATATATTTTTCAAATATACAAAGCACATGGATGTATTGAGCGACATGTACTCCACTACTTAATGATGTCAATTCATTATTTTTCATCATACAATTAAAAAAAGACTACATTATCTTTCCCCAAAAAAATTTAAATTAAAATTAAATCCTTACAAATACAATATATAATAATATTAAGGCAGTCAAAATCGGTTGTTTCTGACTGATTTTTTAAGTAATTATTTTCTTCTAGGGGATAATCCTGTTATTCCCTATAATGTTAGATGTTATTGAATACTACTGCTAATCTTGGTAGTCATGTATCGGGTTGATAATTATCATTTAATTATTGAGTTAATGAAGTTTTAAGAATTATTGAACTTAGTATAAGATAAATAGATAAGGTGATAAATGTAATGAATTAAAAATTATGTAGTAATAAGTAAAAATTATGTAAATACTAAATACATATGATAAACTAAGTATAATTGTTTTATTTATTTTTATTTAAAATTATTTACGCACTCTCATGTCAAATGTGAAACTCGTATATAATATCAATTCAATTATTAAATAAATTAGTATAATAATTCAATTATGAAAGTTGGATACAAAATTGGACTTCCATGTTGTCTTCGACCAAGATTCAAACCTTAGCCACTCCATTACTTTTTTTTTTCAAGTAAAGGAAACAATTAGGCACTAGCTTTTCAAAGGTATTGTGCCAAACTTCTTTTTTTCAAGCAATTTGCATATAGTTCTAACCACAACTTTTCTCATATTCAAATGGCATACAATACTCAGGAGAGTACCCTAAAATTTAAAGGGCTATAGCTACCTAACATTTTTGGTCCTCTATGAATCAGCAAATTGGAGGTTGCTTAAATATCCTCCATTTTGCTAAGAAAAAATCCTCTAAATTTGTTCTGATCCTCAATATAAGCAGCGGTTTAGCTTTGACACACAATATCAACTACTTTTTCAAAAAGCCAAAAGTGGGGCAAACTATTCAAACTCATTCTTGCGTAAATTTACATTACGTGTGCAACTAGAACACTCTCAATCGGCTATGTAAAATGCAGTCTAATGTAATATATAGAGAAATAGTCTCAAAACACCATCCCAATAAATTAGCTAAAATATTTTTTTTAGCGTAAAGCTTCAGTAATTTCTCCACATTTACATATTATTATTAATTTTTTAATAATAGTTCTCTCTTCTCCTCTGATTATTTTATATTTGAAACGAATATAAGGAAAGAAAAAAAATAGAAAAGTGTAATGTAAAAGTAAGATGGAAAATAGAAAAAAATTAAATTTTGTTGATGTAATTTAAATAATCAATAGAGAAGTAGTGGAGAGTGCTAAGCTTGTTTCAAATGAGAAAGAATTCTGGGACTGCATAGTCTGCAAGGTTGTTCCCTTATCATTGGACCCTTATCTTGGAAAAGGAGGCAATAATAGAAGAAAAGAGGTCGTCATTTCAACTGGAAAGATTTGTTATGACAGTTTGTTTGATGGAGTTCTTCCAAGTTCCATAAGGTTTGTCAATTTTGGTGACATTTTAGCAAACAGAAAGTAATCATTATTCACTTGAGTAAATTTGCACAACCAACTAATACTTTTTGCCTTTGGTTGGTTAAATATAATATAAGCAGGCCAAACCTATCTACTCTGTACTGCAGAGGCTTCAATCCATTAAAAAAACAATACTGAGCTCATTATAATTGAAAAGAAAAATACTCAACCTTCGGTGATGACATCCAAATAGAAAAAAAAAATGGAATATGACTTCACAACTAGAAGTCATGTCATCAAGGGCTTCAGGCAACTGAACTGATGCCCTTGTTGAACTTCTCACAAAAAGAGCTTCATTTACATCAAAATGCAAGCTATCCATGCGTTATTTGCAGATTTGTTTGTTTGTTCATCTCGAATCACAGAACCTCAACTACCACTCAATGAGTAGTAACTTTTGAAGCTTTCACTTTGAAGGAACTCACGTCAAACAATCAAGAAGCTAATCTATAATGGACTTATAGCTTCTAAAGGTTCAGCCCTATTTCTGGGCTGAACCTTTGGCCTTCAAAGCTAATTTGCTTCTATATGACTTCTGGGAAAAGACAGTTATTCTACCATTTAAAGAAATGGATGACCTATTGCACCAAATTTAACAAATCAGTCTATCGCCACATCGTTGGAAAGTTCTAAAGATATTGGCAACCAACATATAAGCATACTAAAAAGAAAAGCATGCCTACTGCATATGAAAATGTGAGTTATATCAAGTTCAGACTTATGTTGCCACAGCCATCTGAAACCATTTCAAAAACCCTTCACAACTAAGTTTAATAAGAATATAACACGACACTTCTTGTTTTGCAAAGGCTACTTAGTGTTTCAGATACAAATCATATAGAGCTCTAAGAAGACCTTTCTTTCTTTTTCTTTTTCCCCTTTGAGTAATTAGGAAAAAAGATATGAAGATATAACATTTTCATTCTTTATGCGACAGCTCACACTGTGCCAGCTTCAAATTACACTCTTTGTTTAGGGTCACTTAGTTCTTAAAACCATAACATAACGAACATTAATGAAGACACAGTTCTCAAATTCTACAAGCTCTTTCTCGGACTTGAATTGGGCATGCACATTAATCCAATAATTTACTTCCACTGCCTGATCAGGGGCCAAGTGAAGCCTCATACTCATACCCCTGCCAAAAATAAATAAACCCACCTAATGAGGCAAGTAACAACAACATTCACTTCAAATCCTCCAAGAACAAGTGTTTTTGCTCCTATTGCTGCAATCCTATAAATTAAAAAAGAAACACACTAACACCTTAGTGACTTAGTATTCGTACTAAACTCTTATCAAAGTGTCAGAGTACCAACTTTTGCATGCATAAAGATAAATAATCCAACCAAAATCTCTCGCTAAAATGTAAGAACTTCAGGAATTATTGAATTCATAGAATTAGTCATATATCAAAATTATATACAAAAAACCTTCTTTTTTCGCTCCTCTTGTATCTATGTGTGTTGATCACTTATCAGAACTAAAAGACATGTTAAATCTTCGTCAGTATAGTCATACAGCCTAAAGTTGATTGAAAACCTATGAAGTAACAGCATTTTTAACTGGCCCAGAAAGTCAATAGTCCATAGAAGTGATCAGCTAGTATTAGTAGGGGGCTTGAAAGTATAAGGTTGTGGAAGAACCAACGGACCTCTCCTCGATTCTCTATCATCCAAAAGCCGATTAACCCTTCTGTTCTTACAGTACTGTCTATCAAAATGATTCACCTACCAAAAACAAACAAAACCCAGCAATCAAAAACCATGAATTCAAATCCAAAAACGAAATTTGAAAAGTGGGCTTCTCAATTCATACCCAAGAAGACCGGCATAGTTTTACAAACGCTGCCCTCGCAGCTTTGCATTCCGATGGGTACAACAGCCCTACTGAGGCTATTTCAGTGGGCTTCTTCTCCGATTCCTCCTCCAAACACGCATAGAAAGAGTCCCGAGCCTTGCGAAACGCACCGTATCGCAAATCAATACTAACCCAATAAAACAACACGAAACACAAAAATGGCACCAAAATTAAACATTTATTACCTTATAGCACGCTTTCCTGGCTTTAGAGAGAACGTCGGTGTGGATCTCATTTGGGTTTCGTGGAGCGTAAGCTTCCCTAGACATGGCTATGGCTTCTTCGTTCCCGAAACTGAAACGAATAGAAAGAGTAACCTTTTTTTCTCCACGGTTCTCTGCTTTCCATCGAGTTCGATCTTTAGAGCTGCATTGGGCCCGTACTTGGTAAAATTAATGGGCCGATTTGGGTTTCTTTTTCTGAATTGTTTTTGGAAAAATTACATAGATGAACGTGATTTGAATTTTATTTTCAAAAATCACTCATTAATAATTATTGGGAATTTATAGGGGCTTCAAAAAGAGCCTACCGTATAGCTCTCAGCTGTAGGAGCTTCAAAAAGAGCCCTACACGAGAATCCCCCTACAATTAATCACCTATAAAATTTTATTTACAAAAATATTTTGCCACATCATCAAAAAATATTTGATTCTAAAAATAATATACCTGAATTTAAAACTTCCCCAAAATCTCAATTTTCCCGTTTTTCTGGGTTTAAAAAAGTAATCTTTTTGTTACTTAAAATGTTGATAAGTTACGAATTAGTTATTTTTTCATGAATTTTTTTTATTTTTATAGCATATTATTTTATATCCAATTTGGTTACTTCGAATACTTATTTTTAAAACTTTTTTATCTTAAGACATTGTTTAGTTATTTTGAAGTTATATTATGGTGCATTATTACTTAAGATACTCTTACGTTGCCAATTAGTCATTTTTTTAGAAACTAATGAGTTACAATAATATATAACAAATTACTATATAGCTTATTATTAAAAGTTACTTTCAGTATACTATTAGTAATTTTTTTAATGAAAAGTTTTAATTCATTTTTTAGTTAGTAATGTAATTTATATGGGAGTAATAGTATTTTTATTAATCAAATAAAAAATAAACTTAAAAGTTACTTTCAAATTATAATAATAAATACACATTTCAGTCTTTTATTATTAAGTTTTCATTGATCAAAATAAAAAGTAATTACATAGTTACTTTTTAAATACAACACAGAAATTACTTATTCCAATTTTTCAGAAACTTTTCCATTTTTTTTTAATAAACAAAGCTAAAAATAAACTTAAACATTATTTTTCAAACACAGCATAAAAATTACCTCATCCCCATCATCTTCTCCGGTGACGTTAAGAAACTCATACTTGTCATATACCAAAATGACCACCTTCAAGAGTAGGCCGCGATGGTAAAAGTGTAAATAAAATGAAAAAAAAATCAATACTAGATGTAATTTTCACTTTTATAAATCATTTAAGATACCAATTGGTTACCATTTTGATATATGACTAAATTTTTTAGTATATCACAAATTTAAAGTAACCAACAAACTCAGTGAATTACCAAAAAGAGTTTTCTTGTGTTTTATTTAAAAGTTACGAAACAAATAATTTATTTGAAAAAGTTACTTGAAATGTTTTTAAATAACTTTAAAGTTATTTAAAATATCATATAGTATCTTTTAAATGTAAAATAAGAATACAAATTATAGTATATTAAATTTTGTTTAAATTTAAAATTTAGTTACTTTTTAGTCAACAGAATATAAAAAAAAAAAATCAAAGGTTGTTTTTTATTCTGGTCATCTTCTCCAATGACAGCGAAAAAATATATGCTTCCCATATATTAAAATTATCACCTTGAAGAGTAGGTCGCGATGATACCACTCTTGAGCCCAATCGACTAGCAGTGTGACTGAAAAATATTTTTGAAGTTACAGAGAAGAGAGAGAAATAAAGAAACATTAAAAACAAAAAAAAAACAAAAATTAAAACCACACTTTAACTTTGTGCACCGCGTACTTGTATATATAGAGAGAATATAAGACAAATTTAAGCTATATATAGTATAAGAAAAATGGTATAATTGTAAATATATTTGTACACTTTATTTTTGTAAATAATTTGATAAAAATGATACAGGATGTAAATTTCTCATAATTATTTACAAATATACCATGTAGGCTACCGTAAAACAAGTTTTTTTTTTTTAAATTCTCAATGTTCAAATCTATCTATTTCTCTTTTCTCTCTTATCTACAAAACATAAAAACAAAATTCTGACCACACCGTTGGTCGTTTAGACGCAAATGTGGTACCATCACGACCTACTCTTCAAGGCAGTCATTTTGATAGGTGGGAATCATAGATTTTTTTGCCGTCGCCTGAGAAGATGACCGAAATTAAAAGTAATATTTTAGTTTCTTTTATATTTTGTTAACCAAAAAGTTTCTTTTCTGTTTTGTTTATAAAAAAAAAAACATAAAGGCATCTTCAATAATTGTAATAATTAATTTCTTTGTTGTATTTTAAAAGCAACTATGTAGTTGCTTTTTAATTTTGTTCAATAAAAATTCATTATAAAAAACCAAAATGTATATTTTTTATTATGATACAAAAGTAACTTCTAATTTTGTTTTTTGTTTGATTAATAAAAGAAACACTATTATTTACATGTAAATTATATTAGTGACTAAAAAGTGTATTAAAACTTTTCATTAAAAAATGTTACTATATAGTATACTAAAAGTAACTTTTGATGATAAGTTATGTAGTAATTTGTTATACTTTATTGTAACTCATTAGTTCCTAAAACAAGTTTCAAGTAAACGTAAAAATATTTTAAATAATAAGACGCTATGATATAACTTAAAAATATTAACAAGTATTTTAAGATAAAAATGTTTCAATAAATAAAGTTTGGAGGTAACCAAAATGTATATAAAATAATGTGTTTTAAAATAATTTTTTTTATGAAAAAGTAACTAATTGGTAACTTATTTTTTTTATAAAATAATAATGTATATAAAATGTTGCTTTTGAAAACCCAGAAAAATGAGAAATTCGAGATATTTGGAAACGTTTCCAATTCAAGTATATTATTTTTTAAATCCAGTACTTTTTAATGATGTGGCAAAGTATTTTTGTAAATAAAATTTTTGAGATGATTTTTATAATTATTTTATGTTATATGTGTTGGGAAAACTTATACAGGGTCTTTATTTATTTTCATGTATATCTAATATTAAACAAATTAATACAAGAGAGCTTAAAACATGTTTCTAAAATTGAATTCAAAGAGAAACAATTAATAGAATACTTACAGTATACGCAACTGAATGAAAGAGTACTTCCTTCAGTTTCTCTAACTCTTGTATCCTCTCTGTCGCAGAGTATTATCAAGAAACTGAACCGATCTTTTATTTTCTTCACAGTCTTCCAATGTATCCTTAGAATCACCTAGACTAGTGTGGGCAATTCTCAACACATGAGATAGATACAGAGAGAAGAAGAGAAATTAATCAAGAGGCTTAGAAAAATGAGTTGTGTTTAGAGAGAATCTAAAACTATCAGAAAATCTGACTTGTGACTTGTCGAACTTATTTGTCGTCTCAGAAATCTTAACTGATGACTTCTCTCTAAGCACTCTTTTTATAGACTCAATTAGGTCATTTAATTTAATTAAAAAAATCAATAAAATAATAGTCATTTTAAAGCCCTAGGTCGAAATTATCATGGGCTTTAGGCCCGTGAAATTTCTCATTTGATTATAAGCACATTGGACTTAAAATCAAGGCATGTATTATTTTCTATTGATTTAATTAATTAAATAATTATTTAAATCATTTATCAAATTAATTATTTATAATTTGAACCTTGATTTAAACTTATTTATTAATTTAGATACCAATTTATTTTAATTAATAAATCTGTCATAATTTCTCTTTTCTTCTCAAAATTACACAACTCTGTGAAACTATCCAAAATTGACTTGGTCAACTTTGATAATTATAATTGATAATTAAATCAATTAATTAAGACTATCTAGATGATTTTATCCAAGGTACAATGGGAACCATGGGGCTATGAAATCAAGCTCCAATAAGTTATCATAAATCTAACAAATAAATTTACTAACTTATTAATTCCTCATGACTGCACTATAGACTCGAAATTGCACTCTTGAATTCATAGAATACTCTATAACAAATATAGATACGCTATTAATTATCCATTGTTACAACCATAATTGTCACTCAATCCTTTATAGACGGTCTACAATGAGATAGGACTAAAATACCATTTTACCCCTCATTGTATTCTTAGAACACTTAGTTCCTTGTAAATGATATTTCAGTAAACTAATATTAATTACTAAAATGAGATCTCTATCATTTAACACCTTGAACCAAACTAAAAGGAAACCATCGTTTCTCTTCTTCATCAGAAGCTATAGATGTTCATATCTATGATTAACAGTCCCACTCAATTATACTACCGAGTTCCCAAGATGTAAGTATGGGCTACTCCGTAGGGTAAGCTGGTAACGAACAAGTCAAAGAACTCAAATAATACAATCAGTTAGAATACTAACCACTCATAATTGAGATTGAATTGACCTATGGTCAACTATATGATATGACTAGAATATATAATAACGGTATGTTTACTTATCTTATCAACTGTCAATATCGGTCCAGTTCGATGTAACAAATACATCTGATCTTATCTACTTTGCTAATGTTCTGGAAAGAACATAACACTGTAATGTGTAAGTAGATCATATCGTAGATTGGCAAATCAGTGTAAATCCTGTGCACTAACTAATCTTAGGACTAACTTATTTTGAACATATAATCATATTTATATTCCAATATGATTACGTCACTATAAATAAGATTAGCTATATGCTCAAGATTTAATAGAAGTTTATATTAAACAAATAATCATGAAAATAAACACATGTGAGCAAAGTGATTAACCAAGTCAAAAAATGATTTCTATTCTTTTATTGATAAAAAAATGATATTACAAAGAATTTGGGTTTTAATTAGGGCATAAAACCCCAACAATATGTATATGTAGGATCTTTGAATTTAAATCTAGATGCACACTTCCTATAATTTTTCCAAACACATAATTGAAACATAGAATAACATGTTATACATATGAACATCAGATTCATAAATTAACATAAACACAAAGATGTAGAAACTTACAAATACGCAACAGAACTGGAGCAGCTCCTTCCTTCAATCTCTCTAACCCTTGATTCCTTTCTGTAGCAGAGTATTGTCAAGAGATTGAAGTAGATCAGCGACACAGTCTTCCTCAACAAGCCTTTGATCAACCTAGAACTAGTGTGGGCTGGTTCTCAACACATAAGATAGAGTTCTAGAAGAGAAGAAGAGATAGTGGCTAAGAAAGGATTAGAGTGTCTAAGTTTTCACTTACCCAATGAATCAATGAGACTGACTTCTGAAAACCCTAGATATCATATTCCTTATATAGATAACTTAATGGGCTTTATTTAAATTTAAATTTAAATTTGAATTAATTAAAATAATAAATTAAAAGATAAAAGCTTTGGGCTCCCACAAATGGACTTGGGCCCAATACCTTTATTTTGAATTTAAATCCCAATTTGGCCTAAATTCAAAACCTTTTATTTATTTTTTTAATTAATTAATTAAATCCTTATTCAAATTAACTAATTATAATTTGAAACTTGATTTTATTTTATTTATTATTCTCTAAATCTCATATCTTTGTAAATTTTTCAAAATTGACCTAGTCAACTTTAAAAAATCCTAATTGATAATTAAATCAATTAATTGAGACATTCTAGATGATTTACTCAAATGTGATGCGGGGACCATGGATCCATGAAATCAAGCTCCAGTAAGTTATCGTGAATTTATTTACGAATAATTTCACTACCTTATTAATTCCTCGTGACTCTACTATAGACTTGGAATTGAACTCTTGAATTCATAGAATGTATTTTCCAAACCATAAATACGTTATCCATTGTTATAACCATTACAGTTAGTCAATCATCTATCGATGACTTACTAACGAGCTGGGTGAAAATTACCGTTTTACCCCTCATCAGTATTTTATCCTTAACTCCCACTAAGTTCCTTATAAGTGATATTTCCGTGAACTTAATCACAGAAATGAGATCTCAATCATTTAACTTTTTGAACAAAGCAATTAAGGAAATCATATTTTCACTTCTCATACAGAAGTTATAGATTTCATATCTATGAATAATACTCCCACTCAATTACACTACTAAATCTCTAAGATGTAAGTATGGGCTAGACCGTAGGATAAGCTAGTAATGAACAAGTCAAAAGATTTAAATAATATAATTAGCAGAATATTATCACTCTGAATTAAAATCGACTTAACCTATGGTCAACGTTGTGACCTTGATTAGATTCGATAACAACGATACTTATTTATCAATCAATAATCAATATCGGTCCTAGTCCGATGTAACCAAATACATCCGATCATATCTACTTGGTCAATGCCTTGGACAAGACATCACACTCCTAATGTGTAAGTAAATCATATCGTAGATTTCCTAATCAGTGAAAATCCAATGCACTGTTCTAATCTTAGGACTCGTTCTTTTGAACATATAATTACAACTATAATCCACTGTGACCTAGTCACTATAATGGTAGCTATCCATATGTTCAAGATTTTATGAATGTTTGCATTAATTAAATAAACATGTAATAAAACAAGAGAACAATGCTATTGAATAAACAAAATGATTTCTACTTCTTTTATTGATAATAATAATGAGTTACATAAGAAATATGGTTTTATTAAGGGCATAAAACCCAATAGTATGTAATTGTAAAGATCCCATTATTTTTTTTTTAAAAAAATCACATTCATACATGCTTTATAAAAAAAAATACGACTAATTTAGAAAGTTTGCAAAAATATCTTTTATATCAAAAAAATATAATTTTTGTAAATAAGATACCCGATTAAAATGGGCGTATATACGATTTAGCCTTTTCTTTCAGGATTGATTTTTAAAGATACAAAAATGTTAATAATTAAGAGTATGTATTTTCAAAAATATGATTTAGATTACAAATATATATTTTTCAAATACAATAATGATATGTGTACCAAAACATTACACCAACTGATGTGACACTGTTTTTTGAAATAGTGGGCCCCGTCTGAAATAAATATGATTGGTTAAAAGAAATTGTCATGTTAGTGGATGTAATGTTTTGGTGCATAATTTTGATGCACATATCATTACTCTAAAACTATAAATTGAGTTTTTAGTCTGCATTGTAGTTTTGTAATTTAAGGTTCCAAAACAATAAAATGTGTAGTCTTATGTATCGTCCAAAACAACGATTTTTATCAACTTTAGCAAAGAAAGAAACTTCATAGAATTTAAAAAATGACTGAAGAAATAAGCATGTCTAGATACTTAATACTATATTCTATAAACAATGTTCGAATTGATAGAGGAAGCACCATTAAGATCAACTCACGAGGTTTTGGGTTGATACAATAAGAACTTCTTTTAAGTGCACTTTTATGTGATTTGTTAGTAGACTACACCACTATAGATTGGTTTACTAATAAAATAAATAAAAATGGTATAAATCAATAGAAAATAGAATATATATTGCAATACATTTAATTATGGGTTTATACATTTTTAGACCCTGTGTTTTGATAAATTACTTTTTAGACCCTATGTTTTGTAAAATGGTTAAAATAGAACCCTAAACCCGATTTTGGTCAATATTTTCTCAACTAAAATCACAAATAATTTACCAAACTAATAATCCAGAACAAAAATAAAATCATTCTGCTTAAAAACTATGTTGTTATATTCAATTTTTTCTTCATCAAAATTGAGTTTAGGGTTCTATTTTAACCATTTTACAAAACATAGAGTCCAAAAAATAATTTGTCAAAACACAGGATCCAAACAAATAATGAGACAAAATATAAGGTCCAAAAAAATATAAACCCTTTAATTATTCATAAAGGCTTATGATGTTATAGCCCATTATGTGACATGTGCTTTCCCAAGTGAGCCTACACAATGATTTTTTTTTTTTAGTAATTGGGGCAAAACTCTCTTATCTTTAAATTTTACTACATTTAACCTCCTGTTCTTTTTGTTTTGCGAAACCTCCAAATCCCCTGTTTAGATAGCAAATTCACACATTCCGTTTGTTTTGGTTGTAATCGAACATAATGGACTGTCCAAGTCATAAATTGTGATCCACATGGCCTTCCAAAGTAATGCCACATCATTAGATTTTAGAAGAAAATAGTTAATAAATAAATAAAAATTAGTTTTATTATTAATTAAACAATAAAAATAAAATAAAATAGAATTAAAAAATAGAAAACTCTAAAATTTACTCAGCCCTCACTTTCTCTCTCTCCTCCTGATACACACTCTCTCTCTCCCGAAGCTCTATTCTCACTCTAGTCCGATTTGCCTAACCCTGATCGACACCCCTCCGGCCACCGCCTTCATACACGTGCGGCACCAGGAGCACCGCAAGCCACCGAAAACCCCCAACCCCACGACCTCAGATTCTCACTCAATGCCTTCCACATCCATTGGCTCCCCAAAAGCAGCGCCGCCATGGTTTCAAAGCCATTTGTCTAGTGAGCTCCGAGGATTTTTTTGGAAAAGGAAGGGTATGGTTGAACTCAGGATGATGAGAGGAGCAAAACCCACCGAGGGATCGACTTCAACCGTGGCTGGAGAAGAACAGAGAATCTCACCAGAATCCATGGAGATCTTGGCAACAGGGACTGGGATATGGGTGGCAGAGATTGGGATCTGGGTTGAGGTTTTGAAGGGTCGGTATTAAGTTGTGTATTGCCCAGTAGTCTTTAGTTTTGTTGTTACCACATTTTGTGGTCTGTTGGTTTTTTCTGTTTCCTTTTTTGTTTGTTTTCCTTTCCAGCTATATAAGAGTTGTTTCATGTACGTTCTTGACAGAACAATAATAAAAAGAAGGAAAAGTCTCTCTTTCATTTTCTTCCAAAAGATAGTTCTTTTCCTAATATGGTATTAGAGAAATACTAACCTTTTTTTTTTCATCAAGCTTCCTCTCTTCCATGGTTAGACCCAGAACTCGCAGCTCTTTTCCTCTCGGCATCAACACAGCCTAAGAACCTCCTTCTTCTGCTGTTCCTATTGCCCAAGAACCGCACCCCCCTTCTCGTTCCCCTGTTCGAACTTCGGGTATCCCTCCCACCCCCCAATCGCGTGTTCTTCCTTCCCATGATGCTCATTTCCATGGTGATTCTGCTGCACCTCGGTCTCAAGCTGTGCATCCAGGTGAACGACCTGCCCATGACGACTCTTCCAGTCCTTTCTTTCTGGGCACCGGAGATCACCCAGGTCAGCTAATAACCTCCTCCATTCTTTCTGGTCCAAACTACCAATCTTGGAAACGTGGGATCTTACTAGCTCTTCAAGCCAAGAACAAAAGGTCCTTCATTGATGGCTCTCTGATTCGTCCCTCTCCTGAAAGCTCCCTCTTCTCAACTTGGTCACGCTGCAACAATATGGTCATGTCGTGGATCCTCCACTCCGTTTCTAAACCTATTGTTGAAAGCATCATGTACCGTGATACTGCCGCTGCAATGTGGAGAGATCTGAGTAAACGTTTCAATCGTGGCAATGGTCAACGAATCTTTCAAATTAGACAACATATTACTGCTCATCATCAAGGTGTTAATGATGTTACAACATATTTCACCACCCTCAAGGCTCTTTGGGATGAATTGAACGAATTTCAACAACTCACTGAATGTACTTGTGGAGCTGCTGAAAAGAACATGGATTACCATAACCGTGAGCAAGTCCTTCAATTTCTCACTGGCCTAAATGAATCTTTTCACCCCATTAGAGCACAAATTCTCATTATTGAACCTCTACCTTCCCTTAACACTGTTTTTTCTATGGTCATCCAAGAAGAAAGTCAAAGAACCTTAGGCACTTCCTCTACCACTGCCATCAATATCGCCACTCCTTCCACTTCCAAGATTGGTGCTCTGTCCACTCCTACTATTTTTCCTACCACACAACCATCAAGAAACAAAAGGCCTCGTCCCACATGCTCACATTGTCTCAAACCTGGACATTCAGTTGACAAATGTTTTTTCTTACATGGTTTTCCACCAGGCTATGGAGACAAGAAAAAGACTCAGTCTTCTTCTAAACCAGCTATTCACCATGCTGTGACATCCAAAGAAACCTCCACTAGCATTGAATCTAATCCATCTACCTCCTTCACAACTCGGTGTGAAGAATTGATGTCCCTCCTTTCTCAACAACTTCACAGAGGAGCTCCTTCCATTGCTCCTACACAGCCAGCTGCCTCTAATTTTTTTGGTAACAAAGTTCCCTCACCATCGATCCTTTGGATCCTTGATAGTGGAGCAACACACCATGTTTAACTTTGTTTTACTTTTTTTTGATACAAAGCCCTTTCCTAAATATGTCAATCTTCCTAATGGTACTTCTGTAAAAATTGAGAGTATAGGAACTGTTAAATTCAATACTTACATTACTTTGCATAATGTTTTATATGTTCCCTAGTTTAACTACAATCTATTTTCTATAAATTCATTTATTCAACACAACTCTATTACTTTCACTTTTAACATTAACTCTTGCATTATTCAGGAGTAGACTTTGAAGATTGGAATTGCTGAAAGGCATGGCAATCTTTACTACATCAAGCAAGATAGTGGTCCCATTTCTAATTCTTCTACACCAATTACTTGTACTACTTTTTTTGATGTTAGCCAGTGGCACTCACGACTAGGACATCCATCAATGTCAATTTAAAAAAGTATCAATAAAACTCTTGATTTTTCAGCTTATGTTCCTTATGATAAACATTGCCATATCTATCATCTTGCTAAACAAAAGAGGCTCCCATTTATATCTCATAATAATTTTTCTACTAATCCTTTTGATCTCATACATTTAGATATTTGGGGCCCCTTTCACATTATTAGCATTGAAGGTTACATATATTTCTTAACTATTGTTGATGATTGTACCCGCTTTACCTGGATTTTTTTATTAAAATCAAAATCTGATGTTGGTACCATCATACCAAATTTTTTTGCTTTAGTTACAAATCAATTTTCTACAAACATAAAGGTGGTGCGGTCTAACAATGCAAAAGAACTTAACATAACTTCATTTTATGCTACTAAAGGTATCACACGCTATCACTCTTGTGTTGACACTCCTCAAGAAAATGTTGTTGTGGAACAAAAACACCAACATATTTTAAATATTGCTAGATCTCTTTCTTTGCAATCTAATCTTCCTTTGGTTTTATAGAGTTACTTTGTTAAGACAGCTGTTTATTTACTCAATCGCACAACTTCTAAGTTGCTGAAAAACAAGAGTTCTTTTGAACTACTTTACCAAAAATTACCATCTTATGACCACTTGAATTTTTTTGGTTGTTTAGCATATGCATCAACCTTAACTGGTCAAAGACACAAATTTACACTACGTTCTCGTGCTTGTGTATTCATTGGATATCCTGAAGGCATGAAGACTTATACCTTACTTGACCTTCTCACAAATCAGATTTTTCACTCTCGTGATGTAATATTCCACGAAAATATTTTTCCTTTCAAGGATCATAATCAGTCCAATATGACTGATGACATTTTTCCTAACACTATATTGCCTTGTTTTCAACCTTTGACAGATTTACAAGTATCTTCAGGCAATACTAACACTTTAGCTGTACCTCTGTCTCCAAATCAACCATCACAAGCTTCGATTGATCACAATCGGCATACCACAAGGACAGGTCGCTCCATTCATCGCCCTTCTCATTTAATTGATTATGTCTGTACTTATACCCTGGTAAGCTCTTCCACTGCTCATCCCATTGCTAATTATCTATCATATCAGCAATGCACACCATCTTTTCGAGCTGCTATTCTTGCTGTTAATACCATTTCTGAACCCACAAGTTTTTCCAAAGCTTGCAAAATACCTGAATGGAAGCAAGCCATGTCAGAAGAACTCAATGCTCTCGACTCCAATCATACTTGGGACATTGTCTCCCTACCTTCTGGTTGTCATAAAGTTGGTAGCAAATGGATATACAAAATAAAGTATCGTTCTAATGGTACTATTAATCGCTACAAAGTTCGTTTAGTGGCTAAGGGTTATACTCAAATTCCTGGTATAGACTATTTAGACACTTATGCCCCTGTTGCCAAGTTCAATACTTTCAAACTAATGCTTGCTCTTGCAGCCACACATAATTGGACCATACATCAATTGGATATCAGCAATGCCTTCTTGCATGGTGACTTGGATGAAAATGTGTACATGCAAATTCCTCAAGGATACACATACAAAGGGCCCTTACCCCTTAATGCAATTTGAAAATTGCGAAAAAGTCTATATGGTTTAAAGCAAGCTTCGCGACAATGGTATGCAAAACTCAGCCATACCCTCATTGAAGAAGGATTTCAGCAATCGCACTCTGACAATACTTTGTTCACACGATCAAAATCAGGTGTTTTCTTAGCCATACTTATCTATGTTGATGATATTGCCATCACAAGTAATAATGATCAAGCTGTCCAAAATTTTAAAATATTCTTAGATAGCAAGTTCAAATTAAAAGATATTGGTCCCATTAGATTTTTTTAGGCCTTGAAATAGGACGAAACAAACATGGCATTTCTGTTTCCCAACGCCCTTTTACATTACAACTTCTTTCTGATACAGGTTATTTAGGTGCCAAAGTTGCAACTACACCTATGGAACCAAATGTCAAACTAAGCAAAGACATGGGTGACCCACTTGAAGATTCTACTGCCTATCGCAGTCTCATCGGCAAGCTCATTTATCTCATGATAACTAGGCCTGATATTTGCTATGCTGTCAACCATCTCAGCCAGATTCTATCATCTCCAAGGACACCTCATCTTCAAGTCGCTTATCGTATTCTACAATATCTCAAAGCTACACCAGGACAAGGCCTTTTCTTCGCCTCTTCCACTCCTGGACATATATCTAAAGCACTCCAAGTGACTGCCTTTGCTGATGCAGATTGGGGGAGTTGCATAGACACTCGCAGGTCCATCTCCGGCTATTGCGTCTTCTTAGGTTCTTCTTTAATCTCTTGGAAGTCTAAGAAGCAAACTACTGTCTCTAGATCATCAGCTGAAGCTGAATATCGCGCCATGGCCAACACTACTTGTGAAGTCACTTGGTTGCTTGCTTTACTCAAAGACTTTGGTATCATTCACAACAATCCAGCAACTCTTTTTTGTGACAACAATGCAGCTATTCACATCTCTGAAAACCCTGTATTTCATGAACGCACTAAGCACGTCGACATCGTCTGCCATATTGTTCATGAGAAGGTTTAGAATGGCACATTGAAGATGATACATGTTGATTCCAAAAACAACCTGACTGATATATTAACTAAAGCTCTCTTTCCCACTGTTTTCCATACACTTCTCTCCAAGATGGGTGTTAAAAATTTATACACTCCATCTTGAGGGGGAGTATTAAGTTGTGTATTGCCCAGTAGTCTTTAGTTTTGTTGTTACCACATTTTGTGGTCTGTTGGTTTTTTCTGTTTCCTTTTTTGTTTGTTTTCCTTTCCAGCTATATAAGAGTTATTTCCTGTACGTTCTTGACAGAACAATAATAAAAAGAAGGAAAAGTCTCTGTTTCATTTTCTTCCAAAAGATAGTTCTTTTCCTAATAGTCGGGGTTGGGGTTATCTGCAGCAAGTTTCTGGGTTGGGGTTATTTGAATTAAATATTTCGTAGTTGTATTCATGGATTTATCAAAATCTCATTTGTTGGGTATATTTCTATGTTAATGGTGATATTGATTAATGAACAAAATTGTGGGTTTTAATTATTTATGTTTGCTGGCTGTAAAGATTTGTGTAGATTTTGTATTATGTGAGATAATTTTATTGGTGTTCTTGATTTTTTTGAAGAATTATGAATTTATATTGTTAGTGTCAGTGTTATGTTATTTTAGTTTTTAATTTAATTTTTATTAATTAACTTATTTTTAATTATTTTTTATTCTAAAATTGATTAATATAAGTAAAAATTATGACATGACATTGCTTTAGAAGACGTGAATCACAATTTATGACTCCATGTGGCCGTTAACAACCAAAACAAATAGAAGGTATGGATTTGCTAATGAAAGGGAGGATTGAGAGGATTTGTTGTAAAAAAAAACAAGGGATTAAGTGTAGTAAAATGTAAGAATAAGGAGTTCTTGCTGCCAATTACTTTTTATTTTTATTTTTATTATTTATTTACACTACTATGGTCCTATTTACTAAATTAAATTTCAATTTAAATTTATGAATTAGCTACGGTGTTTTATGATAAGTTAAAAATAAATCTCTAAATACCAGTATAATATTAAAAAAATAACCTTGATTTTTTTCATTGATTAATTTATAAAATATTTTCTTTTTGCTTTATTAATTCAGATAATATTTTTTAAATCATTTTAAAAGAACAAAAACAAAAGAAGATCAAATAAATCATTAAAATGATGTGTAATATAGTCATATTTAAATTTGTGTTGACCAGATTTCAGCGAAGAGTACCAAACTAGTACGAATTACCAATAAAGTGTACCGAATGATTATTATTATAAATATATGGTACCAAATGTGTATTTCGATAAAACATAAAGTACCAAATGATTATTTACTTATAGAATTATTAAATATAAAAATTATTTATATTGGAGATGGTGGAGATATTTTTTTTTTAACAAATAATTTATATTATTTTAGAATGAAATTTTGTTTTGAAAAGTAAAATATTATACATATACATTTTTTTCAAGATTTTTATAAAAAAAAGCAATATAAAAGAAATTTCATGTAAAAAAAATGGTGCAATAATCTCATTAAAATTAATTTTTGACAAAAACAAAGCTCAGTGAAATATTTTGTACTACCGTGCAATATACCATTAGTATTTAGTATATCCTGTTCTTATTGGTAAAACACAAGAGGTTTTTTCTTAGAGAAGACTAGAGTATGTTTTGGTACTATTGAAACCACCATAATCTAATCAAATATATAAGCAGCATATAGTCAGTAAAGTGACAATTCTTCTTTTTTAAAATAAAAATAGTTTATAATTTTGGGTATTATATATGTTAGACTAAACTCTAATAATCATAATATATATATATATATATACACTAGGTAGAAGCAATGTGCTATGCATATTTTTTTAGTTTGAAAGTTATAAACATGCTTATTCAAACACTAAGCAATGCACGTTTGTTTTGTTTTAAAATTGTAAATATTATCTAAATTTTTTAATAAAAATGGGTTCATTATTTTTTTTAAATATATATTTATATATATATATAATAGAGTGAATTATAATTCTATAGTATATATAAATATTTATATCAATAATCTCTACATACATGACATATAAACACAACGTTAACATATATGTATATTTACATGGCTACATGACATATATATAAAATACAATAATATTTAAAAAGAAATTAATAATAGAAATAAAATAAGAATAGAAAAAGTCATAGTATACGTAGACAATATGTATCAACTATTTTTAGTTTCTAATATATCTCAAAATGTCCTTTGGTGAATTTGACGAAGAAAAAAAACTCCAATCACTTGATAAAAAATAAACTATCACACAAATTTCTAAGATAAAAAAAATGATGTATGCATTTATTATTTTTAAATAAATATGATTTAAGTATTTAAATTATTATAAAATATCTTAAAAATATAATTTGTTAATTAATTTTTATTTATTTTTGTTTAAGTTTATATTTGTTCTAATTTTTTAATTTGGCAGTGACAACAAAAGATTATATATTATATGTTTAATATTATATTAAGTTTAAGTTTAATTAAATTTTATTTAAGTTATAAAATATATGATTTTATTATTTTTAAATAATCAATATTGTAAAATATCTCAAAAATATTCTATTTTAATTTTTTTAATTATTTATTTATTTAATTTTATTTAAGTTTAAGTCATGATTACAATCTACCGTTAAATATAAGAATATTTTGTTAAATATAAAAATATTCCGTTAAAGTTAATGAAAAAAATAAAAATATGTTAAAACCAATCATTTCTATTATCTTCACACTTATTATATACTTATTATTATATAGAAGAGATATATATATATATATTTTTGTTTATGTTTTGGCAATTACTGTGGCAAATTTACTTTTTATTTTTTATTTTATTTTTAAGCACGATGTCAGTACTAATGTGCAATCATTTAGCTATAATGTGGTTTAAAGAAAATCATATTAACTACAATGGACAATTCAAATGTGTAACTATTTAGTTATGATAGATAATATGAATATATTATATCAAGCTATAGATTACAAAGTTGTGCCCATTGAAATAGTAGAATAAAGACAAAAGTGAATTTGTCAAAGAAATATTAAAATTTTAAAACTATACATGAATTTATTTAGAAAGAGAATGGGTGAAGAAAAAGAAAGGTGTAATAATAGTACTATAGCCACCATAATAATGTGCATAGTCTATTGATGCTGAGAGCTCCTGCAACCTACATGCTCCATTTGGGTCTACCTAGACATTACAAAATAGTACCAACACTTCAAGAAAATATTATTTATATATAGGTTTTTAGCAAGGTGTCTTTTTAATTAGAGTTATGATATGTGTACATATTTTTTATAATCAAATTTAACACACAAAATAACATTTTAACCAATAATAATTATTTTAAACGAGTCTCACTAAAATAAAATGGCTTGCTACATTTTAACCAATTATATGTGTTTAAGCAAATTGGTATTTGAAGTACACTAATTACACTCTCCAATTCCTGTAGTCTCCACGAGAGTTGGGTGTAGTTACATTGTGTAATAATTACTAAATCTTATCAATTTTAAATAGTAATTATTACATCCCAACAAAAAAAAAATTAAATAATATTATTTTACTATGTAATTATTAACTATTTTGTGAAAACATGACAATAAGAGTTTATAGATTATTGAAACTTGACATCCAAACACAAATAGTATTTCAAAATAAAGTGTAATTAATAAGATATATAATTATTATCCTAGTAATTATAAGTCCTAACAATTATATAGTGAATTCCAAACACACCCTAAAGTGTAATAATAGAATCCTCAATTTTACTAAACAATAATAATTAGCCGCCAAAGTAGCAATATGGAAGAAAAAAATATGTAAAATTAATTAACAACATATTTTTGGGTGTGACTATTAACACACTTTTTTTCTCCTCTCACATATTTTCTAATTAAATCCTCTTAAAATTTAAAAATAAAATGGTATATACTCATTTGGTACCCTGTGTTTTATTGAAATATAAACTTGATACCCTATGGTACATTGTAATTTGAAATGTACATACTTGGTACCCAAGACTCAACTTTAATAAGTAAAATTTTATTAATGTGACAAAACTGCTCTCAATTATATGTAATTAAGTAATTAAATTTGAATTTAAAACTCATATAATTGAGGGAAGTTTGGTCATATTGATAAAAATTTATTAATCAAATTTGGGCCTAGGGTACCAAGTATGTATGATTTCAAATTATAGGCTATCATATGAGTATTATTGAAAAGATAGGGCACCAAGTTTATATTTTGATAAAATAAATGGTACTAAATGAGTATTTACCCAAAATAAAATAATTTCTTTTCACACCCCTCTTAAAATTTTAATAAGTACAATATTATCCATAAAACTTTCCTCCCACACCCTGTTAAATTATTATTACTAAATAATACAAATATTTTTAAAACTACTATCTCCTAAACAAAACTAAAACTTAAATCATTATCACTAACGTAAAATACCCATGATGATCAATGACTTCATATCATGATCAATGTTATGTCTTTTACATCTCATTTCCATGGCTTAATGACCTTTCTTTCCACTTTATATTTTTATTAGTCTTTTTAATGATGTCAATCTTGAGTAACTTGTTGTTTTCATACACAATAATAAAAATAAAAAACAATAAAAAAATTCATACACATGATAAAAAAAAAAAAAAAAAACTCATTACAATTAAAATCTTTAGCAACTTTACACCCACTGCTATATTCATATCTATATTTTGTTCATCCATTACTTTATTTTAGAGTTTTGATTTTTTAAATTGATAATCTAACATTTTTTTTAATGTTTATACATAATTTATTGAGAGAGTGTGTTAAGAATTAGGGTTTATAATTATAATTGATTGAGGATATTTATGTCAATTTTCATATGATTATATTTGTAAATAGCTAATTAATTACCTATTAATTATAAAAAGGGTGAGGGGAGAAAATATCTTTTTATCTTTTCAAGAAAGAAAAGATGGCAAGTTAATTAATAATAATGTATTTTAAAGTTTGCCCTCTTGTATTGGAAAAGAGGCAATATGCAATCAACTTTTCTTTTGACAATTAGACAAAAAAAAAAAAAAGCCTATAAAGATTTAATTGCTATTATTTTTAATAAAATTAAATACTTAATTGCTACATTTTATAGTTGATGGACTAAATTACTTTTAGTTCAAAGCTTCTCCTATTGAATCCGATGGTATAATATTATCTTCAAGGTCTTTATGTAATTTTACTTTTCGTAAATGATGATCTTGTTTCTTATTTTTCTTCACAAAAGCTTACACTTTTGCTATCTTTAAATTAATATATTCTTATTTATTTTAGAAAAGTAAATTATTATATTGTTGTATGCTTTGAAATTATTTTCTTAAATATGCTATTAGTTCCTGTATTTTGTTAAATAACAGTTTAAACTTTGTGTTTTACAAAAACAGATCAAAATAATACATACATTCAATTTTGGTCAAAATATTTTTAATTATAAAATAATTTCTAAGGTAGTTGGAAATACGAAGAGTTCAAAGAAGTGGATAAGGTAGTTGAGAATGAAATATTATATTTAAAAATATTTAGATAAAAATGAACTCAAAAATATTATTTTGACAATTTTTTATGAAATACAAACGTCTAAATATAATTTAACAAAATTCAGGCTGATCTCATATTTGAAACAAACACAACCCAATCCCATTGTTGACCACGATTTTGGCCAACGACGAGTAGACGTCAAAACTACAATAAACCTTCAAGAGAAAATACGACACTGATAATTGTATAGTGGTTCAGCCCCAATATGTTGGTAATAGCCTAATCCACTTAGAGTTGTGATATATAGATCTACCCTCAATATCAGATGAACCTATGTCAACTGAGTTTCTTAAGTGTAAATGCAAGAAAATACAATATTTCTCTTAGAATACAAATGCTCTCTCAGAAAAATCAAAATCTGAATCCCCTCAATGATGTCATGAGCTCTTTATTTATAGGCTCAGGATCGTACAAATAAAAATCCCTCATAATCGGGATAATTCAGTTGCTCTAACCAATATTTAATTAATAGTCAAATTTAAAATATAACAATATGCGATTTCTTTGGGATAATATGAGAGAACCCCGCTGTGGGTACGACTAATTCTAGCTGAAGTCGTTATTGAAATTCCACTGCATAATGATGATCTGTCTGGTCGGCCAACTTCACTCCTTGAAGTGAGACTGGTCGGCCAAAGCACCCTTCTGGTTAGGCAAAACTTTTAACTGACTGGATACACTTGACTCCAAGATGACTGGTCGGGCAAAACGAACGACTGGTCGGCCAAAACGATTGACTTGTCGGCCAAAACGACTGACTGGTTAGTAAAAAAAGATGACTGGTCAGTCAAAAATCTTTACCGGTCGGACATAAATTCTACCAGGTTGGTCAGATCACTTCCAAACCAGATAAATAATTTTCATGTCAGTAATATCACAAGATTAATCTCAAACCTTTGACCTAGCCATTTATTGCCACTTGTCACATTTATTGCCACGTCATCATATTCAAATTTTGGGGATAACATTTGCCCCCCAAGTTTATTATATGATATACTCACATAATAAACTTTTTCTCAATTGTTGAAGGCATAAAAAGAGAAAACTGACTTTACACATTCTCCCACATTTGCAAACAAACCACGACATCTTACCAGACCATTATCATTGTAGTTAACTGCTCCCAATCATGGGGAAGAGAATAGCAAAAAGAATTTCAAGTGTCTAAGGGTAAATGAAAATTTCAACTCTCTTCCTTTAAATAGACCCATAAGTGCTCCCAATTCATAAGCAAAAAAGAGGGCTCACAAACTACCAAATTTTCCCTTGGCCAAAACCTTCAAGGTTTCCTCTCCTCTTGGCCGAAAACTTCCAAGAACTCCAAGAAGGGCTCCAATCTTCTTCAAGCAAATCCAAGGATTCTTCAAGAAATCAACACCTCTTCAAGATATTTGGGTAAGTTCTTCTTCCTCATCTTCATTTGTAAGCTTTTTTAAACTCTAAAATTCACATAAAAGCTTGTTAAACCCTTGTATGTGCCGAAACCCCTTTTAGAATACACTCTTGGATTTGTGTATGAATCTTTGATGAATGATGCAATTTGTGGCTGTTTTGATGTAGTTTAGGCTATGGGTAAATCAATTTTGTCTCCAATTTCATGAAAATTTGAAGAAAAAAAATGATTTTTCACGCCACATTGCATATTTGGGTTTATGGGTATTAGATGAGCATATGAAATCCTTAGAACCTCATGAACTTTTCAAACCCCATTTTTTGATCTTGCTATAGTGTCCTACGAGTAAGAAAAACATGTTTGCGTCCCATGCCTTTTGAGATTTGTGGTCTTCTCGAAAATAATTTATTGGAAAATATGCACATGGTCGATCGGTCATTACTCTCAAACTTGATCGGACACTCGGACATGCCCCAAGCCGCTCAGTCATTGCGCATCCTCGAATGGCAGCACTCGGACGCACAGCCCAGCCATTCGAACGTGCGTTGGCTACTCGGATGCAGACGCCCCATCCGCTTGGATGCATACGCCCATCCGCTCGGACCGTGCCATCCGCTCGGACGCAGACGCCCCATCCACTCGGTCATGCACGCCAACTGCTCGGACCACGCCATTCGCTCGGGCCGTGCCATCCGCTTGGACCAACACCTTCCGCTCGGACCAATGCCCCAACCGATCGGACACCACAAGAGCAGCTCGACCAACACACCATCCGCTCGGATACCATGCATACTGCTCGGCCAACACACCATCCGTTCGGATATCACGCCCAATCCGATCGGATGCTCCCCTTTCTGCTCGGGCATCTCGCGCCAATGGCTCGGACGTAGCTTCATCCGATCGGCCCATGAATGCTCCCAAGCCTTTGGGCTTGTAAAACTGGTTCATGCATTTAGGCACCAAAATTTATGCTTATCATTTTTGCCCTCATACATGTTTATTCTGGGGAGTAAAAAATATTTTTACTACCTAGTAAAATATTTTCTGAGTAGTAAATAAATATTTTTCCTTTGCATTGATTGATTTATGTTTGTGTGGTTCACTCACCTCCCCATACTTCTTTTTTGTAGATGAATCCCTTTTACTACAAGGGAGGTGACAACCGTACAAACTTTGACTCTTCACTTCCCAAATCAAGCTACACTCCTCAAAGTAGCGACTCTTCATCCAAATCTCCTAGCAGTCGTACTCCCGAAGACCGCCTTCGTCGCCTTAAGAAAATCCTTCCCTGATCGTCTTTATACTTCCTCCACGAAGAACAGTTTCTCAATCAACAGCTTTAGCATTCACCAATGAGGGTGAAAAAATCTAATCGACTTCCTCAAGACCAAGATCCTCAAGTGGCTCGTAGAGCGACTCAGAAGGTAGTGGAATGTAGTGAAGCCCAAATTGCAACTTCTTCAAGACTGTCGCGCCAGATACAAAAAACTAGCAAACCCCGGAGAAAGATTATCCAGAAATTTACAACTGAGATTCAACAATCAGCTGTTCTAAAACCAAGAAAAGATGAAGACGAAACGCCCTCTTGGTTCATAGTTAAACCTTCCAAACTTAACTCCAGCATGTTCGATAAACACATTCAAGCTTCGGGCCTGGAAGGGGTAAACGTGATATGCCCACGACCTCATCAGCGAGCTAACAAGCCTGGTGGACCCTATTGCGCCTGGTCCAAATACCATGTTTTGCAGGAGCTACCATTCCACTGCACCCCTTTTTCCGGTCAGTAGCAGATTATTTCAATGTCTCTCCTTTCTAGATAGCTCCTAATGGGATTCAGGCATTATCTGCTTTATATATTATCTATTACCTTCAAGGATGGGAGCCACCAACTCCTCATGAAGTACATTACCTTTTCGACCTTAGGACTAAACCAAGCCATACGAATACAGGTTTTTTCCACCTCTTCCATAGGCATAAAGGGATTAAATACCTCCATGGTATCGCGTATAAATCGAATCCCAAAAAATACTACATAGAGTATTTTCTTACTTCAGACATTAAAGCCAAGAATTTGGCTTTCACACATGCAGGCCCTTTCCATCAACCCCTATCAACTAGGGAAATGCATTCCCGGGCAGAGGAACTTGCTAGTATGTCTACCGAAGAGAAAAATGTCAAAGGGTTGGTGACTGTGGACAATCTTCAGTTGGTGGCGCTGTTACCAAGAAATTAAAACATCATAGAAGATAGCACTACTGAAGAAGCGCACACAACTGACCAGTCAAACGCTGACACTGAAGTAGTGATTGATCAGTTCTCTCCTGAACCATCTCCTTACTTACGCCGACCATGTGACCTTATTATTAGGGAAGCCCTTCCAGAGGACCATCGTAGACGTGCCATTTCTACAAAGCCTGGGAAAGGAAAGACCCTTGAGCTCAATAGAGATGTTAGCTCATCATCTGAAGAAGAGGACGACTTTCTTGACCAAATTCTAAACTCAGGTTTTTCTGCAAATCAGTAACCATAGTTTGGTGTTTTGTTATAAATAACTTCCTTCGAGAATGATTGTATGAAATCTGTAGAGTTGTGTGGTAGTAGTAAAATTTTCATTTATTTACATATTGTTTTCCATTTTTACTAATAAGTCTTATGCTTCACTCTTTTTTTTTTGCAGATCCAGAAATGTTCAAGCAATTCAACACTTCTTCTGCCCAAAAGAGGAAACCTGGGGAGGGTGGTAGCTCAAATCCTCCCAGCAAAGTCGCGAATACAATACCAACCAGTCAGGGGAGATTACCTGACCAGCCTATCACCATCCCGCAGCTGACTCCTTCATCGATTCCTCCTTCTGCTAGTTTAACACCTACCCGCTCGGCTGGCTTAAGTGAGCCCCTCCGCATTGCTGGTGATATTGGGAAAGAATTTCTTGACCAAACTCTACACCATGCTTCAACAACCCAAACCTTTGAGTCTTTGCCTCGGCTCAGTGTTGAAGTTGTCCTGCAAAGAGGTCTTGCCCAACTGATGAGTGTAAGTAGTATTTTATCATTAAGACATCCTATTTTGTTATTAATTGTTTTTACTTTAAGTAACTCTCTGTTATCCATTTCAGTCACTTATCACTATCTGTTATATTATTTTATAATATAATGTAATATTATATTATATTATAATATACTATTTTAGATTAAATAAATGTGACAAAGAGTGTCACATATTGTAACATATAATAGAGAGTTACAATATTTAGATATATGAGATATATCCAAATAATGTAACATATTTGGTGTTACAAATTTGTAACTTCCAAATATTACCCTTTATTGTGTAAATTTGGTGTTACACAATATTGAGATGAATTTCATAAAGCCATATGTGAAATGGCTGTTAGAGATATGATTTTAACCCTAATAATATGTTTTGGGAGGGTTTGGAAAAACAACACATTTTTAAGTGCTGAAAATGGTCAGTGGCCGCGGCCACTGAATGTTGGTGGCTGCGGCCAGTGGGACAGAGAGTAGTGGCCGCGGCCACTAATGTCTCTGGCTGCGGCCACAGGCCAAAACTGACCATTTTTTTCCTTTAGTTTTTTCAATCTTTGTTGAACGACTCAAAAAACCCAAATAACTCACAAATCTCATTTTTAATTCCATATTAATCCAATTAAGCATTGGTAACAACCATGGGGGTTGGTGGAATTTGAAATTCAAAGGGTGCCTCTAAACTCTATAAATAGGAGCCTATAGCTCACTTGAAAGACACAACATTTCTATCCATTAGAGCAATTGGCTAGAAACACCTTGACGCTTGATAATTCCAGAAAGCATTACCAATATCTGAGAGAGATCCCTTAGTGCTTTAGATAGGGGGAAATAAGCTTTTGGACAAAGGTTTTAAACCTTGTTCAAGTTGGTGATCCCCAACCCTCTTCACTTAGGTTGTGTAAGTGAGAGTTTACTTTTGTTTCTGTTCTTCATTTTATTCTATTGCTTTTCTTTTTATTTTCTTGTTCTATTTACTTGTATATTTTGTTTAAGAGTTGTAATCTTCTCTTTTGTTTCAAACACCTTTATCTTACTTGTAATCCTTTGCTTAGAGTTGTATTCTCACTATTCTCTTCTTCTTCCTTTTCTTTGTTTATTTGTAATTTTCAGTTATAGAGTTGTAACTTTATTTAATCAATAAATATTTATTTGTAATATATTGCATAGAATTGTATTTTCTTACCATTTCCATTGAGGCAATCTATTTTTTCATAACATTATCAGTCATGCTCAGCACCGAGCAATAGACTATAAGGAGTTGATCAAAGTCTTAAATGATCAGTTGGTGGAAGCCCAAGCCAAGATTGAAGCTTTAACTACATCCGAAGGGAATCTTTGATCTAAGGTCGAGCAGGTGGAGAAGACCATTGCCGAGTGGGATGGATCTCTAAGAGAGTTGGCCAATGAAAACAAGAAACAAATTCAAACCAACAAGATGTTGACTGATCAGCTGGAGAAAATGACTTGCGAGAACAAGGAGCTAAAGTGAGAAAAGGAAGCCGATCTTGCTCGCTATGAAGAGA
The DNA here is from genome assembly GCF_963169125.1 of Humulus lupulus. NCBI lineage: Eukaryota > Viridiplantae > Streptophyta > Magnoliopsida > Rosales > Cannabaceae > Humulus > Humulus lupulus. The sequence continues at coordinate 196,998,749 of NC_084798.1, forward strand.
TTTGTTTCAACTGCTTCTACCAGGTATGGAAGTTGAAAAAGCCCCTCAACCTCGACTTTCTCTCAGAGGAGGCCAAGGCAGAAGAACTTGCCAAATGCAAGGCAAAGGCCGCTGAGGAGGTAGCCAATCGTGCTGGTGTTATGCCTTTTTCTCCTATCATTCCGACCAGAGAACGTCATCGACGTGAGGATGGTGTTGATCAACCTATTAATAGTTTACCAGACCAGTGATCATACTTTAGCCGATCGGAGAGTCTCTTATCCGACTAGTAGACACTTATCTCAACTATCTTCTTATTATACTTTGCTCGTACGGACGAGCTGTGTTGGCATGTATACTTTACTTTTTCTTTTTGCTAACTTGAAACATTCTAAGTCTATTTAGACTTAAAAAATTATAAGTTTTTTGTGAATAGTAAAGTCACTCTTATGTATGCCTAATATTTTCGTATGAGTACTTTGTTTTCTAACTTAGAAATTCTAGACATTTCATAAGTCCCTACTAAGTATGCTTTCTCACACTCTTATTGCTCTAACATTTTATGAGCATAATGTTTATTATCACACAAATATTTGCTTCTAACTTAAAAGTTTGAAAAATTCCAAGTTACTTAAGCTTTGTCAAACAAGTTAGCTTAATGGCCTTTTTTACTTCAAAATTTACAAGTCAGCCTAAAAACAAATATCTTAACTCGTGCTCTTATTGCTTGTGTTAAATTATATACCAGTATACCCTATGTGCCCCCCAAGTGATCGAGGGTTGAAAGATCCTTGGTCACTTGCTACTTGACCGAATCTGTTCGAGCAGTTAATTACTCGTCAAACACATAAAACATATAGAAAATATTCGAACAATTGAACACTACTTGAATATATCTGTAACGACCTGAATTTGCTAATCAGGCTTAGGGCCTTGATTAGTGTGCCTGGAGGGCAATAAGTGGTTTAGATATGCTTATATGTGAATCTATGCATATATATGATTATGATGCAAGTTAATTGAGTTAAATGTGATAAATGAAATACATGTTGTATATGTGTGATATGTCTATACAGCACGATCCGAGACAGTCCTGGGGAGCAGTTAGCCAGGGAGTCACAACGGGGTTGAGATTCGGACTCGGGGCGAGTCGAGGGGTAATTCTGGTATTAGCTGAGTTATGGGATTATCGGGACATAGAAATAAATATTTGGAGATATATTTGAGGATAGAATGTTTAGGCGGGAATATTTGGGGAATTTACCATTTTCGCCCTCGGGGACGTTTTGGTACCCCGAGCCTTGAGGTAACCTTTAGACTTAAGTCATATAAAACAAATAAATAAAATAGAACTGTACAGAAACTGAGGGAAACCGACTCATATCTTCCTTGAGCTGAGAAATAGCTTTTGTCTCTCTCTTTCACTCTCTCTAAGGCAAAACTTGAAGAAACTTAAAGGAATTGCTCAGGAATTGAAGGGGTTCGGCTGGGAAACTCTAGGGGCTTGAAGCTTTGGGGATTGAGGATCATAATCCTGGGATTAAGCTCTGCAAGGTAAGCTTTAAACACTAAGGTCTAGTCTTTAATTTTCTGCTGGTTTAGAGGTTTGCATGTAGTTAAGTTTGCTTGATCTTTTGGGTGTTTTAGCTAAGTTTTGGAGAATGCTTTGATGAGGTTTTGATGTTGTTTCTGTGCTGGAGTAATTGTGTTGAATATCTAGGAATCTTAGCTTGGTTTTGGTGGTAATTGGCTTGAAGAAGGGATGAAAAGTTGATGGAAATTCTGGGTTTGCTGTTAGTGCCGCGGCCCTAGGAGGGGTGTGCCGCGGCCCGCATGCGCGCACAGCCGTGGGAGGCTGAAGGAATTCGGGCGCACCGCGGCGCTTGCAAGGTGCGCCGCGGCCCGCGTGTTGGTCAGTGGAGAGCTAGCCTCTGTTTTGAGGCTAGCTGCGGCTCTAGGGGGGTGGGGCCGCGACCCTTAGTGTCAGTGAGGAATTTAATGATATTTTTGACTTGGGAACTTTAAGGGGAAGGCTCGGGATGGATTTTATCACTCGGAGTGATAGAATTCAAGATCCCGGAGGTTAGGGTTACAGTTCAAGGTTATTTGTTGGGTTGGGATTTGATGGTCGGATATTGTTGTGTGTTGTGACTAGGGTTTCGGCAAGGCTCACGTTAGCGGACTGTGCTCGGGGCATCGGTGCTCAGGTAGCTCGGAACTCAGGTAAGAAAACCCCTGTTTCCATAGAGCTTATGTGCAGGGCTGAGCCCAATATATTGAATGGAAATGACATGCAAGGCCGAGCCCTATATATATATTAGAGTTGTAGAGCATGGCTCTTTATTTGTTTATGCTTGAATTCTGTGCTTATTTCTATACTGTGTTGATATTATATGTGTGATCGGCAAGAGCCGGGAACGGCGTGGGCCGGGAACGGCGTCAGGCACGTTGAGTGCAAGGCCGAGAACGGCAAAGGGCCGGGAGCAACGTTGAGCGCAAGGGGTGCGAGTTGCCAGGGCGAGTCCCTAAAAGGATACCTGGGATATCCTCACGGCGTGGTCCGCGAACCTAGGGCTTGGTAAACGCCTGGGCGGCTAGGCCGTATGTGTTTAGCCATTGGTGGCCTGCTTACGTGTTTGACTTGTATTTTTCATATGTTATCTGTTTTGGGTTTTCTTGCTGGGCTTCGGCTCACAGATGCTCTGTGGTGCAGGTAAGGGTAAAGAGAAGATCAACCAACCATGAGCACAGCTGGCGTGAGGCGGCGTGTACATGTCCGGCCAGCCTGGCTGCCACAGCTAGGGGATTTCGGGAGATGTTTGTAAGGGAACTTAGGTTTTGTCGTCTAGGCGACTCTGATCAGTTTTGTGTTGTAAATATTTTCTAAACTTTGTTTTGGGATCCCAAGTGTAAACTTTTATGATTAGCAATGAAATCTATTTTCTCTAATGCTTTCTTTTTAATTATGGCTTAGTTACACGTTTTTTATTTAAAACCTCGATTAGCGAGTTGAGGCACGATTTTAAACACACTTAGTAACGGCTCTAAGGGAGTAGGACGTTACAATATCGACCAGTTGAACACTGTCCGATTTTACCGACCAGTTGAACACTGTTCGGATAATTAACACACATGCATATTTGTAGTAAGAATAGATCACGCTGCGCGTAGTCTCTTTTATTACTCGTAAATTAAAATGGACAAAACGTGTCTAATAACGAGTCTTAAACAACAAAAATTATTCAAAAATAAATAATTGACTGGTTAGCAAATAACCAACTCATAAAGGAAACTCAAATAACAAGTTAAATAACTTGAAATTAAGCTACCACTTTGAAAGTGGTATTTTAACGATACTATATCCTCAGATGCTCGCCATTCCAGTGGTTCCTCATCAGGCTCCGTCCACCAAATACGATCCTAGCACTCCCGCTCATGCCGAAGTGTCTGGGCATATCTCTCCCTTGCTTTGTTACTATCCTCAACCAAGTGTGGACCTCCACATATAGTGTCTAAGGTAAAGTCCACATGCTCGGGTTGCAAGGGTGGAGATCTCTGTCATTTTAACCCAGGATTGCTGCTGCCTCCTTCTCCTTGGGTTGCTTCTGCTTGATACTTTTTCAATTTGCCCGACTGGAGAAGAAATTCTATCTCATCTTTGAGGTGATTGCATTCATTTATGTCGTGGCCATAATCTCCATGGAACCGAAAAAATTTGTTCATGTCCCTCTTAGATATCTCTTTCCTCATCGGTGGAGGTTTCTTGTAGGGAACTTCCTGATGACTGGCAAGATAGATTTCTGTCCGGCTAGCTGAAAGAGTTGTGTAGTTTGTGAATCTGGGCTCATACTTGGTCGGTTTATCGTTCGGACTCGACTTAGCCTTCTTTTCATCATGGCGGTCAGACCCGTTATTCCCATGTTTCTTTCCGCCATTTTGACCATTTCCTCCATTCTTAGGAGGATCAGTTGATCCACCCAGATTGTTTATACCTTTATCCTCTTTCTCAATCGCATCATCTAATTTCATGTACTTGTCCGCTCAGTCAAGAAATTGTTGGAGTGTTGAGATTGGATTGTGATGTATACTATCCCACAAGGGGCTCCGATATGTTATCCCAGAGGATACTGCAACCATCTTCCCCTCGTCTCTGACAGCAGTTGCTCGGTTAGCCTCTCTCATGAATCTCTGTATATAATTCTTTAAAGATTCATCCTTTCCTTGTTTGATATCTTCCAAGTGGTTGGCATAAACTGGAAGAGTCCGAGTAGCGTTGAATTGTCTACAAAATTCTTTCCTGAAACTCTCCCAAGAGGTAATGGAGTTTGGCTTGAATTTCCAATACCACTCTTGGGCAGTATCAGACAACGTAGTGGGGAAAACTCTACAACGATAGTCATCACTCACCTCAAGCAGCTCCATTTGGTCTTCAAACTTCCCAACATGCCTTATGGGGTCTGCCTTTTCTGTATATACTGGCAGTACCAATGCTTTATACTTTGCTGGCGGCTGGGCTGCCCTGATTCGGGCACAAAATGGGCTACCACTCCTGTGGTCTACCAGATCGATTGCAGAAGGTGGTTTCAACAAACCTTGAACTATGGCTATTAGAGTATCAAGCTGGGCCTGGATGCCTGGTGCAACTGATGAGGTGCCAAGGTCGTGACCGCCTGGTCGGGCATTTTCATCTGGTGCACTGTTGTCAAGTATTTCTACTTGACTAGCAGGGTGGTTCAAATTTTGCCCTTCGACCAGGATGGTCCTGCTCTTGTCTCTGATAATGTCCCTTTTGCGTCCTCCTAGGCGATCAAACATTGTGCTCCGATTTTTTCAGAAGGCTTATCGCGCGGGACTTGCTCTCTCCCACTGCGCTGTTGGCCGGGATGTAGTGGTGGCCTTCCTGTTTGTGCCGGGCAGTCCTTTCCTCCTTGCTGGTCGTTGCCATCTTTTTCTTTCGATTGGTCGGTGTGATGACTATCAGCCTCATCACGACCATGTCCATCTTTGAACTGTGAAGTTCCTTTACCTCGAGGATTCTTGGTTTGATCCTGCCTGGGTGGAGTCTTTTTACTGCCCGATCGGTGACTCCCTGATCTAGAAGTTTCTGATCGATGGCTTTTGGCGTGGGTTCTAGAGTTCCCCCTTTGAGTCGAGCCAGTGCCAAATCGGACCCCATCATCTTCCCGATCAGGAGGGTTACTCCTGCTTCTGTTCGGTCCTCGAGAATTGGCTCTGTCAGTAGTTTTTCGATCAGCATCTGTATTCCTTGCTCCCTGGGTAGCTGCTCCTCGTGCTGCAGTTTGGGCATTGGCCCGGGTCAACTGCGTAGCCGCCTCCAGAGCAAGTGGAGCCTTGCGGTGTCACCTATCGGCCTCCTCCTACCACTGCCTATTCTTTTTGCTCTTGGCGTCCATCTCCCGTCTTTGTTGCTCAAACGCAGCTTTCTGTCTAGCCATTTCTTCAGCAAATGACTCCTGCCGAGCGTTGAATTGTACCATCTCCTCTTGGAAGGCCCCTATGGCTTCCTGGAGTTGTTCAACCTCTGGAGTCATCTCCTCGAGAGAGACCTTGGGCTCAGTCTCTGGATTCTGCGGTCCAGAACCTTATGATCTAGCAGGCTCTTTAGATGTGCCTGGCTTCTTGGAGGCCGCATTGGTATTCTTGGGCGCCATAATAATACGATAATCGTGTGTTTCTTCTCTTCAGGCTCTCAATGAAAGCACCAAAATGTTGACCACGATTTTGGCCAACAACGAGTAGACGTCAAAGCTACAATAAACCTTCAACAGAAAATACGACATTGGTAATTTTATAGTGGTTTAGCCCCAATATGTTGGTAATAGCCTAATCCATTTAGAGTTGTGATATATAGATCTACACTCAAGATCAAATGAACCTGTGGCAACTGAGTTTCATACGTGTAAATGCAAGAAAATACAAGATTTCTCTCAGAATACAAATGCTCTCTCAGAAAAATCAGAATCAGAATCCCCTCAATGATGCCATGAGCTTTTTATTTATAGGCTCAGGATCGTACAAATCAAAATCCGTCATAATCAGGATAATTCAGTTGCTCTAACCAATACTTAATTAATAATCAAATTTAAAATACAACAATATGCGATTTCTTTGGGATAATATGAGAGATTCCCGCTGTGGGTACGACTAATTCTAGCTGAAGTCGTTATTGAAATCCACTGCATAATGATGATTTGTCTGGTCGGCCAACTTCACTCCTTGAAGTGAGACTGGTCGGCCAAAGCACCCTTCCGGTTAGGCAAAAATTTTAACTGCCCGGATACACTTGACTCCAAGATGACTGGTCGGCCAAAACAAACGAATGGTCAGCCAAAGCGACTGACTGGTCGGCCAAAACAGATGACTGGTCGACCAAAACGACTGACTGGTCAGTCAAAACAGATGATTGGTCAGTCAGATCACTTCCAAACCAGATAAATAATTTTCATGTCAGTAATATCACAAGATTAATCTCAAACCTTTGACCCAGCCATTTATTGTCACTTATCACCTTTATTGCCACGTCATCGTATTCAAATTTTGGGGATAACACCCATTATTTTATATTATCTCTTTCAACATTATTTTTTAAGAAGAAAAAACCAATAGTGTGATGTTTTATTTATTGACCATTGGGAAGTGAGAAAGTTGCTCAATACTATAATAGTGCTTCAACTGCAATGAATTTAAAAAATTAAAGTTATTCACAGGTGACAGACAAAATGTTTTTGTCCCATTTGTCTTTAATGTCAACTCAATTAAATGCTAACACCACACCAATTTCTTTTGTCCTTTCTAAAGTTAAAATGAAAAGAAATATACGTTTGACTAGACTTGGAAAAAAACTATTTAAAAATAAACTCTTTGTTCCCCTAAAAAATAAATAAATTCTCAGGAAATTCTAAAATTTTCCTTTTATATACTTTCTACAAAAATATTTAAGGTAATGTGGTTGGTTGGAATCAAGTTAAAATAGTACTGAAATATTAATAAAGTAAAATAAGAATAATAGTGAAAATAATATTTTATTATATGTTTATATTTTAAATCAATATTAGAAATAATATTTTGGAATAATGGCGTTAAAATTATTCAAGTAGATATAAATCTTACAGCTAAATACTTATGTAAAAAATTTGACGGCAAAACTACTAAAATAGTGACAATTATGTCACTTAAATACTCATGTAAAAATTTTGACGGCAAAACTACTAAGTAGCGGATTTTCTTGCACTTAATTTCCTGTTGTTAAGTCAACTGTTAAAACTAACCCTATAGGACACGTGGCAGCCTCCAATTCGTCCAAAATATTTTTAAAATATTAAAAAAAATTTAGGAAAAAATTTAAATAAATTATTTTAATTCTTAAAAGTATAATTTTTAAATATTTTAAAAATAATTAAAAATTCAGAAAAAATAAAATATAATATTTTAAATTCCAAAAAATTAACACAAGTACTTTTAAAACTAAAAAAACATTAATTTAATGAAAAATCTAAATAAAATCTTAAAAAATTAATTTTGATTTTGATTAAAATCTAAATACAATCTAATTTCATGTTGATTAAAAATGAAATTTTTATTTAGAATTTTCATTAAATTAATGTTATTTTTTTAGTATTTAAAATAGATGTTTTAATTTTGTATGAATTTAAAATATGTTATTTTTTTTTGGGAATTTATAACTTTTATTTTTTTCCTAAATTTTTAATCAATTTTAAAATATTTAAAAATAAAAAATGGACAAATTGGAGGCTGCCACATGTCCAATATGGTTATTTTTAACAGTTGACTTAACAACAAAGAGTTAAGTGAAAGAAAATCCACTACTTAAGTGTTTATCTGTCAAAATTTTTACATGGGTATTTAACTGACAGAATTGTAACAACTTGAGTAGTGTTGCCGTCAAAATTTTTACATATGTATTTAACTTCAAACTGGACGAGTGGGGATTACACCCTTAAACTCGACTCACCTTCATGACCTGCTTACATACGCTTGCCGACCGGCCTGCGCTAAGCGCGCTTGCCGACCAGCCCCATGTTCAACACGATGGTCGAATATAAATTATATCAATCATTCACAGACAGATATAATGCTAACAAATGTAACAAACTCATATATATGACAAGGGTGCATAACTCTAATTCAATTCCCAAATATGTGGTCATAACCAATTTTATGTCAATATCAGGGCCAATGCCCTACTCTATGTGCATATACCAGTTTTCTTACCTCAGGTCCTGTGCGGGAATCAAGACGACCTCGAGTGCGATCCTCTCCCGAGCCTTTCAGAAACCCTAGTCACAACAATATAAGATAGGTTTAGTTTCCCAATCAACCACCACCCACCATAACTTTTCTATAGACCTTCCTAGGCCCCAAATACTCTTTAAATTTTTCACAATACGTCTAAGGAACCTTAGGTTTCAATTCGCCAAGGTTACCCATCGAAAACAATTGAAAATAGCCCTAAAGCATGGTTGTCAGCATGGGCCAGTCGACTGCCTCGCTAAAATAGCTAGGCCTGCCAAAACCGCAGGGCGGTCGACCGGGTGTCAAAGGTCGGTCAACCAGCGCAAGTCAGAGAACAATTCTGCACTTTTCTAGTGTTTTTCTTAACTCCCCAACTCAAACCAAATTCGATTCAAACTTGTTTTTAACATAATTAACATCAATTTCAACTTCAATGAAGCTTATAAAAATGATATATATATATATGATCAAAACACCTCTTAAACATTCAATCAACACTTAAAAACAAGAGATTACAAATCTAGGGTTCTAAACCCAATTTTGACCCAATCTAAAAAATCAAGCTTAATCTTTTGTTTTAATGGGGATTTAGACAATTAAATAAACTTCTACAGTAGTTCCTATCATCAAATATTCCTCTAAACAACCCAACACCCCCTTAATCGATGAAAATTTATCAAAAACTCCAAACTCTTCAAGAACATAAAGAACACTAAAAAATTTAATGAAACCTAGAGAAGAAGGAGAGCTTACCTCTATAATTTTGAAATTCTTAGATTGGAGAAGATAATAGCATTTTCAATCTTCCTTTTGAGCACTTCAATCTCCTTGGAATTCCACCAATTCCAAGCTTAGCTTAGCTTCTACAAATGATGTTTGGATAACTATGAAGAAGCCTTGTGTTTCTAGAGGAAGGCTAGAACATGTGGGCAGCCTCCTTCCCATACTCAGCCAATTTTGGTCCCATTTTTAAGGTAAAAAGATCATTTTACCCTTCCCACTAATACCCTCTTAACGAACTCCTTCCACTTAAAACTCTAATTACACCTCAAATCTCCAAATTAATCCATTAATTCCTTAAACATAATTATTTCACCAATTTATTTCATCGCCAATAAATCCCACAATATAAAAATTCCTGAAATACCCCTAGGCCCAACCAACCCAAGTATTTTTCCGTTTGTGACTTATCTGCTAAAATTGCTCGAAAGGATCCACTCATGCCGAATATCATATATATATCCACATAATAATTTGGTCTCAAAGTATATACACATAATAATTACAAATACTCCCTCAATAGGTCAAAATTATGAAAACACCCATTTTTAACAAAAGCAGGTCTTCAAACACATTTAATACACATAAACAGTCATATAATTGCTCCACGTGCCCTCTTGGAACACTAGTCAAAGTAGTAAAACTCACTAGGAATTTTGGGACGTTACAACTATCTCGTCCTTATAGAAATTTCATCCTCGAAATTTATTTGAACATCTCGGGATACCAGTCCTGCATGTCTGACTCTAACTTATGAGTCTATTCGTCTACTTTGCTATTTTTTTTTATACCACTTTATCTACAGTGAATGTCTTATTCCATAAGTCTTTATCATTTCAATCTATAATATCCTTTGAATTTTCTTCACAAGATAACATCCACTGTATAGTATTCGACACATCTTTCCTTAACATCGATACCTGTGCTGGGGCAAGGCTAATTTGTAGGCCACTTGCCTAATCCCATCCAGTTTCTCAAAGGTCCAACGAACCTAGAGCTCCATTTCCTTTTCGTTCCAAATTATTTGACTTCTTTCATCTATGAAACTCGGTGAAACACAAAATCCCCAATCTTGAAACTCCACGTCCTTATATTTGGATCTGCATAGCTTTTTTGTTCATTTTGTTAAGCGAGCATTCCCACTCTAACATTTTCTAAAAACTTCATTGGTCCTCTGAACCATTCTAGGACCAAGATACTTCCTTTCTCCCATTTCACCCCCAGAAATAGGTGATCTACACTTCTTATCCAACAATATCTTGTACGAAGCCACTCTGATTGTCGACTGATAATCGTTGTTGTAGGAAACCAAAACAAGGGACTGTACTTACTCCAGGGTTCCGTAACACCTAACTCACATGCCCAAAGAATATCCTTAAAGTCTGAATCATCCTCTCAGATTTTTTATCTGCCTGAGGATGATAAGTAATACCAAATCCCAGTCTTGTACCCATTGCCCTCTGCAAGGCTTTCCAAAACTTGGAAATCAATATGGGATCTTAAACCGACACTATAGGCTATGGTGCCCCATGGAGACATACAATCTCCCTTCACATATAACTTAACTAACTATTCCACATTATATAATTTGTTTATAAAATCAGAAAGTGCGTTGGTTAAGTATGTTGGGTCACGATCATTCATACAAACTCATATTACCCCACAATCCTAGGAAATCCATTCCTACAGTCCATCGTTATAACCACCCATTTATTCTGTAATGCCCAATAGTCATAATAACCACACTAGAATCTGGTACTCAAATTTCACTTTCTCAAAATGTTAGGCACTTAGCCACATATTTACATTGCTCTTCATCCATGACCACCAATATAAATATTTTAAATCCTGACATATCTTCATGGTATCTGGATGTAACGAGTATAGAGAGGTATGCAACTCATATATAATTTCTTCCTTAATACCATCATCCATCAGAACACATTCGATCCTTATATCTCAACGTATCCATGTTAGAAATAGTAAAGTCCTTAGCCACTCCAGCTAAGATCTCCTCCCTATGTTTCACCAATCATGGATCATTCCATTGCATTTCTTTGTAATCCTCTTAGTAAGAGTAGACTGAAGGGTTCTACTTGCCAACTTATCGACCACGAACTCTATACCAACACTGGTAATCTCCTCAACTACCTTTGATGTGATATGTTTCGAGTCATACACTTAGTCCGGACCTTTCTGGATTAATGCATCAATCACCATGTTAATTTTCCCTGGATAATTAATGATTTAACCGTCAATCTTTTAACAATTCTCTCCAACATTTCTATCCTTTATCTGAACCCCTATGGGTAATGAAACACTTTAAACTACTATGTCAGTGTATGTTTGTAATGCCCTAGATAGCCAAGACCATTACACTATGTGTTTATAAAGGTGCAAGACTTGCTAATCAAGTCCTTTAGTTTGAAACGTGTTACCGAAACTATATTTGAACTAGGGTTAAAATATTTTGGACATAAAAGTTACATTTCATTTAATTAAACATTTTGTACATGGGATCCCAAAAGAGATAGAGTATAAAAGAAAATTTACAAAAATTCCAGGTTATAAACATGTACTGGCCACTCTAAGGGAAAAATAGACATTTAGGCTTCTCCCATCCTGTATCATTCCTCGGCCGTGGCGGCCGAACAACTGACTATGTACATTCAGCCCCCGAAGCTCTCCAACTCAGGACTGGTTCACCTTGCTCTTGCCTTTACCTGCACCACGAAGCACCCGTGAGCCAAGGCCCAGCAAGAAACCATAATACAGAGCATAGACAATTTACAAATCATCAACCAGATATACAATAGTTACACAACACACATAAACAATGACATTAAACTACAAGCCAACGATCAGTTGTTCAGATAGAAAACTCATCATAATTATCAATTAAACAATATTAAACATATCACACCAAAATACAGGGTCGGCGCTCTTAGGCCGACCCTCTGACTATCCCACTGACTCCGGCTGGCTTAGGCCGAGCTCAGTGATTATATATATAACCTCATCTACCAATGGTCGAGCCGCACCCTGTGCGCAAATGTTGATTCTGGCACGCTTAGGCCGTTTATCACATGTCCCATGGCATAATACCATCTTATGACATCACATATGTATATAGGGAGCTCTTAGTCCCAACACAAACACATATCCAGGTGTCGTTTCTTACCTTTAGATTTCGATAGCTTGATTAGTGAAACTGACCCTCAAGCACGATCTGGTCCGAGTGCTAGTGTAAACCTAGTCATAACCATAAATTAGAACCGTCAATAAACTTCAATTCCATAACCTAACCTTGGGACCCATCCCGAGCCCTCGGAAAGCCCTAATTCCACCAAACGGGGTGGTGGAATCAAACCCCGAGCCCCTGGGCAAAAACCCTAAGAAACAACCCAAAAATCCACTTCTGAAGGCAGGGTAGTGCTACAATGCCCAGCGCTACAAATAGAGCCAAAAGCGCCCAGGAAAACCAGGCCTAGCGCTGTAGTGCCCAAAGGCTAGCGCTACAGTGCTAGTTACAACACCAAAACTTCCCCTGATTTTTCCTTCGAATTTTCCCAAACAAAATCTCCTCCAACGCTCAACGACACTCCAAATTGAGCCTACCATCCCTTACATCTCATCCCACATAACCAAACAACACAAAACCTAGCCACATGCATCACCAAACAAAGGAAAACAAAAATTGAACTCAAGACTCAAGAACTCAACCAGAAACTCAGAACTACAAAGCCATAAATTCTTACCTTCAATGGGGAAATTCGACCCTAGGTTATCCTCCAAGCCTCTCCAGTCTTTAACTCCAAAATTCCCAAAGCTTAACTCCCTTGACTTCCATCAAAACCAAGTTTCAGAAATCAATTCTAACATAGTCCAGAAAACTCATTAAAACCTTGAAACCTTACCTCAATTAAGCTTAATTCCAGTAGACCTTCTTAGCTTCACCAAGAACCCAAGTGCTAAGCCTTAGCCTAAGCCTCCTCTGAACTACAGCTCCAAAAGTCCTCAAGAAATGGTGAAGAACAACCTAAACCAAGAGAGAGAAAGTGCCCCTGTTTTTCTTCTTTCTTTCCTTCCTTCTTTCCCTTTTTCTTTCAGCTTCTACTTGTTTCTAAACATTTCACCAAGTCTAAAAAGGCTGAACATCACTTATCCTTTATTAAACCAAATGACCATTTTCCCTCCCACTTAAATCCAAAGCCTTTAATCCCTTCAAGGGAATTTTGGTCATTTGTTCCCAATTCCTGCTAAATTATTTTCCTCAATATCAAATAGTCTCCAATATATTTCCCAAATTCCTAGAAATATCCCTGGGCTCCCCCAAGCTAGGCATAAATCCCCACCGTGACTTTTCTGCTAAATCGCTCACTAAGATCGCCTCGAGTCACAAGCTGCAGATATATCCACATAATAATGTGGTCTCAACAATTTATCACAAGTATTTACATTTATGCCCTCAACGGGCCAAAATTACGAATATGCCCTTATAACCTAATCAGGGCCTACATGCATACTAATACACATAATCATGCATCTCATATATCCAAGTAATCATATAAGCATGCTTATCACATAACCATGCGTTTAATCATTTAAATCACACATAATCCAGTTATGCCCTCCCGACACACTAATCAAGGCCCTTAAGCCTTATTAGTAATTTTGGGTCGTTACAACTATCCCCTCCTAATGAGAATTTCGTCCTTGAAATTTACCTGAATAACTCGGGATACTGATCCCGCATTACTGACTCAAGCTCCCAGGTCGTCTCCTTGACCTTACTATTCCTCCATAACAATTTAACCAGAGGAATCGACTTATTCAGTAGTACTTTATCCTTCCGATAAAAAATCTGAACCCGTCGTTCCTCATAAGATAAATCTGTCTGCAATTCCAAGTCTTCATACTTTAGCACATGTGTCGTATCTGAGACGTACTTTCGGAGCATAGAAACATGAAATACGTCATGTACTCCTGACAACGACGGTGGCAAAGCTAACCTGTAAGCCACCTATTTGATCCTTTCTAGGATCTCAAAAGGTCCGATGAATCTAGGGCTCAGCTTGCCCTATTTTCCAAACCTCCTCACCCCCCGCAGTGGTGAAACTCGCAGAAACACGTGGTCCCTAACCTGGAACTCCACGCCTCTACGCTTAGGATCAACATAGCTCTTTTGTCTGCTCTGTGAGGCGAGCATCCTAGCTCGGATCTTCTCAATAGCTTCATTCGTCTTCTGAACCATGTCCGGCCCCAAATACTTCCTCTCACCCATCTCATCCCAATGAATGGGTGATCTACATCTCCTCCCGTATAACATCTCATAGGGAGCCACTCCAATCGTTGATTGGTAACTATTGTTGTATGAAAACTCAATCAATGGGAGATACTTACTCCATGATCCCTCGAAGTCGATCACACATGCCCGAAGCATATCCTCCAACACCTGAATCGTCCTCTCAGACTGTTCGTCAGTCTGAGGATGAAAAACCGTGCTGAACTTCAACTGAGTTCCCATAGCCTTCTGCAAACTACCCCAAAACTTGGAGGTAAGGATAGGATCTTGACCTGATACTATGGACTTAGGAACCCCATGGAGACGTACAATCTCCCTCACATATAACTCTGCATACTGATCCACTGTATACGTTGTCCTCACTGGAATAAAATGGGCTGACTTGGTGTATCTGTCCACTATCACCCACACCGAGTCATGAAGCCCTATAGTCCTGGGTAAACCTCCCACAAAATCCATCGTAATATCCTCCCATTTCCACTCAGGAATACCCAAAGGCTGAAGCAACCCCGCTCGTCGCTGATGCTCAGGTTTCACCTGCTGACAGGTTAAACATCTGGCTACGTACTCCACCACATCCTTCTTCATCCCGGGCCACCAGTACAACGTCCGTAGATCCTGATACATCTTCGTGGTACCCGGATGAAGTGAGTACGGCGTAGTATGCGATTCATCCAGTATCTCTCGTCTAATCCCCACATCAGCTGGGACACAAATCCACCCCTGATACCGTAACAAACCAACCTCAGAAATAGAATAATCCTTAGCTACTCCCGCTAAGACATTCTCTCTAACCTCCTGTAATTGAGCGTCTACCAACTGACCTTCCTTAATCCGCTCTAGCAGAGTCAACTGCAGAGTAATGTTGACCAACCGGCCCACCACCAATTCTATCCCTGCCCTGACCATCTCATCAGCTAGCTCTCTCGAAATCTGGGTTGAGCTATACAACTGACTTGGGCCCCTCCGGCTCAATGCATCTGCTACTAAGTTGGGTTTCCCCGGGTGATAAAGAGTATCACAGTCATAGTATTTTACCAATTCTAGCCAACGCCTCAGCCTCATGTTCAGGTCCTTCTATGTGAATAAGTACTTCAAACTCTTGTTATCAGTGTATATCTCGCACTTCTCCCCATAC
This sequence comes from Humulus lupulus, assembly GCF_963169125.1. Classification (NCBI taxonomy): domain Eukaryota; kingdom Viridiplantae; phylum Streptophyta; class Magnoliopsida; order Rosales; family Cannabaceae; genus Humulus; species Humulus lupulus. The sequence goes on from NC_084798.1 coordinate 197,014,225, forward strand.
AGATAGTGTCGCCAAACCTTCAGTGCAAATACCACCGCTGCTAACTCCAAATCATGGGTTGGATATCGCTGCTCATACTCCTTCAGCTGTCGTGACGCAAAGCTATAACCTTCTTGTTCTGCATCAACACACAGCCCAAACCCAACCTTGACGCATCGCAGTAGACAACAAACTTCCCTTCTTCCGAAGGAAGACTCAACACAGGTGTAGTAATAAGTCGCCGCTTCAATTCTTGAAAGCTGATCCCACACTTGTCTGACCAGACGAATTTCAAATTCTTCCGTGTCAATTCTGTCATCGGTGCTGCTATCTTCGAGAAGCCTTCCACAAACCGCCTGTAGTAACTTTCCAAACTAAGAAAGCTCTGAACCTCCGAGGCGTTCCTTGGCCTCGGCCAATTCCTAACTACCTCCACCTTAGATGGATCCACCTTAATCCCATCTGCACCAACAATATGTCCAAGGAATGTCACTTCTGGTAGCCAAAACTCACATTTCTTAAACTTGGCGTACAACTGGTGCTCTCTCAATCTCTGTAGAACAAGTCGGAGATGAATCTTGTGCTCTGCCTCTGATCTGGATTACACTAAGATGTCGTCAATGAAGACGATGACGAACTGATCAAAGAAGTCCTTGAACACCCTGTTCATTAAGTCCATGAAGGCTGCTGGGGCATTGGTCAAACCAAACGACATGACCAGAAACTCATAGTGCCCATACCTTGTTTGAAAGGCCATCTTCGGTATATCCTCGTCCTTGATCCTCAGCTGGTGATAACCAGATCAAAGATCAATCTTTGAGAACACCGTCTTACCCTGTAGCTGATCAAACAAGTCGTCAATCCTTGGTATGGGATACTTATTCTTGATAGTCAACTTGTTCAATTCCCTATAGTCTATACACATTCTCAGAGTCCTGCCCTTCTTCTTTACAAACAACACCGGAGCACCCCATGGCGAGAAACTCGGCCTGATGAATCCCAAATTCAGAAGCTCCTGTAACTATATCTTCAATTCCTTCAGTTTTGCTGGTGCCATTCTATATGGTGCCCTTGACACTAGCTCTGTCCCTGGCGCTAACTCAATAACAAACTGAATCTCCCTGTGTGGCGGCAGTCCTGGTAAATCTTCAGGGAATACATCCAAGAACTCACAAACCAATCTAGTCTCCTCCGACCCTGCTGGAAACACCCTAGGGGTATCCACTACATTAGCCAGAAAGCCCATACATCCTCCTTGTAATAAATCTATGGCTCTCAACGCTGATATCATAGGTACCCAGGGTCCATATACCGCTCCCACAAAGATAAAGGGATCCTCGCCTCCAGCTCAAAGGTCACCATCTTCTTCCTGCAATCAATAGTAACTCCGTATCTAACCAACCAATCCATTCCCATAATCATATCAAAGTCCTCCATACCCAACTCAATCAGGTCTACTGACAATTCCCTACCATCAACCATCACTGGCAGTGCTCTAATCCACCTCCTAGAAACTACCAGTTCTCCTGTAGGCAATATAGTCCCAAACCCCACAGTATAATATTCACTAGGTCTACACAGTCTATCAATCACCTTACTAGAAACAAATGAATGCGTAGTACCAGAGTCAATCAATACAGTAAAAGGAGAGCTAGCGCTAGAAAGCTGACCTGTCACTATCGAGGGACTAGCCTTGGCCTCTGCCTGCGTCAGGGTGAACACTCGAGTTGGAGTCAAGCTTTCCACCTTTCCTGCTTCCCATTTCTTCATTGTCGGGCAATCTTTCTTGAGGTGTCCTACCACCCCACACACATAACAGGCCTTAGCCTGACATTCTCCCGGATGGCGTCTTCTGCACCCCGTGCACTCAGGATAGCTCCTCCATGAATCACCGCCTCCCTGACGGCTACCCTGAGTACCCCGACCTCTCCTATCAGGACCAGGAGCAGCCGAAGCATCAGGGGTCTTCCTCTTCAGATCATTGGGGCCTCCGCCCCTACTAGGCCCAGAGTATAGAGGCACCGCCCTGCGACCCTCCCGTCTCGTCGTATTCTCCTTCCAGATCTTATTCTCCACTTCCTCAGCGGTAAGGGCCTTCTCCACAACCTAGGCATAAGTTGTCCCCCCAGGAACTGTTGTAATCCTCACATCTCGGGCTATCATAGCATTAAGCCCTCTGATAAATCTTTCTTGCCTAGCTGCATCAGTAGGCATAAGATCCTGTGCGAACTTCGCAAGTCTGTCCAACTTCAGGGAATATTCTGTAACTGTCATGTTGCCTTGAACCAACCCCACAAATTCATTAACCTTTGCTGCCCTGATGGCAACATTATAATACTTCTGACTGAATAAATCCTTGAATCCTTCCAAAGTCAATGTAGTAACATCCCTGGTCTGTGATGCCACTTCCCACCAAATGCAGGCATCCTCTCTCAACATATATGCAGCACAAGCCACTTTATCGTGACCCTCTATCCTCATGAAATCCAGAATAGTAGTGACCATACTAATCCACTGTTCAGCCTTTAGTGGATCTGGTCCTCCCTCAAAAGTTGGAGGATGCTGCTTCCTGAACTGCTCATACAACAGCTCCCATCTGTTCCCAACCTTTGCTGGTTGTACAACTGGTACTACTGCAGGTGGCACAATAGGGGAAACACTCCCTAATGGAGCTTGCTGTCACAGAAGTCGGATATGCTCATCCTGGCTTTGTAGCCGTTCTTGCATGTCTGCCATAAGTTGCTGCCAGTTCTCAGGGACTGGCGGAGGGGTCTGACTCTGGTCATCATCTCTAGTCTCAGACCTAGTGCCAGTAGGATATCTTTGCTTATACTCTTTCAACTGTATCTAAGCATCAACTATGTCTTTCCCAATTTGCATAAGGGCACATCTAGTCCTTATCGTGATGCTTCACAATACACTACGAGCTCCTCCTTCTCAAACGACAAACTAAGCATTGGTGCAGTAATCAATTTCTGTTTTAACCCTTGGAAGCTCTGTCAGTTCACACCCACCTCAAATTCTTACATAATTGTTCAATCAAAGGTGTTGAAATCCTCAAGGATCCTTCAACAAAAGGTTGATAGTGTAATGCCAATCCAAGGATACTTCCAACTTCTGAAGCATTCCTTGGTCTTGGACAATATTTTACTTCTTCTATCTTAACCGATTCAACATGGTTCATCCATTGACCCATTGTTTCTCACAATGTACCTAGAAGTATTAATTGAAGAAGTCAGAACCCACATTGCTTGAACCTTACATGCAATTTATGTCCCCATAGCTTCTGTAGTACTAACTGGAGATGTTCTTCAAAATTTTCCCCTGACTCGTGCGAAAGACAGTCTTTATAATATCTTCTTCCTTGATCCTCATCTAGTAATAACTAGATCAAAGATCAAGCTTTATGAACGTTATTTGGTCTTAAAACCGATCACACAAGCCATCAATCCTTGGTAGTGGATAGTTATTCTTGATAATCACCTTATTTAATTCCCAGTAGCCATTACACATTTGCAAACTTAGTCTGATAAACCCCAAATATAGTAAATCTTGTAACTGAACCTCCAGCTCTTTACTATGTCGATACCATTTAGTAAAGTTCCTTAAATATCATTTTCATCCAGGTGTCAATTCTATCTCCAACTCGGTCTCTCGATGCGATATTAATTCAAATAAATCTTTTGGAGACACTTTCAGAACTCTCAAACCAATCTAGTCTCTTCCAGTTCAATAGTTCCAGTAATCAATTTCTAACTTTGGACACTGAGGTCGTCGGAACATAGGGTCCATCCACAACACCCATAATCACAAATAGTTCTTCTCCCACAGGCTCAAAATTACCCTATTCCCTTTTTACAATCTATAGCTGCCCCTACTAGGCTACCTAAGGCATAACCCATACTATGTCAAAATCCTCATTTTCTAACTCAACCAAATTGGCAATTAATTCCTTACTATCCAACTCCACCCGTCATGATTTAGTCCATTTCCTAGAGATTACTAACTCCCTAATAGATAACAGAGTACCAAACCTGACACCATGCCCATCACAATGTCTTCAAAATTTGTTTCTCACTACACTTGATACAAACAAATATATGGCACTAGGTCGTCGCCTATGTTGTGTGCCCTCGAATAAGTTATTCAACTCTCTTTTTCACCTTGACGCTTACCTTGAGTATCCCAAAATCGTTAATCTGACCTGGCAGTACGAGAAATATCTACATCCTTTCCTTTGAGTAAATGGGGTCATTAACCCTATTAGATCTTGTAAACAGAGGAGAGACCCTCCTAGTATTGCAAACTGTGACACCCTCTCCCCATGTTGTTCCCTGTGGTCTTAGCAGTAAAGGACTTCTCTGACACTTGAGCATAAACAATAACTCTCAATATCGATGTGATTCTCCCATCGCGAGCCCTCATAAAATTCATCCCCCACACAAACCTTTCTTTCATCGCGACGTCTGTTGGAACTAAATTGCCACTAATCCTTGCCAACCCATCAACTCTTCAAGGCACGTTCAGTCACAATACTATTTCTCTGAATCGACTAGTGAATTTGTCCGCCTTTGTAGTCCGACTGCATCAAAATGATAGTTTTCATTTAATAACTCCCGGGACTCCTCCCCATTCGTTGTAGCAACATTGTGTGTCTGGGATACAACCTCCCATCCTATCCGAGCATCGCCTCATAGCATATGTTTGGCATCAACCATTCTATCATTACCCACCATCCTCATAACATCTAGGATGGAACTATTCATGCTTATCCACTGTTCAGTCCCACTCTAACTGAATCTGAACCTCCCTAAAACGAAGGGTGTTACTTTCATAACCTTTCTCACAATGGTCCCAATCGATTTTCTTACTTCAGGTTGCACCACCAAACCTATTGGTGTAGGAGTCACATGCTGAGCAACATTCTCTAACAAAATCTATTACCTTAATTGCCTAATCTTGCCTCGTGTCTCTATAATTTAGCTTACGCATGAGTTAACATTTGCTCCCACTCCATGAGGACTAATCTGAGGTTCCACAATAACCTACTCCACCTCCACACTCTTGCCACAAAGTCTAATTAATTGCCTCGGAGACACTATTCCCAATACTTCCACAATCAATGCTTCTGGTTGGTCAGGCAATGACAACCACCTCTAGATCGTCCCACGGTAAAACCCAAACAAACACAACACTCGCATGCAACAATAATGCTAATAATTATTTCCTTTCACATTCATATAGCAGTCAAGAGCCAGGCTCTATCAATATGTCTCATGCTCCCTAACCTGGCTTGCAGATAAGGCATATATTTCAATTACACAGATAAAAACATATTCCACACATTAAATGCCAAACCGTGAGTTGAGCTTGTCTTTAGCAGCGAGCGTACATGTTCGGTCAATCTTCAAGAACCATAAACTATGGCATCTCTGATACCAATTTGTAACATCTTACTAATTCAGGACCATTACACCGTGTGTTTAGCGAGTCATTTGGACTCAAATGTGTAATTAAGATTAATTAAAGGCTTATGTGATAAAATTTTGGTCAAAAGATATAAAATTTTCGTTAAAAGGGTCGAATACATATAAGGATCCCAAAAGTTTCAAATGAAGTCCAGTTACATCAAACATTACAAAAATAGCCTACCTAAGCGGTAAATTGAACTAATACTCTAAGATCCTCAATAGTATATCTTGATCGTGGTAGTCGAGCAGACTGAGTATGTACGCGCCACCCCTAGAGCTCTCCAACTCATGGTTGATCTGCTTTATCTTTGTCCTTACCTGCGCCATAGAGCACCCATGAGCCAAGGCCCAACAAGAAAACTTAACAAGGAATAATGATAATCACATTCAATATATACGACTATTAACATGTCTCGCAGTTTATAACATATTCATTCCAAATATATAAATGTTAACCACGTTTCACAACTTACAAGTACATTCATTCCAATTACATGAGTCATTTACAAGGCCCAAGAAACAGCCTTGCCGAATGGCCATGCCAGGTGAGTGGCGATTGCACCATCAAAATGGACTCGCCTTCATGGCATGCGTTACACACGCTTGCCAACCGGCCCCACGTTCAACATGATGGTCGAATATAATTTGTACCAATCATTCATAGATAAATATAATGCAAACATATGTAACAAATTCAGATATATGACAAGGGTGCATAACCCTAATTCAATTCCCAAATATGCAGTCATAACCAATTTTATGTCAATATTGGGGCCAATGCCCTACTCTATGTGCATATACCAGTTTTCTTACCTCAGGTCCTACACGAGAATCAAGACGACCTCGAGTGAGATCCTCTCCCGAGTCTGTCAGAAACCTTAGTCACAACGATATAAGATAGGTTTACTTTCCCAATCAATCACCACCCACCATAACTTTTCTATATACCTTCCTAGGGCCCAAATACTCTTTAAATGTGTCACAATATGTCTAAGGAACCTTAGGATTCAATCCCCCAAGGTTACCCATCGAAAACACTTGAAAATAACCCTAAAGTAAGGATGCTAGCATGGGCTGGTCAACTGCCTGGCATAGGCTGATCGACCGCCTAGCCAAAATTGCCAGGCCTACCAAAACCATAGGCCAGTGGACTGGGTGTCCAAGGCCAATCGACCGACGCAAGTCAGAGACCAATTCTGCACTCTTCCTGTGTTTTTCTCAGCTCCCAACTCAAACCAAATTTGATTCAAACTTGTTATTAATAGAATTAACATCAATTTTGACTTCAATAAAGCTTATATAAATGATATATATCATCAAAACACCTCTTAAACATTCAATTAACCCTTAAAAAATAGAGATGGCAAATCTAGGGTTCTAAACCCAATTTTGCCCCCATTCCAAAAAATCAAGCTTAATCTTCTGTTTTAATGGGGGTTTAGACAATTGAATCAACTTCTGCACTAGTTCCTATCATCAAATATTCCTCTAAACAACCCAGCACCCCCTTAATCGATGAAAACTTATCAAAAACCCCAAATTCTTCAAGAACATGAAGAACACTGAAAAACTTAATGAAACTCAAAGAAGAAGGAGAGCTTACCTCTATAATTTTGAAATTCTTAGATTAGAGAAGATAGTAGCAACTTCTATCTTCCTTTTGAGAACATCAATCTCTTTGGAATTCCACCATTTCTCCAAGCTTAGTCTTAGCTTCTCACAAATGATGTTTGGATAACTATGAAGAAGCCTTGTGTTTCTACAGGAAGCTTAGAACGTGTGCAGCCTCCTTCCCATACTCAGACAATTTTTGTCCCATTTTAAGGTGAAAAAGACCATTTTACCCTTCCCACTAATTTTCCTTTTAACGAACCTCAAGGGTATTTTGGTCCTTCTACTTAAAACTCTAATTACACCTCAAATCTCCAAATTATTCCATTAATTCCTCAAACATAATTATTTCACCAATTTATTTCATCTCCAATAAATCCCACAATATAAAAATTCCTACAATAATCCTAGGCTCAACCCGACTAGGGTATTTTCCCGGTTGTGACTTATCCGCAAATAGAGGGTACTAAATGATCATTATTATAAACATAGGGTACCAAATATATATTTTGATAAAACATAAGGTAACAAATGATTATTTACCTATAATATTATTATATATAAAATATTATTTCCCTTTATATCTTTCTTCTTTCTTTTGATTTTTTTTACATTGGAGTTGGTGGAAATCTTTTTTTTTTTCACAAATAATTTATATTATTGTAGGATGAAATTTTGTTTTGAAAATTAAAATATTATACATATACATTTTTTTCAAGATTTTTATAAAAAAAATGGCAAGTTCTTAAGTCCCTCACCGGACTTAGTCCAACAAGTGGGACCCAAAAAAATTGCCAAGTGTCAAGCTATTGAATTATTTGGTGTTTTTATTATTACATGATTTTACTTGATGAGCCGGTGATGTAAACCGGTTGTAAAAAAAAATTGAATCATGGTCTGAAAAGTATGTGCAAAATAGTAATTTGCAGGTAAAAAAAGTCTACAGTGGAGGGCAATAAGGTAAAATTAGTATTGTGTTCAAACATATTTACGAAATTGGGAAAGTAATGTTTAAGAGTCACTTAGTAATTTTTAAAGGAGTAGTCAGGAATAATGTTGCATGTAAAAGTAATGAATTTCCAGTAACTCATCTGCATATAAGTAACATTTTGATGTCAGTAAGTAATATTAAATAGAGTGGTTAGTAATAACATAATAGCTGAAAGTAAAAAAACCGAAAGTAATTATTGTTTGTTTTTTTGTGAGTAACAAATTAATTGTCTTAGTGAATATCTCAGTTTTGTTTGACTTGTTTAATGGTTAGAAGAATGAATTACCATTGATTATGTAGCTTTAGGTTGTATAGTTAATTTAGAATGAATTTTGGCCATTATATGGTATTTGGTATTTGGTATGTAAGACTTTCCCTTTGCATAAGTTATTTTATAATCTCCTGATGTGTAACACAATTAGAGTATAATAATAATAATACCACTAAACGTACCATATTTAAGTTATAATATTTGTATGGTTGCTCGATTAGGAGTCACTACTTCGTTAAAAAAAGTGTGATTAAAATATTTCTATCATAAATGGAGACTAAAAATTTAATCTCATACAATATAAAAAGATGATCAATTGATGAATCATTCATACTATACTTTTGTAACTTCATTTGACTTGTACGGTGAAGTACATAGGTTTAAATTGCAAACCACATTGGCGGCTTAGTTGACGAGGAAATTAATAATTTGTTATTGATTGCATGGAAGATGGGGTCAAGTAATTGGGATGTGTCGATTGTACGAATATGTCTTATAGTAGAACATCCCCAATCACGGTTGTGTAATCTACAAAATTATAGTAGGACCCAATTAATTTTCTAATTGTCAAGTTTTGAACAATTGTCATCCCACGTCAATTTTGTAGTAATGTAATGTGTCTATTTTATTTGGTATCATAAAAAAATAGCAAATTGATATTCGATTAGTGACTAAAGTCACAAATTTCACCTGTTGACCCTTAAAAGTTAGCATTTTCGAGATTTTATTGGTACAATTATTTTTGTCTCTAATATAGCCATTTTATGCAAGATCGTGATGAACTATGTTCGAGTAGTGATAAAGTTACTGTTGGGCCATAAAAATAAACTATTTAATATTTTAGTACTACGATTAATAATCTTGATCAACAAAAGGTAAAATAAATTTATTTATTTATTTTAGTGTTATTTAAATTAGTGGTATGATTATTAAATACATACATTATTTATTTTTATTCAAGATTATTTTTGGATGTAAACCTTATATTTAGAAATCATTAGCAAAATATATTTATTAAATATTTAAATGTAAGAAATTGTTTTTATTTCCTAATTATCTAATTCAGTGCACACACTCCTAACTTATATTAAATAAATTTATGTATTTCAAATAATTACAAAATCATGAATTTAAGTACTATAGAAATATAGTAAAATTATATTATATCTTAACATATTCAATTAAAAATATAAACAAAGTTATTAAATACAAATTTGTCATACCAAAAATAAACAAAATAAAACAAGATATACATTTATGAAAAATAAAAAATATATTTTTTTTCTTGAACTCCAAATACGTGGCATAAGCAAATCAAGAAGAAACATATCAAATTTATTTTTTACAGATTTATACAAAAATGTTATATATTTACATATAACTACACTACTTTTAAGTGTTTCTATAATTCTTTAGTACCCAACTTTAGATAGAAAAAAATAAGTTGTTAAATATTTGGGTAAGTCTAATATATATATATATATATATATATAGAGAGAGAGAGAGAGAGAGAGAGAGAGAGAGAGAGAGAGAGAGAGAGAGAGAGAGAGAGAGAGAGAGAGAGAGAGAGAGAGAGAGGTATAACAACTTTTGAAGAGAAAGTTACATTTTGGAAATAAAAGTAACAGGTAACAAATTGTTAAGGGTAAAAAAGTATATTGATGCTTTTTCATACAAAAATATTCATCTCATCATTAAAAGAGAATCTCCAATTATCCAAGGATTAATAATTTGTGATGAACTTAGTCACTCAAAATGAAGTGAGGGACTAAAGGAGTGTCCAAAAAAAATATATAAAAGCAATTTCATGTAAAAAAATGGTATAAAAATCTCATTAAAATTAATTTTTGTCAAAAACAAAGCTCAGTGAAATATTTTGTACTACCGTGCAAGATACCATTAGTATATCCTGTTCTTATTAGTAAAACACAAGAGGTTTTTTTTTTAGAGAAGACTAGAGTTTGTTATGGTACTATTGAAACCACCATAATCTAATCATATATATAAGCAACATATAATCAGTAAAGTGACATATTCTTCTGTTTTAAAATAAAAATAGTTTATAATGTTAGGTATTATATATGTTTGACTAAACTCTAATAATCGTTACATTTTTATTTTTTATGTTTTGGCAATTATTGTGGCAAATTTACTTTATTTTTAAGCACGACGTCATTACTAATGTGCAATCATTTAGCTATAATGTGGTTTAAAGAAAATCATATTAACTACAATGGACAATTCAAATGTGTAACTATTTAGTTATGATAGATAATATGAATATATTATATCAAGCTATAGATTACAAAGTTGTGCCCATTGAAATAGTAGAATAAAGACAAAAGTGAATTTGTCAAAGAAATATTAAAATTTTAAAACTATACATGAATTTATTTAGAAAGAGAATGGGTGAAGAAAAAGAAAGGTGTAATAATAGTACTATAGCCACCATAATAATGTGCATAGTCTATTGATGTTGAGAGCTCCTGCAACCTACATGCTCCATTTGGGTCTACCTAGACATTACAAAATAGTACCAACACTTCAAGAAAATATTATTTATATATAGGTTTTTAGCAAGAAGTTTTTTAATTAGAGATATGATATGTGCACAAATGTTTTACACTCAAATTTAACTCACGGCAAAACATTTTAATCAATAATAATTATTTTAAATGGGTCCCACTAAAATAAAATAGCTTGCCTCACAAGAGTTGGGTGTAGTTACACTGTGTAATTACTAAATCCTATCAATTTTAAATATTAATTATTACATCCCAACAAAAAATAGTAATTATTAAATAATATTATTTTACTATGTAATTATTAATTATTTTGTCAAACATGACAATAAGAGTTTAAAAGTTATTGACACTAGACATCCAAACACAAATAGTATTTCAAAATAAAGTGTAATTAATAAAATATATAATTACTGTTTTAGTAATTATATGTCCTAACAATTATATAGTGAATTCCAAATGATATGTGCACAAATATGTCCTAATTACTATCAAGAAAATATTATTTATATATAGGTTTTTAGCAAGAAGTTTTTTAATTAGAGTTATGATATGTGCACAAATGTTTTACACTCAAATTTAACCCACGGCAAAACATTTTAATCAATAATAATTATTTTAAATGGGTCCCACTAAAATAAAATGGCTTGCTACATTTTAACCAATTATATGTGTTTAAGCAAATTGGTGTTTGAGGTGCACTAATTACATTCTTCAATTGGCGTAGTCCTCGTAAGAGTTGGGTGTAGTTACACTATGTAATTACTAAATCCTATCAATTTTAAATATTAATTATTACATCCCAACAAAAAATAATAATTATTAAATAATATTATTTTACTATGTAATTATTAATTGTTTTGTCAAACATAACAATAAGAGTTTAAAAGTTATTGACACTAGACATCCAAACACAAATAGTATTTCAAAATAAAGTGTAATTAATAAGATATATAATTACTATCCTAGTAATTATATGTCCTAACAATTATATAGTGAATTCCAAACACACCCTAAAGTGTAATAATGGAATCCTCAATTTTACTAAACAATAATAATTAGCGGCCAAAGTAGCAATATGGAAGAAAAAAATATGTAAAATTGATTGCCCTAATTAATTAACAACATATTTTTGGGTGTGACTATTAGCACACACTTTTTTTTCTCCTCTCACACCTTATCTAATTAAGCCCCTCTTAAAATTTAAAAATAAAAGGGTATATACTCATTTGGTACCCTATGTTTTCAACAATGGTGATATGGTACATTGTAATTTGAAATTGTATTTACTTGATACCCTAGACTCAAATTTGTTAAGTAAAATTTTATCAATGTGACAAAACTGCTCTCAATTATATGTAATTAAGTAGTTAACTTTGAATTTAAAAGTCATATAATTGATGGCAGTTTGATCATCTTGATAAAATTTTTTTGAATAAATTTGGGCCTAAGGTACTATAACATCCAAATTTCCCTAATATGGCTTAGTGCCTTGATTAGGGTGTCAGGAGGACAATAATTTTTTTATTGTATTATTATGTGATAATATGCATTATTATGCGAGTTGTATATTATATGGTTGTATTTGCATGCATGTGGGTCCGTTTCTTATTAGAAGGGAATTTTTGTAATTTTTAATCGTTGATGGCATATTAGTATATTTGTGTGTATATGGATTGATACCACATTATTATGTGGATATATTTTGATTATTTGGCACGAGATGATCCTAGCGAGCAAAGTAGTGGTTTAGTCATAATAGGGTCAAATACCCGGCTCGGGGCAAGCCTAGGGATATTTGGTAATTTAGTACATTATTGGGATTGATTGGGTCATGAATTTTTTTTTGGTAATTATTTGAGGATATTGGAATTAACAAGAATTATAAGGCGTTAATTAGGATTAACTGGGTATGTGACTAATGACAAAATTGCCCTCGAAGGGCTTTGAGAGAATGATTTGGCCCTAGGGGCAATTATGTCTTTTTATGCCAAAGCTAGTGACTTAGTCAGTCTTTCCTCTGGCTGAAGGAAACCAAAAAACATAGCAAGCATACCACCTTCTCTCTCTCAGCTGTGCATCACATTTTCTCTTTCTCTTTCTCTTAGCTTTGAGATTTTATTGGGTTTTGAGGAAGAAAGCTCAGAAGTTTGAGGCTTAAGTTGGGGACTTGGTTAGGAGAACTTAAACATTGGATTCCATCACTAAGGTAAGCTCTAAACCCTCTTTTGATTCAGGATTTTTCTAGGTTTAAAGGTGTTCTTGAGGTTTTCTTGAGCTTTAAAGCTCAAGTATGGATTTTTGTGTTTTGGTGGATTTTTGATCTAGTTAAAAGTTGGGTTTTATTGAGGTGAATGTATTGATGAGGTTTTGAGGTTGCATTGCGAGTTTGGATTGTGTTTAGAAGAGGTCTTGGTGACTTGAATTCAGGGGAAAATGTAGAGAAAAACCCAGGGGATTCTGGGTTCATAGGTTGGCGCCCCAACACTAGTTTTGGGCGGCCCAACACTAGGCAGGGGAAGCCAATGGGGTGCTCTCTGACTTGGTTGACGCCCCAACACCATCCTTGGGTGCCCCAACGCTATACCTGTTTCAACAAGCTCATTTTTAGAGCTTGGGAGAACTTGGGGGGCTCGGGGGATGGTTCCACCACCCTATTGGGTGGGATTGGAAGTCCTGAGAGCGAGAGTGGTCCTAGAGTTTGTTTTTAGAGAGTGAATCTTAATGATAATATTATTTATGGTTGTGACTAGGTTACCGCAGGGCTTGGGACAAGATCGTGCTCAAGGGTTGTTTATATTTAACTTGTTCTCGAATCAAATGGAAGAATTCTGCACCCAATATGTGATGTACATGATTAGGGCTTGGCCCGAATGTTAAATATAGATTTGATTAAGGCTTGGACCCTTGTGAATGCGCATGATTATGATTATGTCTGTGATTGTTGATCAAGCATGTTGAATGCTTTGTATCTGGATATTTGATATATGATATATGCATGTGTTGTATTATCTGATTGAGAAAAGCATTGACTTATGAGTCAAGGACGACAATAGCGCTGAGCGCTAGACGAAAAGCATTGACTTATAAGTCAAGGGCGGCAATAGCGCACTGAGCGCTTGTTGATATGGTTAGACCTAATCAGGAGTGCATCATACGCTTGTCCGACCCATTGGTCATTGAAAATCAAGCGCTAGGTACGCTGGGCCAGCTTCAAGGTTGGTTATACAGAGGATAGGGCAATGAGCCTCGTGGTGACTTATTAGTCCCATATCTTAGGGCGCTGAGCCCCAGTATAATTTATTAATCATATGATTTGGGCACTGGGCCCCAGTATGATTCATTTATCATGTAATTAGGGCATCTGGCCTCATATGACACTGTATTCATTTATATGAACGGTATGCATGCATGATTAGGGTTATTACTGTTATGCATGCTTATTATGATTTGGTAATGAGTTATTAACTACTTATGAGCATGTTTAAGTTTTCTTGCTGGGCCTTGGCTCATGGGTGCTATGTGGTGCAGGTAAGGGGAAAGGAAAGTTGGACCCACCTTGAGTTGGAGAGCTTAGATGGCGACGTGTACATATGCGGTCACTTGACCACCACAGCCAAGGTTGTTCAGAGGAACTAGGGTTAAACCCTATTTTTGCTGCTTAGGTCGGCAGATTGTAACTTTTGATGTTGTAATTACCTTTTGGAAATGTAAACAACTTTGTAAATGTTTATTATGGGATCCCATGTACAACTTAACGTTTTAATGAAATATCTATTCCTTTAAAATGAAATTTTTAACCCTGGACCGTTAATTACATTTAGTTACACGTTTATGACAAAATGACTTGTTTAGTGAGTTTACCACTATTTATAATACATAGTGTAATGGTCTTGGCTAACCAGGACGTTACATGTACCAAGTATGTATGATTTCAAATTATAGGGTATTAGATAAGTATTATTGAAAATATAAGGTCCCAAGTTTGTATTTCTATAAAACAAGGTACCAAATGAGTATTTACCCAAAATAAAATAATTTCTTTTCACACCCCTCTTAAAATTTTAAAAAGTACAATATTATCTATTAAACTTTTTTCTCACACCCCATTATATTATTATTATTACTAAATAATACAAATATTTTTAAAACCACTATTTTCTAAACAAAACTAAAACATAAATAATTGTCACTAACATAAAATACCCATTATGATCAATGACTTCATATCATGATCAACGTTATGTCTTTTACATCTCATTTTTATGACTTAATGACCTTTCTTTCCCCTTTATGTTTGTAACAGTCTTTTTAATAATATCAATCTTGAGTGACTTGTTGTTATCATATACAATTCTAAGAATAAAATACAATAAAAAAATTCATATATATGATACAAAAAAAAAATAAAAAAACTCATTAGAATCAAAATCTTTAGCAACTCCACATCCATATCCATATTTATACTTATATTTTGTTTATTCATTACTTTTTTTTTTAGAGTTTTGATTTTTTAAATTGATAATCTAACATTTTTTTTGAATGTTTATACGTAATATATCGAGAGGGTGTGTGTTAAAAATTAGGGTTTATAATTATAATTGATTGATGATATTTACATCAATTTACACATGATTATGTTTGAAAATAACTAATTAATTACCCATTAATTATAAAAGGGCTCGGGGAGAAAAAAAAATGTGCGCCTTTTATCTTTTTATCTTTTCAAGAAAGAGAAGATGACAAGTTAATTATTGATAATGTATTTTATAGTTTTGCTAAAAATTAAAACTTAATTGTTACATTTTATAGTTGATGGACTAAATTACTTTTAGTTCAAAGGTTTTTCTATTGAATCCGATGGTACAATATTATCTTCAAGATCTTTATGTAATTTTACTTGCCGTAAATGATGATCTTGTTTCTTATTTTTCTGCACAAAAGCTTACACTTTTGCTATATTTAAATTAATATATTCTTATTTATTTTAGCCAAGTAAATTATTATGGGGTTGTTTGGTAACACTTAAAAATATAGTTTTTTATTTAATTAATTAAAATTTTGACAAATAAATATAAAATGTGTTTGGTAACTCTATTTTTATTTATTATTTTTTTAAATTTTAATTAAAATTTATTAAATTTTGAAAATAGAATTTTTTCACTTTCAAATTTTTTTTAAACCGTTTTTACTTTTTTTTTTTCTTTTTCAAATCAACACCTCATATTGTTAAACAAAAAATAAAAATAAAAGTTATCAAACGTGTTTATTATTTTTTGTTTTTAAAAACAAAAAACAAAAATAGTTACCTAACATATTTTTATTTTAAAAATAAAATAATATATCCATTTTTGTGTTTAAAAAATTCAAAAATAAAATTTTTACCAGACACAACCTATATTGTTGTACGCTTTAAAATTATTTTCCTAAATATGCTATTGGTTCCTGTATTTTGTTAAATGACAGTTTAGACTTCATGTTTTACAAAAATAGATCAACATAATACCATACACTTAATTTTGGTTAAAATATTTTTAATTGTAAAATCTATTCTTAAGTAGTTGGTAATGCGATGAGTTCAAAGAAGCAGATAAGGTGGTTGAGAATGAAATATTATATTTGAAAATATTTAGATAAAAATGAAGTCTAAAATATTATTTTGATAATTTTTTGTAAAATACAAACGTCTAATATAATTTAACAAAATTCAGGCTGATATCATATTTGAAAAAAATATAACCCAATCCCATTATTTTATATTATCTCTTTCAACATTATTTTTTAAGAAGAAAAAACCAATAGTGTGACCTTTTATTTATTGACCAATGAGAAGTGGGAAAGTTGCTCCATACTAGAACTTCAGCTAAGGTAACAAACAAAATATTTTTGTCCTATTTGTCTTTAATGTCGACTCAATTAAGTGCTGACACCACACAAATTTCTTTTGTCCTTTCTAAAGTTAAAATGAAAAGAAATATACATTTGATCAAACTTGGAAAAAAACTGTTTAAAAATATACTCTTTGTTCCCCTAAAAAATAAATAAATAAACTCTTCGAAAATTCTTAAATTTTCCTTTTATATACTTTCTAAAAAAATATTTAAGGTGATGTGGTTGGTTGGAATCAAGTTAAAATAGTAATGAAATATTAATAAAGTAAAATAAGAATAATAGTGAAAATAATATTTTATTATAAATTTATATTTTAAATTAATATTAGAAATAATTTTTTAGAATAATGACGTTAAAACTACTAAAGTAGACACAAATCTTACTGTTAAATACTTATGTACAAATTTTGATGGAAAACTACTAAAGTAGTCACAATTATGCCAGTTAAATACTCATGTAAAAATTTTGACGACATAACTGCTAAGTAGTGGATTTTCTTGCACTTAACTTTCTGTTGTTAAGTGAACTGTTAAAACTAACCATATGGGACACGTGACAACCTCCAATTCATCCAAAATATTAAAAAAATTTAGGAAAAAATAAAAAAAATTATTTTGATACCTAAAAGTTTAATTTTTAAATATTTAAAAATTCACAAAAAATAAAATAAAATATTTTAAATTCTAAAAAATTAACACAAGTATTTTTAAAACTAAAAAACATTAATTTAATAAAAAGTCTAAATAAAATCTTAAAAAAAATTCATTTTGATTTTGATTAAAATCTAAATACAATATAATATTATGTTTGTTGGCGCGGTTTGTCGCCAATAGTGAATTATGAAAATAGCTAAGATGAATTAGTGCTTAATAATAAACCAAAATAAGAAAATGATGCTTAAAAACACTAGAAAATAAATATTAAGAACACTCATCTTTTTACGTGGTTCGGAGGTTAAATTCCATCCAGTCCACGAGTCTGTATTATTACTGTTTTTCTCTCTAAATTTTGACATAGATTTTGTATTACAAAAAAACCCACCCCTTCCCTATCCAAGGTCTTAGTATTTATAGAGAAAATCCCTGGATAGGATATGCATTGGGGTCATCACGTGAATCAAATCCCTAGTGTGACCTGTCTCACACTAATTATAATTATTACAATTTATCCTAAGGTATGGTCTAATCATTAGGTAAAACTGATCATGGGTCCTCAGGGATAATTTGGACATGCGATGTCTGATCATGCACGATTATATTACGTGTCCGGGATTTCAGGGATTTGCGGACATGTAATGTCTGACCATGCACATCTATATAACGTTTCCAGGTTTATAAAGATCCAAGGGTGCGGCAGATCTCTAGCGTACCTCGAGCTGAATGCAGTGTCAGCTCGTGTCTCGGATGCTATGCTTTATAAACGTTTTCAGTTTGTGCCTATTGCTACGTATTCACCAGCTCGTGCTATAGACCTGGGGAATCGTGCTGCCTTTACAGAGGAAATATGGACTTGTGGAACATCTATTACAGTTCTTGGCTAGCCAACTGTATCCGAGCTGGCTAAAAGATTCATGATGAATTTTAGGACGTACATTTGCCCCCAAGTCCATGTTCGTGTTCTATGACGTCATCTTCTGACTTACACGGCGGGAACTTTTAAACTTCCATCGTGATTATCCAGGCTTGCCCATTACTCGAGTACTAGACACGTGGAATGCTACAATTGGCGTCTGTTCATGTTTTCAGGATTGCATTAATGGCCTAGCCAACTTTTTGCCGTCGTTTCGCTTTCGAAACATTATCCTTGGATCTTGAACTGGTTTGATTGGACGGTCCATGTTGTTTTATGCCTTTTACGTATAAAAGGGGACAGGTCAATCCTACAGCTTACCACCTTTCATTCAAAAAATTTCTTCCTCGTTTTCTACCTTCTGTGTTCTCACACCTTCTTCTTTTTCAGAGAAAAGAAAAACTTTCAAAAACCCCTTGTACCCAAAATCTTCTGAAGACCCGTCCGTTCAGCTGCCCCGGAGTGAGTTTTCCAAACCTGTACAAATCACATCTCTTGCATCGACGTTCTTACTGTAAGTCATAATATTCCTTATGGGTTCTTTCTTTATAAATTTCTGCATTTTATTTGCTATATTTCTTTATGCTTCGCCGTAGACGATATTAGGGTGCCTTCTTGGTTTTTGGCACATAGATTTCAACTTTAGGGGTATACAAAAGATTTTGAACTTCTCCTAATATTGCGGCGCTTATGACATCAGATATTTTTTGGGTAGAATTAGGCAACTTTTAGAAAATACACATTAGGTGCATAGAAGATGAAAGGATAGGGTTCAAAAAATTGGGTTGCTTAGGGAACACGCTTTCTTTGGTGGCTTTTCTGTTAACCACCCTCTCCCAGTCAGTAATGGCCGGATTTTCTGACACACGGATCCCTAAATACTAGGGGTCTGCTAGGAAACCTAGGCGCGTAGCGTAGGTAGCATGTGCAATTCCTTGCCTTTATCTTTATAAAATGTTAGGCCGCCTATTAAGTGACTCGTCGTTCTTGTTCGCTAGGCGACCTAATGGCACCCAAGAAAGGTGTATCCAAGAAGAGTGCAGCTGGCTCATCGTCTCAACAAGCCAACAAGGGAAAGGAGGTCACCTTCGAATCCCCTATCCTTCAGTTTGGTCCCGTGGTGGAGGAGGAGGTTGTGGTCGGACCTAACGCATTCTTTGAGGCAGAAACAATTGTCTCCAAGATCACGACCCAAGGGAGGGTTAACTAGATAATGTTGTCCCATAATATTGAGGTCGGATCTGGTGTCCTCATTGTTCGACCTCCATATGAAGGGGAACAGAGCTGTGCGCCACTCCAGGATGACTTTGCGGCCTGGAGCGATGAGCACTTAAAGGCAGGGGCCTTTCTTCCCCCTGACCAATACTTCGCTGAATTCCTCAATTACATGAAGCTGGCGCCGTTTCAGCTCCCCCTGAACTCATATCGACTGCTGGCGGGGTCAAAGTATCTTTTCCTGAAGCACGAGTGGGAGGTCCCCACTCTGATGAATATTCTTTACTTTTTCTACCTCAAGGCCAGCCCAGAACAACAAGGGCGAGGTGATGGGTTTTATTACTTGACCTGATTCCTGAACTCGCCCTCAGTCATCGAGCTCTCCAACCACCCCAACGATTATAAAGATCAATTCTTTATGTCGAATGGGTTCCGCAACTGCTAACATCGATACTTCAATTGTCCTCATAAGTCTCCTTTCATTTCTTAGCTCGTGAAATTATTCTCTTTGTGTCTGGAGTCATTTCTTGTGTGTATACTAACTGAGTAGCATTTTCGTGCAGCCATATTTGTGAGGACGGGCAAATCTGTGACCCTCGGGGGTCAATATGATACTCTATCGAGGCTTCCGCCTAGCGAGAAGGATTACAGCCAGCTCGTGTCCGACGACATGATGTTGGCATGTAAGTTAATTACTGAAGGTCAGACTCTGGCCTTGATAACAACACGGGCTAACTTCCTGATAGTCCGCGAGCTCCCGCCTATCCTTGAAGGGGATGCAGAGGCCGATGAAGATGAGGAGCAAGAAGAAGACGAGGTACCTCTCGTGCGGAAGAGGCGAGCTCCCGAGGCAGCTCAGGCCCCTGATGTAGAGCGAGCTTCATCGGGGGAAGCAGCCGGCCCCTCCGTCCAAGGTAACCCATACCCCTGTTGTAATGCCCTGGATACCCCAAGACCGTTACAGTGAATGTTGAACCGTGAATTTAACTTGCTACCCGAGTTCTTTGGTTAAAAACGTGCTTCTAGGTGTTATTAATACGTTAAGGTGGAAAACCAATCAAAAGGAAATGATATATTTTATTTAAAACATAAAACTGTTCATGGCCCCATAAAAAACATTTACAAGTTATTTACAACTCAAAATGGTCACTACAGTCTAAATATATAACTCGCCGACCTAAGCGGCAAAAATAGGGTAAACCCCCTAGTTCCTCTGAGAACTCCTTGGCCGTGGTGGTCAAGTGGTCGCATATGTACACATCACAACCTAAGCTCTCCACTCAAGGCTGGGTGAGCTTTTCCTTCCCTTTACCTGCACCACATAGCACCCATGAGCCAAAGCCCAACAAGAAAACATAATAATGCAAGCATATAATATCAAATGATGATCATGATAATCATACAGAGCTTATAGCTCTGAACAGATGAGTGAATATCACTTTGTGGTTACATTAACCATGAAGGAGCTTATAGCTCTTAATCAGATGAGTGGTTTAACACTTGAGGTTCTGGTAAACCATAATGAGTGACTGACGAGCAAGTCACTAGCTTAAACAGATGAGTGACTGCTGGGTAAGTCATTAGCTTAAACAGATGAGTGTCTGTTGGGAAGTCACTAGCTTAAATAGATGAGTGATTGATGGGAAAGTCACATGGGGCTCGACACCCACAGCCATGTGACTAAATAGTCACTGTGGCTCTAAGTAACTAGCATTTGGCTAGACAAGCGCTTATACTATTCATCGAACTTTAGGTCGGTTTGGCATTAACGCTCTCCTGAGTCATTTAATGCAGATGTCAATTAGATCTAATCTTTGTTAGCTTGCATTGAACACGCTAAGGCCATTCCTGACTTATGAGCCAGCACTGTGTGACCAGTGCCTAGTACCACTGCCGAACTTGACTAATGAGTCACAGCTTCACAGTTGATACTGACACCTTTGCCAATTCTGACTATTCAGTTAGTGCCATACACAAGTGAGCAAGATTTCCTAAGCATTCAATATTCAATCCATGTCCACATTTAAACATTCAACATGCTTCATGAATAACCATGAATGTCACATATGGGGTGCAGTTTTCTTACCTCTGATTCGAGCGAGAGTTAATATAAGAACGACCCTTGAGAACGATCAACCTTTATGTTCCTTAGCAATCACCTAGTGATAACCAAATATGGGATACCATCAATAAATTGAATAACAAGGGTTCCTGAACCAAGATCTAGCCTCCGGGACATCGAATCCCACTAATCCGGGTAACAGGAACGATCCCGAGGCCTAAAACTGAGTTCCCATGATCAAAACATCCAATTGGCCTCAAAACCCTTCATGAGTCGCGACCCCAAGCCACACCAGGAGCAAGCGCCGCGCCGCCCACTACTCAGTGCCGTGGCCCCCAGCACGCACAACCTCCTCTCCTTCTTCTTCGAGTTTGGGCCGCGGCGCCCAAGAACAGGGTCGCGGCCCCCACCCGAGAACCTGCCATAACCTTGTTTTTCCCCATTTTAAACCTTCCAAAAACATACCTAAACATCTCCAAATCCAAAAATCAAAGTTCCCAAACATCCCAATGATCCAAAATCATCAAATCCCTAGGCTCAAACGAATTAAAAACTCATCGATTCAGAAAATCCAATTCAAAGCTTAGAAACTCTAAAAACTCAAAACTTAAAGCTTACATTACCTTTGATTGGGTTGTTTCTCGTTAAATCCTTCGGTCAAGAAGCTTCTAATCTTTCCTAGGATCGCTATGCCTCGATTCTCGCTTGATTCTGACTCCAAGAACTCAAGATTTCTTCGAAATTGCCACAAACGGTAACAAGAACTAACGGGGAGAGAGAGAAAGGTGTTTTAACATACGGTTCTATCTGTCAGACTACTTCATGCTTAAGTAACCTCAAATAAAACCTAATGCTAGGGGTCCCAAAAACATCTCTGGGGACATAATAGTCAAAACTCCCAGAATTTCCGCCTGATCTCAATAACTCCCAATTAATCATCAAATAATCACTCTCATTATCCAATATCCCAATAATTGACCCCGTTATGACAAAACCGCTAATTTACAACATAGGACCGTCTCATCCCGAATAGCTCGAATATATCCCCATAATAATGGGATCTCATCCATAAATCACAATATGCACCAAAATACACAAATATGCCCTCAACGGTCCAAATTACCAAAATGCCCTAATAATCAAATGTGGACCCACATGCATGCATTTAACATCATATTATAACATAATTCACATAAACATGCATATAATCATTTAATGGCATCATTAAACAATTATGGCCCTCCCGGCCTACTAATCCAGCCATTAAACCGCATTAGGGATTTCGGGGCATTACAGCTATCCCCTCCTTACAAAAATTTCGTCATCAAAATTTACCTGAACAACTCGGGATACTGACTCTGCATATATGACTCCAGCTCCCAGGTCGCTTCCTCGACCTTGTTGTTCCTCCACAATACCTTAACCAAAGGTATCGTCTTATTCCTGAGGACCTTGTCCTTTCTGTCAAGTATCTGGACTGACTGCTCCTCAAAGGAGAGATCTGCCTCAAGCTCCAGGTCTTCATAGCTCAAAATATGATTCACATAAGATACATACTTCCGAAGAGCTGAAACGTGAAACACGTTATGCACGGCTGACAACGCCGGTGGCAAGGCCAATCTGTAAGCCACCTGACTAATCCTTTCTAGGATCTCAAATGGACCTACAAATCTAGGGCTCAGCTTGCCCTTCTTCCCAAACCTTCTCACCCCTTTCCATGACGAGACTCTAAGGAAGACATAGTCTCCCACTTGGAACTCCACGTTCCTACGCTTGGGATCTGAATAGCTCTTCTGTCTACTTTGAGAAGCGAACATCCGAGCTCTAATCTTCTCAATGGCTTCACTGGTCCTCTGAACTGCCTCAGGACCTAAGTATCTCCTCTCACCTATTTCATCCCAATGAATGGAAGATCTGCACTTCCTACCATACATCATCTCGTAAGGTGGAACTCCAATGGTAGACTGATAACTGTTGTTGTAGGAAAACTCTATCAAAGGTAGATACTTACTCCAAGATCCACCAAAGTCCAGCACACATGCTCGTAGTATGTCTTCCAATATCTGGATCATCCTCTCAGATTGCCCATCTGTCTGAGAATGATAAGCAGTACTGAATTTCAACTGTATTCCCACGGCCTTCTGTAAACTCCCCTAGAACTTAGAAGTAAAAGTGGGGTCCCGATCTGACACGATTGACCTTGGTGCTCCATGAAGGCGCACGATCTCTCTCACATAGTGATTTTCATACTGATCAACCATATATGTACTCCTCACTGGCAAGAAGTGAGCTGACTTGGTGTAGCGAACCACTATCACCCAAATAGAATCATGCTGACCAACAGTCCTGGGTAATCCCACCACGAAATCCATCGTGATGTCCTCCCATTTCCACTCTAGGATATCTAGAGGCTGTAATAACCCTGCTGACCTCTGATGCCCAGCCTTGACCTATTGACATGTCAAGCACTTAGCCACATACTCTACTACATCTCTCTTCATCCCCAGCCACCAATACAACGATCTCACATCCTGATACATCTTCGTGGTGGCTGGATGCAAAGAGTAAGGTGTAGTATGAGATTCATCAAGAATCTCTCACCTCATAGCAGTGTCTAACGGAACACATATCCGCCCCTTGTATCTCAACAAGCCCAAATCAGACACTGTATGATCTCTAGATGCTCCAGCCAAAACATATTCTCTGATCTTGATCCGCTGTGGATCATTCAACTAACCCTCCTTAATTCTTTCCAACAGTGTAGACTGCAGCGTAATATTGGCTAACTGGCCCACCAGCAACTCTATACTAGCTCTGGTCATATCATCAGCTATCTCTCTGGCTATCAGCCTTGCACCATGAATCTGTCCCGGACCTTTCCGGCTTAAAGCATCAGCTACCATGTTGGCTTTTCCTGGATGATACAAAATCTCATAATCATAATCTTTTACTAACTCCAACCAACACCTTTGTCTCATGTTCAAGTCTTTTTGGGCGAAGAAGTATTTCAGGCTCTTGTGGTCTGTATAGATCTCACACTTCTCTCCGTAAAGATAATGCCTCCATATCTTTAAAGCAAAGACCATAGCCACCAACTCCAAATCATGAGTGGGATATCTTTTTTCATACTCCTTCAACTGACGTGAAGCATAAGCAATTACCTTCTCTGACTGCATCAGAACACAGCCCAAACCCTGATGAGAAGCATCACAATAAATCACAAATTTCTCCTGATCTATTGGGAGATTCAGAATCAAAGCTGTAATCAATCTCTGCTTCAGTTCCTTGAAGCTGTTCTCACATTTATCTGACCACACAAATTTCTGACTCTTGCGTGTCAGCTCAGTCAATGCAGTAGCAATCTTTGATAACCCTTCCACAAAACGCCTCTAATAACCTGCCAATCCAAGGAAACTTCTAACCTCAGAAGCATTCTTCGACCTTGGCCAATCTCTGATTGCCTCAATCTTCACTGGATCTACCTTAATCCCCTCCTTACTGAAAATGTGCCCAAGAAAGGATACCTGAGATAACCAGAACTGACATTTCTTGAATTTTGCAAACATTCTGTGTTCCCTCAGTCTCTGTAGAACCAACCTCAGATGCTGCTCATGCTCTAACTCAGACTGAGAATATACCAGGATATCATCGATGAAAATGATCATAAATTGATCCAGATAATCCTTGAACACTCTGTTCATCAGATCCATAAAAGCAGCAGGGGAATTAGTCAATCCAAACGACATAACTAAGAACTCATAATGCCCATACCTGGTACGAAAAAAAGTCTTCGGTATGTCTCCCTCCTTGACCCTCAACTGATGATAACTAGAATGAAGATCGATCTTTGAGAATACCGTCTTACCTGGAAACTGATCAAACAGATCATCTATCCTTGGCAAAGGATACTTGTTCTTGATTGTTAACTTATTAAGTTCTCTGTAATCAATGCACATCCTCAAAGAACCATCATTCTTTTTCACAAACAGAACTGGTGCACCCCAAGGTGAGAAACTAGGTCTGATAAAACCTAAATCCAATAGTTCTTGCAACTGTACTTTCAATTCTTTCAACTCAGCTGGGGCCATTCTGTAAGGTGCTCTAGACACTGGCTCTGTCCCTGGTTCCAGTTCTATCACGAACTCAATTTCTCTGTGCGGTGGCAATCCTGGAAAATCTTCTGGAAACACATCTAGGAATTCACAAACAAGTCTGGTCTCTTCTGATCTCACTGGCATGACCTGAGTGATGTCAATCAAACTGGCTAAGAATCCAATACAACCTCCTTGCAATAGATCCCTAGCCCTCAATACAGAAATTAATGGTATGCGAGGTCCATGCATAGTACCAACAAACACAAAAGGATCCTCACCTTCAGGCTCAAAGGTGACCATCTTCCTTCTGCAATCAATGGTTGCCCCATACTTTACCAACCAATCCATACCCAATATCATGTCGAAGTCAGTCATAACCAACTCTATCAAATCTAGTGACAACTCTCTACCCTCCACTGTCACTGGCAAAGATCTGACCTATCTCTTGGATACCACTAATTCCCCAGTGGGTAACAATGTTCCAAACCCCACAGCATAAAAATCACAGGGTCTACCCAGTCTATCAATAATACTACTAGCAACAAAAGAATGTGTAGCACAAGAATCAATCAATACATTATAAGGGGTTCCAGCGCTAAGAATCTGACCTGTAACAACTGAGGGAGAAGCCTCAGCTTCTGCTTGTGTCAATGCGAACACTCGAGCTGGGGACAAGCTATCCGCTTTCCTGGGTTCTTCCTTTCTTGCCTTAGGGAAATCCTTCTTAAAATGACCTACTGCTCCACACAGGTAGCAGGACTTTGCCCTATATTCTCCCAAATGATGCCTCTTACATCTAGGGCATTCGGGACGAGTCTTCCAGGCTTCACTACCACCTTTACGACCCATTGAAATACCATGAGGCCGCCTATCAGGACCTGGAATTGGGAAGGTGTCAGGAACCTTCCTCTTCTGCTCACTGGGGCCTCCACCCCTACTTGAACCCACAAAAAGAGAAGCTGTTCTCCTAAATTCCTTTCTGGATGCACTATCTCGCCAGATCTTATTCTCTACACTCTCAGCTGTGAGCGTCTTCTTAACCACCTGTGCATAAGTAGTAACCCCAGCCAGTGGTAGTGCGAACATCACGGGCTAATCTAGGCTACAGCCCCTGGAGAAATCTCTCCCTTCTGGTCCCATCAGTGGGCACCAAATCCATGGAAAACTTTGCCAAACGATCAAACTTCATGGTATACTCAGTGACTGACAAACCTCCCTGAAGTAGCCTGATGAACACCTCAGCCTTTGCCGCCATGATGGCATCATTATAATATTTCTCATTGAATAGAGTGTGAAACTCTTCCCAACTCAGGGCATTAACGTTTCTGGTCTGGGTAATAACCTCCCACCAAATTCGGGCATCCTCCCAAAACATATAAGTGGCACAAGCCACCCTCTCATTACTAGTCACCCTCATGAAGTCCATGATGCTGGTAATCATACTCATCCACTGCTCTGCCTTGGCAGGATCTGCACTGCCTTCAAAAACTGGAGGTTGCTGCTTCCTGAACCTTTCATAGAGAGGCTCCCATTTATTACCAACCTCAGGCTGCTGCTCAGCTGCTGGCACCGACACAGGAGGTGCCTCTGATACAATGGCCACTGCAGGTGCTTGCTGTTGTCTCAGGAGGTGGAGTTCTTCTCCCTGTCTCAACACTGTAGAATGCAGATTGCTAATTAACTGCTGCCAGTTTGCAGGAGCTGGTTGTGGAATCTATCCCTGGTCATTCTCTTGACCTTGATTATTATTATTCTGGCCTTGATCACTTTGGCCAGCTGAAGTATCTGTCTGTCCTGGATTCATTCTTATTAGCTTGTACCTTGATGAAATAATAGTCAATACAGCCAGTCAGGTAGTGATAACTAAACCTCTTGCCGCCTTACGGTCCAAGAACAAGCAGACAATTATCATATTCCACAGTCATACAAATATACAAATGGATACATGATTATAGCATTTAGCATTTAACATGCATCAGATAATGATTCACCATGAACAATACTGATGAGTATGTTCCAGCAATTTCAGTACTATTTAGCACATAGTTGCTGAAGATGCATTATTCAAGGCACAGTCTTAACATGGTGTCTCATGTAAACAGGTAAATCATTTATACTATATTTAAGCAGTTATACATATAACTACATAAATAGTTACCAAACCATGAGTCGAGCTTGACTTCAGTGATGAATGTATATGCCCAACAAGTCTATAGGAGTCCTAACCTTAGCACGCTTTGATACCAAGTTGTAACGCCCTGGATACCCTAAGACCGTTACGGCGAACGTTGAACTATGAATTTAACTCGCTACCCGAGTTCTTTGGTTAAAAACATGCTTCTAGGTGTTATTAATAGGTTACGGTGGAAAACCAATCAAAAGGAAATGATATATTTTATTTAAAACATAAAACTGTTCATGGGCCCATAAAAAACATTTACAAGTTATTTACAACTCAAAATGGTCACTACAGTCTAAATATATAACCCGCCGACCTAAGCGGCAAAAATAGGGTAAACCCCCTAGTTCCTCTGAGAACTCATTGGCCGTGGTGGTCAAGCGGCCACATATGTACACATCACCACCTAAGCTCTCCACTCAAGGCTGGGTGAGCTTTTCTTTCCCTTTACCTGCACCACATAGCACCCATGAGCCAAAGCCCAGCAAGAAAACATAATAATGCAAGCATATAATATCAAATGATGATCATGATAATCATATAGAGCTTATAGCTCTGAACAGATGAGTGTATATCACTTTGTGGTTACATTAACCATGAAGGAGCTTATAGCTCTTAATCAGATAAATGGTTTAACACTTGAAGTTCTGGTAAACCATAATGAGTGACTGACGAGCACGTCACTAGCTTAAACAGATGAGTGACTTCCGGGTAAGTCACTAGCTTAAACAGATGAGTGACTGCTGGGTAAGTCACTAGCTTAAATAGATGAGTGTCTGCTGGGTAAGTCACTAGCTTAAACAGATGAGTGACTGATGGGTAAGTCACACGAGGCTCGGCATCCACAACCATGTGACTAAATAGTCACTGTGGCTCTAAGTAACTAGCCTTTGGCTAGACAAGTGCTTATAGTATTCATCGAACTTGAGGTCGGTCCGACATTAACGCTCTTCTGAGTTATTTAATGCAGATGTCGATTAGATCTAATCTTTGTCGGCTTGCGTTGAACATGCTAAGGCCGTTCCTGACTTATGAGCCAGCACTGTGTGACCAGTGCCTAGTACCATTGCCAAACTTGACTAATGAGTCACAACTTCACAGTTGATACTGACACCTTTGCCAATTCTGACTATTCAGTCAGTGCCATACACAAGTAAGCAAGATTTGCTAAGCATTCAATATTTAATCCATGTCCACTTTTAAACATTCAACATGCCTCATGAATAACCATGCATGTCATATATGGTATGTAGTTTTCTTACCTTTGATTCGTGCGAGAGTTAATATAATAATGGCCATTGAGAACGATCAACTTTTAAGTTCCTTAGCGATCACCTAGTCATAACCAAATATGGGATACCATCAATAAATTGAATAACAAGGGTTCCCGAACCAAGATCTAGCCTCCGGGACATCGAATCCCACTAATCCGGGTAGTAGGAACGATCCCGAGGCCTAAAACTGAGTTCCCATGATCAAAACACCCAATTGGCCTCAAAACCTTCATGAGCCGTGGATTTTTAATGATTTAGAACATAGTTCGTGCTAGATTTATTAACACCTCGTGTTTTCTTAAAAGAAAACATTGGTTAATCAATTTTACTAACTTCCAAGTTTTGATCCTTCTCGGGCTGTACACCCTCTAAGTAACCAGAAAGTGAACTTTCTTGGTTGCTTTGGACAAACACTATCACACGAACTAATACATAAATGAACTATATGAAAGATAAGAAATATGCAATGATTCCTTCATTTTTTAATCAAACGACTTTTATAACTAAGCCTTACATAGATTGGCGGTATCATCATTCATAATACTTCTTTAGCTGCATAGCATTCTAGGTTCGTGGGACTGTTTCTCCATTAAGTCGAGCTAATTTGAAGGTTCCCTCATGTACGACCTCCACTATTTGATAGGGCCCTTCCCAGCTTGGACCTAAGGTACCGTCTTTGGGGTCCTTGTTTGCCAAAAATACCCTTCGGAGTACCAGGTTGCCCAAACCAAAGATACACCTCTTGACCTTGGAATTAAAATAACGAGTGATTTTTTGCTGGTAGTGCGCGAACTGTAGCTGCGAATCCTCTCGTTTTCATCAATTAGGTCGAGAGATGCACTGAGCAACTCATCATTCCGCTCCTGGTTTAATGTCTGGAGCCTATGTGTGGTTACCTTTGTTTCGACGAGAAGGACGACCTCACTTCCGAAAGTCAGGGAGAAAGGGGTGTGCCCCGTAGAAGTTCGGTGGGAGGTCCGGTACGCCCATAGTACCTGTGGGAGCTGCTCAGGCCAGACTCCCTTGGCCTATCTAACCTTTTCTTAAGGCTTGCTTTGAGGCTTTTATTCACGACCTCGACCTGCCCATTGGCTTGTGGGTAGGCAACCGAAGAAGAACTTTTAATTATGTCGTGCCTTTCACAGAGCTCAATGAAGAGATCACTATCGAATTGAGTTCCATTATCTGATACAATCTTCTTGGGCAGTTCGAATCGGCACACAATACTCTTGACTACAAAGTCGAGGACTTTTTTTGAGGTGATTGTTGCCAGGGGCTCGACCTCCGCCCACTTCGTGAAATAATCAATGGCCACCACCGCGTAGCGAACTCCTCCTTTTCCCGTGGGCAAAGCCCTTATTAAATAAATTCCCCATATCGTGAATGGACATGGGGATGATATCATTTTTAGCTCGACTAGTGGAGCTTGGGCGACTGAGGAAAACCACTAGCATTTGTCGCACTTTCGGGCATAGGAGATGGAATCCTTTGATAAAGTGGGCCAATAATATCCTTGCCTTAATATTTTTAAGGCCAAGTTTTGCCCCTAGCATGATCCCCACAGAAGCCTTCATGCACCTCCTGTAAAATAGTTTTGGCCTCCTCTGGCAGAACACGACGTAGAAGAGGCAAGGAATGGCCACGTCAGTACTACGCTCCATCCACGATTACATACCTTGGAGCTTGATAGAGTATCCTCCTCGCATCTTTTCGTTCATCAAGAAACTTCCCTGTTGTAAGATACTCTACTATGGGGGTCATCCAGGTCGGCCTAGTGTCGATCATCTCGACCTCCATCGTGCTTTCTGCCATGCTTGGGCTCTCCAAAAATTCCACCGGTACTATGCTCAGAGTCTCGGCTTTTTTGAAGGTAGCAAGTCTCACCAAAGCATCAGCGTTGGCGTTCTACTCGAGAGGGATTAGATCGACGAGGCCATATTCAAATTTTGATACCTCTTTCTTCACCTTGGCTAGGTAGGCCGCCATCTTGGCCCCCCGCGCTTGGTATTCTCCTGACACTTGATTTACCACGAGCTAGGAATCGCTATAGCACTGGACAGCCCTAGCCTTCAATTCCTTTGCCACTTTAAGTCTGCCAACAAAGCTTCGTATTCGACTTCATTGTTGGATGCCTCGAACCTGAACCATAGCGCAGAGTGGAATCGATGCCCTTCCAGAGAGATCAATATGATCCCATCTCCGGAACCGTTCTCGTTAGATGAACCATCCAAGAATATTCTCCACAATGCCTGTACTGGTTCTCTCAAAAGCTCCTCCTGAAACTCGGTGCATTCAGCCATGAAATCAGCCAGGGCTTAGCTTTTGATCATAGTCCATGGTACGTACAATATTTCGAACTGGCTGAGTTTGATTGCCCATTTTAAGAGACGTCCCGATGCTTCAGGTTTCTGCAATACATGCCTTAAAGGTTGGTCGGTCATGACGCGGATTGAATGGGATTGAAAGTACAGCCTAAGCTTCCTGGAGGCTAGGATAAGGTAGAATGCCACATTTTCCATTATGGGATACTGTGATTCAGCTCCGAGAAGTCTTTTGCTTATATAATATACCAGTTTTCGAACCCGGTCTTCTTCCCAGACCAACACGGTGCTGGCTGTATTTTTCGTAATAGCCAAATAAAGGAAAATAGGCTCCCCCCCGCTGGTTTAGACAATACTAGTGGCTCGACCAAATGTGTTTTTACATCGAGAAATGCTTGTTCGCACTCCTTAGTCCATTCGAACTTCTTATTTCCTCGGAGTAGGTTATAGAAAGCAGGCACTTGTCAGTGGATTTAGAAATGAACCAATTAAGGGCGGCCACTCTTCCAGTCAGACTCTAGACATCTTTACACGACCTGGGCGAAGGAATTTCTAATAACAATCGAATTTTGTCTGGGTTCGCCTCTATTCCCCTTGTATTGACTATGAATCCCAGAAAATTTCCTGATGCCACTTTGAAAGTACACTTCTGGGGATTCAACCTCATGTTATATCTACTTAAGATCTCAAAACATTCCTTCAGATCGGGAACATGGTTATCAACAGTCTTAGATTTGACCAGCATATCATCAACATACACTTCCATGTTTTTCCCGATCTGATCAATGGAGATTCTATTGACCAATCGCTGGTAAGTAGCCCCATCGTTCTTCAGCCCGAAGGGCATAGCCTTATAATAGTAAACATTTGTTGGAGTCATAAAGCTAGTATGCTCCTAGTCCGCGGGGTTCATCGCGATCTGGTTATATCCGGAATATGGATCCATGAAGGACATGAGCTCATGCCCTGCAGTGGCATCCACCAACTGATCAATCCTTGGCAATGGGAAGCAATCCTTGGGACAAGCTTTGTTTAGGTCAGAGAAATCGATGCAGGTACGCCACTTTCCATTTGGCTTTGGGACCAGGACAGGATTTGCGACCCAGATCGAATATTTAGCCTCGCGAATAAACCCGCATTTTAATAGCCGAGCTACTTCTTCTTCCAGGGCCTCAGCTCGTGTTGTACCCAGACGTCTCTGTTTTTGGGATTTTGTAGGCACGTTTTTATTTAAGTTCAGGGTATGCATGATCACACTCGGGTTTATCCTTACCATGTCTTCATGAGACCAGGCGAAAACATCTAGATTCCCTTGTAAAAAATTTATCAGCTCCTCCTTCCTCATCGTCAAGATTTCTCCAGAGCTTAACGACTCTCGAAGCATCTTTGGGATCGATGTTTACATCTTCAAGCTCTTCAATAGCTCGGAGCTCAGATCTATCTTCGCCTACTCACGGATCAATATCATCACTTGGGGTAATACCCCCACCATTGGCTTGCTGAGGTTCTTTTGTTCTAGGAGCATCCATTACTTCCTGGGATTCCTCGCCTTCATCCTGTATGGCCATCGTTTGCTGCCCGGGTTGTGATTTTCCCTTCATGGAAATGCTGTAGCATTCTCTGGCAGCAAGCTGATCGCCTCGGACAGTGCATATTCCTACAGATGAGGGGAACTTGATCACAAGGTGGTGGATAGATGTTATGGCTTCGAATGCCATCAATGTAGGTCGGCCCAAGATTGCATTGTACGCGGTCGGATAATCGACGACCACAAACTTGAGAAGCTTGGAAACAGTTTGTGGTCCTTCACCCAAGGTTATCACTAACTCGATTGTTCCGATAGCTGCCGATCCCTCACCAGAAAACCCATACAGCATCATGGAGGTTGCCTTCAGCTCGGTTACAGACAATCCCATTTTTTCTAGTGTGAACCTGAATAGTAGGTTCACAAAACTTCCATTATCCACTAGTGTCCTCCTAACCCTCCAGTTGGCGACCTGGACAGTTATTACTAGAGGATCGTTATGCAGGAATTGGACATTGCTAGCATCTTCTTCAGTAAAACTGATTGGTTATTTCTCCAATCGCTGTTGCTTAGATAAACGCTGCTCCGGGGCAAACTCAACTCCGTTGTGAGATCTCAGCTCATTGATATACCTCTTCTAGGCACCTCTGCTCGTGCCGTCCAGATGAAGGCCTCCAGATATGGTTGTTATCTCTCCCCCTCTTATCGGAGGAGGAGTATCCTGATTCACCTGAGCTCTGGTCTGATTTGCTGGGGCCTCCGGGGCTGAGGGAATGTTTTGTTCAGTGAGCTGACCGGGAGCTATTTGATTCCGAGCATACTAAGCCAAAGGTCTGGCCTTGATGAGTGTCTCGATCTCATCCTTCAAGTGCCTGCAATCATTAGTGTTGTGACCGGTGTCATTGTGGAATCGACAAAATTTCAAAGGATCTCTCTTCGCCCTTTGATTTTTTAAAGGATTTTGATTTTTCCACGGGAGGTGGGCATAATTCGCCAATAAAATGCGCTCTCTAGTATCCATGAGGTCGGCATAAGTCATATAGATCGGCTTAAACTTCTCCACGGGCTTGTTTTTCTTTAAACCGATCTAGCCACCCTTACCATTTCCCTTCCTCTTGTTCTTTCCCCTTGGTTATTCCAGGTTACGGTTTGAGCCGTAGCTGCAACATCTGTTACCGCTCCACCAGGCTGGGTAGGGACTTGGCTAGTTCCTGCGACTGAAGCTCATGCCTCTTCCAAGTTGATCCACCTTTGAGCCTTGTTCAGGAGCTCATCTACGGTGTTGACCCCCTTTATTTGGAGTTCTTGCCATAGGTCGCCCCCAACAAGAATTCCTGTTCTCATTGCCATGAGCCTAGAACTTTCATCCGCATCTCTAGTCCACACAGCAACATTGGAAAACCTACTCAGATATGCTTTCAGAGGCTCTCTGGGCTGCTGTTTTACATTTGCGAGGGAGTCCACCTTGATGCGAGCCACCTGAGAAGCCTGGAATGCCCTCTTGAAATCAACGGAGAAACTCTTCCATGAGCTGATATAATGCTTTTGTTATTGTTTGAACCATTTCCTAGCCAGCTCGACCAGAGTCGAGGGAAGTACCAAGCACCTCAATTCGAGTCCAATATTGTGGGCCATTATCAGGGTGTTGAACATTCCCAAGTGGTCGAACGGATCTCCATCTCCATCGAATTTTGACAAATGGGGCATCTTGAAACCCGACGGGTATGTTGTTGCTGCGATGCTGGGGGCGAAAAGTTCAAGCTCATCCCTTGAGTCATATTTTTCCTTTTCCATCTCTGATAGGAGTCTTTTCATCAGGTCCTCCATCTGGGCTAACCTTTCTAGGGTTTGGTCCTTGGTTCCCTGGTTGTTATTGGCCTGATTAATAGCTCCCATTCGGTCGTTACGTGTTCGGCGGATTATTGTCCCTCCAAGTTTGAGCTTGGTTTGGTGGGACATTCCTGTTATCACGTACTTCGGAAGAACCTCTCTCGTGGTGAGTGCCACTAACTCCATCGCAGGCTGGATTTCTCCTTTGTGAGTTTAGGCGATCTCGTAGACCGGTCTGTGGATCGACTCAAGGGCTCTGAGCCGAACTCAGCTGATTTCTTAAATCTGCGCCGGACCTACCACTTCGACGACCCTTAGTCTAATAACTTCCATTAGAGAAACTTAGAGCTCGCGGTTGAGGATGAGGATCTAGGATATTTCCGCGTGCTTGTGGGGCATAAGCAGGGGTAGTATTTCTCCTGCTATCCCCATAGGTAGGAACGTTTCGTGCAGAACGAGGCGGTGTAGGATGCCTTATGGGCGACGGGGGATGTCTAACTGGTGAGTCAATTCTTGTCCCATTAGGACGGACCAAATTAGCCTGCGGTTGCTCTGCTATACCATTTTTGACTCTCTGTGTTTGGCGATCTGATCGTGATGCAGGGGGGTCGGCTAAAACATGCTGTCTTTGCAAGTTTTCCCTAGACCTTCCACGTGGGTTGCCATGGGCGTTTCCAGGCGCATTCGACGGTGGTACTGAACTTGGGGTCGAGGTCCTAACCGACCGGCTGACTTGACGATGACCCTTGGGAAGGCCATCAAACGGGACTTCTTGGTGATCTTGCGCCATGGGCACAGAACTCGGGGTTGAGGTTCTAACCGACCAACTTGGTCTGGGTCGACTATCCCGGCGGGACTTATTAGTTCCACCTTGCCTCTTTCCGACGTTAACGTTGGTTGCAAGAGGGGGTAGCCGAGCCAAAACCTCCTTGATTTGTTTGTTTTCTTTGGCCAGATGGCTCCTTAACTGCATGTTTTCCAACTCTACCGTAGTCAAGTAATCCGGGTTCAGATTCAGCGGCAATGATGCTGAAATCCCAGTGTCGCCGTGGCCCATCAGTTGTTTTCCTGACCGTTGCTGGATTTCAGGGTTATGTTCATCGGAAACAGCAGTATGGTGATCCTCTTGCCCACCATGCTGATCTGTTTCATTACCGTGTCTCGAGCGAGTAACCACCATGGTGAACTTTCATCTGAATCTTTTACAATAGCACTAATCTGCAGCTCTCAATGACAGCACCAAACTGTTGGCACGATTTTTCGCAACCAGTGAATTATGAAAATAGCTGGGATGGATTAGTGCTTAATGATAAACCGCAATAAGAAAATGATGCTTAAAAACACTAGAAAAGAAATATTAAGAACACTCGTTTTTTTACGTGGTTTGGAGGTTAAAATCCACCTAGTCCATGAGTTTGTATTATTACTGTTTTTCTCTCTAAATTTTGACAGAGTTTTTGTATTACAAAAAAACTCACCCCTTCCCTATCCAAGGTCTTAGTATTTATAGAGAAAATACATGGATATGATATGCATTGGGGTCATCACGTGAATCAAATCCCTAGTGTGACCTGTCTCACACTAATTATAATTATTACAATTTATCCTAAGGTATGGTCTAATCATTAGGTAAAACTGATCATGGGTCCTCAGGGATAATTCGGACATGCGATGTCTGATCATGCACGATTATATTATGTGTCTGGGATTTCAGGGATTTGCGAACATGTAATGTCTGACCATGCATGTCTATATAACGTATCCAGGTTTATAAAGATCCAAGGATGCAACAGATCTCTAGCGTACCCCGAGCTAAATGTAGTGTCAGCTCGTGTCTCAGATGCTGTGCTTTATAAATGTTTTTAGTTCATGCCTATTGCTTCGTATTCACCAGCTCGTGCTATAGACCCGGGGAATCGTGCTGCCTTTACAAAGGAAATATGGACTTGTGGACCATCTATTACAGTTCTTGGCTAGCCAACTGTATCCGAGCTGGCTAAAAGACTCGTGCTGAATTTTAGGACATACAATGTTGATTAAAAATGAACTTTTTAATATTTTTATTTAGAATTTTCATTAAATTAATGTTATTTTTTTAGTTATGTTTTAACTTTTTATGAATTTAAAATGTGATATTAATTTTTTTTGGGAATTTATAATTTATAATTTTTTTCCTAAATTTTTAATCAATTTAAAAATATTTAAAAATTAAAAATGGACAAATTGGAGGCTGTCACGTGTCTAATAGAGTTAGTTTTAACAGTTGACTTAACAGTAAGTAGTTAAGTGAAAGAAAATCCACTACTTAAGTAGTTTACCCGACAAAATTTTTGCATGGGTATTTAAATTGCAGAATTGTAACTACTTGAGTAGTTTTCTGTCAAATTTTTTACATATATATATTTAAATTCAAACTGGACGAGTGGGAATTGCACCCTCAAACTGGACTCGCCTTCACGGCCAGTGTTACACACCCTTGCTGACCAGCTTGCATTAAACGCGCTTACTGACCGACCCCATGTTCAACACGGTGGTGGAATATAATTTGTACCAATCATTCATAGTAGATATAATGCAAACAGATGTAACAAACTCATATATATGACAAGGGAGCATAACCCTAATTCAATTCCCAATTATGTGATCATAACCAATTTTATGTCAATATCAGGGCCAATGCCCTACTCTATGTGCATATACCAGAACTCTTACCTCAGGTCCTGTGCGAGAATTAAGACAACCTTCAGTGCGATCCTCTCCCGAGCCTTTCAGAAACCCTAGTCATAACGATATAAGATAGGATTAGTTTCCCAATCAACCACCACCACCGTAACTTTTCTATAGACCTTCCTAGCCCCAAATACTCTTTAAATTTGTCACAATATGTCTAAGGAACCTTAGGTTTCAATCCCCCAAGGTTAGCCATCGAAAACATTTGAAAATAACCCTAAAGTATGGCTGCCAGCATGGGTTGGTCAACTGCCTGGCATAAGCCGATCGACCGCCTGGCCAAAATAGCTAGGCCTGCCAAAACTGTAGGGCGGTCGACTGGTGGTCCAAGGCCGATCGACCAATGCAAGTCAGAGACCATTTTGCATTTTTTCTGCATTTTTCTCAACTCCCCAACTCAAACCAAATTCGATTCAACTTGTTTTTAATAGAATTAACATAAATTTTGACTTCAATGAGGCTTATATAAAGGATATATATCATCAAAACACCTCTCAAACATTCAATTAACCCTTAAGAACCAGGGATTGCAAATCTAGGGTTCTAAACCCAATTTTTCTCCAATCTAAAAAATAAAACTTAATCTTTTGTTTTAATGGGGATTCAGGCAATTAAATCAACTTCTACACTAATTCCTATCATCGAATAT
The DNA here is from genome assembly GCF_963169125.1 of Humulus lupulus. Lineage (NCBI taxonomy): Eukaryota > Viridiplantae > Streptophyta > Magnoliopsida > Rosales > Cannabaceae > Humulus > Humulus lupulus. The sequence goes on from NC_084798.1 coordinate 197,052,410, forward strand.
TCCTCTAAACAACCTAGCACCCCTTTAATCGAAGAAAAATTATCAAAAACCCCAAACTCTTCAAGAACATAAGCACTACTCAAAAACTTAATAAAACCCAGAGAAGAAGGAAAGCTTACCTCTGTAATTTTGAAATTCTTAGATTGGAGAAGATAGTAGCAACTTCAATCTTCCTTTCGAGCACTTCAATCTCCTTGGAATTCCACCAATTCCAAGCTTAGATTTAGCTTCTAACAAATGATGTTTGGATAACTATGAAGAAGCCTTGTGTTTCTAGAGGAAGCCTAGAATGTGTGTGGCAGCCTCCTTCCCATACTCAGCCAATTTTGGTTCCATTTTAAGGTAAAAAGATCATTTTACCCTTCCCAATAATACCCTCTTAAAGAACCTCAAGGGTATTTTGGTCCTTCCCCTTAAAACTCTAATTACACCTCAAATCTCCAAATTAATCCATTAATTCGTAAAACATAATTATTTCGCCAATTTATTTCATCGCCAATAAATCCCACGATATAATAATTCCTGAAATACCCCTAGGCCCAATCCGACCCAGGTATTTTCCCGTTTGTGACTTATCCGCTAAAACCACTCAAAAGGATCCACTCCTGCTAGATATCACATATACATATCCACATAATAATGTGGTCTCAAAGTATATACACATAATAATTACAAATACTCCCTCAACGAGTCAAAATTATGAAAATGCCCATTTTTTTTTTAACAAAAGCGGGTCTTTAAACACATTTAATACACATAAACAGTCATATAATAATATAACTCATATAATTGCTCCACGCGCCCTCTCGAAACGCTAATCAAAGTAGTAAACCTCACTAGGAATTTTGGGATATTACAACTATCCTGTCCTTATAGAAATTTCATCCTCGAAACTTGTTTGAACATCTCAAGATACCAGTCCCGCATATCTGACTCTAACTTTTGAGTCTATTCCTCTACTTTGCTATCTCTTTTTAACACTTTCTCTTTGGTGATAGTCTTATTCCATAAGACTTTATCATTTCAATCTAGAATCTCCACTGAATTTTCTTCACAAGATAACACTTGCTGTATAGTATTTGACACATCTTTCCTTAGCATCAATACCCGTGCTGGGGCAAGGTTACTTTGTAGGCCACTTGCCTAATCCCATCCGGGTTCTGAGAGGTCCAATGAACCTAGGTATCAATTTCATTTTCTTTCCAAATTATTTTATCTCTTTCATCTATGAAGCTCGGTGAAAAACAAAATCCCCAATCCTGGAACTCCACGTCCCTATATTTGGATCTGCATAGCTTTTTTTGTCCATTTTGTGAAGCGAGCATTCTTGCTCTAACATTTTCTAAAAAATTCATTGTTCCTCTGAACCGTTCCAGGACCAAGATGCTTCCTTTCTCCCATTTCACCCCCAGAAATAGGTGATCTACACTTCTTATCCAACAATATCTTATACGAAGCCACTTCGATTGTCGACTGATAACCGTTGTTGTAGGGAACCAAATCAATGGACTGTACTTACTTCTGGGTCCCTTAACACCTAACTCACATGCCCAAAGAATATCCTTAAAGTCTAAATCGTCCTCTTAGATTGTCTATCTGCCCGAGGATGATAAGTAATACCAAATCCTCTGCAAGCCTTTCCAAAGCTTGGAAATCAATATGGGATCTTAACTCGACACTATAGGCTTTGGTGCCCCATGGAGATATACAATCTCTCTTCACATATCTTAGAATTCTATTCCACATTATATAATTTGTTCGTACAAGCAGAAAGTGCGTTGGCTTGGTATACCGGGTTAGGATCATTCATACAAACTCATATTACCCCATAATCCTTGGCAATCCATTCCTAAAGTCCATCATTGTACCCACCCATTTATTCCATAATGCCCAAAGGCCATAATAACCTCGATGGCCTCTGGTATTGAACTTTCACTTTCTGAAAAAGTTAGGAAATTAGCCACATATTCAATTACATCTCTCTTCATCCTTAACCACCAATATAAATATTTTAAATCCTGACATATCTTCGTGGTATCTAGATGTAACGAGTATAGAGAGGTATGAAACTCATATATAATTTCATTCTTAATACCATCATCCATCGGAACACATTTCTGATCCTTATATCTCAATGTATCCATGTCAGAAATAGTAAAGTCCTCACCCACTCCAGCTAAGACCACCTCCCTATGTTTCACCAATCATTGATCATTCCTTTGCATTTCTTTGTAATCCTCTCAGTAAGAGTAGACTGAAGGGTTCTATTTGCCAACTTACCAACCACGAACTCTATACCAACATCGGTAATCTCCTTAGCTAACTTTGCTGTGATCTGTTTCGAGTCACACACTTATTCTAGACCTTTATGAATTAAGGCATCAGTCACCACGTTAATTTTCCCCTGATAATAAATAATTTCATTGTCAATCTTTCACCAGTCCTCACCAACATTTCTATCCCTTATCTGAACCCCTATGGGTAACGAAACACTTTAAGCTGTTATTTTAGTGTATGTCCCACACTTTTCCCAACATAAGTACTGTCGCCACACCATGAGTGCAATTACCACTGCAACTTACTGGAGGTCATAGGTAGGATATCTTTGCTCATACTTTTTCAACTGTATCTAAGCATTAGCTATGTCTTTCCCAGTTTGCATAAGGGCACATCTAGTCCTTATCTTGATGCTTCGCAATACACTACGAGCTCCTCGTTCTCAAATGACAAACTAAGCATTGGTGTAGTAATCAATTTCTGTTTTAACCTTGGGAAGCTCTGTCAGTTCACACCCACCTCAAATTCCTATATATTTGTTCAATCAAAGGTGTTGCAATCCTCAAGGATCCTTCAACAAAACATTGATTATGCATTCCAAGGAAACTTCCAACTTCTGAAGCATTCCTTGGCCAATATTTTACTTCTTCTATCTTAACTGATTCAACCTGGTTCATCCATTGACCCATTCTTTCTCACAATGTACCCTAGAAGTATTACTTGAAGAAGATAGAACCCACATTGCTTGAAACTTACATGCAATTTATGTCCCCTTAGCTTCTGTAGTACTAACTGGAGATGTTCTTCATATTTTTCCTCTGACTCATGCGAAAGACAGTCTTTAGAATATCTTCTTCCTTGATCCTCAGCTGGTAATAACCAGATTGAAGATCAAGCTTTATGAACGCTATTTTGTCTTACAACCGATCACATAAGCCATCAATTCTTGGTAGTGGATAGTTATTCTTGATAATCACCTTATTTAATTCCCAGTAGCAATTACACAACTGCAAAAATTCCCTTTTTCTTCTTCCCAACTAATAACGATGTATCCCATGGTGAAAACTAAGTATGATAAACCCCAAATCTAGTAGCTCTTGTAACTAAGCCTCCAATTCTTTTGACTCTATCGATACCATTCAGTAAAGTTCCTTAAATATCGATTTCATCCCAGGCTCCAATTCTATCGCCAACTCGGTCTCTTGATGCGATATTAATAAATAAATCTTTTGGAGACACATTCAGAATTCTTAAACCAATCTAGTCTCTTCCAGTTCAACATTTCTAGTAATATGTTTCTAACTTTCGACATTGAGGTTGTCAAAACATAGGGTCCATCCATAGCACCCATAATCACAAAAAGATCTTCTTCCAAAGGCTCAAAATTACCTTATTCCCTTTTTACAATATATAGTTGCCCCCTACTGTGCTGCTGAAGGCATAGCCCTTATTATGTCAAAATCCTCATTTTATAACTCAACCAAATTGGCAATTAATTTCCTTACTATCCAACTCCACCGATCATGAATTAATCATTTTCCTAGAGATTACAAACTCTCTAATAGATAACAGAGTACCAAACCTCTCACCATGCCCATCACAAGGTCTTAATTTTTTTTTCTCACTACACTTGATACAAACAAATATATGGAACTAGGACGTGGCCTATGTTGTGTGCCCTTGAATAAGTTATTCAACTATCTTTTTCACCCTGATGCTTACCTTGAGTATCCCAAAATCTTTAATCTGACCTAGTGGTACGAGAAATATCTACAACATTTCCTTTGAGTAAATGGGGTCATTAATCCTATTAGATCTTGTAAACGGAGGAGCAACCCTCTAGTATTACAAATTATGACACCCTCTCCACATAACTTGTTCCCTGTCGTCTTAGCAGTAAAGGACTTCTCTGCCACCTAAGCATAAATGGTAACTCTCAATCCTGATGTGATTCTCCCATCGCGAGTCCTCATAAAATTCATCCCCCAACACAAACCTTTCTTTTATTGCGACGTCTGTTAGGAATAAATTACCACTAATCCTTGCTAACCCATCAAGCTTCAAGGCACGTTTAGTCACAATACTATTGCTCTGAATCGACTAGTGAATTTGTCCGCCTTCACAGTCCGACTGCATCAAAATGATAGTTTTCATTTAATAACTCTACAGACTCCTCCCTATTCATTGTAGCAACATTGCGTGTCTGGGATACATCCTCCCATCCTATTCTAGTATCGCCTCGTAGAATATATTTGGCATCAACCATTCTATCATTACCCATCATCCTCATAACATCCAAGAAGGAACTATTCATGCTTATTCGCTGTTCAATCCCACTCTAACTGAATCTGAGCCTCCCTCAAAACCGAAGGGTGTTACTTTCATAACCTTTCCCACAATGGTCCCAATCGATTTCCTTACTTCAAGTTGCACCACCAAACCAATTGATGTAGGAGTCACATTCTAAGCAACATTCTCTAAGAGAATCTATTACCTCAATAGCCCAATGTTGTCTCATGTCTCTGAAATTTAGAGTACGCATCAGTTAACATTTGCTCCCACTCCATGAGGACTAATCTGAGGTTACGCACTAACCTACCCCACCTCCACACTTTTGCCACATAGTCTAATTAATCGCCTCAGAGGCACTATTCCCAATACTTCCACAATCAATGCTTCTTGTTGGTTAGGCAATGCCAACCAGCTCTAGATCGTCCCACTGTCAAACCCAAACAAAGCTGCAATGACCCGACTAATTCTAAGACCCAAGACCATTAAAAACTACTAAGACATAGCTACTATTTTGGAATACATATACACTTAAAATATTAGAACTTTATTAAAATTCCAAAATACGGTACGGAATACAAAATATGGGATCCCAACGTTATTTAAATAAAAAATTAAACATAAACTTTAATTAATTGTTCAAAAACTAAGTGTTGAAATACATAAGAACATAAATTAAAATACTTGAAACAACGTCATCCTCGATCTTCCAACAGTCCATTCAATCTGTCCATCCCTAATACACATGTCAAGCTGCCATGAATCCATTCCGCCTTCCAAGTTTCTTTTCCTGCACCATCTAAAATAAAAGGAATGAGCCTAATGCCTAGCAAGGAAAATCTACTAAAAACATATATCATAAATCATAAGACTATATCATAAAACATATACTATAAAACATATGATGTAAAAACGTATATCATATAGGACTACAATATTAATGGCCATTAACTCATTACCATAGCATGTGATAAAACCATCTAGGTCCTCAGTCTACTTATCGAGGTAGGTTAGATCAAAAAAATAGTATATGATAACCCATCTAGGTCCTCAGTCTACTAATTGAGGTAGGGTAAATCATAACTCTAAACCACGTTAATGATAAAAATCTTGGGGTTTGCTATCTAAGCAACTATAAGCTCCAAGCGACTAAAAACATATTCATACATATATACATAACATATAAACATATCATAATACATATAATCTAACCTATTTTCCTTACAAAAAACTGGGATATTGGAGACAAGAACGGGAATGAAAACTCCTAAAATCAACAATAAGAACCATGAGTTTCTAAAGAAATGGAGATGAAAAAGAGATCTAAACCATCAGGACAGAAACTTACCGAAAAACCTTAAGTTTCAGGAAACTTAAAGACCTAACCAAAAGCCATAATAATGAGTTAGGATCTGAAAGAAAATGAAAGAAAATAAAAGAACTATGATGGATTAAACCTGAGGATAAGAATACCTTGAATGGACTAGAACTTTGATCTACACCTCGATATTGAAATAACACTCTATCTTACTTCCCAAGTGTTTATAAAGCTTAGATTGAAAAGCTTTTAAATCCCAAACCCTAGTGTCTTCTCTCTAGAATAAACTTAGTAGCTTGAAGCATTTGAAGAATGCTTGAATGATGAATGAAATGGCTGAGTAATAGGTCTTATTTATAGAGTTCAAGGAGTGAAACTAACCCCTTATAAAATGAATAAATAAATGAATAATAATTGCATAAATTTGAATTTTTGTTTCAACAGATGCCCAGAACTCGGTCAAAAACGTTCAAGAGCAAGTCCAAGTGGTTGAGGGCTGTTTCTAATTTAAATCCACAAAGTTTCAAAAATGGTTCCAAGAGCCGATATATCGACTACCCTAGGCGATATATTGCCCTTACCTATGCCCCGAGCTTTCGTGGTTTCGTTCGTTCGAAATCGACGTGTTTTCCGTATCTTCCGTAGGCGATGTATCAGCCCTATAGCTGCGATATATCAGCATACGATGATATTTTAAACACGTTTTTGCACACTTTAAGCATATTTGAAGTTTGTTAAAGCAACTTTGACTGAGTAAAATGTGATCCTAACAGCTGCTGGAAGGTTCTAGAGCTTCTAGATCTATCTTTTATTAATTTATTCATCTAAAATGCTTAAATCCTTAATAAACATGCTTGTGACAAGTGTCACGTTCTTATTAGTTCTATCTAAACCTTAGGTTATAATTAATTTTATTTCTAGGGCCAACTATATTAATCAAACCTTATGTTAAAAATAATATTTCTAAACTAAAGGTTAAACTTATAAAATCTATAACTATTTCTATGAGTTTCCAACTAAATCCCAACTTGAACCAATAACCACGAAAACTAAAATACTACAAGCTACTACTATTACTACTATCTAGCAAAGTAAAATTTTGAGACGCTACAATTCTCCCATACTTAAAAGAATTTTGTCCTCGAAATTTACTTACCAAACAATTTCGGATACCGTGCTAGGATGTCTTCCTCCAACTCCCACGTTGCCTCCCGTTCTAAACTATTACTCCATAGGACCTTGACTATCAAAATACTCTTAGACCGTAATTCCTTCATCCCCTTCTCTAGGATGCTAACCGGTCGTTCCTCGTAACTCAAGTCTTTCTGGAGTGCTATTGTATCGTACTTGGGGGCGTGAGATGGGTCTGACACATATCTACGCAACATCGAGATGTGAAACACATTGTGGCTATCTGCTAGAGCTAGCAGTAGGGTTAATCTATATGCAACTGTTCCCACCTTGTCCAATATCTCAAAAGGACCTATAAACCGGAGACTAAGTTTGCCTTTCTTCCCAAAGTGCTTCACTCATTTCATAGGAGATATCTTTAAGAAGACTTGATCTCCGACCTTTAATTCTACATCTCGCTGCTTGGCATCCGCATAACTTTTTTGTTGGCTCTGAGCAGCGAGCATATGCTTTCTAATTAGCGCCACTGCATCCTGAGCCTCTTTAACAGCTTCGGTTCCAAGAAGTTGTCTTTTTCCCACCTCATCCCAATGTAACGGCGATCGACACTTCCTTCCATAAAGCAACTCATATGTTGCCATACCAATCGTTGCCTGGTAACTATTGTTGTAGAAGAACTCTATAAGTGACAAATACTTACTCCACGATCCTCTGAAGTCTAGTATACAAGCGCACAACATATCTTCTAAAATCTGTATGGTACGCTTGGACTAACCGTCGGTCTGAGGATGAAATGCCGTGCTAAGACTTAGCTTGGTACCCATGGCTTGCTGCAAGCTTCCCCATAATCTTGATGTAAACACCGATCCTCTTTCTGATACTATGGTCTTAGGGATTCCATGCAGTTGTACTATTTCTAGAACATAAATGTCTGCATACTGCTCAACAGTGTACGTAGTCTTGACAAGTAGGAATTGAGCTGACTTGGTGAGTATATCTACCACAACCCAAGCCGAGTTGTGCTGCTTATTTGTTCGTGGAAATCATGTCACGAAGTCTATGTCTATATCCTCCCACTTCCATTTTAGAATACTAAGCGGTTGCATTAAGCCTACAGGTCGTTGATTTTCCGCCTTCACTTGCTGGCATATAAGGCATTTGGACACATATTCTGCTACATCTTTCTTCATTCTCGGCCACCAATATAGTGCCTTAAGGCCGTGAGTCATCTTGGTCGACCCCGGGTGAACTGAGTATGGGGTAGTGTGTGCCTCTTCTAAAATCTTCATCTTAATTCCATAATCATTCAACATGCACACTCGTCCTTTATATCTCAAGAACCCTTGTCCTGATATGGAGAAATATGTAGTCTTGCCTTCTTTGACTGCAACCATATGCGATACTAACGTGTCATCATGCCCTTTCCCGATTCATATATCTTCTAATAGACTTGACTGGATGGACAAGTTAGCCAGTTGACCAATGACTAGTTCTATTCCGACATTAATCAGCTCTTGCTAAAGCAACTTTTATATTCTGGATGACGCTGCTAAATTTCCATAACTATTTTGGCTTAACACATTTGCAATTGCATTCACTTTTCCTGGGTTGTATATGATTTCCCAGTCATAATCCTTTACTAGTTCTAACCACCTGTGTTGCCTCATGTTGAGCTCTTTCTATGTGAAAAAATAATTTAAGCTCTTGTGGTCCGTATAAATCTCACACCATTCTCCATAAAGACAGTGGCGCCAGATTTTCAATGCAAAGACCACTACTGCCAACTCCATATTGTGTGTTGGATAGCGTTGCTCATTTTCCTTCAACTGCCTTGAGGCGTAGGCTTTCACTTTGTCATTTTGCATCAACACACAACCCAAACCTTGCTTTGACGCATCACAATATACTACAAACTTGTCGTTGGGTGTTGGTACATTAAGTACTGGCGCTGACCATAACTTATCCTTGAGCAACTAGAAGCTCTCTTGACATCTATTCGTCTAGCTGAACTTTTGTTGTTTTTTGGTCAGGTTGGTAAGTGGAGTGGCTATCTTAGAAAAGCCTTCTATAAATCTCTGATAATAGCCTACTAGCCCGAGAAAACTTCTAACTTCTGACACATTCTTAGGTCTTGGCCAATCCTTCACAACCTTTGTCTTAGCTGGGTCGACTACGACTCCGTCTTTGGATACTATATGGCCATGGAACGCTAGTTGCAAAAGCCAAAATTCACACTTCTTGAACTTGACGTAAAGTTGATGCTCCTTCAGTCGCAGTATAGTCAATCTTAAATGTTCCTCTTGCTCGTCTTCATCCTTGGAGCACACTAAAATATTGTCAATGAACACTACGACGAATTTGTCCAAGTAATCCTTGAAGACCCGATTCATTAAATCCAGAAATGTGGCTAGAGTGTTGGTAAGACCAAAAGACATAACTAGAAACTCGTAATGTCCATATTGAGTTCTAAAAGATGTCTTTGGTATATATTCTTTCCGTACCTTGAGCTGGTGATAACCGGACCGTAGATCAATATTTGAAAATACAGTCGCTCCTCGGGGTTGATCAAATAAGTCCTCGATCCAGGGTAGAGGGTACTTATTCTTAATTGTCACCTTGTTCAGCTCGCGGTAATCTATACACATTCACATGCTTCCATCCTTCTTCTTCACAAATAGAACCGGTGCTCCCCATGGCGAATGGCTTGGTCTGATGAAACCCAAGTCTAAAAGTTCTTGCAACTATGCTTTCAACTCCTTGCGTTCAGTAGGTGCCATCCGATATGGTGCCTTGGAGATAGGCTCGGTTCCCAGTACTAGTTCGATTGTGAAGTCAATTTTCCAAGTAGGCAGTAACCCTGGTAATTCGTTAGGAAATATCTCTGGAAATTCCTTTATGACGCGGACGTCTCAAACCTTTAGTGGTGTTTCTTTTGCCACATCCGTGACGCTTGCTAAGAATGTGTGACATCCTTTCTCTATCATCCTCTGAGCTTTGAGATATGAGATAAGCGGTGTCCGTAGTCCTGAAACCTTTCCCATAAAACATAGTTTTTGACCATCAGGAGTTTTGAACGTCACTTGTTTATGTCTACAGTTGATGGTTGCGCCATGCCTTGCTAGCCAATCCATGCCCAGTATTATGTCAAAGTCTTTGATTTCTCGCTCTATCAGGTCTCCTTCTAGTTATGTGCCCTCGATTTTGATCGGTACACCTCGTACTATTTGTGATGATAGGACTACTTCGCTCGAAGGCAATTCTATCACAAACCTAGTTCTAAATATTTCACAAGGTTTGTCTAATTTATCTATCATTCCTAATGAGATATACGAGTGTGTTGCTCCTGAATCAAACAATATTGAACATATATTATTGAGGATAGGAATCCGACTTGTGACCACTTTTTTACTAGCTTCGGCTTCTCCATGGGTCAAGGAAAAAACTCTGACTGGAACCATCTTATTGTCCCTCTTTTCTTCTTGTTTGAGCTGTGGACATTCCTTCTTCCGATGTCCTTCCTGGCCACAGTTGTAACAACCTTTGGTGTTTTCACGACACTCCCAGGATGTCTTTTCTGGCACTTGGAGCACTATGAGTATTATACATAACCTGACCTATTAATTCTATTATTTGTCCGTGCTCTTTTATCATTGTCGGCTTGCTTACTATCAAGATGCTTCCTTTTCTGTCCATTATTGGTTTGCTGGTGGTTGTTGTTGTTCTGAGTCTGATTCTGCTGTTTGGGTTCAGACTTGCTGGCCTCCTTCTTACTAACATTTGCTTGGAGTCTTTCCACCTCTATAGCCGTTTCTAGAGCATCGACGTAAGAAGTGGTTCCAGGGTTTGCAAGCTTGACTCCTAGCTCAATCTTGGGTCTGAGTCTCCTGGTGAACTTGGTAACCCTCAACAAATCGGTTGGGACTAACTCTAGCGCAAATTTGGCTAGTTGATCGAATTGTCGAGCATACTCGACTATTGTCTGATTGCCCTGATTCAGACTAGCAAACTCTTCTACCCTCGTAGTGATAACAGTTGAGTTGTAATACTTTTTTTTAAACAGCTCCACAAATCTAGTCCAAGTCATGGTGGCGATGTCATGAGTTTGATGTACTAAATCCCACTAGATTCTAGCATCCTTTTTGTGAAGAGATGAAACACAGGATATGCGATCTGCGTTGTTGAGATTCATGTGTGCTAGGATCGACTCTACATTCCCGAGCCATTCTTCAGCCTCAAAGGGGACGGTTGTCCCTTCAAAGTTTGGAGCATGCTGCTTATGGAAACGCTTGTAGAATGGCTCTATGTACTGAGTTGGATAAGGTGCATAGTTTGCCATCGGCCATCCCCCATATGGACATACTTGCTGGGGTGCTTGAGTCACTAGCTGAGGCTGCGGTTGCGGCTGGGGCTGAGTCTATTTTCGTTGTTTCCACAGCAGTTCTTCCACTTGTTGACGTAGTCGGACAATCTCAGCGATGTTGTCCACAGGAGGTGGTGCATTTCTATTGGTAGCAGTAGCAGTAGTAGCACGTGTTCTCTTTCTTCGGACTGGAGGGGCTTTGTTTGTCTCGTTGCGGCACTGGAGGCATTACCGTTCGTGCATGCAGACCTTCGTAGCGACATCTTTAGAAAAGTTCTAATAGTTGAGAAAAACATGTTAGAACTTACCCTAATAAGCTCTAAGGCAAATCTTAGTCTAAGCAAACATAACTAAAACCTATCAGTTATGATTTCTTATGAAAAATTATGTAAGCTTTTCTTTATAATTAAGGTGTGTTTCTATACATAGAAAATTGAGCCATCTTTATTATTTTCGAAGTCTATTTCTAACCATCATATATGACTTAATTCTTAGGCTCGAAACTCGTCGCTGTTCCAAAGTTAACCATATTGAGGGAGGGCTGGGATCAGTAAAATCGTTCCCACCACTATGGCCCCCTGAACTCTCAATACAGAACCTGATCCATTAATTTGTATCCACCCTCACTGAACTCAGTCATTATTTGTTTATTCCAAATTTATTATGATTGTAGAAAAAAAATCAAACTCATACATGTCATTCAAAAATAACAACTTTATTCATTTGGAAAAATATTTTCACTAAGTACAATCATAAATTCAAAAATAAATAAATTAATTAATAAACTAAACTAAAAATAACTAGGGTAAATCTAAAAATCAGGATCCTCTACATCTGATCCTTCATCTAACATATAATCATCATCTATTTCTTCATAATCATCATTGCTATGAGCCTCGAAACTACCTCGGGGAATTTTCATTAAGATATTATGCTTTTGTTCATTAGTGAATTAAAATTCAAACTTAGAGGTGAACCTTAGTATAAGGAAATAATATCTCATGGCTACCGATAAATCATCTTCATCATCTATAGTCTCCTATAATTCTTCTAATGTTGAAATTACAGAAGGAAAATCTTTAAAAAGCCTAATTACTAGGAGATATTGTCCCATAGCTCTCATCATAATTTGCTTAGTAGTTTGAAGGTGAACTATCTCCTTGTGAAATAGGATCAATCTTTGAGTGATTCTTTCTAGCACTCCTATTATATTCCTTGGCTCTCTAATATTTTTCTATGTCTTAATGGCGTGGATATCTTGATAAGTCAGAGCTCCATTCATTTTGACAGAAAACATAATGAATAAAATGTCAACAATAAACATAAGCATAATATTCATAACATAAACACTTACACTGGCTGTTAGATCTGGAGCTTGTGCGTGTGTATCAAGGAGAACTTCATGCATATGAACTATGGACTCTGATACTATAATGCCCTAAACTCCAGGGACCGTTACGGTGTGCCTTATAAAAGTGCTAAACTCGCTAATCGAGTCATTTGGCCAAAATCGTGTAACTAAGTATGATTAGCGGTTTAGGGATTAAATTTTTTGGTTAAGATGTAACGTTTCACTAGAACGTTTACTGTGTACATTGGGATCCCAAAAATATAATTTAAAGGTCTATTACAATAAAATATTTACAACCAGCCGATCTAAGCGGCAAAATAGGGTTTAGCCCTAGTTCCTCTCCTTCAAACCTCGGCCGTGGTGGTCAAGCAGCTGCATATGTACACATCATCACCTAAGCTCTCCAACTCAAGGATGGTCCAACTTTCTTTTGCCTTTATCTGCACCACATAGCACCCGTGAACCGAAGCCCAGCAAGAAAACTCAATATGCTCATGAACAAGTAATAACATGTTGCTAAATCATTATAGGCATGCCTAGCAGTAACAACCCCACTCATGCATGCAAGCAGATACAAATACATGTTTGTGAGGTCCTGCACTCTGAGTAGATGACTAATAAGTCATTCTCGGAGGTCCCATACCCTCCTAGCCATGTGACGTGTAGGTCACCTTAGCCTTTCCAGCTTAACAAATAAGTGAACCTTTCACTAGCTTAAACATGATAGGTGCATGATGACTAGTCACCAACATAACTATGGAGCACTGTTCCCTAGTCATGTGACAGGCAGTCACCTAGGCCTTAGGTCCTGGCTCTAAGTATCTAGTCTTAGACTAGCCAAGCGCTTATAAGATTCATCGACCTTAGGGTCGATCCAGCGTTAATGCCTTAGAGTCATTCAACGCTGATATCGATTAGATCTAATCTTCATTCGGCTTGCGTTGAACACACTAATACCATCCTTGACTCATAAGCCAATGCTATACGACTAGTGCCGATCCCTGGCTAATAAGTCAGTGCTTCCTCAATGAGGTAATACAAACAGACATATATCATATGTCAAATATTCAAATATAAGGCATTTAGCATGCTCATTTAGTAATCAAAAGCATAATTATAATCATGCACATTTACAGAGACTCAAGCTCTGATCAATCTCATAATCCACATTCATGCCATGCCCTAATCTCATGTATCTTCTGCATTTTCAATACAATCAATGCCCACATATAGATCACTCAACATGCCTCACGAATAACCATGCATGTTACATATGGGGTGCAGTTTTCTTACCTCGGGTTCGAGCAAGAATTAGCAAAAGAACAACCCTTGAGAACGATCAATCCTTTGATCCTTTAGCTGTCACCTAGTCATAACCAAATATGGAATCCCATCAATAAAATAAATCATAAAAAGGTTTATAATCTAAAACCTCACTCCCGGGATCCATCCCGCACTCTTGGGACTCTCAATCACCCAAATGGGGTAGAAGAACCATCCCCAGAGCCCCCAAAATCATCCAAAACCCCAAAAATATGTTTGCTAGAAATTGCACTAGTGCTGGGGCGCTGCCTAATGGCGCTGCCCCAAAGTCAGAGAAGCCCAGAACCAGCCCTGCCTAGTGCTGGGACGCCAGGAATGGCATTGGGGCGCCATCAGCAGACCAGAAACTTTTCTGGTTTCCCCCCTTGCGATTTCCCCCTGAAACCAAGCCTTAAAACCAATCCCAAACATCATCCAAACATCTAATTCAACCCCTAAACTTCTTCTACAACACACCTCATCAAATCCCAGGCAATCAAACTCAAGAACTTCCATTAATTCCCAACTAACACATCAAAATCCTCAACTAAAAACTTATTAGAAAAAAATAACAGAGTATAGCTTAAATTCATGGATGTAATCTTACCTCAAGCTTGATTTAGACCCCCTTCAATTATTGAACCAAGGTCCTAAGCCCTCAAGCCTTGCTCTCCTAGCTTGGATCCTCAAATTGGCTCTCAAAAATTGATTGGAAGAAGGAGAGAAGAACATGTACGAGAGAGAAAGAGATGAGGATGATGATGCTCTATTTTTACAATTCCACAGCCTTCTAATGGCTTATATCAATCCTAGGGGTGAAAAGACTAAAATACCCCTAGGTCAAATAAAGGCTTCTAAAGACTCCCAAGGGTGAAATTGTCATTTCCTGCCTATCTCGTTAATTATAATTAACACCCTCCAATTCCCACTATTCTCGATATTATCAAATACCAATAATTCATATCCTGTTACCCTTTAATTCCCGGCAACGTTCTAATCATCAAATTACCCCGAGACTCACTCCGAGCCCCAAACTTAATCCCGTTATGACTAGACCGAAAACTTGCATTCCATGATCGTCTCATGCCGAATGGCTCGAACCAACCCACATATAATGTGGTATTATTTATTATTCACCCACATGCATGAAAATACACAATCACGCCCTCAACAGGCCAAATTACCAAAATGCCCTTATAATTAAATGTGGACCCATATGCATAGTTATCATCATATAATAATATAATTCACATAAACATGCATATAATCATTTAATAACATAATAAATCAATTATGGCCCTCCCAGCCTCCTAATCCAGGTCCTAAACCTTATTAGGAAATTTGGGGCATTATAGATACCAACTGTAATGACCCGACTAATTCTAAGACCTCAGACTATTAAAAAATACTAAGACATAGCTACTATTTTGGAATACATATATACTTAAAATATTAGAACTTTATTAAAATTCGAAAATATGGCACGGAATACAAAATATGGCATCCCATCGTTATTTACATAAAAACATAAACATAAACTTTAATTAATTGTTCAAAAACTAAGTGCGAAAATACATAAGAACATAAATTAAAAGACTTGAAACAACGTCATCCTCGATCTTCCAACAATCCATTCAATCAACCCATCCCCATTGCACATGCCAAGCTGCCATGAATCCGTTCCGCCTTCCACGTTTATTTTCCTGCATCATCTAAAATAAAAGGAATGAGCCTAATGCCCAGCAAGGAAAATCTACTAAAAACATATATCATAAATCATAAGACTATATCATAAAACATATACTATAAAACATATGACGTAAAAACGTATATTATATAGTACTACAATATTAATGGCCATTAACTCATTACCGTAGCATGTGATAAAATCATCTAGGTCCCCAGTCTACTAATCAAGGTAGGTTAGATCACAAAAATAGTATATGATAACCCATCTAGGTCCTCAGTTTACTAATCGAGGTAGGGTAAATCATAACTCTAAACCACGATAATGATAAAAATCTTGGGGTTTGCTATCTAAGCAACTATAAGCTCCAAGCGACTAAAAAAATATTCATACATATATACATAACATATCATAGCATATAAACATATAATAACACATATAATCTAACCTATTTTCCTTACAAAAAACCGGGATATTGGAGACAAGAATGGGAATGAAAACTCCTAAAATCAACAATGAGAACCACGAGTTTTTAAAGAAATGGAGATGAAAAAGAGATCTAAACTATCAAGAAAGAAGCTTACCAAAAAACCTTAAGTTTCAAGAAACTTAAAGACCTAACCAAAAGCCATAATAATGAGTTAGGATCTGAAAGAAAATAAAAGAACTATGATGGATTAAACCCGAGGATAAGAATACCTTGAATGAACTAGAACTTTGATCTACACCTCGATATTGAAATAACACTCTATCTTACTTCCCAAATGTTTATAAAGCTTAGATTGAAAAGCTTTTAAATCCCAAACCCTAGTGTCTTCTCTCTAGAATAAACTTAGCAGCTTGAAGCCTCTGAAGAATGCTTGAATGATGAATGAAATGGCTGAGTACTAAGTCCTACATAAAGAGTTCAAGGAGTGAAACTAACCCCTTTTAAAATGAATAAATAAATGAATAATGATTGAATAAATTTGAATTTTCGTTTCAACAGATGCCCAGTACTCGGTCAAAAACATTCAAGAGCAAGTCTAAGTGGTTGATGGGTATTTCTAATCTAAATCCACAAAGTTTCAAAAATGGTTCAAAGAGCCGATGTATCGCCTACCCTAGGCGATATTTCACCCCTACCTATGCCCCGAGCTTTCGTGGTTTCGTTCGTGCGATATCGACGTGTTTCCGTATCTTCTGTAGGTGATGTATCGACCCTATAACAACGATATATCGACATACGATGATATTTCAAACATGTTTTTGCACACTTTCAGCATATTTGAAGTTTTTAAAAACAACTTTGACTGAGTAAAACGTGATCATAACAGCTGCTGGAAGGTTCTAGAGCTTCTAGATCTATCTTTTATTAATTTATTCATCTAAAATGCTTAAATCCTTAATAAACATGCTTTTGACAAGTGTCATGCTCTTATTAGTTCTATCGAAACCTTAGGTTATAATAAATATTATTTCTAGGACCAGTTATATTAATCAAAACTTATGTGATAATTAATATTTCTAAACTGTAGGTTAAAATTATAAAATCTATAACTGTTTCTAAGATTTTCCAACTAAATCCCGACTTGAACCAATAACCACGAAAACTAAAATAATACAAGCTACTACTGCTGCTGCTCCTCCTCCTACGACCACCACCACCACCACCACCACCACTACTACTACTACTACCACCACCACCACTCCACCACTACTACTACTACCACTACTACTACTACCACTACTACTACTACTACTACTACTACTACTACTACCACTACTACTACTACTACCACTACTACTACTACCACTACTACCACCACTACTACTACTACCACTACTACTACTACCACTACCATTACTACCACTACCACTACTACTACAACCACCTACCACTACTACTGCTACCACTACTACTACTACCACTACTACTACTACCACTACTACTACAACTACTACTACCACTACTACCACTACCACTTCTACCACTACCACTACGACTACCACTACCACTACTGTCGAACTTGACTGGTAAGTCACAACTTCACAGCTAGTTCTGACACCATTGCCGATTCTGACTAGTAAGTCAGTGCCATTCACAAGTAAGCAAGATTTGCTAAGCATTTAATATGCAATTAATGTCCACATTTAAACACTTAACATGCCTAAATAATAACCACACATGTCACATATGGGGTGCAATTTTCTTACCTCTAGTTCGAGCGAGAAATAGTAAAAGAACGACCCTTGAGAACGATCGACCTTTTGATTCCTTAGCGATCACCTAGTCATAACCAAATATGGAATTCCATCAATAAAATAAGTAATAAATGGTTCCCGGACCTAAACCTAGCCTCTGAGACAACGAATCCTACTAATTCGGGTGGTAGGAACGATCCCGAGGCCTAAGGTTTGAGTTCCCATGATCAAAACACTACTTTGGCCACAAAATCCCTCAAGCGCCGCAGCCCCACCTTACTGAGCTACGACCCCCAGCCAAGACAGAGGTGCAGCCTCAAGCATTGGCACCAAGCGCCGCAGCCCTCCTTCCCCAGCGCCGCGGACCTTAGGCCCTTCAACTCCACCACCCACCTGCACAAAGTTTGGGCCGCGGCGCTCCAAGAACAGGGCCGCGGCCCCATTTGAAAACTCAGCCATAACCCCGATTTTCCACTTTTTAATCCTTCCAAAAACCTATCTAAACATCTCCAAATCCAAATCAAAGTTCCCAAACTTCCCAATGATCCAAAATAATCAAATCCTGAGGCTCAAAACAATCAAAAACTCATCAACACACAAAATCCAAATCAGAGCTAAGAAACTCTAAAACTCAAAACTTAAAGCTTAGATTACCTTTGATTAAGTTGTTTCTCGCTAAATCCTTCGGTCAAGAAGCTTCTAATCTTTCCTAGGATCGCTATGCCTCGATCCTTGCTTGATTCTGACTCCTAAAACCCAAGTTTCCTTCAAAATTGCGACGAACGGTCAAAAAGGATAATAGGCGCTAGAGAAAAAATGTTTGAACGTAGGTTTCCTTCTGACAGTTTACTTCAAGCTTAAGTAGTCTCAAGTAAATCCTAATGCTCGGGGTCCCAAAAACGTCCCTGGGGGCAAAATAGAAAAAACTCCCAGAATTTCCTCCTGATCTCACTAACTCCCAATATATCATCAAATAATCATTCTCATTATCCAATATCTCAATAATTGACCCCGTTATGACAAAACCATTAACTTGCATCCTAAGATCGTCTCATGCCAAATAGCTCGAACATATCCACATAATAATGAGATCTCATCCATAATCACAAACATACACCAAAATATACAAATATGCCCTCAGCGGGCCAAATTACCAAAATGCCTTTATAATGAAATGTGGACCCACATGCATGCATTTAACATCATATTATAATATAATTTACATAAACATGCATATAATAGTTTAATGACATAATAAAACAATTATGGCCCTCCCGACCTACTAATCCAATCATTAAATCGCATTAGGGATTTCGGGGCATTACATTGGTTATATAAAAATTTCATTAAAAGGGGTTTGAATACATATAAGGGATTCCAAAAGTTTAAAATGAAGTACAGTTACATCAAACATTAAAAAAATTGTCGACCTAAGAGGAAAAATCGAACTAATACTCTATGTTACTCAACAGTATATCTTGACCATGGTAGTCGAGCAGACCCAGTATGTACATGCTGCCCCTAGAGATTTCCAACTCATGGTTGATATGCTTTATCTTTGCCCTTACCTGCACCATATATCTTTCGTGGGCCTTCCAATTACATGAGTCATTTACACCGCTTGGAAAACATCCTTGTCAAACGGCCATGCCGGGTGACTGGGGATTGCACTATCAAAATGGACTCTCCTTCACGGCTTGCATTACACATGCTTGCTGACCGACCACACGTTCTACAAGATGGTTGAATATAAATTGTACAAATCATTCACAGATAGATATAATGCAAACAAATGTAACAAACTAAGATATATGACATGGGTGCATAACTCTAATTCAATTCCCAAATATGTGGTCATATCCAATTTTATGTCAATATTGGGGGCAATACCCTACTCTATGTGCATATACCGGTTTTATTACCTCAGGTCCTGCGCGAGAATCAAGACGACCTCGAGTGAGATCCTCCCCTGAGCCTTTTAGAAACCCTAGTCACAACGATATAAGATATGTTTAGTTTCCCAATCAATCACCACCCACAATAACTTTTCTATAGACCTTCCTAGGCCCCAAATACTCTTTAAATGTGACACAATATGTCTGTGGAACCTTAGGTTTCAATCCCCCAAGGTTACCCATTGAAACACTTGAAAATAACCCTAAAGTTTGGCTGCCAGCATGGGCCGGTCGACTACTTGGCACATCCCGATCGATCGCCTGGCCAAAATAGCCAGGCCTGCCAAAATCGTAGGTCAATCGACCGGGTGGCCAAGGCTGGTCAACCGAAGCAAGTCAGAGACCAATTCTGTACTCTTACTGTGTTTTTCTCAGCTCCCAACTCAAACCAAATTCGATTCAAACTTGTTTTTAACGGAATTAACATGAATTTTGACTTCAATAAAGCTTATATAAATGATATATATCATCAAAACACCTCTTAAACAATCAATTAACCCTTAAAAAACCAAGATTGCAAATCTAGGGTTCTAAACCCAATTTCGCCCCATTCCAAAAAATCAAGCTTAATCTTCTGTTTTAATAGGGATTTAGATAATTAAATCAACTTCTGCACTAGTTCTTATCATCAAATATTCCTCTAAACAACCCAGCACCCCCTTAATCGATGAAAATTTATCAAAAACCCCAAATTCTTCAAGAACATGAAGAACACCCAAAAACTTAATGAAACTCAAAGAAGAAGGAGAGCTTACCTATGGAAGTCCACCATTTCTCCAAGCTTAAACTTAGCTTCTAACAAATGATGTTTGGATAACTATGAAGAAGCCTTGTGTTTCTAGAGGAAGCCTAGAACGGGTGTAGCAGCCTCCTTCCCATACTCAGGCAATTTTTGTCCCATTTTAAGGTGAAAAAGACCATTTTACCCTTCCCACTAATTTCCATTTTAACGAATCTCAAGGGTATTTTTGGTCTTTCCACTTAAAACTCTAATTACACCTCAAATCTCCAAATTCATCGATTAATTCCTCAAACATAGTTATTTTACCAATTTATTTCATCTCCAATAAATCCCACAATATAAAAATTCCTAAAATACCCCTAGGCTCAACCCAACTCGAGTATTTCCTGTTTGTGACTTATTCGCTAAAACCGCTCGAAAGGATCCCCTCCTGATGAATATCAAATGTATATCCATATAATAATGTGGTCTCAAAGTATATACACTTAATAATTACAAATACACTATCAACGAGTCAAAATTATGAAAATGCCTATTTTTAACAAAAGTGGGTCTTTAAACGCATTTAATACACATAATCACACATAAAAAATCATATAATAATATAACTCATATAATTGCTCCACGTGCCTTCTCGGCACGCTAACCAAAGTAGTGAACCTCACTAGGTATTTTGGGACGTTACAAAAATATATTTACCTTATAGACTAAAGTAATTTATTTTAGAAAATAAAAATAAAAATGTGAGATGATAATTTTATTCTATTTTTTAATTCACTCTAGAGTGTGTTTGAAAAACTATCTTGTATAATTGGAATTGACTGACTGTAATTCAAGATAATTACTAGATTTGACTTGTTTGTTTAATCAAGTATTTACATTCTCTAATTCTCATAATCCCCATGAGAATTGAGTGTAATAATGGATGCACATTTTTCCCATTGGGATGAGACCCTGAGGGTAGTGGCGTAGATTCCCCATCTAAATAGAAAATGGGGTAGGGACGAGGATAATTTTTCGTTCCCGAATGTTAAACAAAATGGGAGTAGTGATGGCACTCCTTGCCCCAACATGGGCTTTTTAAATTTTTATTTATCTTTTAAAATATTTTTATGTATTTTTTTTATCTTTATTTATGTGTTATTGTACTATATTAATAACTTCTTAAAGATTTTAAATTTTATTTGGGATAATATTTAGAATTTTTTATTATAAATATTGTGTAATTTATTAATTTTTTATAATTCACCATTTTTATTTATTTTTAATGGGGATAGGAATTAAAATTGTTAATGGGGACAGAAATAGTGGGAGCACTCCCCGCCAATTCCTCGCCCCATGTGCATCCCTAATGTAATTAATAGGAATTCATATGTAACTATCACTTAACATCTAAACAAAATCTAATAATTATACAGTGGCTTCCGAAGACGCCCTAAGGAAAAGAAAAATATTTCTAATGTTAGAAGGTTGGATTGAGGTTTCCATTGAATAATGAAATTGTTATTCCATAAGAATTATGATTTGATTGTTTAATTGAAAAAACAAATATAGGAATGGACCCAATACAAGAATTGTAATTCCATATCACAGGTGTTGAATGCACATTTTTTATGTTTTTTTTACATTTTCGTGATCCCTAATTTTTTTTTCAATTTTACCAACTTAAGTTTTAAAAAATACAAATTTAAAGTTTCATAATTAGAAAAATGCTGTTTCAGAAAAAACAACTAAAAATATTACAAAGAACAATATAAATCAGAACAACTGAACATAAAAAAAAAAACTAAAAAAAAACTAAAAACAACAACTTGAAAACAACACAAATAAGAAGAAAAAAAAGGCAAAACCGTAGAATTTTTAAAATTTACCTAAAATAGTAATATTGATTTTTTTTTTGTTACAACGTAAAAATGTACTTTTTTTTTGCAAAATTAAGTATTTTTTTTTGTTTGTAATTTTTCCTATTTTCTAACTCATTTTTTCTAAACTAATAAGAAAAGGATGTCAATATAATTTCATTTTAGAGATGTTATTTGTTCTTTTTAGAAAGTAAGGCATGTGATATTGCTTATAAAGAAAATAAATAACATTTGATATTGATATAAAATAACTAACATAAACATATATTGTGAGAAGTGAAGAAGAAGAGAGTACAAGTATATTAAAATAAAATAAAGCATATGTATTAGAAATACTGCTGTGTCAAACAGAGCCTAGTGTATGATGAGTCCGTTTTTAGCATAGTTTTAACATGTGTTTAGGGTAAGTTTGAGTCATTTTGGTGGAGTGTGTTGCGGTATTATGCTTGTTTTGGTATGTTTGCAGGAAATAGGAGAAGAAATGTTGAAGTTTGGGAAATGACTGAAAAAGTAGCTGAAATTGGGAAATTTGTGCTATAAGTCGACAAAAAGAAAATGGAAGACTCATTTGTGGAGATAATTGGTAGATTTGAAGTTTGGAATCAAGATTTTGGAAGAATTAGAGGGGCTGCGGCGCCTGAGGGACGCGCTGCGGCGCTTGCTGAAGACAGAGAGGGGCGCGCTGGGCATTGATGCGCACTGCGGCGCCCGGATGCTAGGGCCGCGGCACGCGTGGCTGAGCGTGATTTTCAGATTGTCGAGTTTGTTAGATTTTTTTAGGGTTTTGATTTAAATACGTTTTGAGAGTTAATTATTGGATTCTATTGATAATTAGAGAGGAGATAAGTCATTAGAGGCAGAAGGAAAACATTAAAAACCTAGAGTTTGATTTCTTATTCTCTTCTGTAATTTCTCTACTGGATTTAATGTTTATATTTAATTTGATTGATGTCATTATGTCTGCTTTGAACTAATCTTGTTATTAGGGTTTTAGTGGATTCTTCTTGAAACTTTTGATATCTTAATGAAATTTTCCTGAATTTCTTTCATCTGCTGTGGATTATTTATCATATGCTTAATGCTTGTGAATGTTTGATCATCATTTACATGTTTATATGACTTTAACCTAAATTCTGAAAAGAAAAGGGTAATTATGCTATAGATAAATAATCACAATTTTATATTAGACGAAAGTACTTTTATGAATTGTGTAGTTTAGGGATTAAGTGTTTAAAGCCTGCAATATATTGATTTACCACAGAGACGTAGGAAATAGTATATTGTAGAGAATTATAGATCCTAATAAGACTATAATTTATAATTGAAATCTGCTACCACAATAGACTTAAGAAATCTTGAGAACTGGTTAGAAATCATAAGTGGATGGTTGATGAAACTAAAGCCCTAACTTTTGCATCTATTTGAATTAAATCAAATTTCATCTCTGCATTTCTTTAAGTGCTTAGTAGTTTTCTTCATTTTTAGTAATAGTTATCTTATTTATCAATCTGAAATTATTATTCAAATCAATTAGAATTAGAGGTTAATTATTGGTAATTAATAGCAGTCTTCGTGGGATCGACACTTTACTTATCATATATTACTTGATTAGACTGCGTATACTTATGTGTTACATTTTGGCGATCAAGTTTTTGGCGCCGTTGCCGGGGACTGTTTTTATTAATATCAATAAGTTAATTTTTGTTCTAAATTGATTTCTTTTTACATTTAATCCGGATCAAGGTTCTCTTGTGTTTCAGGACTAGTTGGTATATGCGAAGCAATAGAAAAAAATAGATTATACCAATAGACCGGGAAATTGAAAGGGCGTGCAGGCAGAACCGGAAAATAAAAGGAAATTGGAATTCACCATGGCTAACAATTTGGGAAATGGTGCGAATAATGGTCAAGGGGCTCCTGAGGTTCCAAGGGAGCAAGGAGCACGAACACTGAGAGATTATGTACTTCCTACTGTTACAGGAGTGCATTCATGCATTAGACCTCCAACCATTGCTGCCAACAACTTTGAGATTAAGCTAGCCATCCTTCAGATGGTTCAAACAACTGTTTAGTTTGGAGGTATGCCGACGGAGGATCCTAATTTACACATAGCTAATTTCCTGGAGTTATGTGCAACATTTAAGATGAATGGGGTGAGTGATGATGCTATAAGACTGAGGCTATTCCCATTTTCATTGAGGGATAGGGTGAAAAGTTGGTTGATTTCCTTACAAGAGAATTCGATCACTACATGGGAGGAGTTAGCTCAGAAATTTCTTGCCAAGTTCTTTCCTCCAGCAAAGGCTACAAAGTTAAGGGGTGAGATTAATAATTTTTATCAGTTGGATGGAGAGTCACTGTATGATTCTTGGGAGCGCTTTAAGGAGTTGCTAAGGAAGTGTCCGCACCATGGAATAGAAAAGTGGATGTTGGTGCATAATTTCTATAATGGGTTGAATGGGACGACAAGAACAATTATAGATGCTGCGGCGGGAGGTGCCTTTATGAGCAAAAGTGCTAATGAGGCATATGAGCTGTTAGAGGAGATGGCGATGAACAATTATCAATGGCCAAATGAAAGGGGGCAGCCAAAGAAGGTGGCTGGAATGATGGAAGTGGATGCCATAACCATGCTTACAGCTCAAGTAGCAGCCTTGATGAAGCAATTACAAAAGACTACACTCCCCTCTTAAGCTATGCAAGTTCAAAACTTATGTGAAGTGTGTGGTACATCCCATCAACCAAACCAATGCCCTGCTATAGACATGAATAATATGCCCATGGAAGAAGTCTAAGCCATAGGAAATTACCAAAGACAGCCTAATAATCCCAATTCCATGACTTACAACCCAGCTTGGAAGAACCATCCCAATTTTTCCTGGTCTAACAACCAAAACACCCTCCAACCTTATCCTCAACCTCACCCACCATATCAACCTACCCAAAATAGGCCACCTTATCCACAACAATATGCACACCAAAATCCTCCACCAGGCTATTATCAACCACAAAATAGACCACCCCCTCAAATGCCAATGAAACCAGTTGAAACCCAACCTGATGTGCTTAACCAATTCATGACTGAAACTAGGGCTTCCATAAGAAGTTTGGAGACTCAAATAGGGCAATTGGCTACTTTAATGACTAATAGAGCTCAAGGAAATTTTCCTAGCACTACAGAAGTTAATCCTAAAGAACAGTGCCAAGCTATTGCTTTGAGGAGTGGAACGAGATATGAAGGGCCAAAGAAGAGTCAGTCTGAAGGAGAAGAGAAAAAGTTGGATGATAAAAAGGTTACTGAAGACCTTAAGGAAGAGGAGGAGACCCCACCTGTAACTATTGAGCATCATGTGAGAGTTCCATATCCTCAAAGACTTCGCAAGCATAATTTGGATAAGCAGTTTGCAAAGTTTTTAGAGGTGTTCAAGAAGCTACATATCAATATACCATTTGCGGAGGCATTAGAACAGATGCCTAGTTATGTAAAATTTTTGAAGGAGATTCTCTCGAATAAGAGAAAGATGGGTGATTATGAAACAGTGGCATTAACAGAAGAATGTAGTGCGATTCTGCAAAGAAAGCTTCCTCAAAAGTTAAGAGATCCTGGGAGTTTTACCATTCCATGCACTATTGGGGAGTTTGAATGTAAGCATGCACTTTGTGATTTGGGGGCGAGTATTAATTTAATGCCTTTGTCTGTATTCCGGAGACTTGGTTTGGGGGAAGCTAGGCCAACTACAGTAACATTACAGCTAGCTGATAGATCTGTGAAGCATCCCCGTGGTATTATTGAAGATGTGTTGGTAAAGGTGGATAAGTTTATTTTTCCGGCTGATTTTATAGTTCTTGATATGGAGGAGGATGAGAATGTTCCAATTATTTTGGGGAGACCATTTTTAGCAACTGGGCAAGCATTGATTGATGTGCAAAAGGGAGAGTTGAAGCTGAGAGTTCAAGGGGAGGAAGTAGTATTTAATGTGTTCAAGGCTATGACTTATCCTAAAGCAAGTGATAGTTGTTTCTCTGTTGATGTGGTCGAAGAAGTAGTAGAAAGAAAAAAAAATTGAGAGAGGATCCTCTTGAGTTGAGTCTCACAACTGATGATTTAGATGGTGAGGAGAATGAAGAGGTGATGAGTTATTTAAAATGGATAAAATCAGCTGAGCTGTGGAAACATAAGAAATTTGAAGAGTTGGGTGCAGGACCAGACAGACCATTACCATCGATTCAGAAGCCACCTATTTTAGAATTAAAGGTTTTACCAGACCACCTTCGTTATGCTTATCTTGGGGAAAAAGAGACTCTTCCAGTTATAGTCTCATCATTTCTTTCGGAGGTTGAGGAAGAGAAATTGTTGAGGGTGTTACGAACTCATAAAACTGCTATAGGGTGTACTTTGGCTGATATAAGAGGAATTAGTCCATCGACAGTCATGCATAGAATTCTTATGGAAGATGAGGCAAAACCGGCTATTGATGCTTAGAGAAGGCTTAATCCAACAATGAAAGAAGTGGTCAGAAAAGAGATTTTGAAGTGGTTGGATGCTGGAGTGATTTACCCAATTTCTGATAGTGCTTGGGTAAGTCCAGTGCAAGTGGTACCGAAAAAAGGGGGTATGACGGTGGTAAAGAATGAAAGCAATGAACTGATTCCAACTAGGACGGTGACGGGGTGGAGAATATGTATTGATTATCGGAAGCTGAATAAGAAAACGAGGAAAGATCATTTTCCTTTGCCTTTCATTGATCAAATGTTGGATAGATTGGCGGGGCATAATTACTATTGTTTTCTAGATGGGTACTTGGGCTATCACCAGATCGTAATTGCACCGGAGGATCAAGAAAAGACAACTTTTACATGTCCTTATGGGACTTTTGCTTTTCGGAGGATGCCATTCGGGTTATGTAATGCACCAGCCACGTTTCAACGGTGCATGATGGCAATATTCTCTGACATGGTCGAAAAGGGGATTGAAATTTTTATGGATGATTTTTCGGTATATGGGTCTTCTTTTGACACGTGTTTGACGAATTTGGAGATGGTGTTGAGAAGGTGTGAGGAGTCGCATTTGGTGCTTAATTGGGAAAAGTGCCTCTTTATGGTTAATGAAGGAATTGTATTGGGGCACAGAATTTCTAAGAAAGGAATTGAAGTGGATCGGGCCAAGATTTCTACTATAGAGAATTTGCCACTGCCAATTTCAGTTAAGGGAGTGAGAAGTTTCTTGGACCATGCGGGGTTTCATCGGAGATTTATCAAAGACTTCTCTAAGATCTCAAAGCCGCTGTCTACCTTGTTGATGAATGGGGTTCCTTTTGATTTTAATGATGATTGTTTGATTGCTTTCAAGACTCTCAAGGAGAATCTCATTTCAGCGCCGATAGTATGTACACCTAATTGGGACCTTCCATTTGAGCTTATGTGCGATGCTAGTGATTATGCGGTTGGAGCGGTTCTTGGGCAGCGAGTGGACAAGGTATTTCGAACTATATACTATGCTAGTCGGACTTTAAATGATGCTCAACTAAATTATGCAACAGCGGAAAAAGAACTTCTAGCCATAGTTTATGCCTTCGATAAGTTCCGTCCATATTTGATTGGAAATAAGGTGGTAGTCTATACAAATCATTCGGCAATAAAGTATCTTATGACTAAGAAAGACTCCAAACCTCGTCTTATTCGGTGGATTTTGCTATTACAAGAATTTGATGTGGAAATTAAGGATAAGAAAGGTATTAAGAACTTGGTGGCTGATCATTTGTCTCGTTTAGAGGTTGGGGTAAATTCTCTTAATAAAGAAGTTCAGATTAATGATGCTTTTCCGGATGAGCAGTTGTTCGAAGTGAATGTTGGCAAGGAGGTTCCATGGTTTGCGGATTATGTCAATTATTTGGCTGCTAAGGTTATACCCCCTGAAATGACAAGGCAACAATTAAAGAAATTTTATTCGGAGGTGAAGCATTATTATTGGGAGGAGCCTATTCTGTATAAGCATTGCCCAGATTAAGTTATTAGAAGATGTGTGCCTAAGGAGGAGATGTTGTTAATCTTAACTCACTGTCATAGTCTGCATTGTGGTAGTCATTTTGGCGGAACAAGAACAGCTGCGAAAGTTTTGCAAAGTGGGTTTTACTGGCCTACATTATTTAAGGATGCTAATGATTTTGTCAAAAGTTGTGACCGTTGTCAACGGACTGGGAACATATCAAGAAGAGATCAAATGCCGATGACCGGTATTTTGGAAGTGGAGCTATTTGACATATGGGGGATAGACTTTATGGGACCTTTCCCATCATCGTATAATAACAAGTATATTTTGCTTGCAGTGGATTATGTTTCTAAATGGGTAGAAGCCGCAGCAACTCCTACTTGTGATGGGAAGGAAGTTATTAAATTCCTTCATAAAAATATCTTCACTCGATTTGGTACTCCAAGAGCTATTATTAGTGATCGGGGAAGTCATTTGTGCAATAAGTGGTTCACGGATCTTTGTGCTCGTTATGGTGTTCATCATCGAAAGGCGTTATTTTATCACCCAATTGCAAATGGCCAGGCTGAAGTATCGAATAGAGAAATAAAAGGTATTTTGGAAAAGACAGTAAATACTTCGAGGAAGGATTGGTCGAAGAAGCTCGATGATTCACTTTGGGCTTATCGCACGACATTTAAAACTTCGATTGATATGTCACCATATCGATTGGTGTTTGGTAAGGCTTGTCATCTACCGATGGAGCATAGAGCTTATTGGGCTGTGAAAAAGTTGAATGTTGATCTCTTCATGGCGGGCCAGAATAGACTTATGGAGTTAAATGAACTTGAGGAATTCCGAAATGAAGCATATGAGAATGCGAAGATATACAAGGAGAAATCGAAGGCTTTTCATGATATGAGAATATTAAGGAAGGATTTTCAACCAGGGGATAAAGTTTTGCTCTTTAATTCTAGGCTTAAACTTTTTCCTGGAAAATTGAAGTCAAGATGGTCTGGACCGTATACGGTAGTCTTCTCACTTCCTTATGGTGCAGTACAAGTTCATAGTGAAAAGACAGGAGATTTTAAGGTGAATGGACAAAGATTGAAGCATTACTTGGAGGGTCCGGTGGAGACATGTAGGTCCGTGGTTGAGTTGGAATTGATTTGATTTGAAGACTAAAGCAGCGTCCGACTAAATGACGTTAACGACAGCGCTCTTAGGAGGCATTCCTAGGTTTATTTTTAATTTTTAGTTCAGTTTGTTTGTAAAAAGTATGAACAATTTTTAGTTTTTATTTTTTTAGTTGTGGTTGGACTTATTATTTTTTTAGTTTTAGTATTTTTGAATGTAATAGAACCGTGGAAATCGTGAAAACTCTAAAAAAAAAAAAAAAAATGAGGATTTGGCATTCTGGAGAGAGGGCTGCGGCGCTTGCAACTAGAGCCGCGGCCCTTGACGAAGTCAGAGAAGGAGGCTCGGTTCGGAGGAGCGCGCCGCGGCGCCTATGGGAAGGGCCGTGGCGCTTGGTAAATTTCCAGAAATCAGATTTGGAGCGCGCCGCGGCGCGTATACGGGTTCGAACCTTAAAGGGGGTTTCCCTCTCCCATTTTTGCCATTCTACACATTTTGAAAAAAATCCACAACCCATTTCTCTCCATTTTCTCTCTAATTTCCTTTCTTCTACTCATAAAAATTTTCCCAATCTCCCTATTATCTCTTGAATCCCCATATAAATTCAGCCACATTTTCCTTTCTCCTTCCCAATTCCTAATATGATTTTGAAATCCCTAAATCCCCAAAAATTCTTCAATCCCTAAATTTTAAATTTTTATCAGTTGGAGTGGTGAGTTTATGCTTACTTGGTGCATTTGTAGAGTTCATGAGGAGATTATCATTGTCAAGTAAGTATTTTTCCAAATATTCAGATTTTTTGTTGGTAATTTCTTTATATAGAAGGCAAAGAAGGGGTTTTTGATTGAAGAGTATAGTGGGGATAGTGTAGTATTGAAGTGAATTGATTTGCTCTGTTTGAGAAGTTATTTGGAATTGAGGGAATATTGAAAAAAATAGGGGAGGTGCTGTCCAATTTTTCGTAGCATACTATGGGACCTAAGAGAAATCCTTCTAGGGCATCCTCTTCTAGGAACACCAATAGACCATCTTCTTCTAGGCCATCCACTTCTAAGGAACCCGAACCACCCCCAGATTATGATGTCACCAAATTCGTAAGTAAGGCCGCTTTTGAGCGTTATACAAGGATTCATAAGAGGAAGGTAATCAGTGAGCGAGGTTTTGAGTATACGGAATCACCATGTGAACTCTCAACTTATGAAGAAATTAGGGGGGAAATTCAAAGAAGGGGTTGGGCTATGTTTGCTTCAGAGGATGTTAGTCATGCCAACTGGTTAGTGGTGTTAGAATTTTATACAAACTATTTGGAGATGAAGAATGTAGACGTATTTGTTCGAGGTGTTCAAGTTCCGGTTGGTATAGACACTATTGCTGAATTATATGGCATGCCAACGTATGAACGGGAGGATGATGAATATCATCAATGGGCTCATGGAGATAATATTAATTGGGTCCAGGTGGTGGAAACTTTAAGTATACCGGGAGCTCGGTTTACTGTTGTTGGTGGTGTGCCGAAATATCTGTGGCGCTATCAATTGAATCATGTGGCGCGGGCTTGGGTGCACTTTGTGAGTGCAAGACTAATGCCGACAACTCATATGTCAGATATTAACAAGGAGCGGCTGTTGTTGGTTTATGCCATTATGACTGGCATGACAATTGATGTAGGCCGAGTGGTTAGGAAGAGTATGAAGGATATCAGTATGTTGACCACTATGGGTGGATTAGGTCATGGTTCCTTAATCACCGATTTATGCCGAACTTATGGAGTGGTTATGTTTGGAAGTGATGTTTTTCGGAAACCCATGTCGGCAATTTCTAAGAATAGGGTGATGGGGTATGAACTACCGTCCTTAGAAGCACCACCACCTCGGCAGCGTGCTGTTGATAAGAGACCCCGAATAGATGAAGTTGACGAAGAGGATAATGAATCAGATATGGAGGGTACGATTCCGGAGGAGCATGCGCAAGAAGTACCGGTTGTACAGCCGCCTGTTCAACCTACGGCTGGTGCTTTTGATCCCTACATGTAGCTGATGCAGAATCAATTTCAGTACTTGGTTCAGCAGAACAATTATCAGATTGCACAGTAGCAGCATATGCATCAATACATGGCGCAGCAAAGTGAGTATCAAATTGCTCACGTGGACCAACTAAATGCATTGGTCAATCGGTGGTCTCTTCGGAACGATGAGGATGTGGCTCCATTCCCTTTACCATCTCAGTTTCATCCGTATCAACCGCCGCCGCCGCCTCCACCATTTTAAATGTCTATGGTAAGTCTCTTCTCCTTTACTTTTGTCTTATTTTATTTGGTTATCAAACATTGGGGACAATGTTTAGGTTAAGTTTGGGGGAAGAGATTTATTGTTGTTTGAGTCGTGTTTGTGCTGTTTTGGTTTCTGTGTTGTGTTGTTTTGGTTTTAGTTGTGTTAGTCGTGTTTTGTTTAGGGTGTGAGTTGAATCAAGTTACCAATGATTAGCCAATGATAATATGATTGAATGATGAACTGTATAAATTGAATGGGAATAAAGCTAAAAAAAAAATCTGTGTGCTTGGTTGAATATTTTGTTCTATTTTTTTTATACACTTAAATAATTGAGAGCTTAATCATGATTTTGATAAATTTTATGTGATGGAATAAAATTTATGCTTGCTAAGTTTGAAATAGGAAGGGAAGATTGGATTGGTTTATCCTAGAACTTGTTTGCTTGCTTTTTGAGGCGAAATCTTAGGTCATGCATGCTTAGAAAAATCATTTAGGCAAATTTTTTGGATCGTTTGAGCCTTTCAAGCCAACCTTGATATGTTTAATCCTTAGTTACCCATTGTTGAGCCTAAATTGACCTTTTATTGATTGACATTTGTTTGAGCTAATAACTTGAAAACCTAACTTTTATTTTGTCTTTCCCTTGCGTGTACCATGAACATATGAATGATAATTGGGTTTGATTTGTAATGGGGGGTTATGTATGGTAAGTTGTGTTAACAATGAAAAAATACATTTTGAGAAAAAAAAAGAAAAGAGAAAATTAGAAAAAGAAAGAAAAGAAAGAGAGAAAAGAAAATATATATATATTTCAATGATGAGATAACATTACACTCCAAATTGTATTATCAAGGGATAACTTTGGGGGAGTGTAATGAAAAGAAAAGAAATTTTTTTATGCAATTTCTCTCAAAATGATAAGATGTTGGGAACAATGGGATTGGACTTGTGATTTGTATTCAATGTAGAGTTGGTTGGTTAGTGTTCATGGTATATGTTGATCTTAAATGACTTTCTCATCCACCTTTGCCTAAGCCATTAAGTTATAAGCTTAAAAAGACCTATTGATTTCTGAGCATGTTTTGTCTACATTAGTGGAGATTAGCAAGTATAGCAAGCTTATGGGATATTATTTGGTTGTGGATTGGAATGGAAACTTAGTGAGCATAAATGAATTCGATTACATATTAATTGTTGATCATGATTTTGAGAGCTTTTATTTTTGTTGTTTAATTGAATGGAATGAATGTTTCAATTGCAATTCTGGATTACAAGTTGATTTCCTTGAAGATTATATAAGTGAGTTATTTGTCATAGCTTGAGGCTTAGTATTGTTGTTGGCTTGATTCAAAAATGTGTGTGTTTGTATTTTTGTTGTTTGTTGAGTTGTTTGTTTTGGTTTACTCGAGGACGAGTAAAAGTCAAGTTTGGGGGAATTTGATGAGTCCGTTTTTAGCATAGTTTTAACATGTGTTTAGGGTAAGTTTGAGTCATTTTGGTGGAGTGTGTTGCGGTGTTATGCTTTTTTTGGTATGTTTGCAGGAAATAGGAGAAGAAATGTTGAAGTTTGGGAAATGACTGAAAAAGTAGCTGAAATTGGGAAATTTGTGCTATAAGTCGACAAAAAGAAAATTGAAGACTCATTTGTGGAGATAATTGGTAGATTTGGAGTTTGGAATCAAGATTTTGGAAGAATTAGAGGGGTTGCGACGCTTAAATGGAGAGCTGCGGCGCAAGGGTGAATCAGAGAAGGAAATTTCTGGGATTTTTGAAGGGCCACGGCGCCTGAGGGACGCGCCGCGGCGCTTGCTGAAGACAGAGAGGGGCGCGCTGGGCATTGATGCGCGCCGCGGCGCCCGGATGCTAGGGCCGCGGCGCGTGTGGCTGAGCGTGATTTTCAGATTGTCGAATTTGTTAGATTTTTTTAGGGTTTTGATTTAAATACGTTTTGAGAGTTAATTATTGGATTCTATTGATAATTAGAGAGGAGATAAGTCATTAGAGGCAGAAGGAAAACATTGAAAACCTAGAGTTTGATTTCTTATTCTCTTCTGTAATTTCTCTACTGGATTTAATGTTTATATTTAATTTGATTGATGTCATTATGTCTGCTTTGAACTAATCTTGTTATTAGGGTTTTAGTGGATTCTTCTTGAAACTTTTGATATCTTAATGAAATTTTCCTGAATTTCTTTCATCTGCTGTGGATTATTTATCATATGCTTAATGCGTGTGAATGTTTGATCATCATTTACATGTTTATATGATTTTAACCTAAATTCTGAAAAGAAAAGGGTAATTATGCTATAGATAAATAATCACAATTTTATATTAGACGAAAGTACTTTTATGAATCGTGTAGTTTAGGGATTAAGTGTTTAAAGCCTGCAATATATTGATTTACCACAGAGACGTAGGAAATAGTATATTGTAGAGAATTATAGATCCTAATAAGACTATAATTTATAATTGAAATCTGCTACCACAATAGACTTAAGAAATCTTGAGAATTGGTTAGAAATCATAAGTGGATGGTTGATGAAACTAAAGCCCTAACTTTTGCATCTATTTGAATTAAATCAAATTTCATCTCTGCATTTCTTTAAGTGCTTAGTAGTTTTCTTCATTTTTAGTAATAGTTATCTTATTTATCAATCTGAAATTATTATTCAAATCAATTAGAATTAGAGGTTAATTATTGGTAATTAATAGCAGTCTTCGTGGGATCGACACTTTACTTATCATATATTACTTGATTAGACCGCGTATACTTGCGTGTTACATTTTGGCGATCAGTGTACCACAATATCTCCTTAAACTAATTACACCTTCTCACCGGGGTGCTAGAGGATTGCTAACATCGTTTGTCTCCTAGGATCAAATAGTTTATGAGCAGCAACTAAGCACCTTGCTTCTGCACCCAAGAAGCTGACCAGTGTCTAATAACACTACTAAGATAAGACTGAGGACTAAGAGAGCTTCAGTGCTAGATATTGTTAACTCAGAAGAGCTTAAACCAAAAACCAAGAGAATTTCGATCAGGAGAAAAAGAGAATTTCAAATTGGTGATTGAAATAATTAAGTGAAGCCCTTTATTTATATCCTTCAAGGGGGACCAAGTGCTTTAGAATCAAGTAAACAAAATTGGGTATCTTCACAAAATTAAAGTAATTTTCGTGTAAGGCAAGGATGAGATCTCACATATTCATTTTTAGAGTGTTCTAAAATATTCTGGTTAAATTTGGAAAGAAAAATAAATTATGGGTTGCAAAAGAAGCCCAACGCAGACAGGGTTTTATGGGCCTGCATTTGTGCCTATAGGACGCGTGAGCGCACACAAGTCACATTCGTTTTTGTTCCACCTACAATGACTTACATCTGCCTGCGCGCGCAAGAGAGAATTTCCTTGCTTATCAACTTACCAAGCTAAGGATATGAAGTTCTATATATACCCCTTTGAAAGGGTACTCAAATTTCCATGTGGGACTAACACAAATCTCATTATTTTTCCTTATCATTTCGCCTACTTTAAGTAATAATTTTTAATTCACCCCATAACCATTTTGAGCATATTAATACTTAAATTTTATATATTGATGGAGGAGAACACAAATCTCCAAATACATCTCACTAATACCAAGTGAGTCTCAATAAAAATCATGCCTCAAAATATTACTTTAAAATTGTGTGTTCTAATACAACTTATAGAAAAAATAATAGTTGTCAAATTTTTGCTATGTATGTTTGGGGTGAGCCCTCACAAACAATTTGTAAATGGTTAATTTTTTTTATGTATATAATTACTTGACATTTTTTTAATTGAAGCTATCATATCATGAAAGTTGAAAAAAAAAGCTATTCTCACATATCAAGATGTATCAAGCATTAGCTTCGCAATAAGCATTTAGCATTTATATTATAATGTAGCCAAACATCTTAATAATATTTTAATGATTCTTAAAAATTTCAAGGAAGTTTAGTAATGTATTTACAATTGTGAAGAATTCCATGGATTTTTTGAAGCTTAACGCTCAAAAAATATGTTTTTTTAAAAAAAAAAGGGAACCTTGGTAAAATAGCTTATTTTTATAGTGCAATTTGTACTTTGAACCGTTGGGAAACTTATACATGATCTTTATATATTTTCATGTAGATCTAATATTAAACAAGTTAATATGAGACAACTTAGAAAATGATTCTAAAATTTAATTCAAAGAGAAATAATGACAAGAATACTTACATTATATGCAGCGGAATGAATGCGTCATTCCTTCAGTTTCTCTAACCCTTGTATCTTTTTTGTCCCAGAGTATTACCAAGAAACTGAACCGTTCTTCAATTTTCTTCACAATCTTCCAAACTATCATTAGAATCACCTAAACTAGGGTGGGCAATTCTCAACACATGAGATAGATACAGAGAGAAGAAGAGAAAATAACAATGATGCTTAGAAAATGACTTATGCAGTAGAGAGAATCTATAACCTATCAAAAACTTGTGATTCAACTTATATTTTCAACCCTCTCTTAGCATTCATTTTATAGGCTCAATTAGGTCACTTATTTAATTAAAAAAATAATAGCCAATAATCAGCCCTAGGTCGAAATTATCATAGGCTTTAGGCCCATGAAATTTTCCATTTAATTATAAACCCGTTGGACTTAAAATCAAGACCTGTATTATTTTCTATTGATTTAATTTATTAAATAATTATTCAAATCCTTTATCAAATTAATTATTTATAATTTAAACCTAGATTTAAACTTATTTTTTTTAATTTAGATACTAATTTATCTTAATTAATAATCTGCCATAATTTCTTTTTTCTTCTCTAAATTGTATAACTCTGTGAAACTATCCAAAATTGACCTGATCAACTTTGATAATTAAATCAATTAATTGAGACTATCTAGATGATTTTATCCAAGGTACAGTGGGGACCATGGGCCTATGAAATCAATCTCCAATAAGTTATCATAAATCTAACAAATAAATTTACTAACTTATTAATTCCTTGTGACAACACTAAAGACTCGGAATTGCACTCTTGAATTCATAGAACGCTCTATAAGCAATACAGATAAGTTATTAATTATCCATTGTTACAACCATAATTGTCACTCAATCCTCTATAGATGGTCTACAATGAGATGGGACTTGAAATACCGTTTTACCCCTCATTGTGTTTTATCCTTAAAACACTTAGGTCCTTGTAAATGATATTTCAGTAAACTAATACTAATTAATGAAATGAGATCTCTATCACTTAGCACCCTGAACCAAACTAAAAGGAAACCATCGTTTCACTTCTTCATCAGAAGCTATAGATGTTCATATTTATGAGTAACACTCCCACTCAATTATACTACTGAGTTCCCAAGATTTAAGTATGAGCTAGTCTGTAGTGTAAGCTGGTAACGAACAAGTCAAAGAACTCAAATAATACAACCAATTAGAATAATAACCACTCAGAATTGAGATTGAATTGACCTATGGTCAACTATATGATATGACTAGAATAGATAATAACAGTATGTTTACTTATCCTATCTACTGTCAATATCGATCCAGTCCGATGTAACAAATACATCTGATCTTATCTACTTTACTAATGTTCTGGAAAGAACATAACACTGCTATGTGTAAGTAGATCATTTCGTAGATTGGAAAGTCAGTGTAAATCCTGTGCACTGACTAATTTAAGACTAACTTATTTTGAACATATAATCATATTTATATTCCACTGTGATTACGTCACTATAAATATGATTAGCTTTATGCTCGGGATTGAATAGAAGTTTTTATTTAAAAAATAATCATGAAAATAAAACAAGAGAGCAAAGTGATTGACCAAGTCTAAAAATGATTTCTATTATTTTATTGATAATAAAATGAGATTACAAAGAAATTGAGTTTTAATTAGGGCATAAAACCCCCAACAAACTCCCACTTGCACTAATTGAAAATAATGCCTTAATTCTACTAATCCCATTTCTTTGATATGCTTATCAAATGTAGCTTCTGGCAGTGTCTTCGTAAACGGATTTGCAAGATTGTCTTCAGATGCAATCTTCATAACCTTCACATCTCCCTTAACCATATATTCTCGAATAATGTGATACTTCCTTTCTATATGTTTACTCCTCTTGTGACTTCGAGGTTCTTTCGAGTTGGCTATCACTCTTGTATTGTCACAAAACAACACAAGTGGTTTATCCATTTCTGGAATAACACCAAGACCTGAATAGAACTTCTTTAGCCATACTGTTTCCTTAGCTGCTTCTGACACAACTATGTACTCAGCCTCCATGGTGGAATCTGAGATCGTAGACTGCTTTACGCTTCTCCATATCACATCTCCACCCCCAAGAGTAAACACCATTCCAGAAGTAGACTTCTTGTCATTGACATCAGTCTGGAAATATGAATCAGTGTAGCCTACAAGGTTCAGAAAATAAAACATGTGAGCAAAGTGATTGACTGTAAAACGCCCTAATCTAATACTTTGTATAACATTTGCATACTCATGAATTTATAGGAGAAAATCCACTTATTATAAAATCCCAGTGGGGCCTTGCTAAAACATGCAAATTTGGGCCCAATAGTTTTAAAAGAAAAATAATAATTCTCATGCAACGTTTTTTTTAAAATAACCAAAGTTCAAGTCCCACTGATAAGTCCTGAAGGTCAAAATAAACATAACATTATTTTTAGAAAATGGCGTTTAAATTGATTGTTTCTCGTCCATAGGATGCCTCCACGCCATACACACCCTGACGATAGAACTCCCCACATCACTACGCATGCCAAAGAGAAAACCTATTTGCTACCTGGAAGGGAAAGTAAGGGGGTGAGATAAAAGCCCAGTAAGGAAGTACAAATAACACACAAGTAAAACACAACAAATCATATTCATATTCATACATCGTCATACATCATAAGCATCATTATCATAACCATTATCCTCATACACATAAACATAATCATCATAACACACATCATATACATAGTCATCATAAACATAACATAAACATCATATCTTTGTGAACATGGCCTGCTAACTTGTCAATGTCACATCTTGAGGTAAACAGGATCTCTGGTCCTTGAATAACCTCGGTGCGTCCGCCCTATGAGTTACGTCTTCTTATCCTTAGTAACTCGGATTACGTCTTCACATCCTAGTAACCCATTTTTTGTTGAGTTACGTTCATCACACTAACAACCATTTCATAACATACAACTTTCAAATGACATACAATCCAGTCATATCAACACAAAATAACATTACATAATTCATATTGCAAAAGCATCATCATTCATAACATTCTTACCAGTCACAGTATAAACAACCAAAATTTCTATCTAACTTCCTTACCGCAGGTCCAAGCAAAGCACAACTAACAAACTTCACAACGAGCCTATACCATAACCAAATAACATCCTTTAGCATCACATAAGACTCTATTGTGCCCACTCATATATCCCATGTGTGCATGGGTCATGCACACATGGTGAAAACTACTCGTCATTCTCAAGATAGATAATTACACATAAATTCACCAAAAGAATAATGCAACTTATATCTACGTTACATGCATGGTTTTTAAATAAAAATCGTATGGTTGAATATTAGACACATTTTTGAACGTAAAAGTGAAATTGCATGCAACATGCATACGTGGGAACGTTGTTAAAAAGCGGTGTTAAAAACGATAATTCCTACGCGCTTATCGTTTTAAAAATAGTGAATTAGTAACATGCTTTTATTACCATTATTTTTCTCTATACAAATCTCTAAGTTGGTAAAACCTCTTAAGACATTATTTTTATTTCACAAAAATAATTTATTAGCCATTTACAAATATAATAAATCCATTTATTATTTTAAAATTACATAGAAATAACAAAGGCTTGAAAGTATTTTAATTATCATGTTTCCTTAGAAAATAACAATTTTATTCTAATTATCAAAATTATAAACTTGATGTGAGAAAATAATATTTCTAGGTGTGGAAAACCGTATATTTTACTTGTATTATTTTTAAGACTTAATTTTTAAATAGAATAAATTCATAAGTGATATTCATATAAATATTTTTAAAATATTCTAATAAACTTTGAGCCACTATTTAATTTATTTTAAAAATCACAAGTAAATTAAATTCAACATTTTTCTTAATTAAAATAAAGAAAAATCACAACTATTAAAATGAACACTCATAGTTATATTAAAAATACCACTTTTAATATTTTCATAGTTTAGGGTATTAATTTATTTCAAAATACACATCAAATTCCTTTTATTTAAAAATACAACTTCATATTTTTACTAAAATTCCAGCAACCAAATATATCCTTAAAATCACCATTTTTATTTTTAAAAACTCATATTTTTCTCAAAAATATAAAAAAAAATCTGTAGGTAATATTTGAGCAAAAATATCATTTCAAGGCATCTTAAGATTTTCCATTTAATTTCTTAAAACATCATAGCACTTGCAAAATTTAATCAAGCACTCAAAACATTATTCTCATTATATACAACATCATTTTTACACAAAATCAGCAAGTACAATAAGTCATGAAATTCATTCTTTTCATCATACTTCACAAAATTCATACATATTTAATTAACAATGTTTAAACACAAACCCTAGCATGTTTCTACACCTCTTGTAATTATTTTAATGTTACTATTAGCATACAATAATTCATCAAACAATCTTAAAACATATTCACAAGTCATAAACAAAATAATCATCTTTAACCTTGTCTTGAATATAACTCTTGACATATTTCTATCATGCAAGTATTCCAAGGGAAAACAAAACTAACATATATCCATTTAAAATCTTACAAATAACCTATCATGTTTCTAAGATTTTTAATTGACATAAAAACATAAAAAAAAATAACAATCATGCTTTGAACATTACCCTTAGGCCGAAATCCCCATAGCCCAAAATAATCAAATCCTTTCATGTTATTTTTAAAAAAATATTCATCATCATTTTTTTGTAGATCACAATTTAAAACCCTTACCAACCCTTTTACACATGATCTTTCTTTAACAATTAATAATAATCATACAAACCATACAACATAAACATTTAACCACTAAACAAACCTACAAGATCAACAAGGATACAATAACATTATCAAATCCATCTACCAACAAGACAACATCCCCCGTCATCAACCTATATTGACCACAACCCAAAACACCATTAATACCCAAGAAAACATAAAAAATATTAGGGCTAAAGATCCATTACCTCTCTTGATTGTAAAATCAAGAACACCCAAAGTGATCAACACTCAAACTATATCACCCCTTGTTCAAGCCTAGGGTTTTCGAAAACCCACATGAGGAGAAAGAAAAAACCAACAACACAAACGAAACTCTAGTCAAGAATACAAGAATCAAAAGAAGAGAAATTTCAAACATAAACATAAAGAGGCATACCCTAGAATTGATCCCTTCTTCTTCTTCTTTTTCTCCTTCTTCTTCTCTTTCTCTCCTTCTATCTCTAGAATTCGCCTCTCTATCTCTCTCCTTCCCTCTAGGCCGACGGTCCAAATGAGCAAAAATGCTCATCACTTCTTTCCTTCCCTCTTTATTCTATCTACCCATAATAGCCTAATGACAATAATTGGTAAGTTTCCCCTTGTTGATTATTTTCTTTTTAATTTTTATTTAATTGATTTTATTTTAATTGGTATGGAATAAAGATGACAACATCTCTTCCATTTTTAACCAAAATTCACCCAAATAAAATAGGAAAAAAAATTCCCCTTTCCCACTATGCTCACACGTCCAAGCCCCTTTCCTTTTCTTTCTTTTATTTTTTCTTCTAATTAATTTAATAAATAAATATAATAAAAGGACACTACAAAGTGTGTAGAAAATTCTACACATGTGCACCATGCAACCATGCACATGCACACACTCAATAACTAGGGTGCATCGCTACCTACCACCTTAGTGCATTAAACCAAAACTCAATAATTCACATTTTTTAAATAAATAAATAAATAAAAATTAACAATTAAATTCACAAAATTCTACCGAAAAATTCTAACAATTAATTTAAACAAACAGATAAATAAAATAATTCATAGCACTTAACAATTAAATAAATTAAAGCACAAAATTTAATAACTAAAAAAGAATAAAATGGTGCGTTACATTGACCAAGTCAAAAACTGATTTTTATTATTTTATTGATAATAAAATAAGATTACAAAGAAATTTGGTTTTAATTAGGGCATAAAACCCCCAACATGACCTACTTTACATAAGTTTTAGCTAAATGACCTCTTTTGTTAATGAATTTTTGTTATTACCTTTTTTGCCTTTAAAACATAATAATAATAAATTAAAACAAAAACCCCAAAACTATCACCTTCTTCCTCACTCCTCTCACCCACCCACTCTCACCCACCCACAATTACCCACCCCCATCTCGTCGCCACCACCACCACCATTTGTGATAGCCATTGGTGACCACTATCCATCACCGGCCGCCACCCATGTCTCTCCACAAATTGAGCCGCCACCCACATTCTCAAATATTTAAAAGGTGGTTTATATAGATTTTTATTGAAAATGAGAATTGATGTTGTTTTTGTAGATTAAAAATGTAAAATGATTGTTTTAGTAAATTAAAAGTACTAGTAAGAAATTAGGTTTGCTTCTGGATTTTTATGGTGGTTTCAACCTATTTCGGGGATTGAAAAACTCAAAAAATTTTGACCGCCTATCTAATTTTTTGACAAGGTATTTGATATTGGAGACCAACTGTCTAAATTTTAGATTATTTGTCGAATATTTTCGACCACCTGTCGAAATTTTAGATCACAAGTTGAATTTTTAGACAACGTTTCATATATTTCGACCACTTGTCGAAGTTTTAGACAAGTTGTCGAATTTTTAGATTTTCATTATTTTTTATTTTTTATATAATTTTTTAATTCAAGTAATACAATTAATTTATATTTGTTTATTTTTTGTATTTTTTTCTTCAAATTTCATCGAAAAACATTGTAATATTATGTGATGAATTGTG
This sequence comes from Humulus lupulus, assembly GCF_963169125.1. NCBI lineage: Eukaryota > Viridiplantae > Streptophyta > Magnoliopsida > Rosales > Cannabaceae > Humulus > Humulus lupulus. The sequence goes on from NC_084798.1 coordinate 197,095,312, forward strand.
AAAATAGAATGAAGACTCATATAAATATATTTCAAATGGCTCATGATCAAGATCAAGTTTGGTACAAGCTAACCTAACTTTTCAAAAGTTAGTTGAACATATATATGAAGTTACAGAAATCGATCGCAACCTCTTCGATATAGAATTAACTTACATGATTTATTTATTTCGCTATTTAATGGATATGTAATGTTTTGATAATTTTGTGTAATTTAAAATTTTATGCTTTAGATATGATCTTGTATGGAGAAATTCAGATTGGTTATACTTGTTTCAGACAGGTTGTACAAATTTTAGACTGTCTATCAAAATATATAGATAGGTGGTCAAAAATTTTAGACAAGTGGTTGAATTCTCATACAGGGTGTCGAAATATACACATTGATTGTTGATAAATTTAATGTTAATTAAAAAATATAATAAATATATACAACTCCTCTAAAATTAAAGAAAAAATTATACATTTACATATTTTGTATATATATTAGTATAATCTTATTGAAAAAAATAGAAAAATTGGCCGCTCTATATTTTAGTTGGCTTCATCAATATTAACATCACTAATGAGGTTGAAGTAATATAAAAGGAAAGATGTTAGAAAACACGCATATTATATTGCTCATTTATAGAAAAGTAATTAAACACGCATACACATATATTGTGAAAATAAATAAGAAAATTAACTATAATATTATAACAATATTATCAATAATAATTAGCGACAAAATAAAACATATAATATAAATACCACTTTTGTAAAGTCTTAGAATTTTACTTAGCTAGATAGTAGTAGCTTGTGCTAAGTATTTTAGTTTTCATGGTTATTGGTTCAAGCCGAGATTTAGTTGGAAACTCATAGAGATAGTTATGGATTTTATAAGTTTAGCCTATAGTTTAGAGATATTGATTTTATCATAAGGTTTGATTAATATAGCTGGTCCTAGATGATATTTATTATAACCTAAGGTTTAGATAGAATAATTAAGAACGTGATACTTGTCACATATATGTTTATTAAGGATTTTATATGAATAAATTAATCAATGATAAACCTAAGAAGTTTAGAACCTTCCCTCAGCTGTTAGGATCATGTTTTCCTTAGTCAGAGTGCTTTAAACAAATTCAAGTATTCTGAAAGTGTGCAAAAATGGGTTTGTTATATCAGCGTATGCCGATATATCACCTATGATTGATACGGAAAACACATCGACTTCACACGAACGAAAACACAGAGGCTCGGGACTGAGGGGGAGGCGATATATCGCCTATAGGGGGCGATATATCAACTCCACTTGCATGTTTTGAAAATTCATGGAATCCGAGCTAGAAACATCCCTCAACAACTTGGACTCGCTCTTGAACGTTTTTGACCGAGTTCTGGGCATCTTTTGAGCAGAAAATTCAATTTTTATTCATTTTAAAAGGAGTTAGTTTCACTCCTTGAACTCTATAAATAGGACCTTTCACTCAGCCATTTTCTTCATCATTCAAGCATTTTTCAGAGCCTCCAAGCTGCTAAGTTTGTTCTAGAGAGAAACACTAGGGTTTTGGGGTTAGAAGCTTTCAAATCTAAGCTTTTCTAAACACTTGGGAAGTAAGATAGAGTGATATTTTGGTAATGAGGTGTAGATCGAAGTTCTAAGGTATTCTTTATCTTCAAGTTTAGTTCATTATAGTTCCTCTTATTCTTTTCATTTTCTTCCAAATCCTATCTTGTTATAATGGCTTTTGGTTAGGTGTTTGATTTCCTTTGAAACTTAAGGTTTTTAGTAAGTTCTTATCTTGATGGTTTAGATATTCTCTTCATTTTATTTTCTTTATAAAACTTACGATCTTACTGTTTGGTTTTAGGAGTTTCCAATCCCGTTCTTGTCTCCAATGTCCCGGTTTTTGGTAAGGAAAATAGGTTAGATTTTATGTATTATGATTATGTTTATATGCTACGTGTTTATATGTATGTTGTTTTTATGTTTTTAGTCGCTTGAGAAATATGGTTGCTTAGATAGCAAATAAGCAAATCCCAAGATTTTTTTTATCATTATCGTAGACTATAGTTATGTTTAGACCTACCTCAAATGGTAGCAAGAGGACCTAGATGGTTTATCATATACTATATTTGTGTTTAAACCTACCTCTAAATAGTAGCAAGATGACCTAGATAGTTTCTATGACATACTACGGTAATGAGTTAATGACCATTAATTTGTAGTCATATGTTTTATGATTTACGTTTTTACGTCATACGTTTTATGATTTATGTTTTTACGTCTTATGCTTTATGATATGATTTAGTAGTTTTTCCTTACTGGGTATTAGGCTCATTCCTTTTTATTTTAGATGGTGCAGGAAAATGAGCTTGGAAGGTAGGACAGATTCATGGCAGCTTTGGCATGTGTATTGTGCGAGAACTAAATGATTGGACTGATGGGAAAGATCGATGATGACGTTTTGTTTCAAGTCTTTTTAATTATGTATTTATGTTTTTTTGCATTTAGTATTTGAACAATTAATTAAAGGTTTTGTTTTATTTATGATTTTATGTAATTACAATGGGATCTCGTATTTTGGATTTTTATAATAAATTTCTATTATTTTATGCATGTATTCGAAAATAGTAGTTATGTCTTAGTAGATTTTAATGGTCCGAGGTCATTAAGTTAGTCAGGTCATTACAACTTTTGTAGTGAAAACTAAGTCTAGTGTATCACACTATCTCCTTAATAGAACTACGTCTCTTCAGTGGGTGCAAGATAATGCTACGACATTTGTCTCCAAGGATAAAATGGTCTATGAGCAGCAACTAAGCACCTTTCTTTCAGCTCCCAACGAATTGACCAACGTCTAAGAGAACTACCAAAATATTACTGAGGACTAAGAGACATTCGATACCAGATGGTATGAACTCAAAAAGAGCCTTAGCCCAAAACCAAACCAAGAGAAATCGAGTGGTTGGCCAACGAGGAAACGAGGAACATTGAGAAGAGGAGAAGAACGATGGAGAAAACTCTTTGGAGAAGAGAGAGATCAGTCATTGGACCCAAGAGATGGCTGAAGCTTTTTCCATTGAAGGAGAATGAGAAGATGAAGAGAGAGAGAGAGAGAGTGTAACGTCCCAACTTACCTAATATGGCATAGTGCCTTGATTAGAGGGCTAGGAAGGCAATAATTGAGTTAATTATGCGTTTATGTGTTATGAGCATGTTATTATGTGAATTGTGTGAATTATATTATGATATGATTATGCTTGCATGTTTAAGTGTATTAAATATGCATGTGGGCCCGTTTCTTATTAAAAGGGCATTTTCGTAATTTTGACCCACTAAGGGTATAATTGTAAATATATGTGATTTATCATTATTATGTGGATATATTTGAGTTATTCGCCAGGAGGCGATCATAGTAAATTAGTGAAAAAGTCACAATGGGGTAAACTACCCAGCTCAGGGTGAGCTTAGGGGTATTTTGGTAATTTGGTAAATTTATGGGAATTATTGAGTAATGGGAATTAATTGATGAATATTTGGTTTGATAGATTTATTTGGGATTGCGGGGGGTGGTTTGAGATTAACGGGAATTATGCCAAAAGACTAAATTGCCCTTGGGAGTAAACCTTGAGGTTAAATGGGGCAAGGGGCAATGTGGTCATTTGACCACATGGGTTAGCAAATAGGTCAGCAGTTGAGAATTGTGGCTCACTCACGTTCTCAACCCTTGGTGTTCATTTGGAAGCTTTGAAGGGATTGTACCTAGAAATCAAGCTTAGAAACAATTTTGGTGAAGATTGAAGAGGATTCTTCTGAATTTGCAGCTCTTGATTGGGACTAGAGGTTGCTAGGACCATCACCCACCCATGGAATTCGAAATTCGGAGGTAAGACCCCTGTCTTTGCCATTTTAATGGTGTTCTTGAGTTTTCTAGCTTGAATTTTTAGTTTTTGAGTTTTATGAGTGTTTTGTGGTGAAATGAATATGGGGTTTTGTTGCCTAAGCTATGTGATACATTTTTGGGGTTGAAATCTTGCTAGAAACATCCGATTGGGTCAAATTTGGGGTCTAATTCTGTTGGAATCGTAAGTTTGGAAAATTGGGGAAGAACACTTATGTTCTGGGCCGTGTTTGGGTTTTGGTGACATGCGCTAGGTTGTAGCGCGACTGCGCTAGTGTCCTAGAAAGGATGAAATTGAACTTAAATCTGGGGGTTTCAATTGAGGGGCACGATCGCAACAATGCCTTGGAAACCCCAAATTTTCTGTGGGCGCGATCGCACCAAGGGCAGGCACGACCGTGCCAGGTGCTTCGAAATGTGGTTTAGCTGAATTTTATGAGTAAGGCCCAGTGGCCCGGGAATCTGGTTTGGGAGCCCGCTTGAGGGCTCATGGGACATTTTTAGTGGCCGGTTTACTGGGAATAGTGGCTCTAAGAGTTACTGTTCAGATTGGAACTCGGGGTCTGGGGTTGATTCCAAATGAATGTATACTTGTATTGTGACTAGGGTTTCTACCAGGCTTAGGTCAGGGATAGCGCTCGGGGTCGTTTCTTTATTCGCACGAAGCTCGAGGTAAGAAAACTGCACCCAACGCGTGAGATACATGACTAGGGCTTGGCCCAGTTGTTAAATGTAAATATGATTAGGGGTTGGTCCGATTGTTAAATGTAAATATGATTAGGGCTCGAGCCCCTGTTAATGAGCATGATTATAATTATGCATGTGGATATTTGATTAAGTTTATTGGTATGCGATGCATTTGTATATATGATGAATATACTATATGTATGATTCTTCCTGATTGGAAGCTAGGCTTACAAGCCATGGTCGGCACTATTCGTGCAGAACGCAGGCTGCTATGGCTAGGCCACCCTGGGAGTGTATTATGCACTCGTCTGGCTCGAATGCACACTTGTGTGACTCTGTGGTCACATACTTGTATGATGTATCTTCTTGGTTAGAGTTATTACTGCTAAGCATGCTTTTTATATTCTGTTGACTATCTGAATCTATTTAATTAAGTTTTCTTGCTGAGCCGTGGCTCACGGGTGCTATGTGGTGCCGGTAAGGATAAGGAGAAGCTTGGCCAACCATGAGTTGGAAAGCATAAGGGGCGATGTGTACATATGCCGTCTGCTCGACCGCCATGACTGAGATATCCACTACTACAAAAACATGCTTTTAGGACACATTTTAGGGCACTCACCTAGATGCGAGCCCTAAAAACATCTCCTAGAATTTTTAGGACACTCATTGCGAGCCCTTAAAGAATTTCTTTTAGGACATGCAGTGCGAGCCCTAAAAGCTGATATGTGTCCTAAAAGTTTGAATTTTTTTTAACAAAAGTTCCTGAACTTTTTAGGACACTCAATGATAGTCATTAAAGAATTTATTTTAGGACACGCAGTGCGAGTCTTAAAAATTTATATGTGTCCTAAAAGTTTGAATAATTTATTTTTAACTATAGTTTTATTATATATTAAATCAGAAAAGAAAAAAAACACTCATCCCATTCTATCTCTCTCTTCCTTGGATTCCTTCTCCCTTCCCCCATTTCTCTCTCTCTCTCTCTCACATGCTTTCTGCCCAGCAACGAATGACGGCTCTCTGGAGAACCACCACCTACATGCACTGCCCCACAGTCTTCAGCGACCCCCGAAACCCCCAGCCCTGCGAGCCCCTAGCCTCACGCGCCCCTTAGCTCTCTCGACGGAGCCTCCAAAGTTCGGCGACCATGTGGGTTTCTGAAACTTTTTGGGCATTTTTTGACCACCTCGAGCCAAATGACCACCACCACTGCATTCCTTGTGCTTTGGGCTTCAAAAACCACTAAAGGATCAGACCGAACCACCACCGTCATCGTTAGAGCTTTGGCTACCAATTAATTTTAAAAAAATTAAATATAAAACTTTTCAAGACTCACAATGCGAGCCCCTAAAACATTCTTTTATGACTCGCAATGCGAGCCTACAAACCCTCACCTTTAAGACTCTCAAATAGAGGAGTCGTTCCCAACGAGCCCTAAAAAGCCTATTTTGTAGTAGTGATCGCAGAGGAACTCAGGTTGGACCCCATTTTGCCACTTAGGCCAGATTTTTTTGTAATCCTTGAGTTGTAAACGACTTTTAAACTTCTATTTTGGGATCCCATGTAAAGACTAAAGCTTTTAATGGAAATGTTTATTCCTTTAAAAATTTTTTTAATACCTGAGCTGTTAGTTACTTAATCACATATTTTAGTCCAAATGAATTGTTTAGCGAGTCCAACATTATTTTTAAACACACGTCGTAACGATCCCTGATTAGTAGGGCGTTACAACTTGGTATCAGAGCTGCCAAGGTTTAAGGGTTCCTGATGATGGACTTGCATGTACACTCGCCGCTAAAGACAAGCTCGACTCAGGATTTTGTAATTATTAATATAGTTATACGTGCAACTACTTAAATGAAATATATGTGCTTTACCTGCCTTTCTAATTAGGAAGCATGAGCTATTTTGATAGGGCCTGACCCTTGACTGATGTATGCATATTAAAGATATGCTTATTAGCACAATTGTTTCTTGTAAATGATACAGAAATGCTTATTAGCATCATTATTGCTCTTGAATGCTAGAAATGCTTAATAGTATTATGTTATGCATATGAATGCCAGAAACGTACTTATTAGCACTGCTGATGCTTGTGAATGTTAAGAACGTGCTTATTAGCACCCTGATTGAACATGAATATGAATCACCATGCTTATTAGCATGGCTGTATATGTGTGAAGTTATTGGAATGCTTATTAGCATTGTCGATGCATGTGAATGCTTATTTGATCGGTTTTGGACCGTGAGTTGGCGTGGAATACTATTATTATTGCTTGATGAGCAGAGTCATTAATTGTAGATAAACTTAGAAGTATGCTTCCAGGGAAATCAAATGAGCCAGCCGGTGTTGAAAATCAGGTCGGAAATAATGACAAGGGTCAGAACCCTCCACTAGTCCTTGAGAACTAGCAACATATTCTTGCTGATATACAAGCTAGGCTGCATAGGCAGGATGAAGAAATTCACCAGTTGAGACAGCAGTAGGTTCTGATAGGGAACACTGCATTAGTAGCACCATCTGCTGCCACAGTACCGGCCATACAACAACAATCAGAGATAGAGAATAGTTGGGAACATCTATATGAGCAGTTCAAGAGACATCACCCTTCGACTTTTGAGGGTAGCGCAGATCCACTTAAGGCTGAGCAGTGGATGAGCATGATCACATCCATCCTAGAATTTATGAGGATGGTGGGTAACGAGAGAGTGGCTTGTGCCACATACATGTTTCAGGAGGATGCCCGAATCTGGTGGGAGGTGGTGTCCCATTATAGGGATGTGACCACAATGAATTGGGAAGAGTTCAGAGATGTGTTTAATGAAAATTATTATAATGATGCAGTGAGAGTTGCAAAGGCAGATGAATTCAACAGTTTGGTTTATGGAAATATATCAGTAACAGAATACGCCCTGAAGTTTGATAGTCTTGCCAAGTTTGCTTTGGACTTGGTGCCTGCTGATGTGACCAGGAAGGAGACATTTCTTAGAGGGCTGAATTCTATGATAGACCGGGATGTTAGAATTACTACAATGCCTAGAGTGACGACATATGTTCGGGTAGTAGAGAGAGCCCTTACTGCAGAGGGCGCTAAAAACAAGATTTTGCGCGAGAACGCGGCTACAAGGGATACCAAGAAGATGGGACCTCCTGTAAAGTGACCAGAAAAGGAAGACCTCGGGTACTTTTTTAGCTTCAGGCCCTGATAGGAGGCCATGGGGGGTACATATTGGCTGCCAGGGTGGCAATGAGGTATGGAGGATGTCTAGGAGAGCGTCGAGCCAGATGTAGAAGATGTCATATGGGAGAGTGTCAGGCGAAGGTATGCTTTTATGTTAAATAGTGGGGCATGTCAAGAAAGACTACCTAAAGATGAAGAAAGAGGAGATGAAAAAGGAGAACAACTTGACACCAGCTCAAGTGTTCGCACTGACGCAGGCAGAGGCTGAGGCTAGTTCCTCAGTAGTGACAAGTTGTCTTTCTTGTGTTGGCACTTCTTATATTGTACTGATTGACTCTGGTGCTACACACTCCTTTGTTTCTAGTAGAGTAATTGATGGATTGTGTAGGCCATGTAATTATTATATTGTTGGGTTTGGAACCTTATTGCTTATGAGGGAGTTGGCGGTTTCTAGGAGATGGGTCAGATCATTACCGATGATCGTGGATGGTAGAGAGTTTCCAGTTGACTTGATTGAGCTAGCCATGAACGACTTTGACATGATTCTAGGAAGGGACTAGTTAGTTAGATATGGGGCAACCATTGATTGTAAAATGAAAATTGTAACTTTTGAGCCTGAGGGTGAGGATCCCTTTGTATTTGTTGGCACTGTGCATGGACCCCGTGTACCTATGATATCAACATTGGGGGCTAGAGACCTACTACGAGGTGGTTTTATAGGATTCCTAGCCAGTGTGGTGGATAACACTAAGGTCGTGCCAATGGGACCAGAAGAGACTAGATTGGTGTGTGAATTCCTAGATGTGTTTCCAGAGGAATTTCCAAGATTGCCACCACACAGAGAGATAGAATATGTTATTTAACTGGCACCAGGGATAGAGCCAGTGTCTAGGGCCCCATATAGAATGGCCCCAGCAAAGTTGAAGGAACCAAAGGTATAATTACAGGAGTTGTTAGACTTGGGTTTTATTAGACCCAGTTTCTCGCCATGGGGTGTGCCCGTCCTATTTGTGAAGAAGAAGGATGGTTCTCTGAGGATGTGTATTGAATACAATGAACGGAATAAGTTAACCATTAAGAATAGATATCCTCTGCCAAGGATAGATGACATGTTTGATCAGTTGCAGGGTAAAATGGTATTTTCAAAGATAGATCTTCAAAATGGTTATCACTAGTTGAGGATCAAGGAGGAAGACATGCCAAGGACAACTTTTCACACTAGATATGGGCATTATGAGTTTCTCGTCATGTCATTTGGTTTGAATAATGCCCCAACAAATTTTATCGATGTGATGAACAGGGTGTTCAAGGATTATCAGAATCGGTTTGTGATCGTCTTCATCGACGATATCCTAGTTTATTCGCAGTCAGAGGAAGAGCATGAGCAATATCTAAGGTTGGTCTTACAGAGGCTGAGAGAGCACAGACTGTTTGCAAAGTTTAGGAAGTGTGAGTTTTGGTTACCTCAGGTGACTTTCCTGGGTCACATTGTTAGCAAAGATGGAATTATGGTGGACCCAGTTAAGATTAAGGCAGTCATAGATTGGCCAAGGCCAAAGAATGTCTCAGAGATCAGAAGCTTCCTTGGATTGGTGGGTTATTACAAGTAGTTTGTGGAAGGGTTATCAAGGATAGCTACCCCATTGATAGAGTTGACATGCAAGAGCCAGAAGTTTGCATGGTCAGACACATGTGAGAACAACTTCCAGGAGTTGAAGTGACATTTGGTTAGTGCTCCATTCCCGAGTCTTCCAACAGATCAGGAACAATTCGTGGTTTACTGTAATGCCTCAAGACAAGGGTTAGGCTGTGTCCTTATGCAGGTAGATATGGTGATTGCTTATGCATCACGTCAGTTGAAAGAATATGAACAGAGGTACCCTATGAATGATCTGGAGTTAGTAGTTGTGGTCTTTGTGTTCAAGGTATGGAGGTGTTACCTTTATGGTGAGAAGTGTGAGATATACGCTGACCACAAGAGTTTGAAGTACTTATTTACACAAAAGGATTTGAATATGAGGCAGAGGCGTTGGTTAGAACTGGTTAAGGATTATGACTGTGAAATCCTTTATCATCCAGGGAAAGCCAACATGGTGGCCGATGCCTTTAGTTGGAAGGGTCAGGGATAATTGTATAGTTCAAGGCAGATATCCAAGGAATTGGCAGAGGATATGACTAGAGCAAGGATAGAGTTAGTGGTGGGCCAATTAGCCAACATTACTCTATAGTCTACTCTTCTATTGAGCATAAAGGAAAGTCAGTTGAATTTGCCATGCAACGTCCTGAATTACCTAATAAGGCTTAGGGCCTTGATTAGGGGGCCATGATGGAAAATCATGGAAATTATGTGATATTTATGTGTTTATGTGATATATATATGTGTGTGTATTGTTATATGATTAAGCGAGTTATAATATAATATTACTAGATATGCATGTTTAAGTGTATAAAATATGCATGTGGGCTTATTTCTTATTAGAAGGAGAATTTTCGTAATTTGGCCCATTATGGGTATATTTGGAATATATGTGCATATATGTGTGGGACCACATTATTATGTGGATATATTTGGGTTATATGGCACAAGATGATCCTAGGGAGCAAGTTAGCGGGAAAGTCACAACGGGATCCAATACCCGACTCGGGGTGAGTCAAGGGGTATTTTGGGTATTCAAAACATTACCGAGATATCAGGTAATGTGAATAAATATTTGAGGATATAGTTGGAGTTAACGAGATTATGAGGGAATTTAAGAGATTTTGACTATTTTATCCTCGGGAACGTTTTTGGCACTCGAGCCCTTGGGATTTACTTAGAAAACACTTGGAATGTTCAAATCTCTCAACATTTTCTCTCTCTCGGCATGCTCACTTTCTTCTAATTCCTAGGGAATTCTCTGTGATCTAAGAGGAATCGAAGCTAGTCTAGGCTCGGGATCGCTTGGGGAAAAGCTTAGCGTCGATTGGGGTAACTGAGGTAATGATTTTTAGCCCTAAGTCTCTATGTTTCTCTAGTTTTTAGCTGAGTTTTTGGAGTTTTAGAAACTCAGTTATGAGTTGGAGATTTGATGAGGTTTTGGCCAAGCTTTGGCTTGGATTTTGATGATATTGAGCTGCTGAATTGATTAGGAACCTTACTATTGGGATTTAGCTATGTTTGGATAGGTTTTTGGAGGGATTTGGCTTAAGGAAAATTGGGAGAATTATGGGTTTTCATGTCGAGACGCGACCCTGCTCTTGGGGCGCCGCGACTCCCATGAACGCAGGGAGAAGCAGGTGTTGTCAGCCCTTTTAAGTCGCGATGCCTGTAGTGGCGTGGCGCGACGTGTGTGGAAACAGAGGAGAGCCTTGGGCTCTCTGACTTGGGGCGAGTCGCGACTCTTTTTTTTAAGATGCGACGCTTGTAGGGATTTTGAGGCCCGAGAAGGTTTTGAGTGCGGGAACTCAAACCTAAGGGCTCAAGATCAATCCTACTACCCCGTTTAGTAGAATTCGACGTCCCGGAGGCTAGGACTCGGTCCAGAAGCCTTTATTCGCTCATTATTAACAAGATTCTATATTATGGTTGTGACTAGGTTATCGCTTGGGGCTCGGAACTGAGATCGTGCTCGAGGGTTGTTCTTAATATACATTACACTCAGACCTGAGGTATGAAAATTGCACCCAGTCTAAGTTTAGGGCTTGGCCCGATTATAGTACAAGATTAACGTTATATTGAGAATGTTTTATTAAACATATTAAATGCGTTGTGTTGACCTATGTTATTTAATAACTATTGGTTTGTATATTTGATTGAGGAAGCTCAACTTATAAGCTGAAGATTTATCCGTGTTATGTGATATAGGGCTTGGCTTAATATTCAAGTGTATAATCAGTTCTAAGAACTCGACTTATCAGTCGAAGGTTAAGACTCGACTTATCAGTCAAAGATTGAAAGACTCAACTTATTAGTTGAAGGTTAAAGGACTCGGCTTATGAGTCGAGAGTTTAATGGCTCGGCTTAAAAGTTGAGGGCAGTAATAGCTTGCTGAACGCTAGTCAATAGGGTTAAGCCAACCTGGAAGCGAGATATACGCTTGAACACCTTTAGGGTCGTCTAGAATGTTAAGCATCAGACCTGGTTGGCCAGCTCCAAGGTTGGTTATATGAAAGAGGGGCACTAAGCCCTAGTGTGACTCTATAGTCACTTATTTGAGTTAATTTCATGCATGAGTAGGGTTATTACTGTTGGCATGCTAGTTATGAATCTGCGATATGATAATGTACTACTTATAAGCATATTTATGTTTTCTTGTTGAGCCTTGGACCACGGGTGCTAAATGGTGTAGGTAAAAGAAAGGAATAGCTGGAACAACCATGAGTTAGAGAGCTTTAGGGGAAGAGTGTACATATGCGGCCCGCTCTTCCACCACGGTGAGGCTATCATTTGGAACTATGGTGGGACCTTGATTTTTGCGCCTAGGCTGGCTTTTGTATTCACTTTTGGGTTTGTAACCGTTTTAAACTACAAAGGGATCCCATGTATGGATGTTAAACTCTTTTAATGAAATTGTTAACTTTTGAGTAAAAAATTTAGTACCTAAATCTGTGGTTAGTTTCAATTACATGATTTAAACTCAAATGACTCGTTTAGCGAGTTAAGCACTATTTAAATTACATAGTCTAACAGTCTTGGATTAGGAGGACGTTGCAACTTGGTATCAGAGCGATTTAGGTTTATTGGTTCTTGAAGATTGGCTGGCATGTACACTAGCCGCTGAAGACAAGCTCGACTCAGGGTTCGGTATCTATTTATGTTAATTCGTGTTACCTGCTTAATTGACATATGAATGTCTTGCTTGCTTGTTTAGGGAGCATGAGTTATACTGATAGGGCCTGGCTTTTGACTGTTATGTGTATGATAAGAATGTGCTTATTAACACTATTACTGCTATGAATATCGAGAAGAATGTGCTTATTAGCACCCTGATTAAGCATGAACATAAATTGACTTGCTTATTAGCATGATTGTTATATGTGAAAGCTATTGAACTGCTTATTAGCACCGTTGTGGAATGTGTATGCTTAATTGTCCAGTTTTGGACCATGGGACTTGTGCTAGGCATCGATATTTTTGCTTAATGTGTCAAGTCATTGATTGCAGATAGATTGGGAAGTATACTTCTAGGGCAATCAAATGAGCCAATCGGCGCTGGAAGTCAAGTCAGAGATAACGACCAGGGTCAGAACCCTCCGCCAGATCCTGAGAACTGGCAATAGGTGCTTGCTGATATGTAAGCTAGGATACAGAGGCAGGATGAAGAAATACGTCTGTTGAGGTAGTAGCAGGTTCCAGTAGGGGACACTACACTGATTGTGCCACCTATTGTGGCACCAGTATTACAACAACAGCCAGGGCCTCAAAATAGGTTGGAGCCTGCTATGAGTGCTTCAGGAAACAACACCCTCCTACCTTTGAGGGAGGGCCAGATTCGCTGTGAGATGAGCAGTGGATGGGTATGACCACCTCCATCCTGGAATTCATGGGGGTGGCAGGTAATGATAGAGTGGCTTTTGCCACATTCATGTTTCGAGAAGACACCTGAATCTGGTGGGAATCGGTATCCCATAATAGAGATGCAAAGACCCTGAGTTGGGAGGAATTAAGAGAAATATTCAATGAGAAATACTATAATGATGCAATGAGAGCTACAAAGGCTGATGAGTTCAACAATCTAGTGCAGGGCACCATGAGAGTATGCACTAAAATTTGATAGGTTGGCCAAGTTCACTCAGACTTGGTGCTAATTGATGTGTTAAGAAAGGAGAGACTTGTTCGAGGGCTAAATGTTATGATAGCCCGGGATGTTAAAATTACTTCAGTACATGGAGTGACGACTTATGCTCAGGTAGTGGAGTAGACCTTTACTGCTGAGGGTGCTAAGAATAATATCTAGTGCGAGAATGTGGCCAGAAGAGACACTAGGAGGGTGGGACCTCCCTTTATTGGAGCTAGTAGGGGTAGAGACCCTAGTGATCAGAAGAGGAAGACCCCTGATACCATTACAGTTCCACGCCCACATAGGAGGCCTCGGGGTACACAAGTTGCCCGCCAAGGCATCAATGAGAGCTAGAGGACTTATCCAGAATGTGCCAGATGTAGAAGATGTCATTTGGGAGAATGCTGGGCAAAGCCCTGACTTTTATGCGGTATAGTTGGCCACCTCAATAAAGATTGCCCAAGGGTGAAGAAGGAAGAACTAAAGAAGGCGGACAGCTTGGCTGCGGCTCGAATGTTCGCATTAACACAATCAAAGGCTGAAGCTTGACCCTCAATAGTGACAGGTCAACTTTCTAGTGCTGTCACTTCTTATTCTGTTTTGATTGATTCTAGGGCTACACATTCATTTTTATCTAGTAGGGTGATCGATAGGTTGTGTAGGCCATGTGAATACTATGTTGTGGGTTTTGGAATTTTGTTGCCTACTGGGGAGTTAGTGGTTTCCAAGATATGGGTCAGGTCATTACCAATGGCAGTGGTTGGTAGAGAGTTGTCAGTTGACCTGATAGATTTGGTTATGACCGACTTTGACGTGATCTTGGGTATGGATTGGTTAGCCAAGTATGGGGCGACAATAGATTGCAAGAAGAAGATGGTAACCTTTGAGCCTGAGGGTGAAGTTCCCTTTGTATTCGTTGGTACTGTGCATGGACCCTGTATACCTATGATATCTACACTTATTGTTAGAGACCTATTGTGGGGGGGATGCTTATGATTCCTAGCTAGTTTGGTGGATACCACCTAGGTCGTGCCAGTGGGACCAGGACAGACCAGATTAGTTTTTGTTTTTCTGGATGTGTTTCCAGAGGTTCTGCCAGGGTCACCTCCACACAAGGAGATAGAGTTTGTAATTGAATTAGCAGCAGGGATAGAGCTAGTGTCTAGGGCACCTTATAGGATGGCTCCAGCAGAGCTGAAGGAACTAAATGTTCAATTACAAGAGTTACTAGACTTGGGTTTTATTAGGCCTAGGATCTCGCCATGGGCACACTAGTTCTCTTCGTGAAGAAGAAAGATGGTTTTTTGAGGATGTGTATTGATTATAGAGGACTGAACAAGTTAACTATCAAGAACATGTATCCTCTGCCAAAGATTGATGATCTGTTTGATAAGTTACAAGGTAAGACAGTATTCTCCAAGATAGATCTTCGATCTGGTTACCACGAGCTGAGGATCAGGGAGGAAGATATACCGAAGACAACTTTTTGCACCAGGTATGGGCATTATGAGTTTTTGGTGATGCCATGTGGATTGACGAATGCCCTGACAACATTTATGGATTTGATGAACAAAGTGTTCAAAGATTACCTGGATCAGTTTGTGATTGTCTTCATCAACGATATTCTAGTATATTCTCGGTCAGAAGTAGAACATGAGCAACATCTCAGGTTGGTTCTGCAGAGGTTGAGGGACCACAGACTGTTTGCGAAGTTTATAAAGTGTGAATTTTGGTCACCACAATTGACTTTCTTAGGTCACATAGTCTGTAAGGATGGAATTATGGTAGATCCGGCGAAGATTGAGGCAGTCAGAGACTAGCCAAGGTCAAAGAATGCTTCAGAGATAAGAATTTTCTTGGGATTGGCAGGTTATTACAGACGCTTTGTGCATGGGTTTTCCAAAATTGTGTCACCATTGACAGAGTTGACACGCAAGAATCAGAGGTTTATGTGGTCAGACAGGTGTGCGAACAACTTCCACAGACAGAAGAAGAATCTTATCACCGCTCCAGTTCTGAGTCTTCCTACAAATCAGGACAAGTTTGGGGTTTATTGTGATGCCTTGAGGTAGGGTCTAGGTTGCATCTTTATGCAGACATGGAATGTGATTACCTATGGATCATGTCAGCTGAAGGAGTATGAGCAGCGGCACCCCACACATGATCTGAAACTTGCAGCAGTGGTTTTTGCACTGAAGGTGCGACGACACTATTTGTATGGTGAAAAGTGTGAGATATACACTGATCACAAGAGTTTGAAATAGTTCTTCACCTAGAAGGACCTGAATTTGAGACAAATGCGTTGGTTAGAATTGGTGAAGGATTATGACTGTGAAATCCTTTACCGCCCGCGAAAGCCAACGTAGTGGCATATGCCTTAAGCCGGAAGGATCCAAGACAGTTGTACAATGTTAGGCAGATATCTAGAGAGTTGGCAGAGGTAGGACTAGAGCAGACATTGAGCTAGTAGTGGGCTAGTTGACCAGTATCATCCTGCAGTCTACTCTTCTGAAAAGGATCAAGGAGAGACAGTTAAGTGACCCACAGTTGGGAAGGATTAGAAGGAATGTCCTAGCTAGAGTGGCTAAGGACTATACAATGTCATACATGGGTTTATTGAGATACAAAGATCAGATTTGTATTCCGATGGACACTGGAATCATGCGAGAGATTTTGGATGAATCTCATACTACCCCTTATACTCTACATCCAGACCACGAAGATGTACCAGAATTTGAAAGCCTTATATTGGCAGCTGGGGATAAAGAGAGACGTGATTGAGTATGTGGCAAAGTGACTGACCCGTTAGCAGGTCAAGGTAGAGCATCAGAGGCCAGCAGGGCTATTACAACCTCTAGATATCCCAAAGTGGAAGTGGGAGGATATCACGATGAATTTCGTGGTGGGGTTGCCCAGGATAGTGGTCTAGCATGATTTAGTCAGGGTCATCGTGGACCGGTATACAAAGTCAGCTCACTTTCTACCAGTGAGGATGAATTACACGGTTGACCAATATCTAGATCTCTATGTGAGAGAGATAGTACACTTTAATGGGACTCCGAGGTCTATCGTGTCAGATAGGGACCTTATCTTTACTTCTAGCTTTTGGGGAAGTTTACATAAGGCGATGGGTAGACAGCTGAAGTTTAGTAGAATTTATCATCCTCAGACCGATGATCAGTCTGAGAGGACCATCCAAATACTGGAGGACATGCTGAGACCATGTGTATTGGACCTTGAGGGGTCCTGGAGTAAATATTTGCCTTTGATAGAGTTTTCCTATAGTAACAGCTACCAGTCGACTATTGGGGTGACACCTTATGAGATGATGTATGGTAGGAAGTGTAGATTGCCCATTCATTGGGATGAGATGGATGAGAGAAAATATTTTGGTCTTGAGGTAGTTTAGAGGACCACTGAGGCTATTGAGAAGATTAGAGCTCGAATGCTCGCTTCTCAAAGTAGATAGAAGAGCTACGCTGATCCCAAGCATAGACATGTAGAGTTCCAAGTCGGGGACTATGTCTTCCTGCGTGTTTCACCATTGGGAGGGGTGAAGCGGTTTGGGAAGAAGGGCAAGCTGAGCCATAGGTTTTTTTGGACCATTTGAGATCTTGGAGAGAATCAGTTAGGTGGCCTATAGGTTGGCCTTACCCCGACACTGTCTAGCGTGCACATCGTATTTCATATTCCCATGTTGAGGAACTATGTGTCTGATGAGACTCATGTGTTAAGTTATGAGGATCTAGAACTGAAAACAGATTTATCCTATGAGGAGCAGCTAATTAAGATTTTAGACAGGAAGGACAAGGTCTTGAGGAACAAGACTATACCTTTGATTAAGGTATTATGAAGGAACAACAAGGTCGAGGAAGTGACCTGGGAGCTGGAGTCAGATATGCAGAATCAGTATCTCGAGCTTTTTAGATAAAACTTAGAGGATGAAATTCCTATAAGGAGGGGATATTTGTAACGTCCCATATTACCTAATAAGGCTTAGGGCCTTGATTAGGGGGTCGAATGGAAAATCATGGAAATTATGTGATAAATATGTGTTTATGTGATATATATGTATATCGTTATATGATTAAGTGAGTTATATTATAATATGACTAGATATGCATGTTTAGGTGTATTAAATATGTATGTGAGCCCATTTCTTATTAGAAGGGAAATTTTCGTAATTTGACCTGTTATGGGTATATTTGGAATATATGTGCATATATGTGATATATATGTGAGACCACATTATTATGTGGATATGTTTTGATTACTCGACATGAGACGATCCTAGGGAGCAAGTTAGCGGGAAAGTCACAATGGGATACAATACCCGACTCGGGGTGAGTCAATGTGTATTTTGGGTATTTAGTACATTGCCGGGATATTGGGTAATGGGAATAAATATTCGAGGATATAGTTAGATTTAGCTAGATTAGGAGGGAATTTAAGGGATTTTGACTATTTTACCCTCAAGGACGTTTTTGGTACCCTGAGCACTCGGGATTTACTTAGAGTTACTTGAACTCTAAGTAGACTCATAAACAAAAAACACTTGGAACATTCAAACTCTCTCAAAATATCTCTCTCTCTCTCTCTCGGTATACTCACTTTCTCCTAATTCCTTGGGAATTCTCTGCGATCTAAGAGGAATCGAAGCTAGTCTATGCTCGGGATTCCTTGGGGAAAAGTTTAGTGTCGATTATGGTAACTGAGGTAATGATTTTTAGCCCTAAATCTCTGTGTTTCTCTAGATTTTAGCTTAGTTTTTGGAGTTATAGAAACTCAGTTATGAGTTGGAGATTTGATGAGGTTTTGGCCAAGCTTTGGCTTGGGTTTTGATGATATTGAGCCGCTGAATCGAATGGGAACCTTACTGTTGGGATTTAGCTATGTTTGGATAAGTTTTTGGAAGGATTTGGCTTGAGGAAAATGGGGAGGATTCTGGGTTTTATGTTGAGCCGTGACCCTGTACTTGGAGAGCCGCGGCTCTCATGAACACAGGGAGAAGCAGGTGCTGTCAGCCCTTTTGAGCCGTGACGCCTGTAGTGGCACTTTGGCAGGTGTGGAAACAGGGAAGAGCCTTAGGCTCTCTGACTTGGGATTGGGAAGGGCCGCGGCTCTTTTGTTTTGAGCCGCGACGCTTGAAGAGTTTTTGAGCCCCAAGAAGGATTTTAGTGCGGGAACTCAAACATAAGCGCTCAAGATCGATCCTACTACCCAGTTTAGTAGAATTCGACTCCTGGAGGCTAGGACTCAGTCGAGAAGCCCTTATTCACTCATTATTGGCGCGATTATATATTATGGTTGTGACTAGGTTATTGCTAGGGGCTCTGAATCGGGATCGTGCTCAAGGGTCGTTCTTATTATACATTACACTCGGGCCTGAGGTAAGAAAATTGCACCCGGTTTGCATTTAGGGCTCGAAGGTGAAGACTCAACTTATTAGTCGAAGGTTAAGACTTGACATATAAATTGAAGGTTGAAAGACTTAACTTATTAGTTGAAGGTTAGTGGACTCGACTTTTGAGTCGAGAGTTCAAAGGCTCAGCTTAGAAGTCGAGGGCGGTAATAGTGTACTAAACAATGATCAATAGGGTTAAGCCAACCTAGAAGCGAGATATACACTTGAATGCCTCTAGGGTTGTCCAGAGTGTTAAGGGCACTTGAATACCTTCTTGGCCAGCTCTAAGGTTGATTATATGAAAGAGGGCACTAAGACCTAGTGTGACTCTATAGTCACTAATTTGAGTTAATTGCATGCATGAGTAGGGTTATTACTGCTGGCATGCTAGTTATGAATTTGCGATCTGATAATGTACTGCTTATAAGTATGTTTATGTTTTCTTATTAAGCATTGGCTCAAGGGTGCGAAATGGTGCAGGTAAAGGAAAGGAAAAGTTGGACCAGCTATGAGTTGGAGAACTTCAGGGGCAGAGTGTACATATGCGGCCTGCTCGTCCGCCACGGCCCAGGCTATATGTTGGAACTAGGGTTGGGCCCTGATTTTACCACCTAGGTCGACTTTTGAATTCATTTTTGGGTTTGTAACCATTTTATACTACAAGGGGATCCCATGTATGGAAGTTAAACTTTTTTAATGAAATAGTTGACTTTTGACCAAAATTTTTAGTACCAAAACATATGGTTAGTTTCAATTACATGATTTAAACTCAAATGAATCGTTTAGCGAGTTAAGAATTATTTAAATTACATAGTGTAACGGTCCTGGATTAGGAGGACATTACATGCCACAACTGATTAAAGATTAGGGGGGACGTCCTAGCTGAAGTAGCTAGGGGCTATTTAGTATCAGATATGGGTTTACAAGGGTCAGATTTGTGTCCCGATGGATGCTTTCATCAGACGAGAGATTCTGGATGAATCTCACACTACCCCTTACTCTTTACATCCAGGCACCACGAAGATGTATCAGGATATGAAGATCTATATTGGTGGCCTGGGATGAAGAAGGATGTAGCCAAGTGGCTGACGTGCAGAAGGTCAAGGCTGAACATCAAAGACCAGCAGGGCTATTACAACCTTTGGATATCCCAGAATGGAAATGAGAGGATATCACAATGGATTTTGTGGTTGGGTTGCATAAGACTGTGGGTTAACATGATTCAGTGTGGGTTATTGTAGACCGATACACCAAATCAGCTCTCTTTCTACCAGTAAGGATGACTTATAAAGTTGACTAATATAAAAATCTCTGTGTGAGAGAGGTAGTGCGTATTCATAGGGCTCCGAGGTTGATCGTATCAGATCGGGACCCCACATTCACTTCCAAGTTTTGGGGAAGTCTGCAGAAAACTATGGGTACACAATTGAAATTCAGTACAGCTTATCATCCTCAGACAAATGGTCTTTCTAAGAGGACGATTTAGATATTGGAAGACATGCTTCGAGCATCTGTTTTGGACTTTGAAGGGTCTTGGAGTAAGTATTTGCCTTTGATAGAGTTTTCCTACAACAACAGATATCAGGCGACCAGGGGAGTAGCTCCTTATTAGATTATGTATGGTAGGAAGTGTAGATCGCCCATTCACTGGGATGAGATGGGTGAATGAAAAATACTTAGGTCTTTAAGCAATTCAGAGAACCAATGAGGCCATCCAAAAGATTAGAGCTCGAATGCTTGCATCATAGAGCAGACAGAAAAGCGATTCGGATCTGAAGCGCGTGAACGTGGAGTTCCAAGTGGGAGACTATGTATTCTTTAGAGATTCACCATTGAAGGGGGTGAAAATATTTGGGAAGAAGAGCAAGTTGAGCCCCAGAATTGTAGGACCTTTTGAGATCCTAGAGAGGATTGGTCAGGTGGCCTATAGATTGGCCTTACCTCCGGCATTGTTGGCCATGCATAATGTATTTCATATTTCGATGCTGCGGAAGTATGTGTCTGATTTGGCTCATGTATTGACGTATGAAGATCTGGAGTTGCATGCATACTTTTCCTATGAGGACCAGCCAATCCAGATATTAGATAGGAATGAAAAAGTCCTGAGGAATAAAACCATACCTTTGGTTAAGATATTATGGAGGAACAACAAGATCGAGGGGGCGACCTAGGAATTGGAGTAAAAAATGCGGGATCAGTATTCCGAGCTGTTCAGGTAATATTTTGAGGAAGAAATTTCTGTAAGGATAGGATAATTGTAATGCCCCAACTTCCCTAATATGGCTTAGTGCCTTGATTAGAGGTCCATGAAGGCAATAATTGAGTTAATTATGCGTTTGGGTTATGAGTATGTTATTATGTGAATTGTGTGAATTATATTATGATATGATTATGCTTGCATATTTAATTGTATTAAATATGCATGTGGGCCCGTTTCTTATTAGAAGGGCATTTTCATAATTTTGACCCGTGATAACTCCATTTTAGTGTCGTTTTAGAATGTGTTTTTGTGGTAATCTTGAGTCTTTATGTTTGTTTTGTGCAAGATTATGCTTGTGTTTCTCTTTGTTGCAGGTCGGTACTTTGGATCATGAGCAAAAAGTGAAAAGAAGAAAAAATGGTAGATAAATGGAGCTTTTGGTGGTTGTTCGACTCAAATTGGTGCTAAGGATGAATTATAATAAGTTTTGATGAAGGAAGGATGTCAAAAGGTTAAAATCTGGAAAAAAAAATAGAATTAGAGTCGTGGCATGGGCTTAAGGGCCACGACTCTAGCAAAGTCAGAGGCTGAAGGTGTGTTGAAAGGAATTAGAGCTGCGACTTGGTCAATAGAGTCACGACGCTAGAAGAAACAGAGGAAAAACCCAAGAGGTCCATAGAGAGGCAGGTTGCGACTGGGATTTAGAGGGTCACGACCCCTGGAGGGCTAACTAGATTTTGAAGAGCTTTAATAAGACATGGGCTGCAACCTAGGAAAGACATGGGCCTGCCTCTGAAAAAAAAAGGAATTTGTACTTTTTTTAGTATAAATTCAGACTGTAGGATTTAATTAGGGTAAGGTCATTTAGAGAATAAATTTGATTCTGAGACTGGTTTTTCTGCATTGTCATATTTTTTATTTCTTCTTCAGTCTTTGAATTTATGTTTCTGGATAATTATTTTTTTGTTTTAGTCATGTCTGATATGAACTAAACACTTTTATCTAGGGTTTAATGTAGTCACTTGGATTTCTATTTAATCTTATTATGATGTTCTATTAATTCTTCTTCTTTATTCTAATCTATATAATGTTTGCTTAATGCTAGTAAATACCTGATCAATATTTGCTTGATTTATAATTTTGATTCAAAATTCGAAAGATGGGAATTGAATATGCTATCGTTATATAGACATAGGTTACATATTGAACGAAAGTACTTGTATGGCTTGTGTAGTAATTAGGTTTCTATGCTTAATGCCTGCTATATGTTTAAGTTTATCACAGAGATGTAGAAAACCTGCACATAGGTTGAGATCTTATATCTTGAAAAAGAATAGTAATCGATTTATGTTACTTGAATCGGAAGAAAGAAATTTAGAACTGATTAATAAAATTAATAGAATGAAAAGTTGATGAAGTTAAAACCCTAGGTTTTTTTTAATTATTGAATCAATCTTTATTTTTGCAATATTTTTTTAATTTTAAATCTTAGTTTAAAAAAATCACTCTATTTTTTACAGCCAAATAGAAATTTAAAAGCACTTATTGGTAATTGGTTGATAGTCCTTGTGGGAGCGATACTTTATTTACTTTTTATATTACTTGAATCGATTACGTATACTTGCGTATCATATTTTCGCGATTAACTCGCTAAGGGTATAATTGTAAATGTATGTGATTTATAATTGTGACCACATTATTATGTGGATATATTTAAGTTACCCGGAACGAGGCGATCCATGTGAGCAAGTTCACAGAAATGTCAATATGGGGTAAAATACCCGGCTCGGTGTGAGCTTAGGTGTATTTTGGTAATTTGGTAAATTCCCGGGAATTATTGAGTAACGAGAATTAATTGATGAATATTTGGTTTGATCGATTTATTTGGGATTGTGTGGGGTAATTTGAGATTAACGGGAATTATGCCAAAAGAATAAATTTCCCTTGGGAGTAAACCTTGAGGTTAAATGGGGCAAGGGGCAATGTGGTCATTTGAACACATGGGTTAGAAAATAGGCCAGCAGTTGAGCATTGTGGCTCACTCACGTTCTCAGCCCTTCCCTTTCTCTCTTGGTGTTCAATTGGGAGCTTTGAAGGGATTGTACCTAGAGATCAAACCTAGAAGTAATTTTGGTGAAGATTGAAGAGGATCCTTGTGGATTAGCTGCTCTTGATTGGGACTAGAGGTTGCTAGGACAATCACCCACCTAGGGAATTCGAAATTCGGAAGTAAGACCCCTGTCTTTGCCATTTTCATGGTGTTCTTGGGTTTTCTAGCTTTAATTTTTTAGATTTTAAGTTTTATGAGTGTTTTAAGGTGAAATGAATATGGGGATTTGTTTCCTAAGCTATGTGATACTTTTTGTGGTTAAAATCCTGCTAGAAACATCTGATTGGGTCAAATTTGGGGTCTAATTATGCTGGAATTGTAAGTTTGGAAAATTGGGGAAGAACACTTAGGTTTTGAGCCGTTTTGGGTTTCTAGCTACCTAGCGCGACTGCGCTAGGTTGTAGCGCGAATGCGCTAGGTTGTAGCGCGGCTGCGCTAGTGTCCCAGAAAGGATGAAATTGAACTTCAATTTGGGGGCTCGAGTTGAGGGGCGCGACCGCGCCAAGGGTTGGCGCAACTGCGCCAATGCCTTGGAAACCCCAACTTTTTTGTGGGCGTGATCATGCTTCTAGGTGCCCCGAAAAGTGGTTTAGTTGAATTTTAAGAGTAAGGCTTAGAGGCTTGTGAATTTGGTTTGGGAGCCCGCTTGGGGGCTCCAGGGACATTTTTAGTGCCCCGTTTACTGGGAACAGTGGCTTTGAGAGTTAGAGTTAAGATTGGAACTCAAGATCTGGGGTTGAGTCCTGATGATCATATACTTGTATTGTGACTAGGATTTCTACCAGGCTCAGGTTAGGGATAGCACTTGACGTCATTTCTTTAATCGCACGAAGATCGAGGTAAGAAAACTACACCCAATGCGTGAGATACATGACTAGGGCTTGGCCTGGTTGTTAAATGTAAATATTATTAGGGCTTGGCCCCATCTGTTAAATGTAAATATGATTAGGGCTCATACCCCTGTTAATGAGCATCATTATAATTATGCATGTGGATATTTGATTAAGTATACTGGAATGTGCTGCATTTGTTTATATGATGAATATACTATATGTATGATTATTCCTGATTGGAAGCTCGGCTTATAAGCCGTGGTCGACACTATGCATTCAGAACGCAGACTGCTATGGCTAGGCCACAATGGGAGTGTATTATTCACTCTTCTGGCTCAGATGCCACGTGAATAAATAGAAGTGCGATACACACTTGTGTGACTCCGTGGTCGCATACTTGTATGATGTGTCTTCTTGGTTAGAGTTATTACTGCTAAACAAGCTGTTTATATTATGTTGACTATCTGAATCTATTTAATTAAGTTTTCTTGTCCAGCCTTGGCTATGTTGTGCTGGTAAGGGTAAGGAGAAGCTTGGTCAGCCATGAGTTGGAGAGCGTTAGGGGCGGTGTTTACATATACAGTCTACTCGACCGCCACAGTCGAGATATCGCGGAAGAACTAGGGTTTGGCCTTGTTTTTCCGCTTAGGCCAGCTTATTTTGTAATCCTTGAGTTGTAAACGAATTTTATACTTCTATTTTGGGATCCCATGTAAAGACTAAAGCTTTTGATGGAAATGTTTGTTACTTTGACCAAAATTTTTAATATCTGAGTTGTTAGTTACTTAATCACATGTTTTAGTCATAATGACTTGTTTAGCGAGTCCAACACTTTTTTTAAACACACGTCGTAACATTCCCTGATTAGTAGGGCGTTACAGAGAGTAGGCATTATTGTAACGAAAGCGAAAAAAAACTTTAAGTGGGAAACAATGCATTTAGTTTCAATACTAATGGTAAAATCTGATAGTCAAGCAAACGAATCAATCACACTATCTTGTCCAGATTTTGTAATACCCAAGTTGCTTATTTAATTAATTATTTGTTTGCTATTTATCTATGATATGTTCATAGATTGATTGAAGAGTTATGAAGAATAGATTTTTAATGGGAAGTAGTTTCTTGAATAAGATTTACTTAAGTTTGAGTTAATAGAAAATTATTAATTTAATAGGGTGTTGTTATTATTTAGTAAAATAATAGTTTATTATTGTAATAACCAAGTTATTATTATATTTTATGGAATTTATTTTTGTTTTGCTACTTTGAATGTGGATATGAGATGATTGCTTACGTATGATTATTTTCTAAGTTATGATTAAATTATGGTAGTAATATAAAGCCAACGATAAGTTTGAACTTTATTAGTTAGAATAAGAGTACACTAAATTATTTAGCATTTAAATTTGTCGGTTAAGATAATTGTGGAGGTTAGGAGAATTAGATAATTAAATGGAATTTTTGTAACTCTAGGGTGCTGTAATTTGAGACCCAGTTTTACTTAGTTACATTACGATTTTGGAAAAATAATATTTCTCAAAATTTATAGATAATCGAATTAGCTTTCCAACTGTATTAAGATTGTCTAAATCAGATTATTACATCTCCAATTATGTTCATTTTACTACAGAAGGGTCCAAAGTTACGAGATTTCTAAGAAAGGTAATTTTGAGAGATTTGAGCTAAGTTTGAACAATTTAAGTTTGAGATTCTAGACTTTAGTATGTAGGCTTTATGGAGGGAAGTTTGATTAAAATTTAAAGTTTGAACTTGAGAGTAAGGATAGGCTAGGTGGTGTGGTAGGAATGGATCAAGAAAATTAAAAAGATTTGACTTGGTCTTGAATAATCAAAGTGGGCGTGTGGCATATAGAGAGGGAATGAAGGAATTTTTTGCAACAAAGAGTGAGGTGGCTGAGTAGGTTAATGGTTGAAAAGGTCTTTAATTTTCAAATAAAGGTTGAGAGAAATAGGGAGATCATCAAGGAGAGATAGTTGAGGTTGGAGCCTATAAATTGAGACTTTGGCCTCCATATATTTTAGCAATCACCTCATGGTCGAGACATACACTACACTAAAGCATTCATCATATTTTTTTAGCCTAGCTTTTAGTCCCATTTTTCCTCCATAGCTGAAGCAAAAATATCTTGCAAACACACCTCTACTTTGAAACCCTAGTTTCACAATAGTCGAAACCCTAAGACTACTTGTGGCTGAAACCCTAGTGTTTTCAAGACACTCGAGGGAGATAACATTATTCTTCGAGGTTGTAGGAATCGTTCATAGTCCGTGTAACATCCCAAATTCGTTAATAAGGCTTAGTGCCTTGATTAGTGTGCTAGGAGGGCATAATTGGATGTCTATGTGTTATTATGATTTATTTGTAATTATATATGTGAATTTTATGAGTTATATAATGATATGACTATTTATGCATGTTTAATTGTATGAAATGTGCTTATAAGCCCATTTCTGTTAAAAATTGTATTTTCGTAATTTTTACCCACTAAGGGTATATCTATAAATATATGTGTTTTCTGAGTAGGACCACATTATTATGTGGATATATTTGAGATGTGTGGCATGAGACGATCCTAGTGAGCATTTTGGTAGAAAAGTCACATCGGGAATTAATACCTGGCTCGGAGTGAGCCTAGGGGTATTTTAGTAATTTGGTGAATTACCGGGGATATATGAGTATGATGTTATAGTTGGGGGAAAATATTAGTGCTTGGAAGATTAGTGGAATTAATTGGGAATTTTAAATGGAATATGAGGTTTAGCAGAAAAGTGGTGTCAAATGACCATTTTGCCCTTGGGGCATTAAATGGAAAGCTTTTTTGGGTAAGGGGCATTTTAGTCTTTTCATGCAATGGATAGACTTAGTCACTTGGAACCCCTCAGAAACTAAGGGAAATACCCAACTCAACTATCCTCTCTCTATCTCGTTTCTTTCTTTCTCTCTTGAAGTGCTTGGTGAACTTTTGAATTTTTGAGGAAGAAAGGCTTGGGAGCTTGAAGCTTGGTGCTAGGGTTTTCTTTAAGGGCGGCTTAGGGTCATGATTTCTTAGTTGAGGTAAGTTCCTATGCTCTGTTTTGGTGAAATTCTGATGTGTTTTAAGTTTTGGTTGAATTTTAAACTTATGGTTGGGTTTAGGGTTTGGCATGGATTTTTGGGGGTTTATATGTTGCATGTGATGTGTTATTAGGAGTTTAGAACTCAATTATAGGTTTGGTTGTTGTTCGGGGAAATTTTTGATGGATTTGGCTATGAGAGAATGTTGGAAATTCTGGGTTCGCGAGGTTACGCCATGACGCTGTTCTTGGTGCGCCGCGACCCGCATGAACTCAAAGGCTAGGGTGGTTCTTTGAATCGCCTTGGTGCCACATCGCCTTGTGGGCGGCGCTGCAATGCGTGTTTAAGGAGATGGCTTGGGGAACTCTTTGAGTTGAGGTGCGACGCGACCCTTTAGGGATGCGCCACGGTGCTAATTGGGAAAGTTGGCCAACTGAGGTTTTGAGTTGCGGGGACTCAAACGTAAGTCCTCGGGAAGGATTCTACTACCTGGTTTAGTAGAATTCGAGGTCCCAAAGGCTAGGCATAAATTTTGAAACTCTTAATTGGTTTAGTTCTTGATGGTTATCCGTTAATATGTTGTGACTAGAGGTACCACAAGGTTCAGGAAGGAAATGATCATGCTTGTTGTCACCTTACCCTATCGCAAAGGACTTGAGGTAAGAAAACCGTCTCTTGCACCAAGTGTAAGGCGTGCACCCCAACTAAAGGGGAAGAGAATGCTGTGTCATGAAACTGTTTATAATTTAATGTCTGTTGTGTTTGAATTTATGCTGATATACTTGTTTGTACTGATTACTCGGTCAGGAGGTCGTTAACGACATTACATGTGTAATGTATGCCGTAGTGGCGAGGACATAATACAGATTTGATATCCGCCATAGTGGCAGGGCCATTGTAAAGATGTGACATCCATCTACGCGACATGAGTCGTATATTGTTAGGAAAATCTGTGTGAACCAGTTGTGGTTATAGGGTATGGAATACATGTTAATGTTTATCTGATTATCTGTGTGATTGTTTGGGGTTTTCTTGTTGAGCCTTGGGTCACGGGTGCTTCGTGGTGTACGTAAGGGAAAAGGAAAGTTGGATCAGCCATGACTTGGAGAGTTGTAGGGACGACGTGTACATACTCAGCCGGCTCAGCCGCCACAGTCGAGATATTTTGAGAAACAGGAGTTAATAGTTGAAATTTGCTACTTAGGTCGACCAAGTCTGTAATTTTTGATAAACTTGTATTTTATTTAGAAACTTTTGGGATCCCTTGTAACTACTTAACCCTTTTTAATGAAAAGTTAAACTTTTGACCAAAGATTTTAATACCTAAACTGTCACTTAAACCTAATTACACTTTTAAGTCCAAATGACTCGCTTAAGGAGTTAGACACTATTTTTAACACACGGCGTAGCGGTCTTGACTATTCAGGGTGTTACAACTTGGTATTAAAGCTACCAAGGTTTATTAGTTCTTGAAGATTGGCTAGGGATTTACACTTGCTGCTAAAGATAAGCTTGACTCAGGGTTTGGTAACTAATGATATGATTATGTGCTTAATTTTTTAAATGAAATATATATATGCCTTATTTGCATGCTTTGTTAGGGAGCATAAGCTATACTGATTGGTCATGGCCCTTGACTGCTAGGTGAATATGAGAATGCATGCTTGTTAGTGTTGTTGATGCATGTGAGACGTCAAATAGCATAATGCTCGTGAGTGTAGCTTGTTTTCTCTGTTGTGAGCCGTGAGACAATTGTGAAATCTGTTATCATTGCCTTATGAGCCTAGTCGTTGATTGCAGTTATACTTGGAGAGTTATGACTCCAAGGTGATCAAACAAACTAGTCGACGCTGAATTCCTGGCTAGAGATGATCACCAGGGTCAGGACCCTCAGGCAGCTCCTAAGAACTAGCAGCAAATGTTTGCTTAAATGCAAGCCAGACTACAGAGACAGGAGGAAGAGATCAGGATTTTGAGACAACAACAAGTTCCATCAGGGAACAATGCACCAATTTAGCTACCTACAGAGGTACAAGTTTTGGGACAGCCAGAAGTATTGAACAGATGGGAGCCTCTTTACGAACGGTTTAGGAAACAACACCCTCCGACCTTTGAGGGAGGGCCAGACCCCCTGCGAGCTGAGCAGTGGATGAGTATGACCACCTCCATCCTTGACTTTATGAGGGTGGTAGGTAATGAGAGGGTGGCCTGCGCCACATACATGTTTCGGGAGTATGCCCGTGTCTGGTGGGAGGTTGTATCCCAGACTCGGAACGTCGTTGCACTGAGTTGGGATGAGTTCTGGGATTTGTTCAATGAGAAATATTACAACAAAGCAGTTCAAACTACGAAGGCAGATGAGTATGCCTTGAAGTTTGACAGGTTCGCCCAGTTTTCTTTTGACTTGGTGCCAACCGATGGGGTCCGTGGATTAAACCCCATGATAGAACGGGATGTTAGGACCACCTCAGTGCTTGGAGTTACTACATATGGTGAGGTAGTTGAGAAGGCCCTTACTACTGAGGGCCTAGAGTATAGGATTTGGCGTGAAAGCGTTGCAAGACGTGATGCCAGGAGGATGTTTCCTCCATTTATTGGATCTGGTAGGGGTAGAGGTGTTGGAAACAGATTTTCTGAGTGCGCAGCGGAATGCGATTTATGGCCCCAATAGATTACAAAAATTCTATTTATAAAATAATTTTATGTGTACGTCCTATGATTTATATATATTAATCTAATAGAAGAAGATTTACCTCTTGAAGCCTATCAAGTGTCATTGCTATCTTCTTGTATAATAAACGATCATCCTTTCCCAGCACGCAAGACTCACACCAAAGTCTTCCAAACCGTAATCTTAGCACAACAGGACGCGTGTGAGCACATAGAGATTTAATAGGACAATTTAGGGCTCAATTGATAAGATATATGATTTATTTCAAATTAGTTATCTAAATTTAAATTTCCAAAATTTAAATATTAAATTAATTTCTCAAATTAATTCAAAATAAGATGACATAATTAATTCAAAACTAATTATTTTATTTAATTAATAAATAATTACGAAAATTACAATTAATTAAAAAATAAATATAATTTCCATAATTATCTCATAATTACGTATTTGCCCATAAACTAATTTTCTTGACAAATATACCAATACTTGTTCTATTGATGCTTTTACCATGTACAATGTTTATAGAGTCGATCCGGGTATCTATGGACCTATAATTCCAAGCTCCAACAAATTTAGATTATTAATTAAAGATCTTTAATATAATAATATTATTTATTAATCCCAATATTATTCCACTAAAAATATGAGATTGCACTCTTTTGATTATAAACTTATATTTACTGAGTACTTTATTAAGTGTCCATTAATTAAATCACTTCATGCAATTCAATCCTCCAATAATTGTTTCATAATTAGAGCTAGGTAAAATTATCGTTTTACCCCTCCAATTATCTTTTTATCCTTAAGTACCATTAATTCACTAGCAAACAACTAATTTATAAACCTTTTATAAATAAGAGGCACAAACTGTTCAATTCCAGAACTAACACTTAAGAGAACCATTATTAAATCTTCTTATGAAGAAGGCTTGGATTCCATATATATAAATCATGTCCCGAGCCATCTTCGTTAATGATCCCCCAAAACAAAAGTTTTTAGCTTGATCATTCTGACAGACCCTAACGAGTGAATCAAAGGACCCAAATAACATAAACAGGAGTTCATGATAATTTCAAGATTTAGATCGATTTGCATATGATCATCGAGTGATATGATTATAACTATTTATGGTAAACAATATTTTGATAGATAATTAAATACATATCTGGTCCATTCCTAACAATCTTATTGTATAAAGCACCTCTAATAAGATGCCCTACTACATCAGTGATCTGGATCTAGATAACATGTATTCATAATACTAATGGACCGTACTAGCAATGCTTCATTAAAGATTCCATAACCTTAATATAAATTGCAAACTATTTAATTTATTATCTATAATCTTAATCCTCTCGTACCAATATAAGATTATAGCTACATTAATGAATTAGGAATTTTTTGATATATATGTAAATATTATTCAATAATAATAAACATTAATTATATATAAAAATATTTCTTTTATAAATTTCATAAAGAATGAACTACTTTCATTGCTTTAAGGGCACTATGTCGAACGATCTCCCACTTGACCTAAAGTAAACGGGGCATCTTTTTAAACCCCATTAAGGTCCATTGAGGTCCAGATTCACTACTGAGGATACCAATATATTGTTTCTCATTCCCTAGGATGCTTGAGAATGTGCTTGTAACGCCCTGGATAGCCAATACCATTATACTATGTATTTTAAATAGTGCTAGACTTGTTAATCAAGCCATTTGGATATAAATGTTTAAGTAAGGATAATTAATGGATGGGGGTTTAAAGATTTTGATCATAGGAATAGTTGTTTTCATTAAAAAGTTTGAGTGTTTACAAGGCATTTTTAACTTCAAAATTAATTACAACATAAGCTAACCTAAGAGGCAAAATTAAGTTTTGGCTCTAGTACCTGTTGATTCCTCGGTCGTGGCGGTTGAGCAGCTGCAAATGTACACGCCACCCCTAAAGCTCTCCAACTCATGGCTAGTCCAACTTTTCCTTTCCCTTACCTACACCACATAGCACCTGTGAGGCAAGGCTCAACAAGAAAACTTAAATCAACAGATTCAAATAAGCAACAATATATAAACAACAAGCTCACCAGTTAAATCTGCTCAAACAAACACATAATCCAATTTAGCAATTAATGAGTTAGACAAGTGCAGTCCGCACTTCTGAATATTTAGGCGGCATTCAGGCCCGACTCTCTTAGGTCGAGCTTTCAGATCTTATTGCCGACCCCGGCTCTCTTAGGCCGAGCTTTAAAATTAGATATAATCAAACATATATATTGCATAATACACAATCAAATGTAGCATATACAAGCCTGCCTAATCTAATAATTACATTTATAACCACAATCATATCCAATAATAGGGGTCCAAGCCCCGATTACAACCCGAGTGCATTTTTCTTACCTCGAGTCCCGAGTAGATAGTATATGGCGTTCCCGAGCACGATCCCTACTCCCGAACCCTAGTGGTATAACCTAGTCACAACAAAATAACAGAAAAACATCTAACACTTAGGGGTCTTTTGGTATGCAGTAATCTGGACACTGGAATGAGAATCTAAACACTTTCCCATGTTTGGTACTGGGTTTGAATTTTTCTAACCTGGGAATCTGTACTCCAGGGGTTTTAACTTTTCCTGATTCTAGGTTCAAGTGAAACCCATCTGACAAGTGGTTTTCAGATACCCAGGAATGTGAAACACTTCAAAATTATTATTATTATTTTAAAAAAAAAATCTTAAACCAATAATTTTTTAGTTAATGACTTGTTTTATTTTTGAAGCTTATAATATAAAAACAAATATACATATATCAAACTATAAAATGATAAATAATATTTGTTTATTTAAAGAAATTGATCTGTAAAGCCTTTATATCATTATTTTATTTTAAAATAACAAATGAAATATTATTAAAAATAAAATAAGGGTATTTTTGTAATTTTAAAAATTATACTTGATTATAGTATTCAATAGATGCATTTTTTTTTATTCTGTTAAAAAATATTTAATGAGTAAAATTGTTTATAAATTATTTTGATGAAATATATTATTATATTAATTTTATGAAAATATGAAAACTTAACATATTCCTATGCACAACCAAACACAGAAAATGATATTCCCAGGAATCACAGATAAGATTACAGTGCACAACCAAACACAATGATGTAAGTTTCCAGACTATCAGATTACCCTCTTCAACTTTCCCAATAATATGAAAACTGTGAACTCCTCATACCAAACGGCCCCTTAGACTATTTAAGAACTTCAAGGTAAATTTCTAGCCTTTGGGATCTCAAATTCTACAAAATTGGGTAGTAGAATCCTTCTTGAGCCTTTAAGTTTGAGCTCTCGAGCTTAAAAATCATATTTGGTCAAAATTATCTATTTGAACCATGACGCCCCCCCACAAGCGTCGCGGACCTTAACAAGTCAGAGAGCGAAATCCCCAATTTTCCTATACATGCGCCGCGGCGCAACCCACCCAGCGTCGCGATGCTAAGGCGGTTCAGCGACCCCTTAGGTCTATGAGGCGACCCTGCGAACTCAGAATTTCCAGAATTTTTCCCCTAAGACAAGTCACCAAAATTCACCCCAAACCTGAACTAAAGCCAAAATTAAACCCATACACCTCAATACTACACTTAGAGAAGAACAAACATCTGAAAAATTAACCAAAATCTTCATAGAAAATATGAATTCGGAAAGAACTTTTAACACTTCAAAACTTTAAAACTTAGAACTTAAAACTTCCAATTACCTATGTTTAGATCATTCATAGCTGCTCCCTTAAGCTTAGAAGCTCCCAACTCCAACAAAGCTTCAATTCCAATGTAAGGCTTGCCCAAAAATTCAAAGAACCAGTGCTGATCCCTTTCAATTTTCCAAAGCCCCCACTATGAGAATGAGAGAGAGAAAATGTGAGAGAGAGAAAGAGGGACTGAGTGTTTGGTTCTGTTTCCCTTAGTTTCTGAGGTCTTCTAGTCTAACTAAGTGGCTAAGGCAGTCCAAGGCTAAGGAAAGGACCAAATTGTCCTTAGCCTTGACCTTGGTTCTCTAACGCCCCCAAGGGCAAACTCGTCTTTGTACCCCATTTTTCGCTAATCCTCAAGTAGCCCTATAAATTTCCAATTAATCCCGACATATCCAAATGCTCACTAAATAACTACCCATCACCCGATAAATCTCAACAACGCACTAACTTTCCCAAAATACCCCTAGGCTCCCAAAATACCCCTAGGCTCACCCCAAGCCGGGTCTTTGACCCCGTTGTGACTTTTCAGCCAACCTGCTCACTAGGATTGCCTCGAGCCGAATATATCGTAAATATATCAAAATAGTAATGTGGCTCAATCACATAACACATATAATTACATTTATACCCTCAACGGGTCAAAATTACAAATATGCCCTTATTAACAAAAAACGGGCCCACATGCATATTCAATACACATAATCATGCATAAATATTCATATTACCATATAATTCATATATTCCACATAATCACACATATATTCAA
The DNA here is from genome assembly GCF_963169125.1 of Humulus lupulus. Classification (NCBI taxonomy): domain Eukaryota; kingdom Viridiplantae; phylum Streptophyta; class Magnoliopsida; order Rosales; family Cannabaceae; genus Humulus; species Humulus lupulus. Next base: position 197,129,642 of record NC_084798.1, read on the forward strand.
TTAATTTCACATAATTCGCATAATTATCCAATTAGGTCATCCTTATAATCGAAGGTGAGAAGACCCACCTTCTTGAGGAGTTCAAGAAGAAAAAAGATGATGTCGTCGACATGGTGATGTACCATATCTGGGTCAACAACCCCGAGCTTGACACCAGTTTCTTGGAAACGCTCGAGGCCGAGTTTATTGAGAAATGGCAGGCTCGCCTCGGCAAAGAAGATGTCAGGGCTGAAGTCGAGGAGATGGCTGGAGCCTTCAGAGCTAGTTAAGGAGAGGAACCTTCTCTGTGAGGGCGACGTCATGGGTTGCATCCCATTAATATCTTTTGTAATAATTATCTTAATTTATAGATGCCTTAGGGTGAAGACAATTCTCAGCTCGATTTAGAGCTATTTTTTATATAGCAACGTTAATCTTTGATGCAGACAATCTTCTGGCTTGAATTTTTTTTATGCATTTGATTTTACTTTTAGCGTTTTGTTTTAATATTATACTTTAAATTTCTAAGTCGAAATATTTTGAGCATGTTATATTAAAAACTAGCTTTTATCTTTGTTTATCCACACAAATACATATATATTGGATTTATGCTCGAATTCCAATGCATTCATGCATAGTTTGTTCGAAATATCCATGTTCGACTTCGTCAATGTCAAGGTCGAACCTTACTTTCACCACGTACTCAAAAGTACTTAATTGGCATGTAAGTTGAGTAGTTTATTTATATCTTTCTATTCTAGTCACTTTTTCTCATCCTCGAGTAGGTCCTCGAGGTCGTGAAATCGAAACTAATTTTGCAAAACTTTCCAGCCTCGGAATCAACTTAATTTGTAGTTGGTTTATTTTACATTCCAACTTTCTTACTGTCGATTAGTTTTGGCTGGTTTGTTCCAAACTAATTTAGCTCGTGTTTGGTTTGTAATCCATACACTTATAAATTTTTATAGTCCGGTTAAGTCCAGACAGCTTTAGCTCGCATGTTTGGTTATTAATCCATACACTTATAAGCTCGCGTGTTTGGTTATTAATCCATACACTTATAAATTTTTAAGTCGGTTTAATGATCCAGACATTTTTATTCTATGTTATTTATTTTTTTCAAATTTATGGTATGATTGTATACCACTGATGCCCCCTTGATATCCTATGAGTGTGACCATAGGTTATTGAATTAAGAGGGTTTGCACAAAATACAACATTGAAAGTATACAACTTTTGAACAAAACTTAGCATTTTATTGACAAAAAGTAGAAAAAATAAACATGCTTGGTTACAATGAAAACACCATTCCTACATTATTGATAATAAGGTCGTAGATGTTCACTATTCCAAGCTCACAGAACCAACTCTCCGTTTAGTCTCGCAAATTTATACACCCCAGGTCGGATGACAGACTCGATCTAGTACAGTCCTTCCCAGTTAGGTCCGTGTACCCCTGCAGACGGGTCTCGTGTAGCTAAAAATACGCGTCGTTGTACCAGGTCTCCCAATCCAAATTTTCTATCTCAAACCCTCTTATTAAAGTAATTTGTAGCTCTTTGCTGGTATGCAACATTTTTAAATTGAGCTTCATCTCGTCTTTCTTCAATGAGGTCTAGACTTTCTTTGAGCTGGATTGGTTTGAGGGCTGATTGTACTTGTGGCTCCGTATTGTAGGAATTTTGACTTCAATAGGCAACATGGCCTCACACCCATACGCTAGGGAGAAGGGAGTATGCCCCATTGAAGTCTGAGCTATGGTTCGATAAGCCCACAAAACCTGAGGTAACTCCTCGGGCCACCTTCCCTTAGCCTCTTCTAACCTTTTCTTTATGGAGATTTTTATGGTTTTGTTGACTACTTCGACCAGGCCGTTTGACTGGGGATGGGCGACCGAGGAGAAGCTTTTTATTATCCCATTTTCTTCATAGAAATGGGTAAACAAGTCACTGTCAAATTGGGTTCCATTGTCCAACACTATCTTTCTGGGCATGCCATATCGACAAATGATATTTTTTACCACAAAGTCTAAAACTTTTTTCCAAGTAATAGTGGCCAGGGGATCAACTTTGGTCCATTTTGTGAAATAATCGTCCACGACCACAGCATACCTCACTCCACCTTTGCCATTTGGCAATAAGCCTATAAGGTCGATTCCCCACACTGAAAAATGGCCATGGGGAGGTCAACATGGTAAGCTCGGTAAGTGGAGCTCCTGGAATTAAAGCAAATCGCTGGCATTTATCAGATCGTTTGACATACTCGAACGCGTCTGCCTTGGCTGTGGGCCAGAAATACCATGTCTTATCACTTTTTGGATAGACTATTCCCCCCAGTATGGTCTCCACAAAATCCTTCATGAATTTCTTCCAAATATTTCTTCGCCTCAGGTGGAGTTACACATCGGAGTAATGGCATAGAATACCCTCTTTGATACAGCCTTCCTTCCACAATAGTGTACCTCTGGATCTGATACATTAGCCTCCGAGCCTGGTTCCGGTGTGCTGGGAGATTTCCAGTTTCGAGGTAATCAATTATTGAGGTCATCCAGGTAGGTTATGAGTCGACCATGCATACGTCCTCTTCATCAGGCTCGCTGATACTCAGGGTCGATAGAAACTCTACCGGGACCACGTTCAGTGTATCAGCCTCGTTGGTTGTAGCGAGTCTGGCCAACGCGTCTACATTTGAATTTTGTTCTTGGGGGACTTGCTCTATAGCATAGAATTTGAACTATTCGAGGACAGCTTTTGGTTTCTCTAGGTACGCGACTATTTTTATGCCACGAGCCTGATATTGCCCTAAAACTTGGTTGACCACCAGCTGCGAGTTGCTATAGTAGTGTATAGCCTTTGCTTTGAGTTCATTTGCTATTTGAAGTCCTGCTAGTAATGCTTCGTACTCAGCCTCATTATTTGATGCTTCGAAGTTGAACCTTAAATCAGAGTGGAATCCATTTCCTGCTGGGGTAATCAGTATAATGCCTGCCCCCAATCCATTTTCGTTGGAGGATCCGTCGACATAAAGATTCCACAGCTCATGGGTTGGGGTTACAACTTCGTCATTTGAAATTCTAGTACAGTCGATAATTAAATCCGTCAGGGCTTGTCCCTTTATGGCCGTTCTAGGGTGGTACGTGATCTCGAATTGTCTGAGTTCGACAACCCACTTTAAAAATCTTTCGGATGCCTCTGGTTTGGATAAAACTTTTCGTAGTGGCTGGTTAGTTAGCACATGAATGGGGTATGCTTGGAAATAAGGTCGGAGCTTTTGAGATGAATCTATCAGGCTAAGAGCCATTTTTTCTATCAACGGGTATCTCGATTTTGCCCCCATAACCTTTTGCTGACGTAGTATACATGCTTTTGTACTTTTTTCTCTTCTCGGAAGAGCACTACACTAATGGCATGTTCGGTTGTCGCGAGGTATAAATACAAAACCTCTCCCGTGATAGGTTTCGACAAGATTGGTGGTTCGGCGATGTGCTTCTTAAGGTTCTGAAATGCGAGCTCGCACCCCTCTGACCACTCGAACTTTTTGTCCCCTCTCAAAAGGTTGAAAAAAGGAAGACAATGGTATGTCGATTTCGATATAAACCTACTCAATGCCGCCATCTGTCCAGTTATGCTCTGGATATCCTTGTGCTTCCCAGGTGAGGGAATTTTTATCAATGCCTTAATCTTTTCTGGATTAGCTTCTATCCCTCGTGCATTTACTATAAATCCAAGGAAATTTCCCGAAGACACTCTGAACGAGCACTTTTGTGGGTTAAGTTTCATGTTGTACTTCTGAAGTACGGTAAAGCACTCTGCGAGATCATCGACATGGTTATCGCAACTAACATATCGTCAACATAAACATCCATGTTATTTCCTATATGCTTGGCAAACATCCTGTTCACTAGCCTTTGGTACGTGGCTCCAGCATTTTTGAGCCCGAAAGGCATGACATAGTAACAGTATAACCCTTTGTCAATCACCAAGCTCATGTGTTCCTGATCCGGTGTATGTATGGCGATTTGGTTATATCCAGAATAAGCGTCTATGAATGACATGATGCCATGACCTGCAGTGGCATCTATGAGCTGATCTATCCGAGGCAAGGGGAAACAGTCTTTAGGGCATGCCTTGTTAAGTTCTGAGTTGTTGATATAGATTCGCCATTTGCCGTTGGTTTTCGGGACCAACACTGGATTTGAAATCCAATTAGGATAAAAGGCATCTCGTATGAATTGATTTGCCTTTAACCTGTCGACCTCTTCCTTGAGAGCCTTATTTCTATCATCATCCAAGAGTCTTCGGTTTTGCTTCTTCTGGGGGAAGCTTTTATCAATATTAAGCACATGGCTCTTGACATTCAGACTGATTCCTACCATGTTCGAGTGCGATCATGCAAACACATCCTGATTTTCTTTCGAAAAGAAAATTAATTGTTATCTTGCCTTTTCAGAAAGGTTCTTACCCACCTTCACCACCTTTGTAACATTTACTGCATCGAGCTTTACCTCCTCGAGTTCTTCCAAAGGTTCGAGATCGACCCTCTCATCGACTCTGGGATCGATCTCCTCATCAATTTAAAAAATGACTTTATTTATTTCTTGGATAACTACAAGGGCTTGCGCACTTGTCTGACTTTTTCCTCTTATGGAAATGCTATAACACTTCCTTCCTGGGAGCTGGCCTCCCTTCAGCGTCCCGATGCCACTAGAGGTCGGGAAATTGATGGCCAAATGCCTAACAGATGATACTGCCCTTAGCCCAATCAGGGTGGGTCTCCCAAGCAGTACATTGTAGGCTGATGGGAGGTCCACCACTACAAACTCCATCATCTTGGTTACTGAGACTAGATAGTCTCCCAATGTTACGGGGAGTTTGATGGATCCCATACAGGCAATCCCTTCTCCTGAAAAATCATACAACGTTTTTGCACATGCTTTCAAATCGCGAAGCGCGAGTCCCATCTTTTCTAGAGTGGCTTTGTAAAGGATATTCACCGAGCTCCCGTTATCAATCAGGACTCAGCGTACCCTCTTGTTCGCGTGCTGGAGTGTAATGACCAGGGGGTCGTTATGAGGAAATTGGACATGTGACGCATCCTCTTTGGTAAATGTTATGGGTTGAGTCTCAACCCTCTCTTGTTTTGGAGCTCACGGCTCGGGTTCGTAAGGAGAATCATCTCCGGTCTTGTCATTTACGTATCTTTTCTGGGCGTTCCTTCCCAAACCTGCGATATGAGGTCCCCCCGAGATGGTTACTACATCCTCTCCATCAATCGGAGGGGGTCTCTCATCCTCCCGAGCTCGAGAGTTATTGTGTTGGGCAGGCTATGCGGCTGCTACCCTCTGACTTATTGATGCTTGATTGGGATTTTGGTTTCTGACGTATTGACTGAAATATCCCCTCGAGATCAAACCTTCGATCTCGTCAATTAATTTTTGACACTCGTCGGTTGTGTGTCCAATGTCTATATGGAATCTACAATATTTATTTGAGTGGGCCTTCTGATTCCTCATGGGGTCAGGTCGTCTGAATGGGACTCGATTTTCATTGGCCACGTAAATATTCTCTCGAGATTCATTAAGCTTGGTATACACCTTGTATACGGAGAAGTATCTATCCCCTTTCTTCTTTTTACCTCCATCAGCCTCAGGGTTATTCCCTTCGTTCTTCTTCCTTTTAGAAGGGTTATCCCCAGAGGGTTTAGAAGTCGATGGGGTCGCCGAGGTTGAGGCTGAGTTCACGTTTGTCGTTGTAGTTATGGGCAAAGAGGTCAAGTTCAGTGCTAACCTCGCCTCTTCTACATTGACAAATCTCTGGGCCCTTCGATTGAAATCGGTTAGTGACCTGATAGGTTTCCTTTTTAAATATTTCCAAATGGGACTTCCTGGAAAAATACTCGCCCTAACGGACATCAGGTGGCCGCTATCGTTGACATTCCGAGCTCGGGCCACTTCTTGGTTAAACAACATTCTGAGCTATTGTTGGACATTGGTTAAGGTTGAGGCCTCGGGTCTAATGCCATCCATGTCCTTAAATTTCTTCTGAAAGTCTCTAGCTAATTGACCCCAGGACGAGATAGATTGTCTTCTAAACTTCTCAAACCAGTTTTTTGCTGGTCCTGTAAGTGTGGATGGGAACAACATACATCTGAGCTCGTAGCCAAAATTGTTGGCTTGTATGATGGTGTTGAAGGTACTCAGATGACTATACGGGTCTGAGTTTCCATCAAATGGCAGGACATGGGGTATTATGAATCCCTGAGGAAACAGAGTAATGGAGATATGCAGGGCAAAAGGCTTGAGCTCCTCATCGGCCTCTTCAGCCTTGTCCCTGTTACGCTCATCTTGCAGGAGCATGAATGCTCTTTCTAACTGGTCAATCCTTTCCTGGACTAAATCCACTGGGGGTCGATCTTGGACTTGAGGGGGCTGATTATCGTTAATAAATACTACAGCTCCCTATCTTGGTATATGGTCAAATGCTATCTTTTTACGACCATTCAGATGGTCACACAAATCAGGGTTTAGGGGATTATCTCACCCTCGGTTATGGTTTAGATGATCCTGTAGATCAGGGTGATTCCCTCCACTCCCTGTACACCTAGGCTCAGTGTTATAAATGCTTACTGACCGAGTGTAGTTCAAGTTTTCTCTTACGTAACTTGTAGCCCTCTTTAGAGGCGTGGCTTGGTTATTACGAGGTGGGTTCCCTGCTGACCTTCTTGTTCCAGTAGTTTGTGATCTCGACATTTGGCTTCTCGAAGGCTGAGGAGCTTTGCAATATCAGGTAGCCTCCCTTTCATTCCCCTATCCTGGCCTGGCCTATCGGTTTCCATCTCAACTGCCGCTATGAGATGGTCTCCGTGGTGTAGGTCGTGGGACCTCTCGGACTGGCGAGGGGTCTCTTATTAGTGATGGAGGATGCCTTATGGGCGATGGTGGTTGTCTCCCATTTTCGGGCATAGATGGCCCAGAATTCACCCGGACAGGCTCCGGGTTGTTTCTTGCAGTATCAGGATTTGGGTTCCGAACCATTGGAGGGGCTCGGTTATTACCCATTTATGTAGGAAATTCTACAGTTGGGTTGATAGTGGCCTCAGCCCAAGAACTCCTCCGGGGCCTCGGCTGATTCAGCTACGATGCTTGTTCTGCTCTCCTGGCAGTCGTGCTCACACAAAGGCATCCTCTAGGCTTCCAGGGAGGTGCCTGGGCGTCAGCTTCCTGTCTGGCTAATTCTTCATTGCGTTTTGTCGCCTCTGCCAATTGTCTCCATGACTGGAACATATCTTTTAGGGTTGTAGTACAAATCCTCATTAGGCCTGGGAGCAGGTGGCCCTTGAGAATTGGATGAATCATTCCTCTCCTCAGGGTCCGGGTCTACCATAGGCTGCTTCCAAGTCGTCGAGAATATTCCTCGGTATGAGGAGTTTTCTCTTTAGGTATATGGGGCAATGGTCGCCCACCAGTACTGGGGTTATTTGCAGCGGCCATTGATGATTCAAGAGGTTTTCTGACTAAACAGGCTCACGTCTTGTTTAATGGCTCTCAATGAAAGCACGAAACTATTGACGCCGTTTTTCCTCAACTTAGAAATGAAGAGCAATTAAACAAAATACCAAAAGAGACAAACAATAAAAGACACGATTTTTACGTGGTTCAGCAGTTAAAATTTGCCTAGTCCACGAGTCAGTGTTATTCACTTTATGGAATTGGCTCAAAGCTTTCTGGAAGCAATTTTACAGAGTCTTCCCCATACAAATTTCTCAGTCCCCACAAATGAATTGTTCCATGCTATTTAAGGAGTGGTTTATAGAATATCTCCCCTCACATTTCAGGGAGTTATTATACAAATCAATTAAAATAAATGTAATTGAACACGTATAGTTACTATGTACGCATATAAATCCCATGATATTAGGGATTTAATAACAGATTACAACCAATCCCTTAAATATAGGGATTCTACAACAATAAATATGTTCACACTTGGCTATCGACCTCGAATATTCGAATACCTTCGAGGTCAACAATCATCACGAGCTTGCTAGCTCGGTTTGCCTCAGTCTTAACAAGTAACTTTGTTGAGACCATCCTCTCCGAGCTCACAATGCCCGAGACCGATTAAAATTTTAAAAAATATATAAAATTTTCTTTTGTACGATTATTTCAATCTTATTTATTAAATAACATTGCATCAAGCATAACCAATCATGAAATAAAGAAAAGTTCTCACGTCCCTATTCACCTACAACACAAATAGTATCACAGAGTCTCAGATAGTTGTACAATAGGTTTTCAGTTGATACAATAAAGACTTTAGAAGGGGATCCAATCCCGAGCTAATATTACTAAATAACATTGCACTAAGCATAACTAATTATGACATAATGAATCGTTCCAACATACACTAGTCAAACAATACTACCACAACAGTCTCAGATAGTTGCCCTAGAGAGTAAGGCATAGCAGTGAATTTAGAAGGGGATCCGATCCCGAAAATATATTACTAGATAACATTGCACTAAGTAGACCTAATTATGACCTAGAGAATCGTTCCAACCTACCCTAGTAACCATGATAACCAATACTACCGCTTGGGTCTCAAATAGTTATCCTATAAAGTAATACATAGTTGTGACTTTAGAAGGTGATCCAATCCCGATCTTATATCACTAAAGATCTTAATTACTAAATAACATTGCACCAAGCATACCTATTCATGACATAAGGAAAGTTCTCACGTACCTATTCACCTAGAAAATAAATAGTATCGCAGAGTCTCGGATAGTTGTACAATAGGTTTTTAGGTGATACAATAGATACTTTAGAAGGGGGTCCAGTCTGAGCTAATATTACTAGATAACATTGTACTAAGCATACCTAATTATGACATAATGAACCGTTCCAACGTACCCTTGTCAAAAAATACTATCGCTAGAGTCTCAGATAGTTGTCCTAGAGAGTAAGACATAGTAGTGAATTTATAAGGATTATTAGATAATATTGTACTAAGCAGACCTAATTATGACCTAGAGAACTGTTCCAACCTACCCTAGTCACCATGATAACCAATATTACCACTAGAGTCTCACATAGTTATCCTATAGAGTAATATAGAGTTGTGACTTTAGAAGCTTATCCAATCCCGATCGTATATTACTAAAGATCTTAATTACTAAATAACATTGCACCAAGCATACCTAATCATGACATAAGGAAAAGTTCTCATGTTCCTATTCACCTAGAACAGAAATAGTATCACAGAGTCTCGGATAGTTGTACAATAGGTTTTCAGTTGATACAATAGAGACTTTAGAAGGGATCCAGACCCGAGCTAATATTACTAGATGACAATGCACTAAGCATACCAAATTATGACATAATGAACCGTTCCAATCTACCTTGGTCAACCAATACTACCGCTAGAGTCTCAAATAATTGTCCTAGAGAACAAGACATAGTTGTGAATTTAGAAGGGGATCCGATCCCGGAAAAATATTACTAGATAACATTGCACTAAGATATAGTAGTGAATTTAGAAGGAGATCTGACTTGCACTATGCAGACCTAATTATGACATAATGAACCATTCCAACGTACCCTAGTAAACTAATACTTCCATTAGAGTCTCAGATAGTTGTCATGTTGAGTAAGATAGAGTAGTGAATTTAGAAGGGGATCTGATCCCAAAAAAAATATTACTACATAACATTGCACTAAGCAGACCTAATTATTACATGATTAGTCATTATAATGTTAACTATTCACCGAGATAACCTATACTACACGTAATAATATACAATGCATTATTTTTTTTTTTCAACTTGTGCTTACATTTTTCTAATTTTTTTTCTTTTTCATATTTTGAATAATACATATTTTTTAAATATTTAAATAAAATAAAGTTAAAACAAAAAAATATATAAAAAATACTTGTTAAAATAAGAGGCTTTTTTCTTAATAAAAAAGACATTATTTTTTAAAAATAATGATGAAAATAATATAAAATATAATTTTTGAAATTAACAAAACAAAAAGAAATTAAGAATGTCAATAAAAATATTGAGAAAAGTGTTAGAAATAAATATAAAATTAATTTTTTGTTTAATTAATGGGTTGTCTTTATATATTATTGGAGTGCAAATATAATGTCCCTAATATACAAATATATATATTTTTTATTTTGAAACAACAAAAAAAATTTACTTTTAAAAGTTTCAATTAAGGATTTTTTTAATTTTAATTTCATCTTTTATTATCAAAATAATTTTCATTATTAATAAAATAAAATCAATAATATAATTTGGTTGCTTTATTAAATTCTTGAATTTTTTTTAGTTTATGATAAGAATTAATTAAAATTTTAAATATCTACCAATAATAAAATTATAGAGTTTTACCTTATCAATTTTTTATTTAATTTCAATTTTTTTAAAATTCATTAAATAAAAAAATTGTGGTATTTTTATTAAATGGCTTAAATTATTATTGTTATTTTCTCTTAATTTTTTTAAATGCATTTAATTGGTCAAATTTCTATTTAAAATTATAGTGGCTAAAATTAATGAGTGATTTTTACTAAAAATATGATATTAAATTATAAAAATGGGTAGTTGCCGAAATTAATGGATAAATGATTTAAAAAGACAATATTAAATTAAATGTGGCTACATGATTCATGATTACATACATTTGAGAAGTAACAACGTATTAATTACTTATTCATTAAATTAAAAAAGTGTGGTTCTTGTATTAAATGACATAGTTTAATATTGTTATTTATTTCTTCAGTTTTTTATTTTTTTTCGTTTTTTGTTAAATGCATTTAATTTGTGAAATTGGTTATTAAAAAATAGGTGGCCGAAATTAATTGGTATTTTTTATAAAATAGAAATAATATTTAATTAATGTGAATGCATGATTAGTGATTACATTGGCAAGTTACCACGTATTAATTATTTATTCTTTCAATAATATTTTATTATTTGTTTTAAAGGAATCCAAAATATTTTATTAAAAATGTGAAATGTTGCAATGTTTCTTCATAACACACACTATAAATACCATATAGCCTAAACCGATTGTGTTTTTTTTTTTTTTTTTAAATCAAGTTTTACACACATTCAACTACCATGTCTATCATCAACATATCACATTCAACCTATTCAAAGAATGAAGATAACTCTTCACCATTTTCATTCCAAAGATGATGAAGTAAATTCTCCATTGAAGAAGATCAAGGTTGAGAAGTGGTGATGAGAAAGATGTGAATCCACTTGATGCTCAACTAGAGTACAATCCAAATGAAATATATTTCGATATTATGTTTAAAAAATTTAATGAAAATTTCAGTCGTCTACTTGAATTGAAGAACAACATGGATGAATTTGTTCGAGAGATGATGAGATGCGTCTTTGCGACGCAAACTCTGCATGGATCAATGGCCAACTATTTTGATGCAGAGAGGAAAAAGAACGAGGTGTGAGAGAAATATTTGAAGGAGAAGGAGAAGAACATGACAAAGAAGAATGACAATCTCGAACATGCTTCAAGTGTTTTTTTGTTTTTGTTTTTTGTTTTAATTTAATGTTTCTATGTGTTTCTTTAGGTCTTACTATAATATTTTTATTCTATTATGTTTTAGTTTTTTTATGGACATTTTCTTATTAGGATTTGTTATGAATAGAAACTTTTATTTCATTTTGGGTTTTCAAATAAAATCTTATTATTAATAATGTTAATAATTTTATTGGAGTGAAATTGTCCAATTTTTTTTAAAACTTGTCCAATTTTAATTAATAATTAACAGTTAACCAATAAGCAATCTCTTAATTAATGGACTTTATAAATGACCTAACCAATTATATTAAATGAATATATTTCCTTGTTGGGCAATATAGGACTAATGAATAAATATCTAATTTCACAACAACAATAATTTGATTTTCCCAAGAGAATACAAAGAGATGCTTCTTCTCAAAAATCAAAATAGTTTTTTAATGCTATCCGAAATTAATTATATTTTTAATAACACGTGCTCAAATTAATGTTTTAAAAAAAGTTTCAATTAATTCCCTATTTTCAAGGTAAAGAATATCAATAGTTATTGGTTATGATGTAAACTTATCAATAAATGTTTATTTATTAATAATAGAAAATTTGAAAAATTGTATTATTTTTGTAGTTTGGGAAAAAATGAAGAGTTGTATTGATTAATTTTACCTATAATAAAAGTAGTTTGGCATAAATCAATGTTGTTGTTTTTTATTTTAAAATTTGTATTTTATAATGTAATATGGAAAGTTTTATTTCTTATTTTTGTTTTGATGTTCATTTATTGTTAGAAAAATCAATAGTCATCCATTATTTTAGGGTACATAAAAAATCATTAATTATTTGTAATTTCCAATATAAGATTTAAATAATAAAATCTCAAATTGGAAATAATAGTTTCAAAATTAAAATTTAATAAGTTAAAGAAATTAAAAAAATATTGCAAAAAAATATGTTTCAATTAGTGCATTGGAAATTACATAAACTTGAACCAAATAATATTTAAAATGCTACATTGGAAATTAAACAAACTTATTTCGATCAACAATATAAAAATACAAAAGTAAACAAAATTACTACTCCATATCTCCATAATTATTGATTACATTACTACTAACAATGATATCCTGATTTTGGTCTTCAGATCTTTGAGATGCTTTACATAGTTGTTGTACAAAACAATAAATAATTAAAAAAATTTAGATAAACATATACCAACTAGATAATATTTCATACTGTAAAATTATGAAATTAGTTAAGATATACCAACTAGACAACGACAAAGTTGATGGATAATATTATTTGAACCATTTAACCTATCTCTAGATTCAAGGATCTTTGTAACCAAAATATTTAGCAAACCAACAACCATTGTGAGCAAAGCATTTACTTTTGCCACCCCAACCTGTAAAAAAATAAATTAATATAAAATAATTAAAATAATAATAAAAAAATAATACATACACATTTTACATGATCTGGAATTTGAAGGTCCCCTTCATTTACATCTGATGGTATATTAATGGTCATTGCATCACCATCCTTATCAGGTATGAAAAAACTCCATGGTGGGATAGGAACATCATGGTCTACCTCATCTACACATACATGATTTTCATATTCCTATTTTTTAAATAGAAAAAAGAAAAAATATTTTAGAAAAATAATACTCTAGTGTTCTAACATAAACATAAAATGAGTTTTCAATCATAGACATATATATATATATATGAAGATATTACCTTACAAAAAGAACAATAAGACTCACTATGAAGACAACGTCGAGTTCTACTTTCGAACATTGAAGAGGATGACTCCAATCTTTTCATAGGAGATCTATACCGACGAGCGCAATCTAAAAGTAATTTGGACATGATACGATTAGGAGACAATGAGTTCTCATAAAAAATTTGTCTCTTCTTTCCAACCTTTCCTCCTAAATTCTTAGATCTACTTTTTTTGTTCTTCTTCCCCTTCCCCTCTACTCCCATGCGTTTTCTCTCTCCCCCTCTATTTTTTCCCACATGTTTTTTTCTTCTTTCTCTCCTTCACATGCTCACGAAATCATGGGTGCAATTCTGATTTTTTATGTTAATTTTTTTACTTTGAATGGAGGAGAAGAAGAAGAAGAAGAAGAAGAAGAAGAAGAAGAAGAATAGAGAGTTTAAGAAATGAGTGTGCATTTATTATGAAACTCTAATTTTTAAAATTTTAAATTAATTCAAAACTTGAAAAGAGAGCTTACCTCTTATTGGTTGGAATCACCATTCCTAATGACAAAAAGAAAACAATTAATGCCCCCTAAAAAAGAATCTATGCAAAAAAAAAAGAATCTTTACTTGTTGGTAACTTGATGTATTAAGTCACCTACATGTCATGTCAGTATATTTGCACATTTATCTAGGTACTCATGTGTGGGTAATAACCATTGAGAACTTTTCCATATATATATATATATATATTAAATGAAGATGCTATAAATGCAAAGTCACGTTTGACTTTTCAAAAGACCAAAAGAAAGATGATTTCACTGACATTTTTATATATGTATAGCATGTGAGTCTTTTGTAGTCTTTTCTCACATTTTCTCACATTTGTAGTCTTTTCTCACATTTTCTTTTGCTCAATGTATAAAATGATTTTAGCCTTGGGTTCAATTTTGGGTTTATTTACTATTGTAAACATCCACATAATGGGGTTGAGAAAAAGAGTGAATCCCTAATATGATGCTTTTTCTTTAGATTGGGAATATTACAAAACGTCTTTTGATTGAAACTTCATCCAAAATAGATATTGACGATAACATTCAGAAGTGTTTACACTTTGACGAATTTGTTCACTTTTTTAGCAGATTTTATGAAGTGAATTTAGCATTCATTCCTTTTTATTTAATGTAGTTATGATGAATTTGCAATTTTCTTGCTATCTTAATTCAATTTGGACAGCACATTAGTCTATGAATTTGTTGATTTATCATGTTCCACATGGCTATATCTCACTTTTGGAGACCTTTTGTTGGCTTATAAAGCCTAGGTCAAAGTGGACCATGAACAACATGAAAATCAATTTAAATTTTTAGAGAGAATTGGACAGCGTAACAACATAGAGAAATCAAGATTTCTCTTTTTCCCATTTGCTATATCTCACTTTTGCAGACCTTTTGTAGGCCTATATAGCCTAGGTCTAAGTGGACCAAAGACAAAAGAAGAAAATTAGTGAAGAAGAAAAGATGTTTGGAATACCGAAAAGAAAATAGGGGCAAGCCCTACTTCTTACTTTGTAGAATTCTTGAAGATGAAAATCTTAACTCTCTGTATATTTTTTTTTTTAGTTTTTGTCTTGTATTTTTTTTTTATCGTAATCTCTCTCAGAATTTTGGAAGAGTTTTCTCTTCTCTTCTTTCTCTTTTTTTTTGCTTCCTTGTTTCTGATTTATTTCCCCTTTTATACTCTAGTTTACGTTATGTAAAGAGTGGTGAGAGTGGAACATGGGAAGGTGGAGAGAAAAGTGGAGATATTCATCTCCACTGATTTGACTGATACCACTTTTTATAATAATGTATATTATTATATTTTTATTTTATATATTTTTTTTTCGTTCAACAGATGCCCCCTCAAGCATGTGCATGTTATTTATGTACATGTGCATGCTTGATTTTTTTTTCTTCACTAATAATTTTTTTTATTTGTTTTATAGTGAGAGAGTTATCCTGAAATGTTTGCCTTTGGTACTCACCATTCTCAGTGGGCTCCTGATAAAACAGGATTTGAAATTAAGATTGGGCCATCTTATCAACGTTCTGTACCATTGAAAGAAATTCGAGTTTCAGTGACTCCACATGACCTTGTTTCCTTGTCCAAAATTGAAGATGTTAGTTTTGGTGATTTGTGATATCACTTTTCGAATGATCAAGAAGCTGCCCAACATATGCGACATTATGGTCCTATTTTCAAGGCTAAGGTTCTTGAGTTGGTTGATAACAGAGATGATGGCGATACTACTCATAAGGTTACTAGTGAGTTTTTTCCTAGTCTTCATCGCATCTTATTAGAGAAGAAAACTTGTTGTAACTTTTCCTTTAGAGGGAGAGCTCAATTTCTTTCTTATCTTATGGAATGGACAGAAACAATTTTACGTCTTCATCGTGGTACTTTGACTGATACAAAGATTTATGGTGTCATAGTTGTATCTAGGTTCCCTTTTTTAATTGAGAATAACATATGGTGAGCTTTTACGAAACTTTGGGGGCCTTTAGCTAATACCTTTCACCACAGCAGCGACGAAATGGGCATTTCCTTATATGACTTGAAAGTCATTGGTGGCTTACCAATTTTGGGATGCCTTATGAGGAATTTATTCCTTTAAATGCTAAATTGATGCAAGGGCTTATGCGTAGCCCATTTGTTGTGGAACTTTTAAGGAATCATGCTAAAATTTATGACCATTTGAATGGTATAAAAGTAACTTGGCAGCAATGGGTCGAATATTTTTACAGAGGGCAAAAGATTTTTGAAGGTATTAAGGGAGCTTCTACCTCCAAGACCTCAAAGAAGACTTCAAAAAGGAAAGATGACAAACGAATTGACATACGCTCTCTTCCTTTAAATACATCGAAGGAGTGTATTCTTGCAGCTTTCATATCTTTCTGGTTAAGTCAATTTTTTTTTCCTTATCAAGGTTATGATGTAAGGTCCGAAACATTTTATATGGCTTCATTAATGGGACAAGGGGTCAAAGTTTCACTTGCACCTTTTGTTTTAGGACATATTTATCATCGTTTAAATATTGCAGCTACACATGTGCAAGGTCAAGGCCAAAGTTTCTTGCCTATACATTATGTATTAGGTTGGTTGGCTGAACATTTTCGTGACCTATATAGCAATTGGAGCTCCTCTATTGATTTTCCTTTTTTAAGCAAATATGTTGGGCTACCAGCTGAGAATCGAAGTCTTAATGCAGCCCTTCGTATTTTAAACGAAGAAGATTATGTCATTCACCGACCATATTCTTTCCCTGCTGAAGAAGATTTTGATTGTATGGACAATGAAGACCTATCAGATGATAGATTTGAGATGTCGGTTTCCATGCGTTCTCCTATGTTACCTGTGAGAGTAGGTAAAGAACTATATGTTGAGCCATACTTTCCCTATAGATTTACTTGCCAATTTGGTTTTGATCAAGGTGTGCCCTCAAATGAACTCTGTTATAGTTTTTCTCGAAGAACGCAATGTGGGATAGCTGGCGTTGTTGAAGCCTGGGCCTTGCTTTTAAGGAGAAATACTGGTATTCGTTTTCATATCCCTAGTATGACTCGTATGGGTCAGTGTACGTGGTGGTACTGTCATTGGTGGGCAAGGACTTGTATGCCTTTCTTAGGGATATCTGTCAAGAATCATCATTTAGAGCTCTCGAAGCAACCTTATGAAGAAGAGGATCCTAAATATATCATTAAGGACATTCGAAAGATTTATTCAACTCTTGATGAAGTCTTTATAAAGTGTACTCCCAATGATACTGAATTTTCTAATGCCAACTATGTCGATGTTGGATCAGATAGTGACGATACCTCAAAAGTACATTTCAAAAGGAAAAAACATATGAAAACCCTTCAAATTAATCAAGATAAAAATATAGCTTTCCCAATTACACAGGATTCCATTAATGCACCCCTTGACATTTGTATTGATGCCTCCAGTTCGAGAGTAGATGAGCTTGTTGATTTTGCTGAGTCTGATGACTATGTTAATGTTGAAATTTCTGATGAAATGTTGTCTCGAGAGAATATTGTTCCACTAGAACAAATCTCATCTATGTCTGTTTTAGCAATTACCAACTCAACCTTAAAGGAATACACCAAGGAGTTCTTAATTAGCATCATGAATGACATATTTAATTTATTATCTCCTTCCCGACCAACAAAAGACATTTTGGAATGTTGTGTTGAAGAAATTAAGAAGCTTGACTTGCTAGATGTTGTTTGTAGGAAGATGAATGTCGAAACTCCAGTGATTGCGTGGTTTATCAGTTCTGTCATTTTCCCTGAAAGAAAAATCTACAGTTGCTTCCCATGTAGTTGAAAGTGCCATAGATATTGATATATCTCTCATCCATGATATAATTAATCATGGTGAAGAAAATTTGGCTACCATGGATAGACTATCTATATCTGTGTCGGACATGAAACAAGTTTTGGAAGATCTTAAGATCAAGGAGGCAGAAATTATCACAGTGGAATTGGCGTTACAACAAAGACGAACTAAATATGAGACTGAAAAAGCATCAGCCGAAAAAGATCTTTCTAATCTTGAAGACTCGTTGAAGCAGCATCAACAGATTGATGAGAGGATAAAGTAATCAAAGCTTGAAGCTGGTGTGGAAAAATTCTATGAACTCGAAAGAGCTAAAGCTGCAATCGAAGCTCATGAAGAAGAATTTCAGACGATCCACAATTCTTTAACCTCATTCCTCAAGATAGACTGAAGATCTCATCAATCATTTTCTTTTAGTTTAAAAAATTTTAGTATCATTTTTTTATCAGTATTAGAGACTGATGGTAGTTTTGTCATTTGGATCTTTATGGTGCTTAACTCTGTTGTGTGGAGAAATTTTTTTGTTTTGATTTTGCGGCTGTATCTATATTAATAATATATTTCATTTTGGATAGCCTACGTACCCAAAGTGGGATCAAGCCTTCCGTAGTTCTTTTTTTTTTTTGAAGGGGAATATGAGTTGCTTTATTTTTGTGGCTGGGCCTAGTTATAAACCAGATTGCCTACATACCCAAAGTGGGATCAATCCTTTCGTAGTTCATCGTGGTCTATACATTAGGTGAAAACCCTTTTGTTTACGTGTAGAACTTCTTGATGAACTTTCTGTTTGCACATGGGTAGATGCGTCGACCTTCTGAATCAGAAAGTACATATGCCCCTCTTAAGAAGACCTTAGTAACAACATATGGCCCTTCCCATTTAGCTTCAAATTTTCCTTTCATCCTTCTAGTTATAACAACTGATCTTTTTACAGCCAGTACCAAATCGCCAACTGAAAAGCATATGAATTTGACTTTCTTGTTGAATGGCTCAGCTACTTGTGCCTGGTATATTTCGAGCTTTTGTTGGCCAACAAGTTGTTTTTCATCTAATGCCTCGAGCTCAGCTAAACGAACTTGCACATTATCATTTGGAGTCATTAATTGAGTATTGATTCTTAATGAAGGTATTTGAACCTCCAAGGGTAACACTACTTCAGACCCAAACACCAAGCTATAAGGTGTACAACCAGTTGCAGTTCTTACAATGGTCCTGTAAGCCCATAAAGCTTCTGGGAGAGTTTCATGCCAATCCCTTTTGTTCTTGATTGTCGTCTTCTTCAAGATTTTTCATAACACTTTGTTAAATGCTTTTGCTTAGCCATTTGAAGAAGGATTATAACCGACTGAAAAACTATGCTTGAATTTGTACTTCTCCATTAGTTTGACAAGTGTCTTACATTTGAAGTAAATAGCATTGCCTGATATAATTTTTGATGGAACCCTATAACAATAAATTATGTGAGTTCTTATGAAGTCGGTGACATCTTCTGCACGTACTTCTTTTAAAGGTACAACTTCAGCCCACTTGGAGAAGTAATCTGTAACAGCTAGGATGTATTTATGGATTTTGGAAGATGGTGGCGTGAAAGGACCAATGACATCCATTCCCCATGTTTCAAAAGGCCATGACAATATTGAAGGATGAAGTGGTTGATGGGGTTGATGGATAAAATCTCCATGTAGTTGACACAACTTGCAACATTTGGTGAAATTAATCACATCTTGGAGCATAGTAGGCCAATAGTAACCCAACCGTTTCAATTGAGCTGACAATTTGGGGCCGGCTTGGTGCGCACCACATATACTAGCATGAGTTTCTTGAAGAACATGTGACGCCTCTTCTTTTGAAAGACATCTTAGCAACATCCCATCAAAAGAATGCTTATACAATGTGTCATTGAGGAAAACAAATTGAAGAGATCTTCTTTTTACCTCCACTCTTATTTTCAAGTCTTCTGGCCAGACTCCTTTTTGGATATAGTTAATAATCGGTTGGCGCCAGTCATTGTCCTTTGTATTTTCAAGGAAAGTTACCAAATTTGTGATACTTATTTCTTCTGCCCTCTCAATAATTTGGGGTAACAAATGGCATTCTCCTATTGTAATTTGAATATCCCGTTCACCATGAAGCGTTAGTGATGCGGCTAATTTAGCTAAAGCATTAGCCTTGCCATTTTTTGACCGTGCGACATGATTTAACGTGATAGTTTGGTATTGGGCAATAAAATAGTTAGCCTTCTCATGATAAGGAATTAAAGCCTTATGCTTGACTGCAAATTCACCATTAATTTGTTTGATAATCAGAAGAGAACTGCCATATACCTCCAGTGATTGTATTTGCATTTCAAGTGCAATTTCAAGACCGGTTATTAACACTTCATATTCTGCTACATTATTGGTACATATAGCCACAATGTGAAAAGAGTAAGGTATTAGTCCTCCAGAAGGTGTCACAAAGACAATGCCAGCACCTACCCCACACTTCTTTGCTGCCCCATCAAAGTAATGTTGCCAAGATGAGATTTCAATTGTGAAAACTTCCTCGTATGGAAGGTCCTCATACAACTCCATATTGTCTGGAATCGGGTGCGCTGCCAAAAAATCAGCCAATTCTTGTCCTTTTATTGATTTTTGTGGGTAAGTAGTGTTGTAATTTTGTAACAGCAAAAATTAAAGCCATGCACACCTTTTCAATTGAAGGATAGTTATGTTCTGCCCCTACCAAAGTTCTACTTAAGTAGTAAAGGGTGACTTTTTTCCATCCTCGTTATTTTCTGCCACCAATGCTCCAAAAGAGCGATCTAATGCTGTGATATACAATATCAATGGCTTTCCTAAAATTGGAGCTCTCAACACTGGTGGGTGTAACAAGTATCTCTTGATACTTTCAAAAGCATTTTGGCATGCCTCATCCTATATGAATGGTACATTTTTGTGCATTAGTCTTGTGAAAGGTTGGCATCTACCAGATAGGTTTGAGATGAACATTCGGATATAAGCCAGTCTTCCTTGCAGTCCCCGTAATTGACGCAAGTTGCGTGGGGGAGGAATTTCAAAAATCGCTTTTATTTTTGCGAGGTCAATTTCAATTCCTCGATGTCTCACAATGAATCTGAGGAAATTTCCTGATGTTACCCCAAATGCACATTTTAAAGGATTCATATTGAGTTGATGTTTTCTAAGTCTATCAAAGACTCGCCTTAAGTCATCAAGATGATTTCTCCTTTCTTTAGTTTTCACCACCAAATCATCGACATAATATTCGATAGTATTATGAAGCATGTCTTCAAAGACAGTGGTCATTGCCCTTTGGTAGGTTGCCCCTGCATTTTTAAGCCCAAATGGCATAACTGTGTAACAATAAATGCCTTCTGGTGTTTGAAAAGCAGTGAGCTCTTCATCTTCAGGTTCCATTTTGATTTGATTATACCCAGAAAACCCATCCATGAATGATAATGCATTAAATCCAATAGTAGCATCTACTAGTAATTCAGTAATGGGAAGTGAGAATTCATCTTTTGGGCAGACATGGTTGAGATCTCGATAATCCATGCATATACGAATTTTCCCATTTTTCTTTAACACTGGGACAATGATTGCAAGCCAAGTCGAGTATTTGACTTCTCTAATGAAGCCAACTCGTATCAATTTGTCGATTTCTACTTCAATTTTTGGGATTAACTCTGGTCGAATTCTTCTTTGCGATTGTTTCACAGGTGGAACATCTTTTAATACTACCAACCTATGTACCACAACATTTGGATCCAAGCCTGGCATATCTTGATAACCCCAGACAAACACATTTTTGTATTCATAAAGGAATTGTTTGTACTTTTGCAATTCCTCTTCACTTAATAACGAGCTGAAAAATACAGGCTTTGGATCATCCTCGGTACCAAGATTGAGTTCTGCTAAATCATCAACTGTTGCTTGCCCCCAGTCTTCTAGTTCTTGAGGTGCCAATTGAATGATATCCACAAAATCTTCTAAAGAATTTGATCTTGAGTTTTCTTCATCTCCAGCTAAACTTTCTTCAAAAGAAAGATAGTTAACTTGCACCACATCTTCTTGATCCTCTTGTGCTTCATACCCCTCATTTTGGTGAAGGTAATTTTCAAATGTTTCTTTTGTTTTAACTGCCATTTCTTACTCTTTCTGAATGCCTTTGGTTGAGAAATAGATGGAAATTCAAGCCTCTCAAATGCTGACACTTGTGGAGTTGATGTGCTTACTTCGAGTCTTTCAAATACCGACACCTGTGGGGTCGATGTACTTATTTCATCACCAAGAAACATCTTTTGTTCCTCTTGTATTAACTCATCAGGCTCAAACGAGGCCTTTAAACAATCACTATTTTGATGAATTGTGATTTGCTTTTGTTTCTTAACATGGAATTTTTTATTTTCCATCTTGAAGGCTTTTGGAGCTACAGCAGTCGAGGATCTTTTGCTAAGAGTAACAGGCCTTTTGTTTGTTTTGACAATTTTACCAAAATTTATTGATATTTTCATTTTTTTCCATTGGGAAGTGACTGATCAATCTTTCGTAATGGTAAGGTAAAACTCATCATCAAGGTTGTCACTGTATCTTCAATAGGTGTTAATGCTTTTTGCCCCACTCCCCGTTGACTTTTATGAGTATATTTAAAGATTCTTTTTTGACAAGACACCTTTAAATTCTCCTCTTCCTTTTGAGAAGATTTCATAGGGGGTAATTGTTTGATTTGTAGGGATTTTTGTGAGGTTGAGCCCTCAAATTGTTTGGGACAGCATTTTGTTTTCTCAGGTTTCCCTTTTAATATAGTGACATTAGCTGGCTTGTAAAATTTTGCATCAGCATAATTCATTTGTTCCCCATACAAGGAATTTGGGTCTGCATTAACCATTTCAACTTTTCCTCCTTTGCAAAACTTGAAGCATTGGTGAAGTGTTGAAGGAATGACTCCATATTCATGAAGCCATGGTTACCCTAATAACACTTTATAAGATGTGTCAGAGTCAATAACATGAAATAGAGCCTCAGATTTTAATTCGCCTATTTCAACTTTTAATGTGATACTTCCCCCTACTTTTTCTCCAACTTGGTAACCTTGGATTGTTAATGATTATGGAGATAATTGACGTGGTTGCAAACCAACATCTTTCAAAGTTTTTACAGGAAGTACATTAACAACTGAACCACAATCCAACATGATGCAACTTACGGGAATATTGGCAATCAAACCTGTCACATAGAGAGGTCGATTATGCAAAGCGGCTCCCAATTGACGATCTTCATCATCAAAAGTAATGCATGTCATACAAGAAGCATTTCCCTAAAGTGACATAGGTTTAATTGGCTCTATCTGCTCCGTATAAAATTTAGGACTTGTTAATGCAACGATAATAGCATTTCTATGCTCAGGAGACATTTGTAAAGCATCGTAGACACTCAAGAGAGTAGGGATGCATTTTGAATGAGCCAATATGTCATATTTTGCTCGCGTCATCTCGTGTTCACCATTACCTTTGCTTCGACGATTATCACTGCATATTTCTTTATTGATAGAGGATGAAGGTTTTCCGAGTTGAATATCATGCTTAGCTTTTTCAAGCTCTTTTGCTTCTTTTACCTTCTTTGCAACGATTTTCATGCGCATGTCTTGCAAAGTAATCTCATCTACCTCAGTTTCATTTTCCAATAAGGAAAAATTAGGATTTTCTTCTGCAATTATAGCCATGCAACAACTCAACACTTCCTCTTCATTATGAGTGATATTCATTTTACGAAGCTTCTTTGGCATGAACTCTTCTAGAGTTATGAAAATTCTTATTTTCTCGTGTTCATCCTCTTTTATGGACATGCCTTTGTTTTTTGGCCTTTTTCTTTTTTTCGTTCTTCTTTGGTCTCGCTTTTCCCCAGAATTTGACTCCAGAACTTTCAGAGGAAATATTTTTTGTTAAGGATGAACCTTGAAATTTAGTAGATTTTTTCGAGAACATGTCTGCCACGTACTTTCTAACTCTTCTTCACTATCGGACCAGTCGTCCCACAACTTCAGATTTGGTTTCTTCATAAGTTCATACAAAGTAGGAATATTTGGATTTCCTAACTTTGGCATCTCAGAATAAGCTTGAACTATTGTAACTTTTTTATCAACTTCAAATGCTACAAAAATTACATCTCTATGTAACGGTTGGCCATTTTCAATTAATGAAGTTGCATTCGTAGTTGCTTTTGCAAAAGAAGAGTCTATCTCAATCATTTTTCTTTTAATCATGCCTTCAATAATGTTTTTGAGGACATAACATTCCTTCATCGGATGGCTGACAATTTTGTAATATCGACAATAATTTGGATCATTAGTCTTGTTGACTTCGTTAGGTCTTTTAGGCTCAGGGAGCTTAATAGCTTTGGAATTTATTAACTCATCAAAAATTTGTTCAACATCTTCATCATCAAATGAATATTTGATTTCTTTTCTTTGTTTAAGAGTTAATTTCTTTGGTGGCTCTCGCATTTTTCCCCTATCCTTATTATTGTCCGCATTAACAAAGGTGGCTATTGACTCCCCTTTCTTCGGTGCCCTTTTGTTATCATTTTTTGGGTAGGTCTTTTGTACGCCACCCTTTTCCCAAGCAATTTGAATCTCCACATTACATGATTTTGAAACTAACTCATTAAATATTTTAGGCTCTATTGAGCTGACAAAAGTGTCCACCTCGGGGTTGAGGTTCCTAGCACACATCGAAACTGCAGCCTGTTCCGATAGCCTTTCCGAACATTGGAGATTGAGACTTCTCCATCTTCTAATGAATTCGTTTACATTTTCATTAGGCCTTTCTTTGGTTTCCACGAGATCATGGATGTTTATTGCCTTTCTCGAACTGAGAAATTGTGCTAAAAAGGCCTTTTGCATATCATCCCAAGTATTTATGAACCCTGGTGGAAGTTGGGTATACCATGTAAAGGCTTCTCCCTTTAGTGATTGCACAAATTGTATGATCAAAAGTGCATTTGACTGAGTGGATTCACCGCACGCAGAGGTGAACTATGCCAGATGTTCATGGGGAGACCCTTCGATTGCATCAAACTTTTCAAATTTTTGTTGATGTAGTTTACTGGAAACAGAATTTGATCATAGTAGGCCGGATAAGGTTTGTGATATCAAAGGATAGGCATGCTTGTTGCATCCTGGTACTCTCAAATACTATGCATGATCAAAGTTTTCAGATTTGATGATGGTTGCGCATCGGCTGGTGGCAGAGGTTGCATACTAGCTGGCAGAGGTATTGAGGGTGAAGAATTTTGCCCAACTTCAGCCTCTTTTTGTTTTGATGCATTAACATTAGCTTGTTATGCTAATTGTGTAGAAATTCGAACAACTTCTTCGTCTCTTTCCACTAATCACTTGTGAAGCTCTTGCACCTCCTCTTCTGGAATCATTGCCCCAGATACTAACACTAGCATATTTTTATCACTACCGATTGTTAGTGCTTCAAACTGGGAAATGAGCTCATTGGGAACCACCTCTTGTTGATCACTGAAATAAGTATCATTTATGGAGGCTTCTGACATACTATTTCCAACTTCTTGAGCCGAGGATTTTAAAGATTTTTCAGTACTTGTTTTGATCATAGTACAAGCTTTTGAACAAATTATAGGTCCCGTGTAGGGTGTAGACTCGTTATTTTGTTCAACTCTTGTGGGTTGGTATCCAGGAAGAAATACCCATTCACTTTGTCCCTTCTGAGTTGTTGACCATCCTTCTTTTTTATTGAAGAACGAGCAAGGGTTTGCTTTAGGGACTCACGAATGTGAACTTCTAGCCCGCTTTGGGAAATAGGACAGTGTCTTTAACCCTCCATCAATCTCAGGTGATCCAACGGATGCCTAGTCTCTTCCATGAGTGGTTGTTGTTGTCTTTGATGATTATATGAGCTTTTTTTTGGAATTTCTGACTGTGCAGATTTTGCTTGTATTCCAACTTTGGGCATAATAGAGTCACATTTTACTAGCTTTGACATTTTGGGAGTATTTGGTGTAGATGAAGATTTTGTTGACTTTGTGATCCTCAAAGTTTGGTGAATTGGTGCAATTTCTTCATCCATGATCGAAGTGACCATCACAAATGCCACTGTGGGCAAGTTGGTAGGGATAAAACCGATCATAATCTGAACAGATTGTTGGTTCGATTCCCTTTTATTGTTAACTGAGTAACCCCTGATTGGTAGTGATTTTTCTTTGGTAGTTTTGACTGCCTCAGAAAGCAATGGTGCAGAAGCTTTCACAATTTTGGCGTTGTTTCTTTTGATAGAGTGATTTTTCCTCTTTTTGAAACCCTTAGCTGCCTTGCCTTTCAAGGCTTCCTGAGTTTTTTTGTTGCCTCTAGTAACCTTGCCTTTAAAGGCTTCCCAAGCTTTGGTGGTGTTTTTCAAGTTCAACATTGGTTTGGGTACATTGTAAGTGATAGGCACCCTGCCAATAGAGAATGAGGCCAAAATCTAATTCCTCTTAGGCTTCTGTCCATTATTAGTGCCGACAATTGGTAACTGATGGAAGTAAACAGTAACTTGTGGTGCCATTTTCCTCCTGTAATATAAACAAAAAGGTTAGCACTAAAATGTTGATTTTGTAAAATCATCATATATGGAGATGAAAAGGAGAATGGGTCCCATCGGGCATGCCAAAAATCATGTTAGACCAAAATTTTAAATTTAATATATTAAAATTATTGTCAAACACAATTTCACCTATGCCGATCTTATAGCATAAGAGTTTATTAATTTGAGTTCGACCCATCCAAGATTATAAGAATAACCTCTTAATAATTACTACCCTTTTTATTTAAAGGAAATCCTTTTGATTCCAATTATGATGATATTAATTACTTGTGTAATTTCGGGAAATTTTTTGAGGAATTTGGAATTGTGACTGTAATCAATAAATTTGACTAACTGAGCTGCCTACATACCTTCTTTATGAATGATCAAGTCACTTGTAGTTCTAGATAGATATTTTGGAAAATGAGTGGAGGAATTTCGTTGAATGACCATTCATAAGAATTCATGGTATTTTTAGAAATTTATGAAATTCTGGTAGATGACCATATCATTGAATCATTTAGTGTTTTGGAAGCTATGAAAAATTATGAGGTGAATGACCTTTTATGGAATTTTGAGAGTTGTGTTTGATATTTGAGAATTTTGGGAATTTTTGGTTCATGTGACTACACTTAGTTTTAGCAACTAAGTTGCCTATGTATTATCTATATACTAAAATTCAAATTTAATTTTAGAGATTTGAATTTAGAATTTGTGATAAAATCTAATATAGATATTTATAAGATAATATCATTATTTCATATTCTAAAATTCAATTTGAATCTGAATTTGAAATCGACATAAAATATCATCTTTTGTTTATTTAAACCCTCTACCATACTCAACATAATGCATTCTTCAAAGTTCTCCAAATTTGAGAGGCATGACTTAACTTTGAGAACAGAAAAAAAAAAAGTGAAACAGACATTTAAGTATGTATATTTGTTCTCCTTGATTGTTTACATCATAAACAATTATATAAATATATAGTTTTAATCTCTTATACACATATATATAAATATTTTTAAGGAGACGAGCAAAGTTTATTTGTGACAATTATCTATTTTCAACTGTTATTTATTTCTTGATTTATGGAATCCTCCTCAAAATAATTTGCTTCATTATTTTTGGTAAACAAAATTTACGTTGCATATATAATATATATGCATATGAATATGAATTTTTATTTATTTATTGGTCTGTTTTATCGTGCCTCCTTTTACATATACGTATATGATGATATCCATACACATGCATATCTACTTGCTTCTGATTTGTTTTGATTGAATGTATATGAATATATGATATGTTTTGCTGATTATTTTTTCAACTTTCGTTTGGTTTCATTTTTTTTCAACATATATATATATATATATATTATATGAAGATGCTATAGATTCAAAGTCACGTTTGACTTTTCAAAAGAACAAAAGAAGATGATTTCACTGACATTTTTATATATGTATAGCATGTGAGTCTTTTCTCACATTTCTAGTATTTTCTCACATTTTCTGTATTAAATGATTTTAGCTTTGGGTTCAATTTTGGGTTTGTTTACTACTGTAAACATCCACATATTGGGTTTGAGAAAAATAACGAATCCCTAATATGATGCTTTTTCTTTAGATTGGGAATATTGCAAAATGTCTTTTGATTGAACCTTCACCCAAAATAGATATTGATGATAACATTCAAAAGTGTTTACACTTTGACGAATTTGTTCTTTTTTTTTCAGCAAATTTTATGAAGTGAATTTAGCATTCATTCCTTTTGATTTAGTGCAGTTACAATGAATTTGCAATTTTCTTGCTATCTTAATTCAATTTGGACAACATATTAGTCTATGAATTTGTTAATTTATCATGTTCCTCATGGCTATATCTCACTTTTGGAGACCTTTTGTTGGCTTATAAAATCTAGGCCAAAGTGGATCGTGAACAACATGAAAATTAATTTAAATTTTAAGAGAGAATTGGACAGCATAACAACATAGAGAAATCAAGATTTCTCCTTTTCCCTTTGGCTATATCTCACTTTTGCAGGCCTTTTGTAGGCCTATATAGCCTAGGTCTAAGTGGACCAAGGACAAAAGAAGAAAATTAGTGGAGAAGAAAAGATGTTTGGAATACTGAAAAGAAAATAGGGGCAAGCCCTAGTACTTACTTTGTTGAATTCTTGAAGATGAAAATCTTAACTCTCTGTATATTTTTTTTTAGTTTCTCTCTTGTATTTTTTTTTAA
Source organism: Humulus lupulus (assembly GCF_963169125.1). NCBI lineage: Eukaryota > Viridiplantae > Streptophyta > Magnoliopsida > Rosales > Cannabaceae > Humulus > Humulus lupulus. Next base: position 197,158,085 of record NC_084798.1, read on the forward strand.
TCGTAATCTCTCTTAGAATTTTGACAGAGTTTTATCTTCTCTTCCTTCTCTTTTTTTTCTTCCTTGTGTGTGATTTATTTCCCCTTTTATAGACTCTATTTTACGTTATGTGAAGAGTGGTGGGGGTGGAACGTGGGAAGGTGGAGAGAAAAGTAGAGATATTCATCTCTACTAATTTGACTGATACCACTTTTTATAATAATATATATTATTATATTTTTATTTTTTATATATATTTTTCGTTCAACAATGATTTAGTAAATAATTGTAATTTGGATAATTATAATTATTGGGGTTATTATTTATAAAATTGTATTTATTTGATGGAACTTAAAGACACATGTATAAATTAAATTAATGTATAAATAAGAATTTACAAAAGATGTACACATCATATAGGTGGTAAAGATTGTACACATGTGGCACAAAATTATGTCATATTTTTTTTGAATCCTAAGGTTTTGTCGAAATCCAGTAAGTGTAGATAGTTGGAATTTTTAGCATATACACAAAATTGATTTAACTAAGTGGCATAAAAAGATTGTATTAAGGAACCGAAAATTCACTTGGGTGAAGACAAGATGAAGGGTGGCGTGTGAAGCATGAAACAAGGAAGAGATGAACTAGTATGAAATACTATAGGTGGCTTGGATGCTTGATTAAATTCAAATGAAATATGTGTCAAAAGAATCTTGTAAAGTGGAGCTAGAAAACTATGAATGTGGAGTCAAAAGACTAGTAGAGAATGTAGTGTTATATTTGAAGGTTGTTAGCACATTTTAAATTTGAAAATGCTTGTTGTTTGTGTGGGAGACTAAGAATGTAGAGATAGTAGTATTATAGTATGTATAGTGTTATCTTTGTAACTGCGGATTTTTGGTTCAGACCGGGAATTATTTGGACACTCATAGTAGTACTTATAGACTTTCTAAGTTTGATCTATAGTTTAAGAATATTAATTTTAACCTAAGGTTTGATTATATAGCTGATATTAAGAATAATATTTATCATACTATAAGGTTTAGATATCAACCAATAGGATTTTAAGCACATGTTATGAATGGGTGATTAAAGATTAAGTATTTTGGAGGATTAAATTTAATAAGGAGTAAAGTTTGAATGCATTAGGGTCAGTCAGCAGCTTTGAATACGTTGAGGGCTTAGTCAAGGCTGTTTACTCCATTCAAACTTAGCTAAAAATGTGTAATTTCGTGTTTAATTAATCAGCGTATGCCGATATATCGCAGCTATAGGGGGCGATATATCGCAGCACGTAGACACGGAAAACACGAGACGATGCACGGTCGCCTCGGGCATACTGGCCTAGGCGATATATCGCCTACAAGGGGCGATATATCGCCTCCTTCAGCATAATTCAAATGTTTTTGAATTCTTTTTCCTTTCAGCCATTCAACTTCTTCATAAGTCCAGCATCTTTTGAACGAGTCTTCAGCCTCTGCTGAACGATTATTCAAATTATTTTCACCTAAAAAGCTATTATTTTTATTCAAGTAAAATTAAGATTCCTTCATTCCCATACTCTATAAATAGGACCTAGTACCCAGCCATTATTCACCTTTTACTCTAAGTTCAGAAGCTGCAAGTGCTAGGAGAGTGTGAGAGTTAAACACTTGGGTGGGGAAATCATAAGCTTAAACATCATAAGCTTATCAAACACTTTGGGAAGTAAGGTTCTATAGTATTTCGGTTGTGGTGTAGATTTGGTCTTACAAGTCTTTGAGGTAAACCAAAACTCTAGTTCATTTGTTTTATGTTATTTTCTTTCTCATAGCCTTCTACTCAGTCTCCTAACCTCATTCTTATTTTGGTTAGGAAATCTAAGTTCTTGAGCACATAAGTTTTGGTAAGCATGTTTTTCAATGGTTTAGTCTTCCCATTCCTTTTCATCTCTTTTTCTTCATTAGACTCACCCTGTTATATATGGTTTTAGGAGTGTTCCAAAAAGTCCCAACGCTGTCCTCTTATCCCGGTAACTTTGGTAAGGAAAATAGGCTAGAATCAATATGTTATATGCTTATGTTATCTTATGTTTTATGTTGTTAAATGTGTTATGATATGTATGCATGTATGTTTGTAGGCTTGGGCATATGACCCATATGACTAACAAGACCCCAAATGGGTTATGGGCATATGACCTACTTAGCTAGTAGGACCCCACTAATCCCATGGGCATATGCTTGTTTAGTCTATGGGACCCCAAGTAATAATGGCCATTATAATAAGTGTATGTTATATGTATTATGTTAAGTCTTTATGTTTCTTATGAAATTATGTTTATGACTATGTGTTAGATTTTCCTTGCTGGGCATTAGGCTCATTCCTTTTTGTTTTATGTGCAGGAAAATAGCTTTAAGAGGCGGTAAGATTCATGGACGCTTAGAGAATGTGTATCGATGGTGAATGGAGTCAAGGGGCCGAGCGTTATTCGATTCGAGGATGTAGTCTCGTTTTACCTTTTTATGGTTTTACATGTATTTTCCGCATTTCTTATGTAATGTGTTTTTATTTTAAATCATGTTTTGTTTTAAAGACAATGGGATCCCATATCTTTCTTAGTATTTTATTTTGTAAGTAACTCTTATTTTTACAAGTTACTCAATAAAATTATGGTATTTCCGCAAAAATGTAAGTTTATGTATAGTTTCGTTAATGGTCCAAAAGTCTAGATTAGTGGGTCATTACAAAGAAGGAACTAAGAAAGGACTTTGACTCCATTTGGTTATACTAGAGTGTGTGTGTGGCATTAAAAGATAGGGTTTATCATATGATTAGGGTGTGGAATAGGTCCCTGACGAAATCTAGTGGATAGGAAGAAGTTTTAAATTTTAAAATTTTGTTTGATGATAGTGGAGAGACTTAAGGAAAGAGTTGAGCCTAGGAGCCTCTAAATAGAGAATTGGTGCTCTTCATTTTTCTTAAACTCATATTTTACAAGCTCTCAATTTCGAAGTTAGCTAGCAAGACTATACTCTCTCAAGCTCTTTTATTTTTCTCACAAATACTCTACTAAGCTGAAACCACAAAGAAACCTAGTGGTGTTCGAATCACTCATCACACTACCATCAACATTTTATTCTTCTTCTTTTTCTTGTGTTCAAAACCTAGCCTGCATCACCATCACCATCTTTGTCTTCTTCACTTGGTCGAGACATACCCTAGCATCTAAGACACATTTTTCTTCTCTTATAGCCAAAGTACTATACCATTCACCAAGCACCATCATGTTTCAGACCTTAGTCATTTCAAAGCAAGTTATTTTTCTCCCAAAGGTTCGGAATACTAGGATTTTGTTATCTTGTTCCAAGGCTTAAGGTATGATTTCTAAAAGGTTTTAGATTATTAAATTAAGTTATATTTTAGGCCCTAATTTTAGTTTTTTTTTTATGTATAAGGTTTTGGGTGTGAGCTACTAGCGATCTAAGAGAAATCTCTCTATTTTCTTTTCTCCACACTTAAGGTAAGGAAAATTAGATAGATTTAGATTATGAATTTAAGTAAATATTATGACACTAACGTTTCAGGTACAAGAGGATAGGCGTGGTTGGGCCTAAGTGAAGCTCATAAATGGACCTAAGTGATGTCCAAAACTGTAAAATGGACCTAAGTGATGTCCAAAGGGCTCGGATGCCCAAACTTTATAAACACTCTAGCTAGTACTTGACTAAAGTAAATGTTGTTGTATTATTGTTACCATTTTCTAGACATCTGTTATGTTGCCTTTTTTTTTTCAAAACTGGGATCCCATCTGAATTATTTTACTTTCAATAAAAAGCAACGTTTATGTTTTTATGTTTCAACGTTGGTTCTATATATTAATTTTTATGATAAAATAAGGGCCTTAAAAGTGGTATCAGAGCCACAGTTATATTGGTCCCAAGCATTCTCGCGAAATACACATGCAACTAAAAAGGGGACCGACTTATTACAAAGTAAGTATACTTGACTTATGTTATGTTTTGTTTATGTGAATTAGTAATTTTGGGCTGTTTTATTTTCATAATTTAGCATCATGAACTAGAACCTTATTAGATCCATTAAAGCTATAAGGAGAATCTCTGACCTAGATGATAAGATAGAGTTCAAGAAAGTCTCCCTTTGGATAAACCGAATTCATCATGAGATAGAAAAGATCATCATCACCCATATAGTTCTCACGCATTACGCAAAATTACTATTAGCTGAGCTAGGCATAAGAATAGCCTGGAATGAAGTCTTATACGATCAAGGTGTTCCAGATGAGGATAAATATGATGTCTTTATGGATAGGTTTGCCAGCCATTTCATGAATAGTGAGGATATTTGTAACGTCCTGAAATCTTTAATAGAATTAAGTGTATGGATCAGCATGTCGGGAGGACACTTGAGATGCTTATGTGCTAATTAATTAAATTATGTGATTTATATGCTTAGATGATTGATTATACATGATTATGTGTATTAAATGTGTTTAAATGCCCATTTTTGTTAAAAAAGACATTTTCGTAATTTTGACCTGTTGAGGGTATAACTATAATTTTATATGCTATGTGTTTGAGACCACATTATTATGTAGATATATTTGTAATATTTATCATGAGTTGATCCTTATGAGAAATTTAGTGAAAAAGTCAATGAGGATTTATACCCGGGTAGGGTGAGCCATTGGGTATTTTAGTAATTTTATTTTGAGAATTTATGGAATATGTGATATATTTGGGGAAAATAATTATGGTGGTAGATTAGTGGATTTAATTGGGAATTTGAGGTTAGTGGGAATTTTTAGGCTAAATGACCAAAGTACCCTTGGGGACTAGTCTTAAGGATATGTGAGATGAGGGTGAATTTTTCATTTGACCATTTGATAGTGAATTTTGTCTGTGTTGTAGCAGCTGCCATTCACGTTCAAGGCATTGGGTAAGTTAATTCGCACTTTCTGAAGTTTCATGTTCTTGAGGGTTGTCTAAAGTCTCTTTGAAATTTTGGCTTGAATTTATGAGTTTTACATGTTTTGGTAAGTGGGACAAATAGGTATAGAATTAAGTTTATAATTGTTGTTGATGCTTGGTTGCTAATAGGATTCAAGTTTTGAGATGTAATTCTCGGATTATAGAGAGAAGAGTTTAGTTGGAGACCCAAAAATACAAATTGGTGATTTGATCGGTAATTGGTGTTTCTGTGTTATATTGTTGTTATATTTAGATTGTATTAGCTATACGAAGGTTTATATTGGTGAAAAACTGTTGGGAAACTAGTTGAGAATTTATTTTGGGTCTCATTTAGAGGATGGAAAAACTTAGGAAAATGCATGGGAAACAATAGGGGAAGAACACTTTGGTTTTGGGGAATTTTTGCGTTTCTAGCGACCTAGCATGACTGCGGTAGTGTCCCAGAAATCATGTAATTTGAATTTGATTTGGGGTTTCAAAGCATGTAGCGCGACCGTGCCAGTAACCCAGAAACCGCAAAGCTTTTGTGGGCGCGACCGCACCAGGTTCCTTAAGATTGTAATTTCAGTAACTTTTGAGACTTGGTTCAAGGGCTTTAGGGCCTGTCTTGGGGGCCCACTTGGGAGCTAAAGGGATGTTTCTAGTGCCTCGGTAACTAGGGACAATAGTGTTAGGAAAACTTAAACAAGATCTTTATTTATTTTCATGTAGATTTAATATTAAACAAATTAATATAAGATAACCTAGAACATGTTTCTAAAATTGAATTCAAAGAGAAATAATGATAAGAATACTTACATTATACGCAGCGGAATGAATGAGTCATTCCTTCAGTTTCTCTAACCCTAGTATCCTTTCTATCGCAGAGTATTACCAAGAAACTGAACCGATCTTCAATTTTCTTCATAGCCTTCCAAAGTATCCTTAGAATCACCTAGACTAGAGTGGAAAATTCTCAACACATGAGATAGATACAGAGAGAAGAAGAGAAAAGAACAAAGAGGCTTAGAAAAGGACTTGTGTTTAGAGAGAATCTAAAACCTATAAGAAACTTGTGTTTTTAACTTCTGAACTTATTGTTTCATCTCTCACTTAACACTTCTTCTATAGACTCAATTAGGTCATTTATTTAATTAAAAAATCAATGAAATAATTTCCAATTAACAGCCCTAGGTCAAAATTCTCATGGGCCATAGGCCCGTCAAATTTCCCTTTTAATTGTAAGCCTATTGGACTTAAAATCAAGGCCATTAAATAATTATTTAAGTCATTTATCAAATTAATTATTTATAATTTGAACCTTGATTTAAGCTTATTTATTAATTTAGATACCAATTTATCTTAATTAATAAATCTACCATAATTTCTCTTTTCTTCTCTAAACTACATAACTCTATGAAACTATCCAAAATTAACATGGTCAACTTTGATAATTAAATCAATTAATTGAGACTATCTAGATGATTTTATCCAAGGTACAGTGGGGACCATGGGCCTATGAAATCAAACTCCAATAAGTTATCATAAATTTAACAAATAAATTTACTAACTTATTAATTCCTCATGACTCCACTAAAGACTCATAATTGCACTCTTGAATTCATAGAACGCTCTATAACAAATATAGATATGTTATTAATTATTCATTGTTATAACCATAATTGTCACTCAATCATCTATAGACGGTCTACAATGAGATAGGACTAAAATACCGTTTTACCCCTCATTGTATTTTATCCTTAAAACAGTTAGTTCCTTGTAAATGATATTTCAGTAAACTAATATTAATTACTGAAATGAGATCTCTATCATTTAGCACCTTGAACCAAACTAAAATGAAACCATCATTTCACTTCTTCATCAGAAGCTATAGATGTTCATATCTATGATTAACATTCCCACTCAATTATACTACCGAGTTCCCAAGATGTAAGTATGGGCTAGTCTGTAGGGTAAGCTGGTGACGAACAAGTCAAAGAATTGAAATAATACAATCAATTAGAATACTAACCACTCAGAATTGATATTGAATTGACCTATGGTCAACTATATGATATGGCTAGAATAGATAATAACTGTATGTTTACTTATCCTATCTACCGTCAATATCGGTCCAGTCTGATGTAACAAATACATCCGATCTTATCTACTTTGCTAATGTTCTGGAAAGAACATAATACTGCGATGTGTAAGTAGATCATATCGTAGATTGGCAAGTCAGTGTAAATCATGTGCACTGATTAATCTTTGGACTAACTTATTTTGAACATATAATCATATTTATATTCTATTGTGATTATGTCACTATAAATATGATTAGCTATATGCTAGGGATTTAATATAAGTTTATATTAAACAAATAATCATGAAAATAAAACATGTGAGCAAAGTGATTGATCAAGTCAAAAATTAATTTATATTCTTTTATTGATAATAAAATGAGATTACAAAGAAATTAGGTTTTAATTAGGGCATAAAACCCCAACACCCTTCACATCGAACTTGGTGCGAGCGACAATTCCTGAAATGTCTCTTTCCTCGACAATAACCGGATCGAGGGTCAATTCCTAAGAGCACTGTCCTACCCTCGGAATCGAGCAATGAATCCTTCATTCCTGACAATGGATACTTATTCTTAACAATTATTTTATTTGGATATGCAGCACACATTCTCGTAGACTTGGCCTTCTTCTTGACAAATGGTGTTGACGTGTCCCATGATGAGGTGCTCCGTCTAATCAACCCTCATGTCAAATAACTTCTTCTTCAACTGATCCTTTAATTCTTTTTGCTCAACTAGTGTCATTCTTCATGATGTCCCCAATACCAATTCTATCTCTTCCTAGTCTTGTAGCATACTAGATTCCTTGACGCGATAACAATTCCAACGAATCCTTGTGAACCCATCTGAAACCTTACTTGCCGATCCAGACTTCATTTGGTCTAACTGATATATTTCTAGTGGTACCCTTCACAGTAGCTACGCATCCCGTAACCGCAACCAGGTCCTTTCTTTTAAACTCAGAAGTCACCACCCTCTCTTTCAGTCCATGGCCATCCCTTATTGGAAAACTAATTTATACTTAGGATCATACTGCGATCATCATATAAAAATCCCAATCAAGTATTACTACTAACTTTCCACCTATATTACTCTGACCCATTTCTTGGAAATTACCAACCTTCCTTAGAAAACACAAGATCTCAAGCCCCATTGCGTAATAACCGTACGGTATGTACCACATATCTATGTTTCCACTACAAGACACATAGCACCAAACTCAATCAGCCCGATATAAAAGTACAGGAACTGGAAAGCTGACCTGCCACCTCTGAGGGACTAGCCACAGGCTCTGACCACGTCGAGACGAACACTTGAGCTAGGGTAGAGCTATCTGTACTCTTTGGTTCTTCTGTCTTTGACTTCGGGAAATTCCTCTTCATGTGCCCTACTATTCCACATAAAAAAACATGCCTTCGCTTAGCATTCACCCTGATGGCGTCTCCTGCACCCGGTGGATACTGGATAACTTCTCCAGACCTCATCGCCTCTCTAATGGTCGCCCTGAATACTATAACCCCTACTGTCAGGACCAGGAGTAGTAGAACTATCAGAGGTCTTTCTTTCTTGGATAATGGGCCTCCGCCCCTACCTGATCCTGCAAATGGGGATGCCATTGCCTGAGCTTCTCACCCAATGGTACTCTTACTCTATGTCTCATCTCCTGCATCCTCTATAGCAAGGGCCCTCCCTATTGCCCAAGCATAGGTAGCAATCTCATATACTAGAGCGATCCTAATGCTCTGGGCCATCCTTGGGTTCAATCCTCGAGTGAATCGCTCCTTCCGGGCCACATCCATTGGTACCAAATCAAAGCGAATTTGGCTGATCTATGAAACTCACTGACACACTTTGTCGCTGTCTTACTACCCTGAACCGAGTTCAAAAACTCATTGGTCTTCGTAATTCAAATTGTGTCACAGTAATGCCTCTTGTTGAACCAATGTTTGAATTCCTCCCAACCCATCATGACAACATTTCGGATCTGGGATACAACTTCCCACCATGTTCGGGCATCCTCCCGCAACATGTAAGTGGCACAAGCCACTCTATCATTTATTTTCTATATAGCCAAGGATGGAGCTAACCATGCACATCCACTATTCAAATCTGAACGTGTCCAAACCTCCCTCAGAAACTAGAGGATGACACTTCTGGAATCTTTCATATAGTAATTCCCATCTGTTTCCACCCTTAGGTTGAATCGTAACTAGTGCCATTGTTGCCAACACACACAACGAAGCGTTCCCTGACGGGACTTGCTATCTCAACTACCTAATATTTTCCTCTTGTTTTTTCGATCTTGCTTGCATGCCAGCAAACATCTGTTGCCAATCCCAGGGTCGATGGATGATTCTGGCCTCAACTGCCATCCACAACCCCACCATTAATACTGTCTGATTCAATTGACAGCCTTGGATACAAAACTTCCAAATCTATCTGCAGCCATTAACCTAACCTACCAGCCCTGGAATTCTTATACAGAACTATACCATTAGCATGGCCAAACAATACAATAGCCATACACAATACGCATACGAGGACGCAAGTCCATAATGCTCATGCATCAATCATCAAACCTCATTCCAACAAAACACATACATATCCATCATGCTCCCTATTCTAGCAGATAAGGCAATTCAGATAAGCAGTTTAACAAATATTGCACTTAATACCAATCAACCTTGAGTCAAGCTTGTCTCTAGCAGCGAGCGTACATGTTCAGCCAATCTCCAGGAATCATAAACCATGGCACACTCTTATACCAAGTTACAATGTCCTACTACCCTAGAGTTGTTACCATGTGATTTTAAAAGGTACCATTAGCTCGCTAATCGAGGTATTGAGCTAAAAATTGTGATTAAATCAAAATAAAGACTTTTTTAATGAAAAGTAAGTATAAAGGGTTGGACATTCATTAAAATCGTAAAAGTGTTACATTGGGATCCCAAAATAATGTTTTGAAATATATTTACAATCCAAAGATGGGGTACAGTCTACCTAAGAGAAAAAATCGAACGTTTACAATGTGTCACTTAGAACAACCAAAGTCGCGGGGGCCAAGTAGGTCAAACATGTACGCACCGCTACAACCCTCCAACTCATGGTTGATCGACCCTTTCCTTGCCCTTACCTACACCACAGAGCACCTGTGAGCCGAGGCCTAGCAAGAAAACTTCACAACACAACATATAATAATTTTCTTTAACAAATGCATAATTAATCAAATGCATCAAATAATCTACATGTTCCTATCAGAATTCACAACAACACAACAACATAATAGCACAACAACACATCAGCACAACAACACAGTGGCACGACAACACATAAGCACAACAGAACGACAGCTCATAAGCACAACAGCGGCCTTTGTTGATCAGGGTGCGTTATTAGGCACCAAGTCCACGGTCTTAACCGAGTGGGTGAGTACAACACCTTTTGAGGGTCTCGCCCTGGCAGCTTGCATTCACCGTGCTTAATGCCATTCTTGGCCTTTGCCGCTCCCGGCCCTTGCTGATCTCAGCCTTTTCCGCTCTCAGCCTTTGCCCTTCCGTCACAAACACACATATGACCTAATAATTACAAACCATACACACAATAGTAAACACAATATAGCTCTACGGGCATAGACAATTTTCTTACCTTGTGTCCCGAGCTGACAACCCAAAGCGATCTCTAGCACGATCCCTAATCCTGAGCCTGAGCAATAGAATCTAGTCACAACGTAATGATAAATAGCCATCACGATCTAAATCAATTAAAAGCATTCAGAATAACATACTAGCCCTTGAGACCTCAAATTCTACTAAATCGAGTAGTAGAATCCTTCCAAAGCCTTAAGATTTAAGTTCCCAAGCCTAAAACCCTTAATTGGCCAATATCCCTTATTTGAGTTGTGGTCTAGCCCCTTAGGGCCGCGGCACGGTACAAGTAAGAGGGCTCCAAGGCTTTCTTCTGGGGACAAGGGCCACGACGCGCCTCAACCTACGTCACGGGGCCTGGGAAAAATTCAGAGGCTCCCAACCTCTTCGCACGCACGGGCCGCGACGGCTAAAGAACAGGACCGCGGTTCGAGCTCAAAACCCAGAATTTCCTGCGTTTTTCTCGTACCAAACATACCAAAATCTACCCTAAACAATACCCAAACCCAGAATTTCGTCTAGAGCTTGCATCAGTACAACATAATCACTATAATTAGCTCAAAAAATATTCTATACTCCTTCCAAAAATCCAAATCCAGTCTAAGTCCAAAGCTTGGCTAAACCTCAACTAAACCTGAGAAAATTCATAAGAAAACCTGTACTAAACCTTACCTTGATCATAATTCTGGTCCTGAGTTGATCCTCAAGTAGTCCTTGCTTGATTCCCCAGTCCCCAAGCTTCAAATCCACCACTTCTGCACCAATTCTCCACGAGTTTCTCTAGCCCTCTTTGCACACCAAGGGAGAGAGTGAGAACCGAATAGTGAGAGAGGAAGAGAGTTGTTGAGCTAAGTGTTCCTTCTAGTTTTGGTTTCCCTCAGCTTCTACAAAAGTCTAGTACTAAGGCTAAGTCTATCCTTTGATAAAAAGAACATAATACCCCTTAGTCACAACCTTATCCTTTAATGGCCCCAAGGGCAAAATCTTCATTTGCCACATTTCCCGCTAAACCTCGAGTAGCCCTATAAATTCTCACTTAATCCCGACATACCCAAATAATTACTTGTTACCCGTTCAACCTCGAATGCATACTGCATTCCCAAAATACCCCCTGGCTCACCCGAGCCGAGTATTATACCCCGTTGTGACCATTCCGCTAATTCGCTCCTAGGATCGCCTCGAAACACACATCTCAAATATATCCCCATAACATTGGGGTCTCACTCATAACACATAAATAATTACATTTATGCCATCAACGAGCCAAAATTACAAACATGCCCCAATTTATAGAAATGGGCCTACATGCATATTTAATACACATAAACATGCATATCTAGTCACATTACCACACAAATTATTTATATCACACAATCACATGTGTAGCCCTTTAATCGCACATATAATTCCAATTAGGCCATCCTAGCACAGTAATCAAGGCGCTCAGCCTTAATAGCAAATTCGGGACGTTACATATTTTGTCTAAGGATAATATTTTTGTTGGAAAGGGATATGCTTATGGTGGCATTTTCAAGATTTTTACTTAAAATGACAATGTGAACAATAAATTTTCTCCTTCTTCTTGTTATATGCTTGACTCAAATTCTATTACTTTATGCCATGTCAGACTTGCACATATAGGATTTAGCACAATTAAAAGGGCTATCAAATGTGAATTAATTGATTGTGCTAATGTTGAGCATGATATATATGAATTATGTGTTTAAAGAAACATTTTCCAAGTGTTGAAAGAAACTCTAAGTTGTTAGATTTGATACATAGTGACTTATTGGAACTCAATGGAATGTTGACTAGAGGAGGAAGTATATATTTTATTTTATTGATTATTGCTCTAGGTTCACATATGTATATTTGCTTAAGAATAAAGATGAAGCATTTGATGTGTTTAAAGTTTATAAAGCGAAAGATGAAAATCAACTTAGAAGGAAAATTAAAATGCTTAGATGTGATAGGGTGGTGAATATTTTTCAAATGAATTTATCTTTTCTTTTTAAGAGCATGGAATAAGTCATGAATGTACAACCCCTTATACTCCACAACAAAATGGTATAGCAGAAAGAAAAAAAATAGAACATTTATTGAGATGATTAAGGTTATGCTATTACATTCTAAATTGAGTTTTAGCTTGTGGTAGTAAAACCTTGCTATCCGCTCGTCATATTTTGAATCTTATTCCCATGAAGAAAATTAATATCTCTCCATATGATTTATGGAAAGGAAAGAAACCAAACATTGGTTATGGGTGTCTTGCTCATTGCAAGAGCACCGATCCAAAAAGGACCAAGTTGGGTCCAAGGGCTATAAGATGTGCATTTATAACGCCCACAATTACCCATCTCCATTAAAATACCAATTTTAATAATAACTTCATAGATTACATAATCTGACTGAAAATACAGTGGGTCTTTATTTAAAATAGATGCAGAGTTTGGATCCAATGTTCAAAACAAATTTTTTTTTATGTACTCTTAAAAATAAATAAGTAAATCCCACTGATAATTATCATAATGAAAGACTCTAAGGCACTATGGAGTTCCATATTGTTTTCTCGTTCAATTACTTCCCACAGCATACATACATACTTATGGAAAACTGACTCAGCTCACCATGTGGCCAAACAAGTCTACCTAGTATTTACCTGCAAGGGGGAAAGTAAGGGGGTGAGCTAAAAGCCTAATAAGGAAGTACAAACAAGACATATAAGAATAAGTGACATATCTCATACATTCTTAACACACTTTTCTTATAGCCACCACTATCAACATAAGTCATAATCGTAAACATAAGACTTTTTGCAACATAATCATAATCATAAACATAAGATCACTTGCAACATAATCATAAGCATTCAACATAAGATCATAAGTATAATCATCGAACATAAGATCATGGCTCCCCTATTGTCCAATGATCAGCACATAAGCATACAACATAAGATCATGGCTCCCCTGTTGTCCAATGATCAGAACATAAACATACAACATAAGATCACGGGTCCCCTATTGTACAATGATCACATGTGATTCTCCTTTTGTTCACTTCCATGGCTCCCCTATTGTCCAATTATCAACACATAAACATACAACATATGATCATGGCTCCGTTATTGTCCAATGATCACATGTGACTCTCCTATTGGTCACTTTCATGGCACTCATATTGTCCATGATTTACCTAGCACCCCTATTTTCCAGAGTCTCAAGCTTGTATGCCTTTATAATGTTGCAGCACTAGGTTAAGCAAACACAAACAATTCCACACATATCATCACAACTAGAGTCCATTAAAAAAAATAGAAATCTAGCTAACTTCCTTATCTCAGGTCCAAGCACAAAACCCAAATAGCACAGGACCACTTCCTTAAAGCCTAAACATAGAAAGTACAATTTGGTCACAATCACAATTCATACTCATACAAGCATATCACAAAAGTTTGCATGAACATGTATACTTTCTAAGTGCCTATGCTGAAACCAAAAAATTTCACAAAACTCATAATACATGGAATACCACTTATCATGCTACAATTTGTACATAAAATCATAAAATTAATCACATAAGAATTTAAACAAATCCAACTTGACATTCTAGACTTGGTCGAATATTATTTATATCAAATGACCAATTTTCTTTCTTATTTTAACTTTTGAAAATCATGGAGAACGATTTTACACTTTTTTAAAAAAAAAAATTGGATGTGAAACTCCCTAGCTATGCCGAAACCATAGTTTATTTCAAAAGAAATGTGCCAATTTTATTTTCATAAAATATCAACAAAGTTTCCTGTCATATGGAACACCTAATGTTATCATTCATGCTTGAAAAGTTACCAAAATATTTCATTGTTAAAATTTCTATACTAGGCTGAAATGTAAAAAATTTAACACTTTGTTTTACAAAATATTGGCCAATACTCATAGTAACAAATAATGATAATCATTTAGTAAAAAACTCAAGAAAATAAAAATTTCTTTCTATATATATGGGCTGAAAACTCTATAAATAATGGGATACTTAATTCTCCATTTAAATCTTATCATAAAATCATGATTTTTCATAGCATAGCATAAAATCATCAATATCTTTAACAAATTACGAAAATGTAATCATGCTCCTATCCAAATAATCAAGACAAGAATCATAGTACAACATGCTCATATAAATAAATAATAATACACAAAACCTAGTTTGCTTTTCTATATGATTTAGTACATGAATATTTATCATGCCTTGAATCAATTTAAAATAGATGCCTAGGCCTAAAACAATGTCATGGTCGAAACTCATAGTGCTCACAAAATAGTTTTTGATTAATAAAGCAACACTAATATGCTCCCTAACGTATGAAAAATACAACGCAACAATGGTTAATCCAAAAACCCTTTAAACAACATAGTGGCTGAAAAATATGCACCAAAATCAACAAAACAGTTCAACAACATAGATCTTGACATAGAAATAAGTTAGAACAATGCTAGCCATACCATGCTAGTCAAAAAATTCATATAAATAAGTTAGAACAATCAAAACAATTTCCATAACCCATTTACCATGCTAGCCGAACCCTAAAAAACCATTTCACAAAATCACCATTTCATACATGCTTGCATTAAAACCTTTAATCAACAACACACAAAATCACTTGAACTATGTTCCTCTAGGATATGTCTCCAAAACCTAAACATTGATCATCAAAACATATACTAATCTGAATTAGAAAAGGATTGTTATCATTACAGCATTACAACATTTGTGGGTTATGCCCAAAATAGCAAAGCCTATAGATTGTTAGACTCGGAGTTTAATGTAATAATTGAATCAAGAGAGGTTGAATTCTTTGAGAACATGTCATGCAATGACAACAAGTTAGAACCAACTCAAACTAGAGAGTCTCAAAATAAGACTCCTAAAATATTTGGTGAGCAACCTCAATTTCCTAGAATGAGCCAAATGCACAAAGAATTGTGATCAAGTGAGAAGTGTTCTCAAATAAAGACTGTATACCTTTTTGAAGGTGATAGTAAGGAAGTTACTTGAAAATATCCAATAGTACTTTAAATAGAAGATGATTCCAATACTTTCAAAGAAGTAATGTCCTTAAGAGACTCCACTTTTTGGAATGAGGCAATTAATGGTGAAATGGATTCAATTATGTCTAACCACACTTGGGAGTTGGCTGGCCTTCCAAAGTGGTCCAAAAAATTTGGGTGCAAATGAGTATTTGATAGAAATACCATGCATATGGCACCATACAAATCTTCAAGTCTAGGATAGTAGCCAAAGGATTCAAAGAAAGGGCAGGAATAAATTACTTTGACACATATGCACAGGTAGCAAGAACTACTTCTATAAGATTTTTGTTGCCTTATCATCTATACATAACCTTTATGTTCACAAAATGGATGTCAAAACGACATTCCTAAATGGGGATCTCGAGGAGGAGGTCTATTTGGCACAACCAGAGGATTTTGTTCTTAAAGGAAATGAACATACAGTGTGTAGACTTGTCAAATCATTATATGGTTTGAAAAAGCTCCAAAACAATGGCTTGAGAAATTTGATAAATTCATTGTTTCTAATGGATTTGGACACAACAATGCGGTAAAGTGATTATACTCTAAGACTTGTGGTGACTATGTCATACTAGTATGTCTATAAGTAGATTATATGTTTATTTTGAGTAATGACATGAAAGGAATAATAGAAACGGATAGTTATTTATACTCTAACTTTAAAATGACACTTGAAGGATATTCTGATGCTAATTGGATATCGGGAGTTGGAGATAATCTCTCCACCACCAGTTGTGTGTTTCCTCTTGGAGGAGGTGCAATCTCATGGGGCTCCTAGAAGCAAACTTTTATATCACGCTCAACCATGGAAGCAAAGTTTATAGCTTCAGCTGCAACCGACAAAGATGCCTAGTAGCTTAGGAATCTCATGATGGATATTCCTTTAACCGCGGATATGGTATCAATAATTTCAATACAGTGTGATAGCCAATCCGCACTTGCTAGATCATATAATAGTGTGTACAATGGAAAGTCTAGACATATTAGTCTAAGACATGAATATGTAAGACAATTAATTAAAGGAGGAATCATATAGATCTCATATGTTAAGACAAGTGAGAACTTAACAGATCCATTGACAAAACCTCATGTGGAAAGGTTAGTAAGTTCCACTTCAAAAGGGATGGGATTGAAACTCCTAGAATAATACATTCACCAATGATGGCAACCCAACTCCCAACTTGTACAAATCAAGGGAAAGAGTTCAATGGGTAAGAAAAAGTCATTGATAAGTGAATAGTTTCAACACTAGAACTTTTGGTGAGTTCCATCTAAGATGGTTAGTGTTGATTGCTTCCGAGTTAGGGTTAAGCCTAGGGCTTGTAATGAAGTTCAGTTGTGTGTAACAAGCATCTATAAAGGTAGGAATGACGTTGTAAGAACTCCACTTATGTGGACTTAAAGGTGGTGTCGCCTCTCATGGGAGTTGGAGTTTCTCCCCCATAAAGTTAATGAAGAGATGAGCACATGGCCATGATAGTGCTAAGTGAGAAAGTGGGATAACAAAAGATATGGCGGAGGTGTGTGAAGTATCACTCGTTTTATCATAAGGAATACTTGGTTCAATCTAATGATTTCGATAGGACTTTGGGGTATTTTCCTAAGGTAAAGTTCAAAACGAAAGGTACTTTATTTTATGCACCAAAAATGTATTAAGCTAGAGAATGAGGCTTCTATTTAACCAAGTTGGGGATTGTTATGATTGATTAAATACAAAAAGATAAGTGTTAAAATGAAAGCAAGGTATAAACACATAGTGAAGATGTGAAATTTGAATTTCAATTGTAGGCATTTTAAAATGTGTTTTTGGGTCAAAAGTGATGCATGGAGGTATCTAAGGATCCCAAAAAGTCTGGTAGCATTTGGAGCATTTTTAGGACCTTCGAAGGGGTCCAAAAATAGAGGTTAGTGATGCGCCACGACCCAAGGGGCGTAGCGTCACCTGATACTTAGGTTTTTTTTTAAACTCTAGCAGGCGGTGACGTGTCGCCTGCTAAAGTACGTACAAGTTATGTAAATTGCTCTAAATGACGTGTTTTACAAGTCTAATTGTGACGCCCCACGTCACTATGGCTGCTTTCTGGAATGACGACTGGCCCTACAAACCAACACGAGTCTTTCCAGCGTGCTTTGTCCTCACTCGCACACTTCCTGGGAAAACTTCCCAGGAGGTCACCCATCCCTAGATTACTCCAGGCCACGCTTAACTTTGGAGTTCTCAAGAGATGGGCTACCGAAAAGAAGATGCATCTTGTTGATATAGGTAGTACCCATCAATCCATTTATGCCCTCTTCAACTGTGTAGCCCCATACCTACATAGTCTTAGAATCATCACACTTGACCTTCCCCAGACAGTGTGGGATTGCACAGATTATTCGGTCTTTCCCTTTACGGATCACGGGAATCTGACTGTCACAATTCATTATGTGACGCCCCACGTCAATATGGCTGCTTTCTAGAATGATGACTGGCCCTACTAACCAACACGAGTCTTTCCAGCGTGCTTTGTCCTCACTCGCACACTTCCTGGAAAAACTTCCCAGGAGGTCACCCATCCCTAGATTACTCCAGGCCAAGCACGCTTAACTTTGGAGTTCTCAAGAGATGGGCTACCAAAAAGAAGATGCACCTTCCTGATATAGGTAGTACCCATCAATCCATTTAAGCCATCTTCAACTGTGCAGTCCCATACCTACACAGTCTTAGAATCATCACACTTGACCTTCCCCAGGCGGTGTGGGATTGCACAGCTTACCTGGTCTTTCCCCTTACGGATCACGGGAATCTGACTGTCACACTAATCCTATTGGTTAGACCTAATGACGGTTCCTACTCTATATAAGGGTCAAAATAGAGTTTTGGAAGATTTGATCACCATATCCAATCTCTCCCCAACGTCTCTCTCTCTAGCTCCAAGAATCTCAAGTTTTCTCCATGTGCTCATAAAGAAAGTGCTTGACTTTGTGAGTTTAAGGCTTGTTTAATCTCAATCCTCATTTTATCCTAGAAAAGGCCTCAAGAATCAATTGTTCCTAGGAAATAGAGTATTATGACAGCGTTAAGAAATGTGTATAAGTCTTGAAATTGTGTTTTTCTTTTGTTATAAGGATTTGCTCATAGTGGTGGTTCTACAAGGGTTTTCAAGGTTCATCAAGGTTGAAGAAGATCATTCACCAACTTGGTTTGCGTAATATTTTTAAATCTTTATTTAGTTTTTTTCAATCAAATTATCTTGTAGAATATAAATATAGAGGTGGTGCTATCTCACTCTCCCCTAACAAGATGTGGTAAGACAGACAAAAGTTGTGGCCACAATGACTTGGGACAATTTTTTCCAAGTTTTCTAAAAGAAATACTACAGTCCCACAATTCTCGCCACTCAGGTGGACATATTCATCACACTCACTCAGGGGAATATGACTGTGAATGAGAATTCTAGAAAATTGGATCATCTGGCCAAGCTCACACCAGATACAATACCCACAGAGACTTTAGAATTCAAATATTTGTGAGGGTACCGAAGCCCATGATAGCCCTGTTGGAAAAACAATCAGAGTACGCACGGGAATAGGCGTGGTGGGCCCATTGTATACAGCAACAAAATTTTTACATCTCTCATATGCACACTTTATATGATTAAGAAAACATCCAGACGATAACATTAACATACAATATTATTAATCATGCAACATATATATAAATAAAAAAATATACTTATATATATATCTTATAAACATATACATAAATATTCAAGAACATGAGTATTTACCTCTTGAAGCCTATCAAGTGTTATTGAGTCTTTTCGTATATATATATATATATATATATTTATATATGTAACGACCCAAAAATCACTAATAAGGCCTAAGGGCCTTGATTAGTGTGTCGGGAGGGCACAATTGGAAGTTATGTGAATTAATGGTGCAAATGCATGATTATGTGATAAGCATGCTTATATGATTATTTGGATAAATGTGATGCATGACTATGTGTATTAGTATGCATGTAGGCCCTGATTAGGTTATAAGGGCATATTCGTAATTTTGGCCCGTTGAGGGCATAAATGTAAATATTTGTGATAAATTGTTGAGACCACATTATTATGTGGATATATTTGTAGCTTGTGACTCGAGGCGATCTTAGAGAGCAGTTTAGCGGAAAAGTCACGACAGGGATTTATACCCTGCTCGGGGCGAGCCTCGGGATATTTCTGGGAATTTAGGAAATATATTGGAGTCTATTTGATATTGAGGACTATAATTGGTAATTAGTTAGGTGTCGGGAAGTAAGCAGTAAATATTAGGGACACTCGAGGAATTAGCGGGAATTGGGATTAATGACCAAAATGCCCTTGTAATGATTTAAAGTCCTAGATTTAATGGGAGGGTATTGTGGTCATTTGGCTTAATAAGGGATAAGTATTACTCAGCCTTTATGGATTTAGTGGAATGTGTAGGGAATGAAGTGGAAGCTGAAAGAAAGAAAGAAGGAAAAACAGGAGACTCTCTCTCTCTATTGGTTTGGCCATTTTCACCATTCTTTGTGAGTTTTGGAGCTGGAACCTCAGAGTAAGCTCAGGCTAGAGCTTAGGGCTAAAGACCTTGGTGAGGCTAAAAGAGCTAGCAAGGATTAGCCACTCAACTGAGGTAAGTTTCAAGATTTCTTTATGTGTTTTTATGAGTTTTATTGAGATGGTTTCTAAGCTTGAGGAGTTGAAGGGCTTGAGGCTGGTTGGATGCTAGAGATAACTTATGGTCGAAATTATCCATAGAAGGTAACAAATTATGGCTTCGAAGTTTTAAGTTTATGAGTTTCTAGTTGAATCCTTGAGTTCTTAAGTTCAATGTTTGTTTTCTTAGTGTGATGATGCATGTGGTTAAGTCTTAGGTTATTGGGTTGTATGGGGTGAGATATAGGTGGTGGTAGACTCAATTTGGTGTGTAGTTGAGGTTTGGAAGGGTACTAAGGGGTTTTGGTTCGAGGAGAATCGAAGGAAGAAAAATAGGGTGTTGCTAGTCTGTGACTAGCATTGTAGCGCTAGTTTTTGGGCGCTACAGCGCTAGGCTTGGGTTTCCTTGTGCTTTTGGTTCTGTTTGTAGCGGTATAGCGCCCTCTTTGTAGCATTACCCTGTTTCTAGAAGAGGGTTTTGGGTTATTTCTTAGGGTTTCCGCCCGGGGGCTCGGGGTTTGATTCCACCACCCTGTTTGGTGGAATTAGGGCTTCCTGAGGGCTCAGGATGGGTCCCGAGGTTAGGTTATGAAATTGAGGTTTCGTGATGATTCTAATTTGTGGCTGTGACTAGGTGTATGTTAGGGCTCGGAAGGGATCGTGCTTGAGGGTTGATCGCAATGAATAAAGCTAGCGGAATCAAAGATAAGAAAACTGCACCCGATTATTTGATTGTGTTGGGACTAAGTGCTCCTTATATCTGTATAATTTCATAGATGGTATTATTCCATGGGACATGTGATAAACGGCCTAAGAGTGCCGTAATCAATATTTGCGCACAGGGCGCGGCTCGGCTACTAGTAGCTGAGGACAGCTTAATATTCATTGAGCTCGGTTTAAGCGGGCCGGAGTCAGTGGGATAAACAGAGGGTGCGGGCTAAGGGCGTTAGCCCTGGTTAGCATATGTGATTTGATTATAGATATGAAATGATGTATTTAGTATGTTGAATACTTGATTATTGTGAATATCTGGAGTGTTGAGTATATGAGTATACTGTATGAGTTATCTGGTTGTTTGTTTGATGATTATGCTTTGTTATTGTGTCTTCTTGCTGGGCCTTGGCTCACGGGTGCTACGTGGTGCAGATAAAGGCAAGAGCGAAGTGGACCAGTCCTGAGTTAGAGAGCTTTGGGGCTGAATGTACATAGTCAGCTGATCGGCCGCCACAGCCGAGGATTGATACAGACGGGGAGAACCTAAATGTCTATTTTGCCCTTAGAGTGGCTAGTAGCAGTACATTTGTTCTGAATTTTGTGAACTGTCTTTTATCTTTACTACTTTTGGGATCCCATGTAAAAATGTTTGATTATAAGAAATAAAACTTTTGAGACCAAAATCTTTTAACCCTAGTACAACTTTAGTTATTTTAACACGTTTTAACCAAATGACTTGATTAGCAAGTCTCGCACATTTTGTAAACACACAGTGTAATGGTCTTGGCTATCCAGGACGTTACAACTTGGTATTAGAGCGTCCTAGGTTTAATGGTTCCTGAAGACTTGTTGGACATGTACATTCACCGCAAAAGACAAGCTCGACTCAGGGTTTGGTAATTGTGTATATGCTTATATGCTTAGATGAATAGAATGGAATATGACGGTTGATATCTGCTTGATTAATAGGGAGCATGAGATATTAATAGGGTCTGGCCCTTGACTATTGCATGATGAGATTGAAGCATGCTGATTAGCATCGCTATTGCATGTGAATGAATATTTGGATAATGGTTTGCATACTGAGTGTATGTGGTTAATTGCCTAAATTGAATTCATATGTCATATCTGTTTATTGGCTTGTAGGAAGCATGATAAAGTGTGAGTATACTTGGTTGTAATAAGAATTCGATAGCTAAATGTATAGTATTGTGGATTTGTGCTTAATATGCTTTATATGTGCATGATAACCGTGGTTATTTGGACCTAGTTGTGGATTGGTTCAGAGTGTGAATCTCAGGGTTTAGGAGTTTAGTCAGCAGTGGCAGATAAAATCAAATGGTTTGCGCCTAGAATGGTTAAGTGGATTTGGCATTGTTTTATAGGGGGATTGCAGATAATAGCTGGAGTTGGAGACCTCCATCTATCCCTAAAAGCTGCAGCAGATGATCGCTAGTATGTGAGTAAGCTGTGGAGTTTAATAGTTGAGACTAGGTAGAAGGACAACAGACTTCTCTGGGAAAAGAGCCGTTTTGTATGCTTTGACAGTGAGGCTATCAGTGTTGGTTTATTGTGAGATTATAGAAAGATAAGGGTATTTTATTAAAGGCCTAAAAGGTGTTATCCTTTGGTTTTGAGGAAATTTTGGATTGCCTAAGAATTGGTAAGGGGGTGGGCAAAGTTAATTCCATCCTTGGCTATATGGAGATGAGAGGTCATGATTAAGGGGTTGTGTTAAGTATTTGTGGCAGAAGAATGCCTAGAAATGGTACTCGGATCGAGACATTGGCATGGTGGGTTAGAAAGAACTCAGATGATGAATTGATAAAAGAGGTTATAAAGACATGGTTTGAGATGTGGGAACTGGTAGGCTTATAAGCTTGATTTGGAATGATAAGGTAACAACAGTGCATGACAATGAGTTTTGTAAGTTGGGTAGCTCATTTTGAGAAATTGATACAGGCGGATGTGGTTGGAAATGATGACCCATTTAAGGATTAAACTCTGGAATGGTTCAGAGCGTTTGGGCCGCTCTGATGTAAGAACTCATCATCTGTATTTGGGTAGCAGAGAGGGCCATGTTATTTGAAGATTTGTGGAATGAGGTATAGAGCATGAGTGCCAGAGTTGCAGATGGCAGTGCTTCCATTGGTGGAGTTTAGTAAGGACAGATTCTTGGTAATCAAGTAGAAGAACCCTGGACAGTTCTATGGCTCCTGGTTCTGTCAGGAAGGGGAAATCTGATTCGCAAGATAATCGTCAGGATAGTGATGGGAACCAGTGAGGTGGTTATTTATTATGCACCTGAGGCAGGATATGACACCTAGGAGGATGTCGGGTGAGGGCATGACTTCTACATGTAGAGATTCGATATGTTAGGATGGATTCCCATGGATAGGGGATGGAAGACTGGAATGCTTTGTAACATTTTAAGTCGAGGCTAGCTCCCCGGAGCTGATCAGCTAATCAGATAGTTTACGTTTGTGGTTATATTACGATCTGGAAGAGTTCAGTGTTAAGAATGTCCCAAGAAAGATTCAAATATAAAGAATGTGCCTCAAGGGTGTCGTGCGAGGGACTGACTGTACTAGTATTTGTTGAGAAGAAGTTAGACATTTCTGGAAGGGGAAATGGAATACAAGTAATAGAGTGGTTCGTGGGAGAGCAATAAGCCTTGTCATGTGGAAGCCTTGAGCCAAAGTGAGAGATAATTTGTTAAGAGACAACCATGGATTGTAGGGGATATCATTTGGAGTACTTTAGTTGGACTGAATGGAAACTAAACTGATCAGTAGGGATCCAGATAGATATACAAGGAAGGATTGGGTACGCTTCAGAATTCAGCTACAGATAGGTTCAGTATTACGGACACTATGGAAGGTGATAATGGTTTGATAGGAAGGATTATTGGAGCTGTCGAATAAGTTTGAACTCGGGGTGGATCAGTTAGAGCATCATATTGCGGAAATTGTTAGCATCGTTTGTTAAGGATAAAGAGTTTAAGTGCTCCGTTGCAAGACAGGACAATGTCTTCAGGAATTGATCTACGATCTGGTTATTTCCAGCTGGGGATCAAGGAAAGAGACATTTCAGGAATCACAACTTATACCAGGTAGGGTGTTATGAAATGGTAACAAAGGTTCTTAATTGATTCAAGCGTCAATAACTCGAGTAAGTTCTACAAGCAGAAGATATAGGAACAGTATGGACAAGTCTCCATAAGGGTTTATTGGTGGTATACTGGGCTATTTTCCAGTTAGAAGTGGAATGCGGACAGCTACTATGCTGATGATGTTAGTGCTAAGGAAGCAGGGTTAAAGGTAAAGCTCCGTGAAGTGTTAGTTTGGTCTTGCCAGGGGTATTCAGAATAATGCTACAAGAAGAAGAGGGGGCGGGTATGAAGAGATTTGACTTGAAGCCACATAGAAGCTACTTAAGAACATCTGAAGAATAAGAAGCACAACAATACCGGAAAACGCGTCATCTACTACATAAGTGTCTTCGTAGACAGCTACACCAGAGATTAGAGGAACATCAAAATTTGAAGTTGGACCAAATGGATAGTGTCAGATCGGAAGCTCAGAAGAGGGAGTAAGAGTTGATTAGCACTTGGTGAGATAGGGATATGCGTGTATGGTTGAATATAGAAGAATGATATAAAGGACGTAACTTTTGATAAAGACACGAAACTGTGAAGGTTGCATCATAGGTTGGGGCACGCCCAGGCACAATCTGACAAGAGAATGGTTCAAGTCTCGTGGGAGGTGGAAGAATGGGAACATGGTCGATGCACATAATACGTCAAGTTGGCAGTGTATGCCATATGATCATTTGTAAGAAAGGTAACCTTGAGACCAAGATTTGGTGAAACATAGTGAATGGGTGGATGATTAGTGTTAAGAATCCTCGAATGTGCGAGCAAAAGATCTAAATGGAGGCAGATCTCTTACCTGAGAGGTGTGTGTCAATTAAAAGGACACCATAGATTACAATGGACTGGACAAAGTAACAACTAAGATTGGTATAGCATTAGTGTGTGGTGATGAACAGGTATGTATTCTTTGGACAATGGAATCCAAAGTGTTGGTATTGGTGGAGATAGGGAAGAACCCTGTCAAGGTAATACGAGTTAGGGCACAAGGATCGGATGAGAAGTCCAATGGAATTTGGCGTGGGGATGGGAATTCTAAATGGATATCGTACCGTCCCCTAGGGTATGTTGTACCCGGATGATTGAGCGAGTGACAGAATCTAGTATACTTGGATATTGGAAGGTAAAGAGATGTGGTGGTCGGTCACATTAGACTATAAGTAAGGTGTTTGGACAGGGAAAGTTATAACTCAACTAAATAAGTTAAAGTAATTGGTTCAAGTGAACTGGTAATGGGGCAGAACATTGAAGGTGTTAGTTGAGACCCTATAGTTTTCCAAGTTTTGGAAAGGAACTAGAGAACGAAGAGAACAAGGTGGGAACCTAGACTATTGGTTGATTGCTGATGGAATGGCAATCTGAAAGCTTAACAGTTATTTTAAGAAATTAAGCGTTGAGTATGCGAATGCTTAAGAAATTAAGGAAGGTGTAGTCCTTGATGAGTTAGTCACGGTGACGAAAACCGAATTACAATTAAGGTGACATAATATAAGACATGGTAAGATGAGAAGTAAGAGGTACTATGCGAAGTAAAGAAATGAAAGACAGTGGATACTACGGTTTAGTGTTGATTCAAATGGAAAAACCAAAGAGGTTGTGGGAATTCTTAAGGCAGAAGTGTCTGCCAATTCAAAAGGGACATAAGAACTTGTAAATTGTCAATTTCTGAATACAAAGATCCGGAATGAGAGATTTGTATCTCTCCAAGTAAGTGTAGAAAAGGAAAAGTATGATATTCAGAGAAAGGAAGGGGGAAGTTTTGACTCCCGACTCGGCAGAAATTTTGAAGTTGTACCAAGGGTTAGGCCGGAGGGGCCTATAAACTAGCTCCACCTTGGTAGGGGTGTTGACTTATAGGTATTTTTGGTATCAAGAATAAGACAATGAAGTGATCATTGTGAACTAAGTAGACCCTGAAGTGTCAGCAGGATTGTGGTGCAAGCGGGGGATTAACGAAAGTATGGCTATCAGACAAGATTTTGTGGAACAAGATTGTTACTCTTGAAAGAGTGTTATCGAGGAGTGAAGTAAAGACGTTGGACCTTAGGAAGTATGGTCAGAGGTACGAGGTTTACGATCTGATGTGTTTGAATAAATTTCGAGGACGAAATTATTATAAGGAGGGGATAGTTGTAACGACCCAAAAATCACTAATAAGGCCTAAGGGCCTTGATTAGTGTGCCGGGAGGGCACAATTGGAAGTTATGTGAATTAATGGTGCAAATGCATGATTATGTGATAAGCGTGCTTATATGATTATTTGGATAAATGTGATGCATGACTATGTGTATTAGTATGCATGTAGGCCCTAATTAGGTTATAAGGGCATATTCGTAATTTTGGCTCGTTGAGGGCATAAATGTAAATATTTGTGATAAATTGTTGAGACCACATTATTATGTGGATATATTTGTAGCTTGTGACTCAAGGCAATCCTAGAGAGCGGTTTAGCGGAAAAGTCACGGTGGGGATTTATACCCGGCTCGAGGCGAGCCTAGGGGTATTTCTGGGAATTTAGGAAATATATTGGAGTCTATTTGATATTGAGGACTATAATTGGTGATTAGTTAGGTGTCGGGAAGTAAGCAGTAAAAATTAGAGACACTCGAGGAATTAGCGAGAATTGGGATTAATGACCAAAATGCCCTTGGAATGATTTAAAGGCCTAGATTTAATGGGAGGGTATTGTGGTCATTTGGCTTAATAAGGCATAAGTATTACTCATCCTTTATGGATTTAGTGGAATGTGTAGGGAATGAAGTGGAAGCTGAAAGAAAGAGAAGAGAAGGAAAGAAAGAAGGAAAAACAGGAGACTCTCTCTCTCTCTGTCGGTTTGGCCATTTTTCACCATTCTTTGTGAGTTTTGGAGCTGGAACCTCAGAGTAAGCTTAGGCTGGAGCTTAGGGCTAAAGACCTTGGTGAGGCTAAAAGAGCTAGCAGGGATTAGCCACTCACTTGAGGTAAGTTTCAAGATTTCCTGATGTGTTTTTATGAGTTTTATTGAGATGGTTTCTAAGCTTGAGTTTTGGATGGAATAAAGGGAAATAAGCTTGAGGAATTGAAGGGCTTGAGGCTGGTTGGATGCTAGAGATAACTTAAGGTCGAAATTCTCCATAGAAGGTAACAAATTATGGCTTTGAAGTTCTAAGTTTCTGAGTTTCTGGTTGAATCCTTGAGTTCATGAGTTCAATGTTTGTTTTCTTAGTTTGATGATGCATGTGGTTAACTCTTGTGTTATTGGGTTGTGTGGGGTGAGATATAGGTGGTGGTAGACTCAATTTGGTGTGTAGTTGAGGTTTGGAAGGGTTTCAAGGGGTTTTGGTTCGAGGAGAATCGAAGGAAGAAAAATAGGGTGTTGCTGGTTTGTGACTAGCGTTGTAGCGCTAGCCTTTGGGTGCTACAGCGCTAGGCTTGGGTTTCCTGGTGCTTTTGGTTTTGTTTGTAGCGCTATAGCGACCTCTTTGTAGCGTTGTAGCGCTACACTGTTTCCAGAAGAGGGTTTTTGGGTTATTTCTTAGGGTTTTCACCTGGGGGCTCGGGGTTTGATTCCACCACCCCGTTTGGTGGAATTAGGGCTTCCCGTGGGCTCGGGATGGGTCCCAAGGTTAGGTTTTGAAATTGAGGTTTGGTGATGATTCTAATTTGTGGCTGTGACTAGGTGTATGTTAGGGCTCAGAAGGGATCGTGCTTGAGGGTTGATCTCAATGAATAATGCTAGCGGAATCAAAGGTAAGAAAACTGCACCCAATTATGTGATTGTGTTGGGACTAAGTGCTCCCTATATCTGTATAATGTCATAGATGGTATTATGCCATGGGACATGTGATAAACGGCCTAAGAGTGTCGTAATCATTATTTGCGCACAGGGCGCGGCTTGGCCACTGGTAGCCGAGAACAGCTTAATATTCACTGAGCTCGGTTTAAGTGGGCCGGAGTCAGTGGGATAAACAGAGGGTGCGGGCTAAGGGCGTTAACCCTAGTTAGCATATGTGATTTGATTATTGATATGAAATGATGTATTTAGTATGTTGAATACTTGATTAATGCGAATATCTGGAGTGTTGAGCATATGAGTATACTGTATGAGTTATCTGGTTGTTTGTTTGATGATTATGCTTTGTTATTGTGTCTTCTTGCTGGGCCTTGGCTCACGGGTGCTACGTGGTGCAGGTAAAGGCAAGTGTGAAGTGGACCAGTCCTGATTTGGAGAGCTTTGGGGCTGAATGTACATTGTCAGCTGATCGGCTGCCACGGCTGAGGAGTGATACAGGACGGGGAGAACCTAAATGTCTATTTTGCCCTTAGAGTGGCTAGTAGCAGTACATTTGTTCTTAATTTTGTGAACTGTCTTTTGTCTTTATTACTTTTGGGATCCCATGTAAAAATGTTTGATTATAAGAAATAAAACTTTTGAGACCGAAATCTTTTAACCCTAGTACAACTTTAGTTATTTTAACACGTTTCTAACCAAATGACTTGATTAGCAAGTCTCGCACATTTGTAAACACACAGTGTAACGGTCTTGGCTATCCAGGCGTTACAATATATGTATCGATCTTTCTATCCAACGCTTTGAGTACTCAAACCAGAAACTTCCAGAGTATTCTCAACTCCTCAAGATGTGTGTGGGCACATAGAGAACGTGAGTTTGTAATTTGGGAATCACAAGTATTTCTCAACACATGAGAACTTGGATTATGGTGTGAGAAATGTTAGAATAAAGAAAAAGAAGATAATCTTTTGTGTGACAAAAATTCTGAAACTATTCTCAATTCTCTCTTGTATTGTCTACTGTTATCCCAAAACTTTGAATAGAATGATGTGGCAATAAAATTAACACATGGCATGAGTTGGGTGATTTGGCCTAGCAATAGCCCAATACATCAGTTAAGAAGTTGGACTGCTTGAGGGATACATTTTTCAAGTCAAATACACCCGACCGAGGAGAATATTTGGTCTAAGGGTTGCTTGGCTCAGACCCCAGTTAGAAGACCCAATTGATTTGTTTAAATCCAAGTTTAAGGAGCTCAACGGAGGGATATGGATTTTGGTTCGAGGGATAAGGGCAGGAGGTCCGATCGAACTTTAGCTTGGGAGCCTCTCAAGCATTTGGTTCGATTGTGTCCGAGGTAAGAAGGATAAGGGAAAGAGGTCCAATGAAAGCCAAGGATTGGGACTTAGGTTTCAGTCAAGGGAAAACCACATCATGTCCGATCGGGCATAGGTGAAGGTGGCAAGGACAGAGATGCCTCGGACTTGTCCGAGGAGAAATGCAAGGTAGGGTGCCTCGGACCACTTTGGTCCGAGGAGATGGCATGAAAAGGATGGCTCGGACCACCTTGGTCCGAGGAGAAGACTACAAGGTCCGATCAGACCTTGATTGAAGGAAATAGGCTCGGACTTGACCGAGGTGAAATGCTAAAGAGGATGGTTCGGACCACCTTAGACCGAAGAAAAGGCCATCATGTCTGATCGGACATGACATGGAGGAGGTTACCTCGGACTTACCCGAGGTAAGGTGCAAAAGAAGTTGGCTCGGACCACTTTGGTCCGAGGAGAGCCAGACTTGCATGGCCTTTGGTCCGAGAAGAGCAATGCGTATACCACGTTTGGCCCACGGAAAGTTCGAAGGAGTAATCAACATGCATGTGAGACTACGTCAAACTCCCCGAAACGACTTCAGTGAGAATTGGTCTAGGCACCCGGGAATCTCTCACTCCTTACTCGAATTTAGGGATCAGTTGTATTTTAAACATTTATTGTAATATAAATATAAGGTGAATAATAAAATATCCCTATCTAAAGGGGATATCAGTTGAGAATCCCAGGCCTATAAATAGAGGGTTGAGAGGACCGTAAAAGGAGTTTTGGCAAATTAAGAGTAAATCTGTGTTCTAGAGAGAGAAAGTGTGTTTTTCTGGAGAGAACCCCTTTTTGTATTCTGGAATATTTGCACTGAAGAAACTCAGTTGACACTGGTTCATCTGATCTTGAGTGTGAATACAGTAATAAAATCTCTAAGTGGATTAGGTTATTACCGACTATCGGGGCTGAACCACTATAAAAATCTCGTGTTATTTATTTTCATTGATTAAACTGTCTGTTTTCGTTTATATTCTCTTGAAGGCTTGTCTATTTGACGTTCTCACGTCGTTGGCTAAAATCACAGTCAACATCTACTTTTCTTCTTATTATTCTTTTATCATATATATAGAGATTATTGTATTACCTTATTATTCCTAATAATAATAGTAATATAATAATAATATCATAATGATGATAGAAATTGATTTAGGTAAATATCTAACTTACCAAATTTGAAAATATCTATTTTTAAATTATTAATTAATTAAATAAATAAAATAAAAACAACACTGATACAATATCAGTGTAGTGGTACACACATGGCACCGTCCTTGGATTGTGTCATGCGTGAACTGTCATTTCCCTTTTCAGGGATATTGTATTTTTCTTTTCTTTATTTATTTAACTAAAATCAATCTTCCACAAAATAAGGTATTTATCTTTTTAAGGAAAAGATTATCATCATTAACATCATCTTTTAAAATTTAATAAATCAAAAAACTATTTTTGACTTACCAATTTTATTTTCTCCCACTCAAATAAAATAATTAATTTCAAAAATTATATATTTACATTAATAAACATATTTTCAAAATTTTAATAATTAATTCCAAATTAAATTTATAATATAAATTATCATATAATTGTATACTTGACCCGAAGAATAAAATTCTTCTCAAATTTCCAAATTACAGTTTTACTCTTGTATCAACTCTTACATTGATATGATGTTGATATAGCTACCCTGGGGACCCATGGACCTATAATATCAAGCTCCAATAAATATTGGATTATTAATCAAAGCTCTTTGATTAAATAATCATATTTCTTAATCTCATGATTACTCCACTATAAATATGAGATTGAACTCTTGATAATTATAAACATATATTTACAGAGTACTTTATTAAAGAATAAAGTGTCCATTGATATAATCATTACATACAACATTAATCCTCTTTTAATGGTTCGTAATTAAAAGGGAATAAAATTACTGTTTTACCCTTTTAGCTATATATTGTTCCTAGAGTACCATTGACTTTACTAGTGAAGGTTGTGCCACAACAAGTTTGCGACGTGAGCGCTCATAACCTTTTCAGTTCCAAAAGTCAACCCAATAGGGCACCATTATTCTTTCTATAAGAAAGTATAGATTCCATATCTGTTAAACTATGTCCCCAGCCATATATATCATTAAGTCCCCAAAACAATTATTCTTAGCCTGATCCTTCTAACAAACCTTAACGCATGAATCAAAGGATCAGATGACATATATAGAAGTTCATAGCAACCTCGGGATTAAGATCATCTTGTCTATGATCATCGTTTGATAAATTTGATTATGTAATGACCCAACTAATTCTAGACCTTGGACCATTAAAACTACTTATACATACATACGAAACAGTCATAACTTTATTAAAAACTGTAAAGCAAAGGTTAAATACATAAAAATTCAGGGTAGGATATGGGATCCCATTGTTTTGAAAATAAAACATATCTTAAAGTGTAAATCAATTCGTTACAAGATCAGGTGCGGGAAATACATAGAAAATATAATTGAAATGACTAAAAACAACTTCGTCCTCGAATCGTTCACACAGTCCACCGAATCCATTCTTCCTCAATACACATTCTCAAGCCGCCAAGAATCTTCCCGCCGCCATAATTATTTTCCTGCACATATAAAATAAAGGAATGAACCTAATGCCCAGTAAGGAAAATATTCTAGAAGCATGGAACGTAAACATAAACATAAACTATAACATATACTATAAACATATATAATAATTCTAACCCATGTACATGGTAAACATTGGGATTTGCTAACTAAACAACTATAAGCCTCAACATACAATGAGGTTTGCTAGCTAAGCAACTATAAGCCCCAAAAATATAAAAGGGTTGGGGTTTGATATTTAAGCAACTATAGGCCCCAAAATATATATATATCATAACATATAAAAAAACATATTATGGCATAATCATATAAGCATATAATAACTATCCTATTTTCCTTACCAAATATTGGGATGTGAGAACAAGGACGGGATTTTGGAACACTCCTAAAAACCATTAATGAGAAGGTGAGTATTTCTAAAAGAAGGAGATGAAAAAGAAATGAATCTAAACCACCGAGAAGAAGAGCTTACCGAAATGAAACCTCAAGTTCAAAGAACTTAATTGCCTAACCATGAAGGGAAAACAATGAGTTAAGATTTGAGTAGAGAAAAACTATAAAAACTAATGAAACAAACTGAAATGAACTAGGGATAGGAATACCTTTGAATGCACTATGACCGAGTTACACCTCGAAATCGAAATACACACTATTAACCTTACTTCCCAAGTGTTTAATAAGCTTAAGATGATAAAGCTTATAACCGCAACCCAAGTGTTTAACACTCTAAAGTAAACCTAGCAACTTGAAGGCTCTGAACTCAGCTTGAAGAATGAAAGAAATGGCTAGGTACTAGGTCCTATCTATAGAGTTCAAGAATGAAAAGATCTTCTTTTAACTTGAATAAAAATAATGACTTTTTAATTGAAAAACATTTCAATAATCGTTCAGCAGAGGCTTAAGACTCGATCAAAAAGATTCTGAGGCTAGGTAAGAGGTTATGGGTTGAATTCATCTCGGTTTAAAAATTATTCAAAAACCTTGCCCTTGAGTCGATATATTGCATGGGCTTATTTTCCTGAGGCTCGTCGAAGTGTTTATGCGAAGTTACGTGTTTTTGGTATTCCCCGAGTGGCGATATATCGCCCCCTAGAGCTGCGATATATTGGCATACGCTGAAATATTATACACGTAATTGCATTTTTTTAGCCTAATTTGAATTGAGTAAACAACTTTGACTGAGTCATATAACGATTTCAAAGCTACTAGCAGACTCTAGGGTTTTCAAATATTCCTCTTATAAAACTATTCCACAAAAATACTTAATTTCTTAATAAGCATGCACACGACAAGTGTCATTCTCTTATTGGGTCTATCTAAACCTTAAAGTATAATAAATATCATCTTCATAATCAGCTATATTAATCAAACCTTATGTTATAATTAATATTCTTAAACTATAGGTTAAACTTATAAAATCTATACGTGTTGCTACGAGTGTTCAACTTAGTCCCGGCTTGAACCAAAATCCACGATAATAAACATACTATAACTATTACTAGCTATTACTACTACTACTACTACCACTACTATTACTACTACTACTACTACCACTACTATTACTACTACTACTACTACTACTACTACTACTACTACTACTACTACTACTACTACTACTACTACTACTACTACTACTACTACTACTACTACTACTACTACTACTACTACTACTACTACTACTACTACTACTACTACTACTACTACTACTACTACTACTACTACTACTACTACTCCTATCTAACTAGCTAAGTAAAGTTCTTGGACTCTACAATTCTCCCCTACTAAATAGAATTTCGTCCTCGAAATTTACTTACCAAACAATTCCGGATACCGGGCTATCATGTACTCCTCCAACCCCCACGTTGCCTCCAGTTCAAAATTATTACTCCATAGGACTTTGACTATCAGAATACTCTTGGACCGTAACTGCTTCATCCCTCTATCTAGGATGCTAACCGGTCGTTCCTCATAACTCAAGTCTTTCTGGAGTGCTATCGTATCATACTTGAGGACATGAGATGGGTCTGACACATAGTTTCATAGCATGGAGATGTGGAACACATTGTGGATATCTGCTAGGGCTAGCAGTAGGGCTAATCTATATGCAACTGCTCCCACTTTGTCCAATATCTCAAAAGGACCTATAAATCGGGGACTAAGCTTGCCTTTCTTCCCAAATCGCTTCGCACCTTTCATAGGAGATATCTTCAAGAAGATTTGATCTATGACTTTGAATTCCACATCACGTCGCTTGGCATCCGCATAGCTTTTCTAACGGCTTTGAGCAGCGAGCATATGCTTTCTAACAGCTTCAGGACCAAGGAGCTGCCTTTCTCCTACCTCGTCCCAGTGTAGCGACGATCGACACCTCCTTCCATAAAGTAACTCATAAGGTGCCATCCCGATCGTTGACTGGTAGCTATTGTTGTAGGAGAACTCTATCAGCGGCAAGTACTTATTCCTTGATCCTCTGAAATCAAGTACACAAGCACGCAACATATCCTCTAAAATATGTATCGTACGCTCAGACTGACCGTCTATCTGAGGATTAAATGCAGTGCTAAGACTTAACTTAGTACCCATGGCTTGATGTAAACTTCCCCAAAATCTCGATGCAAACACCGATCCTCTATCAGACACTATTGTCTTGGGGATTCCATGCAACCGTACTATCTCTTGAACATAGATGTATGCGGATTGGTCCGATGTGTATGAAATCTTAACAGGCAGGAAATGAGCCGACTTGGTTAGTCTATCTATTACTACCCAAGTTGAATCATGCTTCTTATTCATTCATGGCAAACATGTCACGAAAGCCATGGCTATATCGTCCACTTCCATTCCGGTACGCTAAGTGGTTGTAATAAACCTGCAGGCCACTGATGTTTTGCTTTCACTTGCTGGCACACTAAGCATTTAGACACAAATTCCGCTATGTCCTTCTTCATTATTGGCCACCAATATATTGCCTTGATGTCGTGAGTCATCTTGGTCGACCCTGGGTGAACTGAGTATGGATACTATGCACTTCCTCTAAAATCGTCATCTTAATCCTTTGATCATTTGGCACGCATACCTGATCCTTATATCCCAATAACCCTTGACCTGATATTGAGAAATCTGTGGCTTGCCTTCTCTAACTGCATCCATATGTAACACTAGTGTGTCGTCATGCCCTTGCCCAATCCGTATATCTTCTAACAGATTTAACTGGATCGACAAATTAGCTAGCTTATCGACAACTACTTCTATTCCGACATTGATCAGATCCTGCTGTAGTGGCTTTTCTATTCTGGCTAGTACTGCTAAACTCCCATAACTCTTCCTACTTAGCGCATCAACAACTATGTTTGCCTTTCCCGGGTGGTATAGGATTACGCAGTCGTAATCCTTAACTAGCTCTAACCACCTGCGCTTCCTTATGTTGAGCTCCTTTTGAGTGAAGAAGTACTTTAAACTTTTGTGGTCCGTATAAATCTCACACCATTCTCCATAGAGATAATGGCGCCAGATTTTTAACGCAAATACCACCGCTACCAACTCCATATCCTGAGTTGGATAGCGTTGCTTGTACTCCTTCAGCTGCCTTGAGGCGTAGGCTATCACCTTGTCATTCGGCATCAGCACGTAACCCAACCCTTGATTCGATGCATCACAGTAGACTACAAAC
The DNA here is from genome assembly GCF_963169125.1 of Humulus lupulus. Taxonomy (NCBI): domain Eukaryota; kingdom Viridiplantae; phylum Streptophyta; class Magnoliopsida; order Rosales; family Cannabaceae; genus Humulus; species Humulus lupulus. The sequence continues at coordinate 197,193,800 of NC_084798.1, forward strand.
TTATCGTTGGGTGTCGGTAAACAGAGTACTGGTGCTGAGCAAAGCTTATCCTTAAGCAACTGGAAGCTTTCTTCCCATTTATCAATCCAGTTGAATCTTTGGTGTTTCTAAGTCAGGTTGGCTATCTTAGAAAAGCCCTCTACGAACCTCCGATAATAACCTACTAATCCCAAAAAGCTCCTTACTTTGGATGCGTTCTTTGGTCTTGGCCAATCTTTCACAGCCTCTACCTTGGATGGGTCTACTACAACTTCATCCTTGGATATAATGTGCCCGAGGAACGCCACTTGCAAAAGCCAAAACTCGCATTTCTTGAACTTGGCGTAGAGTTGATGTTCATTTAGTTGTGACAAGATCAACCTCAAATGTTCCTCGTGCTCGACTTCGTCCTTGGAGTATACTAAGATGTTGTCGATGTATACTATGATGAATTAATCCAAGTAGTCCTTGAAGACACTATTCATTAAGTCCATAAACGCGGCTGGAGCGTTGGTAAGACCGAAAGACATAACTAAAAACTCGTAATGCCCATAACGAGTTCTAAAAATGGTCTTAGGAATATCCTCTTCCCGCACCTTTAGTTGATGGTACCCGGATCGTAAATCAATCTTTGAAAACACGGTCGCACCTCGAAGTTGATCAAACAAGTCGTCAATCCAAGGCAGCGGGTACTTATTCTTAATCGTTACCTTATTTAGCTCGCGGTAGTCTATGCACATCCACATGCTTCTGTCCTTTTTCTTCACAAATAGAACTGGTGCTCCCCATGGCGAATGGCTCGGTCTAATGAAACCCAAGTCTAGGATTTCTTGTAGTTCTGTCTTTAACTCCTTGAGTTTTGTAGGTGCCATCCGGTATGGCGCCTTGGAGATAGGCTCGGTGCCTAGTACTAATTCTATCATGAAGTCAATTTCCCGAGAAGGCGACAACCCTGGTAAGTCATCGGGAAATACTTCTGGGAATTTTCTTACAATGCGGACGTCTCTAACCTTAAGCGGTGTTTCCTTTACTACATCTGTGATGCTGGCTAAGAATGCTTGACATCCATTTTCTATCATCCTTTGAGCTTTGAGACATGATACTAGCGGGGTGCGTAGTCCTGAAACTTGTCCCATGAAGCATAGTCTCTGGCTATCAGGAGTCTCGAACATCACTTTCTTGCGTTTGCAGTCGATGGTTGCGCCATACCTTGCTAGCCAGTCCATGCCTAGTATCACGTCGAAGTCTTTGATCTCCAGTTCTATCAGGTGTCCGTCTAGTTCTACGTCCTCAATCTTGATTGGTACGCCTCGTACTATCCGTGATGATAGAACTACTTTCCCTGAAGGCAACTTGGTTACAAACCTAGTTCTAAATCTTTCACAAGGTTTTTCTAGTTGTTCTATCATTCCTAACGAGATATACGAATGAGTGGCTCCCGAATCAAATAATACATAACATATATTATTGAGGATAGAAACCTGACCTGTGACCACTTTATTGCTGGGATCAGCCTCTCCTTGGGTTAAGGCAAATACCCTGGCAAGAACCATCTTGTCTTCCTTTTTCCCTTCTGGCTTGAGCTGAGGACATTCTTTCTTCAGGTGTCCTTCTTGACCACAATTTTAAGATCCCTTGGTGTTTGCCTGGCATTCACCAGGATGTTTCTTCTGGCACTTAGTACATTGTGGTAATTCTACATAACCCGACCAACTACTTCCATTATTCGTCTGTGCCCTTTTATCGTTATTAGACTACTTATTGTCATGATGCTTCCTTTTCTGACCATTATTGTTGTTGCTGGATTGATTGCTGTTGTTGTTGTGGTTGTTGTTCCGACTAGTCTGAGGTTGACTCTGCTATCTAGGCTCAGGCTTACTGGCTTCTTCTTTACTAACATTAGCCTGCAGCCTTTATATTTCTATTTTCGTTTCTAGAACATCGGCTTAGGTAGTGTTTCCTGGGTTTGCTAGCTTAACCCCTAGCTCAATCTTCGGTCGAAGTCCTGTAACGAACTTAGACACCCTCAGATAGTCAGTTGGAACCATTTCCAGTGCGAACTTAGCTAATCGGTCGAACTGTCGGGCATATTCTGCCACTAATAAACTCCCTTGCTTTAGGCCAGCGAACTCCTCGACTCTTGAAGTGATGATAGTCGAATTATAGTACTTTTTTTGGAACAGCTCCACAAATCGGGTCCAAGTCATGGTGACAACATCATGTGTCTGCTGGACTAAGTCCCACCATATTCTGGCATCTTTCTTAAGCAGAGACGAAACGTAGGATATGCGGTCCGCGTTGCTGAGGTTCATGTGCGTTAGGATTGGCTCCTCATTCCTGAGCCACTCTTTTGCCTCGAAGGGGTCTGTAGTCCCTTCAAAGTTCGGAGCGTGTTGTTTACAAAACCACTCATAAACTAGCTCCATGTGCTGAATTGGATATGGGGCATAGTTCGCCACTGGGCCATCCCCCATATGGACCAACTTGTTGGGGTGCTGGGGCCATTTGCTGCGGCTGTGGTTGCGGCGGAGGTGGAGGCTGAGTCTAGGCTGAGGTTGAGCCTGTTTTCGTTGTTGATGTAATAACTCCTCAACTTGTTGTCGCAGTTTGGCGATTTCTGCAGTGTTGTCAGCCGGCGGCGACGCATTGCGGTTGGCAGTAGCATGTACTCCCCTTCTGCGAACCGGAGGGGCTTCATTGCTCACTGGAGCAGCGTTGGAGGCATTTCCATTGGTGCGAGTAGACCTTCAAAGTGACATCTTCAATAGAGTTCTAACAGTTGAGAAAAACATGTTAGAACTTTACCCTAATAGGCTCTAAGGCAAAAACTTAATCTAAACAACATAACTCGGACCCATTAATTATGACTTCTTATGACAATTATATAAGTCTTCTTTATTATTAGAGTGGGTTTTTATACTTAGAAAAATAAGCCATCTTTATTATTTTCTAAGTTTGTTTCTTGTCATCCTATATGACTTAATTCTCAGGCTCGAAACTCATCTTTGTTCCAAAGTTAACCATATTGAGGGAGGTCTGGGATCAGTAAAATCGTTCCCACTACTATGGCCCCCTAACTCTCAATATAGAAAACCTGTTTCATTGATTTGTATCCACCCTCACCAAACTTATTCATTATTTATTAGATTTATTATTTATTATGATTGCAAAAGAAAGTCAAACTCATACATGTAAAAAAAAAATAACATTGATATTAATTTGGAAAAAAAAGTTTTCACTATTTACAATCATAAATGCAAATAAACAAAATAAATAATGAAACTAATCTATTCTAAAAATCGAGATCTTCTACATTTGATCCTTCATGTAGCATACCGTCATCTATCTCTTCATAGTCATCATTGTCTTGTGCCTCAAAATGCCCTCGAGGAAGATTCGTAAAAATTCTATGTTTTTGTTCATTTGTAAACTAAAATTCCATTTTTGAAGTGAACCTAAGTATGAGAAAATAATATCTCATAGCTACCGGCAATTCATCTTCATCATCTATCGTCTCCCAAATTTCTTCTAAGGCTGCAATCACGGTAGGATAATCTCTAAAAAGTCTAATTACTAAAACGTATTGCTATGTTGATCTCATCATGATCTGCTTAGATTCTTGGAGGTGACCTATCTCCTTGTGGAACAAAAGTAGTCTACGAGTGATTCTTTCAAGCACTCCTACGGTGTTTCGAGGTTCTCTAATTCTTTTTAAAGCCTTAATGGCTCGGATATCCTCATAAGTTAATGCTCCATTCATTCTTAACTGAAAACATAAAGGCTAAAATCGTTAACTATACATATAAACATAATAACTATACTTAAACACTTACTTGGCGGTCAGACTCGGAGCTTTGAGTGTGTGTATCGAGGAGAACTTCATGCGAATGAACCGTTGCTCTGATACCAACTGTAATGACCCAACTAATTCTAGACCTTGGACCATTAAAACTACTTATACATAGATACTATTCTTTAATAAAACATACATACAAAATAGTCATAACTTTATTAAAAACTATAAAGCAAAGGTTAAATACATAAAAATTCAGGGTAGGATATGAGATCCCATTGTTTTGAAAATAAAACATATCTTAAATTGTAAATAAATTCATTACAAGATCAGGTGCGGAAAATACATAGAAAATATAATTGAAATGACTAAAAACAACTTCGTCCTCGAATCGTTCACACAGTCCACCGAATCCCTTCTTCCTCAATACACATTCCCAAGCCACCAAGAATCTTCCCGCCGCCATAATTATTTTCCTGCACATATAAAATAAAGGAATGAGCCTAATGCCCAGCAAGGAAAATCTACTAGAAGCATGCAACGTAAACATAAATAAACTATAACATATACTATAAACATATATCATAATTATAACCCATCTACATGGTAAATATTGGGGTTTGCTAACTAAGCAACTATAAGCCTCAACATACAATGAGGTTTGCTAGCTAAGCAACTATAAGCCCCCAAAATATAAAAAGGTTGGGGTTTGCTATGTAAGAAACTATAAGCCCCAATATATATATATATATATCATAACATATAAAAAACATATTATAGCATAATCATATAAGCATATAATAACTATCCTATTTTCCTTACCAAATATTGAGATGTGAGAACAAGGACGGGATTTTGGAACACTCCTAAAAACCATTAATGAGAAGGTGAGTATTTCTAAAAAAAGGAGATGAAAAAGAAATGAATCTAAACCACCGAGAAGAAGAGCTTACCGAAATGAAACCTCAAGCTCAAAGAACTTAATTGCCTAACCATGAAGGGAAAACAATGAGTTAGGCTTTGAGTAGAGAAAAACTATAAAAACTAATGAAACAAATAGAAATGAACTAGGGATAGGAATACCTTTGAATGCACTATGACCGAACTACACTTCGAAATCAAAATACACACTATTAACCTTACTTCCCAAGTGTTTAATAAGCTTAAGATGATAAAGCTTATAACCCCAACCCAAGTGTTTAACACTCTAAAGTAAACCTAGCAGCTTGAAGGCTCTGAACTCAGCTTGAAGAATGAAAGAAATGGCTGGGTACTAGGTCCTATTTATAGAGTACAAGAATGAAAAGATCTTCTTTTAACTTGAATAAAAATAATGACTTTTTAATTGAAAAACATTTGATTAATCGTTCAGTTGAGGCTTAAGACTCGGTCAAAAAGATTCTGAGGCTAGCTAAGAGGTTATGGGTTGAATTGAGCTCGGTTTCAAAATTATTCAAAATCCTTGCCCTAGAGTCGATATATCGCTTGGGCTTATATTCCCGAGGCTCGTCGAAGTGTTCGTGCGAAGTTACGTGTTTTTGGTATTCCCCGAGTGGCGATATATCGCCCCCTAGAGTTGCTATATATCGGCATACGCTTAAATATTATACACGTAATTGCACTTTTTCAGCCTAATTTGAATTGAGTAAACAGCTTTGACAGAGTCCTGTAACAATTTCAAGGCTGCTGGCAGACTCTGGGGTTTTCAAATATTCATCTTATAAAACTATTCCTCAAAAGTACTTAATTTCTTATTAAACATTCACACGACAAGTGTCATTCTCTTATTGGGTCTATCTAAACCTTATAGTATAATAAATATCATCTTCATAATTAGCTATATTAATCAAACCTTATGTTATAATTAATATTCTTAAACTATGGGTTAAACTTATAAAATCTATACATGTTGCTACAAGTGTTCAACTTAGTTCGGGCTTGAACCAAAATCCACGATAATAAACATACTATAACTACTACTAGTTATTACTAGTGCTACTACTACTATCTAACTAGCTAAGTAAAGCTCTTGGACTCTATAGATTAATACTACGAAACGGTGTTTAAACAAGTACTAACAAATCACATTTGGTCCTGTTCTATATATCACTGTATATAAAGTACCTTAACTAAAGTGTCCTACTACACTAGTGGCTCGGATCTAGGTCACATGTATTCATAATACTAACAAACAGTACTAGCAGTAATTAATCTAAAGATTCCATAACTTTATTTTACTGCGAACTATTTTAAGTTTATTATCTTAATCTCGATCCTCTCATACCAATATGAGATTAAGACCGCGTAGATAAACTTTGGAATTTTATGATATTTACTTAATATTATCAACATAATATTGGGCATAGTATATATATAATAATTCAATTCATTTATTTATTTCATTTAAAACATTTGTCTACTATAATTGCTTTAAGGGCACTATTCCCAACAAGCCCGGGATATGAAGCTTATAAGAGGGCTAACCATCTATGTAGAGACACTAGAAATAGCCCTGGAGTCTGACTGGTCGGACGAAAGAATTTGGAAGGAGAACACAGCCAGAAGGGATGCCAGAAAGGGTAATGGTGAGCGTAATGACCACACTTGAAATACATGTTGGTGGCCATACCCAAGAGGTGGATAAGAAAGGAAAAAAAATATCAGGAGGTAGTGGGGGTAAGAAACCATATGTTGAGTATCCTCAATGCCCAACATGTAAGAAAAAACATCCAAACAAGTGCATGTTCAAGACAAAAGGTTGTTTTAATTGTGGACAAGAGGGATTATATCAAAAGAGATTGCCCAAAATTAAAAGAACATATGAAAGACGACAAGTTCATGCCAGATAGAGTTTTTAATCTTACAAGGAAAGAAGCTGAAACTGGCAATACTGTGGTAACAAGTTAGATTACTATTTATGGTAAATTATGCAATGTATTATTCGATTTAGGAGCTGTGCATTCTTTTATCTTCGTGAAAATAATAGATAGCCTAGATAGCTCTACAAACTGTTTAGTGATAAGTTTTATGGAAAAACCCTCGAGGAAGGTGATGCTATGTAGTAGAGGAGTGTGCATCGTGATTGTTAGGATTGAAGGCAAAGATTTACCAGTAGACTTAATCTTGCTGGATATCAAGGATTACAATGTGATATTTGGCATGGACTGGTTAGCAAGGCACGAAGCGTCAATACACTGTAAAAGTGAGACAGTCAATTTTAGAACAGAAGAAGAAAAGTAGTTCACCTTCAAAGTAGACGTGTCTCGGACCCGTATGCCCTTGATCTCGGTTCTCAAGGCTCAGAAATTTATTAACAATGGGTAGTAGATAAATCACAGGTGAAGCAATTTAACCCAGAAAATATGCCTATTGTTTATGACTATGGTATTTCTAGAGGATCTATCGTGATTACCTCTGAATAGGGAAATTGAGTTCGTAATAGAACTGGCATCAGAGACGGCTCCAATCTCAAAGGCTCCTTATTGAATGGCGCCTACCGAGTTAAAAGAGTTGGAAATGAAACTTCAAGAGCTATTAGACAAAGGTTTCATTAGACCCAGTTATTCACCTTGGGGTGCACCGATACTCTTTGTCAAGAAGAAAGACAGGAGTATGAGAATATGCATTGATTACGGAGAACTCAACAAGGTGATGATTAAGAACAAATACCCTTTGCCACGCATAGATGATCTTTTGGTTCAATTGCAATGGTCCATGGTGTTTTCAAAAATCGATCTGCGGTCGGGGTATCACCAACTGAGGGTGCGGGAAGAAGATATTCCAAAGATAACTTTCAGAATGAGATATGGACCCTACAAATTTCTAGTGATGTCATTTGGCCTACCAAACGCGTCGGCATCGTTCATGGACGTGTTGAACCAATTTTTCAAGGACTATCTGGATAAATTTGTAGTAGTATTCATAGATGCTATTTTGATTTACTCAAATTTGCAAGTGGAGCATGAGGAGCACCTTCAACTAAAGTTGGAGCGAGTTAAGGATCACCGGTTGACACCAAGTTCAAGAAGTGTGAATTTTGGTTAGAAAATGTGGCATTTCTGGGTCACAATGTGTCTAAAGAAGGAGTTGAAGTAGACCTTGCTAAGATAGAAGCAATTAAAGACTGGTCTAAGCCCAAGAGCGCCATTGAAGTGAGGAGTTAACTGGGTTTGGCATGTTAATATAGATGATTTTTTAAGGGTTTCCAAGATAGCTGCATCCTTAACAAATTCAACACGAAAACAACAAAATTCACATGGATAGATAAGTTTGAAGAGAGTTTGTAGACATTGAAAGACAAACTCGTATCGGCACCAGTCTTGAGTGTCCCTACTAATAAGGATAAATTTGTAGTATATTGCGACGCGTAGAAACAGGGACTAGGCCGTGTGTTGATGCAAAATGGAAAAGTTTTTGTTTATGCTTCTAGACATCTAAATTTGTATGAGTAGTGGTACCCAAATCTTGGCTTGGAATTGGCAGCTGTGGTATTCACACTAAAGATCTTGTCACACAATCTATAAGGAGAGAAGTGTGAAATCTACACAGACCATAAAAGAATAAAGTACTTGTTTACGCCAAAAGAGCTCAACATGAGGTGGATGGATTTGGTGAAAGACTATGAGTGTAATATTTTATATCACTTGGGAAAGGCCAACGTTGTGGTAGACGCTCTCAGTAGACGAAGTTGTGGAAGTGTATCAGTACTTAGGGGAATAGCCCAACCCCTACATCAAGATATTATGAAATCCAGAATTGAATTGATAACAAGATGATTAGCTGACCTCACAATCAAGTCTACACTTCTGGAAGAAATTAAGGAGGAGCAACAATGAGATGAGTTTCTTCTCAAGAAAAAGGGCATTACTGGAGAATTCATAGAATGTGGATTTATCAATGACGAAGGAAGGCATACTGCGATATCGAAATCGAGTGTGTGTGCCACACAAGGTCGAATTAAGAAACAACATTATTCAATAGGCCCATACCACTCCATATTTTCTTCATCTAGGATCGACCAAAATGCACAGTGATGTTAAGACAATGTACTTGTAGCTGGGAATGAAGAAAGACATAGCATAGTTCATAGCTAAGTGCCTTACCTGTCAACAAGTTAAAGTCGAACATCAGAGACCCGTCGAAACATTACAACCATTAGAGATTCCAGCGTGAAAATGGGAAGATAGAACAATGGATTTTGAACGGGATTACACAGGATAACCAAGCAGCACGACTCTATTTAAGTGATTATAGAAAGACTTACAAAGTCAGCTCACTTCTTGCCAATGCGTACCATTTAAATACATGGAGTGAGACTACATAGATTTCCGAAGAGGATAGTCTCAGATAGGGGATCGATGTTCACCTCCTAATTCTGGGAAAGTATACATCGTGCTATGGGCACTAAGTTGAAATTAAGTACATAGTTTCACCCTCAGACAGATGGTCGGTCAGAACACACCATTGAAATTTTTGAAGACATGTTGAGGGCATGTATTTTAGACTTCCCAGGGTCGTGGAGCATGTATTTACCATTGATAGAGTTCTCTTACAATAATAGTTATCAGGCCACAATAGTCATGGCGCCTTATGAAATTCTTTATGGACAGAAGTGTCGATCACTATTTCATTGTGACGAGGTTGGTGAAAGGCGATGCTAAGGCCTAGAGGCTGTAAGAAAAGCAACAAATGCAGTAGAAAATATATGAGAAAGAATGGTCACTGGTCAAAGCCTCCATAAAAGTTACGCTGACTCTAGGAGGCGGGATATTGAGTTTGCAGTGCGTGATCAAGTTTTTAAGAGTATCACCAATGAAAGGGGCTATGTGTTTCAGGAAGAAAGGGAAGTTAAGCCCAAGATTTATAGGTTCTTTTAAGATATTGGACAAAGTTGGGCTAGTAGCATACCGATTGTCCTTACCGCAATTGTTAGCTGAGACGCATAATGACTTCCATATCTCTATGTTGAGAAAGTATGTGAATCCGTCTTATGTGGTGAATTATGAGGCTTTGGAGCTGAAGCAGGATTTGAGTTATGTAGAATGGCCAGTACGCATATTGGAACGAGGAACTAAAGAGTTGAGATCCAAGAGTATCCCTATTGTCAAAGTTCTTTGGAGCTATAACATTGAGAGAGAAGCAACATGGGAGTTGGAGGAAGATATTCGGGAATAGTACCTTGAGATTTTTGGTAAAGTAAAAATTTTGGAGACAAAATTTCTTTAAGGAGGGAAGATTGTAATGATCAGATTATTACTTTCTTATAAGCTCCTTAATTATGACCATATGTTATTTTATACTATAATTTATAACTTGATTTGTGGAATTAGAAAGATTTCTTTAGAAATGTTTTTATTATAATGGTTTAGTAAATAATTGTAATTTGGATACTTATAATTTATTTAATGAAGTGGCATAAAAAGCTTGTATTAAGGAACCAAAAATACAAAAGGATGGCATGTGAAGCATGAACCAAGGAAGAGATGAACTAGTTGTAAATACTATAGGTGGCGTTGGGGCTTGATTAAATTCAAATGAAATATGTGTCAAAAGAATCTTGTAAAGTGGAGCTAGAAAACTATGAATGTGGAGTCAAAAGACTATAGTATAGAATGTAGTGTGATAGTTGAAGTTTGTTGACACATTTTGAATTTGAAAATGCTTTTGTATGTGTGGGAGACTAAAGTGGAAATAAGAATGGTCTTTGACTCCATTTGGTTACACTAGAGTGTGTGTGTGTGTGACAATAAAATAGATAGTTTAGCATAAGATTACGGTGTTGAATAGGTCTTTGCCAAAATCTAGTGGAGAGGGGGGAGTTTTAAATTTTTAAATTTAGTTTGATGATAGTGGAGAGAATTAAGGAAAGAGTTGAGCCTAGGAGCCTATAAATAAAGCATTGGTGCTCTTCATTTTTCACACACTCATATTTTACAAGCTCTCAATTTCGAAGTTAGCTAGCAAGACTATGCTCTCTCAAGCACAAAGAACCCTAGTGGTGTTCGAATCATTCATCACACTAACATCAACGCTTTATTCTTCTTCTTTTTCTTGTGTTCGAAACCTAGCCCTCATCCTCATCACCATCACCATCATTGTCTTCTTCACTTGGCCAAGACATACCCTAGCACCCAAGACAACTTTTTCTTCTCTTATAGCCAAAATACTATAACATTCACCAAGCACCATCAAAGGTCAGACCTTAGTCATTTCAAAGCAATTCATTTTCTGTCAAAGACTCGGGATACTAGATTTTGTTATCTTGTTCCAAGGCTTAACGTATGGTTTCTAAAAGGTTTTAGATTATGAAATTTAGTTATATTTTAGGCCCTAATTTTAGTTTTTATTTTTATGTATAAGGTTTTGGGGTGATCCACTAGCGAACTAAGGGCAATCTCTCTACTCTTTTCTCTCCACACTCAAGATAAGGAAAATTAGATAGATTTAGATTATGACTTTAAGTAAATATTATGACACTAACGTTTCAGGTACAAGAGGAAAAGTGTGGTTGGGCCTAAGAGAAGCTCATAAATGGACCTAAGTGATGTCCAAAACTGTAAGATTGACCTAAGTGATGTCCAAAGGGCTCGTATGCCCAAACTTGATAAACACTCTATCTAGTACTTGACTGATTCGTTTAAAGCTAATATGATTATGACAATATTAAGTTTATGTGAATGACTTAAGAAAAGCATAGTTATGTATGGTAGCGATTTTCTTTGTATGAAATTATTATTATAAGATATTATGTAGCTTTTATGGTTTTGTTTAATAATGAATTTCTTGTGATGTTTATGAAATTGTCTCTATGTTTGTTATGGTTGAATTTTCCTTACTAAGCTTAGAAGCTCACTCCTTATAGTATATTTGTGCATATCAAAATAAGTAAAGAGATAGATGGTCGGTGAGAAGTTGGACCTGGATACCTACATGTGTATTCATGAGGGCCATATAACTGATGAAAGATCTAAAAGTTATATTTTGTTGTCTTGATTAGTGTTTTATTTCTTTGAAGTAAATGTTCCTATATTTTTGTTACAATTTTCAAGACATCTATTATGTTGCATTTTTTCAAAACTTGGATCCCATCTAATTTTTTTTTTCTTTCAATAAAAAACAACGTTTATGTTTTTATGTTTCAACATTGGTTCTCTATATCATTTTTATAAGAAAATAAGGGCGTTAAATTTAAAAATTGTGCTTTTGGGTCCAAAGTGATACAATGAGGTATCTGGGGATGCCCAAAAAGTTTGAGAGCATTTGGAGGTGTTTATGGCCACTTTTGAGAAGTTTGACTTGTCTAGGTGGCATTACGTTACCACCTTAGGATGTTGGCAATGCATAACAGGCAATGCATCGCCTACTAGTAGGTGATGCATCGTCTGGCAGACAATGCATCACCTATAGACAAGTGATGCAATGCCTGACATGTCCGTATAGACACATGTGTTTAAGCTCCAAATGATGTGTTTAAAGGTTTTAATCCTATTGGTTGGACTTAATGATGGTGCCTACACTATAAAAGAATTCTCTTAGATCACTCACTCTCTCTCTCTCTCTCTAGCTCTCAAGAACATAAGTTTTCTCGAAGAAATTCATAAAGAAAGTGTTTGTCTATATGAATTTCAAGGCTTGTTCAATCCTAATTCTCTTTTCTACTAAAGAAAGCCTTAGGAATCCATTAAAGGCTAGCTAATATAAACAATAAACAATTTTGGGACCAATTTTCACCATTGGTAGTATTAGTGCCACTTTTGCATGACATCCCCATATTCGAAGGAAATTTTAGGATGACTTTCTACCACTCTGTAGTTCATATACAGTCTGGTCTCTTTTCTTTTTGGGTCATTAGTTATAAGAATAGTCTTTCCCCACATGTTCTGGGCTAGACCAGAACTTAACAACATTGCATTCATCATTTCTTCCAATGCGCAATTCTTTCGCTCAGTTACATAGTTAGATTAAGGTGAATAAGAAGTTATGGTTTCATGTATAATCTCATGCTGAGCACATAAGTTAGCAAAAGGTGATTCATACTCACCACCTCGGTCATTACTCAAGACCAGAATTTTCATGTCAAGCTGATTTTCAACTTCATTTTTATAGAGAATGAATTTCTCTATAGACTTGTCTTTTGTTTTCAGCAAATATACATAGCAATATTTCGTGATATCTTCAATAAAAGTAATGAAGTACTTATTACCACCTCTTGTTTGAACAATTATTAAATCACACAAACACTATGGATTAATTTAAGTGGTTCTTTATTTCTTCAACACTATGAAATAATGATCTTGTTAATTTTTCCTCTACACAAGTTTCACATTTATGTTTAGTGTCTATTTGGAATGTTGGTATATGGTTCATGTTAGTTAGTTTGCACAAAGAATCATAATTAACATGTCTTAGTCTACCGTGCTATAAATTGGAAAACGGAATCAAATAAGTAGAAGAGCAATATTTATTCATAGCATTTTTTTTACCATAGTCATTACCATCAATTTGAACATCCCTCCACTTATATAACCCTTTCCCATATACATTCCACTCTTGGTCAAAATAAACTTATTTGACTCAAACACCATGAAAAATCCATGGTTGTTCATTAGTTGACCAAACATTAAGTTCTCACAATTTCAGGCAGATAAAGAACATGGTTCAATGTCACTTCCTTCCCCAAAGTCATCTTCAAGATCACCTTGCCTTGGCCCTTGATCTCAGAGGTAGTGACATTTCCCATGAACACTTTTTCTCCATTCTCTAATGCACAAAGAGGGAGAATGTGTTCTTGTTAAAGAAGACATGGCGAGTAACCCAAGTGTCATTCCACCATTCCTTTGTGTTTGATCCCACCATGTTGACTTCAGTCACCACTATTGAGAGATTGATTTCATATACTTCTCGAGCTATGGTATCAACAACATTAGCCTTTTGTTTTGGTTCTTCCTTGGCAATGTACAATGAAAATATTTAAGACCAAGCTTGTCACAATTGTAGCACTTGCCTTGAAACCTTGGTTTCTTGGAGATTCCTCCTTTTGGTCCTAGCTTGAATCATTTCCCTTTGTAGTTCCTGTTGGCATTGGAACTTTGACCATGCTCCAACACCTTAGTTTTGGAAATAGAGGAGGAAATATACTTCCTCTCATAGCACTTATTTTCCTTTTTGATTCGATGTCTGACAATGAGATCTTCAATGCCCATTTCCTTTCATTTGTGCTTAAGGTAATTCTTAAACTCCCTCCTCGCAGGTGGAAGTTTCTCAATAATGCATGCCACTTAGAATCTCTTACTTAAGGTCATTCCTTCAGCATGGATCTCATGCAAGATGACTTGAAATTCTTGAACCTGACTGATAACGGTTTTGGAGTCCACCAATTTATAGTCTAGGAAGCAGCCCATGATAAATTTCTTCTCAATTTTGTACTTATGGTTTAGAGACTCACATAGCTCATTAGTTGATTTCTACTCAAGATAAACATTATAAAGAGAATCTGCGAGCCCATTCATCATGTAATTCTGACATAAATAATTCCAAGCATCAATTGCTTAAGTCACTTTAACATCATTCTCAAACTTTATTTATTTAGGAGGATTATCATTCAAGAACCTTGCAAGATTCAAAGTGGTCTATTAGAAGAACATCTTCTATTGCCATCTTTTGAAGTTCTATCCATTAAACTTCTCAAGTTTCTTACCATGTGAGATTGCCACAAGATTAGGCATCATTGGCACTTTTGCTGTAGTAAGAGTCGCCATTTGGGCCACAACAGGTGTAACACCCTAATTCCTTAGAGCCGTTACTAAGTGAATTTGAAACGTACTAATCACTTGGTAATCATGGTCTTAGGTTAAAATGTGTAGTTCATTAAAATGCAACTTGTTTAAATAAGATTTTGGTATAAAAAGTAGGTCGTTCTTCTAGATCATGAAAAGGGTTACATTGGGATCCCATATATATTATCTGAAAACATATTTACAACTCAAACAGCTACTTTACAGTTGGCCTAAGCGACAAAATCAATGTTCATGACCAGTTCCTCAAAATACCCTAGCCGTGGCGGCCAGATAGGCCAAGCATGTACGCATCGCTCCATGCCCTCTAACTCATGGTTGATTGATCTTTTCCTTGCCCTTACCTGCACCACAGAGCACCCGTGAGCCGAGGCCCAGCAAGAGAGCCTTAAAGCACAACATACTATATTTTATCCAAGCAAACAAACACGTATTTAAACCGTTATTAGAATACGAAATGGCACAGAAGCACAACAACATCATATCATAGCAGAACAACAATACATAGGAACATAAACATAGCATCATAGCAACATATTAACACATAAGCACAATAGCCAAACATCTTAGCAGTACAATATCATAGCAGTTCAGTAATACAACATCACATAAGAAAGCAGCCAACAAGCTAAACACATAGTGGCCATGCCATCTCAAGCGTTTTACCAAGCCCTGGGTCCGCGGTCCACACCGTGAGGATATCCCAGGTATCCTTTAGGGTCTCACCCTGGCAACTCGCACTCCGTGTGCTAACGTTGCTCTCGGCCCCTTGCCATACTCGGCTCTTGCCTCTCCCGGCTTCTGCCGCTCCCGGCTTCTGCCACTCCCGGCTCTTGTTGCGTCCAGCTCTTGCCTCTCCTGGCTTCTTCCGCTCCCGGCTTCTGCCGCTTCTGGCTCTTGCCGATCAGTCACATTCACATATATGACATGGCAAACCACAAGGAATACACACATTATAACACACCACATAGCTCTACGGGTACAAATAGTTCTCTTACCTATGTCCCGAGCTTTCCAAGCACCGATGTCCCGAGCAAAGTCCTCTAGTCCGAGCCTCGCTGATAACCTAGTCACAACACATCAACAACGTCCACCCATCAAGTCCTAATCCATTAAATAACTTTGGTTACAATTCTAATCCCTGGAACCTTGAATTCTATCAATCCGGGTGATAAAATCCATCCCGAGCCTTAGCAATTAGGTTCCCAATCCAAAAACCCACAAAACATCCAACAGCTTGAACCAAGGTCGCGGCCCAACCCCTTAAGAGCCGCGGCATGCCTCAAAACAGAGGCAAATTGCCTCCCTGAAAGAAGACACGGGCCGCGGCATGCTTAGCCAAGCGCCGCGGCGCGCCTCAAGAACAAAGACCTCCCCAGGCCTACGCGCATACGGGTCGCAGCATGCCCCTCCCATGGCCGCGGCTCAACCTGAAAACCCATAAAACCAGCCTTTCTTTCAAGTTCTTCCCCGAGCTTAATCCTATTTCTCATACCCTAAACTTTAAACAACCCCATAATTAAGTCTAGAATACATATCCATATGGCCTAAACATCCCAACAAGCATATAAACTAATTCTTACACCCATCACACATACAAAAGCAATCTTGAGAACCAATCCTTGCATGCCTAAGTTCTAGTAGTCAAATCAGCAGAATTTTAGCTTGTTCATCAAGTTTAAAAGCTTACCTTTGAGCTTGATTAAATCCCTGAATTACTCCTCTAAGTTCCAGCTTCTAGCCCCCAAAGTCCAGCTTTGAATTTCTCCCTTGTTCCCAAAGAAAATTAGCTTCATTCTCCCTTATTCTCCTAGCTTCTGTTTTTCCTCTAGAGCTTTCAAAGATAATTCAGATATATGCCTAAGTGAGGAAAACGTGGATGACTCCTCCTCAGCCAAGTTTATCCATCCTCAAAGCCAAATTACCCTTTTGCCCCTTAAACCTATCCTTAACCCTTAAGTAACCCAAAGGGTAATTTAGTCATTTCCCAAATCCCGTTAAGTCCTCGAGGGCAACATAGTAAATTTCTCCAATATTCCCTCCTAAACATTCTAACCTCAAATATATCTCCAAATATTTATTTTTATAACCCTATAACCCCATAAAACGTCTAATGCCCGAAATAACTCTCGACTCGCCCCGAGTCGGGTATTCGACCTCGTTGTGACTTTCTAGCCAAACAGCTCCCTAGGACTGTCTCGGATCATGCAACATAGATATATCACAAATATGTCACAATATTCACAATTATCACATTTATGCCCTCAACGGGCTAAAATTACAAACATGCCACTAATGGCCAAACGGGGTCCACATGCATATTTAATTCACCTAAACATGCATCTCTAATCACATACTCATAAAAACTCACATATTATAATAATAAATCACTTATAGCCCTCTAGGCACGCTAATCAAGGCCCTAAGCCTTATTTGCAAATTTGGGTCGTTACAACAGGGGTTGTCGCGTGAGTCACATTGGGATTCATCCCTTGATTCTGCCTTAAACAATCATACCATCATGTTATATTCAATTGTCCTTTTTTGAAAAATTACACAATGAAAGTGTTAATTTTCCAGTTAACAACTGACCTCGGCTAGATGATTTCCAAAGAAGATTAGAAGGGTTTATGATTTCGCCTCAACACGTCTAGTCTTTTTTTTTTTTAAATATGTTCGTAGGGCAGTCTGAAGGCGTCACAAACGATTCTATTTAAAACCCAGCTTCCTTGACAGAACTTCTCCAGTGAATTTTTGCATGAGTTCAAGAGAATTTTTTCACAGTCACAATATATGAGGAGTGTATCACACAAAGTGATTAGCCAATAACAATGTCAATATGATATGAAATATCACAAAAATTAGTAAATAATTGTTATAAGATTGATGTAAAATAGGCATGTCATATTGCTTATTAAATAAAATAATTAAACAGACATACACATATATTATGAAAATAAATAATAAAATTAAATATAATATTATAACAATATTATAAAAATTAGCTACAAAATAAAGAATATAATATAAATGCTACTTTTGTAGTCAAAATTGAGTTTAGCATATCACACCATCTCCTTAAAACAATTACACCTCCTCATTGGGTGCTAGAGGATTGATATGACATTTGTCTCCCAAGATAAAATGGTGCAACAACTAATCACATTTGCTTCTACTCTTAACGATCTAAACAACGTCTAAGAGTACCACCAAGGTCTGACTGAGGCTAAGAGAGCTTTGACAAAAGATGATATGAACTAAGAAAAAGCTTTAAGCCAAAACCAAAGCAAGAGAATTTATTCGAACAAGAGAAGGAAGAGAGAATTTTCAAAAATTGATAGAATAATTTTTAATAGTGTGAGAAACAATGAGGTAAAACCCTCTATTTATAGCCTTCAAGGGGGAATAAGGCATTTAATTTAAGCATTAATGGTAAAATTTTCTTGATAATCAAGAAATTGCATCAATCACATAATTATGTCCATACTCATTCTTATGAATGAAGAAAATGTGTTTAGTTGTCACACAATCAACTAAATCCGGAAGATTTCTTGCTTGGTTGTGACATTGTCAAGAAATGAGAGAATATTCTAGAGAGTATGCTCTCTCTCATTTTGTCAACTTTAGTTGACAATTTCTCATTCACCCCATAATAATTTTAAGCATAATAATACTTGAATTTTATGTACTCATGATGTGATAGAATACAAATCTTTAAATATATCTCACTAATAACAAGCGAGTCTCAATCAAAATCATGCATCAAAATATCACTAGTCAAACAAAAGTTTATGGTAAATCTACCTGACCAAAAAAGTGCCATTCAAAAGTCTAGAAAAATGAATAAACAATCATCACCAGAATATGTGCATTTATCAATTGTTAACTACTTTCATTTTCTAATCTTTATAATAAAAACCAGATGTGCACATCTGGACCCGAAAACTCGAAGGACTCGCCCGACCCAAACCCAAAAATCCCAAAAAAAGGTCGGAACTCACATGCTCGGGTCGAGTCGGGCTCAACCTGACTAGGTTATCGGGTCAGTTCAGATCCTAATTTACATTCTTCATGGGTTCGGGTTACACCTGCACTAGCACCCAACCAATTTTATTTATTTATTTTTCAGTTTTTTTAATTTTCAATTTTAGATTAAAAAAATTAAAAAAAAACAAAACCCTAAACCTAAACCAAAACCGAAACTTAAAAATTAGAATCCCTAAACCCAAGTGAATCTGTAGTTATTGTGGCAGTGAATTCTTTTGTGGTAGTAGAAAGCATGGGACTAGTCATCTGTGGAATTGCTTTAAGAATGTTTGTGTGTTTAGTCCGTATAAGGTTGATGAGAAAAAACAAAATCTTTTAAGTTTTGAGCCGTTGAAAGGAGGGGGGAAATAACTTTAGATTCGGTGGCTTGTAACAAAGAGGCATGTAGGCCTGCCTTATCAAAGTACATTGTCTTGGATGAGTTACCTTTTAGACATGTTGAGGGGGAGGGTTTCCGCAATTTGTTAGAACCATACAACCTAGGTTTGATATCCCTTCGAGGATGATTGTTGCTCGGGATGTGTTGAAATTGTATGATGAAGAAAAAAAGACTTTGAACTATATTTTAAAGCATGAGAGGGTCTCCATCACCACTGATACATGGACTTCTATTTAGAATTTGAACTATATGGTCATCACGATACATTGGGTTGACTCTGATTTCCACTATCAGAAAAGAATCATAATTTTTTTCCAAGTGGTAAATCACAAGGGGGAGACTATTGGCAAAGAGATTGAGAATTTTTTAAATGATTGGAGAATTTCAAAATTGTTTGCCATTATGGTGGACAATTCTTCTTGAAATGATGTAGTTATTTTGTATTTGAAGAGACAATTTAGAGAAAAGGAAAAGAGTCTCATTTTAGATGGGGAGATTTTACATGTGAGGTGTTGTGCTCATATTGTAAACTTGATTGTTAGTGAATGAATAAGTGAGAAGCATGATTCAATTGCTAGCATTAGACATGTTGTGAGATATGTTAGGTCTTCTCCCACTATAATAATTTTTTTTAAAGAAGTTGTCATAGAAGAAGGAATTGAATGCAAATGACTTCTATGTTTAGATGTCTAGACGTGGTGGAACTCTACAAATCTCATGCTTAATTGTGCATTAAAATTCCAAAAGGCAGTTGAAAGTATGGAATAAGATGCAAATTTTTTGAATATTTTGATGAGGTTGATAATGATGGAAAGAAAAGGAAGGATTGCCTACTGAAACAGACTGGGAGAATGCAAGTGTCTTTGTAAATTTTTCGGAGACTTTCTACGAGGTGACGTTAAAGTTTAGTGGATCAACCTATGTTACAGCTGACAAGTACTTTATTGAAATATGTAATATGCATCGCACTTAGAATGGCAGTAGAGGAGGATGACTAGTTTTTGGGGAATATGGCACAGAGCATGAAGATGAAATATGACAAATACTGGGGAAAGATTGAGGAATGTAACGAGGCTCTCATAATTGCCTTGGTTGTTGACCCAAGATAAAAGCTCAAGTATCTCAACCATTGCTTCAAAGCTTTTTATGGTCCATTGACATGCGCTCAAATGGTTAATGAGGTAGAACAAACATTACGATCATTGTTTGATTTGTATGGTGGGGGTTCTACATTACTTCATCCATCTATGACCCAGTCTCACTATCAGGCACACCCTCAGCCTCAGCCTAGTGGATCTTCCTCTTCCTCATTCACTTCTACTTCTAGTTTGAAGAAGTATGCTTCGTTGTGTGAGGAGTTTGAACAATAAAGGAAATAAGAAGATGGTGGTAAGACAAAGAATGAGGCTAATAGGTATCTATTTGAAGATGTGGAACCTGTGATTGAGCATGACAACTTTGACATTTTGAAATGGTGGGCAGGAAATGCATCCAAATGCAAGATATTGTCAACCATTGCTCGTGATGTGTTAGCCATACCAGGTACACATGTTGCTTCTAAAGCTGACTTTTCGATTGGTGGTCAGATTTTAGATCTTTTTAGGAGCTCACTAAGTCCTAAGATGGTTGAATGTTAATATGTCTCAAAACCTGGTGGAGCAGTTCACATCAACCAATCTTTGTTCGAGACTACATGGATGAAGTAGAAGTGTTAGAGACATCAGAGATGCTCGACTTTGGTAAGTTATTAAAAAAACTTTTATTTGGTATTTTAGTTGTAATTAATAATTATTTTTTGAATCATATTTATGGAAATATATAATATAATAATATATCTACTTTATTGAAATATTGCAGAGATCACAGGTGGTACTACAACTGCTGCTAATGTTAGTGAAAATGTTTATGCTTCTAATTCTATTAATACTCCATCTACAGTCTCATTTGTTGTAGTGGACTTTTTATTTTTAGTAGTTTTGTAACTTTTATTAAGGACTTTGGATTTGGACTTCTGGACTTTTAAATTTTAATTAAGGACTTTAGAAATTATGGATTTTTATTTTTGGTTAGAGTTTGATGTTAGTTTTATATTTGTGAATTGTGATTAGTGAGTGAACTTGCAACATGATCCAATAGTTTTAGAATTGAGTGAATTGCAATAGTTATTAGCCAATACTCAATAGTTTTATAAATTAAATTTTTATATAATTAGTAAGTTTCTTAGTATATAAAACTTTTATGTACTAAGAAGTATATTTTTAATTAATGGTAAAATATTGATCACTTAAAAGTTCACAAAAATAAATAGACCAAATTGTAAAAAAAAAAAAGTTAAAACTCAAATTTGGTAAGTAAAAAAAATGATATTAAAAAAAGAGCAATCCGCTCAAACCCGACCTCACCTAAAACCATTTCGGTCGGGTTCAATTTTATTTCTCCCCCACCAAAACCTAACAACACCCGAACTCGAGCATCCCCCACCCGTCCCAACCCGAACTTGACAGCAAATGATACAATTTCGAGCAGGTTTGGTATTAACTTTGCCCACCCGAAACCTGAAAAACCCTGAACCCGACCAACGCAAACCCGACAAACCCGCCGGATGTGCAGCCTAATAGAAACTTACTTATATGATTTTATTAATTGACTTTGATTCATATCATGATTTTGTAAATTGTCAAAAGTCATTTGATTATCAAAGTTATTCATATACATTATTGAATCTTACACCGTGATTTAGTCTCAAACAAGTTTTTTTTTTTTTTTTTGCTTCTTCTTTTCGTTAAGAAGTTATTTTATTTCTAACAATTTATTTTTGTTATTATTATTTTATTTAAGAAGATATAGTTTACTACAAGATTCACAATTTCAACATTGTAGTTTCAAAATCATGTTTTTTCCGGAGATATAAATAAATATAGTCCATGTAAGATGTGAAAATAGTGCTAAATTTAGTATAAACAATTAATAAATGATATATTTGGAACAACTTTTACAATTGTGTTATAATATACATAAATATAAAATTGATGTGAAAATGAATCTTGAATTAATGATCATTTAATATTTATTAAAAATATAAAATATAATAATGTCATTATTCATTTTTTATTTTTTAATGCCAATAATAAATAAAATACTAAAAATAATAATTAATGACAAAAAATAAATAAAAAAATGATCATTTATGATCTAAATTTCAATCATACTATATTGTAATCAAATCTAAATAAATTTTTATGTGAATTTTAACAATGAATGGTAGAGTTGATGGAAACTATCTTACATCACATAATAACGTTGATATACTAGCATATTTCAATTTTTTATTTTCTTTCTAATAACATTTTTAATTGTTTTAAGGTTGAATTGATTGCTCCAACGTAATATTTCAAAGATCTGAATCTTCTAGCATCCTTTCGAACTAATAGTAGAGTATTTATTAGTTAGTTGAGGAGGTACAAGATTGAAAAGACATGTGAACAAATACATAGGTAATACATATATATATTTATATACAGGGTAGAAACAATGTTCAGTTTTAAATATATATTTATTGATTTTTTTAATAAAACAGATTTTAATAAAAACAGATTTATTGATTTTTTTAATATATATATAATAGTAGGGGAATTCTCCTATAGAGGCTTTACTTTAAGCTCTACCGGTAGGGCTCTCAGTATTCTCGACCCTTGAACAGTTTTCGGCGTATTTTTTTTTATGACCGTGTATATTGTAGCTATTTAGAACATCCTGCAAATTTTTAGAAAATTCCAAATAGTTTACAGTACCGAAAACTAAGTTCAAACATGTTGTTGCACTCGTGACTAATTTTTTTTATGAGCGTGGAAAACAACACGTTTGAACCTAGTTTTTTGTACTGTAAACTATTAAGAATTTTCTGAAAATTTATTGGATGCTCTAAATAGCTACAATATACACGGTAAAAAACAATCGCGCCGAAAATTGTTCACGGGTCGAGAAACACTGAGAGCCCCACTGGTAGGGCTTAAAGTGAAACTCCTATAGAAGAATTGTCCTATAATAGCATACATAAATATTTATATTAACAATTTCTACATATATGACATCTAAACATATTGTTGACATGGACATATATATTTATATGGCTACATAACATATATATAAAATACAATAATATTTAAAAAGAAATTAATAATAGAAATAAAATAAGAATAGAAAAAATCATAGTGTACAAAGTAGTATACATTCCTCAATTATTTTTAGTTTCTAATATATCTCACAATGTCTTTTAGTAAATTTGATGAAGAAAAAAAACTCAAATCACTTGATAAAAAATAAACTACCAAACAAATTTATAAGATAAAAAAATAATTTGTATGCATTTATTATTTTTAATAAATATGATTAAATTATTTAAATTATTATAAAATATCTTTAAAATATCATATTTTAATTAATTAATTAATTAATTTTTAAGTTTATGTTTGTTCTAGTTTATGAATTTGACAGTAACAACAAAATATTATATATTATATGTTTAATATAATATTAAGTTTAAGTTTAATTAAATTTTATTTAAGTTGTAAAATGTATGGTCTTATTTTTTTTAAATAATTATAATTGTAAAATATCTCAAAAATATCATATTTTAATTAATTTATTTATTTAAGTTTATTTAAGCTTAAGTCATGTTAACAATCTACAGTTAAATATAAGAATATTTCGTTAAAGTTAATGGAAAAAAATAAAAAAACCGTTAAAACCAATAATTTCTTTTATCTACACACTTTTTATATAGAAGAGATATTTGAAGAAATCTAGGTAATATATTTTACGGTAAATGCCCATTTGGTTTTAGTGTTTTATCGAAATAAAAATTTGGTATCTTTTGTTTATGATAATTATTAACGGATACCCCCTATTTGCAAAAACTACATAGTTTGCCACCCTGAACGTGTTAAAAAATTTCAAATTCCCAAATTACCCTTACTTTTATTAATTTACCTAATTATTACATGTTTTTGTTATTTTTAAATGATTTAAACATGTTTTCTAAGTTAATAAAACAAAAACTAAATTAAAATTTAAACAAAAAGTATTTCAAAACAAAAACTATTCTAAATTAATATCAAGCTTGCACCGGCATGAGAGGCTTTGGTTCTTCTTGTGTCATTTTGTGTGTGCAAGTGATTAGGGATAATAGATATGTCGCCCGACTATGGGGGGAAGGTCTTCTGGTTTCTCCGATGGTGGTCTGATGGGGTAGCTCGGATTTGAAGGTGGTGCGATGGGGAAGTTTGTTTCCGGAGGTGTAGCAGAAGGGTGGTTCAGATCTGGGGTGGGGTGGTGGGTTTGGTGGATTTTGGATTCACTATAGGAAAATAGGTCTATTGCGATGAATTTTGTCATCGTTGTAGGTACGGAAGTCGTCGATGTAGGTGTTTTGCGATGACATGTTGCCGCAAAAATGTCGTCAATGTAGATCTATATCTATAGAGTCCTAAAGCAACACCAAGACTTGTGTTGTGGTGACAACACATCGATCGCAGTAGAACATCTCTTTTTTTTGTCAAAAATATCTATTGCGATGACAAGTCGTTGCTATAAGGCCATGAAAATTTTGAAATTTTGAATTTGAAAAAACCCTACTGCGACTAGGTCGTCGCAGTAGGTCGGAAACACGTCTCTACAGCTATCACATGTCGTCGTTGTAGGGGCATGGGTTTCGCTAACCTATTGCGATGACAGGTGGTCGCAGTAGATGCATGAAACTGTTAGTTTTTATGTTATGCATTTACTCTACTGCAATGACTTGTCATCGCTGTAGATAATTTTTTTTTAAATGTTCATTTTGAAAAACAATTTGTTTAAAAAAAATCTAATTTAATATTAATAAAAAAATTATAAATACTTAACAAAAAATATATTAATATGAAATAAATATAACTTAA
This sequence comes from Humulus lupulus, assembly GCF_963169125.1. Taxonomy (NCBI): domain Eukaryota; kingdom Viridiplantae; phylum Streptophyta; class Magnoliopsida; order Rosales; family Cannabaceae; genus Humulus; species Humulus lupulus. The sequence goes on from NC_084798.1 coordinate 197,218,727, forward strand.
TTCAACTTAGTACAAAGTAGTAAGTAGTATCGAAAATGTAAAAGACAACGCAAAATATTAATAAGTTCAAAAGCATAACATAACCAAACTAAATGTAATCTAAATCAATCTCAAAGTCTTCATCATCGTCAGGCTACTGAGGTGGCTGATGTGGTGGTTGTTGTGGGGGAATTTGGTACAAGATTGAAAAGTTTGCACCATGGACTGGATCATATTCATGTCAAAATTAACAAGTTGAAATTTTGGGGAAGGAGTGTTCAGGCTGGAAGCTTGGATAAATTGTTGCATTTGGAAAAAGTTGTTGAACAGAGTCATGATGGCTTGACTGAAGTGTTGAACCATTGATTGAGAAGCCTCAACTGGTACCATTGGAGGGCCGACTGTAGTCGATGTAAATGGTGATGCCGCTGATTGTGAGGATGCCTAGAGGCCCTGGTGGCAAGAGAACTAGTGCCCTTCAACTTGCGTACAACACCTCGGTTGTGACCACGACATTTACCAAGGACCTTCATGACGACTTGTGTCTCATCGATAGAGACACTTCCTGTTAAAGATAGGGATTGGGATTTCTTTTGAACTTCTTGTTGCAAGGCCTCCTGCAATTTAGTAACAATAAAATTAATACATAATATAGCTAATTAATAAACATATATACAAAACTTAGAAAGTTACTTACATATGCATCCTTAGCATTTGTGTGCACCAATCCACACGTTGGATGATTGTGCATATCATGGAACGTATCAATCAAGTTGGGCAACTCCTTAGTTTGAGGATTCATTTTAGGAAACAAAATGTGATAAAATATAAGTTAAATACTGAAATTATTATTAAGATAACTAAAAATACTTAAAACTGTATACATATTATTATTTACCGTCTTAAATCAAGCAAAAGCGTAAGAGGTCGATCCATGAGACTTTGATACTTTTGCTTTGCTTTGTTGGTAGCATTTACCTTTGAGCGCGCCATGTACAGTTCATAGGTGAAAAGGTCAACATCCTTCTGCAAATTGTAATTGCCCATGTCATTTGGTGTATTCTTCCTGGCTGGCTCGATATCATCTTATCTGCCATGTTCATCAAAATATTTTTTCTTTCGACATTTTCTATCTTTGTAGCGATCTTGAAACTCTCACTCAATACCGGTCTCGATCAATCGCCACTCAGTAAGATGTCTGGGGAGAATGAAATATTACTTAAAAAAATCATTTCTTAGAATTTTGAAATTATAAAGAACATTACATGTGAATATCTTTATAAATTTACTTCAATGTTTTCCATTAATCTTATCTTATGCTCCTCTTGACCACTCTGCCACGAGTCATAACACAACGACACATAGTGACCAATAATGTTACCAATAAGCCTCATGAATAATGTCCCACGATCACCAACTGCTTTGTAGGTTCCCTCATTCAGATCGTATTGTAGAGTCAACGGGCCTGTATTTTCTTGCACGAGGTCCTCTAGATTTTTGGATCGAGACTAACCTTTTCTTCTCAGGGGAGGCGATGCATATTTTAAGTCAACAATAAAATTAGATTGAATAAAACAATAGCAATTTCTCATTTATTGATAAAACATAGACTAATTATATTATATTACCTGTTTCACAGTAAGTAGGTACACACGAAGGATCTGGAGGAGGATCACCCGCTCCATCACCGCCATAAGAACGAGTAATAGCAGTAGGCATATCTTTATAGTTTATATAATTATTACATTAAAATCAGTCATAAAATAATAGTAATAAAATGTAAACATCCACATTAAATTCAAATATTGATTGAATACTATTGAAATATAAACATCCACATTAAAGTACTATCATGCATTAAAAACTATTGAAATGTAAATATCCAAATTAAAGTCAAATATTGATTGGTAAGTATTGAAATGAAAACATCTGCATCAAAGTCAAATATTTTGTAATGTTTAGTTTTTCTAAATCTACTAAAATTTCGATAGCATAATGGTTGTAATCTAACCTATCCCAAAATTTAAAATTTGCATAAAAACTACAAAATCAGTCCGAGAACATACATAAATATCATAAAATATCTAACTATATTAATCTAACCAACCATACAATTTAAAAATACAATTCACATTCACATAAATATATTCACATGTATATACATATACATATTCAACTAATATTGTACGCCCTGGTTTTCTCACGAGCTGTTAGCAAGCTGAGACACGGCCTAATCATGTCTACCACATGGACATCCCCAAGACCGGAGCTGCCATAGAAAGGCCCTACCTCCTCAGCTCGAGATAACATAAGGGTTCGCCAAGAATAGACTGAGTTTGGACTCTGAAGACCACAGGTCGAGGGAAGCATCCAGCTCGTGGTACGAGCTAGAGTTGGAGGCTGTGACCCTTTATAAAGTCAACCACGCAAGGTAAACATGCATATATCAGACATCATGTGTCTGATATATCCCTGACTTCTCGGACACGCAGCATGAACGTGCGTATTCAGACACCCACGACTAGGTTGGGCCGTGCGACCCATTATCTCCTTACCTATTGATTTGACCACACTTATGTGTCAAGTTTAGGAATTAATCGTGAATGTCATAGAGTTGACATGATAGGTAAGAAGGTCACGGGATGACCTTCTTACCAACTCCCAGGTGCCTTCTCATATAAATATGGAGACCCTGGGAGTTACAAGGGGTTGGATTCTATTATGTAAAAAATACCCTGTAAAAGAATACCAAGCATATAGCAATAATATTGACTGGTGGAGTAGAAGGATTTTAACCTTTGAACCACCTAAAAAAACGTATTTTGTGTCACCATTCAATTTCCAAGATCATTCATCTATTTCGGTTCAACATAAGCATTAATCCCTTCCTCTTTCTTTTCTTAATTACCTCTTGGCGAAGAACCGCGTCAACAGTTTGGTGCTTTCATTGAGAGCTAGTTAGATTGGTGCTGTCGCAAACATCCAACTATGGTGACCACTCGATCCAGACACGGTAATGAGACGGAACAACATGATGGGCAGGAGGCTCATCATATCGCCATCCCCGACGAACAAATTCCTGAGGTCCAACAGCGGCCGAGCAAGCAGCCGGTGGGCCAAGATGACACTGGAAGTTCGGCGCCCCGGCCACCTAATCCAAACCCAGGTTATTACACTGCGGTGGAGATGGAGAATGCTCAGCTGAGGAGCCAGCTAGCAACAGCTAATCAGCAGATCAAGGATGTGTTGGCCCGACTACCCCCTCTTACAACCGGCGCTAACGTCGGAAAGAGGCAAGGTGAGACTCGTAAGTCCCGCCGGGGTAATAGGTCCAGGCATAGCCACTCGGACAGGCCTCCGACAGCCAACTCCATTCCCTCATCACACCGTCGAGAGGCAAACTTCGAAGAAATGCCTAGAGCCGAACGCAGCAGTACAGCCATTCGGTCCAAACTTCAACTCCCAGCTCCCAACCAGTCTCGAGCGCGCCCAGGAGAACTCGAGGAAGTTCTAGTAGGAGATCCAGGGAGGGCTCACAGCATTAGCCCATCCCCACTAGCCGTCCCGCGCCTCATCCAGATCGTCAGGCGCAGGACCCGTAGGTTGGCAAGGCCGCGAGGCCCCCACCTAACTTGATTCGACCTGATGGAACCAGGATCGCATCTCTGGTCAGGCATCCTCCCTCACCAATAAGATATCCATCTCCTCCTCGGTCCATCTGAGATATTCCGGCCTACGGAAGTAGCAGGAGAAACCTGCCATCTGCAGGGCTTTCCCGACGTAGCAGGGCGCCAAGAGAAAGCTCGGATCTTCACTACCAAAGGCAGACTCCGAGCCTCTCTAACGGGAGCTACTGGACCGGCAGTCGCCGGAGTGAGCTTCGAGATCTCCTTAACTTTCACTGAGGAGAGCCAGTAGGAGGTGGTAGCCATGCTCATTCAGGGGGAGACCTGTCCAAAGTACGTAACGGTGGGAATGCCCCAAATAACCTATCTCAAGACAGGAGGGGCAATAACCCACCAAATATGTACAATGGATCCGGAGCTGTTGAGCAGCCCCGGAACAACCAAGGAAATCAGGATAAATCCCTCGAGCGCCTGGCTCAGATGGAGGAGCTGATGAGGAAGCTCCTGTCGGAGAAAGAAAAAGATGAATATGATTCAGGGGACGAGATGGAGCTCTTCGCCCCCAGCATAGCAGCAACGGCTTACCCACCTGGTTTCCGTATGCCGCACCTGTCCAAGTTCAATGGAGACGGAGATCCGTCGGATCATCTAGGAATGTTCAACACCCTGATGATGGCCCACAACATTGGCTCCGAGCTGAGGTGTCCAATATTTCCCTCCACACTGACTGGACCAGGCAGGCAGTGGTTCAAGCAAAGCAAAAGACAATCAATCAGCTCCTGCAAGACTTTCTCAGCTGACTTCAAAAGGGCATTTTGAGCCTCCCAGGCTGCCCGCGACAAGGCCGACTCTCTGGATAACGTGAGCAGCAGCCCGACGAAACTCTGAAGGCTTACCTGAGTAGGTTCGCGAACGTCGCTGCTCGGGCCAGAGTCGCGGATGACAGCTCCAAGCTCATGGCCCTGAGAACTGGAATCCTCGTCGGAGGGGAACTCTGGAAAGATATACAAAGGAAGGGAGTTAGCTCAGTAAACGAATTCCTTAACAAGGCCTAGGAATGGATCAACTTGGAGGAGGCCGAAGCCTCAATTGCAGGAACTAGCCAGGTCCCTGAGCAGCCCACTGGAGTGGGGACGGAGGTCGTGGCAGCGACCCAAAATGTCACACAGAATAACCAGCTCAGTGGAAGCAAAAGAAAGGGGAACGGCGAGAACGGCCAGCACGGCCCAAAGAAGAATAAGCCCGTAGACAAGTTTAAGCCCATCTACGCGACTTATACAGAGCTCACCCACTCTAGGGAGAATATCTTCCTGGCAAATTCTACTCGCCTCCCCGGAAGAGGCCGGAGCCGTTGAAGCACCAGAAGGGGAAGAGAGATACCTCCAAGTTTTGCCGTTTTCACAACGATGTTGGCCACAATACTGATGATTGTAGGCATTTGAAAGATGAGATCGAGACTCTCATCCGAGCCGGCCCCTTGGACCAGTACACGCGGAACAAGGTTCCAGCAAGTTGACCTGCTTCGGAAGTCCCGATCAGTCAGCCCGGGTCTCGGGTAGATCAGGACGTCCCTCCTCCCGTGATAGGAGGAGAGATTTCCACGATATCTGGAGGTCCGCATATGGCTGGCACGAGCAGGGGTGCCCAGAAGAGGTACGTAAACGAAATCAAGGCACATAATGGAGTAGAGTTTGTCCCGGAGCAGCGCCTACCAAAGCAGCAGCGATTGGAGAGGCAACCGATCATTTTTACAGAGGAAGATGCGGGCCACGTCCAGTTCCTTCATAACGACCCTCTGGTCATAGCAGTTCAGCTCGCTAACCGAAGGGTTAGGAGGGTGCTGGTCGATAATGGGAGCTCGGTCAACCTTCTATTCCGATCCACGCTGGAGAAGATGGGTTTGACTATCGCCGAGCTGAAGGCGACCTCCATGATGCTGTATGGTTTTTCGGGAGAAGGATCAGCGGCTATAGGGACAATCGAGCTGGTGATCACCCTAGGAGAAGGACCTCGGACAGTCTCCAAAATCCTAGAGTTCGTGGTCATCGACTGCTCCGTTGCATACAATGCAATTCTGGGATGACCCACACTCATAGCCTTTGAGGCCGTCACTTCCATTCGTCACCTCACGATGAAATTCCCTACTTCCACCGGAATATGCACTGTCCATGGCGATCAGCTCGCTGCCAGGGAATGCTACAACATTTCCATGAAGGGAAAATCAAAACCCGGGCAGTTAGCAATGGCCATCCAAGGTGGTGGAGAGGAATCTCAGGAGCCCTTAGCTGATCCTGAGATTGAAAAACCTCAGAGCGCCGAAGGGGAAAATATCGTCTTAAGTGAGGATATTGACCCCCGAATAGGCGAGGACAGGTCTGAGCTCCAGGCTATTGAGGAGCTCGAGGAAATAAACATCGATCCGCAGAACCCTTCACGGATGGTCAAGCTTGGGAAAAACCTCTGTAGCAAGAGGAAGGCGAAGCTGGCTAAATTTCTGCAGGACAACCTGGATGTGTTCGCGTGGTCACACGAGGACATGGTGGGAATCAGCCCGAGTGTCATCATGCACACCCTTCATCTAGAAAAAAGCGTTCCCTCAAAGGCCCAGAAGCAGAGGCGCCTTGGAACAACCCGAGCTGAAGCCTTAGAGGAAGAAGTAGCCCGGCTCAAGAAATGCGGCTTTATCCGTGAAGCCAAGTTTCTGGTTTGGGTCGCCAACCCCGTGCTGGTCTCGAAGCCCAACGGGAAGTGGCGGACCTGCATCGACTTCTCCGACCTGAATAAAGCCTGCCCCAAGGATTGTTTTCCATTGCCAAGGATTGACCAACTGGTGGATGCCACGACAGGGCACGAGCTAATGTCCTTTATGGACACGTACTCAGGCTACAATCAGATCGCCATGAATCCGGCGGACCAGGAGCACACCAGCTTCATGACCCCGACTAACGTTTATTGTTACAAGGTCATGCCTTTCGGGCTGAAGAATGCCGGTGCTACGTACCAAAGGTTAGTAAATAGAATGTTCGCGAACCAGATCGGGAAGAACATGGAAGTGTACGTTGATGACATGCTAGTCAAGTCAAAGACTGTCGATAACCATGTTTCCGACCTGGGAGAATGCTTCAAGATACTACGGGAGTATGGCATGAGGCTTAATCCGCAGAAGTGCACTTTTGGAGTCGCGTCGGGAAAATTCCTGGGTTTCATCGTAAATACCCGAGGAATCGAGGAAAACTCCGACAAGATAAGATCATTGCTCGAGCTTCCTTCACCCAGGTCGCGCAAAGATGTCCAAGGCCTGACAGGAAGAGTGGCAGCCCTCAATCGGTTTATTTCAAAATCCACCAATAACTGCTTGCCATTCTACAACCTGCTCCGAGGAAATAAGAAGTTCGAATGGACAAAAGAGTGCGAAAGCGCTTTCCTCGACCTGAAGGCACATCTGGCCGAGCCGCTCGTATTATCCAAACCAAAGGCAGGAGAGCCTCTTTTTCTCTACCTAGCTGTCACAGAGGAGGCAGCTAGTGCCGTATTAGTCCGAGAAGAAGACCGGATTCAGAGACCAGTCTACTACATCAGCAAGAGACTTCTGAATCCCGGTACCCATTGATGGAAAAATTGGCGTTATGCCTTATCACGGCCTCTCGAAAGCTCAGGCCGTACTTCCAGTCCCACTCAATACACGTCATGACCGATCAGCCTTTAAGGTAGGTTCTGCAAAAACCTGAAGCATTGGGACGTCTGTTAAAGTGGGCCATCGAACTCAGTCAGTTTGAGATTTCGTACACCCCACGAACTGCTATAAAAAGCCAGGCCCTGGCCCATTTTGTAGCAGAGTGCGCGGGATTCCGGGTGGACCCTGAAGAAGACTCACCCCAGGTCACCTCGGCCCAGGCGTTGTGGAGGATCTTCGTGGATGGTTCATCCAATGAGAACGGATCCGGGGCTGGAATCATTTTAATATCCCCTGAGGGACATAGATTCCACTCGGTGCTGAGATTCGGATTCAAGGCCTCCAACAACGAGGCCGAATACGAAGCTTTGCTGGCTGGGCTGAGAATAGCCCAGGAGCTGAAGGCGAGCTCCGTCCAGTGCTTCAGTGACTCCCAGCTCGTGGTAAACCAGGTTCTGGGTAAATATCAAGCACGAGGACCCAAGATGGCTGCCTTCCTAGCGAAGGTAAAAGTTGAACTATCCGCGTTTGGGCGAGGCTCAATCGAGCAAATACCTCGGGAGCAGAACGCGAACGCAAACGCTCTTGCCAAGCTCGCCACTTCCGGAGAGACGGAAGCTTTGGGGTTAGTTCTGATAGAGTTCTTGGATAAACCAATTATAGAAGAATCCCGGGCGGAGGTCGAGATGATCGATGCTGGGCCGACCTGGATGACCCCCATCCTTGAGTATCTCATCGGGGGAAAGCTACCTGAAGGGCGTAATGATGCGCGGCGAGTATTGTATCAAGCTCCCAGGTATACGATAGTAGACAGGGTGCTGTACCGACGTGGACACTCCCTACCTCTCCTGCGATGTGTTCTTCCAGGCAAGGCAAAGGCCATCCTGCAGGAAGTGCATGAGGGTTTTTGCGGAGATCACACTGGGGGGCAAAGCTTTGCCCTGAAGGTCCTGAGGCAAGGATATTACTGGCCCACTCTGTCCAAGGATTCGATCTCTTATGTCAAAAAATGCGACAAGTGCCAGCAGTTCACCTCAGTTGCCCGAGCTCCCCCAGTCGAGCTGAAGATGATCTCTTCCCCATGGCCGTTTGCAGTTTGAGGAATCGACTTAGTTGGCGCCCTCCCTACTGGAAAAGGCGGGGTCCGCTACGCCGTGGTGGCCATCGACTACTTTACGAAGTGGGCTGAGGCAGAACCTTTGGCAACAATAACTTCCAAAAAAGTCCTCGACTTCGTGGTTAAGAGCATTATCTGCCGATTCGGACTGCCCAAGAAAATCGTTTCCGACAATGGGACTCAGTTCGACAGCGACCTCTTCACCGAATTTTGTGAAAGATACAGAATTGTGAAAAGTTTCTCCTCTGTGGCCTATCCTCAGGCGAATGGCCAGGTCGAGGCCGTCAACAAGACATTAAAGGTGAGCCTCAAGAAGAGACTAGACGAAGCCAAGGGGGTTTGGCCAGAACAACTCCCCCAAGTTCTCTAGGCATACCGGACCTCACACTGGACTCCTACGGGTCATACTCCTTTCTCTTTGACTTTTGGGAGTGAGGCAGTCCTCCCCGTGGAGATTAAGGTACTTTCGCATAGGGTCCAGGCATACGACCAGGATCTCAACCACGAGCTACTTTGCACTTCCCTAGACTTGATTGATGAAAGACGAGAAGATTCGCAGCTCCAGCTCGGACATTATCAGCAAAAAATCACTCGTTATTTCAACTCAAAAGTCAAAAAGTGCGCCTTCAGCATTGGCGACCTGGTCCTCAGAAGAGTTTTCTTAGCCGGGAAGGATCCCAAAGATGGAGTATTGGGACCGAACTGGGAAGGACCATATCAAGTCATCGAGGTCATTAAAGAGGGAACTTATAAATTAGCTCGGCTTGATGGAGGGGCAGTCCCACGGACTTGGAACGCCATCCATTTGAAGAGATATTATCAATAATTCTCTTGTAAGGCCTAAAAGGCCATTTTATATGTATTACGCAATGAGAATTGACTTTTCGTTTATCATTGTACATGTTTACAAGTGTAATCTAAAGTAACCACAAAAGATCCTTTCCCAGTTACTTGGGGGCATATGGTACCTAGATATAACCAGGTCGCCTTAAAGACTTAGAAGTTAATCCAAATCGATTGATCGTTGTTTTTCTTAAAAAACGCGAGATATTGATAGGGGATTAACGCGAACTAAGTCCTATCCTGGATTTAACCAGGTCGCCTTAAAACTTAGAAGTTAATTTAAATCGATTGATCATTGTTCTTCTTAAAGAGCACGAGATATTGATAAAAGTTAACACGAACTAAGTTTTCAAATTAAGTTCCTGGATATAACCAGGTCATAAAACTTAGAAGTTAATTTAAATCGATTGATCGTTGTTCTTCCTAAAGAGCACGAGATATTGATAAAAGTTAACACGAACTAAGTTTTCAAATTAAGTTCCTGGATATAACCAGGTCATAAAACTTGGAAGTTAATTTAAATCGATTGATTGTTGTTCTTCCTAAAGAGCATGAGATTTTGATAAAAGTTAACGCGAACTAAGTTTTTCAAAATAGTAACTAAAGTGCATAGACAAAAGGAAATTAGTCAATTAAGAATAAAATTGATAATTAGATTGTCTCGAGGTGGAAACACCTCATGAGAATATTAAAGGAAGACCCCTAAGCTCCGCCAGGCTGCCCCGTGGAGGTCGCTGTCTCGCCCTGCTTAGCTGCACCGGAGACTTCCCCGGCCTTGGAAGGAGCTTCTTTCTCGAGGTGAGCTTTGAACCCCTCCAGCTAGGGCTCCCAGACGTCCGCTGCCAAGAAGGAGAAGTCGTCGTCCTGGTTATAGGCCCAGCAATGGTAGAACATGTCCTCCATGGCGGTGCCTGAAGCTTCCTGCTCAGCCTCCAGGGCGGCCTTGGCTTCAGCCTTCGCAGTGTCCAGGTCTGCCCGCGCAGCGGCGAGGGCGGCTTTGGTAGCCTCGAGCTCTTGTAGCTTGGGGCGGGCTTCTTCCAGCTCGGCATGCGCGCCTGCCAGGGCATCCTTAGTCATCTGCAAGGAAGTCTGATGAGTGGCCACAGCCGCCTGGTGCTCGCTCCTCATATCCTCGAGCTAGGCCTTGGTCCTGGCTATGCTCCGATGAAGGGCAACGGCGCTCTGTGAAAACGGAGAGGCAACTGCCTTAGAATAAAAAAAAGAGAAAGGAAAAACAGGGAAAGGCATGATAATTAAAAACCATAAAAGGGTAAGGTCAGCTTACCGTTAGGGTCATGCCCAATGAAGATTCCAACACGCCCACCGGGCTCCTTGTTTCGATGGCCCTGAGCTCCTTCTCATTGAATTTGTAGATGTGGTTGACGGTGTAGTTCTCCGTCTCGTACACCGTCCCCTGGAAGGCCTCTGGAATCTTCTCCAGGTCCTGGGGGTCAACCGGGATGCGCACCTCGGAAGGCGCAATGGCCGAAGTCCCGTGCTCTGCCCCTGTGTCCCGGACGAAGGCCGGAGCTCACGGAGGGGGTGGGGGCATGCTGCTCCCCCCTGCAGCAGGAGGAACAGTTACCACGACCTGGGCGGCTGGGGCTGCTCTTTCTCCTTTGCAGGAGACTTGGTTGGGGTCCCGGCGGTTTTCTTCAGTGTCCGGGGCTTCTTCATTTTTGGCCCAGAGACCTCAGCTGGGGAGTTCCCCCCAGTGAACGCAGCTCGCAGACTCTTTCCTCCGGGCTGAGACATCCCTTCTATCAAAACAAAGATATGGTTAGTACAGAAGTTAGCAGTCATACAAAAACAAAGAAAAAAAAAAGCGAAATTCAAGTATATATATGTACTAAAGGGAATCCTACCCCTCGAGCTAGAAGAAGGATCTATGATTACAACCATCGGCCCTGGAGCTTCCACGAGGGAATCTAAGACCATCACTTCTCGAGCTGGTGCGGGTTCTAGATCCGAGGCCGGCTCAGGACTAGATTCTTCTACATATTGCCTAAGTCTTGGAGCTACGGTACCCTCCCGGAGTGATGGCCATGACTGAAGGTTAGCCCCATACTCCTCGAATAGGACCGACCTAAAAGCTAGGGTGTTATCTACAACTATGGTCCCCCTAGGGTGGCTACTTTCGTAATCCAGCATGAGCTGGTCGACGCAGTGGAGCAGGGTTTCATCTAAGTCTAGGTCACTTCGATGGCGTTTGACGATCTGTTTGGGATTGTACCTAGCTAGCCAGGGGTCGGCAGTGGCCCTATTTAAGCTCCTAAACATGTATGGATTACCTTGGCCAGAAAGACCCGTGCCTGCTCCGGACCGAATCCTCTCCTCGTCCGTTCTTTGGGCGACCTCCAACGCCCGCTTCTTCGTCCTCACGAGAGGCACCTCGTCCTCCTCGTCCTCCTCATCTTCATTCCCCGCGACCTCCTCCACGATGATAGGTCTGGTATCGCGAGCTGGGGGAAGCGCCCGGAGCCTCCTCAGGTTCAGAGTCTGGCCTGGGGAGATCAGCTTACAGGCCAGCATCGCTTCGTCTGTCACGAGCTGACGATAGTCCTTTTCACTGGGGGGCAAGCCCGCCAGTGTCTCATACTGGTTCCCGAGGACCACAGACTTCTCTGTCCTCGCGAAGAAAGCTGCAGAATTAATCTAAGTCAGAAAGGGATACAGGACGAGCTAAATGGTACTTAACTTACGAGCTAAGATTGAAAGGCACTTATGAGGACGGTTGAAGTAGTGCTCGCAGCTTCGGAACCTCGTCGACATAAAGAATTGATCTTTAAAGTCATTGGGTTGGCTGGGCAGCTCGATGACCGCGGCCGTGTTGGGGAACCAGGTTAAGTAATAAAACCCGTCACCTCGCCCCCGATGCTCCGGGCTGGCCTTGAGGCAGAAGAAATAAAGAATGTCCGCAGGAGTGGGGACCTCCCACTCCTGTTTCAAGAACAAGTATCTTAACCCCGCCAATAAACGATAAGAGTTGGGGGGGAGCTGGAATGGGGCCAACCTCACGTAATTGAGGAAATCGGCGAAGTACTGGTCCAACGGGAGGAAGGGCCCCGCCTTGAAATGTTCGTCGCTCTAGGCCGAGAACGCCTCATCAAGCAGCGCACAGCTCTGCTCGCCTTCTGCGGGAGGTCGGGAAGTCATGGATCCTCTCCCTAGCTCGATTTTGTGGGAGAGAAATATTCTGTTTACCCTCACCTGGTCAGTAATCTTTGAAACGATCCTCTCCGCCTCAAAGAACGCATCGGGAGCCACCTCGAGCTCCTGTTCCACTGCTGGCCCGAAGTTGGGGATCGGGGATTCAGCCATCACCTCCTTTCCTTTGTCTTTTCGGGAGGACGAGCTGCCTACAAGCTTCTTGGGAGCATTCTTCTTGGGTCCCATCTAGTCGCCTAGCGAACAAAAAGAAGAAATTTTAGAAGGAGGCGACCTAAAAATGGAGAAAAATCTGTGTTTCCTTGACACGAGCTGAGGTAAGCCCAACCCGTGGAGAGTGAGACCACGTGGTTCTATGAACACGCGCCTATGCTCCCAACAAATCCCCGATTGCTCGGAATTCGTGTGTCAGGAGGGTCAGGGTAGAATTTTGCCTTGAAGGGAAAGTTCTAGTAGGCAAGAGAGGCAAAACCGCCTGTTAAGCGTGTCCCTTAAGCTACCCGGTTTTGCACCCAAAATACTGGATATTTTGAACAAGCCTACCAAAATTCCTACCCCGCAAATTTCCCCAGAAAACGCACCCTATAAACCGTGTTCTTAAAGAATTTCCTACCACAAACGATACCCTAACCTAAAAGGCTTTTACCCTTCGTTCCCACAAAAAACCAACAAAACCCTTCATGTGGCTACAGTAAATATCTACCTAAGCTACAGTGAAAAATAATTTCAAAACGTGCACAGTCAGGAGACTTACAGTATGTGTTGGTTGAGAAGAGGATGAAGGGATCGCCTAGGTAGGGACTTCGTCGGAGTAGTTGATTCCAAAGCTTCAAAGGAACCCTTGCACCTGAATTTCTTGGACACCGAAGATGGTAACCGGAAGGAAAAAAGGGGGGATTTTTGAGAGCAAGAAGAAGAGAAAACTATGGAAAATTTCAAATGAATGGGTGGCCCATGCGTAAGGTGGCCACCCCTTTTATATATGTGAAGGGCCACGTGAGGAGGACTGTTGGATTGCCCTGATGTGGGATCTAAGGCCCTCTACTCGAAAGATGAAACGACGACTGAGTATAGGCTAGGCCATTAAATGCGGTTCTCGGAAGACGTACCATCACCAACCATGATGTTCCACGTATTCGGCGCCTGCGCAGAATGTGGAATATGAAGAGTTCATGGGGAAGCCTAAAAGCCCCTACTGTGGCCCTATGCGACGTCGTATACCACGAGCAGGGGCTTGGGGGGCAGATGTACGCCCTGGTTTTCCCACGGGCTGTTAGCAAGCTGAGACACGGCCTAATTATGAGAGTCGGCCTAATCATGTCTACCACGTGGACATCCCCAAGACCGGAGCTGCCATAGAAATGCCCTATCTCCTCAGCTCGAGATAACATAAGGGTTCGCCAAGAATAGACTGAGTTTGGACTCTGAAGAACACAGGTCGAAGGAAGCATCCAGCTCGTGGTACGAGCTAGAGTTAAAGGCTGTGACCCTTTATAAAGTCAACCACGCAAGGTAAACGTGCATATATCAGACATCACGTGTCTGATATATCCCTGTCTTCTCTGACACGCAGCATGAACGTGCGTATTCAGACACCCACGACTGGGTTGGGCCATGCAGCCCATTATCCCCTTACCTATTGATTTGACCATACTTATGTGTCAGGTTTAGGAATTAATCATGAATGTCACAGAGTTGACATGATAGGTAAGAAGGTCACGGGATGACCCTCTTACCAACTCCCAGGTGCCTTCTCATATAAATATGGAGACCCTGGGAGTTACAAGGGGTTGGATTCTATTATGTAAAAAATACCCTGTAAAAGAATACCAAGCATATAGCAATAATATTGACTGGTGGAGTAGAAAGATTTTAACCTTTTAACCACCTAAAAAAACGTATTTTGTGTCACCATTCCATTTCCAAGATCATTCATCTATTTCAGTTCAACATAAGCACTAATCCCTTCCTCTTTCTTTTCTTAATTGCCTGTTGGCGAAGAACCGCGTCAACAAATATCTAACCTACCATACATTTTTTTTATAACATAACATTTAATTAAATTAAATTAACATATTAAACACTATCTAGAATAACCAATTACACAATTAATAACATATTCACCAATTACACAATTAACATATTAACATTTAATTAAATTAACATATTAACATATTCAACACTATCTAAAATGAAAAATAAAATTCAATACTATCTAAAATAACAAATTACTCAATTAAAAAATTAATTTAACCATTAATCAATCACAAACAAAAAAAAATACCCAAGGCTTGAGCTGGGGGATTATCCAAAGATGACGGATAGGGATATTGATCCACTACTCAAATCTGAACAAGAAAAAAAAATCATAAACACATTTCCCCCAAATACAAAACGCACACATATATTAAGAAAAAAAAATCATTTTAAAGGCTGTAATAGATAGAAAAAAGGGTTTAGATTGCCTTATCTTGGAAGAAATGGGAAAAAATCGGGCAAGGGGCGTTTGAGTGGCAAAGGGTGGCAAAGGGGTGGCAGTTTCCATCTCCGTTTTCACAGAGACTTTCAGAAAAATTGAGAAGAAGGGCACGAGTTGGGGGATCTATGCCCTGATTCTATGGTGATGACATGTCGTCGCCATAGGTCATAAGTACGTTGTCGTTTGTAAAGTACACACACTGTTCACTTACCCTCGTCACTATAGGCAATGAAAAATTGACAACTTATTCTTGGCGGTCAACTTTCCTGCCATTCTTTTCAATGTTTGTCGTCGCTATAGACTGAAAACATTTGCGGTCAACTTTCCAGTCTTCCGTCCAGTCTCTACAGCGATGACATGTCGTCACTGTAGAGTCAAATATTTGATTGGATTTTTTCATTTTCTCGCCTTATTTTCCCTCCAATTTCCTGGTTTCCTATTATGACGATATGTCTTCGCAATAAGGTTCCAAGAAATTGGAGGGGTTATCCATCTCACCGTGGTCCAGTACAGCGATGACATGTCGTCGTTGTAGACCTATATTTTCAATAAATAGAAGAAAGAAATTATTTCCTGGGATTGGCAGGTATTCAGAGACGACATTTGTGTTGTCACAATAGGTGTCGTCGCTTTAGAGTGCTTTTCTTGTAGTGACTTTCAAGAGGTCGTGCGGTGGGGTGAGTTGGAGTTGCATGTGGTGGTTTGGGGTGGCGGAGGTTCGGTTTAGGGTGGGTTCCTTTACTTTGTTGATGATAGTGAAGGTGATTTCCATGGTTTTTCCAGTGCCAAGCAGGGGTTGGTTTCCATGGTTTCGATTGTGTTCTTGAGGAAATGAGGATTTCGCTTTTGATTTCAGTAGAATGGGAAAGAAGTTCTCTCTGGTTGATGAACTATTCGATGGTGGTAAAATCAACCCATTGAAACCCCCGCCTCGCCTTCAATTTGTTAACTAACAAAGCTCTTCTTCATCATCATCGATTGGTCAAGATTCAACTAAGAAGAAAATGACAAACGAAAGAGAGGGAGAAAGAAATGGGAGATTTATCATCTTCGAGATTGGCTAAAAGTGCTACGAGATGGCTATCTCCTTTCAGGATGTCTTAGTGTCCTTCGGAAGAAGAAGATCAACGACAACCAATGAACAAAAATGACAACAACAAATCCATCTACCTGCTCCCAATCTTATATATTACAATAAATCCAAATCTCAAAGAAAAAGATGAATCGTTTATTAAATTTATTATTGTTTTTTGTTAATTAAAAGACGTGTTTGATATTGAAAGGATTTTTATTTTAAAATAGTTTTTGTTTTCATTTTAATTTAGCTTTAGTTTTATTAATTTAGAATAAAAGTTTAAATCATTTATAAATTGCAAAACATATAATAATCAGGTACATTAATAAAAGTAGGGGTGATATGAGAATATTAAAAATTTAAACACATTCAGGGTACTAAATTATGTAGATTTTGTAAATATGGGTATTAATTGATAATTATCATAAACAAAAGGTACTAAATTTCTCTTTCAATAAAACACAAAGAACCATCTAAGTATTTTTAAGCTATATTTTAAAGCAGTATATCTTTGTTAAATTTGAGTATTTGTGCCACGTATTAGAGAGTTTTAAACATGAATATTGGGATCATCTTTTATATTTATTGTACTTTTAATATATGTATATATAACCATAATATAACTCAATAAGCTTGTCATGTTTGTATTAATAATTACAAGATATTGTAGTTGAGAGTAATTTTTTTTAATCACATAATAGAGAGTAAGTTGTAAAATATTTTTAAACTTTATTATTTTTTTTGTTTATATGTTACGTTTTCATTTCTCATAATTTAGTCTTTCCATTTTTTTCCATTACAATGCGTGTTTAGCTTTGTCAATAATTGTTATTTCTTTTATTCACTATTATATATAATATAAATTTTTAGGGCAATTCTATAATGGGACATTATTTTTGCTTTTACCGGTAGGATTGTCTTTATTTTCAGTCTGTAGGATAATTATAATATAATTTTTTTTATATGATGATGTACATTATAATTATATTAGACATCCTACTAATATTATAGAAATTCTAAATAATTTATGGCACTGAAAGTAGAGTTCAAAAATTCAATTGCATACATATAAAAAAATAGACATTAATGCAACTAATTGTTTACACCCTGTTTTCGCTATAAAAAATCATTCGAATTTTTTTTAAAATTAGTAAAATGGTTACTATAAGTACAATGTACACCGTCATATAAAAAAATGAATATAATTTCTCTAATAATCAAAATAGAGATCCCCTTTCGGACATGGACAAAGATGGTGCCCGAGTAAAATTTCCCTAAATTTTTAATCTCTTCAAAGTTTAGTCTATAAATTCAACTACGTAGCAAGCAATAAAATAGTGATATATTTTTTTTTCAAAAGAAAAAAAAAAGAGACAAGGTGAGTTGTCTACATTTTACTGCGTGGACAACTAAAATGGGACAGAAGATTTTTATGACTGTAAAATACGATGAATGTTGGAATATATATTCTCGCAACATTTTACTATAAAACTATTACTAGTACTATTGGAGTCTCCATTTTTAGCACTTAATAGCATTAATCATTCTTCTTCCAAGGTACATTGCATTTGTTCATTCATTCATTTTTGATTGACTGGTGATTCTTATAATCATACTGTTTTGCATGCCATAAAAAGAAGAAATTTGCAAGAAAAATAAAGGTTTAAAAGGAAATGTTTTGGACTTATTATATCTTGGGATCCATGACCGTACGTACAATTTTTTATTTTATCTTATAAAAACATATTTTATTCATTTATTAGGTCATTTTGACCATATATATTTGACCGTACAGTTTAAAGAGATAGGGCTACCGACCTATATAGTGGAAGAGAGAGAGAGAGAGTCTGAGCGGAAAAGGTCAAAGACTTTATGGGTAAGAGATCTCTAGAGAGATCTATAGTACTGTTGGTCTCTTTGGATGATGACAAGGATATTAAATGATAATGAATTAATGATAATTGAGTATAGCCAAAGAAGGAAAGTGTGCGAGTTTAATTACGTGCATTCAATTGCCCACCGGTTCATAAAACTCTTACCAAATCTGTGTATAAGTGTCATTAATATAAGTAATCTTATTCTCTTTTGACTTCACTTCTTTCCATTCACTGCAATACATTGCACATTGCCAACTTTCTTAATAAACAAACATATATACACATACATTGTAATTATTGTACCAAAATGATGGTGATAATTTATTACTAGCTAGCTATATATATCAATCTAACTGGAACATCACTGTCGAGACCTAATCTATGGTTATGTTATTGAGAGAGATTTTTTTAAAGGGTTTGCCTTTATATGGAAGAAGGAAGATAAAATAAGATATAAATATTTTTTGGATGGATTGGTCATGAGCATTATTTACGCTTGTATAGTTAGTCGTTGATGCAAGCCATCGAGTGAACGAAACTAATGTCAATGTAAACCAAGTGAATAGCATAAAGCATAATAAGTTGACCTCTCCTCTTATTGCAAGGAGAACATTATCCTCCCTCCTCCCAAGATTTAGGTATTTTTTGCTAATTACACAGAGCACTACATGTGTCCTCGTCCCACATCGAGGACCGTTATGTCCACCCTTATTTAAACTACACTCCTTTTTGCGTACAATTTTTTTTTTCATATACACATTAATTTTTATATCATTCATGTACGCATTTCTGATTCAGAAAATTCTGGATCCGCCACTGCTTTGTTACATATTGTACAATAATATATATTTATATGAATGACTTGTGCAATATTAGTGGCATATCTCTCTAATTACTCCATAATATTCTTTAGGCATTGACCTCTCAAGATGAGTTGTGTCATTGATATTGTTTCCTAACTTAGCTTATTTGTTTCCTAGTTTAGTTATGCTATTTACACGATTCATAGAATTAGTAATGTATATATATATGAGGCTTTTTGGCCATATTGAATAAGAGAAATAAAATATCACAAATCTCTTTATGGTATCAGAGAAACTCCACAACAGGAGATATTGTGCCATCGCTCGACGACCAATTTTTTTTTACGATTGAAACCTTCATTTTTTTTTCCAACAAAATCCGATTATAGACATCTCACCATGGGTGACGACAAGACCACCAAACCTCTCGATTTCACATCACCATTCTACCTTCATCCCTCCGACGGACCACAACTCACAATATGTCCTATTGTGTTACATGGTGATAACTACAATGAATGGGTTCGTTCGATGCGCAATAATTTTCGTGCAAAGAATAAGCTCGGTTTCCTCAATGGAACCGTGACAAAACCAAAGGCCAGCACTCCGGAAGAGTCATTATGGGTGACGGTAAATTCCACACTCGTTGGATGGATTCATAATACTCTGGATCCAAGCCTATGCTCTTCCGTTCCCCAACCTGACGATGTGAAGGACATGTGGGATGATCTCCGACAACGTTTCTCGATAGGAAACGGTCAGAGAATCCATGAGTTAAATATTATTTTGGGTGCTTGCAAACAGCGTGGGCACTCGGTTGTGACTTACTACAATGATTTGCGGAAAATATGGGATGAACTTGCGGGATATTCTACTGTTCTGAAGTGCACTTGTGTTGCTGCTCCTGCACTTGCTCAAGAGAAGGAGAATGAAAAGGTATGACTTTATTGCTGGTTTGGATTCCGCTCTTTATGGCCCTGCTGTTTCGCATATTTTTATGATGGAGCCTTTGCCGAACTTAAACACTACTTTTGCTAAAGTCATGACTGAAGAACGTCATCAAACTGTATCTCGGACTCAAGACACTCCTTCTGATGTTGTTGGCTTTGCGGTGCAAGGGGCTGCTAGGGGCCGGAGTGATAATCCTCGACCCAATGGTGTTTGCTCTCATTGCGCCAAGCCTGGACACACAAAAGAAAATTGTTTTCAATTGATTGGGTTCCCGGATTGGTGGTATTCTGAGAACCGCGCTAATGGCGGGCAAGGTCGCAGTAGCGGCAAGTCTGGGCAAGGTGGAGGAAAGAATGCAGGGAGAGGTGGCCGTGGGCAAGTCGCACATGCCACAACCACCTTGAAGTCCGATGCTCCGACATCTGTAGATGAGAACGATCGTCGTGGTCTTCCTGGTCTCTCCGATGCACAGTGGACTACACTTGTGAATATGCTCAATACTTCAGAAGGGCAGTCTTCATCAACTGAAAAGTTGAGTGGTAAGTTTGATTTTTTCGCTCAATGGATCATCGATACCGGATGCTCGAATCACATGACTGGTAATGCTAAATTATTTAGCCAATTGATTGATGTTTCTCCTACTTCCGTTAGGCTGCCTAATGGGAAGCACACCATTGCTACTAAAGAAGGCACGATTACTTTGAGCCCAAATATGGTGCTCACTAATGTATTATGTGTCCCAGATCTTACTTGTAATTTGTTATCGGTGTCACACTTGCTTGCCAATCTCTCTTATACTGTCACTTTTACTGATAAGCTTTGCATCAAACAGGACCGTACTTTGAGGACTCTGATTGGAGCGGGTGAACAATGTGATGGGGTTTATTGGTTTCGTCCTATGCGACAACTTCAAGCTTATCAAGCAACTATGGGCGATAAACGTGACTTGTGGCATCAAAGGCTGAGACACCCTTCTCGCAAAGTAGATTTTCTTTTACCACATATTATTAGTAATAATGGCAATAAAGATGTTCCTGTTATTCATGAACCTTGTGATATTTGTTTAAGAGCCAAGCAAACTAGAAACATGTTTCCTTTGAGTCAAAGTCGAGCAAAAGAGGTTTTTGGTTTAATTTATTGTGATATATGGGGTGCATATACTTTGCCTGCTAGTTGTGGTGCTCATTATTTTTTAACTATTGTTGATGGCTGTTCTCGTGCGGTATGGGTTTGTTTGATGTCTTCAAAATCTTAGGTGCCTCAACTCATTAAGGATTTTTGGAAAATGGTTCAAACTCAATTTCACAAACATATTAAAATTCTACGAAGTGATAATGGCAAGGAATTTACATGTATTCGTCGGTTTTATGCTGATAATGGTATTTTACATCACACTTCTTGTGTCGACACTCCACAACAAAATGGAAGGGTAGAACGTAAACATAGGCATATTCTTAATGTGCTCGGGCATTACTTTTTCAAGCTAGCCTTCCTATTTCCTTTTGGGGGGAGAGTGTCGTGACGGCTGCCTATGTCATCAATCGAACTCCTACTCCATTGCTTAATAATAAAACACCACATGAAATTCTCTTTGGTTCACCTCCTAAATATGATGCCCTTCGAGTCTTTGGTTGTATTTGTTTTGTTAAAAATCAACCTCGTATCAAGGAAAAATTTGGCACTCGCTCTCGTCGATGTATATTTGTGGGGTATCCATTCGGTAAAAAGGGGGTGGCGTTTGTATGACTTAGAACAAAAGGTGTTTTTTATCTCTCGGGATGTTGTTTTTTGTGAACAACAATTTCCTTTTTCTAGTGACATCTCTTTACATAATACCAATGATGATGTTTTTCAACGTAAGGAGTATTATGACATGTCACTCCGTATGAGGATACTTCCCTTCCAAGGGGGAGTGAGGAACATTCAGTTGGGGTTGACGATATTGACGATGGCAATGAACAACTAATCCCACCACTTACGGGTGTGGGTAGTGAGGATGTGATTGGTACCACTTCGGCTATTGGGGAGGTTGTGATTAATGAAGATATTGTTCCACAGGGAACTGGTCGTGGACATCGAATCAAGAGACCATCTAGTAAACTCAAGGACTTCATCACCAACACAGTTCGAGTAATAAACCCTGTCGCATCACCTACCAATGCTCTGTCAAAGTCCTCAGGTACTCCATTTCCTATTGCTTATTATGTAAATTGTGATAAGTTTTCTATGAGACACACCTGTTTTTTGGCAGCAATTACTGCAGGCACCGAACCCACCTCCTTTAAAGAAGCTGTTAAGGATCCTGGTTGGCGAAAAGCAATGAAGGAAGAAATAGATGCCCTTGAGCGTAACAAAACCTGGACTTTAGAGTACCTACCCCCGGGGAAGAAAGCGATTGGGTGTAAGTGGGTCTATAAAATCAAGTATCGATCTGATGGTACGGTTGAACGATTAAAGGCACGCCTAGTAGTGTATGGGAATCAACAAGTTGCCGGTATTGATTTCAATGAAACATTTGCCCCTGTAGCTAAAATGGTCACTGTTCGCACATTTTTAGCTATAGCAGTAGCACGAAAGTGGAACCTACATTAGATGGATGTGCATAATGCCTTTCTGCATGGAGACCTTGATGAAGAAGTATACATGCAACTACCTCCTGGTTTCAATTCTAATGCTTCAGGAAAGGTGTGTCAATTACGTAAGTCATTATATGGACTACGACAAGCACCTCGGAATTGGTTTGCTAAGCTTTCAACTGCTTTGAAGAATATTGGTTTTCAACAATCTTATGCTGATTACTCATTGTTTAGCTATTCCAAGGATGACGTTGCTTTACATGTTCTTATGTATGTGGATGACATTATAATCACTGGTTCTTCTTCTTTGGCAATCACAAAATTCAAGCAACAACTGAGTGAGAGATTTCATATGAAAGACTTGGGCATTCTCAAGTATTTTCTCAGCATCGAAGTGGCACGTGGGGTGGATGGTTTGTTTATTTCGCAACGCAAATACATTCTTGACATTATAAGTGAGGCTGGTTTACTTGGAGCTCGACCTGTTTCTACACCCATGGAACAGAACCACCATCTTGCCACCATCAATGGTGTTGTCTTTGAGGATCCAGAGAAGTATCGACGACTTGTCGGGCGTCTAATCTACTCAACAATTACACGACCTGAACTGTGTTATTCTGTGCATATTTTAGCTCAGTTTATGGGAGATCCTCGTATTGAACATTGGGATGCAGCTTTGAGAGTTTTGCGGTATTTAAAAGGTTGTCCTGGACAAGGAATTCTGCTGCGCGGGGATAGTGATTTCCAACTCTATGCCTTCTGTGATAGCGATTGGGCAAGTTGCCCTCTGACTCATAAATCATTGACTGGTTACTTTATTTTATTAGGTTCTTCTCCTGTCTCTTGGAAAACGAAAAAAAAGCCAACTGTTTCCCGATCTTCTGCGGAAGCCGAGTATCGATCTATGGCCACTACTACATGTGAGTTAAAATGGTTGAAATCTCTTTTGGCTTGTTTTGGGATCCAGCATACGCATCCCATGCGATTGTTTTGTGATAGTCAAGCTGCTCTTTACATAGCGGCTAATCCAGTGTTTCATGAAAGAACGAAACATATAGAGATGGATTGTCACTTTGTTCGTGATGCATTGCAAGATGGAGCAATTTCTACATCTCATATACGGACTAGTGCACAACTAGGTGATATTTTGACAAAAGCTCTTGGTGCAACACAATTTTCTCACCTTCTTCGCAAGTTAGGCATTTGCAATCTTCATGCTCCAACTTGAGGGGGAGTATTAGTGGCATATCTCTGTAATTACTCTATAATATTCTCTAGGCATTGACCTCTCAAGATGAGTTGTATCATTGATATTATTTCCTAACTTAGCTTATTTGTTTCCTAGTTTAGTTATGCTATTTATGTTATTCTCCTTCCTGTACAAGATTCATAGAATTAGTAATGTATATATATATATGAGGCTTTTTGGCCATATTGAATAAGAGAAATAATATACCACAAATCTCTTTATGCAACAACCATTAAAAAGGGAGGAAAACAAAGTACATTCATGTGACTATAGGGCCTTCAATCAATGACCATACCCTAGCTGAGCTCAACACATGCACACTGAATGTACCAATAAACACAACACTTTTGTACTTTCTATATATATATATATGTATATGTATATAAGTACACGATCGATCTTCCATTATAATAAGCATGTGTAGAATACATGCATGTAAATTAAGCTACAATCAAATCATATTATGAGAAAGTCATACAACATAATTGAAACATATAGACGAAAAGTTTTAAGCCAAAAGGAATGTATGCATGAAAAGCTACAAAGCCTCTTGATAAGAATAATCGATGCATGTGCAATATATATGTATATATATACATATAGACAAAAGTTAGTCCTGTTGACTCATGTGTATGCATGAACATCCTAAGGATCTGTCCAATTCGATTCATGCATTGAACACGTCCAAATGGAAGAATATATATACTACATGTGTTTGTGTGTAGAGTTGGTGAGAAACATTAGCTCTACGAGATCGACAAGCTAGCATGTTTGAAATGAAATGACTACTCTTCACTAAGTATATTATATGTGACTAAATTGTATATGTTTTTACATTTTAAGAGAAATCGATCGCTGCTTTAAGGTTCCATAAATTATACAACTTGTCATTGTAGCCTGGGATGCTTTTTAAAATCCATGATAAAATTTAGTAGAACCGATACTAACTTATTATTAGTGGATTATAATAAATTTGTTAATTAGATAGATGGTCATTTTTGGTTAATTTCAGTTGTAATTATTATTTAATTAATACGAGTCATTGTTATTATATGTATTAGTATGACGTGCCGGCTATAATAATAAAAACTTCTAACTACTAAAACCCTATATATCTATTTAAGAGATTATCCTAAAATGTCATTTTGGCCAAAATGAACATGTTGGTGTATGTATATATATGTTGGGACAGAGTGGTATTACACCCCATATATAATAATAAGAATCTACACATAATTATTCTTGACAGAGAGATCAACAAAAGATTGAGATAAAATGCAAACTCTAGTTTTTTTATCAAAACTCTTGGATCTTACTACAAGAAAAAGCATCTTTAGGCGTCGCTCCTAAAATCCACCACTATTACGTTGTAGCTAATAGATATTATTAGCGGCGACGCGCAATGTCGTCGCTAATAAGTAAACATCAACACCGACCGCAGCTAATAATTGAACTTTCGGCACAAAATATTGATCCATTTGGCTGTTCCAGATTCATTTGTGACCGCTAATAACCAATAATGGCTGCTAGTGTTATATAGTTTTTTTAAAAATAAAATATTATAAAATAATTAATAATATTTTTTAATTCATAAAAGCAATATCATGGTCCACGAGTCACCTCTTTCCTTCACTGTCAAGGGTAAAGATGTCACATGCAATATTAATGAAGAAAATGACAAAATTACAAAGGAATTAATTTTTCGAGACTAAGTGATAATTATGTGCGATTGATTAATTATTTGACTAATTAGTTTTTGTTGACCACGATTTTGGCCAACGACGAGTAGACGTCAAAATGACAGTAAGCATTGAATAGAAAATAACGACACAAATAATTTTATAGTAGTTCAGCCTCAATCTGATGGTAATAGCCTAATCCACTTGGAGTTGTGATATATGTAGCCTACACTTAAGATCAGATGAACCTGAGCCAACTAAGTTTCTCAAGTGTAAGTAAAAAAATATAAAGTTTATCTCTCTAGAGAATACAAGCTTTCTCTCTCTAAGTTCACTTAAAAAATGCCTCAAGAATGCCCCAAGTAACAGTCTCAAAGTCTCAAAATTAGAGAGTCTAAAAGTCTCCAAAAGATTAGATCCTTAAAATGATGACATGATCTCTTTATTTATAGGCTCATGGATCGTACATGAAAAATATCCCATTTTGACGGGGTCCTTGGTTGTTTCAACTAACTTTAATAAATAAAATAATAAACAAATCCAAATTGCAAAATATAACTATTACTTCGGGATATCTAAGAGATTTGCGCGGTAGTTGCGGCGATTCAGGTTGAAGATTTTACTGAGGTTCTGTAAAGAAGTCACTAGGGTGTTAACTCGTGAGAATCTGACACATTCGGTCAGCTACACCCTCAATTTGACACATCTGGTCGGATGAAACCCATTTCTGAGTGACTGGTTGGCTAACTACGTGTTTGGTCGGTCGGGTGAGTTCCATTCCTGAGATGTTTGGTCGGGTGAGCTCCATTCCTGAGATGTCTGGTCGGCCAAATCGTATGTCTTGTCGGGTGCGACTTCTCCCTGACTAGACAAAAGTATTCTCCGATGTAGCTGGTCGGCTATATCACGTTGTTGAAGTAATTGGTCTGCCAAAACACATTACTGGTCAAATTGCACCATTCTCTGATGCGACTGGTTGGGCACAACATTTTACTGAAGTGACTGGTTGGACAAAACAACTTCCTAGTCGGGTAGAATTCTTCACTGGTCAGTCAAAAGCCTTACCTGGTCGGGCAAATCACTTTCTGACCAGGTAAATTAATTTCCTGACCAGTAATATCACAACTCCATAGGTCAACTTCCAACATTTGCACTTCCTTGGTCAACACATTTATTAATTATTAATGTGTCATTTACTGACCATGCATTGCCACTTGTCACTTCTGATTGCCACGTCATCGAACTGAAATTTTGGGGATAACATTTGCCCCCTAAGTTTATTATATGATTTACTTGTATGATAAACTCTTTCTCTAGCAAAATGTTTTTGAGGTCATCCAAAAGCTTCCGCCCGGTCAATAACTTTCACAAATAATAAAAGTCTGACCAGTTAAATCTCCAAAAACTAAATAGCCAATCAGAAATTCAGAGAATATCCTAGCAGTTGCCTCCACGTGGTGGCTCATGTAATGACCCACTAATTTAGACTATTTGGATCATTAACGAAACTATACATAAAACTTACATTTTTATGAAAATACCATAATTTTATTGAGTAACTTGTAATATAAGAGTTACTTACAAATAAATAGAATACTAAGAAGGATATGGGATCCCATTGTCTTTAAAAACAAAACATGATTTAAAATAAAAGACATTACATAAATGGTGCGGAAAATACATGTAAAAAGACATAAAACAGAAACTACATCCTCGAATCGAAATAACGCTCGGCCCCTTGACTCCATTCACAATCGATACACATCCTCTAAGCGTCACGAATCTTTCCGCCTCTAAAGCTTATTTTCCTGCACATAAAACAAAAAG
This sequence comes from Humulus lupulus, assembly GCF_963169125.1. Lineage (NCBI taxonomy): Eukaryota > Viridiplantae > Streptophyta > Magnoliopsida > Rosales > Cannabaceae > Humulus > Humulus lupulus. The sequence continues at coordinate 197,245,649 of NC_084798.1, forward strand.
GAATGAGCCTAATGCCCAGCAAGGAAAATCTAACACATAGTTATAAACATAACTTTATAAGAAACATAAAGACTTAACATAGTACATATAACATACACTTATTATAATGGCCATTATTACTTGGGGTCCCATAGACTAAACAAGCATATGCCCATGGGATTAGTGGGGTCCTACTAGCTAAGTAGGTCATATGCCCATAACCCATTTGGGGTCTTGTTAGTCATATGGGTCATATGCCCAAGCCTACAAACATATATACATACATATCATAATACATTTAATAACATAAAACATAAGATAACATAAACATATAACATATTGATTCTAGCCTATTTTCCTTACCAAAGTTATCGGGATATGTGGACTGAGTTGGGACTTTTGGAACACTCCTAATAATCATAATGAACAAGAGTGAGTTGAAAGAAGGAAAAGAGATGAAAAGGAAAATGGGAAGACTAAACCATTTGAGAATCATGCTTACCGAAACTTATGTGCTCAAGAACTTAGATTCCCTAACCAAAATGAAGATTAAGGTTAGAGATTGAGTAGAAGACTATGAGAAAGAAAATAACATAATACAGAAATGAACTAGAGTTTTGGTTACCTCAAAGACTTGAAAGACCAATCTACTCCTCAACCGAAATACTATAGAACCTCACTTCCCAAAGTGTTTGATAAGCTTATGATGTTTAAGCTTATGATTTTCCCAAACCAGGTGTTTACACTCTCACACTCACTTAACACTAGCAGCTTCTGAACTTAGAGCAAAAGGTGAATAATGGCTGGGTACTAGGTCCTATTTATAAAGTTTGGGAATGAAAGTATCTTGATTTTACTTGAATAAAAATAATGGCTTTTTAGGTGAAAATCATTTGAATAATCGTTCAGCAGAGGCTGAAGACTCGTTCAAAAGATGCTGGACTTTTGAAGAAGTTTGAATGGCTGAAAGGAAAAGAATTCAAAAGGGTTTGAATTCATGCTGGAGGAGGCGATATATCGCCCCCTGTAGGCGATATATCGCTTGGGCTAGTATGCCCGAGGCGACCGTGCATCGTCTCGTGTTTTTCGTATCTACGTGCTGCGATATATCGCCCCCTATAGCTGCGATATATCGGCACACGCTGAATATTTAAACACGAAATTACACATTTTTAGCTAAGTTTGAATGAAGTAAACAGCCTTGACTAAGCCCTCAATGTATTCAAAGCTGCTGACTGACCCTATAACATTCAAACTTTACTCCTTATTAAATTTAATCATCAAAAATACTTAATCCTTAATCACCATTCATAACATGTGCTTAAAATCCTATTGGTTGATGTCTAAACCTTATAATATAATAATATAATCCTTAATTATCAGTCATATAATCAAACCTTAGGTTATACTTAATATTCTTAAACTATAGGTTAAACTTATAAAATCTATAAGTACTACTATGAGTGTCCAAATAATACCCGGTCTGAACCAAAAATCCACAGTAACAAAGATAATACTAAACATACTATAATACTACTAAACAATTAGCTAAGTAAAGTTCTTGGACTCTACAGCTCACCAATAACTTTAATATTTTCAATGTCCCAAAATTCCAAAAAATGACTTTCTATATTCTCCCGCCTTTTCAAGTAAGCCCACACCTGAACTTTTCAAGCCATAAAAATGGCACTTATCAGTCCCAATCGTGGGAAAGAGAATACTAAGAGTTTTAGGGTAATTGAAAAGTTCCTCCTTTTCCTTTAAATAGGCCCATGCATGACTATCCCTCTCAAGCCAAGAAGAACATCACAAAAAAGACTCCTCCTTGTCGTGGCCAACTCCTCATCAAAGCTTCGTGTCTCTCCAAGTAATTTCAAAGGAAATTCTCAAGAAACCCAAAGATTTTCCACCCATTTGAGTAAGTTATCTCTTCTTGATCTTTACTTTCAAGCATTTTAAGCTTTAAAATTATACACAAAAACTTGTTAGAACTTGTATATGCCGAAACCCTCTTTTGGAATACATTCTTGGAATTGTTGTGATAAATCTTTGTAAAATAGAGATTTTATGGATATTTTAGTGTAGTTTAAGCTTTGAGTTAGTCAATTTTTCCTTCAATTTCATGAAATTTTGAAGGAAAAATGATTTCCCATTCCACATTGTAGTTTCGGGTTCATGGGTTTAAGATGAGCATATGATATTTTCTTGAGACTTGTTGAACCCTTGAAATTCTACTTTTTGATCTTGTTTGCACACCCCAAGATTAGGAAAATATGTTCATGCTTCACATTATGCCCCATGCCTTTTAGCCGGTCGGATTCCATTTAGTTTATAACCACTAGGACACCTTCAACCCCTTGGAACTCAAATAGCCCTCAAGCCGCTCGGACACAATCCCAGCCGCTCAGACACGCACCACCTGCTCGGACACGACCCAGCTGCTCGGACACACACCCAATCGCTTGGACACCACCCTAGCCGCTCGGACACCACCTAGCCGCTCAAACACCACCCTAGCTGCTCAGACACCATGAAGCTGCTCAGACATCACCGAGTCGCTTGGACACCACCTAGCCGCTCAAACACCACCAAATTGCTCGGACACCACATGGAATTTGAAACAATTTACTTTTTTTCTTTGTGAATCGCTCAAAATTGTTATTATTGCCCAAAAAACATCTTAATCTAGGATAAATTGATTTCACTTCTCAAAGAAATTTTTTCACTGAGTGGTGAATATTTTTGCTTTGCACTTATTTTCTGTTTGGTTTAGTTTCCTCCCCGTATTTTTTGTAGATGAATCGCTTTGACTACAGGGGAGGTGACAACCAAACAGACTCTGGTTCCTCATCTTCCGCTTCAAGTGATACCCTTCCGAGCAGTGATTCTTCTTCCAAATCTCCAAGCCAACGAACCCCGGAAGACCATTTTCGCCGTCTCAAGAAAATCCTTCCGCGGTCAGCTTTATACTTCCTTCACGAAGATCAGTTCCTTAACCAGCAGCGTTGGCATCAACCAATGAGGGTGAAAAAGTCCAATTGACTCCCTCAGGAACAAGATCCTCAAGTAGCTCGAAGAGCGACACAAAAGGTAGTGGAATGTGATCCATTAGCTAGAGAGCACTTGGTAGAAGAAGTTCAAACTGAAGCTTCATCAAGGCCTCCTTGCTAGGTCTGGAATGCTGGTAAACCCAGGAAAAAGGCTACCCATAATTTTACAACTAAGATTCAAAAAACAACTGCTCTAAAATCAAGAAAAGATGAATATGGCACGCCTTCTTGGTTCATAGCTAAAGCCGCCAAACTCAACTCCAAAATGCTTGATAAACACATTCAGGCTTCGGGCCTTGAAGGAATAAATGTGATATGTCTGCAACCTTACTACAGAGCTAATAATCCTGGTGGAGCCCATTACGTCTGGTCTAGAGACCACATTTATGCAAAGGTTACTATCCCTCTGCATTCTTTCTTTCGGTCAGTAGCAGATTACTTCAATGTCTCTCCCTTCCAGATAGCTCCAAATGGAATCCAAGCAATGTCTGCTTTATATATTCTCTATCACTTCCAAGGTTGGAATCCACCTACTCCTCACGAGGTACGCTGTTTGTTCGATTTTAGGACTAACCCCAGCCACAAGAATACATTTTTTTTCCACCTCTTTCATAGGTAAAAAGGGGTTAAGTACCTCCATGGTATCGCTCGTAAATTGAATCCTGGAAAATATTACACAAAATACTTTCTTACTCCAGAAATTAGGGCAACAACTTGGCTTTTACACATGCAGGCCCTTTTCATCAACCTTTGCCGACCAGGGAAATGTATTCCCGGACACAAGAACTTGCTAACATGCCAACAGAAGAGAAAGATGTTAAGCAGTTGGTCACCTTGGAGAATCTTCGATTGGTGGGGTTGTTACAAAAAAATAAAAGCATCATAGAAGGTAGTACTACTGAAGAAGAAAATATAACCGACCAGTCAAATGCTGATACCGAAGTAGTGGCTGACCAGTTCTTTCCTGAACCATCTCTCCAGTCACCCCGACCAGGTGATCTTATTATTAGGGAACAGGCTCCTCTAGATCCTCGTAGACATGCCTTTCCCACCAGACCCGGGAAAGGAAAAAACATTGAACTCCTTAGAGAAGACATCTCATCGTCTGAAGATGAAGATGACATTCTCAATGAAATTCTGAACTCAGGTTTTTCTACCATAGTTTTTCTTGTTGTAGATAACTTTTTTGAGTCTGATTGTGTGAAATCTGTAAAGTCATGTGGTCATAGTAAAATATTCATTTACTTATATATTTATCTCTCATTTCCACTGACTAGTTTTGCGGTTCACTTTTTTGCAGATCCAGATATATTTAAGAAATTCAACACTTCATCTGCCCAAAAGAGGAAACCTGGTGAATGTAGTAGCTCAAACCCTCCGAGCAAGGTTGCGAAGACTGTACCGACCAGCCAGGGGAGATCATCTGACCAACCTATCGCTATCCCACGATTGACTGCTCCATCTATTCATTCTTCTGCTAGCTTAACAAATACCCGACCAGTTGACTTAAGTGAGCCCCTTTGCATTGCTGGTGAGTACGGAAAAGAGTTACTAGTCCATACTCTTCACCACTCAACGACTACTTAGACCGGTGCAATCTGTCTAACCTGGTCGCATCGGTAGGAGCAAGATCCGGTGAAAACTTTGCAAGTCTATCAAATTTCAAGGCATACTCCGTAACAGTCAAACTGCCCTGAACAAGGCCCACAAACTCATTCACCTTTGCTGCCCTGACGGCAACATTATAGTACTTCTGATTGAACAAATCTCTAAACTCCTCCCATGTCATTGCAGCAACATTTCTAGTCTGTGACGCCACCTCCCACCAGATTAGGGCATCCTCTCTCAACATATAAGTGGCACAGGCCACCCTATCATGTCCCTCTACTTTCATATAATCAAGTATAGTGGTAATCAAGGTCATCCACTGCTCAGCTTTTAGTGGATCTGGCCCACCCTCAAAGATCGGGGGCTGCTGCTTCCTGAACCGCTCATACAACGGTTCCACTTTATTGCCAACATCGACAGGCTGTACCACAGGTACCAGTGCCGGTGGCCCAGCAGGGGCAACACTCCCAGATGGAGCTTGCTGCAACATTCTAATCAACTCATCTTGGCTCTGAAGCCTAGCTTGCATTTCTGCCATTAACTGCTGCCAGTTCTCAGGGACTGGCGGAGGGGTTGGACCCTGATCATCCTCTCTAGCCCCGGACCTGCCGGCTTGTCGTGTAGATTTCCTTGAACGCATATCTATTTAAGTCAATCTGCAAACAACGACTCGGCAATTAGGCTAAGATGACAGGGTGATAATCTCTCCACAATCCACCACCGAAACTCCAATCATTCACAAGCAAGCAAGTATAATAATTTATCCAGATATTCATCCACATGCACAGCAATGCTAATAAGCACGCCTCAATAACATCATGCAATAGTCAAGGGCCAGGCCCTATCAGAATCTCATGCTCCCTATTCATCAAACAGATATCAACGTTCATATCTCACTCAAATCATTTAAACACATAATCATGCATATACAGTTACCAAACCCTGAGTTGAGCTTGTCTCCCGCAGCGAATGTACATACCCAGCCAGTCTTCAGGACCCATAAACCTAGGACGCTCTGATACCAAGTTGTAACGCCCTGGATAGCCAAGACCGTTACACTGTGTGTTTATAAAGTGCCAGACTTGCTAATCAAGTCATTAAAGTAAAAGCGTGTTACTGGAATAGTAGAGGAACTAGGGTTAAAAGTGTTTTGGTCTCAAAAGTACGTTTTCATTACTAAACATTGTTTACGTACATGGGATCCCAAAATTGACAGTTTAAAAGCCATTTACAAAAGTTACAACGTTTAGATACATCAACTGGCCATACTAAGGCAAAAGCGAGCTGTTAGGTAATCTCTGTCCTGACACACTTCTCGACCGTGGTGATCGAACGGCTGGCTATGTACATTTCACCTCGGAGCTCTCCACCTCAGGCCTGGTCCAGCTTGCCCTTGCCCTTACCTGCACCACGAAGCACCCGTGAGCCAAGGTCCAGCAAGAAAACATAGAAACAACAGAGCATGAACAACTAGCAACAAATGAATTACACTTATAGCATCTCATCAACTCAAGTATATCATCAATCAAGTATTTCATATACTAAGCATCTCATCAAATACATAATGCACAGACGATAACCAGGGCTAGCGCTCACAGGCAGCTCCCTCTGTTATCCTTTTATTTCCGACACTCAATGGCCAATTCGCGCTCCGTGCGCTAAACTCATGAACGGTACTCTTAGACCGCTTATACGTGTCCCTTGGAATAATACCAACGATGACACAATACAACTTTCGGGAGCACTTAGTCCCATTCACAACCATACATTCGGGTGCAGTTTTCTTACCTTTCAATTCAATAGCTTTAATCCTTCGACACCTTGAGCACGATCCCACTCGAGCCCTAGCGCTCACCTAAACACAATCATGGCCAAAGTCAACATCAACCCTCAAGTTCAAAACCTAGCCCCGGGGCCAATCCCGAGCCCCCGGGATGACCTAGTTCCACCAAACAAGGTGGTGGAACCAAACCCCAAACCTTAGGTCAAAAACCCTTGCAAATTACCCTAAAATCCCCTTCAGAAGGCAGGGTAGCGCTACAGCACTCTTGGGAGGGCGCTATAGCGCTACAGACAGAAGCCAAAACCCTTCCAGCAAAATGGCCTAGCGCTACAGCGCCCAAAGGCTAGCGCTGTAGCGCTAGTCACAGACAGCCCAACACCCAAAATTTCCCTTATGCGATTTTCTCGAGCCAACCTCAACCAAACCTCTTCCAACTCTTACCCAAACTTAAAAACAACCTCATGACCACACTCCACTCATCCCAAACACCCTAACCATCTAAAATCCAAGCACATGCAATCACAAACTCAAAATTCACCATAGCCACCTCCAAACTCTAAAACCCAACATAAACCAGCTGAACATCAGAACTAAAGCTTAGAATTCATACCTTTGATAGAATTTCGCCCACAAGCTATCCCTAGGCTCCCTTGGCTTGCTACTCCTCAGCCCTAAGCCTGAATTCCCCAAAGTTCCATTCAATTCAATTCAAGCACCACAACTTAAAAACCAGAAACAGAAATGGATGAACTCTAGAACCTTACCTCAAGTGTTGGTGAAACCCTGCTAAACCTCTGTCAATTCCTTAGTCTTAGGTCAAGATCCTTGATGTTTAGTTATCCCAGCTCTCCTCTAAGCTTTACTCCAGAAATTCTCAAGAAACAGATGAAGGAAAGTGTAAACCGACTTTAGAGAAACTCTCTCTGTTTTCCCTCTTCCTTTTCCCTTCTTTTTCAGACTTCCTTGAAATTCTATAAATTCCACTAACTTAAAACCTCAGTAATACCCATCCTTAAGAGTCCAATGACCTTTATGCCCTCCCAATTAACTCTAATCCTTTAGTCCACTTAAGGGCATTTTAGTCATTTTACCTAATTCCCGCTACTTCCTCGAATGTCTCTATTATTTCCCGCTTAATTCCCGATACCTAATTAATCACCATTAGCATTCCTCAATGTTACAATAATCTCCAGCTCATCCACTAAATTCCCATTTACACCCGTGAGCTCACCCCGAGCCGGGTATAAATCCCCGCTATGACTTTTCCGCTACTTAGCTCACTAGGATCGTCTCGAGTCACAGATCGCAGATATATCCACATAATAATGTGGTCTCAACAATTATCACATATATCAAAGCAGTTATGCCCTTAATGGCCAAAATTACGATTATGCCCTTCTACCCTAATCTGGGCCTACATGCATACAAACACGCATAGTCATGCATCTCAAGTACTCAAGTAATCATATAACATGCTTTAAATCATAATTATACATCTTAATCACTAAATCACACGTAATCTCCATTATGCCCTCCAGGCATGCTAATCAAGGCCCTTAAGCCTTATTAGCGAATTTGGGTCGTTACAATAAAGGCCTTGCTCAAATTATGAGTGTAAGCATCTTATCAGAAACACTCACTTTGTTATTGATTGTTCTTATTCTGAATACTTTTTCTGTTATTTACTCCAGGGACTCATCACTATTAGTCATGCTCAATGCCGAGCAATCGACTATAAGGAGCTGGTCAAGGTACTGAATGATCAATTGGTGGAAGCCCAAGCAAAGATTGAAACTCTAACTAAATCTGAGAAAGATTTCCAAGAAAAGACTGAGGAGGCAGATAAAATAATTTCCGACCGAGACAAATCTCTGAGGGAGTTGGCTAATGACAATAACAAGCAGATCCAGGCCAACAAGTCATTGACTGACCAACTAGAGAAAATGACCAACTAGAGAAAATGACTCATGAGAATGAAGAGTTGAAACAAGAAAAGGAAGCTGATCTGGCTCGCTATGAAGAGATCTGCTTCAACTGCTTCTATCAGATATGGAAGCTGAACAAGCCTCTCAACCTTGCTTTCTCTCTGAAGAGGCATGGGAAAAAGAGCTTGCCAAATGTGAAGCTAAGGCCGTCGGGGAGGCGACCCTTCCAGCTGGAGTTGTACCAGCCTCTCCTGCTCTATCATTCCGACCAGAGGAGGTTCCAGATGTTGACGATAGTGTTGACTAGCCAGGGACCAGTTTACTTGACTAGTAAACATGCTATTCAACAAGAGGGGCTTCCTACCCGACCACGGAGTTTCCTACTCGACCACTGATGCATGCTCAGCCGACTAGGGAAGTTGTATCTGCTCCCCCGACCAGGGAAACTTTGCACCTGACCAGCAAAACTTTGTACGTAGCCAGTATTTTACTTTTTTTTCTTATAATTTTGTGAAGACAATTGCTACTTAGCACCTTTGATATTTTTCTCGTACGGCCGAGCTGTTGGCATTCATACTTTACTTTTCTTTGCTAACTTGAAACATTCTAAGTCTTTTTAGACTTAAAACATTATAAGTTTTTTGTGAATAGTAAAGTCACTTTGATGTATGCCTTATATTTTCGCATGAGTACTTAGTTTTCTAACTTAGAAATTATAGACATTTCATAAGTCCCTACTATGTATACTTTCTCACTTTCTTATTGCTCTAACATTTTATGAGCATAATTTTTATTGTCACACAAATATTTGCTTCTAACTTGAAATTTTGAAAAATTCCAAGTTACTTAAGCTTTGTCAAACAAGTTAGCTTAATGGCCTTTTTTTAATTTGAAAATTTACAAGTCAGCCTAAAAACAAATATCTTAACTCGTGCTCCTATTGCCTATGTTAAATTATATACCAGTATACCCCATGTGCCCCCCAAGTGATCAAGGGTTGAAAGATCCTTGGTCACTTGCTACTTGACTGAACCTGTTCGAGCAGTTAATTACTCGTGAAACACATAGAATATATGGAAAATATTCGAGCAGTTGAACACTGCTTGAACTCACTGACCAGTTGAACACTGTTCGAATAATTAACACACATGCATATTTGTAGCAAGAATTGATCATGCTGTGTGTAGTCTCTTTTATTACTCGTAAATTAGAAAAGGACAAAACGTGTCTAATAACGAGTCTTAAACAACAAAAATTGTTCAAAAATAAATGATTGGTCAACAAATAACCAGCTCATAAACCAAACTTAAATAACAAGTTAAACAACTTGAAATTAAGCTACCACTCTGAAAGCGGTATTTAGTGATAATATATCCTTAGATGCTCTCCATTCCAGTGGTTCCTGATCAGGCTCCATTCAGCCAATAAAGTTTGTTGTAAGTGCCAGGAGGCAAAACTTTCTTGATCTAATAGAGTCTTTCCCAATTTGGTCCTAGCACTCCAGCTGCTGGGTCTATGATGAACACCTTTCTCAGTACCAAATCACCGACCTAGATCTTTCGATCTTTCACACTGGAATTGTAGCAAGATAAATTATATACCAGTATACCTATGTGCTCCCAAGTGATCGATGGTTAATTACTCATGAAACACATAGAGTATATGGAGAATTTTGAAGCAGTTGAACACTGCCCAATTACTGTCAGTTTGTCAGACCAGGTGAATACCAGCCAGTTGAACACTGTCCAGTTTTTACTGATCAGTTGAACACTGCTCGATTTGAATTTTTAGAGGGATTACTACGCGGGACCTGTTCTTTCCCACTACGCTGCTGGGCAGGATGTAGTGATGGATTCTCGGCATGGCCCGGGCAGTCTCTTCCTCCTTGTTGGTCGTTGCCATCTTTCTCCTTTGACTGATCGGTGTGATGACAATCAGCCTCATCCCGACCATATCCGTCTTTAAACTATGAAGTTTTCTTATCTCGAGGAGTCCTAGTCTGATTATGCCTGGGTGGAGTCTTCTTACTGCCTGACCGGTGACTCCTTGATCTAGAAGTTTCTGACCAATGGCTCCTGGAAAGGGTTCTAGAATTCTCCCTTTGCGTCGAGGAAATTCCGGAGTGGACCCCATCATCTCCCTGACTAGTGGGATACTTCTACTTCTGTTTGGCCCCCGAGAATTGGCTCTGCCAGCAGGGAACTTCTAACCAGCGCTATTATTTCTTGCTCCCTGGGCAGTTGCTCGTGCCACGGTTTAGGCATTGGCCTAGGCCAATTGAGTAGCTACTTCTAGAGCAAGTGTTGCCACGCGATGTCGCAGGTCGGCCTCCTCCTGCCGTCGCCTGATCTCTTCGCTTCTAGCCTCTATATCGCGCCTTTGCTGCTCGTATGCAGCTTTATGCCTGGCCATTTCCTCATCAAAAGACTCTTGTCGAGCATTGAATTGCATCATCTCTTCCTGGAAAGCCCCCATGGCCTCCTGGAGTTGTTTGACCTATGGAGTCGTCTCCTCGAGAAAGACCTTGGGCTCAGTGTCAGGGTTCTCAGGTGCAGGACCTTATGATCTAACAGGTTCGTTTGATGTACCAGGCTTCCTGGGCGCCATATTGGTAGGATAGTAGTGTGTTTCTTCTATTCAAGCTCTCAATGAAAGCACAAAAAATGTTGACCACGATTTTGGCCAACAACGAGTAGATGTCAAAATGACAGTAAGCATTGAATAGAAAATAACGACACAAATAATTTTATAGTGGTTCAGCCCTAATTTGTTGGTAATAGCCTAATCCACTTGGAGTTGTGATATATGTAGCCTACACTTAAGATCAGATGAACCTGAGCCAACTAAGTTTCTCAAGTGTAAGTAAAAAAATATAAAGTTTATCTCTCTAAGTTCTCTTAAAAAATGCCTCAAGAATGCCCCAAGTAACAGTCTCAAAGTCTCAAAATTAGAGAGTCTAAAAGTCTCCAAAAGATTAGATCCTTAAAATGATGACATGATCTCTTTATTTATAGGCTCATAGATCATACATGAAAAATATCCCATTTTGACGGGGTCCTTAGTTGTTTCAACCAACTTTAATTAATAAAATAATAAAAAAATCCAACTTGCAAAATATAGCTATTACTTTGGGATATCTGAGAGATTCACGTGGTAGTTGCGAGCGATTTAGGTTGAAGTTGTTACTGAGGTTCTGTAAAGAAGTCACTAGGGTGTTAACTCGTGAGAATCTGACACATTCGGTCAGCTACACCCTCAATTTGACACATCTGGTCGGATGAAACCCATTTCTGAGACGACTGGTCGGATGATACCTATTTCTGAGATGATTGGTCGGCTAACTACTTGTCTGGTCGGTCGGGTGAGTTCCATTCCTGAGATTTCTGGTCGGGTGAGCTCCATTCTTGGGATGTCTGGTCAGCCAAACCGTATGTCTACTCGGGTGAGACTTCTCCTTGACCAGACAAAAGTATTCTCTGATGTAGCTGGTTGGCTATATCATGTTGTTGATGTAACTGGTTGGCCAAAACACATTACTGGTCGGATTGCACCATTCTCTGATGTGACTGGTTGGGCACAACATCTTACTGAAGTGACTGATTGGACAAAACAACTTTCTGGTCGGGTAGAATTCTTCACTTGTCGGTCAAAAGCCTTACCTAGTTGGGGAAATCACTTTCTGACCAGGTAAGTTAATTTCCTGACTAGTAATATCACAACTCCATAGGTCAACTTCCAACCTTTGCACTTCCTTGGTCAACACATTTATTAACTATTAATGTGTCATTTACTGACCATACATTACCACTTGTCACTTCTGATTGCCACGTCATCGAATTGAAATTTTGGGGATAACAATTTTTATTAGAAAAACTTTATATTAGTTGAAATTAATATTAATCATGTTTGGATTAATATAAATAGAATTAATTATTATCTTAATATAAGATGATTATTCAAACAGATAGATTTAAGATAATGTTAATTTTGAATTAACTGATATTTATTTTTTTGAAATAAATACATTGTTTTAAAGTTAATTAAACAAACAAATAAGAAAAAATAGGGAGACACACAGTGTGGCACATGCCACTCGTTGTGCTTGCCTAGTGAGTGGCGCCACGCACATGTGTTACATGTCCATGGGATTTGAATTTTAAATTTCAAATATTAATTTTTTATTTAATTATTATTTTAATTTTATTAAAACAAATAATTAAACACAAAAGATAACTAATCAATTTGAATTAATTAAATTAAAATGAAAATAAAATTGTTTTATTATATTTATAAGTATAAAAAAGAAACGATTCTTTTAAGGTCAGTAGATTCAGTTAGATAAAAAGTATCGATAGAATTTTTCCAAAGCCTGAAAAATTATAGAACTCTCTACAACCTTCTCTGTTCTCCAAACTCTCTGGATCTCATGTGTTGAGAACATCTAGAGAGCCTAAATAATCAGACATGTGAATCCTACGTGCCCACACACGTCCTTGTGTGTTTGAGGAACGACTTGGAAGACTAAGGTGTGATTCTTCTCTAGATAGGAGGATCGTTTGATTATACAAAAAGACTCAAGGAATCTTGATAGGCTACAGGAGGTAATCTTCTTCTCATTTTTTTTGTGTTGATTTAATGTATAAATATAGATATTGATCCTGTCTCGGTGTTAATAATTTTTAAAACCACCACCCACCTTCCGCTGCATCCCTGATTTTATTTAAATTAATACCAACACCTCACCATAATTGCCAATTCACATATATCATTAGCTGAGACCAACAAAAGATTGAGATATAGAATGCAAACCCTAGTTTTTGACCAAAAATCTTCGATCTTCTTGAAAGCTTCAAACCTTTGTTATTTCACCACTTGAGCTTTCTTCTTCTTTGACGAGAATAAAAACAAGACTTATACATGAGGAGTATCATTGTCCAAATTATCTATTTCCTATCCCATAATGGATGCTTGAGGCTATCTAAGAGGAACTGAGAATTGAGATTGAATAAGCCTTTAAATTCACAAAGACAAACATTTTCTTAATGAGTTTCTTGGAGAAAACTTGTGATCTTGAAAGATAGAGAGAGAGATATGATAACTCCATTTTAGTGTTGTTTTAGGATGTGTTTTTATGGTAATCTTGAGTATTTATGTTTGTTTTGTACAAGATTATGCTTGTTTTTGTCTTTGTTGTAGGTTAGTGCGTTGAATCATGAGAAAAATATAAAAAGAAGAGGAAATGGTGAAAAAAGGAGCTTTCAGTGGTCACTTGAATCAAAATGGTGCTAAGGACGAGCTAAAATAAGTTTTTGATGAAGGAAGTTGAAAGGCTTAAATTTGAAAATAACAAAATTCGAGCGCGACATGGGATTAAGGGTCGCGACTCTAGTCAAGTCAGAAGCTCAAGGTTGGTGAAGGGAATTAGAGCCGCGACTTGCTCTTATAAGTCGCGGCGCTAGTGGAAGTCTGAGGTGAACCTAGGAGGGCATTAAGACATGGGCCGCGACTGGGGTTTAGAGAGTCGCGGTGCCTAAAGACCTGAATCAGACTTTGAATCGCTTTAAAAATGACACGGGCCTCGACCTAGGAAAGGCCAAGTCGCAGCCTGCCTATGAAAAAAGGAATTCTTGTTTTTTTCTTAGTATAAATTCAGACTTTATGTTTCAAATTTTAATTACTAGTTTAGAGATTAATTTTGATTTTGATATTAGTTTTTCTACACTTTCATACTTTTTATTTTTTCTTCAAGTCTTTGAATTTTATGTTTCTGAATAATTATTTTGTTGTTTTAGTCATGTCTGATATGAACTAAACACTAATATCTAGGGTTTGATGTAGTCACTTGGATTTCTATTTAATCTTATTATGATGTTCTATTGATTCTTCTTATTTATTCTAATCTATATAATGTTTGCTTAATGCTAGAAAATACCTGATCAATATTTACTTGATTTATGATTTCGATTCAAAATTCGAAAGATGAAAATTGAATATGATATTGTTATACAGACATAGGTTACATATTGGACAAAAGTACATGCATGGCGTGTGTAGTAATTAGGTTTCTATGCTTAATGTCTGCTATATGGCGTCTTCTGCACCTTGTGCACTCTGGGTAGCTCCTCCATGTGTCATTGCCTCCCTGATGGCCACTCTGAACACACCGACCCCTCCTATCAGGACCAGTAGCAGTCGAAGTGTCAGGGGTCTTCCTTTTCAAATCACTAGGGCCTGCGCCCCTACCAGATCCTAAATATGGAGGCACTGCTCTACGAACCTTGCATCTTGCAGAATTCTCCCTCCAGATCTTGTTCTTTGCTTCCTCAGTGGTAAAAACCTTCTCAACAGCCTGGGCATAAGTCGTCCCCCCAGGTACTTTTGTAATCCTAACATCTCGGGCTATCATAGCATTAAGCCCCCTAATAAATCTGTCCTGCTTAGCTGCATCAGTAGGCACAAGATCTGGTGCAAACTTCGCAAGTTGATTGAACTTTAGGGCATATTCTGTAACTGTCATGTTTCCCTGAACTAACCCCACAAATTCATTTACCTTCGCTGCCCTTATGGCAATGCTGTAGTACTTCTGATTGAAAAAATCCTTGAATCCATCCCAACCCAGAGTAGCAACATCTCTAGTCTGTGATGCCACTTCCCACAAAATGCAGGCATCCTCTCTCAACATATATGTGGCACAAGCCACCCTATCATGACCCTCTACCCTCATGAAGTCCAGGATAGCGGTAATCATACTCATCCACTGATCGACCTTTAGCGGATCTGGTCCCCCCTCAAAAGTTGGAGGATGTTGTCTGCTGAACCGCTTATACAACGGCTCCCACCTATTCCCAACTTCCAATGGCTGAACAACTGGTTCCACTGTAGGTAGCACAATAGATGCAGCACTCCCTAACAGAGCCTACTGTCTCAGAAGACGGATTTGCTCTTCCTGGCTCTGAAGCCGGGCTTGCATGTCTGCTATAATCTGTTGCTAGTTTTCAGGGACTGGGGGAGGGTTCTGAACCTGGTCATCATCCCGAGCCTCGGACCCATTGCCGGCTAGTCGTATCAATCACCTTGGATGCATAGCTATCCAAGTTAATCTGCAATCAATGATTCAGTGGTCAAACTATGATGACAGGGTAACAATCTTTCCAACTTCCACCATTGGAACACAACTAATCACAAGAAATCAAGATATAACAGTGTATCCAAATATTCATCCACATGCAACGCAATGCTAATAAGCACACCCCAATATCATCACATAGTAGTCCAGGGCCAGGCCGTATCAGTATCTCATGCTCCATATAAATCAAATAGATAACAACGTTCATATTTCTTTCCAAACACTTAATCATATAAACACGAATATACAATTACCAAACCCTGGGTCAAGCTTGTCTTTAGCGGTGAATGTACATGTCCAGCCAGTCTTCAGGAACCCTTAAACCTACACTGCTCTGATACCAAGTTGAAACGCCCTGGATAACCAAGACTGTTACACTGTGTGTTTATTAAGGTGAAAGACTTGCTAATCAAGTTATTTAGTTAAAATTGTGACACTAAAACCATAATTGAGCTAGGGTTAAAAGATTTTGGTCATAAAAGATAAATTTCATTTAAATAAACGTTTGATACACGGGATCCCAAAAACAGGGTTGAAGAACAGTTTACAAAATTTCAAAGGTTATGTACAACCACAAGCCACTCTAATGGAAAAATAGGCATTTTAGGTTCTTCTATCCCTGTACCATCCCTCGGGCTTAGTGATTATATAGTTAACCTCAGTTACCAATGGTCGAGCCGTGTCTTGTGCGCAAATATCAATTCCGACACTCGTAGGCTGTTTATTTAATGCTCACATGGCATAACACAATCATACAACATTGTATACAAGTATAGGGAACCCTTAGTCCCAACATAGCCATACAAATGGGTGCAGTTTTCTTACCTTTGATTCCAAGCGGAGAAAGTGAATTGGTTTCGAGCACGATCCTTAGCCTCGAGCCTCGGCGATAAACCTAGTCACAAGGGTCATTGAGATCTATCAACTTCCAATAAAAAATAAAATACCTGGGGAACAAAACTAGCCTCCGGAACCTCAATTTCTACTAAATCGGGTAGTAGAAATTATCTCGAGCACCTAGGTTCGAAACCCCAAGCCCTAAAAAATCTTAAACACTTCCAAGGCCAAAATTCCTAAGCGGGTTGTGACTTAGCTCAGCAAGTCGCGACTTGTCTCAAGTCAGAGAGAAAGTTCCCAAGCCAAAGAGGAGGTGAGTCGCGACTTGGCCAAGCAAGTCACGTCGCACCCCCAAGTTAGAGAGCTTCCTAGGCCAGAAGGGCCACAGGCGTTGTGGCGCCCCCAGGCTGGGTCGTGGCGCGCCCTGCAAACCTTCTTCCAGCCAAGAACACCCAAGTTCTACCTAGAATTTTACCTCAAAACCTCCACAAATTCAACACCACTCAGCAACAAACTCAGAACTTAATTATACATTTTAATCACCCATTAGCTTAGCTACAAAATAGAATATATATCTCCTAATTCACTAGCCCTAATTACCTCATAAAATCAGTCCAACACAACATAATTTCTCATACTCAAGAACCTAAAGTTCACCTAAAACAATCCATTAAAATTTAGAGATTAAGGTCTAAATTCTTACCTCACTTTGGGAGCTCAATCACTAACGGAATCTTCACAATAACCCAGCTCCAATTCCCACTAATTCCTCAAGTGTTCCTAAAATTTACCACTTATATCCCATCATCCAATTAATCACCAATTATTTACCCAATGTCTAATAATCTCTAATATATTTCCTAAATTCCCAAATATACCCCCAGGCTCCCCCCGAGCCAGGTATAAATCCCCGCCGTGACTATTTCGCAAAAACCGCTCACTAGGATCGTCTCGAGCCATATGCTGCAAATATGTCCACATAATAATGTGGTCTCAACAATTTACCACAAATAATCACATTTATGCCCTCAACGGGCCAAAATTACAAATATGCCCCTATAAGCTAAACATGGCCCACATGCATATTAATACTCTTAAACATGCATTTCACATATCCATATAATCATGTAATCATGCATATCACATAATCATGCATTTAATAATTTAAATCGCACATAAACCAATTATGCCCTCCCGGCACGCTAGTCAAGGCCCTTATGCCTTCTTAATGATTTTTGGTCGTTACTGTTGTAATCATTGGTGAATATCTTAGTCTAGGAGTTTCAGTCCCAGCCCTTTTGAAATAGAACTTACTAACCTTCTCATAAGTGGTTTTGTAAATGGGCCTGTTAAATTCTCACTTGTATTAACATATGAGATTCATATGATTCCTCCTTGAATCAATTGTCTCACATCATTTCCATTGCACACACTATTATATGTTCTAGAAAGAGTAGCTTGAAGAATACAATGTTTAAAAATCGTCGATACCATATCCGCAATAAAAGGGATATCCAACATGAGACCCCCAAGCCACTTGGTATCTTTGACGATTGCCGCTAGAGCTATAAACTTCACTTACATGGTTAAGTGTGATATACAAGTTTGTTTCTTGGAATCCCAAGAGATAGCACCTCCATTGAGAGCAAACCCCTCAACCGGTGGTGGAGAGATTGTCTCCCACTCCCGATATCCAACTAGCATCAAAATATCCTTCAAGTATCCTAGGAAAATTTGAATAGTGAAGGCTACATTCTTTGGTACTTTTAAGGTATCTAAGAATCCTTTTAATAGCCTTTTAATGCTTGATACTTGGATTGCTAGTAAACCTACTAAAATGGTTAACAAGGATGAGGGCGGGGGTAGCACCCCCCACACATTACCCGCCCCATTTGCATCCCTAACCACATATGAAATGCCTGCTCTAGTATAATGAGTGGCGTACATTAGACTCCCTATATTTCACTTGCATATTTCAATTGTGTAACTGATCTTCCTTCATTCTTTTCAAACTTCATATTT
The DNA here is from genome assembly GCF_963169125.1 of Humulus lupulus. Classification (NCBI taxonomy): domain Eukaryota; kingdom Viridiplantae; phylum Streptophyta; class Magnoliopsida; order Rosales; family Cannabaceae; genus Humulus; species Humulus lupulus. The sequence goes on from NC_084798.1 coordinate 197,263,979, forward strand.
GAATCGAATGGTGTATTTGCTTTTTTGATATTGAGATGACTAAATTTGTCAAGCACTTTCTTGACATGATGGGTTTGACTCAATATAAAACCCCCAATATTTCTTCTAACTTTGATACCTAGAATGGTATCGACCTCTCCAAGGTCCTTCATCTTGAAGTTAAAAGATAGAAACTTCTTTGTTTCTATTATTTCTCTCATGTCATTACTCAAAATCAACATATGATCTATATAAAGATACACTAACATCACATAGTCATCACATGTAACGCCCCAACTCCAGGGACCGTTACGGTGTGCCTTGCAAACAGTGCAAAACTCGCTAATCGAGTCGTTTGGCCAAAATCGTGAACTAAGTATGATTAGCGGTTTAGGGATTAAAAACTTTGGTTAAGATGTAACGCTTCACTAGAATGTTTAATATATATATTGGGATCCCGAAAATACAATTTTAGATTCTATTACAGAGAGTATTTACAACAGGCCGTTCTAAGCGGCAAAACAGGGTTCAACCCTAGTTCCTCTTTAAACCTCGGCCGTGGCGGACGAGCAGCTGCATATGTACACGTCATCACCTAAGCTCTCCAACTCAAGGATGGTCTAGCTTCTTCTTGTCTTTACCTGCACCACGTAGCACCCGTGAGCCAAAGCCCAGCAAGAAAACACAATAAAGCATGATATAATATCAACAATGATCATAATAACCATTCAGGACTATCAGTCCAAGCAAATAGGTGACAATAGCCAAAAGTCACAATAATGAGCATTGCTCCTTCTAGCCATGTGACAACAGGGTCACCAGGGCTTAACCGATAAGTGATTCTTTCTTACGTTTGATTAGGACAGGTGCAAGGTGATTAGTCACCAACATAACCTTCCTCACAACTCTAGAGTCGAAACTATGGACAACGTCCCTTAGCCATGTGACAAACATTCACCGGGGTCATATACCTTAGCTATAAACATCTGGTCATAGACCAGGCAAGCGCTTATAAGTTCTTCGACCTTAGGGTCGGTCCCGCATTAATTCCATGGAGCTATTCAATACGTGATCATCGACTTTAGGGTCGGTCTGGCATTAGTGCCCTAGAGCCACTCAATGCACAATTCTCGACTTTAGAGTCGGTCCAGCATTAATGCCATAGAGCCATTCAATGCATGATTCATCGACCTTAGGGTCGGTCTAGCATTAATGCCATAGAGCCATTCAATGCGTGATTCTCGACTATAGAGTCGGTCCCTGACTAGTCAGTGTCATACACAAGTAAGTCATGCCGCCAATCATATATCACATGTTCCATATCCATAAACAAGGTACTCAGCATGCTCACTAAACAGGTATTAGTACAATTAGGACCATGCATAAACATAGAGGCTCAAGCTCTGAACGATATCATACCCAGTATATAAAGCATGTCCCAATCACATGCTTCTCATGCATCATATGCGATATATCCAGCAATCCAACATGCACCAAGAATAGCCATGCATGTCATACATAATAATCAACCGACATGCATCAATAATAACCACACATGTCATACTCATTAATCAACCAACATGCATCATAATAACCATGCATGTCATACATAATAATCAACCGACATGCATCAACAATAACCATGCATGTCACATATACACAGGGTGCAGTTTTCTTACCTCAAAGTCGAGCTAGAACGATTAAAAGAACGACCCTTGAGAACGATCAATCCTTTGGTCCTTTAGCGGTCACCTAGTCATAACCAAATATGGAATCCCATCAATAAAATAAATCATAGAAAGGTTTACAATCTAAAACCTCACTCCCGGGATCCATCCCACACTCTCGGGACTCTCAATCTACCAAAACGGGGTAAAGGAACCAACCCCCGAGCCTTAAAAGTCCTCCCAAGCCCCAAAATATTCTTCCTGGAAAATACACTAGCGCTGGGGCGCTGCCTAATGGCGCTGCCCCAAAATCAGAGAGCTCCAGAATCAGCTCTGCCTAGCGCTGGGGCGCCAGGAATGGCGCTGGGGCGCCATCAGCAGACCAGAAACTTTTCTGGTCTTCTCCCCTGCGATTTCCCTTGAAAAACAAACCTCCAAATCAATCCCAAACATCATCAAAACATCAAACTCAACCCCCAAACCTCATCTACACCACATCCTCATCAAAACCCATGCAATCTTACATAAGAACTTCCATGAATTCTCATAACTAACATCTCAAATTCTCAACTGAAAAACCAACTTGAAAAACAGGGTAAAGCTTAAGTTCTTGGATGAAACCTTACCTCAAGTTGGATTTGAGTCCTCTTCAATGATTGAACTAAGTTCCTAAGCTCCCACCTTTGATCTCCTAGCTTGGTTCTTCAAGTTGGCTTCAAAAATTCCAAAGGATGGAGGAGGAGAAATGGTGTACGGGAAGGAGAGAAGGACTGAAGATGAGGATGCTCTGTTTTGGTCTAAAGGTTTCTACAGCCTTGAATTGATATATATCTTAGGGATGAAAAGACCATTTTGCCCCTAGGTCAAATAAAGGCTTCCAAAGACTCCCAAGGGTAAAATCGTCCTTTCCCGCCTATCTCGTTAATTATAATTAACACCCTCAAATTCCCATTATTCTCAATATTCTCAAATACCAATAAATCATATCCCATTACCCTTTTATTCCTGGTAATGTTCTAGTCATCAAAATGACCCCGAGACTCACCCCGAGCCCCGAACTTAAACCCGTTATGACTAGACCGAACACTTACATCTCATGATCGTCTCATGCCGATTAGCTCGAACCAATCCACCTTATAATGTGGCTATATGAATTAATCACAACCATGCACCCAAAATATACAATTACGCCCACAGTAGCCAAATTACCAAAATATCCTTATAATAATAAATACTCCCATATGCATGCATTCACCATCATATAAAAATATAATTTACGTAAACATGCAAATAATCATTGAATACCATAATAGATCAATTATGGCCCTTCCGGCCTCCTAATCAAAGTCCTAAACCTTATTAGGAAATTTGGGGCATTACAACTATCCCCTCCTTACAGAAATTTCATCCTCGAAATTTACTCAACAGCTCAGAACAAAAATTCCACACGATTGACAAAAATTTCCAATTCTCTGGGTCGCTTTCTAGACCTTATCATTCCTATAGCCTTACTATAACCCAAGGTTCCTTCTTTCTAACAGAACCTCATTACTTATGTCTCAATCTGAATTGGCTATTCCTTACCGGAACACTTAACCTCAACCTTCAAATTCTCATAATTCAGTTTATAAATTCCTTCGGCCCATGCCCACTGCATGGAAGCACATAACTCACTGTGTACAGCTGCCAGTGCCAAAAGTAAACTGATTCAGAGTCACCCTACTCAGACCCAATCAGGATCCAACTGCTGAAACAAACTAGGGCTTGACTTATCTTAATTCCTCACCCTTCTCCACGGTGATATTTTAGAGGAGATACATTCTCCTACCTGGAATTCCACATTCCTACTTTCCAGTTCAATAATACTTTCCCATTTATTCTGAGAAATGAGCAACCAAAATTCAAACTTCAGCAATCTCATAAATCCCCTGAACCACCTCAGGATCCAGACATATATATATATATTACCTCACTCATCTTATAAGATGTTCCTCCAATAATAATTGGATAACCCTCTCTCTGTGATTTACCACCAGTCTGAGAATAATAAACTGTACTGAATTCCATTTATATACTCATCGCCTTCCTAACCCTTCCAAAACCTGGAAGTCACAATAAAGTCTTCATTTGATAAGATAGACCTTGAGTTCGTGAAGGCTCTCTATCCTTCTCACAAGGAGACTCAAATATTGATCAGCTGTACTATTCACCTACCCATACTGATAAAATAAACTCACTTGGACTACCAGTCCACAATGACTTAATGCTAACTCATACCGATCCATCGACCTGGGAATCCCATCGCAAAACTCACCGCGATGCTCTCTTATTCCCACTATGAAATACCCAAAGGCTGTAATGGCCTTGCTGTTTCCTGATATTCTGCCTCGACCTGCTAACAAGTTAAGAGCTTTACACATGCCTTGATATATGCCTCTTCATCTCAGGCCATCACTATAAAATTTCCATATCATGTAACCCTTTCATGATGCCTGAATGAAACTAATAAAAGAATAACATGAGATCCATCCAGAATCTCTCAGTTGATCTCAATGTCCATCGGATCCCAAGTCCGATCTCTATACCTCCATAAATTCATGTATGTCGCTATACAACCTTTAGCTAATCCAGCTAAAGCCTTCCATTCAATCTTTCCCATCTGTGGCTCGCTTAACAATCTTTCCTTTTATCTTTCCCGAGATAACAATCTCAAACAATAAACTGGCCACCTGGCCCGCCAGAAACTCTACTCCAGTTCCGGACAAATTCTTTAATCAACATGTTGCATAGGTAATCACTTCCCTCTATCACTAGGATGTCATAACAATCCTCTAATTCTCATAACTTCACTGAGCCACTCAAAACAATACTTACATCTGATTCCATCTCTGGCACTAAACCAATCACTATTCTAGTTTCCTGTTATAACAAGAAGTCTTGGCAAACCATCTGGTAACCCATATGCAGAACCCACAGACCAATCCAGTCTGTCCTGATCTCACTAACACAATCTAAGTGGTATCCACCACACTGGCTAAGAGTTCCATGCACCTCCCTGCACAACTCCAGCTCTGACATCCGGTATCATAAACACATCAAATCCATGCACAGTACCAATTGTCACAAGACTCTTTGCTCATAAGCTCAAGAATTACTACACTTTCCTTGCCATTCAAGACTGCTCTTTAATTACCTAAGCAATCCAACCCTGGATCAAACCAAAGCCTGTCACAATCAGCTTTATTAGAATCTCCGATGAGTCCTTGCCATAACTCAACTTATCTCTTAAGTTGCCAATACCATCTTACATTTCCCATCACAACGTAACCATGTGATCTATATATACCATCAATATACCCTTCTCTATATACATACCAACAAAAGAATAACATGGCGCCAATGCCAAACAATATACTTCACAACTCAGAACTAGAAGACTGACCTTTCATTCCCGAGGAACTAGTCTCGGTCTCAGACTCTGATTGCCCTAGAACAAACACTCGAGTTGGAATCGAGCTGTCTATCCCCCTTTGCTCATCCCTTAACACAGGGCACCTCTTCACAATATGCCCAACCATACCACATGCGAAACATGCCTTTGCTCGGCATCTTCCCAAATGACGTCTCTTGCACCGCGTGCATATTGGAGGAGTCTTCCAGCTTTCACTCTTACTTATTCCAATAAGTGGAGATACCACTATCTGAGCTCCATGCTCTCCAGCACTCTGCTTCCCAACTACTATATTCTCAACAACAAGAGCCTTCCCTACCACCTGAGCATAGATAGAGACTTCATGCACTGGGGCAACTCTAATGCCCTGAGTTATTCCAGGATTCAACCCCTGAATAAATCTTTCCTTCCGAGCTATATCTGTGGGTACCATGTCTAAGGCAAACTCGGCCAACCCATCAAATTCAGTAACATACTCGGTCACTGATGCATTGCCCTGAACAAGATTCAGAAACTCATTCATCTTGGCAGTCTTAGCTACATCACAATAATACTTCTCATTAAACAGTTGCCTGAATTCTTTCCAGTCCATCAAAGCTGTGCCTCGCGTTTGGGATACTACCTCCTACCATGTCTGGGCATCATCCCGCAGTACACATGTAGCACAGATCACTCTATCGTGACCTACCAGTCCCATACTGTCAAGAATGGAGCTGATCATGCCCATCCATTGCTCAGCTCTGAGTGGATCTAGGCCTCCCTCGAAGACTGGAGGATAAAACTTCAGGAATCTTCCACAAAGAAATTCCCATCTGTTCTTAACCCTAGGCTGAGCTGTAACTGATGCCACCCTTGGCATAGGAAAGGAAGAAGTACTCCCCAACAGACTCCGCTGTTGCTTCAAATACCTGATCTCTTCCTCCTGCCTCTGCAATCTTAATTGCAAATCTGTAAGCGTCTGCTGAACATTCAAAGATGCAGATGAAGAACTGATACCTTGGCTGTAACTCCCAGCCCCTGTATTACTATCACCAGGACTCATAATCTGCCTTGAATATAAACCTGCTGATTCAATCTGCAGTCAATAACTTGACCCATTAATCACAATAACCATATCAAGGGCTTTTCCCACGGGATAAATCTTACCACGCCACAATCATAAACCACTTGCAGTGCTACAAACATGCCCATGGCATTCGTACATTACTCATAATCCCTGCTCTTCCAATACTCAAACCATGCCTCCAACCCCAGCATGCAAATATCACAATTATATATATATATTCATGGAGCAGGTAATCATATGATCACAGTCATATAAATATTCACGGAGCACATAATCATATAGTCAAGAGCCAGGCTCTATCAGAATCTCATGCTCCCTAATATAATGTGCAGGTAAAGCATTCACATTTTATTCAAACAGCTATGCACATAGCTACAGAAATATTTACCATTCCTTGAGTGAAGCTATCTTCAGTGATGAGTGTACATGCCCAACTTGTCTTCAGGAACCATAAACCTTGGCTCGCTCTGATACCAAGTTGTAACGCCCCAACTCCAGGGACCGTTACGGTGTGCCTTGCAAACAGTGCTAAACTCGCTAATCGAGTCGTTTGGCCAAAATCGTGAACTAAGTATGATTAGCGGTTTAGGGATTAAAAACTTTGGTTAAGATGCAACGCTTCACTAGAACGTTTAATATATATATTGGGATCCCGAAAATACAATTTCAGAGTCTATTACAGAAAGTATTTACAACAGGCCGTTCTAAGCGGCAAAACAGGGTTCAACCCTAGTTCCTCTTTAAACCTCGGCCGTGGCGGACGAGCAGCTGCATATGTACCCTTTTGCACACAATTGGTTTAGACCCTTTTAGAAGGTCAACAAATTTTCAAGTGTGGTTAGACATAATTGAATCATTTCATCATTTATTGCCTCCTTCGAAATAGTAAAGTCCCTTGAGGACATAACTTCTTTGAAAGTTTTAGGACCATCTTTGTAATAAACAAGGTTATTATTTTCTTATAAGCTCCATAAATATGATCTTAAGTTAGATTTAATTATGACTTGAGTTGTGGAATAAAGATTGCTTTAAGTTATGATTTTATGACTTAGAAATAATTATAGTTTGGGTAATTATAATTATTTTAGCATATGATTAAATTAGTGTATAGTTTTGTTAAGTATTAGATGCACATGTTATTTGATGTATTAAGAAGTGAACGTGTGGCATTAAATTAAGTCCAAATATTAGAATTAAAATGAAAACCAAAATAACTTAGTCTCAGGTTTGGCACAAAAATAGGAAGGATTTGACTCTTTTTAAATTTTAAAGATAGGCAAGATTAGATCTATTTGAATTAAGTGACTATGTCTCAAGAAGAGTTAGATAAATGGGGATTTAAAAGATTTAATTTAAGTAGTCAAATAACTTAGTAGAGATAGTAGTGCGATGGTTGAACTAAGAGTTAGATAAGTAAATGAAGTTTTCGTAACTTTAGAGTGCTGTAACTTCGAACCCAGTTTTGACCGAGTTATATTATGATTTTGGAAAAATATTATTTCCACAAAGTTTTAGATAATTATATTAGTTTTCCGACGGTATAAAAATGGCCTAAATTGGAATCCTACAGCTCTAGTTACGTTAATTTTACTACATGAGGGTCTAAAGTTACGAGATATAGGATAATAGTTTGGACTTTGACTAAAGTTTGAACCAAATGGAGACTATATGACATACTTGGAGATGATATAGCAACAAGAAGGGAGTAAGACTAGGCTGGCCAAAACCATATAGTGGAGGGGAGGTTTAATTTTTAAAATTTAAGTTGAATAGTGTAGAGAAAATCAAGGAAGGGGTTAGGGTTTGAAGCCTATAAATAAAGACTTACCCTTACCATTTTTCTCACACTCAAAAGCTCTCAAAAACTTCTCATAATTTTGAAATCCATAGTCCCAAAATATCTCTCCATTTTTCCATAAACACTCTACATAGCCATAGCCAAAACACTAGTCCTTATAGTGCTCGCAATCTTTTTCTTCTATTTTCTTTATTTTTCCTTAAACACCATTGCTTTTCTAAACCTTATTATAGCCGAAATATTGAACACCATCAAGCCAATATATAGACAAAATCTACCCAAGTATCCAAACTCTTGGTGTTGTTGTTGGGGATAGACATTAGAGAGAAGACTCGGGATTTCATATTTTGGTTCTAGGTTGAAGGTATGACTTTATGAGGATTAGAAAATTCTTGAAAGTATAGTCTTATTATAAGACTGTAGTATAAATATCTTATGTTGTATTTAAGGTTGATTGGACATTTTCTATAGCAATCAATCTCTTCTCTTTCTTTTTCTCTCCACACTGAAGGTAAGGAAAATAGTTAGATTTTATGTGCTATGTGTTTGTTTGTATGTTTTTTTTTTATGTCTTTTAGTCGCTTGGGAAATATGGTTTGCTTAGAAAGCAAATCATGAGATTTTTTTTATCATTATCGTAGACTATAGTTGTGCCTAAACCTACCTCTAAAATAGTATATAAGAAGACTATAATGGTTACTATCACATACTGCGGTAATGAGTTAATGGCCATAAATATTGTAGTCCATTTTTATGTTTTCTGTCTTATGTTTTATGTTTTAGTAGTTTTACCTTACTGGGCATTAGATTCATTCCTTTTTATTTAGATTGTGCAGGTAAATGAACATGGAAGGCGGGACGGGTCTGAGGTAGCTTTGGCTTGTGTATTGGGCGATGAACTTAAGGAATGAATTGATGGGATCGATCGTGGATGGCATTGATATTTTGAGCCTTTTAATTATGTCTTTATGGTTTCCGCATTTAGTACTTGAATATTTAAATGAAGGTTTTGTTTTCTTTATGATTTTATGTATAAACAATGTGATCCCGTATGTTTGGATTTTCTATGTTTTAGTAAATAAAATTTTATTATTTTATGTATATATCCAATAATAGTAGTTATGTCTTAGTAGTTTTAAAGTTCCGAGGTCTTTAAGTTAGTCGGGTCGTTACAGTTGGTACTAGAGCCACGGTTCATATGCATAAAGTTCTCCTTGATACACATGCAAAAGCTCCGGATCTAACTGCCAATGTAAGTGTTTATGTTATGAATATCATGCTTATGTTGAAACTAACATTTTAGTTAATATGTTTTCAGTCAAAATGAATGGAGTCATGACTTATCAGGATGTTCATGCCATTAAGGCATTGAAAAAGATTAGAGAGCCAAAGGATACAATAGGTGTGCTAGAACAAATCACATAAAGATTGGTCAAATTCCACAAGGAGATAGCTCACCTTCAAAACACTAGGCAAATTATGATGAGAGCCATGGATCAATATGTCCTAGCAGTTAGGCTTTTTGGAGATATGCCTTTTGTAGTTTCAAATTTGAAAGAATTATGGGAAGCTCTAGATAATGAGGCCATTAGATACTATTTTCTCATACTTAGGTTTACCTATAGGTTTGAGATTCAATTCACTAATGCACAAAAGAATAATATCTTAATAAACATTCCCTGTAGTAGATTCGAGGCTTATGATATTGATGATATTCTATATGAAGGGTCAGATGTAGAAGATCCTGATTTTTAGAAATTTTACCATATTTATTATCAGTATTGCTTCTTTCTTTATTTTGAATTATTATTGTAATAAGTGAATTTTTTCCAAATGAGTAAAGTTATTATTATTTTGAATAATATGTTTGGAATTTGATTTTTTTTAAATCATAATTAATTTAGAATAAATTCAATAAGTAATGGCTAAGTTCGGTGAGGGTGGATACAAATCAATGGACCAAGTTCTATATTGAGAGTTTAGGGAGCCATAGTAGTGGGAAAGATTTTACTAATCTTAGCTCTCCGTTGATATGGTTAACTTTTGAACAATGACAAGTTTCGTGCATGAGAATTAAGTCATATAGGGTGGTTAGAAAAAGACTTAGAAAATAATAAAGATGGCCTAATAGTCTAAGTATAGAAACACACCCTAATTTATAAAGATGACTTCCATAATTTTTCATAAGAAGTCATATCTGATATGCTCGAGTTATGTTTGCTTAGACTAAGTTCTTGCCTTAGAAACTATTAGGGTAAGTTCTAACATGTTTCTCGACTGTTAGAACTTTGTCGAAGATGTCGCTCCGAAAGTCTGAACGCACTAACAACAATGCTCCCATCACTTCCAACGAGACACACGAGGTCCCTCTAGTCTGAAGAAGGGGAAGACCTGCTGTAACTACCGCTACTAATAGAAACGTACCAGCTCCGATTGACAACAACACTGAAGTTATCCGGCTACGACAAAAAGTAGAAGAATTACTACAGCAACAACGACAACCTCAACCGCAGCCTCAGCCAGTGGCTCAAGCACCCTAGCCAGAGCATAATGGAGTGTATCCAAATGGCTGCTATCTGAATAGAGGATATCCGAATGGGGGATGGCCGATGGAAAATTATGCACACTATCTAGCTTAGTACATGGAGCCAATCTATGAGGTTTTCTAAAAACAGCACTCTCCAAATTTTGAAGGGACAACCGACCCCTTTGAGGCTGAGGAATGGCGTAGAAATGTAGAGTCGATTCTAACAGACATGAACCTCGACAACGCGGATCGCATATCCTGTGTTTCTTCTCTACTAAAAAAGGATTCCAGAATCTGGTGGGTCTGGTGCAGCAGTCTCAAGATACCACCACCATGACTTGGGCCAGGTTTGTGGAGTTGTTTCACAAGAAATACTACAACTTGACACTCAATGCTACAAGCGTGGAGGAATTTTTCAGCCTGAAACAAGGCAATTTTTTGGTAGTCGAGTACGCTCAATAGTTTGATTGGCAAGCAAAGTTTGCACCAGAGTTGGTCCTAATGACTACTTATGGGTAACCAAGTTTTCTAGAGTACTTAGGCCAAAGATCGAACTAGGGGTCAAGCTTACAAACCTCGAAACCACTTCTTACGCCGACGTCCTAGAAATGGATATAGAGGTGGAAAGGCTCCAAGAAAATGTTAATAAGGAAGAGGTGAGCAAGTCAGAACCTAAGCAGTAGAATCTGACTTGGAATGGTCAAAACCACAACAACCAACATAATAATAAGGGATAGAAAATGAGGTATCTTGATAATAAGCAGACTGATGCTTACAAATGAGCATGGACCAACAACGATAATAACAAGTCGGGTTATGTGGAATACCCTCAGTGCTCCAAGTGCTAGAAAAGACATACTGGGGAGTGTCATGCAAACACCAAGGGTTGCTACAAGTGTGGCCAGGAAGGTCATCGGAAAAGAGAATGTCCGCAGCTCAAAGCAGAAGAGAATAAAGATAACAAGATGGTTCTAGCCAGAGTATTCGCTTTGTCCCAGGGAGAAGCCAAAATTATGAAGAAATAAGGTTTTATAGTAAAAAAAAAGTTAGGTATTAGGATGTTAAATGTCAAAGTTTGGTCAAATGTAAGTTTGATTATTCAAAATTTATGATTATCATTATCCTTTTTCATTTTCACAGCCATAGCTCTGAAAAACATAGATAAAGAGAGTAAAAATGTTCCTTTTCTTGAGTAAATATAATCCAACGATTTCTTAGTGAAAATCAAACCAAAGAAGTGAATTAAGCCCAGTTTTGGTCTTTTAACAGTAAGCTTTGGTATTTTGGAGTAAGATCACATTTTTTTTAAAAAAAAATTAGAGATTAATTATGATGTTTTATACTGTCTAAGATATCTTTTGGTGGATCTCAAGTGGTTTGAAGTTTAGAAAAGCTAGAAGAGATTGTTTCTGCCAAAAAGTTTCTCGGTAAGTGAAGATTTTGTGTTTTATGAGAATTTTGTGGTTTTTGGAGTATAAACTGATTATTGGTGATTTTATTGAGTTTATAAGAGGTTTGATATGTTTATAAGTGTTATAAAAGACATGGAGACCCGTTTATTTTGGGTGATGATTTTGAAAGCTAGGATTTTATTGAAATCTGTAAATGATAATTTTGTGATGAATTATGTTGGTATTTGAGATATGTTGTTATGGCAGGTTATTTGAGGTTGTTTACTTATTAATTTCAATATTTGGGGATAGGTAAAAATTAAGGGGAAACTTTGTCAAAATTTCTCGAAGTGACTAAGATAAATCTAATGCTCGATCTAAGTAGTTTAGGCATTTAAGCATGATTTTGATATAAAGTTGACATGGTATTTTATGGCTATTGTCAAGGATATTTTAATGTCTTTGTTGTCATTATAATGGTATGAAATTAGTTTTGTGGTTTGAAATGATGTAATAATTCATGCCCTTGCCAGGATAAGCGCATCGATACCCAAGACACTATTTGTTACATGGTGAAATATATTTTTGGAAACAAAGTAAGTAAAGTACTCAACTGCTACGCAAGAAGTATGTGTTATGTGAAGTTTGTCATGATGATTTTTATTGAATGACAAGTATGTGTACATTGATATATCATATTCAGTTCATATGCATGACATACAAAGTTATATGTATAGTCTATGATATGAGACCATGCATGAGATTATAATAATAACATTATGATGTGTCTTAATATGTATTATGTAAAGATAAAGACAAATTTTATCAAAGTAAGAATAATATGTTAAGAGGTGTCATTGTTTCGAGAAGGTGAGTTTATATGTAAGCCTAGAGTTAGGTTCAATATGGCAACCCATTAGTGTGGGTTAGGTTCGAGTGAACCAATTATAAGTTTTAGTTTTCTCCTCCACATTAAATATGTTATATGACACCATAGAGTGTGGTCGCCTTATAGTATTGAGCCTGACGGGGCAACAATAGAATAAGGTTTAGTAATGAGCCCCTTTGTGGTGATGGCTAGCTTGAGGAGAGCCCATGAGATTTTATTTTATAAATTATAAGCAAGTGTTGCAGGCTTTGACCTGATCGAACAGTGTGCACAAGATAAGACGGCCCAAAGATGATAAGGAGATTATTAGAGAAAAATAAGAGAATTGTGCATATTATGTAGGATAGACATATTCCACTGCATGCATTACTTTACTTGCTGAGCTTTAGCTCACAGTTGTCTTGTGTTGCAGGTCAAGAAAGTGATGTGTAATGGGACCAATGAACTGAAGCCTAGTGTCGACTTTGGTTGTACATATGAATAAATAAAGGTTGTGTAGGAGTAGTTTATGTTTGTGTATTAACAGTTTGTGGAATTATGTTTATTTGTGTCTTATTTACGATAAATAAAATTATAAGGCTCATGTATTAAGTATTAGAGACACTCAATATGTAAAATAAATAAAGTTGATAAACTGTTTTATATACTTCATGTAAAAAAAAAATTGCGATTTTATGAACCCAATTTGGAATCAGTAATAAATGTAACATCTCATTAATTGTAATGACCCAACTAATTCAAAGACTTTGGACTATTAAAACTACTATACATAGACACTATTTTCAAGACAACATACATAAGAAATATTCACAACTTTATTAAAAACTCTAAAGTAAAAGTTGAAATACATAAATGAACGGTATGGGATCCCATTGTTTAAAGAAAATAAAACATAACTTTAAACTTAATTGAAATTGTTTACAAAGCTAAATGCGGAAAATACATTAAAACATAATAAAAAGACTAAAAATAACATCGTCCTCGAATCGTTCACGCAGTCCATCGAATCAATTCTTTCTCAATACACAGGCCAAGCTACTGCAAATCCTTCCGCCGCCATATCTATTTTCCTGCATACATAAAAATAAAGGAATGAGCCTAATGCCCGGCAAGGAAAAATCTACTAATAACATAAAACATATACATAAACTATATCATATACATAAATTATATCATAAACATATACTATAACATATGTCATATACTATAATGGCCATTATACTACTTGGGGCTTGTTAACTAAACAAGTCATATGCCCGATAGATCGGTGGGGCTTGCTAGCCAAGCAAGTCATATGCCCATAATTTATTGGGGCTTGTTAGCTACACAAGTCATATGCCCAAGGTCTATAAACATACTATACATAATGTAACCATAACATAACATAACATAACATAACATAAACATAACATATCATATAAACATATAAAATTCTATCCTATTTTCCTACCAAAACTGGGATATGAGAACAAGGACGGGATTTGGAACACTCCTAAAATCAACAAGAAGAATGTGAGTATTTCTAAAGAAAAAGATGATAAAGAAATGAACTAAACCATCAAGATGAAGCTTATTGAAAAGAAACTTTAAGTTCAAAGAACTTAAATACCTAACCAAGAATTGAAAACAATGAGTTAGGATATGAATGGAAACTAAAGAAAACTAAAGAAACATACAGAAATGAACTTAAGATTAGGAATACCTTTGGATGTACTAGAACCGAACTATACCTCGATATAGAAAAACACACTATTTATCTTACTTCCCAAGTGTTTATAAAGCTTAAAATGATAAAGTTTATATCCTAACCCAAGTGTTTATCACTCTATAGTAACCCTAGCAGCTTGAAGGCTTTGAACACAACTTGAAGAATGAGAGAAATGGCTGGGTACTAGGTCCTACTTATAGAGTTCAAGGAGTAAAAAGATCTTCTTTCAGCTTGAATAAAAAATAATGAATATTAATTGAAAAATATTTGAATATTCGTTCAATAGAGGCTTAAGACTCGGTCAAAACGTTCGGAGGCTTGTCAAGAGGTTAAGGAATGAATTGAGCTCGGTTTCAAAATCATTTGAAAACATAACCCTAGGGTCGATATATCACCCATTATAGGCGATATATTTCCTGGGCTTATGCCTCGAGTGCTCGTCAATTCATTTGTGCAAAGTTCACATATTTTTCGTATTCTCGTGTGGTGATACATCGACTCCTAGGTTGCGATATATCAGGATACGTGAATATATTAAACACGTAATTGCACATTTTCATCATAATTGAATTGATTAATCAGGTTTGACTGAGTAATACGAGATTCCCGCAAGTTCTGGAAGGGTCTAGAGCTTCTAGAAACTTCTATTTTTTAATTATCCACTTAAAAATGCTTAATTCCTCAAATAAACAATGTAAAATCCCGATTTTGAGGGATTTGTTTCTATTTTTAGTTTATTGGCATTTTTGTTTTTAGTCAAAATTAATATTGTATTTATTGATTAAATCCTGTTTATTGTGTAATATTCTCTGCTGTAATGTCTCTTTCCGTATATAGAATAAATCTGGAATTATCTTGGAAATATTCTTGTCGTTTATTCTTTTTGTCTCGGTTAGGAAAGTCTGGGTATTTTTGGTTCCAGCAGAATCCGGTTCTGTCTAAACAGGTGGATATTTACCCTATTTAGAATTATCTTGTGCATCAAGTAATCAATGGTGAATATTCATTATTTATGCTTTTGTTTCTCTATAAAAGCTTCTGACCTAGACGATTAGGTCATCACTTCAGAGATTGATTTCATATTTTGTTGAAGTGCCGTTTTCATGTGCAGAGAGCTTTTGTTCTAGAGCTCTTTGTGTTTTGTTTTCTGTTTTTCTTGCATATGTTTTGTTAACTGTTTTGCAGGTAAAACTCTCAAGGACACCTTGTTTAAGAGCTTCGGGAGAAGCTTGTAGTGTGAGTCACTCTTCGGGATGATTAGTGCACGGACCAGAAGTTGAAGGGAGTTCAAGTTTCTGAGTCATTTGGAAGTGTTATTAGGAAGTGTCAAATTGCTGGGATTGCGACAATTTAAAGAGGGAGTCATTAAGATTGTATAAGTAAATTGGTGATTGTAATTTGAATAATTCTTATCTAATAAACTTCATTCTCTGGGCGTGGCCCCGTGGATTAGTAACAACCTGCAAAGGTTGTTGATACCACGTAAAAATTCGTGTGTCCTTTATTTTTTCGTTTCTGATTAAGTAATTCTGTTTACACATATCATACATCTGTTTAAGCATTTCCGCAATCTGTTAAAACGTGTTTTTACATACATCCTTGGATTAATTATTTGAATTAACCAATTAATTTAATCCAAATAAGAGAATTTCAAACAAGATTGTGAAAAATGTCATGCTCTTAATGGTCTTGGAAGGTTCTATAGTTTTCTAGAACTTTTTTTTATTTAAACTATAGTTAAATCCTTAAATAAACCTGCACACTACAAGTGTCATGATCTTATTAATTATATCTAAACCTTATAGTATAATAAATAACATCTTTATAATCAGCTATATTAATCAAACCTTATGTTATAATTAATATTCTTAAACTATAGGTTAAACTTATAAAATCTATAAGTGTTGCTACAAGTGTTCAACTAAGTCTGGGTTTGAACCAAAATCCACAGGAATAAACATATTATAACTAATACTAGCTATTACTACTACTACTACTACTACTGCTACTACTACTACTATCTAACTAGCTAAGTAAATTCTAGGACTCTACAATTCTCCCCTACTACAAAGAATTTCATCCTCGAAATTTACTTACCAAACAAATGCAGATACCAATCTTGCATGTCCTCCTCCAACTCCCACGTTGCCTCCCGTTCACAACTATTACTCCATAGGACTTTGACTATCAGATTACTTTTGGACCGTAACTGCTTCATCCCTCTATCTAGGATGCTAACATATCGTTCCTTGTAACTCAAGTCTTTCTGGAGTGCTATTGTATCGTGCTTGAGGACGTGAGATGGGTCTGACACATACTTATGCAACATAGAGTTGTGGAACACATTGTGACTTTCTGCTAATGCTGGCAGTAGGGCTAATCTATATGCAATTGCTCCCACTTTGTCCAATATCTCAAAAGGACCTATAAACCGGGGACTAAGCTTTCCTTTCTACCCAAACTGCTTCACACCTTTCATAGGAGATATCCTCAGGAAGACTTGATCTCTGACCTTGAATTCTACATCACGCCGCTTGGCATCCGCATCATTTTTCTGACGGCTTTGAGCAAAGAGCATACGCTTTTTAATCAGCGCTACTGCTTCCTGAGCTTTTCTAACAGCTTCGGGACCAAGAAGTTGCCTTTCTCCTACCTCATCCCAATGTAACGGCGATCGACACCTCCTTCCATAAAGTAGCTCGTAGGGTGCCACCCTGATCGTTGACTGGTAGCTATTGTTGTAGGAGAATTCTATCAACGACAAATACTTACTCCATGATCCTTCGAAATCAAGTACACAAGCGCACAACATATCTTCTAAAATCTATATGGTACGCTTGGACTGATCGTCTATCTGAGGATGGAATTCTGTACAAAGACTTAACTTGGTACCCATGGCTTGCTGCAAACTTCCCTAAAAGCTCGATGTGAACACCGATCCTCTATCGAACACTATAGTCTTAGGGATTCCATGTAGTCGTACTATTTCTTGAACATAAATGTCTGCGTATTGATCCGTTGTGTATGAAGTCTTAACAGGCAAGAAATGAGCTGACTTGGTTAGTCTATCTATTACTACCCAGGCTGAATCATGGTGCTTATTTGTTCGTGGCAAACCCGTCACGAAATCCATGGCTATATCGTCCCATTTCCATTATGGAATGTTAAGTGGTTGCAATAAGCTTGCAGGTCGCCGATGTTCTGCTTTCACTTGCTGGCATACTAAACATTTATACACAAATTTCGCTATATCCTTCTTCATTCATGGTCGCCAATATATTGCCTTGATGTCGTGAGTCATCTTGGTCGACCCTGGGTGAACTAAGTATGGGGTACTGTGCGCTTGTTCTAAGATCGTCATCTTAATCCTTTGATCATTTGGCACACATACTTGATCCTTATATCTCAATAACCCTTGACCTGATATTGAGAAGTCTGTGGCCTTCCCTTCTCTAACTGCATCCATATGTGCTACTAATGTGTCATCATGCCCTTGCCCAATCCGTATATCTTCTAACAGACTTGACTGGATAGACAAGTTAGCTAGCTTACCGATTACTACTTCTATTCTGGCACTGATCAGCTCCTGCTGTAGTGACTTTTCTATTCCGGCTAGTGCTGCTAGACTTCCATAACTCTTCCAACTTAGCGAATCAGCAACTATGTTTGCCTTTCCCGGGTGGTATAAGATTCACAGTCATAATCCTTTACTAATTCTAACCACCTGCGCTGCCTCATGTCGAGCTCCTTCTGGTTGAAGAAATACTTTAAGCTTTTGTGGTCCGGATAAATCTCACACCGTTCTCCGTAAAGATAATGGCGCCAGATTTTCAATGCTGCCAATTTCATATCGTGTGTTGGATAGCGTTTCTCGTTCTCCTTCAGCTACCTTGAGGCGCAGGCTATCACCTTGTCATTCTGCATCAGCACGCAACCCAACCCTTGCTTCAACGCATCACAGTAGACTACAAACTTGTCGTTGGGTGTCGGTACACAGAGTACTGGTGCTGAGCACAACTTATCTTTAAGCAATTGGAAGCTCTTTTCACACTTATCAATCCAGTTGAACCTTTGTTACTTCCGGGTCAGGTTGGTGAGCGGAGTGGCTATCTTAGAAAAGCCTACTACAAACCTCCGATAATAACCTGCTAATCCCATAAAGCTTCTTACTTCTGATGCGTTCTTTGGTCTTGGCCAATCCTTCACAGCCTCTACCTTAGATGGGTATACTGCAACTCCGTCCTTAAATACAATGTACCTGAGGAATGTTACTTACGTAAGCCAAAATTCGCACTTCTTGAATTTGGCGTAAAGTTGATGCTCCTTTAGTCGTAACAAGACTAACCTTAAATGCTCCTCATACTCGTTTGTGTCCTTTGAGTACACCAAGATATTTTTGATGAACACTACAACGAATTTATCCAAGTAGTCCTTAAAGACCCTATTCATTAAATCCATAAACGCTGCTGGAGCATTGGTAAGACCAAAAGACATAACTAAAAACTCATAATGCCCATAACAAGTTCTAAATGCTGTCTTGGGAATATCCTCTCCCCATACCTTGAGCTGATGATACCCGGACTGTAAATCGATCTTTGAGAACACGGTCGCTCCTCATAGTTGATCAAACAAGTCGTCAATCCGGGGTAACGGGTACTTATTCTTAATTGTCACCTTATTCAGCTCATGGTAATCTATGCACATTTGCATACTCCCGTTCTTCTTCTTCACAAATAGAACCGGTGCTCCCCATGGCGAATGGCTTGGTCTAATGAAACCCAAGTCTAGGAGTTCTTGTAGCTGTGTCTTTAACTCCTTGAGTTCGGTAGGTGCCATTCGGTATGGTGCCTTGAAGATAGGCTCGGTGCCCAGTACTAGTTCGATTGTGAAGTCAATTTACCGAGTCGGCGGCAACCCTGGTAAGTCGTTGGGAAATACTTCTGGGAATTCTTTTACGATGTTGACGTCTCCAACTTTTGGTGGTGTTTCCTTTACCATATCCGTGATGCTAGCTAAGAATGCTTGACATCCTTTTTCTATCATCCTTTGAGCTTTGAGAGATGATATAAGCGGCGTGCTTATCCTAAAACTTGTCCCATGAAGCATAATCTTTGGCTGTCAGGAGTCTCGAACATCACTTTCTTACGTTTGCAGTCGATGGTTGCACCATGCCTTGCTAGCCAGTCCATGCCTAGTAACACATCAAAGTCTTTGATCTCCAATTCTATCAGGTCTCCTTCTAGTTCTACGTCCTCAGTCTTGATTGGTACTCCTCGTACTATCCTTGATGATAGAACTACTTTGCCTGAAGGCAACTCTGTTACAAACCTAGTTCTAAATCTTTCACAAGGTTTGTCTGGTTTTTCTATCATTCCTAACGAGATATACGAATGAGTGGCTCCCGAATCAAATAATACAAAACATACATTATTGACGATAAAAACCTGACCTGTGACCACTTTATTTCTAGCATCAGCTTTTCCTTGGGTTAAGGCAAATACCCTGGTTCGTATATGTGTTAAGTGATGTATGCTTTCCTTTTCCATCTGATTTAAAAGCTCAACTTATAAGTCGAGGGCTGCAATAGCGTGTTGAACGTGGCCTATGTATTTAGGCCAACCCAGAAGTGTGACATATGCTTGAACGACCCTATGGCCGCTTGGAATATAAAACGCTAGGTACGCTTGACTAGCCCTTGGGCTGGTTAAAAAGAGAATATGGCGAGGGGCCCCGGGGGTGACTCTATGGCCGATTATTTAGATTGAATGCATGCCTGAGTATTGATATTACTGCTTAGCATGCTATTTATGATTCTGTAATCTATTGATTAATTACTTATGAGCATGTTTATGTTTTCTTGCTGAGCCTTGGCTCACGGGTGCTACGCGATGCAGGTAAAGGAAAGGAAAAGCTTGACAGCCATGAGTTGGAAAACTTCAGGGATGGGATGTACATATGCGGCCTGCTCAGCCACCACGACCGAGGTTACTTGTAGGAACTAGGGTTGAACCCTGAATTTTCCACCTAGGTTGACCCTTGTATTTATGTTGTATATGTTTTGGTTTATAACTCTATTAGGATCCCGTGTATCATACTTAAACTATTTTAATGAAGTGGTTTCTATTTGACCAAAACTTGTAGTACCTAAACCTTGTGTTAGTTTCAATTACACATTTTTAATCCAAATGGCTAGTTTACTGAGTTAAGCACTATTTTAATTTATCAGAGTGGTCTAGGTTTAAGGGTTCCGGAAGATTGGCTGGGCATGTACACTCGTCGCAAAAGATTAGCTCGACTAAGGGTTTGGTAACTATTTATGTGATTATGCGCTTAGTTGCTTAATTGAATTATATATGCCTTATTTGCATGCTTTAATAGGAAGCATGAGTTATACCGATAGAGTTTGGCCCTTGAATGCTATGTGAATGATAAAAGATGTGCTTATTAGCAATACTCTTGCTTATGAATGTTAAAGAAATGCTTATTAGCACTGTTATTTTCTTATAACTGCTAAGTGTGTGCTTATTAGCATCATGTTTGATCATGAGTATGAAAAGACATGCTTATTAGAATGACATCTGAATATGAAAGCTATTGAAATACTTATTAACACTGTTATTGCATGTGTGTGCTTATTTGTTCAATTTTTTGATAGTGGGGTGGTACTAGGCACCGTTATTATTGCTTGATGAGTCGAGTCATTGATTGTAGATAGAATTAGAAGTATGCTTCCAAGGTAATCAGATGGACTGGCTAGCGTCGAGATTCAGGCTATAGATAATTACCAGGGTCAGAACCCTCCACCAGTCCCTGAGAACTGGCAGAAATGCTTGCTGAAATGCAACCAGATTACATAGACAAGAGGATGAAATTCTCTTGTTCAGACAGCAACAGGTTCCAGCAGGGAACGTCGCGCCAGTAGTGCCACCTATCATGGTACTAGTTTTACAGCAGTATTCGGGGGCTGAGAATAGGTGGGAACCTCTATATGAGCGCTTCAGAAAGCAACACCCTCCTACTTTTGAGGGAGGGCCAGATCCACTGTGAATTGAGTAGTGGATGGGTATGACCACCTCCATCCTGGACTTTATAGGGGTGGTAGGTAATGAGAGAGTGGCATGTGACACGTTTATGTTTCGGGAGGACGCCTGAATTTGGTGGGAAGTGATATCCCAGACTATGAATGTGAATACCCTGAGCTAGGAAGAGTTCAGAGGTTTATTTAATGATAAATACTATAATGATGCAGTCAGGTCTGTAAAGGCAGAGTAATTCAATAACTTGATGAAGGGTAATATTTTAGTGACAATGTATGCATTAAAGTTTGACAGATTAGGCAAGTTCGCTACAGACTTGGTGCCTATGGATGTTACTAGGAAGGAGATGTTCCTTTGAGGGCTGAATGTTATGATTGCCCGGGATGTCGAAATCACCTTTGTACCTGGAGTGACGACATGCACTCATGTAGTAGAGAGGACCCTTACTGCTGAGGGCGCAAAGAACAAGATCTTGCGCGAGAATGCGGCTAGAAAGGATACTAGGAAGGTGGGACCTCCCTTTACAGGATCTGGTAGGGGCAGAGGCCCTAGTGACCATAAGAGAACGACCCCAGACACTGTTACAGTTTTCGGCCTCGACAAGAAGCCACGAGGTATACAGATTGGCCACCAGGGCGACAATGAGAGCTTGATGACTAATCCACAGATTAGGTGGACGAGATCACCTAATTTTCTTGTACTGAATGTTAGTGATTTTTTATCCTTTGTCAAGTTAGTGGGATGTAAAGTACTATACTAATGCGAATATTGAAACTTACTATAATGTGTAAATAAGAACTAAATTAAGTTGATTAATAATAAAAAAAAGCATGGAACAGATGTATGCTTATATTGTCCTGTTATTCATTATCTATTTATAATTAGTGCTACTTGATGTTAATTTTAACATTTGTTAACATTTATATAAGGAAATGTAAATATATGATTTTTCTAAAAATAAATTGGTTTTCCCTAAATTGTAGAAAAGTTGTTAATTATAGACACTTTTTGAGAAAGTTTTGTATATATAGGATTTTTTTTTTTTTTTTGGTTTAAGAAAATAGTGGTTTTAAAATGAAATATTCTAAAAGATTTTTTAAAAGTTTTTGATTGGTTTATAAAATATGGAACTAAAATTCCAAAAGTTATAAAAAGAGTTTTTAAAGAAAAGGTTTGCCAATTTTTATTTTAAATAGTCTTATGAGGAGGTAATAAAGATAAATTTTTAGCTAATTATTTTTTATAGTTTTAAAATGAGTATTTTGAAAATAAACTTTTTGGTTTCTTAAAAAAAGAATAGTTTAGAGAAAAAATATTGTGCTAAAAGAAGATTTGTTTGTGAAAAAATTAGTGTATGTAAAAGTTTAGTAATTGTTTTTTATTGAGCTAAAAGGAATGTTGGTAGAAACAAATTATTAAAGTAGAAGGAAATGTGGATTCACCCTAAAAAATAGTAGAAAGAAATGCAAATATATTGTTTTTCTTAAAAAATAAAGTTGTTTTTCGCTAGGTGAATGAAATATTCACGGAATATTTTGGTAAACCAACAAAGTACATCCCATAGACACTTTTTATATGTAGGAAATATGAATAAATATTCAATGGGGTGTAATAATATATGAAATTATCAAGATGAAACGTGTATATATACATGAGTTAAACACACAATTAATAGTACTAAATTACTTTGGATCTTGAATTTTAAGAGGAAAAAAAGGGTTTATAGTTTTTTGGGATTCTGTGTTTTGTCTTATTACCTATTTGGACTTAGTGTTTTGATAAACTACTTTTTGGACTTTGTGTATTTATAAAATAGTTCAAATAAAACTCTAAACCTGATTTTGGTCAAAATTTTCTAAACAAAAATCACAAATAATTCATCAAACTAGTACTACATAATAAAAACAAAATCATTCTGCATAACAACTGTGTTGTTATATTCAATTTTTTCTTTATCAATGTAGTGCACCGATTTTTTATTTATTTATTTTTATTTGTTAATTGTTTAGTGTTTGGGTTTTATTTTAATTATTTGAATGTATTGTATTAATTGTGTCAATTGAATTTTATTTGTGTATTTTGTGAATTTGCTTATGAGTTTTGATTGTCCACAAGAAGGTACTGTTGGAAATTGTGCCCTGAAAGCATATGTAATAGACATTGTTTTAAGAAATAATAAATAAATTTAATTTGTTATGTATATATTTTATGGACTATATTATTCTGTGATAATATTAAGTAAATATCAGAAAAATTCATAAGTTCATATATGTTATCTCAAACATGTATTGGTACGGGAGGATTGCGTTTGAGATAAATGAACATGCATAGTTCGCAGTAAAATAAAGTTATGGAATCTTTAGATTAATTACTGGAAGTACGGTCCACTTGGATTATGAATACATGTGATCTAGATCCGGATCACTAGTGTAGTATGACACTTTAGTGGATGTACTTTATATATTAGAGAATATATAGAACTGGACCATATATGTTTATTAATACTTAAATATCGTTTCGAAGAATTAATTAAATATATCAACTGATGATTATATTTAAATAGATCTTAATCTTGGAGTTACTATGAACTCATGTTTATGTTATATGCGTTCTTTGATTCACTCATCAGGGTCTATCATAATGGAAACTTTTTTTTTGGAACTCATTAATGTAAATGGCTGGGGACATAGTATACATATATGGAATCTATACATTCTCGTAAGAGATTGAATAATGGTTCTCTTAAGGGTTGACTTTTTGGACTGAAAGGTTTGAACTCAAATTCATAATTTAGTTATGAATTAACCTTCACTAGTAAAGTCAATGGTACTTAAGGAAACAATATATAATTAAAAGGGTAAAACGAAAATTTTATTCCCGGTTAATTATGGACCATTATTAGAGGGTTAATTTGTATGTAATGATTATATCAATGGACACTTTATTTTATAAAGTACTCAGTAAATGAAATGTCTATAATTATAAGAGTGTAGTCTCGTATTTATAGTGGAATAATCATGAGATTAATAAATTAAGATGACTTAATTAAATAGTTTAATTAATATTATCAAATTTATTGGAGCTTGAAATTATAGATTCACAGGTCCCCACAACGGCTTTATCAACACTATTCAAGACAAGAGTTGATATAAATGAAAAAATGGTTGAAAGACATATTTAAGAAGATTTTGCTCTTTGGGCCAAATATGCAATTATGTGATAATAGTGATTAATCAATTAATTACAAATTAGTTATAATTAACATAATTAATTAATATTTAATTATTATGTAATTTTTGAAATTATACTAAATAATTAAATTAATTTTTAAAATTATATTAAATAATTAA
Organism: Humulus lupulus; assembly: GCF_963169125.1. Lineage (NCBI taxonomy): Eukaryota > Viridiplantae > Streptophyta > Magnoliopsida > Rosales > Cannabaceae > Humulus > Humulus lupulus. The sequence continues at coordinate 197,288,842 of NC_084798.1, forward strand.
TTAATTATAATTTTGAAATTATAATAAATTAAATATTTAATTTCAAAATTATTATGGGTTTTAATTAATTGGTAGAATTAATTAAATATCTTTATTTGAGTGGGAGATAATAATATGATTAGTTCAAATAAGATTTGAATTTAAAAGATTGATATTTATTCAAATAGTTAATTATATTTGATTATTAGTTAAAAAGATAGTTAATTCAAATTTGAATTAATTATCACGTTGTTAGATTTTTATCTGATAAAGAAGTTTGAATAAATAATTAAATAATAATAGAAAAATCAAATATCCCTAAAATATAGCGTGGTGCACGACCACACACAGTCCAAGGACTGTGTGTGGCATGTATTGCACAATTTTTAGGGATAGATTTTTCAATTTTAATTAATTAATTAATTAATGGAAAATTCAAAAATTAGTTTTTGGATATTTTTATTAAATTAATTAATTAAAAGATCAATTGTAAGTTGGTTATAGATTTATTTTTTAAATTTAAATATTTCCTTTTAAGTAAGACTTATCAGAAAATAATTAGAATACTCAAGATACTCAAGAATTCGCTATGTGAAAAAGAACGATACTTTTCTATCTCTCCCTGTAAAAGATAAAGAAGCAATCTCAGGCCTATTCTCTTGATCTCATGTGTTGAGTACATCAAGTTGGATCACAAATTAACCATCATTTATTCTCTAAGTGCCAACACACTTCTTGAAGTATAGAGAACGTTGTGGAAGATCTTGGTGTGAGTACATTGGAGTAGCTTGGATAGGAAGTTCATTAAAATTACGAAAAGATAGAAATGACACTTGATAGGAATCAAGATGTATGTGTTTCTATTCTTTTCTTGCTTATGATTAATGTATGTATATTAATGGATCCGCATATTTAAAGGTAGGTTAAATATGTTATAAAATTTTTGTTGTACACTGGGCCAACCCACCACCATTTTGCTCCGTATTAGGAAACTCGTTCCTAACAATTGGCACCAGAGCGGTCATTAATTTCTGCATACATTAATTAATCTGTGGACACAATATGCATTCTTATGTTATTGTAATATATGTGAATGGATAGATGTATGTATGATTAAAGTTTATTATTAGAGGTCATTAATTATATGGTATTTTGGGTTTAGGAGTAGTTCTTAAATTCTAGATGAAAAATGTAAATCATTTTGGGGCAAATGAATTTTTTGTAATATAATTTTCTGCATTAAAATATTGGAAAAAAATCTGTAAGGGCCGAGCCCCGGGTTCCGTACCCCAAATTCCGAGCCTACACCCAGCCCTTGCGCTCCTCACCCAGTCGCGTGCCTCGCCCCTGCACACCTCGCCCAATCGTGCGCCAAGCTGCTTGTCACACGCACCCCTGCTCCGCCTGCCACGCACCCCTGCCCTATCTGCCGCATGCACCGCGCGCCTCGCCACCTTCGCACGCACCCGTGCCCTTGCGCCTGCTGCCTCACACCCTTGCGCCTGCCACCTGTCAGCTGCAGCTGCACCTCCAGCAGCTGGCGTGCCCCACTGAACCACCACATGTAGCCGCCCCTAGGGTTTCTAAATCCTAGGGCTTGCATCTAAATTATCCATTTAAATTATGGGCCTAATTACTTTTTGCCCATAATAATTTTTTTTTTTATTTTGAATTAATTGTTTGAGCCCAAATTCAAAACTAGACCTAATAACATATTGGGCATTAAAGCCCAAGTTAATTATTCTTAGAATTTGTTTAAGATAATTAAAATTTATTTTAATTCAAAATTAAATGGATAAATGGTTTAATGGATCAAGACTACCTGTGAAGGCCCAAAGTTAAACATAGAGATCTCTTTAGGTTTTATTTAGTCTCTTACATTTTTGTGTATATTTTTGCAAGTATTGTAATTTTTCTAAAAATACCCAAGACACCTGGCCCGCAGTTATTTATTTAGTATTTATTTACTTAAAATGTTTGGATGTGATTAAATTGTTTAATACTTTATCATACATTTTTGACATGCCATACATATAACCCACATAGTAATTAGAATTATGCATGCATCTCCAATGAGTAGAAACATGCATTAGGATTGTCATTTGTGATTATATGCTTTATGTGACGGGCCATATAATGATAAATCTAGTTTTAACTAGTTCAAGAGCAGAAATAAATTTTAAAATTTGTTTAGTTTCTAGTATTTTATAAAATTATTTTAGTAAATAATAAATGATATTCCTAGTAATTATAGCAAATTAAAGTTGAATTAATTTGGGCATAGTTCTTTAATTTTAATTTTGCTTAATTAGATTAATAATTATTAGAATATCATTTGGTAAAAATAGATCACTTTATTTTTACAAACCAATTAAAAAACATAGGATGTTTTGAGAAAATACATATTTTAAAATAGTAAGTGGGAGAGGGAGTTATGACAATAAGTCCCATGATCTCCATTGTAAGTTGGCACCGAGGTAGCATGGAGAGGGCCTTGCGACAGCATTGCTTGTGTCCCCCTAAGGAAGGCTTTCGACAGTGTTATTCTCAAGGCAAACTTCTTTTTCAAGAATAGGATTTAATGATGTATTTCAAGTTTGACTAGCCCTAAGGCACACTCTTGAGTTAGGTCATTGATCTTAAATAATTGGTTACACTCACAAGGTACATTAGGCTTTCTAGCGGACTAGTGTATTCTTGACCAAACAAGCGGTTATTTATAAGTCAAAAGAGAAATATTAATTTGAGTTTTCACTTATAAATTTGAGAACTTGTCTCAAAATTAATTTGCAATTAGTCTGACCTACCCTAAGGCTAGTCCATTAATGTTCAAATTAATTAATCGTGGAATTAGTATTTATTTTTTATGTGTTCTTTAATTATTTCATTCATGCATCACGTTTACTATTCCGAAAATAACTAATATTTATTATATGCATAAATTCATTTTTGTTTATTTATTTATTTTCAACAATCATGTCTAGCTCAAATCATGTATCTTCTATACTTGCAAATGAAAATTTGACTGGTAAAAACTACATGAAATGTAAATAAAACTTGAATATTGTATTAATATGTGAGAACCACAAATTTTTCATGACTGAGGAATGTCTTGAAGTCCCTCCTGCTACTGTTACCAAAACTGCAAGGGAAAAGTTTGATAATTGGATCTTATCAAACAACAAAGCAAAGTGTTATATGCTTGCGAGTATGAGCGATGAGCTCAGAAAGAAGTTTGAGAAAACTGAAAATGCTTATGAGATCTGGGATACCCTTCAAGATATGTTTGGGCAGCATCCAGATCAGTGCAGGCATGAGGCCACCAGATCCTACATGACCAAGAAAATGAAGAAAGGAGTTTCTGTTAGAGAACATGTATTAGACATGATCAATATAATGCACGATGCCATTATCCATGGGGAAATTATTGATGAAAGGACTCAAGTAAGCATTATACTTGAATCGCTTTCTCCATCTTTTAAAGGTTTCACAACCAACTATGTCATGAACAAATTATTATATAACATGACACATTTCTTGAATGAATTGCAAACTTATGAATCTCTTAACAAAGGTGCTGAGAAAGAAGGAGAAGCAAATGTTGTTGATTCTAACCCATCCTCTTCAAAGGATAAAACCAAAAATAAAAAAAATGGAAATGGAAAGGACAAGGAAAAAGAAAAAGACAAGAATTCAAAGAAGCCTAAAAAGTCATCCAAAGGCAAAGAGAACAAGAACACCAAAAGCTCCAAAAATAAGACCCCTGAAGGGACTTGTTTTCATTGTGGAGTAGATGGTCAGTTGAAGAGAAACTGTCCAAAGTATCTCGCTGACCTAAAAGAGAAAAATAAAGGTAAATTTGATTTATTTGTGGTAGAAGCTTGTTTAGTGGAAGACAATTCCTCATCCTGGATAGTAGATTCAGGAGCCACTAACCATGTTTTTTTTTCTCTATAGATTCTCAGTTTGACGAGGAAGCTTGCTGATGGAGAGGTGACTATGAGGGTATGCAGTGGTCAGATTGTCTCTGTAGCAGCAGTTGGAATAGCCCGTCTGGAATTTAAGAAGAATAAATTTCTTGTTTTAGAGAACGTTTATTATATTCCTAGATTTTCTAGAAACTTAATTTCTGTTTCTATGTTGCATGAACAAGGTTTAAAAATTTCTTTTAATAATAGTTTGATTGTTATTTCAAGATATGGTTTTAAGATATGTTATGCAAAATCTATTGATGGGCTTTATAAACTGCAAGCTAAAGAGAAATCTTCTTATTCTTCTAAATTATTTTAAACAGCTACTCCTAGATCTATTAAATAACAAAAGACTGATTCCGATTGTGAAACATATCTATGGCACTTGAGATTGGGCCATATTGGTCTAGACAGATTTAATAGGCTTGTAAAGGATGGTCTTTTAAGAGAACTATCTATTGGATCTCTCCCTATTTGTGAATCATGTCTAGAAGGGAAGATGACCAAGAGACCTTTCTCTACTAAAGGTTCAAGAGCTAGAGAACCACTTCAGCTGGCACATACGGATGTTTGCGGTCCACTTAATGTACAAGCAAGAAGAGGTTATGAATATTTTGTCACTTTCATTGATGATTATTCAAGATATGGCTACCTATACTTAATGCAAAGAAAATCTGAAACTTTTGGAAAGTTCAAAGAATTTCAAGAAGAGGCTGAAAAGTAATTAGGTAAATCACTACAAGTTCTTCGATCTGATTGAGGAGGAGAGTACTCGGATTTTGAATTCGAGGAATATCTGCGTGAGCATGGCATTCAATCCCAACTCACATCACCTAGAATGCCACAAAAAAATGGTGTTTTAGAAAGACAGAACAGAACGTTATTAGATACGGTTAGGTCAATGATGAGTTTCTCATCATTACCACTATCAATTTGAGCCATGCAATTCAATGTGCTCTATACATATTGAATGTTGTTCCATCTAAGTGTATCCAGAAGACTCCCATGGAATTATGGAATGGTTGTAAACCTAGTTTACACCATTTTTGAATTTGGGGGTGTCCTGCACACGTGCTTAAAGGAAAGACCGGGAAGTTGGAATCATGCTCTGAAGTGTGCATGTTTGTACGATATTCCAAAGAGACTAGAGGTGGAATTTTCTATAGCCCAAAGGAAAATAAAACATTTGTATCGATAAATGCAACTTTTCTTGAACATGACTATGTTAATAACCACAAACCTCGTAGTAAGGTTGTACTGTAGGAGATGGTCTCGAATGAAATTGCAAAGTCACCAGCAACAACCAATGAAAAACGGTAAGAGGAAATTGCTAGTTCTAGTCAGAATAGTAGAGAGCCTCGTCGTAGTGGGAGGGTTATTAAGAAACTCATATTCTATGAACACAAAGTTCAAATGATTGTGTCTGACACAAACAAAGACGATCCATTGACATTTAAAAATGCAATGAATGATTCTAACAAGGACAAATGGCAAGAAGCCATGAACCAAGAAATGGAATCAATGTATTCTAATTCTGTTTGGGTTCTTGAAGATCCATCTGAGAATATAAAACCTATTGGTTGCAAGTGGATATTCAAGAAGAAAAGAGTAGCGGATGGGAAAGTAGAGACTTTCAAAGCAAGGCTTGTAGCCAAAGGTTACACACATAAAGAACGGGTTGATTACGAAGAAACCTTTTCTCCTGTAGCCATGCTAAAATCCATTTATATACTCTTGTCCATTGCTGCGTGTGGATTATGAGATTTGGCAAATGGATGTCAAAACAAATTTTCTGAATGGCTACCTTGACAAAACCATTTACATGTCTCAATCAGAAGGGTTCGAAGTAAAAGGTCAAGAGCAAAAAGTTTCCAAGCTTCTTAGGTCCATCTATGGACTCAAACAAGCTTCTAGATCTTGGAATCATAGATTTGATGACACAATTAAAACGTTTAGTTTTGAACAAAACTTTGTTGAACCTTGTATCTATAAACAAATCAAAGATGGTGTAGTAGTATTACTCGTTCTTTATGTTGATGATATATTACTGATTGGAAATGACATAACATCGAAGGTAAAGAACTTGTTAGCTGAACAATTCCAAATGAAAGAATTGGGAGAAGCCAAGTATGTTCTGGGCATTAAAATTCTTAGAGATAGATAGAACAAAACTTTGGCACTGTCTCAAGCAACTTATATTAAGGTGCTAGAACACTTTAATATGAAAAACCCCAAAAAGGGTAATATGCCAACCCGTTCTGGAGTATTCCTTTCCAAGGAGCAGTGTCCCAAAACACCTCAGGAAGAGGAAGATATGAGACAATTTCCCAATGCCTCAGCAGTAGGCAGTCTAATGTACGCTATGTTGTGTACAAGACCTGACATTTGTTATGCAGCAGGGATAGTCAGTCGTTATCAATCTAATCCTGGATTGAGTCATTCGATTGCAGTGAAGAATATTCTCAAGTATCTTAGAAATACTAGAGATTATATGCTTGTATATTCAGGTGGAGACCTGAACCCCACAGGTTACACTGATTCTGATTTTCAATCAGACAGAGATAGTCAGAAATCAACTTCTGGATCAGTGTTTACTCATGGAGGAGGAGCAGTAGTCTGGGGAAGTAATATCCAAACCAGCATTGCAGACTCCACTATGGAAGCCGAGTATATAGCAGCTAAGGAGGTTGTGTGGCTCAAGAAGTTCTATTCCCATCTAGAAGTAGTGCCAGATGTGGATAAGCCACTAGTCCTATACTGTGACAGCAGTAGGGCAGTAGCTAACTCAAAGGAACCACAGATTCACAAGAGGGGAAAGCACATCGAGAGGAAGTATCACTTGGTAATAGAGATAGTTCATCAAGGAGATGTTGCAGTTATGAAGATAGCTTCAGAGCATAATCTTGCAAATCCTTTCACAAAGACATTATCCATAAAATATTTTAAGGAGCATATAAGAAACATGGGAATGAGAGAGATGCCTCATTTGCTTTAGGGCAAGTGAGAGATTGTTGGGAATTAAATATCTTTTTATTTAATTTTCGAAATTATACTAAATAATTAAAATAATTTCGAAATTATATTAAATAAATAATTAATTATAATTTTCGAAATTAGAATAAATTAAATATTTAATTTCGAAATTATTATTGGTTTTAAATAATTGGTAGAATTAATTAACTATCTTTATTTGAGTGGGAGATAATAATTCGATAAGTTCAAATTAGATTTGAATTTAAAAGATTGATATTTATTCAATAATTAATTATATTTAATAATTAGTTAAAAAGATATTTAATTCAAATTTGAATTAATTATCAGGTTGTTAGATTTTTATCTGACAGGTAGTTTGAATAAATAATTAAATAAAAATAGAAAAATCAAATATTCCTAAAATATAGGGTGGTACGCAACCACACACGGTCCATGGACTGTGTGTGGCGTGTACTGCACAATTTTCAGGGATATATTTTTCAATTTTAATTAATTAATGGAAAATTAAAAAATTAGTTTTTGGATATTTTCATTAATAAGATAATTAATCAATGAAAAGATAAATTGTTAGTTGGTTACAGATTTATTTTTTAAATTTGAATATTTTCTTTTAATTAAGACCTATCAGAAAATAAACAGAATACTCAAGAATTCGCTCTGTGAAAAAAACGATACTTTTCTATCTCCCCCTAAAAAAGATAAAGATTCAATCCCAGGCCTATTCTCTTGATCTCATGTGTTGAGTACATCAAGTTGAATCACAAATTAACTATCATTTATTCTCTAAGTCCCCACACACTTCTTGAGGTGTAGAGAACGTTGTGGAAGATCTTGGTGTGAGTACGTGGGAGCAGCTTGGATAGGAAGTTCGTTCAACTTATGAAAAGATAGCAAGGACAGTTGATAGGCATCAAGATGTATGTTTTCTATTCTTTTCTTGCTTATGATTAATGTATGTATATTAATGGATCTGCATATTTAAAGGTAGTTAAAATATGTTACAAAATTTTTGTTGTACACTGGGCCAACCCACCACCATTCCGCTGCGTATTAGGAAACCTGTCCCTAACAATTGGTACCAGGGTGATCATTAATCTCTACATACATTAATTACTGTGTGGGCATAATATGCATTCTTATGTTATTGTAATATATGTGAATGGATGGATGTATGTATGATTAAACTTTATTCTTAAGGGTCGTTAATTATATGGTGTTTTGGGTTTAGGAATTATTCTTAAATTTCTAGATGAAAAATGTAAGTCATTTTGGGGTATAGGAATTTTTCGTAATTTAATTTTCTGCATTAAATTATAGGAAAAATTCTGTAAGGGCCAAGCCCCGGGTTCCGTACCCCGAAGTCTAAGCCTACGCCCAGCTGCATGCCCAGCCCCCTGCGCACCTCGCCAAGTCGCGCGCCCAGTTGCCTGCCAAGTGCCCCCCTGCGTTGCCTGCCGTGCTCCCCTACTCTGCCTATCGCATGCTGTAGGATCTTGGAACTTAAATCTAGATGCATACTTCCTATTATTTTTCAAAACAAATAATAGAAACATAGAATAACATGACATACATATGAACATTAGATTCGTAAATTAACATAAACACAATGATGTAGAAACTTACGAATATGCAGCGGAACTGGAACAACTCCTTCCTTCAATCTCTCTAACCCTTGATTCCTTTCTGTAGCAGAGTATTATCAAGAGATTGAACTAGATCAGCAACAGAGTCTTCCTCACCAGGCCTTTGATCAACCTAGAACTAGTGTGGCTGGTTCTCAACACATGAGATAGAGATCTAGAAAAGAAGAAGAGATAGTGGCTAAGAAAGGATTAGAGTGTCTAGGTTTTCACTTACCCAATGAATCAATTGAGACTGACATCTAAAAACCCTAGATATCATATTTCTTATATAGACAACTTAATGGGCTTTATTTAAATTTAAATTTTGAATTAATTAAAATAATAAACAAAAAGATAAAAGCCTTAGGCTCCCACAAATGGACTTGGGCCCAATACCTTTATTTTGAATTTAAATCCTAATTGGGCCTAAATTCAAAACCTTTTATTTATTTATTTTAATTAATTAATTAAATCCTTATTCAAATTAACTAATTATAATTTGAAACTTGATTTAATTTAATTTATTTATATTGACACAAATTTATCAATATTAATAAATTTACCCAAAGATTCTCTTTTATTATCTAAATCTCATATCTCTATAAATTTTCCAAAATTGACCTAGTCAACTTTAAAAAATCCTAATTGATAATTAAATCAATTAATTGAGACATTCTAGATGATTTACTCAAATGTGATGCGGGGATCATGGATCCATGAAATCAAGCTCCAATAAGTTACTGTGAATTTATTTATGAATAATTTCACTACCTTATTAATTCATCGTGACTCCACTATAGACTTGGAATTGAACTCTTGAATTCATAGAACGTATTTTCCAAACCATAAATACGTTATCCATTGTTATAACCATTACAGTTAGTCAATCCTCTATCGATGACTTATTAACAAGCTGGGTGAAAATTATCGCGTTACCCCTCATCAGTATTTTATCCTTAACTCCTACTAAGTTCCTTATAAATGATATTTTCGTGAACTTAATCACAGAAATGAGATCTCAATCATTTAACCTTTTGAACAAAGCAATTAAGAAAATCTTCTTTTCACTTCTCATACAGAAGTTATAGATTTCATATTTATGAATAATACTCCCACTCAATTACATTACTAAATCTCCAAGATGTAAGTATGGGCTAGACCGTAGGGTAAGCTGGTAACGAACAAGTCAAAAGATTTAAATAATATAATTAGTAGAATATTATCACTCAGAATTAAGATCGAGTTAACATATGGTCAACGTTGTGATATTGGTTAGATTCGATAACAACGATACTTATTTATCAATCAATAATCAATATCGGTCCTATTCCGATGTAACCAAATACATCCGATCATATCTACTTGGTCAATGCCTTGGACAAGACATCACACTCCTAATGTGTAAGTAGATCATATCGTAGATTTCATAATCAGTGAAAATCCAATGCACTGATCTAATATAGGACTTGTTCTTTTGAACATATAATTACAACTATAATCCACTGTGACCTAGTCACCATAATTGTAACTATCCATATGTTCAGGATTTTATGAATGTTTGTATTAATTGAATAAACATGTAATAAAACAAGCGAACAATGCAATTGAATAAACAAAATGATTTCTACTTCTTTTATTGATAATAATAACGTGTTACATAAGAAATATGGTTTTATTAAGGGCATAAAACCCAACACATGCACCACGTGCCCCGCTGCCTGTCACACGCACCCACGCCCCTGCGCCTGCTGCCTCATGCTCTTGCGCCAGCCACCAACCAGCTACAGCCGCACCTCCAACAGCTGCCGTGCCCCGCTGAGACACCACATGCAGCCACCCCTAGGGTTTCTAAACCCTAGGGCTTGCATCTAAATTATCCATTTAAATTATGGGCCTAATTAATTTTTGCCCATAATAAAAAATTGTTTCATTTTGAATTAATTGTTTGAGCCCAAATTCAAAACTGGACCTAATAACTTATTGGGCATTAAAGCCCAAGTTAATTATTCTTAAAATTTGTTTAAGATAATTAAAAGTTATTTTTATTCAAAATTAAATGGATAAATGGTTTAA